>NC_092874.1:206606366-208045532 GCF_028372415.1 Notamacropus eugenii
CTCCAGCACAGATCTCTAATGCACCATCTTTTTAAAAGTGGACAGAGAAAAATAATCAGCTGAGTAGGCTTGATTTGCTGTATGTTGGACTCTTGCCATTTTGCTTCCCATCCTTTTCCTCATCTGCTCCACCCACCTTCCAATCCATACCAGCTACACCCCGCACTTATTGCCAGCTGGAGTAGTGGGAGGGAACAGGGAAGAAAGAGTCAGTTCCTAGATTGGGAGGAGTGTACCCTATGCAGGAAATGGTTTCTTCCTCTGTACTTGGAGGTGGATCTTTCAAGGTAGATCTCTCTACAGCAAAGAAAAACTCCTGACTATATTTGTGTCAGGGCTCATTTCCAACAACCTCCATCCCAGAACTTTGGCAAAAACTAGGATGTAGGAGAGGCCCTTCTGCAGTTTAAGTAGACTGTTGTTTCATCATTGTCATCTTCCCATCTCCCTTTTTTCTCTCTCCCTTTCCTTTCCCCAACTCTTGTAGGCTCATGAACAGGCTTATAGATTTTAAGCTTAAAGGGATCTTAGAGATCACTAATTCTGCCTCCTTCATTTTACATATGAGGGAACTGAGGTGCAGAAAACTTAAGTGACTTGTCCAGGATCACACAGGCAATAAGCAGCAGAGCTGGATTTCAAATCCAGTTACTTTGACTCCAAATTCCATGTTCTTTGTACTGTGCCATGATGTCCTATTGGACTCCCTTCCTTCCTTTCTCTTCTCAATCAAAAGCAAATTGACTTAGGGAAATAGATCTCTGCTAGAGACTATACTACCAAGGTTTCATAAAATTTCATAATTTTTAGAATACATCAAGTTGAAAAAGCCCTCCTATAAAAGCTCTAGTACAACCTGGTGTCAGAAAAGTAACCAACTTGTGAATAGTCAGTCACTCATCCACTCAGTCAGTCAGCAGGCATTTAAGAAGCGCCTTCTGTGTGCCCGGCACTACGCCAGGCTCTGGAGATTCAAAGCCAAAAATGAAAGAATACCTGCTTGCAAGAAGTTTGTTGTTTATGTTTAATTTTATCAAAACAAGAAAAGACTATTGGGAGAGAATATTGGCTGATTTTCTTTAACCAACTCTCTGAAGGGACTTTCTGGAAGAAGGATAGAATATATCTGAACAATACAGCCTAGCAGATTGTTGGTCTTTATTATCGTCCCAGACCGGATAGGAAAATCAACCATATGAGTCTATTGGTTCCCCCTTCTTGAAATCTAGCTGTACTCCTCATTACTGGCTCAGGGTCCAACCAAGAACCTGATTGATATTCAGGCATACCATCTGGAAATACTTTTCAAATCCAGACCTGAAAGTCATCACCATCTTTAAAGGATTTATTTTTTAAATCCCTAGACCACTTTTAGGATTATTGGAATGTTAGCCTCTAAACTTCTGTCCCTTTAATTGTCTTTTTTATTTCTCCTAGTTATTTCCAAAAGGGCAGGTTCCTTGAGTGTCAGTCGATCAATCAGCATTTATTAAACACTAACTATATATGCCAACACTCTGCTAAGTGATAAGATCCTGTTCCTATGTAGTATTTCAGCTTCCACTACATGCAACCCCAAAAGTGACTGATGGGGACAAAACTTTTCAGCTCCTGGGATTCTGATTGAGGATTATTTCTCCAAAGGAGGGGGAGGAGACAGCTGAGGGAACATTATCTTCTCCCCAACTCCTACCCTGTCTTGCTTACAGAGGGCCGGTGGCCTGTTTGGCAATCATGTCAGCTACTACCAAAGCGATGGTCGAAGCTCCTTCCCCCAGACCTTCACCACCCAGCGCCCACTGCATATCAACAAGGCAAGTAACAGCCAAGGCGACACGGAGTCACCATCCCATGAGAAACTGGTGGACTCCACATTCACTCCCAGCAGCTACTCATCCTCTGGTTCCAATGCCAACATCAACAACGCCAACAACACTGCCCTGGGCCGCTTCCCCTGTCCCACCGGTTACCCCAGTACGGTCAGCACAGTGGAGGGCCATGGGACCCCTTTGTCCCCTGCCATCCGGGTGCACGAGACAGCATGGAAGCTCAGCTCCAGGAGGTAAGCCAGGTGGAGAGATCTCGGTTTGAAGTATGTGGGGCCTAAGTGGGACCTTAGCCAAGGAAGTTAGGGGAGGAGGGGGAGGAGGGAGAGAGACAGAGACAAAGAAAGAAAATTCAACCCCTCAGTCCGCCCATTTTCCCTTAGTCTTGTGGCATGTCTAATGATATCCTGGGAAGGAGGTGGACACCATATTGGCCTCATACTTGACTTGAAGAATCTTTTATTTCACTTCATATTTTTGGAGCAATAAAACCTTTTCACCCTAGATAGGGAATCTCCATAATGCCATTCTATTTCTGTCCCTCCTACTCCCACCGTCACGCCCTCTTCTCTGTTTCAGTGACCCAGAGCTCCTCTCCTTTATCAAAACCTGCTCTCCCCAGGAGCTGTTCTCAGTAATTTATACCTTGATAGAAAGGTGTCCCTGTGTCACTTCTCCCAGAACAGTTTGTATTTTAACCTGATCACTAGTGAATTCAAAAGCTGTGATACCTGCCTTGCTCTGGCAGGGAAGGTATTTGAAGAGAGAGTGTGCCTGTTTTTCCCCTTATACAACACTTGCCCTTCCCAAATGATCTCAGTTGTGCTGCCTTCTTTCTTGACTTGGTCTTCTCTACTCCCTCCCCTCAACTTTTGCTCCCTAATGGCACATGTCTGTGACCTGGGAGAGTCAGAGCATGATCTATATTGGCAGCTTCATATTCCATAAGGAAAGAAAGGAAGAAGAAAAGAGGGACCCCATACATACACTTGGATATCATGTTTATTGAGTATTCTTTCATAATGAGACAGCCTGAACATGGTAGCTCAACAAAGTACCATAATGTCTGGCCACTAGAGAGTTTTCAGGGACCAGGTCTCTTCTGTTGCCTTCTCTGCTTTCTTTTCCAGGAGGAAGTAAATGTAAGAATTACAAATTATCCTGCAGGCCACCAGATAAGTGCCCTGTTTTGGGAGACAAAAATCTTACCCAGCTATCATCCTAAGGCACACTTTGTCACTCTTTTTATTACCCAGTGTTTAATCTACACAATCACACGGTCAGGGATCTGCAACAATATGTAGTTGAGAGACAGAGACACAGACAGAGAGACAGAGAGAGAGAGAAGAGAGGAGAGAGAGGGGGAGAGAAGAGAGGAGAGAGAGAGTTGTTTTGTTTTTGTTTTAAGACTATAATCTTTTGACCTTTGTGGAGAATAAGGAACATAATCTAAGGTAGATTATGGGTCAAGGTAGAATGATTTTTTGCATTTATCTAAAGGCAAAAGGTCATGTGATATGAATACAAAACTAGAGAGGTCTGGGTTCAAGTCAACCAGCTCTCCACACATACACCCACATACTGTCTTTGTGAACTTGGACAAGTCACAACCTCTTAGGACTCTAGGTAATTCTATGAGACTAGAAGTCATAGAAAAGGTGATGACCTCCATTAGTCGAGGGAGTTTCCTCGTTTGGGGTATCTCCCATCTGAATGTAATCACAAGGCCACTCCCTATCCTATTTTAAAAGGCATCTCACCTGTATGCCACATTAATGCCTTCCTAAGATAGCAAAGACAAAACAAAACAAAAGACCAAAAAGCAAAAAAAGAAACAAACCAATAATAACTCTGGAGGTGACAGCAGCATGTTAAGTTAACCCTCAATGGAGAAATTATGGGAAAATATAGACAAGGATGCCACAGGTATTTCCCCAAGTCATCTCCCACATCTGGAACACACTCCTTCCCCATCTCCATCAAAATTCTTCTCTTCCTTAAAGCCACCTCAGACTCATTTTCCTCCATGATGCCCCCACAGATACACACAGATACACATACATACACACACACACACACACACACACACACACACACACACTCAATAAAAGCATTCTCCCCTGCCTCAGAGGTTCCTATAACCATTTGTCTTTGTCTCCCTTCTGCCTCCATCACATTCTACCCTATGTCATATGATTTGTGTACATGCCAAGTCTCCCTAAGAGTTATGCAGTGGTAAGTGCACAGTTCCTAATGCCAGGGACCTAGATTGAATTCCCATAAGTATAAATAAACTTCTTCACCTTCCTGCTTCACACAGACATCGTGAGGAAAGTTTGTAAACCTCAAAACGTCATGTAATATGAGTTCTCATTGTTAGACCGTAAATTCTATGGAGAAAGGGGTAGATATTTTTCATTTTGGCAGCCTCAGTGTCTAGCATGGTGCCTCACACATAGTAAGTGCTTAGTAAATGCTTATCCACTCTAAATGAACTGAGGGTTAAGGCATGAGTTGCATCTTTATCACTCCCTCCATCCCCAGCAGTGAAATCAGGGATTTATCAAAGTTTGGAATATCTAAAACACTGACAAGAGTTGTTTTTTTTAAATAATAGCTAAAAACCAAGGGAAACTTAAGAAAACAAGTTTTAAGTAACTTTCCCTAGAGTACCATGCCTGTCTTGACTGTGTACAAGGGAGCAGTCTAATCCTCCCAAAACTAATCCAATCACAACAAAAAGGCTTTTTCCCATTTGTATGTCACTTCAAAAGTTACAAAGCATTTTCCCCTACAACAACCCTGTGAAGGAGGTACTGCTAATATCATTATCTCTGTTTCAGGAAGTCTATACCCCTCCTTCTGCCTTCCCTATTTCTATCAATGGTGCCATCGTTCGTTCCATCCCCCATAAACTTTGGTGTTGTCTTTAATTGTCTCATTCTCCTATCCACGAACCCCCTATTATTCCATCTCCTCTCTTATTCCTGCCTCTACTCTTTTTAAAATTCAATTTGTATTTTATTTTGTGTTCCGAATTTTCCCTCCCTCCTCCCCCATCCATTGAAAAAGAAAAAACAACCCTGAGATACCTTCTCTCCCCCTTTTTGACTATTCGATTCAATTCAAGAAGCATTTGCTGAGTTCTATCACCTGCTAGATATTATACAGGGAGGAAGGAGGGAAAACTAGTCCTTGCCCCTGAGAAGCTTACCTTACAGGGAAGGGCGTGGGGGATGGGGAAGAACATGTACACAGATAAGTAAAAACAAAATCAATGCAAAGTGATTTTACCTTTTTATTTATATGTATTTATTTTTATATATATTTAGAAGTATTACCTTTATTTATATTTATATATACTAATATATATTTATAAATATTACCTTTATATATTAAATGGGGAATGGTGGGCTTGGTAGGGGTGTAGGGAATCAAGACAAACTTCCTCTAGGAAGTGGCACTGAACTCTGAAGGAAGCTAGCTAGGTCTCCTACAGGGCAGAAGTGAGGAAGGTATTGCAGAGATGGGGGAAACAGCCTGTAAAAAGGTACAGAGACAAGAATAGAACATCATGTTATGGGGAACTATATGTGACTCAAATGAATGTCAGAAGGAGGACTGAAGGAGAGAAGTGATGAGCAGGAGCCAGATTTTAAAGGCCTTAAGAGATAAACAAAAGAGTCCGTATTTTATCCTATGGACTATAGAGAGTCACTGAGCAGGGGAGTGACATGGTCAAGACTTCTACTTTAGGAATATCAGGTTAGTATCTGGGTAAAGGATGAATGAGCCTTGAGACAGTTCTGAGGGAGAGAAACTAATTAAGAGGCTATTATATGATCCAAGACAATTCCAAAGGACTCCAGGTGAAAAATGCTATCCACTCCCAAAGAAATAACTGATGAAGTCTGAATGCAGACTGAAGCATACTCTTTTCACTTTATTTTTTTCATGATTTTGTGTATGTGTTTTCTTTCACAACATGACAGTATGGAAATATGTTTTGCATGATTGCACACGTATCACCTGTATCTGATTGCTTACTGCCTCAGGGAGAGGGGAGGAGTGGGAAGAGGCAGAGAATTAGGAACTCGAAAAAATTTTTAAGTATATGTTAAAAATTGTTTTTATATGCACTTGGGGAAGAAATAAAATATTGTCCAGAAAAAGAGGCATTCCAGATGAAAGGTAATGAACTAGAATGGTGGCTGTTTGAGAGAAGGGGATAACTATTCAAGATATATTAGGAAGTAGAATTGACAGGACTTGGTCATTGATTTGGATGGGAAGAGTGAAGGAAAAGGAAGAGTGAAAGATGGCTCTGAGGCTGTAATGGATATTCTTCATAGAAATAAGGAAATTAGGAATCAGAGTGGAGAGAGGAGTTTGGGAAACTCAAACAGCTAGAGACTAAATTCTGTGTAAAACTTGTTGAATTTTAAATGCCCACTCAAGCAGCTTGGTGGCACAATAAACCACAAGACTTGGAGTCAGGAAGACATGAGTTCAAATGTGACCTCAGACATGAACAATGTGACCCTGTGCAACTCACTTAACCTCTTTCTGTGTCAGATTCTTCAGTTATAAAATGGGGATAAAAATAGCCCCTATCTCCCAGGATTGGTGATCAAATGAGATAAATGCATAAAGTGTCTGGCCCCATAGCATGCTTGTTTCCATCCTTCCGTTGGACAGTTGTTTGGAGATGTCCAGTAGATGGTTGGTGTTGAAGTACTGGAGTCCATAAAACCAGGACTAGACATACAGAACAGGAATTCATCTGCTTAGAGATGATAGTTAAACCTGTGGGAGTTTATGTAATTTTTTATTTACATGTACATAATTATATATGTACATATATAATTATATGTATATATACATCAATACGATGCTTTAAGGTTTACAAAAGGTTCCTCCACCCACCCCCCCCAATAGTAGTAGGGAGATGGCATCATGTGGTAGATAGAGCCCTGGAAATGGAGTCAGGATAGACCTGGATTCATGCTGGGCTAGCATGAGCAAGTTTTTTAATCTTTCTGAGTCAGATTCAGGTTAGTTCAAATAATGAACAAATTCCCTGAAATGGTTGCATCATTTGAATTCACACTGCTTATCTCCACTGGGCTCTAACCAGTTGGGGTTGGGGGAGAGCCAGGGAGAGGGAGACTATGAAGAGGAAGGGTACAGAAAGAAAAGAGAAGATGACCTAGGACAGCAGCCTAGGGTATACCTTAGAACAAGATGTAGGATTCTCCCACAGAGGAGCCTGAGGAGCAGCCAGTCAGGTAGGAGAATAACCAATGCAGGAAAGAGAGAGTATACAGGAAGAAGAAGTGGTGAGCCATGTTAAATGCTGTGAGAGGTCAAGAAGGACAAGAACTGAGAAAAGACCATTGGATCTGGTGATTTAAAGATCATTGGTAACCTTGGAGAAAGCCATTTCAGATGGACAATGAGGTCAGAAGTCAAACTGCTTCCAATGTTGAGAAGTATATCTAAGGTGTAAAAGTGGAAGTGAGAGGTATAGACAGTTTTTTCTCCCTCAGAATATGGTTGTAAAAGGGAAAAGAGATGTAAAACAGGAGCTTGAAAGGGTGGCAGACTCGAATGAAGATTTTTAAAAGATAGAGAAGATCTATGCATATTTATAAGCAATAGAGAAGGAGCCAGTGGATAAGGAGGGGTTGAAACTTGGAGAGAAAGAAACCAAACTCATCTTTTAGAATCCAACTCAAAACCACTGCTCCCTCCTTAACCTAAACCCCTGCTTCAAATAAAAAATATTTTCCTCTTCAGACATCCTGGATTTTTAGCTGTTTTGCACTGACCTTCTTCTTTCACTCCCCTGGAGGTTTCTGTGGCTTTAGACCCTTGGAAAGTCCTCCCCTAACCCTGTTCCAAACCATATTTCAGTTAAAAAGTTCAGCCTCCCAGAAGCACATTCAATAGATAGTTAAAGCTGATTCTAACTTTGCTCAAAACTTAGCTGCTTCACTTCTTTTTTTCCAAGTCAGCATTTGGGTCTTGTCCGTCCATCAGCCTCAGCCTTCAGAACCTGTCTGCATTTCATCAACCGTGTCCCGTAGCCAAAAGCAGACTGCCATCCGTCTCCCTTTCACACCCATCTCCTTCCCCCTTAGACCTTCATCTCAGTTCCTCTTCCTCTTTTAGGAGAAGCTTTCAGGTTAGATTTCATTTATATAGCAGCGAAATACTGAATCAAGTTTTTCCTAGATGCAGTTACCAACTCCACTGATTTCTCCATGTTAGTATAGTGCCAGGAGCATTGGACAAAGGGTTCGGAGAGACCTGGGTTCTAATCACAAATCTAACACATTGTTTGACCCTTAATTTTTCCAAGACTCTCTTTTCCTCATCTAGAATATGGGCATAATAAGATCAATAATTACATTGATATATATTATCTCACCTTGTGAGACATGCACTAGACAGTGATATCTTATGATGGGCATGATCATGATATCTCTAATGAATTCCAATGATGCAACCAGTTCAGGGAATTTGTTCATTATTTGAATTAATCAGGACCTGGCTTAAAATCACAATGCTCAGATTCTGGTAGACGACTCCTTTTGGAGATAGCTGAGTTTTCTAGTAAGAAGAAGAAGGTCACATTTATATAATGCCTTAAGGTTTTTCCCACGATAGCACTGAGAAGTAGGGAGATGGCATAGTGTGGTAGAGAGAGCCCTGGAAATGGAGTCAGGATAGACCTGGGTTCAGATCCCACCTCGGACACTCGCTAGGTGACCATCAGCAATTTTTTAATCTTTCTGAGTCAGTTCTTGATTAGTTCAAGTAAGAAACAAATTCCCTGAAATAGTTGCATCATTTGAATTCACACTGGGCTGTAACCAGTTGGGATGGGTGGGGAGGAAGAGGGTGTGTGAGGGAGAGGAAGAGAAGGAAATGCATTTATTAAGCATCTGTTATGTGCCAGCTCTGTGCTAAGGATTTTATGAATATCACATTTGTTCCTCACAACAATCTTGGGAGGCGTGTGACCTTGTGATCCTTATATTACATTTGAGACAATGGGGGTAGAGAGAGGTTGAGTGACCTGCCTGAGGCCAGCTAGCTCGTATCTGAAGCTGGATTTGAACTCAGGTCTTCTGACTCCAGGCCTAGCACCACCTAGCTGTGATTTGCCCAGGGTTACACAGCCAGTATATGTCAGAAGCAGGAATTTAGTCTAGGTTTTCTTGGCTTCAAAGCCAGCTCCCTACTCTCAATACAACCTGCTACTTTGCATTTAAAAAACAAAAACAAGACAGACAGAATTCTCGAGGATGGTGTCAAGCTCTTCTCAATAAGCAGAGTACTCCAACTTAGCTCCTTGTTCCCCATTTGACCCTTTTGCCAAGTTGCTTCTACTTCAAGGATAATAATATCCAATTGGAAGAGTCTCCAGTCACTCAGCCCTGTCCAGATGTATACTATGCATGCAGAGAGGAGGGACATTTTTCCTCCTAACCTGCAGGAAGAAGTAGCAGAAGTAGAAGCTGGAGAATCTTCTTAGAGTCCTGGACTTAAGGTTCTCAAGTCATGTTTGACTCTGTAAAGCCTTTTTACATCTACTTCCCCATTCATTATAACTGTGTGAGGTAGATAGGACAGGCATTATCGTACTTATTTTACAAAGGGAGAGACTGAGGCTTTGAAAAGTAAAATGACTGGATCAACATTACATGACAATTTAATGATGGAACTACGAAAGGAATTCAGCGATTCTGACTCCAAATCCAGGGCTCTTTGTGAGTCATGACTGTATCCCCTTTCTAGACTCAATGTGCTTTGTCTCTCATATTCATTTCTTATTGAATGAAGAGGTCACAGTAGAAAAGTCTTTCTTTTTCCAGGGCATGCCTTTAGTCCAGGATAGGCATTTCTTGACTGCCTTCTGTTCTCTGTCTCCTCAGGTACCACTCCCGGGACAGCCAGATAGCCATGGTGTGTCCCGAGGAGGCAGCCCCCAACAAGAGCTATGAAGGCAATGTGAATGAGGACACAGAATACTGCAGCGAGCCCAGCCTGATCTCCACTGAGATGTGAGCCCAGTGGTCCTTTGCCCACATAGTGAGACCAGCTTATGTCAGAGAAAAGTTCAACTTAGGAATGAAAGATCAAGGGGGTCAAAGATACCTGAAATTTTTCTTTTGTGTTGCCCAGTTTAATTGGAACAGATTGTCGAGAGGATGACCTCTGCAGAATATTTGTGCTGGTTTGTTAGCACAATGTACAACTCAACAGCAGGTGTCCCTGTGAGCAAGGAGTAGGTGGAGATGCTGGTCAAACTAGAGCTTGTCTCTTGCTTTCCTGAGAAGCCCATGTACCCTATAGGCTAGTCAGGCTTTTGAAGAAAAGGTTGATGTGGCAATCAAAGCAACTAGTTGGCCAGATTGCTGCATAATGAGACCTAGACACCAATGTGAGCTAAGAAGCAAAAGTATGTTTGAGAACTCCTACCAAGCACGACAAGCAAGCACTCTCCATACCAGGCGACAAGGCAAAGGTTCCAGTGTTAGCAACTCATCACCACTCCCTTCTTTGCCCTGAAAAAGTACACAAAGTACAGAATCCCCAGCAGGTCATTTGGCAACATTGCCCTCTGGGGTTATCTGACTCTGAACAGGAGCACACATGTTGTGGGAAATGGTATAATTTGGCCTCTACAAACAAACCCTGAGTTTTCTTTGTTCTAGGCTATCCTATCAGGATGATGAGAACAGACAACTGACGCCACCAGAAGACAAGACCAGGCAGTCTACAAAAAGAGGATTCCTCCACTCATCCTCACTAGGTAACTGATCGTGCCTCTTGCTGTGGTCCCACATCCCCAAAAGTCCTTTCAGCAGGTCACCTGAGGTATGGGACCATCCCAGGAGCCCCAACAGCTTCGTTCCTTGACTCCCCTATTCCTTAAAATACAAGGTCATAGATATAAAAGTAACTTGAGGGAAGGAGAAGAATGGCATGATGAAGTTAAAAAGTTGGCACCTTTGGGTGAATTAATTGACAATAGTTTTCTAAACTAATTTAACTACAGAACTCCTTTGAGTCACAAAACACCTTTGAGCTTGAAATATATTGACATGATATTGACCCAAGGGAAGAGAATATCCCAGGTATAAAGAAGGAACAAAATTAAGGACTTAAGCCTATTTTCATACTAGAAACTTGCTGCCTCTAACATGTACTGTTAATATAATTTTATATTTATGATTTTAAGAGGGGAAATTTTCTCCTAGAAACCTGTTCACATTTATGAAACTGCCTTGTTCCAATAAGCATAACTGAAAAATTAGGCCTAAACCATTCCATTTCTTCATGTCTTCAACTGTGCTAACATAAAAAGGCTTTCCACTTGTTTTTTTTTTCTGTCTACTTCAGGTTGTGTGTAATCCAGTCCTCCTCCCTGGGATCCCAAGATGATACTACTTAAGGCACTATGGGCTAGCTGGGAAAAGATTCTAGTCAGAGTCAGACACTCCACTGCCGAGACTAGACAAACTCTTAAGTCTGAACCATTGGGCAGAGCTTCCAGGGACAAGATTTCACAGGGATGGGGCTTTGGAATTTAAGGACAGTCTACAAAACATCACTAAGCATCAGGACTAAGGGTGGGAGAACAATTTAGTTAGCAATCAGCCATTACTGGCTCTCCTTCCACTTTCCAGAAAGATATGAAATATCTTTCAGGCCATCAAGAAATCCTCCTAGGATGATAAAACTCTGACCCTAATTCAGTGGGATTGGTATTGCAGGTCGAAGAGCCTCCTTCCATTTGGAGTGTCTAAAGAGACAAAAGAACCAAGGGGGAGACCTCTCTCAGAAGACAGTGCTGCCCTTGCATCTGGTTCATCATCAGGTAACCATTCTAGAAAAATCACTGACCACAGCGGCTAAAGAGCCCTGAAGAGCAGCTGAGCATTTCCTCAGGGTGTGAAGCCCTTTGACAGTTTCTGCAAGCTTATACCTATTTTATTCCTATTTCTATAAGAGTGGTGAAGGCAGGGAATGCTCTAGAGAGATGACATCATGTTATGGACAGAGGATAGACCTAACTCTAGTTAGGATGCCTGTAGATTAGAAAATCTTCTTGACTCTGACACAACCTGTGTGATCCTAGGCAAGTCACCTCACCTCTATAAGCCCCACTTTCCAAGCGCCACTTTCCTCATTTATAATTAATCAATAAGCATTTATGAAGTCCCTACTATATGTCAGGCACTGTACTAAACTGTCGTGAGGTAAGTTCTTTGTAAACTTTAAAGTACTGTAAAAGTGTGAATTCTTATTATTGGGAAACTGTAATGGTGAAGCTCTCCTCAAGTTTCCAGGACCCCTCAAGCTGTTAACCCCTTATGAAGAGCTGCTGTAAGAAAAGGTTCAGAGTAGGGCCATCATTTTTCCCTAAGTAAATGGGAGTCCTGGTAAGTTCTGTAACTTCCCTGGATGGAGACCCAGATAACAATGCAATTCAACAAACTCCTATTAAGCCCCTCTTATTAAGAAAGGTGTGAAAAGACCCCCCTGTTCTGAAGGAACCTATGTTCTATGAGGGAGAGACGTACCGTACGAGGGAAGTCAAAGTAAGAGAAAACACTACCAGCTGAGAAGTCTGAGGAGGCTTTGCAGAGGAGGCAAGGCCTGAGCTGAACTTTGAAGGAAAATAAGACTTAAGAGGAGTGAATGCAAATATATATAGGTGGGACATGGATTATTGAGCTACATAATGGTCCAGTTTGGGTAGAGAAGTTGTGAAGAGAATAGGAAGGTACATAGGAGCCTAATTGTTGAGGCTCCATCATGCCAGTAGCAGCTTTCTTTCTGAGGAAAAAGAAGGTCAGTGGCATAGGATATGATGCCAGTTTTCTCCCTGCGTTGCCACAGATCATCTATTGTAAGGACTGAACTACTCCTCGTGGGCATTCAAGCAGAACTGGTTTGATTTGGGATATGAACAAGTAAAAAGTTAAATGAGGTGTCCGTAGCGGTGCAGAGCGGCAAAAGCAAAGGTCCTGACTAACTTCCAGATGAATGGTACTGATAACTTCCTCAGGAGTTCAGAGAAAGGAGAGATCTCTTCAGGCTGGCATGAGAGAGGAGGAAGGAAGAACTTGGCTGGGTGGGCATTTCAAGGAGGTAGAACAGGATTAGCATCTTATCTTCAGGTCCACAATCTCCTGTCTTCGTTGTTGACCATAGTTGCATCTTTTGTGTCCACAGGCATTGGCAGTGACAGGCCTCAGCCCTCTCCTTCAGAGAAGTCATTCTCCAAACACCACATTCCCCAGGCCAAGTGCTACCCCCCCAGCAACTCCTCATGGCCAAGCCTGGCCCCTCCAGCCCATCCCTACACTGTGGCTAGAAGGAGCAGAGTCCAGTGAGAAGCTCAACAGCAGCTTCCCATCCATCCACTGCAGCTCCTGGTATACAGAGAATGCCAACTGTGGAGACAGCAGGGGCAGCACCTCCCGGAAAGCCCGGCCAGTCTCCCTCACTGTGCCCAGTCAGTCTGGGACAGCTGGCAGACAATTCCACGGCAGTGCGAGTAGTCTAGTTGAAGCGGTATGTGGCATCAACCCCACAGGGAGCAGGGGAGGGAGAGGCCATGGCACTGTTCTCAGCAGCCAGTGGAAAGGAAAGGGATTTGCCAGGAGTCTTCAGAAAAGGGGGAAAGCAAATATCAGGACGAGCTCAACTCTTTCCCAAATAGAATTGTATACAAACTCACTTAACCAAAATAGCTTTAACCCTCACGTTAACCTTAGAATGTTACCCTGAGCCGTATAGAAAATCAGCTTGTCTACCAATTAGTTTTCCTAGGGATACTGGGTAATGAGAAGGAAGGCTTTTCAGATTTATGAAGGAATCTGACTGACCAAGTGAACCCTGATATAAAAAACTAAATTTAGTATAATCATCAAACATCTCCCAAAGCACAGGAAGCAAGTAGTTTACTAAAGGTAACTCCAGGTCAAATTATGCCCCCTGGGAACATAATGAGATGGCATGTGCAAAGCACTTTAGCAAGCTTTAATGTGCTATTATTAATATCATTTTTCTTGTTAGGATTATGGCCTCTCTCACTAAATTATTGAAAGCCACCAAATAACATGAGTGATAATGGGCTTCAAGAACCAGTGTCTCCATTCAATACATTACTAGGTTCTTCCCAGCATGAGCCACCTAGAACAGACACTGCAGACGTAGCATTGTATACTTAGAGCAGAAAGGAATCTGAAGTACAGCTCAGAAAAACATCCCAAAGCTAATATGAAAATATGTTTTACATGATTATACATATATAACTTCTATCAAATTGCTTACCATTTTAGGAAGAGGGGAGGGGAGAAGGGAGAAGAGCAGAAAAATTAGGAATGCAAAATCTTGTAAAAATGAATGCTAAAAATTGTCTTTATATATAATTGGGAAAAAATAAAATACTATTTTAAAAAAGAGAGAAAAGCATCACAAAGGTAATAAGCAGAAATGACTCTAAATCTAGTCTTCTGACTCTAAATCTAGCACTCTTTCCACTGTGCATATTATATTATTATAATAAATTATTATAATAACTGTCTTCAATCATGTGGGGAAAGGATTTGACTTATTCCGCATGACACCATTGAAAGACCTAAACAGAATTTTCAGAGTACCAGATTTCTACTCATTGTAATGAAAAATGTCTAACAATTAGAGCTATCCAGGAGTGGAATGGGCTATTTCCAAAAGCAGTGTGAGTTTCTCATCTCAGTCAGTCAACAAGAATTTATTAAGTGCTTAATATTGTGCCAGACAACAACAATAAAAAAAAAAAAAAAACCATTCCTTCAAGGAACATATGTCCTCCCTGGAGAGGCGACATGTCAGAAACTAGGCATATCCAAGATATGTACAGAATAGAATAAGCGTAGCCTGAAAAGGACCAGCAAAGGCAGCTGGAGAGTCTTCAGCAGATCCTGGATGACCGCTTGCGAAAGATGTTGAGGGAATTATCCTGAAGGCACAGGCTGATAAGCTCAGAAGTCCCTTCCAGCTCTGAGATTCTCTATGAGTCTGTGATTCTACCACATTTGAGTCAATACTAGATATCACTGGCTTAGGTGGCTGGAGAACAAAGTGAAATATTAAGTGTATCCATGGCAGGTCAAGGTCAATGAGCCTGATATAGTGGGAAGAGCTCTGGAATGAAAAGACCTGGATTCAAATCCTCATCTCTAGTGGTTTCTAAGTATGAAACCTGAGACAAATCCATTAGCCTCCTTTGGGACTCAGTTTCCTCCTTCACAAAATGTTGGACTAGTCTCCAAGGTCGCTTCCATCTTTAGGTCTACGATCATAGTTGGTTGATGATGCCAGGTCCCTAAGCAGAGTTCCCAGGAGTTTAACATAAGCCCACAGACAGTCAGAAAAATAATCCATTGCCACAGTCTTAAGGAAAGAAGCTCACCTCCTATAATGATTTCCTTATTTGGTCCTTCTCTTATCTTTCTATCTCCTCCTCAGGTTTTGATTTCAGAAGGACTGGGACAGTTTGCTCAAGATCCCAAGTTCATCGAAGTCACAACCCAAGAACTTGCTGATGCCTGTGATATGACAATAGAGGAAATGGAGAATGCAGCTGACAATATCCTCAGTGGGAGCAGCAAGCAGAGGCCCAATGGCAACCTATTACCTTTTATTAACTGCAGGGACCCGGGGCAGGACCAAGCAGGTGGTGAGGAGGAAGAGGGAGTGCCCAACCCCGAATGTCGAAAGAGTGAGGAAGAACTCCAGGACAGCAGGCTTTATATCAGCAGCCTGTAGTTTCTGGGGCTGTCATGATTCGGGGGTTTTTTTAATTTGTTTCAATGTTCCTAATAGGTTCGTTTCAGAAGTGCCTCACTGTTCTCGTGACCTGGAGTTAACCGGAACAGCGTTCTTCATTCATTTCTGTTGGGATGAGAGACAGAGTTGGGTGGTGATGAGAGAAAGAGAGAGAGAGAGAGAGAGAGAGAGAGAGAGAGAGAGAGAGAGAGAGAGAGAGAGAGAGAGAGAGAGAGAGAGAGAGAGAGAGAGGAAGAGAGAGAGAGAGAGAGGAAGAGAGAGAGGAAGAAGAGAGAGAGAGAGAGAGAGAGAGAGAGAGAGAGAGAGAGAGAGAGAGAGAGAGAGAGAAAGAGAGAGAGGGAGAGAGAGAGAGGGAGAGAGGGAGAGAGAGAGAGAGCTTTTTCAGGGGAAAGAGAAGCAACAGCCCCAGTCCACAGGTGTAGAGTGGTGAGGAGGTGGAAAAATAAGGGAAGGAGGAGGAAAGGAACAGGTGCCTGCCCCCTCCTTACTTCAGGCCCTATACCAGAAAGTGACAGCTGCCTCCTGTGCAAGAAGGATACTATCAGTTTCCAGTGGGCCACCCTCACCAAAAGGACCCTGCATCAAATGGCTGTCTTTCAATTTTGCTTGTAAAAAAAAATCATTTTTGCACATATTCTGTATGAGCCTCACTGTCTCCATAGAGCCAGGGCCCTATGGATTTGGAAAAGGAAATGGCGGCATGACTTCTGCTGAAGATCCCAACACTTTGCCAAAGGGGGAGGAAGAAGAAAAGATGGGAGGAGAAGTTTTTAGGAAGGGGAGCGGGGGCATGGCAGGGGGAGTACATAGAGAGGTACCACTGTAACTACAAGCCAAGATTCCCAGGTGATTGGGTGGGTAGCTCTGGCCATGCCCACCCCTTTAGGTTGGGGTCACATTGCCTCCACAAGCCACATAAAGCTCTGCGCTAGCAGTGGTGCTGAGAAGTCAAGGCTTATAGGGAGTTGGCACTGCCCACCAATGTAGCTCACCTTACAAAGTAAGGTGGCACAGGGCTTCTGCAGAGTGCTCATTTGTTTTTGCCGTTTTGATATTTTTCTTGGCAGCATGTTCCAGTTTCCATTTTTAATTTTGATTTCTGAGGGTTCAGGGAGGAGGGAGAGTGTTTACGGGGCTTTTAAGCCACCCACCTTATCATTTTCACTTTGGCAAATGTAAATCAGGTTTGGTTTCATTGTATTATTTAAACAATTGTGTTCTTGTTTATTTTTGGTGATGTTGGGAGGAGGGGTTCTTTTTCCCCATTGGAGATTCATTAGAAACTGTTATAGGAGAGTTTTACCAACATTTGTTTATGCCCAAGACTTTATTATTTTTTTTCCTTTGGTAGTAACAGAAACCTGGGGGGGTGGGGTAGGGTGTTTTGTTCTATAATTTAAAGATAGTAGGCAGTGCACTCAATGTAATCTTGCACATGTGAGTGCTTGAGTTGGGTTCATTTTCAAATGGATATGTTCATGGATGCCAGAGATAGAGGTATGTATGTGTGTGTGTTGATGTGCCTAATAGGTAGAGTTGGGTGACACTGCATGGGTGTGTATGTGTATGTATGCGTGCATGCATGTGCAGTTCTCCACTCTTTGGTTTAGCCCTACAGGGAGATCTGATTCTGGGGCCATTTGAATGCAAAAACAAACCACTGTCTCTGTTTCTGAAAGGGAAATCAGTAACTCTCTGCATTTTCTGTTCCACAAGATATGCAAAAACAATGCAATAATATTAATTTTAACTACAGCTGTGAGTCATGTTGGCATTAAAACTGTATAGAGATGAAAAACAACCACAGAAATTTAAGGGGGGAAAAACAACCCAAGAAGGAGTTTTGCTTCGATATATATTCCATGTGATGTTTTATTGCATTGATAATGTTTCTGTTGAAGAAACCGTAATACTTGAATTCAGGTCAGTTTCAGTATTTTTCAAATATTTTTTTAAAACTGAATTGCAATTGTGCCAAGCAAATATAATGAATTGAATTAAGTTTGTTTTCGAATTCACTTCTTGTATATTTGGCTGCATGTAAAGTAAACCATTTTGTATTTGGAGCGTGATAAGCTTTCCCTGTGGACTCTTTAAATGCTTTTTTTTTTTTTGCATAATTGGGAAAGGGAAAAAGACTTTTTTTTTTTTTTAATGTGTACAATAAGCAAAAGCATTACTGGAGTAAGTAACTATTCTGCAGTTCTCAGCTGGATGGGTTGGAGATAACTGATTTTGCATATCTTGTGCTCTCTCTTCCCTTTCTCCCTCAAGAATGATAGAGCTGGATAGCTCAATGCAGAACTTTGATTTCAGGAACCGGGGTCTTTTTCTTCCTGTCTTCACATTCTCCAGTTTTCTTCCCATCTTCACATTCTCTGCTTGGATTCACTCAATTGATACATTTCCTCTAAGATGGGCCATATCCTTCATGCTTGACGAATTCTGTTTGCCATAAGTCTGACTTTTAATTCCACAATAGATGAATAAACGTTAGGACCATTCCCCACCCCATTCAAGGATGTGGCTAATGTCTCTTTTAATTTCCTCAGCAGAAACTTTGGCTTACCAGTTTCCTGGGCAAAATATATTAGAGAAATGAGGAATAAGAATGCTGTAGAGTAGTTACTTAGTGCAGTCACTCTGATATCTCCTTCCTCTCAAGAACTTACAGTAATGCCTTAAGCAAGGCCTGGACTGTTGTCATTGCCTCCATCCTGAAGACTAAATTATTCTATCCCCCCTCACATTCCGTATCAGAGAATTATCATGGACTAACTAATACCACCAAGGAGTAAGAAGAAGGACCTGTATGGAGTTAGAGCAAGTAGAGTTTAGAATGTCTTTGGAAGATGGGACTATGTTAGAAGCATTTTGTTCTGTACCCTTTGCCATCTGCCTGAAATGCACCCAACTCTTTTACCTGGTAGTAGGAAAGGGGCCAAATTAGGGATTATGAAGCTTGATTCTTGAATCTTTTCCAGTCACCAGTTTTCTTTTGGTCCTTCCAATATGAACAATGTGGACTAGAAGTTGAAATTTGGAAAAGTTGGTTCTGTGGAAAGGATGACTCTTCCTACCATGTAGGACTCAAAAAAAGATCTTAAAAGGATTAAGAAGAATCATTTCCTGAGAAAGACATTCTCTTAGACAAGAATCTTCAGCTCCATTTTTAGTCCAAAGTGAATTGGAAAAGGAGTTGAAAGTATGAATACTTCTTCATACTCGCCTTATTTGAGCTTTCTGGCTTGTTTTTTTATTGACATACGGGTCTTTTGAGATATCCTGTGGCCACTATCCTGGAGTAGCTTTTATTAGGATCTCTGTTCTGATCAGGAGAGGAACTCATTAGGGCTTGATGTACTTTCCATACGATTGGTCCTCGTATAAAAAATGGAGATCCTTTTATTGGATAAATGTTTATCCTTTCATGATGTTTACTAATTTTCTTCTTCTGAAATGCTCAGCCACATGACTAACTCATAATATATTGCAACACGAAGTTAACCCTCATGTCAGGTTACCCTGTCCATACTCCCAAGTCTTCCCTAGAGATAAATGCTTTCAAGAAAACCATACTAATTTAAGTCTGTACCCTACGAGGCAGTCGCGATGAAAATAATAATACAAATGCTTCAACCGCCCAAATGTTCAGAAAGAAGTTCTCCCTTTCTAGATCAATGGATCTTTAACCTGATTTCCTGGTCTGCCAATTTAAACCAATCATGGTGGTTTGGTAAAATCTACGTATGTCCAAGAAGAAAACCAGAATGTTTCATTCTCCCCATGGTAGAATAGAAACCCTACTTGGATCGCACAGACCTGATACCACCTTGCAGGTTACACTCACCAGCCTTTGCACATTCATCTGGCATGACAGAAGCAAGGCAGCTAATGGCTGAAGATGGTGAGAGCTTAAAGAAGTATAGATTAAGTTGGTTTAGGAATCATATTTCCATTTTTACTTGCCTACTGTCTGATATCTTTCAGAAGCAGCCTATTTTCTTTCTAGACATTGGTCTGTGGTCTACTTCGGAGAGTAAAAGGAAAGATTCTTTTGTCATATTATGAATCAAGCAAAGTCTTTTTTTAAGTTCTTGTGATTTGAGCTTCATTGATAAATATTTCCTTACCTTGAATCAGTAGTCCTTACTGTCATACACCCAAGCTCTGTCAAAATAGCGAACATTCATTCTTTTCAAGGAACCAGGGTCCTTGTGTTTCTGACTGAGGAGTAAACTGCCAGGATTCTGTCTTTTCTTCCCCTCTCTTCACCTATTTCCTATTTCATCAGATGCTTAGGTTTCAAATTTCAGGTTCTTCTCTGTAATGTTCCTGCCATTCCATCACCTCATGAGAGCCATCTTTTTCCCACAAGTCGCCTAAGAGAAAATATGAGGACAGGAAAAAAAATCCATCTTCTGTCGATCCTTTGTGAAAAATCAAGAGCACACCCTTCCTTCCTTCAATCAGTCAGCAAACATTTATTAATCACCTATTGTTTGAAGAGCATTGTACTGGGCTCTAGAAGTGATACAGTTTAAATAAGCCATGGTCTCTGCCCTCATGGATCTTTCAGTTTTAAAAGGCTGATGTTGTTTTTAAAGAGACTACTGGTTAAATATTGTTCATCAGCAGGAAAGTCAGCACAAGAAAAAAAGAACAGACAGATTTATCTTAGATTTAAGGCAGAGTTGACTGGTAGGTAGAAGTTCAACCCTGTAATAGCATCAGGCAGTTAAACAGAAGTGATGGCATCTCCACTCCTGGAATTACAGAGAAGAGAGATCATTGGTATCCTAGACCCAAAGGTTATTCTTAAGTCAAAGATTCTGTAACTACAGTTCCAAAGAAAACCAGTAGAGTCACAAATTAAATTTTCAGGGGCTATCTGATCCAATCCCATCTTTAAGAAAATTGTTTCTAGTTAGAGATTTAACACACATAGCACTGAGCCTGAGCAAAGAACTCTTACCTCCTCTAAGAAGGGGCAAAGGTGATAAGGAAGGCCATGGTCCTCTAGCTACACCTCCTTTTTCAGTCTTACGACTGCACAGAAACCACTGGTATGGACTTTTAAAGGCCTAAAGTGTCTTGTTGGGAGAGAAAAAAACTAAGAAATTATTTCCTTCTTGACTTGTCCTTTCATCCTTTCAGCGAGATCGCACAATTTAGAAGGAAATGGACACGTTTATATTGGTGCCATTATAATCTCTTCCTTCCCAGGGCTGCCCTCTTCTTGGTATTCTTAAAGCACCTCCCAGCCTGACACATCAGATATATTTCTTTCTTCTTCCCCATCAAGAATGGCAGGTGGAAAGAGAGTTGGAATTCTTAGAATTTCTTGACACCTCAGATCTGGTTTTCAAGAGTTGCCTTTTTAGTAGGATATGGGGTAAAGGCAACATCATGTTATAACCAAGAGTTAAATTTCTTTCTCCCTTCCCTAAACTGCTCCCTCATTTCTTCCCTATCCCCTTTTCCCAATCCTTACACATACTATGGACAGAGAGAGATAAAAGAAGCCGTCTATACATGTTTTTCTTTGTTTTCTGATTTTCACTTCAACCTCTCCATAATGATATCACTGCCAACAACCAACCAATGATAAATGCATTTTTAAAAATATCTCTTGATGTTTTTCAAAGCAATGTTTCTTTGCTTTGTTAAGATTAACACCAGCCTAGCAGGGGTGGGTCTTCTGTGTTTCTGAGTTGTTTCAATAAATGTTGGAGCTGCCAGTACATAGCACATCTACACACAAATGTTCTCATGCAGGACTAAACATGGGCCAAAAGCTTAGCCAAAGCCCTAGACAAATTACCTTGTGGTCCTGCTAAGACAGGAGTGGCACAGAGAGAAAACCAGAATATTGAAGCAGTATAGGTTGATTGAAATGAATAAATACCTATGTTGAGAAATTCTTGTGCTGCTAAAAAGTCGGTGATTTTTTTCTCACCTCTTCTCTTAAGACATCTGTGATTCATGAGAAGTGAAGTGATCAAGGAGTCAAAGGCCAGTTGGGTTTTCTGGTATACTTGGATGATAGGGTTTTTTTATGTTTCTAAAAAAGAATGAAAATTGAATTTATTCAGACAGAGATCAATTCAACAATGGGAGCTGAGAGGAGTAGGATTTTCTGTGAAAATTCTATGCTCCTCTGCCCTCCGGTAAGTCATAGATGGCCCAACCATGAATTAAGTAAAAACTTGAAGCATCATCTCAGCAAAACTAAACCCCTTCTTTTGGGGGTCATATAACACCACCATTTTTCAAATCAAAATAGCTCAGCTTCCATAAGTCATCTAGACAAAGATAGCATTTAGCTGAGTGTGTCATTTTTTTCTTACTAATTCATCAACCAAAAATCAGGTGTACAACTCATGCAGAAAAAAAAATAATTCCATAGGACGTTCTACATAGAATATGTGTGGGTATTACATAAGGACAATTTCTATGAGAAGGAATATGATAGCCAGCGAACAGATTCTTAGAGTTTTTCATGCCAGGAGAATGTCTTTGGCATTTCTTTTTCCTAAGAATATGAAAGGTCTTGGCAGTGTAACAAGGAAGAAAGATTCAGAAGCACAGGAATGAAATAGCCTGGTGATGAGAAATGCTGAAAGCAGACTGGTTTCACTTAGCTGCAGGAAGCATTACTTGCGTTTTCACTCAGGCAAAAAGGAGGACAGGCTCTGATTTACAGAGCTACAGAAAATATTAGAGGGGAACTGATCACTGGATCCTATGGTACACCATTCACAAACTTCCCATTTTGAAAAGACTTCACCAAAGTTATAAAACTTGAGAATCAAGGGCAAACAGTCCTGTCTAAAGGGCTCCCTCAGAAAGTCATCTTCATTGAACTGAATGCTACGAACTCTTTTCACCATCTGCATTAACAAAGATTTATCTCCCCCAACCATATTTTGTGGTTTCATCTCGTTCCTTCTAGACTCAGACTCATACGTCTCGGGATGTTCCCTAGCTCACCCTCCACAACTACTTGTTCCTCCCAGAACAGGTAATGCTTTTCTCAAAACTTCTTGGGAGGAAGATTCAATGGTACACAGCACCACATGCATGACCATATTGGGAATTCATTCTTGCTGGTGGGGCTGTGCTAGTGGTGACTGAAAAAATGAAGGGGAAAATGCATACCTTGCCTGGGATAGGAAACTAGGAGGAGAGGGCAGGACTTGGGGGGAGTCTTCCAGTTGGTCAAGCATCATATCATCCGTTGCAAATGCTAGTCTTGTGACTTTGCTGTTTCATTTTAATATCACAGAGTTGTTGAACAAAGCCTCCCTTTGGAATAAATGGAGTCAGGCCTATTCATTGCCTAATTTCCTCAGCCTTGACCAACCATCTTCTCTCCCCATGTCCACTCACACTCATGTCCCTAACCTCCCTTAACTCAGAGACATCAGCAGTGCCTCTATTGTTACCACCACCCCATTACCAACTTCCACGTACACCTTCACCCCATCCACTCTTCATGATTTCACAGAAATGCTCCTGTAAATATTGCTGTACAGTGTGTCACTGTTATTAAAGCCTGTCATTGGAGGCCTCACCTGCCTCACCTTCTCACCCTGTGTGAAAGGCAAGGGGATCTGAAAAGGGTCAACCCTTTAAGGAGAGTTTCAGGGTCATCTCTGTGGGACACTATGTATATTCCTGTAAGATTGCATTTTTATCTAAGGAATGATGTTATTTAAAAAAACAAAAACAAAAACCACAAAATTGCAAATAAATTTCTTAACAATGTCTAGATTGGTTTAATTGTATCTTAACTACTCCATGACCCTCTCGTTCAACTCCTCTTTTACAGAGGCAACAAAACAATAAAATAAAATCTATACTAAGGGAGGGGGGCAAAGGGGGAGGATAACATGGATTCTTGGAATCCAGTGACAACCCAATGTCAATAAACAGTTTCAGTGTCCTTCCCATGAAACCGTGGCATCCTGCTCACAAGTAGCAAAATGAGTTTCTTTTTCTCTTCACTGATTGGACCCAAATCTGATGAAGGTGCTAACAAGCAGGGAGACGACCAAAGGCTGGCTGGGAGAAGGATAGAAAGCAAAGGGCATACATAAACCACAAAATGGAAGGTTCTCCCTTGAAACTTTTATAATGCCCTACCATATGCCCTTGTCTAGGAACTAGAATTCGAAGTGGCTGAGATTAAATGTCCATTCAATTACCCTGAAGAAGAAAAAAAAAGGAAAAAAAATACATATTTTATATATATATATATATATGTATATATGTATACATATATATATACACATATACATATATCTTTGTTTCTTAATTCTAAGAAGACCATAGAGCAGGTAAGCCCACCTGGTTGATTTTGAAATTAAAAATGGTCTACAACAACCAAAACCTGCCCCTCTCCAGTTTACTCTCAGTGTGCCCTGCCTTGTTGCCAATACTCAATCTGCCTCCATATAATCAGAAGATTTGGGGGAAATATTTTTAAAAATATTTTCTTGCCAAAAAAGTTTTCAGACAATCTTAGAGTCTATCAAGCCAATTCTTCATTTCAAGTCTCCCTGGTTGCATATTTCAGTCTGAATTCTAGGTAGTTTCTCCAGGGCATAAGGTAAATTTAAAGGGAGGGAGACTTGTATTTGGAGGTTGGCTATTCAGGAAGCCAGAAGGCCAGGGAGATGGAGATAGCACAACTGGCTGATTCCAGGAAAGATCTGAGGCTCTTACACCTGGAGCCTTTCCATTTAAAAAACCAAAAAACTCTCTACATAGCCCACCATGACCAAAGTGGTTTTGATGTGGTTTGCTTCTTGGCAACAACACCCTCAACCCCAGCATTATGCCTTTTATTCCTTTTCAATATTAATAATTACATATTATAATTATAATAATCAATAAAACCTTAATATCCATTTTAATCTGATTTCACCAGTATAAACATGTTGAATGATACAAGTAAAAACTGTAATTTGCTCCAGGTGCTAAATCCTGCCTAGAGGTGGCCTTTAATACTAATATGCAGATCTGCTCATCTGGGCAGATTCTCAGCTCTGCTAGAAAGATAATCTTTTCTTTCCGCTTTCATTAATTTAAGAATAATAACCATAGCTCTCATTTCCTTGGGTCTTCTTGACTTTGAAAGCACTTTGCATACATTTATCTGATTTGAGCCTCATCAAAAAAAAATCCTTTATGAAGTGGGACATATTGGTCTAATTTTATAGATAAGGAAACTGAAGGACAGAGCCATTTAAATGACTTACCCAAGGTCACTGTGCCAGTAAGTGGAAATGCTGAGATCTGAACCCAGGTCTTCTGATTTCAGGACCCTTTCTACTTGTACAAGAGGTTTCTGCCCCTTGCTGGCTTAACTAGTGCCTCCTCACTTGTGTTCTGGAATTCATTCTCCACTTCTTTCTGATCCCCAAGGAGAATAGGATAAACTCAGTTTGAATGGTCAAGGAATTAGGATGGATATGGCAGGTGGATTCTGAGAAATGCTGGATTTAGAATGAGGAAAACCTGAGTTCAAATCCTGCCTCAGACATTTACTAGCTCTGTGATCCTAGACAAGTCATTTACCCTCTCCTAGCTTCACCTCACAGGGCTATTATGAGAATTAAACATGTTTAGAGCTTTGCAAATCTTAAAGTGCTATGAAAATGGTAGTTATTATTTAAAAGGGCTCTTTGTCCACACTTTTAGCTAACTTACCTGGTTGACTGCCTTGTTTATATTAAACTCTGTCAAAGATCCTGATGCTATGTTTACATGCTAGTTGTTCCCCTTTTGGGTCCTTGACTCACCTGTGGTGACGTTACTTTTCCACACAGCCCAAGGGGATTTTTCATTATCAAGTGTGAATAGTTAAATGATGTCTCTAGATGGCCTGAGCAATTCACAGTTTTGGAGGGGGTGGGGTGACTTATTGTAATCAAGAGAGAGAAGAGATGACTGGCACTCATTTCATTCCGAGTCAACAGTATCATTGCCAGTGAAACCTGGAAAGCAGTTTGACAAAGCCTGCTGGTACCAGCAGAACTCAGAGTGAGGCTGCCTCTAATGCCAGGAAACAGCTCAATCTATTGGGAAGACCTCTGGGCAAATCGTTCTTCAACCTTGTTACCAAGGGAGACCCAACTGCCTCCGAATGACCTAAATTAAGGCAGGTGTGATTCTCTAACATATATTCAAGCTCAAATCCAAGCTCTCCTCCAGCTCTCACAAAATGGAACTGAAGCCAACACAATCGCTTGCTTTGGAGATTTAGCTCTGAGACTTGAGAAAAGAAACACCATAGTCCAAGAAATCTTCAGCATTTACTACTAAATCCCAGGTCACAGGGGTTTGTCTTGACTCTCCCTTAGAGAACTCCTCCATCCTTGCTCCCTGCACCCTATAGAATCACAAGAAATGAAATTCCAACCTGAAAGGACCCTAGAAATCTTCTAGATAAGACTATTTTACAGATGAGGAAACTGAGACCCAGGAAGGGATCATAGGGAAAGGACCGTGGAGACGATGTAGTCCAATCCTCTCATTTTTATAGATGAAAAACTGAGGACCAGAGAGAATCATTTGTAAAAGGTCTTGTGTAACACAAAGTGGACGACCTGGGAATTAAACCCAGGCATCCTGCTTCCAGTTTTTTCCATTGAACCTTGTTTTTTTCCTAGGAAAGAGAAAAGGAAAGGGATTTGACCAAGTTCAAATAGGTAGTAAGTAAAAGCCAGTCCTCTGACTAAATACAACATTTCTTTCAGATTTTCTACAAAGGTAATTCCCCTGTCTTCTCTGCTGTCAGTCCCTGGCCTGTGGGGAACCCAGATTTTCCAGTGTTCTTGCTCTAAAAATAGTCAAAAACCCTTCTTTACCTAATTCATTTGAGACATGGTAAGGTTTTGGGTTTAAAAAAAACACATTCAGCAATTAAAAGTCACATAAAGTAAATAGGATGACAAAGACTTAAGATGGTTTTACACCACAGGATCCTAACTTCTTGTGTTTCTTCTTTATGTGTCCTTTGCTGAGAAAAGATTACACTTAGGATGCTCAGACCTCAGGCCCTAGTGACACTCCTCAAGAATTTCTTTATAGATTTTAGCTTTAACAAGCATTTGTTAAGAACCTATGATGTGCCAAGGACCATACCTCACAATAACTCTGGGAAGTAGTTGCTATGGTATTATTATCCCCATTTCATAGAAGAAGAAACTGAGGCAAATAGAGATCCAGTGACTTGCCCAGGGGCACACAGTTAGTAAGTGATTTAATTCACATGTGAACTTAGTTCTTACTGAATTCCAGTCGAGAGTTCTATCCAATGATCCATCAAGCTACCTTACTTTGTCAGTCACAAGCTACAAGTAAATTGAATCTTTAGGACCCCAGGACAAAAAGTAGAATGTCCAAGGCTTCAGCCTATTTCCACTTTTTCCCTTACTCCTCTCTGGGAAAGTATGAAAAAGAGTAGGTTAAATCATACCAGCAAATGTCTAATTTGTCTGAGAAAAAAAAATCCACTGTGAAATTCCAACTCTCCTCATATCTTAATAACAGTGATTATTCTCCTTCATTGTTAGTCATTTCTAAGGCTCTTTTCTCCACATCTCTTTCATTGCACGCTTCTCTTTAACCAAGCCATTCTGCCCTAATCTCAGTAACTAATAATCCTGAGGTTATAGAATTTAGACCTGTATAGACAGTAGGTGGAACTGGGGAGCTGGAAGGCTGAGCTGTCAAATACCCACTGATTCAATGTACTTACTGACATACTCCCTCCCCTTGTGATAGGATCAGCCATTTCTTTCCTGCTACCCACAAAATGGAGCCTGGAGTCAGGAAATTTGAGTTCAAATCTAGTCTTAGACACTCTCCAGTTGTGTGACCTTGGGAAAATCACTTTTAATTTCTCCTTGTCTCAGTTTCCTCAGTTGTAAAATGGACAGAAAATAATAGCATAAAATGTCCCAGGGTTGGTATGAGATCAAAAGAGAAAATATTTGTAAAACATTTAGCACAGTGCCTGGCACATAGTAGGCACTCCATAAATGCTAGGTATCCCTCTTATTAAAAGGCTAAGTTGACCCTGAGAGCTGATGCATTTTCCTTTCCCACTTTACTCTATCTCCCAGCCAAACTGGGGCAGGCCTGCCTGATATCCCTGGGAATTGATTGGCAGTTTCCTGGTCATGTAAGGGCATTAAAAAGTCCCAAGACATGGATACTGGGTCCATCAGGCTTGGTGGATTTGTGTTTCTGTATGGAGATGGGGTTGGCAGGGAGGATGGGGGGAAGACTATGTCTGAGGAAGTATCCTTACTGTGTTAGGGCGAAGTAAACCTCTTTGTGTTAACTGTTCAATGACTTGGGAGTGCCTCATTTTGTCCCAACACAGAACCTGAATGAAAAGGGTACTGGGGTTAGAAGTGCATTTCCAATACCCTCTCCCATCTTGTGTGAAGATACTCTTTAGCAGCTCACTGCCCTTTATGGGCATGGCTTTTGCTTGCCAACAAATTCACTCTCTCTCCCTTTGGGGTTGGCATGTTTTTCTTTCCAAAATTTAATGTAGCAAATAGCTGCCACCATGGAAAAGAAAGTGAAAATGCATCCATTTGGCTCCCTCCCTATACCAGCTGCTGTTGTTACCTACAGAAGAGAATGGAATAGTGTTTCTGAAAAGAAAAGGCACTCAAACTGCCACCTGAAATACATACCTGAACATAATTAATGAAAAAAAATCAACATTGAACAAAAGGGAAGCAATGAAGACAATGGGAGGTGGAAGGTGTTGGAAGACAGGAATAGAATATTTGATTTGCAAATAACAGAAACAAAAGAACTGCTAAGGAAAGGGACAGAAAGAGAAAGGGATAAAAAACAAATAAATTAAGAGGGATCGTCAGGGATTGGTTTTGGCAGCGGGGTTTAAGTACACAAGGGGACAAAGAAGTAAGCAGAATTTAAAGAAAAATAGAAATGAAATTGAAGTGCACTATGGACTTCACCTATAGGTGAATGACTCATGTATTGTGTGAGACAAAAATATAAAGTGGGGGATGCAGAAATGTGGAGAAAGAAAATGAAGCATAGGAAGGAATTAGTAATATACTCTTAAGTTCACAGGACAGACCGCAGAAAAGAGGAATCCCAAGTAGGATAACGAAAGCTGTGGATCTCAACTCAATGGAACATTCCCATGAGTGAAAGAGTGTATGATCAAAAAAGGGTGGATGAAGACTTTACATTATGGATTTAATCTGTGGGTGTTTGGAACACTAGAAAACCACTTTCTCTAAGGGAGTATTGTGCCCCAAGGATAACATCCTGCTCCAGGAGAAGGAATATGTGAGACCCTAGGGGTAGCTGGCATTCAGAATAATGGGAAACACAGACTTAGAGATGAGATGGGGCAGGGAAGGGAAGGGGCTAAAATTATACTACACAATTAAAGACACAGGGCAATTGTTAGCATTGGGCACTACTTCTATCCACATTGCTTCCTTCATGAATGGATGCTTACTAAGAAGGAGAAAGGAAGAGAATGGATCAATAAAGTCAATCACTTAGAAATCAGTTTAAAAAGAGAGCTGAAACCTGGTACTTAAGATTTGCCTCCAAATGGAATTCAAAGAGATTAAAGAAGGAATAAAGATAGGGGCAATGAATCAGAGAATAACATTTCCGGATAGATAATGAGGGAAGAGAATTCTTGGAAAGGGCATAGATAAAGGTAATAGCATAAGAAGTCAAAAGGGAGGAGGAGAGAGTGGATTTTGAACTAACCACTTAACTGAGAGGGTTTGGGGAAAGGAGGGAAAGTGGAAAGAAAGAGATAAGTAAACAAATAAAAGAAAGAAAAAGAAACCAATACTTTAAGAAAAACCCACAAACTAGGGAAAGGTTAATAAACAGGAAGGGGAATGAAAAGTAGAAGAGAGCCCATGGGAATAGGATTACATTAAAAATAGTTTAAACACAATTAACTAGAGAAACAAAGTATTTATTTAGAAGTGGAAGGGGATTTTTAAAAAACTTTTTTTAATGGCAGACACAAAGCAAAAATGCAAACCCAACTCTAACTTTAAATGTGAATGAACCAAATAAGCCAATAAAATGTAACAGAATGGCAGAATGCATTAGAAAACAAAACCTTACAATGTGTTAATTACAGGAAATACATCTAGAAGCAAAGGCCTACATAGAATCAAAAGGAGAATCTAAAATAAAATTCATTTTGCATCTGGTAAATCCAAAAGGCAGGAATTGTAGTCAGACTATTACAAAAGAAAACTCCATTGGAACAATAGATATATAAAAAAGGAATTATTCTTAAAGTAATAGTAGACTGAGCCAACATTGATGTTAAACATATATGTGCCAAATGGCATATTAAATATGAATCATCTATGAGAGTACAGAGAAATTGCAAATAGATGTAAAAATATAGAAATTACTATATACATCATTAAAAAAACCATAACATAAAAATAGCAACCAATACAAAGAACACAAACAAAAGATATAGACCTAAATAGAGACTTAATAGAAACAAATGACAATTTCATTGAAGCTTCAGACTATAAAATAAACTCACAAAAATCAACATTTCTAAATAACAAAACTCCAGGAGGCATGAACAGGAAAGGAAATAGCTACAAAGGGGATAAAATATTTAGGAAACAATCTACCAAAGCACATTCAATATTTTATAAATTTGATTATAAAATGCTTTTGTAAAGAAGCAGAAAGTCAAATAGCTGAAAAAAATATTCAGTGTTCATGGCCGGACCATGCCAACATAATAAAAATTATAAAACAGTTAATGTATAGATTTAATGTTATACCAATCAAACTATGAGAGGAATACTTTACAAAGCAAGATAAAATAATGACAAAATTCATTTGAAGGAACTAAAGAGCTAAAATATTAAAGGAAATAATGAAATAAGGTAAAAATGAATGGGAAAACAATCATATATGCTGACTTCAAACTACAGTATAAAGCAAAAACTATCAAAAAACCATTGGAATTGTTTTTAAAAAATAGAAAAGTAGATCAGTGGAACAGAACAGACAAAGAAGGATTTTAAACAATTGAACTAAATAAGCCCAGGATTTGATAAACCTGAAAGCAGAAATTACCCAAAAAAGAACTTTCATTTGATAAGTACTTCTGGGATAACTGGAAAGGAGTCTAGCAGAAATTAGGCTAAGAGTACCTTCTTATAAATTCAAAATAGATATGTGACCTTAATATTAAAAATAGTACCACATATAATATAAACCATATTACAAGTAAAATCATGAAAAAAATGAAAGAGAATTCAATTCTTAACCAAACAAGGGATAGAGTCAACTCAAAAAGGATAAAAGAGATAATTCTGATTACATAAATTGAAAAGTTTTTACACAAACACAATTAACACATCTAGGATAAGAATGGGAGTAGTTAGCTGGGAAAAAAACCTTTATATCAAAAGGACTTACGTCTACTATGGTGTCTAGCATATAATAGGTATTTAATAAATGCTTATTAATTGATAAGAATAAAAACTAATTCAAGTAGGAGACCAAAATCCACTTTCCCAATAGGTGTGGTCAAAGATTATGAACAAAAAGTTCCCAAAAATGGAAAAGAAAGCATTTAAACAAGCATTTATTAAGCACTTACCATGTGCCTTGAGCCATATTAATGCTTTACAAATGTTAATTCATTTGATAAGAACTACAAACTATTAATAACCATATGAAAGAATTATCTAAATTATTAATAATAAGAGCACATCAAAATAAAGATGGGCACATTCATACATTGCCAGTGGAACTGTGAATCCTGTGGTTCACCTGTTCTTGGAACCAGTCTGGAATCATGCGAAGACAATCCATGTACTTAACCAAGAGATTATACTGCTAGGCGCATAAACCAAGGAGGTCAATGACAAAAAGTAAGTCCTACACCAAAATATTTAAAGTAGCACTTTTTTTGATAGCAAAGAATTCAAAACAAAGTAAATGCCAATCAACTGGGGCATTTCTAAATCAAGAAATTTTGGTACACGAATGTAATGGAATATTACTGTGCTCTAAGAAACAATTGGCATGATCAATATAGAGAAGAGTGGAAAGATTTATAGAAATGGATGCAAAGCAAAATAAGCAGAATGAAGAAAACAATGTAAATAACTATAGCCACTGAAATTGAAATGGAATATTACAAATTTATAAAGATCATGCTTGGTCCAAAGAACAGACACGAGAAGTACCTCTTCCCATTTCTTTGCAGAGGTGGGAGAATATGGATGTGGAATGCTGCATAAAACAACATACGTTTTTTATATGTTGCTTAGTTTTGCTGAAGAGACAGAGAGAGAGACAGAGACAGAGAAAAACAAAACCCTCCCATATTCTCAGTTCACTTCTGAATTTATATCTACATGGAGATCAGATGAGAGGGCTACAGACCCCAATCTCCCCATTCAGACGCCCATAGAAGTTTTCCTTCTTCCTCAAAAGAAAGCCACAAATTAAGAGAGAGGGTTTTTTCTGTTCAAGCCTTTTGTATGTGCACCCACTTTTAGCTTAGTAGCCAATTAAAAGACTTTTCATCATCATGAAATAAACTGACAAGAAACTACCGTACATGCTGTGAAGTAGAGAGAGGAAAGATCCCTCTATCAAATCATGCATTTCCAGGTACAGGTTCTCTAAGACTCCGTGTGAGTTGATAGTAGGCAGAAAATTTCTTCACAGTCTAGGGAGTGGGTGCTCCCCCTTTACACTAAAGTTGCTCTGGACTAATTTAACCTTTACCAGTATCTTTAAATTAAGGAGACATACCATACACTGTGATACAGTTAATAGAGTGCTGGACTTGGAATCAGGAAGACCTGGGTTCCAAACCAATTCTGTCATTTGTTAGCTATATGAAAATGGGCAAGGCATTTAACCTCTCTAAGCCTCATTTTCCTCATCTGTAAAATGAAGGCATTGGACAAGCTGTACTCTTAGGTCTCTTAATCTATCATCCCATTGTCCATGACTACATGGGATCTTCATCTGGATCGCTCATTAAGCACAAGGGGATGGGGTCCTCAGCCTTGACAGAAGTCTGGATCTCTGCAAAGCAAATTTCTGGTTCTTCCCTTCCATTTCCAGTCAGGAGGAGTTATGGGGAGCTATTATGTTATTTAGAATTATGCTAACTTCTCTTTCCTTCCTCCTCTCTATATTCTTCAATAAAGGCTATGCAAACCGACCACAACCACCTTGTTTTAGACCACAGAAAACCCTTGAGCCCAAAACAATTGGGGAATTAGCAATCAGATTCCTGTCTGCCTACCAAGACATATCTGCGTATTTGGGTATCACTTATCTGAACACTCTGAGTTGATCCAACCTGTAGTTCGGGTTGTTCCATTTAGTACCTATTTTTTACAAAGGGATAGCTAGGTGGTCCAGTGGATACAGCACCAGTGCAAGAGTCAGGAGGACCTGAGTTCAAATCTCACCTCAGACACTTGACACTCAGTAGCTGTGTGACCTTGGGCAAATCACTTAACTCCAATTGCCCCATCCTGGGTCGTCTCCAGTCATCCTGATGAATATCTGGTCACTGGATTCAGATGGCTCTGGAGGAGAAGTGAGGCTGGTGACCTGCACAGCCCTCCCTCACTCAAAAACAAAGTCAAGTGCAAGTCATGTCATCATTTCTCTGATGGTATGGTCTTCTTCAGCAACGAAGGACAAACACACATTGTTTACAAAACACTATACTAGTTGACACAAAGACCAAAACAAAATGGTCCCAACCTTCAAAAAGCTTACATTCTACTGCAAGAATACAAGATGTATTGCATAAGCTAATGCAAGATAATTTAAGGAAGGGTATAATACTACATGTACAGAAATGTGTGTCTCATTCTGTTAACTCATTCCATCACTTCTGTCAAAGGAAACAGGCATCATGCTTCATCGTCAGTCATTTGGAATCATGGTTTTCAGTGCATTGATCAGAGTTCTCAAGTTTTTCAAACTTATTTTCATTATAATGTTCTTTTTATATGAAATGTTATCCTACTCCTCACTTCTGCATCAGTCCACATAAGTCTTCCCAATTTTTCCTGAACTCATTCATTTCAGCATCTTATAATTTTGCAATCACATTCTATCACATTGAGATATATGTACATATATATGTATATAATATTACACATAATATTACATATAACATACTAATGTAATTTGTTTAGCCATTCCCCAATTGATGGACTTCTAAGTTTCCAATGGTATTCCTGGGTCACAGTGTAGTGACTTCGAGAGCATAGTTTCACATTGCTTTCCAGAATGGTTGGACCAGTTCACAACTCAAAGCATTGATGTGCCTCTATTCTACAGTCCCTCCAACAATTATCATTTGCCTTTTTTAAAAAATCATCCATTGCCAATCTGATGGGTGTGAAGTGTAATTTTGGAGTTGTTTTAAATACATTTGCCTAAATAGTAGTGATTCTGAGTATTTTTTCACATAATTGTTGGTAACTTGAATATCTTCTTTTAAAAACTGCCTGTTCACATCTCTTGATACTTTATCTATTTGGGTATAGTTCTTGTTCTTAGAAATTTAAATCAGTTAATTATGTATCTTCACTATTAGATCTTTATCAGAGTAACTTCCTGCAAAAATTTTTTCTTCTTCATTTATGTGTTCCTTCTAATTTGTACAATGGCTTTACTTATGAAAAAAACTTTTTAAATTTATGTAATCACATTTTTCCATTAACTTCTGTGTCTTTAAAATCCCTTATTTGGTCATGAACTTTTCTACTATGTGTAAATCCAAAAGATATCTTTTCCCTTGATTCTCTAATCTATAGATGATTCAACTGTTTATGTCTAAGTTATATATACATTTGGAACTTATCTTGGCATATAGCATGAGATGTGAATCTATACTTAATTTTTGCTGGATTGCTTTCCAGGTTTCCTAGCAGTTATTGTCAAATAACTGTCTTTACCCTGATAGCTAAGGTCTTTGGTTTCATTGAGTACTAGACTACTCTTTTACTTTGCTTCTGTATGTTACATCCTTAATCTGTTGCACTGATTAATCTATTTTTTAACCAGTACCATATTGTTTAGATGATTCCTGCTTTGTCATGTAGTTTAAGATGCACAACTACTAGATTGCCTTCCCACTTTTTTTTATTATTTCCCTTAGGATTATTAGCTTTTTGCTTTTCCAGATGAATTTTATTATTATTTGCCTACAACTCTATAAAGTAATTCTTTGGAAATCTGGTATGATATTGAATAAGTATTAATTTAGGAAGTATTGTCATTTTTATTATTGTCTTGGTCTACTCATGAGCAATTAATATTTCTCAGTTATGTAGACCTGTCTTTACTTCTGCAAAGTGTTTTAAATTTAAATTCATATAATTCCTGAGTAAATCTTGGTAGATAATCTCCCAAATGTTTTATACATTCTACAGTCATTTTAAATGGAATTACTCTTTCTAGTTCTTTTTGTGGGTTTTGTTGTTCATCTACAACAATATTTGTGATTTATGGGGATTTATTTTACATCCTGCAAACTTGCTGAATTTATTGCTTCAATTTTTAGTTGTTTAGATAGACCATGACATCACTTTCAAAAGGCAATAATTTTGCTCCCTCTGTGCCTATTTTTATTTCCTCTTTTTCCTCCTCTTGCCTTATTGCTACACCCAGGATTTCTATCACTATTCCAAAGAGTAGTTAATAATAACGGGTATCCTTGCCTTACTCTTGATCTTATTTGAAAGGCTTCTAGCTTTTCACCATTACGTAGAGTACAATGTTTCCTCTTGGTTTAGATAAGAATTGCTTATTATCTTAAGAAAATGTCCTTATGCTTGAGGAAAAGTGCCTATGCCTTCCAGTATTTTTAACAAAAACAGAGGTCACATGTTGTCAAAAGACATCACTTATTGATATTGACAGTTTTATTTTTGTTATCAATATGGCTTATTATGTTTACAGGTTTTCTTATATTGAACCAGCCCTGCATTTGGGACATAAATATAATCAGTTAATAGTATACAATCATTTTAATATGTGATTGTAGGCTATTTGCTAATATTTTATTTAAAATTTTTGCACTGATATTCATTAGGAATACTACTCTAATTTTTCTTTCTCTGTTTTGTCTCATCCTCATTTATATATGAAGACCACACTTGGATCATAGATAGAATCTGCAAGGGTCTCTTCTTATTTTTGTGAATAGCTCATTTAATATTAAAATTGAATGTTTAATACAATTCACTTGTAAACCCATCTGGTCCAAGAGTTTGTTTTTTTCCACCTTGCAAAGTAATTTATAGCTTGTTAAATTTATTTTTATTTCTTCTCCTGTCAAACTGGGCATTTTGTATTTTTGTAAGTATTCATCCATTTCCTCTCAGTTATCAGTTTCGTTGGCATATAATTGGGCAAAACAGTTTCCTTAATTTCTGCTTCAATTGTTCTGAAATCTTTTTCACTTTCAATATGAATAATTGAGTTTTTTCTTCTCTCTTAAGGTGACTATGATGACTTTAAGCATAATATAAATGGTCATCTATGGTGACTTTAAGCATAATATACGTTCCCTGACTAGTTGTTTATCAAATCTATATTTATTATTGCTGCATATAAAATCATGACTGTTATCCTAGTTCTTCTCCAACTTCCTATTTTAAGCCTATGTGAAATCTTATGTGTTTCTTGTATTTTGTTGGACTCTGCTCTAATGCATTCTGTTATCCTCTTTCACTTTATGGTTAAGTTCATCCCATTCATGTTCATAGTTGTGGTTGTTAATTGTGCGTTTCCCTTTATCTTACCCTCTTGTACTTTTCCTTGCTTTGCCCCCCTCCACCATCTACCCCTTACAAATAAGAAGGTGGTTTAAAAAAAAGTATACTCAAAATTTGCGATCTATAAATAAAGCGATCTTTTTTCTGTTCTATTGCCCCTCTTCTCTTTCCTTTGCTCTGCTCCTATCACAAGTTTTTACTCTTTATTCCTTTCCTTTTAATCCCTAATATATGCTGGTCCCAACACTGGAATTTGTTTTGTTATGACTAGTTTCTTATCTATCTTTTCTTCCCTCTTAAGTGTTTCTCCTTTTCTCTGTCCTCTCCCATTTCTGTATTTTGTGAGCATGCACATATGTGTAGGTTGAGAGAGAGAGAGAGAGAGAATTCAACCTTCTTTTTTCTAGTTCTGATGAAAGTGAAGTTCATTAGACACCCATTCCCTACACCCCTTCCTCCATGTGTGAATGTTCATCCCATGTGCCCCTACTATGTGAAAAGGTAAATTCCCTCTCAATATCCCTCCCATTTTCAGTCTCTCTATCTGTCTTACTTAACTTACTCAACTTCCCTTAAAGACATAAGGTTTCTAAGAAGACACTTGTCTCTTCTCCCCCTATTATATGTATGTAAATAATTCATCCCAATGTAGTCTTTTGCAATTAATCAAATTTTTTTAAACCTTTTTATCATCTTCTTGACTCCTGTATTTCAATTTCAGTGTTTGCTAGGTTCTGATCTTTCTTATCAAGAAGTCTCATCAATCTTCTACTTCATTAAAGATCCATTTAATTCCTGGCTCTATCCAGTTTTGCTGGATAGTTTTTTCCCCCTAGTTTTAAACATTTATTTATCTTTTCTTTTTTTAGAATATCATATTCTAAACCTTCCTCTTATTTATGGTCACAGATGAATGTAGTACCTTGGTACTTGAACTCTTTCTTTTTCTACTTCTTGAAGTATTTTTTGTCTTTGACCTAGAAGTTCTGAATCTTGTCTATAACATTTCTGGGAGTTTTCATTTGAGGGTTTTTTTTAGGAAAATATGACTGAATGCTTTCTATTTTCAATTTTCTTTCTGATTCTAAGAAAGATGGGAATTTTCAGTTGTGATATGGTACAAGTTTTTTACCTTATTTTATTTTATTTTTTTGGTCATACTTTTCAGGTAGTCCAAGGGTTTTTATATTATTTCTCTCTGACCCATCAGTTGTTTTTGATATTACATTCTTTTCATTTTCTTGTTCTTAAAACTTTTTGATTTTGTTTTAATATTTCTCATTGTCTCATTGAGTCATCGTTTGCTTTGTGGCCCATTCAGATTTTCAGGAGTTCAATTCTTGGCTGAGGTCTACTACTACCTGTTCTAAGGTATTAAATTTTTTTTGCCATTCATTCTTCCCCAGGTATTCCATTTTGTATCTCTTGTTTCATTTCTTCCAAGTGCCCCTGTAGTCCTTATAGCTAGAGCATTTTTTTTTTAAACAAAACTCTATTTGGATTGATTATATAGAGTTATTCCCTTCTTTTGTGTTTGTCCTTTGGAAGTCTCTCAGTCTTGGGTGTTTCTTCACTGTATTTGACATTCTTATGAATGGACATTCTCCAGACTCATTTTCTGAGTGGGGGCTTGTGGTTGGGTAAAACTGCTGTGGCTGATGTGGGCCTGAGTGCAGTAGTTAAGACTAGACCCCATGGAACAGCTAGGTAGCACAGTGGCTAGAGCACCAGCTCTCAAGTCAGGAGGATCTGAGTTCAAATCTGGCCTCAGACACTTGACATTTACTAGTTGTGTGACCCTGGACAAGTCACTTAATTCCATTGTCTCACCGAAAAAAAGAAAACAAGACTAGACGCCTACCTTATGCAGGAATTGTTTGCCTTGTGACCTACTGTGGGTCATAAACCAGACCTCCTGGATACTGACATGGACCAGGTTTGTCTGAATACTGCTCTGGTCTGTTTTTACTGCTGGGTTTGGACTCTGAAGACTCCCCACAAATAGTCTGTGATTCCCTGTACCTTCCACCTACCTACACGTGTCAATGTTCTGGGTTTCCACGAGATTCTGACCATTATTTGTTATTGTCTGTTCTGGTGCATTTTTAGAGCTTAACTGAGGTGTCTGTGAGGGATCTAGGCTCTTCTAGTCCCTAACAAACCACTATCTTCCCACAGTTGTCTACTTAACCGTGTTCAAGGAACAGTGCAAAGATATTAGAGGTCAAAAGACAACATGAAAAACATCTCAGTAAAGCTCTAAAAATGCACCAGAACAAACAATAATAAAGAATGGTAACTTATTTGGTCCTAAAAACAACCCTGGGACATAGGTGTTATTATTATTCCCATTTTACAGACGAGGAAACTGAGACTTGCCCTAGCTAGTAAAGGAAGGAGTTTAAATTCAGATCTTCGGGATTCTAGGTCCAGTGCTCTATTGACAGCGCCTTAGCCACTTTTCTGACTCCAGGCTTCTCGTCCTATCCACAATTATTGTATTTATTTGTTTATATATCACATTATATGTTGAAAAATTATAATTTATCTGTTTACATATTAAATGCCCCACCTTCTCACTCAAAAAACAAACATTCTTCTGAGAGAAAGTGGGACTGAGTTAGTTGGAGTTCAAACCAGGCTGAGTTGCAGATGGAAAGTGCAGAGAAGAGAGCAGTCCAGAACCCAACCATGTAATCTTGGATGCTAGGAAGATTATTTGAATAGCTCTGCAGAGGATTGTAGAGACTGAGGATCCTCTTGCTTCTAAAGGGGAAAAAACCTGATGGCACTGGACAGAGCAATCAACAAGCAGCCTCATAAAATGTGAAACTAACTATATCATAACAAGCAAGAAACAAATGGTTACTGACATAGGAATAATTTGAGCATGTGTCAAAATCAACTCCAAATTAAAACAGATAAATGTATGGATGGCATCCTTCTGGAAATGCTCTCCAGTTTGTCAATTATGCATTTAAACAATGATGTCCAGCACTGAATATAATGTGTCAGATGTATTATTATCAGGATCTGGACACCATATTAATGTAACCTAAAATTCCATTAGCTTTTTTGGCTGCCACATCATACTGCAGGTTCAGAATTAGCCATGAAAAGGATTAGAACAGCCTACCTGGTGGTCAAAATCTCCTGGACCTTTCCTCCTTGAATTGGCTACTCGGTGCAGTGGATAGAGCACCAGTGCAGGAGTCAAGAGAACCTGAGTTCAAATCTCACCTCTGACACCTCATACATAGCTGTATGACCTCGGGCAAGTCACTTAACCCCAGATGCCTCATCCTGGTTCATCTCCAGTCATCCTGATGCATATCTGGTCACTGGATTCAGATGGTTCTGGAGGAGAAGTGAGACTGGTGACCCTGCACACCCCTCCCTCACTCAAAACAAAGTCAAGTGCAAGTCATGTCATTATTTCTCTGATGTCATGGTCTTCTTCGGCAACAAAGGACGAACACACACTCCTTTATCCCTGCTTAACAAAAATGCATTCCCCACCTTGGCATCTTCTCATTCCTATAGAACAAGCCAGGGGAAATTTTTTTGCAAGGTGCCCACCCACCAGACTACAGTTTCCATTGATGCCTACTACCTTATTTTAGAAGGGATTCAGAATATAGAATTGTAGCAAGAAGTAATTAATTTTTCATGAACTCAAGTTTAGGAAGGCAGGATTTTATTTCTGATGAGGATGATCCGCTGGAACCATCAACTAGCATTGGTGTAGGGGCAGACAGGTCAGCAGATTATAGAAGATCAAGGCTATCTGACCTGTGACCAGACCAACTTAGATATCCCAGGTGAAACTGGCAAAACAATTACAGACAAGTTACCAGACAATGTGCACTTTGCATGAAATTACATTTATTGACTGATGCACATATTAATTGCTATTAATTATCATTTTGGATATATTTGGATGTATTGAATAGTTTGTTAACTATGCTTAATTTATTGTTAGCAAATTAATGTCTATTTCGCATAACCCACCAACGTTATTATGCATAAACATATCAATCAATATGGCTACCTTGAGAGGTCCTAGGTCACTGAAGATTCTAAGAATTATATTCTTTCCCAGCTCAGGAAAAAGAGAAAACTATCTCAGAATTGGAACTGAAATTGAATACCTTCAACACCTCCTCCTGGAAGTTCAAATTGTCTGGGGAGGAAAGAATAATTATGAGACTGGATTATAAAGTACATGTTGGACAAAGACCCTTTTTGGATTTAGAAAAGGCAAAACCTCCCCAAATCACTAAAGCACTATTCAGGACTTACCTTTTTGCCAAACAGACACCAGAAGAGTTGTTAAAAACAGTAAATATTGAAACAGGGTGGAGGATCTAGTGTGGGGTGAAACCACCCATTTGGCTTAGCTGCCTTGATTAGGTAAGAACACTTTTTGATTGAATCAAAGGAGGGGAAGGGGGTGCTGTACAACTTCTTCAGTCAATCAAAGCTTTGTGTGATTGATACCCAAAGCAACGTGTATAAAAGGGAGAAGCTATCCTAGAACTGGGGGTCAGAGGGTGAGGGAAGTATTCAATGAGGGAAAGAGATTCTGAGTATCTGGAAAAACTGCAACGAAAATGGAAGAAAAGGAAGATTGTAAATGATTCTGCAATCTTCTCTAAGAGGAGGACTCAGAGGAAGTCCCAGGAAATGGTCAGCTTTCCCCAGTGTTGGCTCCCAATGTCTATATCCACAGATACTATAGTATAATCTGCTGTTTCATTTCCTAAATACTTTCAGAAAACTAAACTTTGTCTCAACCACAGAGAGGCCAGGGGTTAACTAGAGATAGATACAAAAATACAGTTATTCAGATAGCCTAACCTGGGCTTGGATGGGATTTCCGTTTGGTGGTTTTAAGAAAGAAAAGGGAGGGGGGAAGGAATACATTAGGGAAAAAATGAAGAACAGAGGGAGGAATTTATTGTCTCAAATAAATAGTATGCACCAGAAGAAAAGTATTCAAACATTCTGGGAAGCAATTTAGAATTATGCAAATAAAGAGGTTAAAAAGCCTTTACTCTTTGTTTGACTCAGGGATTCCACTGTTCAGCATATTCCCCCAAGGAGGTCAAAGAAAAACAGAAAGCACCCATACATATTCAAGTATTCATAACAGCACTTTTTAAAAAAAAATTAATATTTTATTTTAGCACTCTTTGTTATAATAAAGAACTGCAAAGAAATTGCACTGTGACATGTAAAAAAGGGGACAGATTCAGAGAAACCAAAGAAACTTGTATGCACTGAAAAAGAAAGTGTGCAGAGCCAGAAGAATAATTTATACAATGACTTAATGACATCGTTCAGAAAAACAGCTGTGAAAGGTTTAAGATCTATGACCACTTTAATAACCAATTATGACTCCAGAAGAGGGATAATGAATTGTGCTTCCCACCTCTTGGAGAACAGTGATGACTAAAAGATGCAGGATGGGATGTACTTGTCCCAGTGATAGAAGTGAGAAAGAAAGGGTCAATTGTAAAATTTAAAGATGAAAAGGACTTTAAAAATCATCCAATTTAATTTCTTCATTTTACAGGTAGGAGAGACTGAGTCCCCAAAAGATGGAATGCACCAGATCAGCCATACCTTCACATTGTGTTTCTGAATTTAGGGGAGATTATCTGACATGACTAATGCCATTTGCCCTAGTCTAAAGATATGACTTGTCTTGTGGAATGAAGGTATCATTATAAAATCAAAGAATCTTAGAACTGTAAGAAACCTAAGAGATCATCTAATCTAATTCCTTCATTTTATAGTTAAGGAAGTTGAGGCCCAGAGGCCAAGTGGCTTATCCAAAGTAGCATGGTCAATTATTCAGTTAGTGAGTAAACATTTATTAAGCATTTACTTCCGGCCAGGGATTGTGCTAAGTACTCAAGATACAAAGAAAAAAAGTAGAAGTCCCTGCTTTTAAGGAGCTGTCTAATAGGAAGGCAACATGCAAAGCAACCACATTTATAAACAAGCTACATACAGGATAAATTGGAAATAGTAAACAGAAGAAATTTACTAAACTTAAAGGAGAATTGGAAAAGACTTCCTGTGAAAAGTGGGATATTACTTGGGACTTGGAGGAAGCCAGAGAATCTAGGAGGCAAAGATGAGCAGAGAGAACATTCCAAGCATGACAGTCAGACAGTGAAAATGCCTGGAACCAATCTTGTTCAAGAAACTCTCAGGAGGCCTGTTTCACTGGATTTGATAGTACATGGGGTAGGGAGACAAAGTTAAGGTATAAGAAGGTTAAAGGAGGTAGAACAGATTATAAAGGACTTTGAATGTCAAACAGAGAAGGGAGTCACTGCAATTGATAGATCGCTTTAACAAAGGAATAAAGGATGGGCCGCAGTAAAGAGAGATATGTGGCAGGTTGATCAATCAGTGGACTATTGAAGTAGTTCAGGTCTGTGGTGAGGAGGGCCTGCACCATGGTAGTGGAAGTGTTGGAGAAGGGAAGAGGGCATATATAAGAGATAACAAAGATAAAATTCAACAGGCTTTGACAACAGATTGGATATGGGATGTGAGAGTGAGGAGTCAAAACTTACACCTAGATTGTGAACCTGAGTGTCTGGGAAGATGGTAGTGTTTTCAACAGTAATAAAGAAGTTGGGAAGAGGGGAGGATTTGGGGGGGAGGGGGGAAGACAATAAATTCATGATGAATTTTAGATGTATAAGAGATATTAAGTTTGAGATAACCAGGAAGCCAGTCTCCAGTTAGAGATTAGGTTAGTCATTAGAGAGATTAAGGATGGAAAAGTAGATCTGAGATCATCTACACAGACCTCCAATTCCATGGGAGCGAATGAGATCACCAAATGAAATAATAATACAGAGGGAGAAGAGAAGAGGGTCCAGAATAGAGCCCTGTAGAATATTCACTGTTAGTGAGCATGACCTAAATTGAAAGAGTAGCCAAGGAGAGGCAGGAGACAGTCAGAGAGGTAGGGACAGTATCATGACAACCGAGAAAGAAATACTGAGGGTGATCCCTTCTGAAAGAGAGGTGATAGATTTACAGAGCAGAATAAGGCACATTTATTTTTGTGTATAATAAGGGAATGCATTTTACTTGATTATGCACGTTTGATATAAGGAATGTATTTTTATTTTCTCTTTATTCATTTGGGTGGGCGAATGGGGAGGAGAGAAAAATCTATTTCTGTTAGGTTTTTTCTTTGTTTTTTAATAAAGAGTTTGCAGGTACTGATGTGGAACATTGCATGAACTTACACAATGAGACCAATGTATTGCTAGTTTTGTATAATTGTTTTCCTTTATCAAAAGAAATATTCACTAAAAAAAAGAAGAGGGGAGCAACAATGTCAAAGGCCAAGGTCAAGGAGAAGTCAAAAAGGATGAGAGCTGAGAAAAGACTATTATACTTGGCAATTAAGAGATGGTTAGTAGTTTCAAAGAGAGTAATTTCAGTTCAATGAAGAGAGGTAAGAGAATAAGTGGAAAGAAAATTGAAGTGCTTATTGTACACAGCCTTGTCAAGGAGTTTAGATACAAAAGGGAAGAGAAATATGGGATGAAAATTAGCAGGGATGAATGGATCAAGTGAGGGTTTTTTACTTTTTTTTCTGGAAGCAATTGAAGTTAAGTGACTTGCCCAGAGTCACACAATTAATAAAGGTCCTCCTGGTCCTCAGGATCTCCTGGCTTCAGGGGTGGTGCTCTATCCATTGCACCACCTACCTGCCCCAAAGTGAGGGATTTTAGAGGATGGGAGAAACATAAACCTGTTTGTAAGCAGTAGAGAAGTAGCCAGCAGACAGAGAGAAGTGGACGACGAGAATGGGGATGATAAAGGAGGCAGTCTGGTGGAGAAGTGGAATAAAATAGAATCAATTATGCATGTAGAGGGGTTTACCTTGACAAAAAAGAGGAACCTCTTCATGTGAGACAGGAGTAAAGATGGCAATAGTAGCAGAAGATATCTTGGGTGATGTGAGATGAGGAAGTGAGGAGAAAAGGGAGCTCTTGCGAATAACCTCAATTTGTTTCAGTAAGGTAATGAGGCAAGATTCTCAGCTGAGAAGATGAGGGGAGTGGGAGCCATGAGTGGTTTGGGTAGGAAGAAAAGATTTGTAAGAGCTGCTGTGGTAAGTGGGATAATAAGTCAATTAGGGAGGTGTAAGAGGATTGCCTTGCAAATGTGAGCAACCAGTTGGTTATATAAATTTGTAGAAGACCCAATCAGCACAACTTCATTTAGCAGCATGTGAGTAGGAGCAAAGGTAAATGATATTCAGAGTGAAGCAAGGCTGAGAGAGACTTGGCAGAGCATGATAGGCAATACAATAAATGAGTAAGCAACTCAAGAGGAAAAGGTAAAGTTGAATTGGATCATCTAGGGGTCAAGTTGGGAAGGAGAGGTGAATGTAGCCAGGATGATGGAAAAGATTTGAGGGGTGGAGGGAATAGAAGACCAAGTGTGGATGAAGAACAGGCTCTGGGGTTGCAAAGGCAGAGGGAAAAGCAGAATGACAATAAATTGTGCTCAGATCAGGGTCAAGGTCAAGATCACATCTTTGTGTATGGTTAATGTAGTATTAAAAGTTGAGGAGCTATGAGCTTAGGATGGTGAGGGAGAATTAATCTGGATGTCGAAGTGACAGCTGATAAAGAAATCCAGTCCTTCTAACTTCAGCTCAAGCCCTCTTACAATAATATCACTTTGTCCTTCTCTGAGACGACTATAAGACAAATCCCCTTTTCCCACTAAATTCAATCATAGACCTAAAGAAATGTCTCCATGGGAAAAAAAATATCCGGAAGACTTAACTGAAATATTTTGAAGGGAAAGGAGTTAACTAGTCTCAAGAACTCTGTACCCACTAAAAAACCTTTATTTCATTTTCCCCAATTACTCCCTTCTCCTCTATTCCTAACTTCATATCTTCCCCATTTCCCCATCTCCTCTCCCCAAAAGCACAGGAATCCTCAAGTAATCAAAGTTTCCTAGTTTTTCATTTATATCTTCTGTGGACTTTTAAAATCCATCTTTTTTGAGGTAGATCTTTAAGTTAGTTAGCTACCTAATTAACTTGAATTTAAGCTGTATTTTCCCCCAAATATAGCTAGTATAAAACCTGAGTTTTATGCTTGATATGCCTTTTCAAAAAAGAGCCATATATATTTTTCCTTTCAAAGATATCTCTGAGTAATCTATAAATGAACTTAAACTAGACTACTGTTACTTCCATAAAATGGAAGAGGAGTACAGGTCTTGCTGAGCTGCAATTGATTGTACCTACAGGATGGAACAGATGAACAAATTCCCTCTTTCCTGGTGGTGAGCCAGGGAAAAATGCTGTAAGCCTCCAGGTAGGGAGAGAAGTAACAGTGGCAGAAGAGGCAGCACCCTGCTGCCTGATGTCACCTGCTTCACTTCCTCACCTGGTTGCCATGTGACCGTGAATGCAAGGCATTACTGTTTTTCTGTCTCCTCTGTTGTATTTATCCTTTTCTGATCTTAGGTAAAGTAGATTCATTGACAGGAGGGACCAGTTTCAGAAAGTCACAAGAGCAACCAGAGGTTCAGCAACTGGAATCCTTAACAGGATGTGCCAGTAGTTGCAGCAGCCAAGCCCAGTGAGGAACCAGCCCTGGAGCTGGAACCCAGCACCAGAGCAAACTGATCTAATAGCTGAAACATCATGTCCTGCTAGCAAGAGAATGAGCCACCTGTTAGCTTGAGCATACCCAGAAATGAACTTCATAAGAGACAATGTTGATATCACCATTTTAAGCCTCAGTCCACTCTCTCCAATGTTCATGAACTGAAGAGTGATCAACTGATCAAAACTACATCAGGGCAGTAACCACTGGTTAGCTACTATTGAGCTCATAACTGGTCAATTTATATTAGGACAATAATCATGAATTATATTATATCAGGGAAACATCAACTGGTGATGATACTGTATATCAGACTGGAGAACTCCTCAGGATCACACACACACACACACACACACACACACACACACACACACACACTCCCACACTCCCCCCACCTTAGGACTATGAGATGGGCATTAGACTTGCTTTGGAGACCTGACCTGCTAGTCAGAGTGGGTCAAGGTTTTATAGTCCGCATAACAAATTACATTAAACTCCTAAAGTTAACAACACATTTTTTCTTTCAGCAATCCTGTGAGGGTGTTACAAAAAGCGTTATTATGCCAACTTCAAAGATGATGAAATTGAGACTCTTTAAAAGAGACAAAACGACTTGCCCATTTTCACACAATAAGGTTGGAACCATAATTCCAATTCAGGTCTCCTGTCTCTGAGTCCAGCTTGCCATTATACCTCCAGCAGAATGTCCTTCAGTTTTAAAATTTCTCCAAGGTCAAAGGAGTCAATGAATAAATGAGGCATATATTTGACAGTTTTTTCAAGTTGAAAGTTCTCCACTTCAGACTTATGTTAAAAAAAAAAAAAGGATGTATTCCAATGCTAAGATAGAGGCAAAAGTGAGGAAAGAGGGGCTAAAGCAACATAAGTTTTCAAAAGCCCAAGTTACTAGAATTTATTCTTTGTCCACCCCAGGTCTCTTAATAGCAATAGAAAACTTTCTTGGTATTTCTCTCAGAAGGATAGCTGAGAGCATATTTCTGAGTTGATTCTCCTCATATCCTCTCGGGTTTTTTTGTTCTAAACCTATGATTTCATTGGAATAAGAGCCTCCTAATGAAATTTCCTCTGCCAATTCAGGTCAGCTACAAGTCTGCAACTTCTGGTCTTCGTGAGTTCTCTGAGGTACTAAGGACTAAAGCACCTCTGGGATCATAGGGCCAGGATATGTCAGAAACAAGACTTGAACCTAAGGCCTCTCTATCTCCTAGATCCCACTACATTCTTTACATGAACAAATAATGAGGGACTGAATTTTTTTGGAGGCAATTGGGATTAAGTGGCTGGCCCACGGTCACACAGCTTATAAGTGTCTGAGGCCAGATTTTAACTCAGATCCTCCTGACTCTAGGGTTGGTGTTCTATCTACTGCACCACCTAACTGTCCTACTGAATTTTTTTTAAATATCTTGGACTAACATTCCATTAGCAACTACAAAACAGTATTTGTAGTAGAAGCAGAGGAGTGTAGGGGAAATAAAAGGCACCCTTAACAGCCTGATAATTAATACCTGGTTACTAGAGACAATAATGACCTTTTATTTTATTTTATTTTAAAAAAGAAAGTAAAAACCACTGATAGGAAGAGGCCTTGCAGCCAATACAATGCTTTTGGAAACCAAAACTCCTTGGCATAAGTGGAATGGGGTTGAGAGGGTATTGTCCATCACCAAGCCTCAGTCTACCCAAGTTCTGTGTGATTGGCTTTGTATAATCCCTGACTTTATTAAGTAGTGGTGGACACTGTAAAGAAAGAATGCCAAACAGAAGATGATGATCATAATGGACAAAGTGATCAGGGTATAAATAGACATGCGCTTTTCCAAGGTACCCCTCACCAGGCACATATAGTGCACAGGACACATGTCTGTACTACAGTCAATGAGAGAGCCATTTACCAGGGGCAGGTGTCTGGATATAAGGATCCACAGAAATGTTGTCTGGGAAGTGATTTGCACCAAGAAGTAGAAGAGGTATAAACCCAGCAACATCTTTTCCTGGTGAACGCTCAGTACATTTTTCTTCTGGTACGGAGTAGTCTCCTGTATTCCCACCATGGAGCCCAACTCCACTTCACTGATTGACTCCATCACCTTCATTTTGCTTTGCCTGGGTAGAATCTGAATAATGAAGAACTCCGTGAGGAAAAAGGTGGCCAGGAAGATAAATAAGAAGAAATACCAAAGGCCTACCACAGCCATGTTAAAATGTTTCTCAAAGCATTGCATCTGGCAGAGCAAGGAGATGTTGCCTTGGCACCAGAAGTCATTGTTGATTGAAGACCAAGGCATTTGAACTACATATATCACCACTCCATAAACCCCAAGAAAGCCAAACCACAATAGTCGCCCACTATAGTAGCCATTTCCATCACCAGCCACAGAGAGAAAAGTAGGAATCAGTCCAGTTACTGATGATGTAGCCATCTCCTCAAGATGCCAGGACCAAGGATGAAGGTGTGTAGATTCATCAAGCAGAATTCTAACAGCAGCTCAGCAATGGAAGAGAAAAGGGGAGGAGAAGGGAGGATCAGAAGACACCAACAGAGCCCACTTCAGTTTCATTTATTTTTACCTGCCCCCCTCCCACTCTATCCTCAAAAAAAGCAACATTTAAGTTATGAAACATGCTGTTCATTACCTTCTCCACCTCCCAACTTGTGGTCCAATAGAGAATAAATTAGCTTTCAAAGATCTGTGTCCAACGCTGGACTTCTGTTAGAACACCTCACATTACACTCTACCTTTGTTCTACCTCCCCTACTAAATTATGGGTTCATTGAGAATAAGTACTAAATTTTATCCACCTTTATTTATATCCCCCATCAGCACGTAGTCCAGTGCCTTCCATGCAGAAAGGGCTCAGCAAACGTTTATTCAATCTAATTAAGAATGAACTCTTCTTGTGAGTTATCTCCTCCACCAGAAGTCATGAGACGTGAAAACATTCTTTCTTTCCAGATCTATAGGAAGATAAATATTCTTGTCTAAGCACTCAACCCCCATGATATTTCTTCCTGACAACATTTCTTCATATTCATCTAATGATTTGTTTCACATTAAGTGCTTCTCTTTTTAAAATCTATTTTCTTTGTCATCTGTCTTTTCTTTTGCATACATAAAATGAGAGAGTTGGACTAGATAATCTTCAAAGGTCCCTTCTGGCTATAAGTATATGGTCAAATGAGATATTTGTAAAAAACTTTTCAAACGTGAAAGTGCTATGTAAATTTATTACCTATTAGCTTTGATCCCATGACCAATCTGACCAATTGTTCCTTTTCTCAGACCAAAATATTTGACTTTGTTTGTACAGTTAAATATTTAATACTTTCTTGTTCACTGAAAAAAAATGGCCCAGTCATTACTGACATTATGGGGTTAAGCAGATACATATTAATATCATTCACTCAGGAAGCATTTATCCTACTGGTCCATATATAGGCTGTACTTCCCACCTCCACCCCACTGCCATGGGGAAAAAAAATCTGACTTGTATTCATCCTGAACGTGACCTACAATTTTACTTTTGGTAGGAAGAACAATGAAAATGATGAAGACAAAGATCAATTATCATAAAAATGAGTAAATTTTAATATTCACAGTTAATATAATTTTGTATATTTTTCCTTTTAAACAGATTTCATCTTAAGAGGACAGCCTATATTGGACATAAACTTATATTCAAAATAAAATGGTATTGGGTACCTAATCTATGTATACATACATGTGTGTATATGTGTGTATGCATGCATACGTATGTATACATGTATGGGTATACATGTGTATATATATAATGTGTGTATACATACAATATGCAAAGCACTGTTATTCTTGGTGAGGAAGACTAAGCCATGATCCTTGCCCTCACAGAGCTTACAATCCAATAAGAGAAGATAAAATATGTACTCAAAATAGTATTACAGAAGGTATAATGAAACAGGTAGATCAAGATAGAAATTTCCATCAGACTATTGGAAATCTGGGTGTGGAAGCATCCTATACAGATGATTGCTAAAGCTATGGGAGTGGGTGAGGTCTCCAAGGGAAGCTAACACAGGATCAATGACATAGTCAGACTAAGCTCTCCTGAACACAAGGATTTCAAACATACTCTAAGACTATCTCTCAAAAAAAAAAAATGTACCCACTCCAACTTCCATCTTTCATGATAGCTCTCAAGGAGATTTCAAATCCCCAATATCTGAGGCATTAATAGACCATAAAGGCATTGTCTCCAGAAGTCCACTGTTAAATGTACGCATATAACAGACAACTTCAGGGTTCTGCTTTGGTCCTCATAATTATCAGATTAGATAACTCTGTGTTATCTGTGATGCAGGACAACTATATTTCTTTGGAGGCAAAGCGTGGAGAGCTGAGAAAAGTCTGAGAAGCTCTGCAGCATCCTGAGGGCAAGTCCTCAGATTTAGAACAGCTTTAGAATAGCTAGAGGATTGCCTAAATTGGGGAACTGGTGCTGGGAAGCAAATGAAGCAACAAAGGCAAACTTCATCTACTTAACATTTTGCCCAAGGCCAGACCTTTAATGTGAGAGACCTAAGGGAGAATTTGGAGAGAAAGGGAATGGCACATGTCTTAGCTAGAAAGGAAAAGGACAAGAAAAGGGGAAAGTTCTCTCACTCTCACCTGGCAACTGAGAAAGGATTGATTTCCATATTTCCTGTGCCTTTTCTGTTCATACAGAGGGTAATTGAAGCACTAGAGATTAGTCCATTGAAAACTAGATTGCCTCCCAAACCCTGTATTCTGATCATAACTGTCAAGTTCCAGGATAAATTGGGGATTGGAGGGAGGAGGGTATCCATCTCACCTGTATCTTTTGCTTTATCCCAACAGCCCTCTTTTTCTGATTTCCCGGCTCAGATCCCTGATTCGATACCACCACCACCAACTGTCCACTTTCTTAGAATTTTCCCTTCCATCGTCTTCAGATTCAGCTAGAGATCTCATTGGCTGAGACAACTCTCCCATGTGCCCAACCAATCAGCATCCTTTGTGGATTATAGGCGTTGAAAAAAGAGTCATGTTAGATTAAGATGAAGGAGATCTCTTTGTTGGGGAGTCTCACATAATGTAAGGAAAAGGTTTTATGAAATCTAGGAAAGACCTTGTAGGGCAGAATAATGTTTCTATTAAAATTCTCCACTGAGCTCTCAATGCTGCTAGGCAATTCTTTTATGTCTGCCTTATCAATTCTATCCCACTTTCTACAGGAGCTCTTCTGAACCTTTTTCATCCTTCCTCAAACCTCCCATGGCTTCCTCTCCCTCTCTCCCCTCAGCTGAGAATCTCAACTCATATTTTACTGGAAAAAAAATTGAGGTCATTTGCAAGAACTCCCTTTTTTCCATTTCCTATCTCTTACTACTCAGACGCTTCCTGGCACTACCTCCTCCTTTATTCCTATCTCACAAGAAGAAATGGTCCTGCTCTTTGCCAAGTTAAATCCCTCTACGTGTACCACTCATCCCATTCTACTCCACCTCCCCCACTTATGCTCTGTCATCCTTTCTCAGTTGTCTCCCATCTCTCTGTCTACAGTCTCCTTCCCTACTGCCTACAAATATGCCCATGTGTCCCCATTCTGAAAAACCCTCACTTGTTCCTTCCACCTCTGCTAATTCTCATCCTATAGCTCTTTTGCTCTTTGTGGCTAAACTTGAAAAGACCAACTACAATGGTGAGGTGCCTCCACTTTCTCCTCACTCTCCTCTTGACCTCTTACAATCTGGCTCCCAACAAAAAACTGCTTTTTCCAAAGTTAATGAGCTCTTAGCTGCCAAATCCAAAGGTCTTTTCTCAATGTTCACTCTTCTTGACCTCTCTGCAGTCTTTGACAGTGTTGACTGCCCTCTACTCCTTGATATTCTCTTCTAAGTTTTTGTGACACTACTGTCTTCTGGTTCTCCTCCTACCTATCTGGCCATTCCTTCTTGGTCTATTTTGCTAGGTCCTCCTTCTGATCATACTTTCTAACCATGCTTTTCTAACCCTCAGGGTTCTGGTCTCAGTCCCCTTCTCTTTTCCCTCTATCCCAAGTCACGTGGTGACTTCATCAGCTCCCATGGATTTAATTATCATCCCTATGTTCATGATTCTTAAATCTCTCTGCTAACCTCCAAGTTTGCATCTCCAGCTGCTTTTCAGACAATTCAAACTAGGAGTTCAGTAGACACTTTAAACTCAACCTATCCAAAATTGAATTTATTATCTTTCCTCCTAAACCCTCCCCACCTCCTACCTTCCCTTTTACTGTTCAGGATACCACCATTTTCCTAGTCTCTCAGATCCACAACCTAGGTGTGCTGACCAGTGCTTAACAATATCTGGAACATAGCGGGAACTTAATAAATGCTTACTGACTGGCCATCTGAGGATCCTTGATGCTCCTTGTCTCTAACCCTGGTCACTATTGTCAGGGTTGTTGCACTTTGGCTAAAAACTAATTGGTTATGAACTGGTCCCATGTGGCAGGATTTTATTCCCTATAAGAAAAACATTCTGTCCAGCCTACATGGGAAGCACAAGAAAAACAAATGTCCTGGTGGACACCCCTCAGAACATCACAGGGGTCATCTCCTAAGTGGGTTGTACCAAACTAAAAAGACTTTGGATATTTTTAAAAGCATAGATGAATGGAATTATATCATTGAGTCCATCAAAGTAGGGAGGTGGGGGTGGGGAAGGAAGATAAGAGAAGTGGAGAGTTTCAGAGGACACTGAGAACATCTCTAAACTGATGCTGAGGAAAGTGAGCAGAACTAGGAAAACAACTTGTACAATGATAACATTATAGAGAAAAACAACTTTGAAAGACGTTAGAAATCTGATTAATCCCATGATAAACTATTAGTCCAAAAGAACAAAGATGAAACATACCACTAACCTCCCGACGAAGAAGGGTTGGAACGTTAAATTCAGAAAGAGTTAAACATGCATTTCAGACATGACCACTACAGGCAAATTTGTTTTGCTGGACTATCCTATTATGTACTGAGAAGATCAATAAACAAACAGACAAATAAGTAATCAAACCAACAAATAAAAAGCATTAAATGAAATCAAGAGAAGACCCAATTAGTTGAATGAACACACACACACACACAACACAACACAACACACACACACATATAGCAATAAGACATCAAAAGATTTAATAAAGAGATGTTTGTATTCTGCCAGACTGCACTGAAGTTTTCCCAGAAGTTTTTGTCAAATAGTGAGCCCTTACCCAGTAGCTACATTGTTTTAGATTTATCAAACATTAGACTACTATATATTCTACACTTCTGTATGTGGATGACCTCTGTATTTTTAAAAAATTTTTGTTATGTTTTAATGTCCAAGTTGTCTCCCACTCCCTCCCCATCTCACTGGAGAAGGTCACCGTTTGACGCAGATACACACACACATACACACACACACATGCATTTTTTGCCCTATATGTTCAAAGTCATCAGGTAAAGCATTCATGGCTATTGATAGCAGTATATTTTGGGTAGCACAAACTATTTCCTGGATCCATATGTGAGATCAGTCACAGTCCAATAACAGCATTTCATTGCACAGTTCCAACTTCTGCCATTGCTTGAGCAGTAAGGAAACTTCTGCAGCCTGAAACTTTAGACAAGTAGGATCATTACCCTTTTTTTGACTGGCAATTTTTCTTAGTCTTTCCTCACCTGTTGGTTCTTGCCTCCACTCATCTTCAGATAACTATAACAAGGAAGACTGGTCAATATCACAAGATTTACATATACAATTGGCATGCTCTCTGGTAAAAGTCCCAAGTTCTTCATCTGCACTTCTACCCAGTACCTCAAGGTACAGATTGCTCTCATATTTTCTTCTGATGTCACCATAGCTCTAGTGTTCTGTGGTACTCTGGACAAACAGTCTGTATCTATACTGGTCTTTACAGGCCTATAATGTATGCTAAAATTATAAAGAGCCAATACTGCTACCCACACCTGCAACTTGGACTTGGCAAAGATATATCAATGGATTATTATCAATCTACACTTGGAGTTTTGCTGCTCCATATATATAGTCTGAATTTCTCTATGATGGTCGACTTCAGAGTTAAGAACTCAAATTTATGGACAGGGTAGAGAGACTTAATGTCAGTCAATTGTTAGTGAATATAATTGGTCTCTAGTGATCATTGCTTTCTTTGTATAGGGCTTTCCAGGCTAGCATCTGTGTGGAGAACAAAAAGTTGGGTTTGCCTAAGCCAATGCTAATGCAAGAATAAGTTGAATAAGTCCTTAAAGGCTTTTTCATCTTTGCTCTGTACAGTATTAGAGGAAAAAAATTATTATAAGGGTCTTCTGACCCCACCCCACCCACAATCATCACAGCTAAAGTTTATATACAGTCATGCCAGGAAAAGTCTAACCTTGACTCTATGAACTTGTCCACTGCCTTTGTAGCCCTCCCCTTAGATTATTTGTCATATTCATCACTTTGTCTGGCTCAGGGTCTTTCCTAGCTCTCTCCATTACACTGTCATTTCCATCAATTTGTCTGGTTCAGGGGCTTTCCAGTGTTGAGATATACTCTTGCCTGTTCGGGACAAGTCTCCCAGAATTGCTCTCCAGGAGAACATGGTTCAGGTCCACAGAAAATGCCAATTTGGGTCCAATGGTATCTGTATAACACAGGGGTTATGGCCTCTACCTTGCTTATAGATGAATTGGAATTCCTGGGCTTAATTGTGATATTCAATCTCTCTGTAGTAATGCCATCCTTTGATTAGAAGGGATCCTACCTATATAAGTAATTTCTTCTATTCAGAGAGTGGACAAATCTTAAATTCCTAGGAATAACTCCCTACTATCAAGTCTTCTAGTATATTTCCATGGTCAAAATTCTCATGCAGGACTAGAAAACTTCCTGAATTGTATAACTTACCTAAATATCAGTACACTCCTCCAGTTTTTTCACTTTTCTTTCCGATATCCTTAAAACGTCATTCTTTTAAGGATATTGGATATATTGGATAAGGATATTTAAATATCTCCTAATATTTAGAGATCTCTATACTTTTCAACTGCAAAAGCAAGACAATATTCCTCAGTTATCTTGGCTCCCATATTTTCTAGCAATTGCTCCATGTGTACCTACATTAATGATACACAAATATTAAAGCAATTAATAAATGTACTGTGTTGCATGAATTTTCTTTGGGTCTAAGCTAGGCAATCTATTGTTCATAAACATCTCTGCTATATTCTCTTAGCAAAGAATGACCTGACAAGTAAACTGCAGTTTATACATTCCAGTGAGACAATCACCACCAGCAGGTGATGGATGTGTGTCTGATAACTCAGCAGATGACAGACACATGTGTATATATAGGAATATGCGTGTACTGTATGTATATATGTATACATAGACATAGCTTGCCTGCACATGTATACATGTGTTCTCCCCTCTAAAACAAAAGAGAAAATGTGCTTCTTATAGATCAGAATTTTTGTAAATGGGAAAAGGCAGTTATTACAACAAAAGAGGATGCTTACATTTTTACAAAGGAAAGAATTTGTTAGCATGTCTATTTACACTTGGCCAAAGAAAGCAGAACCTTCTTTATCAGCCAGTCAATAAAATTTGTTAAGTACTTTATCGGATAAGAAAAAGAGGTCACCCACCACTTCCTAGAGCTAAGTCCTCTTTTGTAAAATGAGTAGAAGAAGTGGAAATATTGAAGGACAAAAATACTTTGAAATAAGCTGTCCCTGCTGTCCTTGCTAAGACATCACATAGCCCTCACACACAGACACACACAAACAAAAATAAAGCAGGAATATTTAGCAATTAATGTGTGCATCAGTCAGTAAGTATAATCTGTGTAATGTACACATTGTGCCTGGGTAAGCACTGGCATTACTGTCTGGCTACATTTATAATTGCTTCTCTAGTTTAATCTGGCCAGCTGCCAGATAACCCTTTTTCTTCTGTAACCTGCTGACCTGTCTGCCCTTATGCTAGTGCTAGTTGATGGCAATGACTCAATATTCCCCATTAGGACTAAAGTCCTGCCTTTCTAAATCTGAGTTTATAGAGGGCCTGGGCTGCTAGGAGTATTATTATTTCTTGAGATATAGTCTGTAAAATCTTCTTCATTTGAAATGTCTATTTCTTAGCCATTGTTTAGGTCAGGCTAACTTTGTAAGACTAAGAAGTGGTGCCTTTGGCTTAGAGTCTGATAAGAAGAATGTTCATTAATCTCAACTTGCTCATCAGGGAGTTCAACTCACCTATTACCAGGTGGTGGATAGACTTTGCAGGGCCTAGTGCCAACTAGCCTCTGGGGCTATTTACTAAACAGGCATAATGCCTAGTTCCTCCACTACTAAGTATGGAATGGCTTTCCATCAGCATACTAAGCTGTACACATCACGAACACTAAGATTTTTCAGTCATGCTCCATCACCTTATTGAAGGTCTTGATAGCAAACTTGTACATCATATTTTGGTTGACTTATTTTAGTGTCCTTATGGGTTTAAATTATCACTAGATGACAAGATTCCTTTAGCTTCTCTCTTATCTGAGAGATATACTGGTTGTGAATTTGTGCAGTCTCTCCATCTTCAGAGATATAAAAACATCAGTTAATAGGGAGGTGTGGCTCATACTCAAACAATATTTTGGGGGTCTAGAATCAGTGCTATGATCCTATGAGTAGTGATTAAATACATTTATTCAAGCAACCAATAAACAGATGAGGAAGTTTTATGTATTAGAACAGATCAAAGAATACATAACAATAAATGGGTTTTCTGCCTGGGAATGAGATAATATTCCAGCTCAGACCAGGAGAGAGAACAACCTCACTAAAGGGAAGTCTGCTTTTAGCAGTCTTTAGAGTTGTAGACCCTAGAAGTTTAGGGATATATGGGGGGACCAATTTCTCCTACATGTCTACAGCTCTAAGGGCTGCTACTAGTCATTCAAAATCTGTGCCTTTCATCCTTAGATGTATCTTTTCTGAAATCCCCCAGTCATCTCGAGAAATCCCTCCTCTATTTATGCAGGTACATAGTCTCAGCTCAACATTATCTTTTCAGTCGGGAGTTATGTCTTCTTCCAAGGGGTTGTCCTTTATAAAAACTGTACAACCTGCCTAGATAACAGTGGCTGGTGTTATACTCAGTTTATTGATTTGGGTGTATAATTCCACTTTACTTTATGCAATTATTGGACCAGTTTACAGCTCTACCAACAGTCTGTGACTATCACACAGCCCCAACATTTTCCATTTTCATGTCTTCTATCTGACCAAGAGATCTCTACTTGCATAGCTACCCCTTTAGTTCAGGCTCTCATCATTTCTCACATGGATTATTGCAATGGTCTTTTAATTGGCCTCAAATCTTTGTCCCATTCAAATATAATCTTCTATATAACTGTCAAGCTGGTTTTCCTTCTGTCCATGGGATAAATCAGGAAATGTTGGCAATACAAAAACAAAAGCTATCAATAAAAAAAATTTTAAAGTGTACCTAGCATGCTAATGGTAGAACTGTAGACATCATTTTATAAGCTGAAGGAAGGGGCCTTTGGTGGTTGGGATCTTCCAATAGATATATAGAGGTATATATACCTCTATCAATCCCACATAGAAACAAAGGTGACATGAAAAAAATGAATTTGATGCAGCTGCCCTCTGGTGCTGGTCCCCTAGATTGTGAATGTAAACAAACATAGGAACGATCATTTTCTCTTTGGGTAAAACAAATTTAACATAGTTTCTATTTAGACATTATTAAGCCATTTGGTAAGTCATCATACAACCAACTTCATCACACTTAGAACTCAGAGAAAGCAGGCCAGGTGTGAAAAAATTTTAAGGGAGAATTTGGGTTGGTTGGTTGGTTGTTGTCCTTCATGTTCAAAGAGGACCAAAATGACATCATTATTGTAAAGTGAAATTTCAGTGTGTCTGACTGAGGCTGATCAGACCAATAGGAGCTCAGAATGCTCTACCACAGGTTGGGCACAGATAGTTCATGTGAATATTTGGGGTGAATATCCCAAATTTGCACATCCTGCGTTTACTTTGTGCTGTCTCAATTCTGCTTTGCTCAAAGAGCACAGCACCTTTTCTTATGTAGGCATACCATGCTGAGCAGTCCTGTGCCAGTGTCTCCCATGTTGCACAGTCAATTCCCAAGTTCCTGAGAGAGACCTTGAGAGTATCCTTGTATCGTTTCTTCTGGACACCATGTGATTGCCTGCCCCATGCAAGTTCTCCATAAAATAGTCTTTTTGGCAAGCATACATTTTGCATTCAAACAATGTGGCCAGCCCATCAGAGCTGAGCTCCCTGAAGCATAGTTTGAATACTTGGCAGTTCAGCTCAAGCAAGGACTTCAGTGTCTGGTACCTTACAATGCCAGGTGATCTTCAGAATCTTCCTAAGACAGTTCAAATGGAAGAGATTCAGTTTCCTGGCATGGCACTGGTAATCTGTCCATGTTTCACAAGCATATAACAATGAGGACAGCACAACGGCTCTGTAGACCTCCAATTTCGTAGTTAGTCTAATACCTCTTCTCTCCCACACCTTTCTTCGGAGCCTCCCAAACATTGAGCCAGCTCTGGCAATGCGCGCATCAACCTCCTTGTCAATGTGTACATCCTTGGAAAGTACACTACCAAGGTAAGTGAACTCATCCACAGCATTCAAAACTTCTCCATTTGTTGTAACTGATGGTTCCACATATGGATGGTGTGGTGGTGGCTGATGGAGCACCTGTGTTTTTTTGGTGTTAATTATTAGGTCAAAATTAGCACAGGCAGCAGAGAATTGATCCATACTTTGTTGCATCTCAACTTCAGAGGCTGCATTGAGTGCACTATCATCTGCAAACAGAAAATCATGCACCAACACTCCCTTCACTTTGGTCTTGGCTTGTAGCCTTTTCAAATTGAAGAACCTGCCATCAGTATGGTAGTTGACTTTGATGCCATGTTCATCCTCATTGAAAGCATTTGTGAACATGGTTGAAAACATCATGCTAAAAAGCATGGGAGCAAGCACACAGCCCTATTTCACTCCATTGGTGACTGGGAAGGCATGAGAGCATTGTTCACTATCCAGAATCTGGGCAAACATGCCATCATGAAACTGGCGTACAATATTGACGAACTTCTCCAGGCAACCAAATTTTGACATAATTTTCCATAAGCCCTCATGACTAACAGTGTCAAAGGCCTTGGTCAGATCCACAAACATTGTATACAGACCTCTGTTCTGCTCCTGGCATTTCTCCTGGAGTTGTCAGGCAGCAAACACCATATTGACTGCTCCTTGGCCCTTTCTGAAGCCACACTGGCTCTCAGGTATATGCTCATTTCCAGGTGAAGGATTAGCCTCTTAGGAAGGACTCTAACAAGAATTTTGCCAGCAATGACTAAAAGAGAGATCCCCCTGAGATTGTCACAGGACAATCTATTCCCTTTATCCTTATGGAGATGAACAATGGAGGCATCCTTGAACTCCTGGAGGATAACCTCCTCTTGCCATATAACCTGGAAAATTTCAGTCAGCTTTTGTATGAGCAATGGTCCCCCTACCTTGCAAATCTCAGCTGGAATAGAATCAGCACCAGGTGCTTTGCCACATGAAAGGAGCCTAATGACCCTCAAAACCTCTTCTTCAGTTGGAAATTCAGCTAAGGAAGGATTGACTTCAACATGAGGTAAACGGTCAATGGCCTCAGCATTGATTGATGATGGTCTGTTGAGAACACTATGGAAGTGTTCAGCCCATCTCTCTAGAATCATGTCCTTATTACTAATCAATGTGACTCCATCAGCACTGAGTAGTTGTGATTCACCATAAGTTTTTGATCCATAAATAGCTTTCAGGGAATCATAAAAGCACTTTGGATTGTTACTATCAGCATAAAATTGAATTTCATCTGCCTTCTTACTGAGCCAGGAATTCAGCATCTCTCTAAGTTTTGCTTGTACTTTGCTTTTGATGGAATTAAATGCTGCCTTCTTAGATGTGGATGAACTATCCTGCTGGTAAATCCTGTGGAGTTCACGTTTTTCATTTAGCAGCTTCTGAATTTCCCCATCATTTTCATCAAATGAGTGAGAATCTTAATAAAAGGTGAAGATACAATTCCCAGTACAGGGAATGGATTTATTCAGCTTAGTAATGCTAATGATCATCAGAGACATTTTGACTTTGAAATGTATTATCATTACAACTGCTAGTCATCTCCCTTCTAAACTACCTTGTATTTACCTATTCCATTCATAATTGTATTTACTCACATTCTATTTATGCTGTATATTTTTATATGTGTATTTGTCTCTCCTACTGTAATGCAATTTCCTTTTGAATAGGGATAGTTATATTCTTTGCACTTGTATCCCCAGCACCTAGAACAGTGCCTAGAATATAGTAGGTGCTGAATAAATTGATTGATTACTTGTCTTCTTGATTGATTGTCTACTAGTCTTTAGCTATCCTGTGGTTATCTGAAAGGCTTATGTGTAAATACATAAATTAATACACAACATTGCTGGGTAAAAGATGTGAGTGGCATAATGGATAGAAGACTGACTTTGAAACCTTGGACTCTTCCCTTAGGAAACTAGTTTCTGATCATAGTTTTTATCTCATCTTACCCAGAATCAGTTTAGCCTGCCTAGTTTCTCTTTATAAGTCACATTTCTTGATCAGAATATAAACTCCTTGAGAACAGAAATTATCTGCTGGTTTGCATTTGTATCCATCTCCTTAGAATTTGTATCCCCAGTGTCCAGCTGATGATTAGTGCTTCATAAATGCTTTCTAATTCTAGGGAATGATAACTGGAATCAATTTAGTGTTTCTATGATAACAGAGCTTTACATACATTATCTCTTTTGACTTTCACAACAATCCTGCGAAGTAAATGCTACAGGCATTACAGAGTGGGACAGTAGAAAAAATCAGATTGGACCTGAGTTCAAATTCTGATCCTTTAACTTACAAGTGACTTTGGATAAGTAATTTCATTTGTTCATAACCTGTAATATGAAGATGTTGGGCTAGATGGCCTCTAAGGTCCCTTCTACCTCTGAATCTATGATCCCAATTTAGGACCCATTAAATTATGACTGTCATGATACATTATCCAGCTGATGACTTGTTTCTATGACCTTTCTTATGAGGTGGATCAGTATATATTCTAATATATATGTGTATATATGCATATGTATGTGTATGCAGTCTTAGAATTTTGTAACTGCAAATGTCATTGAACTGACATTGCTTGCTAGAAAAATATATATGTGCATACATATTTATGCAAAACTATATGAATAACTAAGGCCTTTTCCCATATTGGAATCATTATGAACTGGAAGTTTACTAGCCCTTCCCCCAAAGAATCTAAATTAGCCTTTATATGTAGAATCCTAAGAGGAAAAACTCTAATCATCCCCAATCAGAGGCTAGTCTGTCACAATCCTGGTCAGTCCAGTGATTTGGGCTCAAGATTGGAGCAAAATGAGAAATACATAGACCACGTCATATTCTAAAATATTTTTTAAATTGTGAGTTCCAAATTCTCTCCCTTCCCTCTCCCCTTCCCAAGATAGTGAGCAATCTGATATAGTTTATACATGTGCAATCATGTAAAGCATATTTACATATTAGTTGTTTTGTGAAGAAAACAAGAAATAAGAAAAGAAGGAATGAAGGAAGGAAAAGAAAGGTATATTGATTCAAATGGCAACAGAGTTCAACAAGCTTGAGGAAACCACATTGTCTCTAAATCTTTTTGATTGTGCCATCCATCAGTTAAAATAAAACTTACATACCCCCCAAAATGTGTATTTTTAATTATTTATAAATTATATATGTTCTATTATACTAATAATTCTGTACAATATAAAACTTAAAGAAAAACAGAAATTAGGACAAGATAAAAATGAAATAATATTTGATCCTTTGATCAAAAAGGAGCAACTGAGTTTATTGAGTAGGGAAATGCATGGTCAGGTCTGTGCTTTAGGAAAATAATTTTAGCAGCTATGTGGAGAATAGAGTGGTATGGGGAGAACCTTGAAGTAGGGAGAACAATTGGCTACTGCAATAGCTGTTGTCAAGAGCTGATAAGGGCCTGAAGTAGAGTGTGGAGCTGAAAAGGACCTATCAAAGAGATATGGTGGAGACAAAAATGATAAAATTTGGCAACTGACTTGTTACATCAAGTGAGAAAGATTGAGCAATCAAAACTTGGGTGCCTGGAAGGATGATGGCATCCTCAGTAGAAATAGGGGAAGTTTGGAAGACGGGAAGTTTTTGGAGATAGATAACGTAATTAGATCTGGAATGCATATTGTAGCCCATCCATGCCTGCTCATTCGGTACAATTCACTCTATCCTACCCAAAATAAAAAGGTGGAGGGGGAGACTCTTCCTGGTATCACAGTTAAGATGATCTACCTCTGTCTTGTGAACCAATCAATCACCAAACATTTGTACCTACTATGCTCAAATGTTAAGCACCTACTATGTGGCAGGCACCGTGCTAAACATGGGGATACAAAGAAGCAGTTGCTGCCATAGAGATGTTTACCATCTATAAGAAGACACTGTCTATCTGTCTGTGTTTGTCCTTTGTTTTTGAAGAAGACCATGACATCAGAGAAATGATGACATGACTTGCACTTGACTTTGTTTTGAGTGAGGGAGAGCTGTGTACAGTATGTACATGAATAAATATGTAAAAAAAAAATATGAGGCCAAAATTTGGTGAGGTGGGGTTGGGGTGGGGTCATTAGCCACTGAGAGATGAGAAAGTGTTTAAGTAGGGTTTTGAAAGAAATGGGGATTTCTAAGAGGAAGAGATTATAAGGGAGAGCATTCCAGGCACAGGAAACCACCAGTACAAAGCCACAAAAACAGAAGATCAAATGTTACGGGTGAGTCAGAACCAAAGAGTGATCTGGTTGGATTGAAAAGGGTGAGAAAGGGACTAATAAAAAATAAAATTTGAACGGTAAGTTGCAACCAAGTTGTGAAGGGCTTTAACAGCCAAACCAGAGAGATCTTTTATCCTAGAGGCAACTAGGAATCCTTGAAATTTGTGGTCAGACCTGTCCTTTAGAAAAAGCATTTTGGCATCTACATGGAGGAATCGAAAAGGGAGAGATTCCTCTGGATTGGATTGGATGGACTGGAGAAGCAGTGAGAGGCAATGTAGTTCTGAACCAGAGAAGTGGTCATGGAAGTGGGATGAAGATAGATATAAGAGTTATAGATAAAAGTAAAAAGCTTTTTTGGTTAACCTTTAGTAAACTGAGAAACATTTTAATGTAAAGGTAGCATTCACATCACCCAACTACTAAGCTCAAAGATCCTAAAATGCACATCTGGATACAGAGGTAAAAGATAGCACCTTCTTCCCCACTAGTTCCCCATGGAATCCCCCCAAAAGGGGAAAGAATCTCATACACGTGGCAGGAATGAGACTTTTCCCCACCCTGAAGGGAAAAACTAGGAAGCCATTTTGATAACAGCATCTCCCTAATGTGGATATAAATTGACAGAACTATTGCATCCCACTCTTATCTCCAGCTGACTGTAAATCTCTTATTGACAGACAAGGCTTGTTCGGGGGTTTCTTGTTTTTTTCCCTTTCCTCTTGTGGATTCTGAGTTATAAAATAATCATTCATTTGGAAATGCCTTTGCCCCAAATATTGGAACTCACAAAGAGAGTAATTTAAAGAACTAGGATTTAAATCCAATATTTTATGACTCCAAGCCAACATTTAACCCTTTACAACGAAGATCACTTTTGGCTGGAGAAAGTCAAAAGAAAATTTCATTAAGTAGGTGGCAACCTACTTAAAAGAAAAGAAAGATTAAACTGAATGCTAATTTTAATTCTTCGTAAAATATATGCTTTGTGGCATTTGAGGCAAGAAATAGAGCCAGACTACAAAAGTTGTGAATCCCTGCTGTTATGTCATATGTTTCAGAGGGACCCTTCCTTTCCTCCTCCGTATCATAACCTAATATTTACTAAGTGCTCACACTATGTCCCATCACTGCATAAGGTTATAAAATTCTGATTAGACATAATCCCTGCTGTCAAAGACTATTACAATCTGGTTTCCTTGGGGCCTCATTCAATAAACAAACCATATGTTCAAAAGGGCTTGATAATGATGATGATCCAACCAGCTCATAATAGCTACCACAACACTCACCTTATACCAGATGGCCAATAGTTTTCATAGCCTAGCAGTTGGGGGGGGGGGGGAGGAGAGGGGTTGGGGGAGAAGATGGGGGTTGATGTTTCTTTAAGAAGTGATCTTGGCCTCTGTAACTGGTTTCCCAGTGATTACCTTTCTTGAGTTTCCACACATTTTGCTTCGCGAAGAACACACCTATCTTCAGAGCGGAGCCAATATTCCTCAATTGAACGTGAAGTCTGCAAGAAGTAGGAAAATCCTATGTAGGAGGGGATAAAAGGTTTGTGCAAAAGAACTAGCTTATTTGTATATACTGTAAGTTAAACCAAACTGAGCAACCTGAGTCTCATTTGAGAGAATTTTACCTCTTTGATCTCTCTTTCCCAAAGAAATTAACTAGATTGATTACTTGGGCACAAACAGCTTCTGCCGCTGCACAGATAGACAACCTGACCAATCAAAGAGCAGATCTTTATCTCTAGGTTCTGCCTCCGCACAAACCTCCTTCCCCGCCCCTCCCTCCCCAACTTCCTGGTGGCATTTTTTTCTAAAGTCAAAGTTACTAACATGTTCACAGTCTCCCTTCTGACTCATCCTCTTGGTATTATACTGTCATACACTCCTTACCCCCTGGCTCTTTCCTAGCATCCTAAAAATATGCTCACGTCTCCTCTATCCTTAATTTAGAAGCAGACAACTCTTCCTCGATTCTGCCATTCCCTCGAGCTATCGTCTTCTTGCTCTTCTCCTCTGTTTCCAGGTCCTCACTCCGTTCTTTCCTTTGAGCCCACCTCCCTTCTTAATTCATCACAATCTGGCTTCACACCCACTTCTGTCCAAACTGTGCAGTACAGATGGACAAATGCTATACAGTTAGAAGGCTAGGGTTCAAATTCCATTTCTGTTCTTTATTACCTGTGTGACCTTGGAAAAGTCATTTAACATCCCTTCTCATCATAAAACAATAGTAATAGCTAGCATTTATACACTTTAAGGCTTATAAAATGGTTATTTCATTGGGTCCTCATAACAGCCCTTTGAGATGAGTTCTATTATCATTCCCTTTTTACAGACAAGAAAACAAAACAACCAAGCTGGGAAAGCTGGGGAACAACAGACAAGTCAATCAATAAACACTGATTAAGCACCAGGAACATGCTAAGCAATGGGAACAAGAAGAAAGGCAAAAGACAGTTGTTATCTTTCCAAAGCTCATTATCTAATAATGGGGTGGTTTTTGTTGTTATTGTTCAGGCACGTCCAGCTCTTCACGACCCCATTTGGATTTTTCTTGGCAAAGATACTGGAATGGTTTGCCATTTCCTTCTCCAGTCAGCTCATTTTACAAATAAGGAAACTGAGACAAACAGGGTTAAGTAAATTGGCCAGGGTCACATAGTAAGTGACTGAGGCTGGATTTCCAGTTCAAGTCACTTAACCCTGTTTGCCTCAGTTTCCTCATCTGCAAAATGAGCTGAAGAAGTAAATGGCAAACCACTCTCGTGTCCTTGCCAAGGAAAACCCAAATGGGGTCACAGAGAGTCAGACACAATTGGGGAAAAAAATGATTAAACTTCCTGACTCCAGATCCAGTATTCTATCCACTGAACCACTAGCTACCCCTAGGAGACAACATGCTAAGAACTATGTGCAAACAAGCTATATACAGGATAAATGGGAAATAATCACCAGAGGGAATTCACTGGCAGTAAAAGAGATTGGGAAATGCTTCCTGCAGAAGGGGGATTTTAGCTAGGATTTGAAGGACAACCGGGAATCCAAAAGGTGACACCCCTACCTTACACCACTGCCACCTCTATCCCCAATGCTCTTCAATTCAGTGGCACTGGTTTCCTTGCTGTTCTCCAACAAGGTATTACATCTCTGTCAATGGCTTCAGCATTAGTTGATGATGATCCATTAAGAACACTATGGAAGTGTTCAGCCTATCTCTCCAGGATTGTGTCCTTATCATTGTGGCTCCATCAGCACTGAGTAGTTGAGATGCACCAAAGATCCTTGGCCCATAAATAATCTTCAGGGCCTAGTAGAAGCACTCTGAATTGTTGCTATCAGCATAAAACTGAATCTCATCTGCCTTCTTACTGAGCCAAGATCTACAGGCAGGGGGTTCACTGGTCACGTAGAAACTGACTGAAATCTTTCAGGTTATATGGCAAGAGGAGGTTAGCCCAGAGGAGATCAAGGATGCCTCCATTGTGCATCTCTATTTAAAAAAAAAAAAAAAAAGGAAACTGATTGCCCTGTGACAGTGGGGGTGGGGGGGCCTCTCCCTTAGTCATTGCTGGCAAGATTCTTATCAGAGTCCTCCTTAATTGGTTACTCCTTCAACTGGAAGATGGTCATTTAAGTAAGAGCCAGTGTGGCCTCAAAAAGGGCTGAGGACATGTCTTTGATGCCCAGAAGAAATTCCAGGAACAGAACAGAGGTCTATTCACAACATTCACCAACCTGACAAATGCTTTTGATACTGTCATATATAAGGACTTGTGGAAGATCATGGTGAAATTTGGTTGCCCAGAGAAGTTGAGCAGTATTGTTGTATGCCAGTTTAACAATGGCATGCTTGCACAGGTTCTGGATAAAGAATGATGCTCTCATGTTTTCTCAGTCCCCAATGAAAGGAAGCAGGACTATATGCTTGCTCCCATGCTTTTTAGCATGTTGTTTTCAGCAATGTTGTCAGACAAGGATAAAAACAGCATCAAAGTCATCTACCACATTATAAACTATTTACCTGAAAAAGCTACAAGCCAAGACTAAAGTGTAAGGAGAGTTGGTGCATAGATGATTATGTATTCAATGAAGCCTCAGAGGCTGAGATGCAGCATGGTATGGATCTGTTCTCTGCTGTTTGTGTTGATTTTGGCCTGACAACACCAAGAAAACAGAGGTTCCCTATCATACAGCACCACACCGTCCATATGTGGAACCATTAGTTATAACAAATGGAGAAATTTTGAATTCTGTGGATAATTTCACTTACCTTGGCAGTATGCATTCCAGGGATGTACACGTAAATGATGAGGTTGATGCACACATTGCCAGAGCTAATTCAGCATTTGAGAGGCTCAAAAGTGTGGGAGAGAAGAGGTATTAGGCTGCATACCTAAAGATCTATAGAGCTATTGTGCTGACTTCATTGTTGTATGCCTGTGAAACTTGAATCATCCACCAGTGTCATGCCAGAAAAGCAAAGACAATTTGAATTGTCTTGGGAAGATTCTGAAGACAGCTTGGCAAGATAGACACTGGGGTCCTCTCTTGAGCTAAACTACCATGCATTCAAACTTTACTACAGAAAGCACAGCTCTAATGAGCTGGTCACTTATCCCAAATTCTAAACATAAGTGTACCTAAAAGACTATGTTATGGAGAACCCAAATAAGTCAAGTGCTCACATAGAGTTCAGAAGAAGGGGTTCCAAGGACACTGTCATGGTCTCTCTAAGAACTTTAGTTATCTATTGTGCCACATGAAAGACACTGGTACAGTACTGCCCAGCATGGTATGCCAGCATCAAAGAAGGTACCATGCTATATGATCAAAGCAGAACTGTGGCAGTTCAAAATAAACATAAGATGTACAAATCTAGAGACACCTCCATCCCACAAGTTCATATGACCCATTTGTACCTGATCTATGGTGGAGCCTTCCCAGCTTGTATCATTAGTCTAATCAACCACAGCTGAACACACTGTACCTTGACCCCAATGTGATGATGTCACTGGTCCTCTTCAAGCACAAAAGACAAACAAAAACATATCTCTGTCTCTGTGTATTTTTTCTGACTACTTCTCATGCCTGGAATGCTCTCTTTCCTCATCTCCATTGCCTATTTGCTAAGCTATTTTTAAATGTTTTTACTTTCTCCTTAATTGTTCTAGAGCATTGTTCTTTTCCAACTTGCTCTTTCAAATAGAATCTAAACCAGCATTTGTGTCCAGAGATAGTTCATCAAATTTTCTTCAACTTCTCCCAAATTTACCCTCTCCAAGTTCAATCTCAGATTTGATTTCACTAGTCCAAATCCCTCCAAGTGACCTACACAATTTTATTCCCTTTTATTATTTAGCTTAAGTCCTTCTCTCTTTTCCTGCTCCTCCCACATCTTTTTCTCCCCACACAAGCCAGAAGTAGAATTGTGTATGTGCTAAACTGGGTGATAGATTCTCTCAAAGTTTAGAGAAGGGAGATATCAATGTGAGACAGAATAGTCTAGAGAAGCTTCATAATATAAGTGAGACAAGTTGGGCTTTAAAGGATGGGTACAGTTGGGATCAATAAACAGAAAAAGAAAAGCTAGAAGGTATTCTGAGCAAAGAAACAGCATGCTTTTTCCACTTGTGACACTCACAAATTTTTACATGACACCAGGTATTTAGGTATATACAATAGGTACACAAATAAAACATTTACTGATAATAAATCATAAAGAAATTTATTTTAAAACAAGTCTTTGGTATACATATGATTCGCATTTATTAAAGACAAAAGTAAATTTGCATACTAATGAGATGGATGTGCTTATTTATTTTTACATAAAGAATTAAATCTTGGCAGAATATTTGATACTGTAGGAGACAGAGCATCTTCAATATTTTTCAGAGTTGATCGGCATTTTGATTTTGTAATTGTCAATGCTGAGAACACCGCTTCATATAAATATGTAATACAAAATGGCAGAAGTATGGTTGAGACCATTTCAGAAATTGTTGGAAATTCTGTCCTAATCCCAAGCCAAGATTCATTTAACGATTTTCTAGGAAATTCAAGTTTTAAATTCGTGTTGCTTGATAACTCAGCAAATTCTTCTTGAATTTTTAAAGGCAGATGATTGATTTTTTTTATTTCAATTGAGTATGGTTTATGAACCCAACTTAATTTTTTAGAATCAAAATTTGAAAGGAAGTATTTCTGAAACTGTGTCTCCAGGCATTTCAGATGATCAATTAATTGTAACTCCTAGAATTAAATCTTTGGGAAGGTGATTTTCAATTATAAAATCATCTGGAGCTATAAACATTTCTGAATAACTATTGTCCACCCTATTCTTCCATATGTTAACTTTTTTTGGAAAACTTTCCATTTTATATTTCAATATAAATGTTTTCCTTGAAGCTACATTTAAATCATTAAGTTTTTTAAAAATATCTGACAAGTAACAATTTTGAAAGCCATAAGTCACAATGAAAAAAATTAACAAAATTGGATTTCTGTTCAATCAAAAAAAAAAACTTCATCTTTGAATTTCAATAACCTGTTTAAACTTCATCCTCTTGAGAGACACTTTACCTCTGCATGCAGTAATAAGCTTTTGTAAACAGAGTCCATGTCTTTCCAAAGATTTGAAAACAAATGACTGTTAAGGGCTTTTAATGAAGTTAATGATTTTGACAGCATTGAGAAGTACATCTAACTCTGGTGATTTTTTTTTTGTCTACAAGTGCCTCCCAACAGATTTTGCAGTGAGTTAAAGTGATACATTCATTGCCATCAGCTTTAATTTTTGCTATAAATCCAACATTGTCTCCCATTATTGCTCCAGCACTATCTATACAGACTCCAACACAATTTTTCTATTGTAAACCTTCATTTGTGAAAAATTCATCGACTTTAAGAAATATATCTTCCCCTCTTATGTGCTCTTCCAAAGGGCAACAAAACTATTATTCCTCATGTATGCTTCTTTCATAAATATATCTGATATAAAGTAACAACTGTGCCATGTTAGAAATATCAGTTCTTTCATCTAAATGAATTGCAAATTTGGGGCTGCACTTAAGCCTGGTAATAAGTTGCTGAGATTCATCATTACTAATTCAGAAATCCTTTTGGAAACACTATCATTCAATAAGAGAATTTTACGGATTTTCTCCCCTTGCTTTTTCCCATGAACTATTTCTGACATTTTAATAGCAGGTAACACAAGATCTTCTCCTATTGCACAGGACTTTTTAGCTTTTGCAATTAAATAAGAAGTTTCCTAAGATGCAAGTAAATACTTTTCATTGACAGTAAAAAAAAATTCTCAAAACGTCATTTTTCTTTATATGAAAGATTCTAAAAGTCATTCAAAATATTCCTTGCAGTAGCACAACTTGGCATTAAGGCGTCATTTTAATTTGGCTGATTTCATGCTTTCTGCAACCAAAACTTCATTACAAATTAAGCAAAGAGTTTTTTCCACACCATCATCATCATTAGAAGTAAATTCATATTGCAAAAGTGATTCAGCCTATTTTCTTTTTCTTGTCAATTTAGGTGTACTACAACCTGATAACAAAGACTCTGCATCATTATCATCAGTATTTTTACCACTTCTGTATAAATTTAGCCACTTATCCATAACTGAAAAATATTTTTGTCTTAAAATATAAATAAATATGCTAACAATTTCTCAAATAAATACTAGCCTTAGTTGTTTGTGCTTAATTTAAAAAATTGATGTTCACATTTACATACACATACAGACACGATGGTGTAGAAATATTATGAAAAGACTTTTGTCCTTTTTTTGCTGCAATTAAATACTCATGTTTTTGTAAAAAGAAGAATATAACAGCAACCTTTAAAATCAAACATTTCAACACAATACAATCCAAAAATATACCAGTTTGATACATACATGCTGAGGAAAGACTGTAGGAAAATATTAAAAGTCTGTTTTTCATAATTAAACTATTATATTTCTGTAAGAGCATAAAACTTTGTATGTACAATAAAAACACTTCAATTCATAACATACAATAGTCTAGAATCTGAGCCAAATGTTTCTGGGAGCATTCATTGGTATGGCATGATGGCATGTGTGGTATAAAGTGCACATGTTGTATGTTCAGAACCAAGGTTGCAGTGAAGTCATACAATGCAACACAGGCAAACACTGCCAGAAACACCTTGGATCCATTAAAGGTTTGATTTTAAATTAATTTTTTGTTCACACATTCAGAAACCTTTTACTGTTGCCAAATTTTTGATCCTATATGGGGTTGTGACCCAAAGTTGAAGAAGCACTGAAGGTACAGAAGTGAGTATGACTCTAGAAAGTATAATAGATAATGAGACCAGACTGGGAGAGAAAGTACAAGTTGACCTGTACTGACAAATTCAGCTAGGTAGGCAATGTAGCATCATATCACAGAGAGCCTTGAAAACCAGACTGAGGACTAGTAGAAGTGACTAAATATGAGTTTTTGAGTAGGGGATTAACATGATAAAAATGGTACATTAGAAAGATTATCTAGCATCAGTATCAGGATGGACTAAGGACTAGATGTAAAGAATATACTTAGGAGGCTCTTGCAATAATTCAGAGATGTGATGAAATACTGGATTATGGTGATGGCAGTGGAAATTCGAAAGAACTGATGGATATAAGAACCCCCAGGAATCTCTGGATAGGTTCACATGGTGGATGAACTTGAATGGGAGAAAAATTACATCTTCATTTTAGCAACCACAAACTGAAACTTAGCATTTCTTTCAAAAATTTAAAGACATTATTCTGAGATGTGGTCCATGGCAGTAAATATATTGCCAAAGGGGTCAATGAGAAAGAGAGAGAGAGAGAGAGAGAGAGAGAGAGAGAGAGAGAGAGAGAGAGAGAGAGAGAGAGAAATTAAGAACTCTTGCCATAAAAAAAAGTTTAGACTTAGAGAAGTTTAAACTTAGAAAAGTTTAATAATGACTAATTGGACATAGGTGATGAAGGAAAGGAATATTTTTCCCTACCCCCAGTTCAGTTGATGTCAATCAATCAATAAACATTTTTTGAGCATCTCCTATGTGCCTGCTAAGTACTAGGGATACAAATAGAGGAAAAAGACAGTCCCTGTCCTCAAGGAGCTCACAATCTAATGGGAGAGACAATTTTTAAAAAATCCACATATATACAAACTACATAGAGGACAAGTCAAATGAGAGATTATTCAGAGAAGGAAGGCACTAGAATTAAGAGGGGTTGGAAAAGGCTTCCTGTAGAAAATGGGATTTTAGTTGGAACTTAAAGGAAACCAGGAGTGGTGGAGGGAAACCATTGCAGCCATAGTGGGGAGTCAGAAAACATCCAGATTTGAAAGATGAGTATCTTGTTCCTGGAAGAGCATGGAGACTAGTGTCACTGGACCAAAGGAGACCACATATCTGGAAGTGAAGACTGGAAAGGCAGGAGGGGGTTAAAGTACAGAGTGCTTTGAAGGAGGATTTTGTATTTGATCCTAAAGGAGATAGGGAGCCACTGGAATTTACTGAGTAGGGAGGTGACATAGTCAGACCTGTGTTTTAGGAAAATTACTTAAGTGGCTGAATAGAGGGTGCAGTGATGAGGCAAGCAGATCCACCAACAGACTATGGCAACAGTCAAGGAGTGATGAGGACCCGGAACCAGAATTGTCAGTATAGGAAAGGGGGCATATTCAAAACATGTTTTGAAGATGAAATGGACAGTTCTTGGAAACACTTTAAATGGGGAGAGGGGAGCGATGTAGTTTGAGACACTGAGGAGTTCAAGATGGCTCCTAGGTTGCAAACCTGAAGGATCAGGAGGATGGTATTTTCCTCAACAGTAATAGGGAAGGTAGGATCAAAGAAAGGGAGTATTTAGAAGGAAAAATAATGAGTTTGGTTTTAGACATGTTTGGTCTAAGGTGTCAGACATCTAGTTTGAGATGTCTGAAAGACTATTGGAGATTTGAGACTGGAGGTCAACAGACAAATTCGTATGAGATAGGTAGATCTGAGATGGTGTAGCATTACCAGCAAGAAATGATAATTAAATCCATGGAAGCTGATAAAAATCACCAAGTGAAGTAGTATACAGCAGGACTTCTTGCATGTCTCTCATTTCTCTTCCCAGTTTTTCCTCCACATCTCTAACTTGATTTTCAAAATCCTTCTTGAGCTCTTCCATGGCCTGAGCCCATTAGTGGGTTGGAATACAGAAGCCTTGACTTCTGTGTCTTTCCCTGATGGTAAGCATTGTTCTTCCTCATCAGAAAGGAAGGGAGGAAATACCTGTTCACCAAGAAAGTAACCTTCAATAGTCTTACTTTTTTTCCCTTTTCTGGGCATTTTCCCAGCCAGTGACTTGACTTCTGAATATTATCTTCACACCCACTTCTCCTCCAGATCCGCCCAGCCAGTGCTTGGGGTCTGAGATTCAAATGCTGCTTCCCAGCCTCAGGGCTTTGGCAGGGGTGGGCCTGCTATTCAGTGTGAGATCAAGTTCAGGTGTTCAGGTGGGGGCAGGGCCGCCTCAGGGGCTCAGTTCCCTCAGGGGGTTTATGCAGAGACCTTCAACAATGGATCCAGGCTCCTGTCTGCTTGGGGAGCCCCCTGTCTGCTCCCACCTCCGCTGCTGCCTCCTGAGGGGGCCTGAGTTATGGGGGCACCCCACTCCCCTCTCAGCAAGCCAAGAAGACCCTCTCACCAACCTTTGGGGACCGTGAGTGGAGGGACCTGCATGGCCACTGGAGATTCCGTCCCTGAAGCCTGCTTGGATCCGCTCCTCAGCTCCGGATCCGCAGCATGAAGGACCTTTTGCGAGAGGTTTTCAGGGCTCTTTGGAACAGAAATCTCGTCTGCTCTGCTGTTCTGTGGCTTCTGCTGCTCCAGAATTTGTTGGGAGTTCTTTTTTACAGATATTTTATGGGCTGTGGGTTCGGAGCTAGCATATGTGTGTCTTTCTACTCCACCATCTTGGCTCCCTGCCCTACAGCAGGACTTCTTAAACATTTTCCACTCCAGCGACCCCATGGTCACAACTCACAGTTTAAGAAGCACTGGAGAGAGAAAATGGACAGAACCCTTTGGGACATGTGACCAGGATGAGAATACAGAAAAGTAGACTGAGAATGAATGGCCAGATTGATAGGAAGAGAACCAGAAGGGAGCAGTGTCACAAAAACCTAGAGATGGGAGTAGCAAGAAGGGAGTGAGTGATAGCGCCAATGACTGCAGAGGGGTCTAGGAGGATGAAGATTGAGAAGAAGCCACTGGATTTGCAAATAAGAGAGTATTAGTAACTTTGAAGAGAGCAGTTTTAGTGGAATGATAAGGTTAGAAGACAGATTGTAAAGGGTTAAGATGACAGTGAGTAAGTAGACAGTGTATGTACCTATAGTAGAACACCTTTTCAAGAATTTTAGCTATAAAGGGCAGAGCAGATACAGGATGAGAATTAGCAGGAATGGAAGGATCAAATGAAGGTGTTTTTTGTTTTTGTTTTTTCAGAATTGGGGAGACGCAGAGTATGTTTGTAGACAGTGGGGGCAGCTAGGTGGTGCAGTGGATAGAGCACCAGTGCAGGACTCAGGAGCACCTGAGTTCAAATCTCACCTCAGACACTGGACACTCACTAGCTGTATGACCTTGGGCAAGTCACTTAACCCCAATTGCCTCATCCTGGGTCATCTCTAGTCATCCTGATGAATATCTGGTTACTGGATTCAGATGGCTCTGGAGGAGAAGTGAGGCTGGTGACCTACACAGCCCTCCCTCACTCAAAACAAAGTCAAGGGCAAGTCATGTCATTATTTCTCTGATGGCTTGGTCTTCTTCAGCAACGAAGGACAAACACACACAATTGTAGACAGTATGGTCATAGATAAGGAGGTAGAAGGGGAAACCAGATTGTCTGGGTGGACAGATGACAGACTCTGGGAGCGATTTAAATAGTCAAACGCCCTGAGGACACCCCCAGTTAGAGTCAGCACTTCTGGTGAGTGAAAGAAAGAGCTTGCAATCAGAAGTGGCCAAACTCTTCACCTCTTGGTGATGAGGATCAAATTTTTTCTTCTCTTCACAAACTATGCCATCTAGCAACAGAGCTTTCTTCAAAAGATTCTGGTCATGAAAAAGAGGCATGACAACTAGGTGGCTCAGTGAATAGTGCCTGACTTAAAGTCAGAAAAACCCGAGTTCAAATCCAGCCTCAGTCACTAGCTGGATGACTCTGAGCAAGACACTTAATCCTGTTTCCTCATCTGTAAAATGAACTAGCTGGAGAAGGAAAAGGCAAACCATTTTAGTACGTTTGCTAAAGAAAAAGAAAACCTCCCAAAAATGGAGTCACCAAGAGCCGGACACAACTGAGCAGCTCTGGAGTAAGGTCTCATTTCAATCTACCCTGTATTTTCTGTGTGACCTTTGAGCGAGTCATTTCCTTTTTCTGGGCCTCATTTTCACATAAAATGAGAGGACTTGGACTACTAGATTTGAGGACTCTAAATCCTAAGAGGTGCTAGAGGAACAATGGGAAAAGAGAAAGTAGAATGTTGTCTTTAAAGGGGATAGGATTTGACTGTGATTTCATTGGGACTCCCAGGTGAGGAAACTCCCTCCGCTAATGCGAGTTAATATCTTGTCTGAAACTGGTAAGCTCTGAGCGCCTAGGGCCGGTCAGCACGTCCGAGACGGGACTGGAACCTAGAACTTCCTGCCTTCGAGGCCAGCTCTCGGGCCAGTATACTCCGATTTTTTTTAAGCAGCTGTTGTATAGGCAGTGAACTTCAGCATAAATTTATACAAGTACTTCCATAAAAGTAACTTACCCAACCAGAGTGCTGGAGGAGGTGTGGCAGGTAAAGGGCGGGCAGAAAGTGAGGGAGCAGAAACCCCGCCCGCTGGCCCCAGCCGAAAGCAGGAAGCGGGGTGCCGTGGAGCTGAGTCTGGCTGTCATCACTTCGGGGAAAGCCCCTCCCCGCCTCGGCCCCAGGCCTCCGGGCCCCCAGCCTCGGCTGCCTCGGCTGCCTCGGCTGCCTCGCCACCCGGGAGGATGGGGATTCTACTGCCGGAGCTGTCCCGACTCCCGCGGCAGCTTCGGCTCCTCCTGCAGCTCCTGCTGGTGCTGTCCCCGGGCGGCTCGGCCCTGTGGATCCTCGACACCCCGGAGCCGGTGTGCTCGCAGCCGGTGAGTCCGCGGCCCCCGCGCAGAGCGCGAGCTGGGAGCGCCTGAGCCGGGGCAGCGCAGGGGGAGAGTCCGGGCTGGAGAGAAGCGGCGCCAGGGGCCGGCGGGGAAAGTGCGGTTTAGGGAAGGGAGAGTTTTGTGGCGGAGACACAAGTGCGCAGAGGAAGAAAAACTCCCTAGCGAGTCAACTGCCCGGACCGAGAGAGCCTGGAAAGCGATCGTTCCCTGAGGTTGCGCAATCCTGGGATTTAGAACTGAAAGAGCAGGGTTCTTAACCTGTGGGCTTCGAACTTCCAAGGGGTCTGAGTACAGATTTTAGGGAGGTTCTGAGCTCGGATGGGGGAAAATATTCCATCTTTTTAAAATATAAGTTTCCTTTGTAAACCTGTGTATTTTATTTTATACGGCTTAAAAGCATTATTTTGTAAATTGAGACAGCTAGGTGGCACAGTGGGTAAGAAAAGTTCGACTTGGGAGTGTGGAAGACCTGAGTTCAAGGGAACATTTTCTAACTTTAGTGGACCTTTTCCCTGGGCCCCGAATTCTGACCTAACAAGTGGTGTAACCTTGGGTAAGAAGCCACTTAACCTTTTTCAGTCTCAGTTTCCTCATCTGTAAAGTGGGGATAATAATAGCACCTACCTCACAGGGTGTTGTGAAAACCAAATGAGACAAGCAAGTGCCGTATAAATGTTATTGTTATTATAATACAGGATCCATAGACTCATCAGTCTTCCACATAAAAATTAAAAACTCCTAACCCCCAAAACTTTACAGATGAAGCCATTGAGGCCCAGGCCCGGGCCTGGCTTAGTGAAATTTACAGTCTAATTGCTAAAATCATTGAAGGGCCAGTCTAACAGATATGAAGTTACAATTTTACAGTGTGGTGGAAAAATGGAACTCATTAATTCAACAGACATTTATTAAGCTCCCAATATGTGCAAGGTACTTTTGGGAGCAAGGGGCTGCAGGGGAGTGCAAAAGCCAAGTGGCAAGATAAGTGTAAAAAGTGGAAGTTTTGTGAACTGACAGACAAATTGCATAACTGGGCAGGCAAATCTATCTTAAATTCCAGGGTCTTCCAAGGTCCACTTGGAAAGTGGAATTCTGATTCCTTACACATCAAGCCTTGAAGTGAATGGCTATTCTCTTGCCTGTGGTTGGTTCCTTATGGCCGTGAATCTTTAAGGGAAAAGGAGGTAGGGAGGGAAATTGCCAAGGGCCAGCATCAGCTCAAACATCTTGGAGTGATCTTGAGTCCACTGAGGTGTGACTAAGAAATGATGATCCAGCTTTGGTTTTTAAAACAGTTTTTGAGAGCTCTCCGGGCGGTTGGATATCTCCAGCCCACAAGTGGGATCCCCTTCCTGCCTCTGGCCAGCACTCTGTGGTATTAACACAGGGTGTTTGTTAATATCTACTGTGCTAAGCCTGCAGGAAGTGTGACACACCTAAGTGTCAGTTAGTGGTCTGTATTTTGGAAAGCATCCTTTTTAAAAATAACATTGTTTCAGTCTGCTGCACCACATACCTAATGAGGAATATCTCACAACTAGAGATGGGATTTTAGATATAATTTAGTGCAGTTTCCTTGTTTTATAGATAAGAAAACTGAAGCCCAGAGATAAAATAACAGTAAATGATAACTGGAACTGAAACAGGTCTCCTGATGCCAAGTCCAGTGCTCTTTTCACTGTTCTGCTTGGTGTCTGAATCAGAAGATAGGAATTAGAAAAATAGAAACTCTTGTTATCTGAGTTGGTGGGTAATTTTGCAGGTGAGAAGCAAAAGGCATTGGTTATTTGGAAAAAGTTTGGGTGTTTTAAAGTAAAAATATGAAGGATTTGAAAAATGCTTTCATAAGACCCTCTGTGATTAGCCAAGGCAAGGAAACATTTTCTAACTTAGTGGATCTTCTTGGTAGGTTCTGGGCTTCCCTAGGAAATCAACAGACTCAACATTCTTTCAGCAAATATTCATTAAATACCTATAATGTACAAACCACTATACACAATGTGTGTTGTACAAGGTGTTGTAAACCAAGTGTTGATGTAGACCCTTATAATCTAATAGGGGAAAAAGGACATATACATACATGGATGGTGTATAGAGGAATAGTGAGAGAGAAATATATGTAAGGATCAGGTCAGAGAGAACCTTAGATGACAGGAAACCATAAAAAAGTTTTGAGCAGGGGAGTAATAATGGAGAGAATGGAGTGGAGAGAAGGATTCATTAGTCAAACTTTCGAGCTCTCCAAATCCAGATAGGGGAAAGAAAAGGGTGAAGTCTGTCACCTGTCTCACTACCCTCTGTGACTAGATAATACAAGTATACTTATCGCCCTTTTTAAGTCAAAATGGTTAGACTCAGCATGGTTAAGTACCCAAAGTCATACAACTTAATAGTGCTAAGCCAGGTTACAAACTCAGTACTTCTAGTTCCAGGTCCACTATCCCACTATCTGGCTTGGAAATGTTGTTTTGTATGGAGCCATCCATATTCTCCAACCCAGCCCCAATTACAGATTACTGTGTCCAAGACAAGTAGTTTGTAGCCATGGAAGAAAATACAGATGGAGGTGACATTCTCTGTGTTTTAAGGATAACTCTCATCTGGTGATCAAGCCCACATCCTTGGCTCTGAGTAGGCTAATCATTAACCATTCATTAATGTAAACTGTGCAATAAAAAACAATAACCAACAGATACAGGCAAATAAAATAAGATTTTTTTATCTCCTTTAAATCCCTTCCACCACATGTTTTTCAAAATGCCTTGCCAGTTGTTGATATGATTTATTTTAATGTTGACTTTCTCTGAGGTAGGCTGATAGGTGGTTTCTTCTGATGCTGCTATTTTTAAAGAATAATCAGTTTGAGGCGGAAGACCCTACCCTTTCATCACTATTCCCTTATTTATTCAGTGAATATTTATTGAGCGTCTGCTATATACTGAGCATTATATTAGATGCTCAGGAAGAGTAACAAAATCATATTATGCAGTATTAAGCATGAAGGTGGGAAAACAAGAATTGAAATCAAGGAGAAGCAAATAGTTCTGTTTGGCAGGAGTAGTATAATTAAGACAAGGAAAGGCCTATTAGATGAGGGTGGTTTGGTGAGAGGGGAGAAACACATGGGAGCACATGGAGATGAGGCTAAAATATAGGTTAGCAGTCTTGATCCTAGGGAACAGATGATGAAACATACCTCCCTTTCATCTGTGGAAAGGTGAGAGAGTACAGATATAGAATATCTCCTACACTGTCAGACTGTGGCTGTGTCCATTGAGTTTGTTTCTAAGTTTTCTTTATTTAAAGAGGGGGTTTAATGCGGGAAGGGACAAATTAGGAAATGATTATTGTATAAATGCAAAATAAACTTACAAAATTTGAGAAAGAGAAAAAAGAGAAGGTAGGGCCCAGATTTTGAAAGACTTGGAATGCTGGGGGTAAGGAGTTTGGTATTTATTCCTGGGCTGAGAGACTTATCTTCCCAGTCCTCTGTAGCAACTAATACTGTTAGCCACTCTCCTGGTTACTTTTTCCCCTTTGAGTATTGATGTCTCCTGGTTCTCTGGTTTACTGATTCATCATCTGGATCACACTCACTACTTGTGGGGTGCCCCCTCTTCTTTTCTCTCTATCCTCTTTCACTCAGTGACTTCTTTGAGTGCAGTTCCTATCTCTATGCAGATACCTTTGAGGTCAGTATACCCAGATCTGTATATCTAAGCCTCTCTGCTAAACTCCAGTCCCGCATCACTAACTGCCTATTAGGCATGTCCATCTGGATATCCTGTAGGCATCTCAAAGTTCAATCTGTCCAAAACAAAATTCAGTATCTTTCTCTCAAAACCTATTCATTTTCCAAGCTTCTCTATTGCTGTTAAGAGCACTGTTATCCTTCCTATCCTAGGTTCACAACCTTTGTGATCAGCCTCAGCTCCTTACTCTCATTCCATGGGTCCTAGCAGCTGCCAAATCTGGTCATTTCTGTCTCCACAGCATCTCTCAAATCCTCTACCTCCTCTCCATTCAGGCTTTTGGCCTCTTGGCCAGACTACTGTTAGTAGCCAGTAGCCTCCTCATTGGTGTCCCTGTCTCAAGTTTCTTTCCTCTTCAACCTCTTCCACACAGCGGCCAAAGTAACTTCCCTAACATGCAGGGATTGTGTCACACAACCCATCCCACACTGCTTACCAAACTCCAACGGTTCCCCATGCCAGTAGGTTCAAGTACAACTTCCTTTGTTTGGCATTTAAAACTCCTTAGAATCTGGTTGCCTCCTCCCTTTCCAGTCCTAGATATACTGACCTACTCACTGTTTCACATAAAAGACATTCCATCTCCAAAGAGTTTTGAGAGCTTAAATGAGGTAATTAGATAGAAAGTACTTTGAAAACCTTAAAGAGAGACATATCAGTCATTATTATTAATTATCATCATCATTCCATCACCAGGCTTCCAGTCTGGTGATAAGCATTCCCTAAGCCTTCTACTGCACTACTGCTGAATTCAAGCAATGTTTATAGAGCTACACAAGGTTATGGTAGTAAATGTTTAACAGCCAGCTCTCCAGGGGGAAAAAATCTATGCACACACATACACACACGTAAGTAAAATCTGTCTTATTAACACTTTCTTAAGTCTAGACAATCAATAAAACCAAAATCAATTCCTGATTTATATCAGGTACTGATTTCTAAGGTATAAATGCTGACCCTGAAAATAGTACACCTCTGCACTATCTCCTATCTCCATGCCTTCACACTTGATATTCTCTATGCCTGGAATACATTCCCTTTTAATACATTCCCTTTTCACCTGGTTTCCTTCAAGATATAGCTAAAGTAACAACTTCTATTTGAAGTCTTTTTAAAATTTGATTTCATTTCCTCAGATTCTTATCCCCTCCCTTCCATAACCATTCCATAATAGTCTAGTATTTTGTATACGATATACTATATATTTTTGTGTATACATGTTGTCTCCCCCATAGAATGTAAGCTCCCTAGAGGGTAGGGACTGTTTCACTTTTTTCTTTGTATCTCCAGAACTTAACAAAGTGTCTTACTAAATACTTGTTGATTGACTGGTAACCACAATGCCCTGAAATAGTGTTCTGTCTCTGGCCATTTGTCTCGCTTCAGTTGCCACATCTGTCCCCCTCACTGTCTTAGATGATATCCAAAGAGGAATGGTGGGTAATGGACACCCCAAAAGCAGCCATAGCCAAGAGAGAAATTTCACTCAGGAAATCAAGGAGGGGGAAGATCTCAAAAGCACTACCATTTATTAGCTATAATTAACTTCTTGTTTCTCCCACAGGGGCTAAACTGCACTGTCAAGAAGAGTAAGTCTTCCTTTTCTTTTATTCCTTTTTGGCTTATTAATAAAATGATAATCATTTGCAGCAGTACATTACCCTAGCTACCAGCACTTTGGCTTTCGGGTTTACATCATGGATTACAATTAATGCTAGAGAGTATCTTCAAGCTGGTAGAGGTGTGCCTTACTTTAAGTATGCCTCCTATGCCAGTATGAATTTCAAAAACAGATTACAATTATTAAGAGCTTTAAAAAAAATTCACCAAGTGTTTCCACTAAAGAGCCACTGCCCAAGTGAATTTAAAAAGATTCAATTTAAGTTCATTTATTAAAATCAATTATTGTGTAAAGTAAGGTATGTCTTTGGTTTTGCTTGTTTTGTTTGGAACTAGGGAGAAGGAGCTTTTCTGGAAAGAGTTCAGGGATTTTGTACCATCAAAGCTCTTAAAGGAGCTTTGTCTCTCCCTGGTCTAATCTATCCACAGCTTCCCAATTGGTAGGCCCAAAGCACAGGCCTGACTCTGTCCCTCCTCTGCAAAAGAAGCTCCAGTGGCTCTAGGACCAAATAACAACCTTCTCTGTTTGGTATTTAAAGCTCTTCCCTACCTGACTCCAACCTACCTTTCCACTCTTATCATATATTACATGTTAATGCCCAGGCTCCCTGAACTCTATGGTCAAGTCAAGCTGAGACCCATACAATATTCCATCTCCCATCTTTCCCAACTTCATGCTTTCACACGGGCAGTCCCTAGGACACCCCCTCCCCCAAAAATCTAGAATGCAGTCCCTCTTAATTTTGGACCCGTAGGATGTACTGGACTTAGAGTCTGAAAGACCTGAGTTTGAATTCTGCCTCAGACACTTAAATTTTGTAATCCTGGGTAAGTCACTTAATCCCTCTCTGTTTTCAGTTGGCTCATCTGTAAAATGGGGATAATAATAGCACCTGTATCACAAGTTGTTGTGAAGATAAATGAGATAACTTACCTATTATTAGAATCTCTAGCTTCCTTCTCCTACACAACTGCTTGTTTCTCCCCATTCCCAAATTACCTTGTATTTTTTAAATTTATTTTGAATACACTTCTATGTGCATGTGTTGTTTCCCCATCAATAGAATGTAAGCATCTTGAGGCCAGGGACACTTTCATTTCTGTCTTTGAGAATTCCCTGCCTCACACAGCTGTCCATTCCCCTTTTGGACAGTTCTGATGGTTAGAAATATTCCACTTCATAGCAAGTCAAGCTCTGCCTCCCCATAACGTCAACCCTTGGTTCTTACTTTCTTCTCCAAAGGCAAATGGAAGAAGTCACGTCAGCAGCAAACACTTATTATGCTCTTACCAGCACTGTGCTAAATGTCAAGAGTACAAACACGAGCAGAAAGCAAGACAGTCCTTGCTCTCAAATAGGGGTATAAAAAGAAGCTGAACACCTGAGGCAGGAAAGCCAATTGGGAGGAAGAAATGAAAGTCTGTGACTGTGGTGGGTCCAGAAGGCAGAAAAAGTTCAGAGAGCCAGGAGTGCAGCCTGGAAAGGAAAGAAGACATGGCTATCCTGACCAGCCTACCAAAAATGGAAGTTTAAGGAGAAACCAGCCTATCAGATGAAGAGATCCCAGAGGGAGAGGATGCTTCCAATGTGACCTGTAGTCCAGGGATGGAGTGAGCTTCTTCATCATCATCATCATCATCATCACATTTATGTAGTAGCAATTACAAAAACACCAGGACGGACTGTGCTTAAGTGAAAACACTTATGATAAACTCTCTCCTCCCTAGGATCATTAAGTAGTTTTAAACTGATCACATGACCTGAAGCAGTCAGAAAAATCAACTTCCAAACCAATTAGATTTAGGATCATAGATTTAGAGCTAGACGAAAACATAGAGGTCAGTTACTATAACCCCTACAGTTTACAGTTAAGGAAACTGAGGTTTAAGTGACTTCAGAGAGGTTAAGGTCACACAGATAGTAAGGGACAGAGCCAGGATTTGGATCCTCATGCTCTGACTCCCATTTTAGCTTATGCTGCCCCAAATTTCTATATTTCAGGCAATTTGGCCCTCCCTGCCTTCTTGCCAGGATACAAACAGAAGTTTTACTCTCATTGCAGGTACCTGCCTGACTGAGAGTTGGCTCTACCCTCTCAACAGGACACCCTCTCAACCTAAAGATGTCAACATCACGCTGGACTTCAAACACAGCAAAAACGGAGACCTGTTTCCTGTGGTGCACATTGAATGGAAAGTTCGGACAGATGGTAAGTGGCGGGGTGATGGTCAGAGACATTCCAAACATTTTCATTACTGAAATCAGAATTTTGACTTCTGGTTCTGGGTTCTGACATCTGGGTCAGAGGATCATAGAATTAGAGCCAAAAGGGGCCTCAAAGGCCATCTGGTCTGACCCCATTGTTTTTTAAATGAAAAACTGAGGCCCAGAAGCATTAGGAGACCTGCCCCAGGTCATACAGCTCATTAATTGTCAAGCTAGCAGTGGAAGCCAGATCCTTTGTTTCTCAATCCAGCATTATTTTCATTAAGCATTTATCTACGTCTTTGTTTCTTAGTAACACTGATTTGTAAGTAAGCTCTTCACAGCACCATTACATGAGAAGCACTGTGACTAACTGGTTTCAAATCTGGCCTCAGACACAAGGAAGGCTTGTGTTCAAAGCTCATCTCTGATGCCAACTGACTGCCCTGAGCAAGTCTTTTAAGCTCTCAGTGCCCCCCAATAGTTCTCCAAGACATTGGAAGAAGTTTTCTTAGTGGAGTTCTCTATACCAGTGAAATCACAGTTCTGGCCCCCTCCAAAACAACTATCCCACACGTTCCAGTCTCCCCATGGAAATGACACTAACACTGACGCTTTCCTGCTCAGCCAGCATGAAGTTCTTACATCCTTGGCAAAGGGGCAAGTGGTATTTCCCCAGAAGTCCCTGGCAAATAAGCACTAAACATTTACCAACTTCAAGTAGCCCATATTTTTGTTTCATTTTATTTGGCAAAGATGGTGGTGAGGAGATGCCTTTCCTTTTCCCTAAGAGAGGGTTAGGTCTCTTTTAAGGAAGGGTGTCATGATCCCTCTCCCAGCTTAGGAAAGGCAGGGCTCATCACCTCTAACTAGCCACTGACTTAGAAGAAAATGCCCTCACATCCTGCCAGAGAAAGCCCGGACGTCACTGCTCATGCTCCTGCCTTGGGAGATCCAAAGAGATTCAGTTAAATATAGTTTGTTTCTTTGGTTACTCTCCAGGGAATGAGGATTTAGAAAGCAGGAGGGATTGAAGGTCTCATTGGGAATTGAAATGTTTAAACCGGAAATTAAAAGTTAAGTAAGACGGGCAGGATTCTCATAACACTGACCAGACGGAGAGGGAGTGGGGGTGGGAGGAGGGGAGATGTGGTGAGACAAGAAAAACGGTTTGTTAATCTTCCTCCTTTTCTTTGGCAGGCAGCATCCTGTTTCTTCAGGGCGCTGAGCTTTCATTGCTACAAATGAGTACCAATGAGCATTTGTGTGTTGAGTTTACATTTCTAAACCGACTTCAGCAGCAACTGAGACCGGATTTGGAAAGGGTGAGAATTTAGGATTGTATTTTCCTTATGGATCCTAGGATTTATCTCTGTGTATTTTCAGAGTAGTGTTCATGTTTCATTTTTTGAGGTGATGGGGAAAAATAATTTTAGGGGTAGTTCCTTCATCCTAATCAACACATTGGACTGAGGGAAGAAAACTAGCTAAATAATTTATGAAGGAAGCCTGATTCTTGATTGACTGAAAGAAAGCTTGTTGGATGTATGACCATGGGCCAGAACTCCCAGGGGGCCCAAACCCAAATCAGTTTAGGGCAATGTGGAACAGGAAAGATGGGATTCTCTTTGGAAGGTATCATAGCAAAGTAGACAGAGTGTTGGTCTCATAGTCAGGAAAACCTAAATTCTAATCCTGCTAAATTACTTAACCTCTCTTAGCCTGTTTTCTCATCTGTAAATGGGGATAACAGAAAGTGCCTCCCAGACCTGTTATGAGTACCGAATGACATAACATATAAAATGCTCTTTCCACCAATGAGGAGAATATTATGCAAATGCTCCAGGCTTGAAGTCAGGGTTACATATATAAAGCACTTTACAAACCTCAAAACACTATATACATATTAGCTATAATAATAATTATTGTTATGTGGGCGTGGAACACAAAGGAGCTAACACTTCTGATCTAGAGAAAAGGACGGTTAAACTGAGTAGCTTAAAAAGTTAAGGTATTTCGTAACCTCGGAATGGGTAGTTTTCTTTACCACACATATAAAATTACCTTTCTCTGATGAATTACTTCTGAATTTGTATGTTTTCTTTTCCCTTGTAAAAATAAGCTCTAGAAAACACACTATTATGGATTGGTGTGTGTGACCCGTGGATTAGAAGGAAAAGGGAAAGAGATGGCTGCTGTCATTAGGTGGTTAGTTACAGAAGCAGCAACAGAAGAAGGGAAGATGGTCAGCAATCAGAAATGGCAGATCTCTCAACTGTGAGGATCCAAGCAAGGTCAGGGACCTAGAAGAACAAAATAAGCACATGTTGAAGTGCCTCCTATGTGTCAGGTATTGTGCTAAGCATTTTAAAAAATATATTTCATTTGATCCTCACAACAACCCTGGAAAGTAAGTGCTATTTTTATCCCCATTTTACAGTTGAGGAAACTGAGGCAGACAGGGGTTAAGTGACTTGCCCAGGGTCACAGAGCTAGTAAGTATCTGAGACAGGATTTGAACTCAAGTCTTCCTGACACAAAGCCCAATACTGTACTCACTGAGCCACCTAGCTCTCTCTAGGCTCATAATGCCACAGATAGAGGAGTCATTCTAGTTTAATTGGAGTTCAATGAGCAGTGCAAATATTTAGAAGGTAATGAAATGTGAAAACCCTAGAGCTAGTCCTCCTGAATTGGTTCCAAAGAAGAGCTAGTGTGTCAGGAAGCTGTTCAGCAAGTCCTTCTCATATGATTGAAGGAGGTCCCTGTCACTGGACCAATGCTACCAGATAAAGAGAGCAAATTTAAGAAAGCACAGAAATGGATTCTTCACACCACCAGTATGGATTCCTTCCTGCACCCCCAAACAAAGCTTCCATCCAGCTCTTCTAGGATACCAGATAATACTGAATGCTCCTCACCTGATAATATTGTGTGTTGTACCTTTTCATGAATCTCTTTACTAAAACCATACCGAAAGGAAAACAGGTTAGGAGAATAGCATTATCAGCTCAATTTCCTCCAATTCTTGTTCTCATTTCTAATTAAATAGGGGATTGGGAAGGGGAATGTGCTGAAGGAAAGAACTCAGGCCAGCACAGAACTCCAGGAACGCATGGCTAGAGATGAACTCACAGATGTGAACATTTCACCACTGAGCTGGTGCTCAAAATTTGCTTACTTCATCACTGACTTGTGGCTGTGATTTGATTTCTTTGAAGCAAGGCAAGACTATTTAGTTCCTAATGAGTTAAACTTCCCACCATTCCAGGGGACTAAGGCTCCTCACTTTCATTTTGGGGGAGGTTAAGGGACTTTTCTAATATCCATAACAGGGCCAAAAATAGCAAACAAACCTGATATTCCCCAATCCACCTTGGCTCCTTGGATCACACTGCTTTGCTGGTGGTGAGATCTCCAGCACTGCTGCTTAGATAAATGGCAATGACCCTCAAAGTTGCAGGATTTAGAGTGAGGTCACCTCCTATGACCTGCTAGAGTAGTTAGGAAAAAACTTTCTCATCTAAACCCTGTAGGTGCCCAATTCCCAAGAGGAGGTAAATACTAAATACTGTTTCTCTTTTACCCAGGAACCCTGAGGGTCTTCCCCTCCCAGTTTGATTTCTTTTTATTAAAAGGGGCCATCCCTTGAGTAATTACTTAAAGAGGCCTATTCACTGAATGGGTGTATCTCCCTCAAAGTGAGAATGTGATAAGACCTTAGCTTAAAAGGGCCAAGTTCTCATACTGCATCCTGGGCTATCTCCAGTCATCCTGGTGAATATCAGGCCACCGAACCCAGATAGCCCTGGAGGAGAAAGTGAGGCTGGTGACCTTGCACAGCCCTCCCTCACTCAAATCAAAGCCAACTGAAAGTTATGTCATCATTTCCTTGATGTCATGGTCCTCTTTGAGAAGGAAGGACAAACACAACACATGAGGCTATCCATTGCAACAGCTACATAATAGTTCTAGAGTTAAAGATGATGGGATGAGTTATTACATCTCTTGCCTCAAATTCTTCTCTACCTCTTGGAATTCTGTACCCATAAACAACTCCTGCTGCCAGTGAAAAACTGAAGCACAGAAAAAATAGATTAGCATCTTTATAGGATACTGAAGGTGGCAGAAGGGGTGCTTTTTTTTTTTATCATGGATGGAAAAGATATTTCACTCTCTTTTTCAGTGGCAATTCACCTTCAATAACTTTGTGGTGGAGCCTGGCCAAGAATATGAGATAACAGTGCATCACTTGCCCAAACCAATGCCCAATGGAGATCCAAACCACAAGTCTGTGCCTTTCCAGGTGCCAGGTAAGAGACCTTCCTGTTCAGGTACACCTTTCCTCACCCTATTTTTGGGCTCTTGAGAAGTTGCAAGTTGTTCAGACTTTAGCTCTTCTACTCAGCAAAACCCAAACAATTACTGCTATTGTCAAACTGCATCTGCCTAAAGAAGAAAATAAATGTCATGGATGTTGGATTGCTCTGCAGCGTCTGGCTTGAAGCCTCATCTCCCTCTGGGCAAACTGAACCCCTTTCTTAATTGTTGAGAAACCAGCATTGGGCAGGAAGGATCCCAGGAGAGTTGTACACATGCAGAAATCCCTGCCTCCTTTTAGGGAGTTAAACTAAATCCAGGGAAACCATCACAAAAATCACCCAGTGGCAACATATGTTGAATAAACTGCTACTCTCTCATCATAATATTATAATATTATTAATATAATATATTATAGTATCTAATCTATATTATAATATTCTATAATATTAATATATTATTATTTCATAGCACTTTAAGGTTTGCAGAAAGGACCAAATTAGATGACCTCAAAGGTACCTTCCAGCTCCAGACCCTATGTATAATAACAGCTCTGTGAGGTAGGGTTTTTCCCCCCTTTACCATATATTTTTATTTTGTTAAATATTTCCCAATTAGATGTAAAAAATTTTAACATTCATTTTTTTAAATTTTGAGTTTCAAATTCTCCCCCTTCTTCCCATCCCTCCCCCATCTCTTGAGAAGTCAAACAATAGGGTATCAATTATACATGTGAAGTCATGCAAAACATGCTCACATATTAGCCATGTTGCAGAAGAAAAGATGCACAAAAAATCCCCAAGAAAAATAAGGAGGCAAAAAGTATACTTCAATCTGTACTCAGAGTTTATTGGTTCTCTGAAGGTGAATAGCATTTTTCATCATGGGTGCTTTGGTATTGTCTTGGATCGTTGCCTTGATTGGTGTAGCTAAGTCTTTCACGGTTGTTCATCATTATGATACTACTGTTACTGTGTACAACGGTTCTGCTGTGATGTAGGTTGTACAGTTACAATTTTCACCACTTTTCAGATGAGGGAACTGAGGTTCAGAGAAGTAAGAGGTTATCACACAACTATTAAGTGTCAGAGGCAGGATTTGAACCCATATCTCTCCAGATTCCATCCTTCTTGCCCCTGAGCCCTGCTGCCTTCTACCTAAGTACATACATACCATAAGACCATAGAATCACCCAGGTAATAAATAGCTAAGGATAAATTTTAAGCTTATATCTTCTGACTTCAATAATCTTTCATCCCTGGACAATTGTATTTGCTTCATAACTGGTCTCTAATTAACACGTGTTTTTTGAGTACTTACTCCAGGCAAAACACTGCCCCCACCTCCAATCCATCCTAAATAGATATCTCCTAGAATCATAGAATTATAGAATTTAAGAGCTCCAAGGAACCTAAGAAAACATCTATTTCATCTGTTTCATATCATAGATGAAGGAAACTCAGATCAAAAGAAGTGATGGGTCTAGGGTTATATAAATGACAAATGTCATTTTGCACACATCACCCATCACCTTCTCAAAAAACTTTGGTTTCCCATTGCTTATGCTGCCTAGGTCCAGTGTTTATCCAGGTACTTGAGATGCCTCTGCCCCACCCCCATCCCCACCTCTCTCTCTCTCTCTCTCTCTCTCTCTCTCTCTCTCTCTCTCTCTCTCTCTCTCTCTCTCTCTCTCTCTCTCTCTCTCTCCTGTGTAGAATTCTCTCTCTTCACAGACCAAAGTCCTTTCTTTACTTCAAGAATTAATTCAAAGTCATTCCTCAATTGATAAATGGTAAAAGGATATGAACAGGCAATTTTCAGAGGAAGAAACTAAAGATATCTATAGTCATATGAAAAAATTCTCTAAATCACTTTTGATTAGAGATATGCAAATCAAAACAACTCTGAGGTACCACATCACACCTATCAGATTGGCAAACATGACAACAGGAAGATGATAAATGTTGGAGAAGATGTGGGAGCGTTGGAATGCTAATACACTGTTGGTGGAGCTGTGAGCTGATCCAACCATTCTGGAGAGCAATTTGGAACTATGCCCAAAGGGCTACAAAAATATGTATACCCTTTGACCCAGCAATAACGCTTCTAGGACTGTATCCTAAAGAGATCATAAAAATGGGAAAGGGTCCCACGTGTACAAAACTATTTATAGCAACACTCTTTGTGGTGGCCAAAAACTGGAAATCAAGGGGATGCCTATCAATTGGGGAATGGCTTAATAAATTATGGTATATGAATGTAATGGAATACTATTGTGCTGTAAGAAATGATGAACAGGATGACTTCAGAGAGGCCTGGAAAGACTTATATGATCTGATGCTGAGTGAAAGGAGCAGAACCAGGAGAACTTTGTGCACAGCAATGACCACAGTGTGCGAGAGTTTTTTCTGGTAGACTTGGAACATCATTGCAATGCAAGGACTTAAAAAAAATTCCCAATGGTCTTCTAAGGCAAAATGCCTTCCACATCCAGAGAAAGAACTGTGGAATTCAGTCGCAGAATGTAGCAGATCATTTGTGTGTGTGTGTGTGTGTGTGTGTGTGTGTGTGTGTGTGTGTGTGTGTGCACTGGTTTATTAGATGATTTTTCCCACTCATTTTAATTCTTCAACACAGCATGACTATAGTGAAAATGTATTTAATAGGAATGTATGTGTAGAACCTATCCAAAATTGTATGCCATCTTGGGGAGGGAGGGGGGAAGGAGGGGAAAATAATAATCTAAGTTATATGGTATATTGTAGAACACTGAAAATAAATAAAATTAATTTAAAAAAAAATAATTAATTCAACTCCACCTCCTGCGTAAAGCCTTTCCTGACCACTTGCGTCATTAGTGAGCTCTCCTCCTTCTGGATTCCTGTACCACTTACTGTTGGCACACATGATCATTCTTTACATACTTCTGTTTATTCTTTCTCTGGATGCAGGTAGCTTCTTCTGTCATATGTCCTTTGTGGTTAATGTGGGTATTCGTAATAGTCAAAGTGACTTATTCACTCAAAGTTGTTCTTAAAACAATATTGCTGTTACTGTGTATAGCATTCTCTTGGTTCGGATCGTTTCAGTCTTCATTGATTTTGTGCAAGTCTATCCACGTTTTTCTAAGATCATCGAGCTCATCATTTCTTATAGCACAGTGGCATTCCATCATAATCATATACCACAATTTGTTCAGCCATTCCCCAATTACTGGACTTTGCCTTGATTTCCAATTCTTTGCAGTGATTCTTGTTCTGAGTCTCCTGTAGCATTTCCCAAGCAAAGAAAAAAACGTTAAGATGGTAGGGAGGCTGAGGAGGAGAAAAAAAATGAAGGTTATTACCAAGGCTTTCCCATTTTACCAACAGTAAGGGAAGGCAATCTAGAAAACAAAAAGCTCTAGAGATGTACTGGAAAGAGTCAGGTCTGAAATGATCTCAAGAAAAATGGCCTTGAATCAAAAGTGCCTATTGATAGCAGCTCTTTTCGTGGTGGCAAAGAATTTGAAACTGAGGAGATGCCCATCAGCTGGGGAATGGCTGAACAAGTTGTGGTATATGAATGTGATAGAATACTATTGTGCTATAAGAAATGATGGGCAGGTGGATTTCAGAAAAACCTGGAAAGACTTAGATGAACCGATGCTGAGGGGAGAGAATATTGTACACAGTAACAGTAACACTGTGGTGATCAACTGGGATTGACAGCTCTTCCCAGCAATGCAGTGATCCAAGACAATTGCAAAAGACTCATGATAGAAAATGCTATCCACACCCAGAGAAAGAACTATGGAGTCTGAACGAAGAACAAAGCATATGATTTTCACTTTTTTTTTTGGTTTTTGTGGCTTTTCCCTTTTGTTGTTTCTTCTTTCACAACATGACTAATCTCAAATATGTTTCCACGATTGCGCATGTATAGTTTGTATCTGATTGCTTGCTGTCTTGGGGAGGGAAGGGAGAGAAGGAGAAAAAGGTGGAACTCAAAAAAATGAATGTTGAAAACTCTCTTTACATGTAATTGGAAAAAAATAAAGCACTATTTTCAAAAAAGAAATAGGCTACTGCTCCCAAGGTTTTGGAACCTGAAAGAATCTGCCTCACAGCCTGATACCTAATAGACTTTCTTTTTCTTCCTCCCTTGCAGACTGCAGAGACCCCAGAATGAGAGTGACTCTCCCCTGTGTGAGCTCAGGTAATTGCTGTCTTCCCCCTTTCCAGGTTGTTGAGGTTTAAATTTGAAGTGGGAGTGGGAGATGGAAAGGGTCAAATATCCAACCCCTGAAAAGGTGCCTAGCCCTGATAATCATCTCTGCCTCTTCCCTGATCTGTTTAGTTTTTTTCTAAGTTTTATTGGTGTCTTTTGTTTTTTAGACCAGTCATTTCCTATAAAGCAGCCCACAATGCCTTTCAAAACTTTCCCTTGTAACAAAGAAAAAGTTAAACAAAACCTAGAAATGCAGTAATTACATCTGATAGTGTGTAACATTCTCTACCCATATGTCCTGCCTCTTCATGGAGGGGATGGAAGTTCTTTTCATCTGCTGTCTTCCTGGCCCCTTTCTGCACTCCCTGCAGGAAGCCTGTGGGAGCCTGGCATCACAGGAGAAAGGCTAAAGAACAATTCCCTGCTGGTGAGTTTTAACCTGTGGAATGAATCAACCACTTACAAGATCCTCGTGAATGGTTTTCCAAACAAAGACACCAGAAGCTGTTATGAAGACATTCAGTTCATTACCCAGGTAACTTCCCCTTTGAAACAGCCCCAAACCAACTACATCCTGATGCCTTCTTCAAACAGTCCCAGTGCAAAACCTGCTGGACTGGGACTGGGGAGACCTGGTTTTGAGTCTGCCATGTGTTATTAATGTTTTTATTATTATGGTTTTTATTTTTATTTTATATATACTCTGCCACTTGTTATTAATATTTTTATCATTTTTTATTTTTATTTTATATAGAAATATATAACTATATAATTGTTATTCATTTTTATTTAATGTTTTTATATCACTGTTTAATAATGTTATTGATTTAAGGTTTACAAAATGCTTTAATACATTATTTAATTTGATCTTCACAATAACCCTAGGAGTCCAGGATTATTATCCCCATTTTATAGCCCATGGTAGAATTTGAACCCAGGTTTCCTGACTTAAAAGTCTAGTGTCCGTTTTACTACCTCTATCATTAACCCTGTGACTTTGGAGAAATCACTCCATCCCACTGAAGATAAATTTCCTCATCCCTAAAATAAACAATTCTGGCTCTCCCGACCTCATATTCCCAACCCCTAAACTTCCACTGATGATTGTCCTTTCCTTTTTTCTCCCCTATGCCCTTCCCTACCCTACTCCACATTTATTCTCCAATACCTTTTCTTCCTCCTTTCTCTCCCCAGCCCAGACAAGATTTTCACAATCGGATGAATGTCACATTTCCCTTGCAAAATGTGAATGCCTGCTGCCAGTACAGTATACAGGTAAGACCCTAAGTCCAGGGAATGGCCCTGTCAAAGACAGCAGTGTACCTTCCTGATGTGGGAGTCAAGTGAGGAAGTTACACTGGCCAAAGGGAACTCGGAGGACATAGGATTATTCTCTCTCCAAGTAGAGAAGATAGATTCTCTGCAAATAAGGCACTCTAAAATTTTCTCAGTGCTCCTTCTCTACCCTATTTGCTTCTATCCCAAAGTAATCTACCACATGGGCATGTGTCAATTTTGGGTAGAAAATCAAGTGTAGAAATCGTCTAGCTTGAGAAGAGAAAGCTTTCGTCTTCTGGAAACCTTATCGTATCTTTCGTAGCAACAAAACTCCCCATGCTAAATTCAACAGATAACATGGTTTAATTTTGTCAAGTCAAACCACGTAGTTGTTACATCCCTAAGTGGCAGCAGGGAACACTTGCATGTGCTATCACCTACATTTTGGGGGTTGTTTTTGCTTACCCATTTTGGTACTTTCTATAATTTTTGGAGGGAGGTTGCTTGTGCTGTCTTTGTGTTGTTCTTGTCCATATATTTGAATATTTGTGTGGGTTGGACAATAAAATTTATGGGTATGCATTTTTTCTAAACTAAAAGAAACTCTCTTGTAGCCAACATCTTGTCTAGACATTCTCTGAAGAGTCTCTTGTTTGAGCAGAGCCAGCAGTAGACAGTCAGTCAATTAGCATTTATTAAGTGCATAGGATACACCAAGTACACAAGGCTGACTTTCTTCTCTCTTGTGTCTCTGTTACCCCAGATCCAGCCATTCTTTAAGAGCTGTCCGAATGACTGCCTTAGACACACACTGTCCATCCCTTGCCCAGTGCTACCATCACCAACACCCAGTAAGATGGGTCCCTTCCCACCTGAGTCATTGCTGGAGGGATGGGGAAGGGGCTGGAAAGAGGCAAGAGTCTGGGCAGTTCCCAGTCTGTGTTCTGGATGGCTTATAACTTTTTTCCTTTTGTCCTTTCTTTGTTCACTTTGTAGCCTGTCCTCCAGGTAAGCAAGCCCAAGCCTTGTCCTAGAGCTCTGCACAGGGACACAAATGTGCCATGTGAGTAGCCACCTCTTGCGACTGAGACAGTGGAGGAGCAAGGTGACCCTAAAAGTCATTTGACAAACACTTACACCTTGCCTGCTGTATGGCCTGCTGGGATATCCATTCCCTTTTCTGTGTCAGCTTTCTCACTTGCAAAACTCAATCCAATAAACATTTACTAAGGGTTTCCTGTATATTGTGAGTGTCATGAAAGTTTAGATGTTGGTCTCTGCCCTTATAGAGCATAGAAGGTAATGTAATAAAAGTCCATTTGTTTTTAACATTTTAAGATTTTACAAAGCACTTTCATCACAACTTTGAGATGATATAATTATTATCACTTCCATTTTAGAGATAGGGAAACTGAGGCTATGAAAGGTGACATAGTCATAGAGATGGTAAATATTAGAGCTGGTGCTAGAAGCCAGGTCTCCTGACTTTGGAGTTCAATGTTCTTTCCATTGTACCAAACTTACTTTTGCAAAATGTTGGCATGTAGAATTATTAGCATTTGTACATAGTGGTGTGGATCATAAACATTGACTGACTGATTCACAGAGGATAGACTCTGAAGGACCAGGTAGGAGGGGTAGCAGGGTTGTTAGATACAGTCCTTCCATCCATCTCTCACTGGTTTCCTTTTGCCATAGATGATGTGTCACTGTGGGTTTATTGGTTTATCACCGGCATCTGTATCCTGCTGGTGGGTTCTGTCATACTCCTGGCCATTTGCATGACTCGGAGGAAGCCTGGTAAGGAACAGAGTAGCTGAGGCATTGAAATGTCCTTAGCTTTTAGTTTTGTGTTTCTTCTCATCTATTGCTCTCCCTCTTTTCCTTCTTCCCACTGCCCCAAAGCTAAGTACCATATATGAGGATGAGGCCAGGTCCCCCTTTACCCAGATCTCTTCACTCCCAGATAAGATAGAGGCTTCCTCTCCCTCTCTGTTTCCTCCCCATAACTACAGATGAATTCCCAACAAGTCCTTACTAGGATGGAGTTCCCCTGGAGTAAAAGGTCAGGTAGCCATAAATGAAATGCTACACTGTAATTAAAGCTGAGGATGAATATTTGAGATTCTCATACTGTTCCTTGGTTAGCACTACATATATTCTAAGCAAATTAAATACTGGACCTGAGGTTCAGAAGTATTTGATTCCAAGTTTCTTGACCAGTCCCCTTCCTCTGTGTCACTTGAACACATCATTTACTTTTGCAGGCCATAAATTCGCTTAACCCCCCACACACAAACAAAAAGGGGGCAGGAAATTATTATAATAGGAGGATAATTATTGAATAATAGTTAAGTCTTGATTATCTAGTTAGAGTGACATCCAGATCCTTTAGTTCTCAATTTCTTTTTTGCTATAAGAATTTTGACCATTTCCTCAAGCATGAATGGTTAACAGGAAAGAAAACACTGTTCTGTCCTTCTTGCCCATTGTGAACAGTTCTATGGAGGGAAAAGGCTGAAAAAGTAGAGACTGAAGTGGGTGTCTTAAATATTTGCTTTGTTTTTTTTATGGACATGGGTAATTCCATATCCTTTCTTAACAGACATGCATATTAGTAAGGGATGACTTTCTTTTTTTATCAAGCATTGCATCACTGTGGTTTAGGCTTGCTTAAGTAAGACTATTTGCCTTCCTCTTCTCAAAAAATATAAGGAGGAAATATCAGTAAAGAACTCAGCAAGGACTGCTTGTAAACACTTTTCTGTACAAGACTTAAGCTTTTAGCACTGATGCTTTTGGGGAAAATACATTCCCTAAAGTGCACATTCTAATAATGTGTGGAATAGGAAGAGTAGGTCTACAAGGGAATTAGGTTGAGTCTGGACTTGGTCCCAGATTAGGGTTCAATATTCATTTATTTCGTTGATCTAGGCCAAAGTCAGGCTTCCTAGGGAGCTCCTGCCCCATCTCTTCCCCCCAGAATTGTGCAAGACTTCCCTCTGGTAATCAGTGACACTTTCCTCTCTCCACTTTTATGCCAGTTGGGACCAGGAAGAGGGAGGTGAAGTTATGAGTGCAGGAACTCTCCCATCCCAGCTTTTGCCATACTGTGTCCCCACTTTCCTTCTAAGAGAGCAGTTCTAGCATAAGACGACTCGGTTCTTTGCTATTCTAATTTATTATTTCATCTTAGGGTTTTCCTCTGATAAACCTGAAAATGACACCAAACACCCTGGCAAGTACCTCTTTTTTGTTGTTGTTTTGATTAATTGATTTTTGGTCTTTGTTTTGGATTGGGGGATTTGGGGGTGGGGATTGTTTCTTAAGAGAGCAGCACTATTAAGGCTAATTCTTGTTACATTTTGGGCATAACAGCTGATCCCCTATCATATACCATTCTAAAATCCCTTCAAGAGAAGACTCACAAAGGACCTATTCCTCATAAAAACCCTCAAGATACTTCCTTGAATCCACAATGGGATTTCAGGAATAGTGGCTAACCTGGGCAGAGGAGCCCCAAACATGAAGGCAGAGAAAGAATCATTATAGAGAAAAAGCAAGGTGAAAAAATGGTATTTTCACAGAACCCAAGTTAGAAGAATTTAAATCAATTCAAATCAACATTTTCCAAATACTGATTACATGGGAGGCACTGTGCTATGTATTGAAGATAGAAAGACATAAACAAAACAGTCCCTTTCTGCCCTTAAGAAGTTATTTTACTGACAGGATATGACATGTACACAAATAAACATAATACAAGGTAATTTGAGAGAAGAAAGAGCTGAAATAGTACCAGTAACAAAAGCAGGCTTGAGGAAGGAAATGCTTGAGGCAAGGTAAGGATTCTGAGAGGTGGAGGATAGTCAAAGCATGTATGAACTCTGAGAGGCAAGAGACAGAACATTTGATTCAGGGCGCAACTATTGGTCTCATTTGGTTACAACACAGATTGTGTAAAGGGGAATAATATGACATAAGACTTAAAAGAAGCCTGATTGTCAAGAGCTTTAATCACCATGTTGAGAAACTTTTCTTTTTGTATCCCAAATAATATCCCAGGCCCACCAAAGGTTTTTGAATAAAGGAGTGACCATGCAATAGTATAAGGGATGGATTGGAGGGGCAGAGAGAATAAAGGCAGGGAGAAGAAGTAAGAGGCTGTAACACTGGTCTAGGACAAATCTTAGAAGCCATTTGGTTCAACACATACATAAGTAGTTCTTTCTATAACATTCCCAATAAGTGACTATCCAAATTGTCTTTGAAGTCCTCTGATGATCTAGAACTTACTACCTCTAGGGACTGCCTACTTTTGTACACCCCTAACTGTTTTCTCTATAACTTCAAAATCTACCTCTCTGAAGTCTCTCAAGAGAAGTACCTCTACATACTAAATATATTCCGTTTCATGAGCCTTCCCTCTGATTCTTGTTAAAATGATGACAGTGATGAAGTAGGGGAGTATGATGAAGAGAGGAGGCAGTTTCCTAGAAAAGACAAACATGTTTGATGCTGTTTGTCTTTAAGTTTTGGTGCATTTGTTTTACACTAAAATGTCATTATTCTAACAACAAAAATAGGCAAAGACCTCTGTGCTTAGGCCAAGTGTAAATGAGCTCCCTTGGTATAACATAGTACAAAGCCCTAAGCATTTGGCAGTCTCAGCAGATAGACTGACTTGAATTTGAGCTCCATATTTCAGCCAATAGAAAGGATATTCAGCATTGGAAATGATACTAATTTAAACTGTTGGGGTGGGGGACTATTCTCGTTTCTTTCAGAAATTCCACCCCTGGATGACCAGACTCCTCCACCCTTAAAGCCCCGGAAAGTCTGGATCATTTATTCAGCTGATCACCCCCTCTATGTGGATGTGGTAGTCAAGTTTGCCCAGTTCCTCATCACTGTCTGTGGGACTGAAGTGGCCCTGGACCTGCTAGAGGAGAAGTTGATCTCAGAGGTGGGAGTCATGGCTTGGGTGAGTCGACAGAAGCAAGAAATGGAGGAGAGTAATTCCAAGATCCTCATCCTGTGTTCCCGAGGCACCAGAGCCAAGTGGCAGGCAATCCTTGGCTGGGAAGAACCTGCTGTTCAGCTCCGGTATGACAGGTGGAAACCTGCTGGGGACCTATTCACAGCTGCCATGAATGTGATCCTTCCAGACTTTAAGAAACCAGCCTGCTTCGGCATGTATGTGGTCTGCTACTTTGATGGCATCAGTGATGAGGCTGATATCCCTGACCTATTCAACATCACCTCTAAATACCCACTGATGGAGAAGTTTGAGGAGGTTTATTTCCGGATCCAGGAACTAGAGATGTTTGAGCCAGGTCGAGTGCACCGGGTTAGGGAGATCACTGGTGAAAACTACCTCCAAAGTCCCAGTGGCTGGCAGCTCAAAGAAGCAGTACAGAGGTTCCGGGAATTTCAGATCAAATGCCCCAACTGGTTCGAACAGGAGAATCTCTGTTTGGAGGATGAAGACAACTTGTCATTGCTGAGTGAAGAGATGATTGAGGAGTCACTATTACCATCAGGAGGGAGAATAATGAAACAGGTGCCTCTGGTACAGGAACCTTCTCCTGAGGACCATTTAGTGGTGGACCTCTTTATCAATGAGGAAGAAGGGGTCTCTAGACTGGACACTCAGTTTCTGCCCCAAGGGGCTACAGTCACCCACCAAACAATAATCCCCATAGAAGAGGCTCAACTGACTTCTATAGTGGAACCCTTATATAGGAATGGTGATAGTAAAGCCAGGCGACAGGCAGTGGTAGGTGGAGATGACATGGAAGGTGTCCCTCTGATGGAGACCAATGTTACCCATCGAAATAGTGTATTCCTTCTCCCTATGGACTCTGAAGCTTCCCCTTTCTCCAGTACTCCAGTTCCTTCCCCCAACTGCCTCCCACCTCCAGTGAGAGAACAACTAGAGGGTTTAATGTATTCCCTCTTCCAGCAGAGTCTAAGAAACTCAGGTGAGGAAGAATGGGAAAGACAGCAACTGGTCTTCAATGACCCTTATACACCCTATGAGGAAGAGCAGAGGCAATCAGTAGAGTCTGATCAGGGCTACATCTCCAGGAGCTCCCCACAGCCTCCCGATGGATTTGTGGAAAAAGAGGAGGAGGAAGAAAAGGAAGAGCAAAATGCAGATATAGCTACAGAGTTTCCCTCTCCCACTGTTTTGGAGAATCTGAAGAGCCTTCAACAGCAACTGTTATTCCAAGAGATACAACAGAATCCTAACTGGGGCTGCCTAGATGGAAGGAGGTTATCTACAGAATTGTAGTCATCCTATTAAGTGTGTTATAGGTCTGGGTTATCAAAGACACGGAGAAAGAAAATGCACACCTGTAATCCTATCCTGATCCTAATGATGAGAATCTCAGGAATAAACTTTCCTCTTTTAAATGTAAGTGTATTCCTCCTAAAATTGCCCCCTTTGTAAACTTGTCTGACTCCTTCCCAGTGACTTAGCACTGAAGTATCAATTAATTCCCAGGGATGAGCTATTGCCTGCCCATATTAGGGGGAAAATACTGATAGGAAACAGAATAAAAAAGATATAAAATACCAAAAGGAAAAAGAGTCTAAAACCCTCAGGTCTGTTTCTGGTGTTAATATAAATATAAAACAGTTAGGTGGTGGGAGAGGATTTCCTTCAAGCTTTTCAGATAGTCACTGGGAGGGACCTCTAGAGTTGCAGCTGCCTGAGATAAAACTGAGATCTGAGCCTTCAGTGTCCTGCTTAAAGACTTAAAGTCCCATCGCCAAAGAGGTTTGAGAGGTTACGGAGTGTTTGACTGTGCAAAGCCACAGACTGACATGTTAACTTAATGAGGAAAATCTTTTGAGGAAAAGTCACCATACAGACTTAAGTGTTCAATGTGCATTTGATATTACCTTCCTCTCAAACCAGAATGGCACTTCGAGGCTCCATTCTTGCACTGACCCCCTTGGAATGGACTAGAATCTTAAACTCAGAGGACTTTAAAGCTTCAAGGTACCACAAAGATCATCTACTCTAACCTTCATTTTTTTAAGAGATATGAAAATTGAGACCCAGATTGCTGAACTACTACTACTGCCCACTTTCACTGCCCTGTGAGGGTTGGGTCACCAGAGGGTGACTGGTACCTGTGGTTATAGGGTTTGTGTTTCTAATATATAGCTCAAAAGCCCCATCAATGTTCTTCCCATTAGCAGTCATCCAGTTGACCTAATTAATTAGCTCTTTGCAACAATGTTTACTAATGTGATATGATAAAACAGTAGATACAAACATTTCTTCCATAAACCTAAGGTATACTTTTTCACAAGCACACAGGTGGGGGGGGGGGGTCACACATGAGTGGGATACACATGTGGCAAAGGCAATTCACAGTTCCAGGTGTGAAGTTCCTCCCTCATCTCAGTTTTGTTCCACTTAATTATGTAGCAACAAGAAGAGCAAGTTCAAATCTAGATGCAATGGCCCAAGTTTTACAGCTTCACCTTGACCACATCTCTTTTCACCTGGAACTATGGATGTTGGTTTCTTACCAAAAATCAGCCTGCCAAAATCTCCGTGGAATTTTCCTCAGCCTCCTCACAAAATATATATTGTTATATGTTTCTATATTGATATCATTCAGCAGGCTTCTCCACTGCCAGAACCACAGTGATGATATGCTCTTGGGCTGGAAGCATAATTGTGTCCTGTTTATTTCTTGTTCTCCCTTATTTTGGGCTATTTCTTTATTTAACACCACTACCACCCACAGGGCTTTCCAGCTAAATGTCAAGCAATACTGAAAATTCTTTCAGACAGAATTCTTCCTCAATTCACAGCACTAGCTAAGAGCAAAGGGTGCTAACTGATCTTTTTCTCTCAGAGTGCTTTGACCCGGGACATCCCATTGGAGCCTCTACTATTGGTCAAAGTCATCAAAGTTTTATGAGTCTTTTTGTATACTTGTACATTTACTTGTGTTATTCTGAATGGTGGCAAATAAACAACACCTCAATACTCAAACTGACTCTATGGTGTACCCCCAGCATTATGTCTGCTTCTCCCAGGACACATTCCTTCCCAGTCACTGAATTTCATTTCTCCAATTAACTCTTGGCAGGGAGCTTTGGGCCTACCTCTTGACAAGAACATTATTTTAAAATGTTTTATTTTATTCCCAGTTACGTGTAATGACAATTTGTAACACTCATTTTTTAAAATTTTGAGTTCCAAATTTTCTCTCTCCCTCTCTCACCTCCCCCTAGACAGTAAACAACTGGATGTGACAAGTTATACATATGACAAGAGTATTTCTTAAAAGTGAGCATGATCTAGCCATACCAGATCTCAAGCTGTTTTACAAAGCAATAATCATCAAAAAAAAATCTGCTACTGAGTAAAAAATAGAGTGGTGGATCAGTGGAATAAATTAGGTACACAATTATGTTTATGTCTTGCGTATGATAAACCCCAAAACCCAAGTTTCTGAGACAACTCACTATTTGACAAAAACTGGAAAACAGTATGGCAGAAATTAAGTATAGACCAACATTTTATACCATATACAAGATAAGGTCAACATAAAGGGTAATACCATAAACAAATTTGGAGACCAAGGAATGATTTACCTGTCAGATCCATGGAGAAGGGAAGAATTAATGATCACGCATGAGATAAAATGGATAATTTTTATTATATTAAATTAACAGGTTTTTGCACAAACAAAATCAATACAACCAAGATTAGAAGGAAAGCAGAAAGCTGGGAAACAATTTTTACACTAAGTGTTTCTGATAAAGGCCTCTCTTCTCAAATACATAGAGAACTGAGTCAAATTTATAAGAATGCAAGTCATTCCTCAAATGATAAATAGTCAAGATATTTGAATAGGCAGTTTTCAGATGAAGAAATCAAAACTATCTACAATCATATAAAAAAAGTTCTAAATCACCATTGATTAGAGAAACATAAATTAAAATAAATGAGGCACCACCTTATACCTAATCAGATTGGCTAATATGACAGAAAAGGAAAATAAATGTTGAAGGGGATTTGAGAAAGTTGAGACACTAATGCACTCCACTAATGGTGGAGTTGTGAACTGATCCAACCATTCTGGAGAGCAATTTGGAACTATGCCCAGAGGGCAATCAAACTATATAACCTTTGATTCAGCAATACCACTATTAGGTCTGTATCTCAAACAGATTTTTAAAAGGGGGATCATGTGGGGGAAGATCTATTTGTACAAAAATATGGTACTTTTTGTGGGTGACAAGAATTAGAAATTGAGGGGATGTCCATTAAATTGAGGAATAGCTGAATAAGTTGTGGTAGACAATTGTAATAGAATATTATTATGCTATAAGAAATGACAAGTAGGATGATTTCAGAAAAACCTGAAAAAAGTTACGTGAACTGATGCAAAGTGAAGAGAACAGAACCAGGAGAACATTGTACATAATTATTGTACAATGATCAACTGAATGATTTGGCTGTTCTCAGCAACATAAAAATTCAAGACAATTCCAAAGAACTCATGATGAAAAATACTATTCACATCCAGAGAAAGAAATGATCGAGTCTGAATGCAGATCAAACTATATTATTTTAAATTTTTTCTTTTTTTATTTTTGGTCTGTGTCTTCTTTCACAACATATGAAAATATGTTTTGCAAGATTGCACATGTGTAACATATCAAACTGCTTGCAGTATCAGGGAAGGGGGAGAAGTAGGGAGGAAAAGAATTTGCAACTCAAAATTTTTAAAAATGAATATTAAAAATTGTTTTTACATGTAATGGAGGAAAATAAAAAAATTTTTTAAACTGAGCATGATATTATCATCATCAAAGAGCATTCATTAAGTATGTTCAGGGATTCAAGGTGGAAGCAAATTCTGGTTCTTTTTCTTGTCATGTGTTCACAAAGCTTTCCCAACCATTTTCCCCCCTTTTAAACAAAATGAGATGAGATATTTGCATTAGATGTAATATGGTATAGGTAACATGTTTGCTCCCAAACCCAAATTTTCAGTCCTATTTAGGATAATATCCAAACACGTTTTGAGTTCTTTGTTGAAGGAGGATGATTAAATAAAAAATTTTTTAAAAAAAACTTCCAGCCTGTCTGAATGGAAGCAGATGGTTCCACCCACAACCACTCCAGAAAAAAAAAAAGACACATCAAATAATAGTCAAGAAATCCAATGAGAAACTATAGCAAATCCTTTCTGTGCCATTCAAATGTCAGTTGGAGCTCATAATGGTCTTTTAGTATTTGAGGAACCAGAAAGCCATGCTAGTGTTTTCTGAGTCAATCACTGCTCAAGGGAAGTTTCAGTACATTTCAAGGAAAAGAATTAGCTCAGTCCACATGGTGCAGGATTCTGGAAGATATCTCCTGCCATGTCTAAGATAGGGTGGAAGGAAGATCCCTAATATTGGGTAGTTTCCTATTTTGACATTTTTCTTATTAACTAAGTGCAAAGCTCAATAGTTTTCAAGTGTGGTCCAACACCTTCTAAGTTATAGTGAACTCACCATAATTATTGGTGCTTCACCCTATGAAATTCCATCATCATCTGATCATTCCTTTGGTTCAAGTAGTGCATTCCACAAGCCTCTCATTATAAATTATAAAAACTCTTGAGTAAGGGGGTTGCATTAAGCTATTATTCATCAATAAGAGTGAAGTATAAATTTATTTTTCAGAACTGGCTAGATGGACTAGATAATGTGAGGGAAGGGGATGCTTGAGGATGCAGGAAAAAGGGGTAGGGCTAATATTGGAAATTAGTACTGAAGAGGGAGGAACTCATCACACAAATCACAATTTTGCCCATTGCACAGTCCTAACCTATCCTACTGTGGGTGTCTTTCTTTTCATTATTAGAACCTCCCCCAAAGGAACTGGCTTAGAAGGGAGAGAAAATAAAATTAAAATCAGTGCTTGCTTTTCAACAGTTACCTTACAGGCTGAGTAGGAAAGAACATTAAAACCAATAGCTTATCAAGTTGATTGTAGCTTTCTTCCTCTGGTCCTTACTGAATAATACTAGTTGACAGTCTGTGTTGTGTTTGTCCTTTGTTGCCAAAGAAGACCAAGCCATCAGAGAAATGATGACGTGACTTTCACTTGACTTTGTTTTGAGTGAGGGAGGGCTGTGCAAGATACCAGCCTCACTTCTCCTCTGGAGCCATCTGAATCCAGTGACCAGATATTCATCAGGATGACTGGAGATGACCCAGGATGCACTGAGAGACCTTGGCCCCTTTAGGCCAAGGTCTATTCAGGTACTTACTTAGGATGAGATAACACCCATTCAGTGAATAGGCCTGTTTGAGAAGTAGTCAGGGGATGGCCCCTTTAATGAGGCAAAGAAAAATAACTACATCACACTGGGAGGGAAACAGCAACAGTTACTATTGATAATCACTCTTAAGCCAGGAGGGTCCAGAAAACAGCCCTTAAATGGAGCTTGGACAGGGACCTAGTGTTGTCCAATCTATGTGCTTCATAGTACACTAGGTTTAAGATTTGAGGAGAGGAGAGAAGAGGAGGAGAGGAGAGGGGAGGGGAGGGAAGGAAGAAATCTAGTCAGTAAACCCTAAGTTAACTGGGCATTCTCTGCCCATCCAAATTTACCTTCCTTTGGAGAGGAGAAGAAAGGGGAGGGGGAGACAGACAGGAGAGGCAGCTAGCTGGGTCCGCATTCAGGCAGCTGTGTCTACTTGACAGTCATTTAATAATGTAAAGGAGACAGTGGGTGTCTCAATTCTAAAAGTGCTGGAATCTGGTTTGTTGAAAACCTAGAAAGACTGACTGCTAGTCATTGTACCAGAAACTTAAGGAGGCTTCACACTTCAGACTGGGGAGGAGTAGAGGAGGGCAGATCACACAAATTCTTTTCTCTAGTCTCAGTCTTAGCTGAGTTTAGAAAGAAAAGGCATTCAAAGCCTATTATGATGGTGAAGAAATGTCTTTTTGTTTAAGTCTCTTATTTATTTAATAAATAATCAGAAGTCAATCTGTTCAGATCTCAAGGCCAAACTAGGCACCATTGCTTGCCTGGTGACAGACCATCCTAATTGCAGGCAAAATATCTCAAATTTGTTTAGTTGCCAGGGTTAGCCTTGAAAATTCCAATGCATAAGGCAATGATAGCCATCACAGTGACTTTTGAGAATTTCATGTGAGAACAAGAAAGGAAAGATCTTAAAACAAGCCACACTGGAAGCATGTCACAAGTCTCAAGGTTTTATTTTCAGAACAGAATCTAGTTTTATTTTTAAAAGAAAAAAAATTTGTGATGGATGCTAGTGGGGTTGCCACATCCCTATATCTCGCAGGCCCAGTTGCCATCATCCTTTCACGATCACACTTGGTATCAGAGGAAGATAGAGCTGGAATGGAGTTTAGAGCTTATGTAGTCTAACCCCCTCATTTTACAAATGGTGAAATTGAAACCCAGAGATGAAGTGACTTTGCCCAAGGTCACATTATTACCTAGAACACACTTCTCCTGGACTTTTTCCATTCAACCATGCTGCCTGATAAGAGGGGAGGGGAGGAGAGGGGAAAAGAGAAGGTAGGAGGGAGAAAAGGATATAGCCTAAATAAAGATTCCCCGGGACCTTTCAGGACTCTGATCTGCTCTCCTGTTGTAGTTGTTGTTGAGTCTTTTTCAGTCATGTCTGACTCTTTGTGACCTATTTGGGGTATTCTTGGCAAATATACTGGAGTGGTTTTTCATTTCCTTCTCCAGCTCATTTTTACAAATGAGGAAACTGAGGCAAACAGTGTTAAATAACTTTCCCAAGGTCACACAGCTAGTGTCAGATTTGAACTCAGAAACATGAGACTTCCCGACTCCATGCCTGATGTTCTATCCACTTTGCTGCCCTGATCTGATCTCCTAAGAGTCCTTATATGTACTTGGATCTTTCTCCTCAAGCTATTTTATAACCCTTTCACAGCCAGATGCCTTAAAAAGCTGCCTTCACTTGTTGCCTATACTTTCTCACTTCCCACTCACATCTTGTCCCCTTGCAATCTGGTTTCCATCTCCCCACTAGTCAAATGAAACTGCTCTTTCCAAGGCCACTGATGATCTAAATCTAGTAGTCTTTTTCTCGGTCTTCAAACTTCCTAACCTCTCTGTAGCATTTGACACTGTTGAAAATCTTCTGCATGCTTTTCTACTCCCTGGGTTTTTCAGTCAGTATTATCATGGTTCTCTTACTAACCTGTTCCTTCTTTGTTTCCCTTGTAGACCCATCCTCCATTTACCACCTCCTATCCCTAGGTGTACCCTCAGGGATCTATTATGAGCCTTCTCCTCTTCTTTCTACCTTCTTTCTCTCTGTGATCTCATCAGCTCCTAGAGTCTTAACCACCAGATGATTCCCAGATTTACGTATCTACCCCTCATCTCTTTCTTGAGCTAAGTTCCCATGTTTCCAACTGTCTATTGGACATGTCCAGTTGTACATCCCATAGGCATTTCAAACTCAAAGTGTCCAAACTAGACCTCATTATCTTTTGTCCTAAATCTGCTTCTATTCCTAATTTCATTCATTCATACAATCGTTCTTTCTGTCACTCAAGTTTACAACCTAGGAGTCGTCCTTGAATCTTAAATCTCTTTCACAAAAACACCTCTATCCAATCAGTTGCCAAGTTTTGTCAATTCCACCTCCTCAAACTGTCTTGCATCTGTCCTCTTCTCTCTATTCTACCTTAGTCCAGATCCTCATTCCCTCTACCCAGAGTCTACCAGGGGTGGGAAACCTTTGGCCTCAAGGCCACATGTGGCCTTCTAGGTCCTTGGGCACAGCTTTTTGACAGAAAAAAAATCCTTTTATTAAGGGCATTTGTTCTGGGAAGTTGGGATTCAGTCAAAGGGCCCCACATGAGGACCTAGAGTTTAGTCTAGACACGAGACTATGACAATAGTTTCCCAACTGATCTCCATGTAGTTTCTCCTTTCCAATCCATTCTCCATACAACTGATAAATTGATATACCTAAGCACAGATATGATCATGGCACTCTCTTGCTCAAGGTCCTTAATTACCTCCATGTTGCTCTTTGTATAAAACACAAACTCCTCTATTTTGCCTATAAAGTCCTTCACAACCTGTCTCCAGCTTATCTTCCCAATCTACATTATTCACCCTCATATATTCTATGCTTGAGCCAAACTGGCCTATATATTGTTCCCTGTACACAAGACTTCATTTCCCCTTTCTGTGCCTTTACATAGGTTGTCCCACCTTACCTCCATTTCTTGGAACATCTAGATCCCTTCAGGACTCAATTCAAGTGCCATATTCTTATAGAGGCCTTTCTTAACTTGTTCAGTTATTAGTGAACTCTTCCCAATCATTGTGTATTTTGTAGATCTCCTAAATGTACTTATTTGTGAACTATGTACTTACCTATTGTTTACCTCTAGTTAGAATATAAGTTCCTTAAGGACAGAGGTAGTCTTATATTTGCATTTGTATTTCCAACAACCAGCACAATACCTAGTAATATAATCCATACTGACTATTTGAATGATTCTGATCCTTTCCCGATATGGATTTCAGCAGACCAAGTTTAGAATTTCAAAGCAGTCATTGTTGGAGGGGGGAGGGGAAAAGGTCCATAATTTATGCCTATACCCATGTTCAAGCTGTTATTCTTTATACCAAGAGTTTACAACTTATGTATCTTAGAGTGAAAGTGACTCAGGATTTTCTCTCAAAATTCTAAGTCTTTTGCAGTGGATGGCTTGTGTCTCAGTGTCATTTTTAGTTGTTCTGCCTTCCTCCTTTACCCTTAGCCATCCTTATAGCAGTGAAAGAAGCAAAGAAGTATATTCCTTAATTTTCATTCCTCCTTTTCATGCATCTTTCTTTAAGACCAAACTTGACTTCATGCCTTATCTCCTCCCCACATATACACATCCATTTTTCTGCTTCCATAACTTTACTCATATTATTCCTTTCACCTAGAGTGCCATCTACTCTCATCTCCACTTCAAGGACCAGCTTAAAAATGCTACTTTCTCTCTCTTAATGAACTCCTTGATCCTTCTAGCCAGAAATAATCTCTTCTCTAAACTTCCATAACGCTTTCTATACCTTACTGTACTTTTATGACATTATTATATAATTATTCATTTACAACACTATAAATTCCATGATGGCAAGGACTGTATCTTACTCATTTTTATATCTCCATTTCTACTCTGACCCCCTACCCCTCTACTGCCCTTAGTAGTGATCTAGCACAAGGTATTACATAGATAATTTATTTAACAAATAAATTATGGGTTAACAAAAAAAATAAGTTACGGGTTCATGAATTCCTCAGCCTGTTTTGCTTTTGTTCTGTGATTTTGTGTGAGGTTAGGAAAGAAGAAAGAAAAGACAAGATTTGGACTTTGAGAAGAAATATTTTGAATGTCAAAGATGGAAAAGCAGAAATTTAAGAGCCACTAATGCCTTGGGAAATTCTGGAAAGTTTTTCATAACACTTTACTCCCCTGGTTCTTTTTCTATCTCTTTTACTACTACTTTTGTGTCACATCTCCATGAACATGCTGCCTACAACTTGATCTCTGATAAATGACATGATAAAGCTTTGCAAACTTTAACCAATTATAGAAATATTAGTGATTAATAGCTGGCATTTCTATACTATGTTGAAGTTTACAAAACTCTTTACAGATATTTACATATTATATCATTTGATCCTCACAACATCCCTGGGAGGTAGGCACTATTATTATCCTCATTTTATAGTTGAGGAAAATGATGCAGGAGAGGGATTAAGCAAATTAAGCTAGTAAGTGTATGAGGTTAGATTTGAACACAGGTCTCCTTGTCTCCATGTCCAAAGCTCTATACCCTGCACAACTTAGAATCACAATAGGCAGCATTTATGTAATGCTTTAAGGTTTACAAAATGCTTTACAAATGTTATCTCATTTTATCCTCACAATAACTTTAGAGGTAGATGAAATTAACTTGCATTAGCTGTTATAGTTCCAACTTCTGTCCTGAACTTTAGAACCACATTTCCAGCTGTATGTCATATTTCTACTTGACATCTCAAATTCAACATGTCCAAAATTAAACTCACCATCCAATCCTAAAACTTGCCCCTTCTCCTGAGTTTCCCATTTTACCAATGGCATTAGTACTTTCCCAATCATCCTAACTGGGAACCGTCTTTTACTATTCCCTTCTCTCATCCACCCCTACATCCATCTCATTTTGGGAGGTGCAGATCCCCTCATATCTCATAATCTTTTCTTTATTCTCTCTCTCTCTCTCTTTGAGTTACCTTTTTTACTTCCCTTTCCACAATGCCTGGCACATAATAGATAATAAATGTTTATTGATTGATTAAATGATCATTTAGTCAGGGTCAGGCTTGCTTGGGGGTAGAATAAGGTGTCATCTATAAAATGCAATCAGAAGAATGAAAGAAAAGACCTCTGACTGTACCCTGCTGATAATAAATTATCTTTTTTTGTTTTTAAAACCTAAGCAACAGGATATGCCCTCAAGATGCAGGAACTCCATCCCTGGGAGGAGATTGCCTGGAGTAAAGGTATGGGAAGGAATCTCTCTATCTCTTAGCTTCTTATTTTAACATATTTATTCCTTGCTAACTAGATGTGATGCTCTGTAGTTTCAAGTGATGTCAAATGAAAAATCCCAAGAATTTCACCAGAGATACAGGAGATGCATTTCTCATGTCTCATTGCATAAATATAAGAATCCCTAGGATGTAAGTGAACAGCTGTATTAAGTTATTGTACCTTACCAACATCTATCATAGGAGTACTCTTGACATGAGCAACTCCATTCTGAATTTATAATGAGCACATACTCCAATTTGAATAGGTAAGTCTGATAATCAAGTGTTTATGACCAGCACATCTGGTAAGCTTGACCAAATGATTTGCTTGTATAAGATGCTCAGGCCTTTTTTACTGGAAGGAAGAAGATGAAAGAAAGCACTCTACAGTGTAAAGGTGGGATGATTGACTTACTTAATCCCACCCCCACTTAATATAGGTAATAAAATGGTTGCCCAGTTAGGGACATTGGATTAAGTGGGGAAAGGCTTTGAAAGCAATTTGATGAAATAAATACAATGTTAGACAAGAGGTCTGTTCCAATGTCTACTCTAGCCTTCTGTTACACCTCCTAGGTCCTGTATAGAAGCACCAAATTACCTGGGATGAGAAGTTTTCCAGAAATTGGAGCAAATATAGCTTTCCAGGATGTCACTGAATAGAAATTACCTTGGTTGGGGGTGGGGTAGGGAAAAGGAGGTGTCTTGTTACACTTTCACCAGTAATGACTTCCACCAATAACCCTTTTGGCTGGAGGAGGTCTCTGTAAGTTTGAAAGATTTTGAACTTCCCACCTTCCCACCTACAGACTTCGAGAGCATTTTTTCATACCATCTGTTCTATCACCTTAGTAAATACTGCTTTCAAAATGCTAAGGCTGACTGACTCAATGTATTCTCAGCTTATAATTAGGGTTGGGGGAGGGAGCAGAGCACAACAGTGAGGAGTTGAGACGATGATGTCAAAGAATCACCCGCGACTCCCAGGGGTACCCCTAGAAGCACAAGGAGGAGATGGGAGATGTAGCTGGACAAATTCTGGGGACCCAACTCATTAGTGGGAATGGGAATTGAGAACTGAGAAAAGATGACTATTTGTTCAGGCACAGGCTACTCAGTCTATGGCTGAAGTTTTCTTGGGCATAAATATCCTTTACCCATGCCCAGGGAGGTGGCAACTCCTTCACATCCATTCTAGCATCACATCAGAAAAACCAATATTATTCCAAGGTTTTATAATCACAATCACTCACAGCACCAAGATTATTCAAATGATAGAAAATGGATAAGAATAGATACCAGTCAGGAAGCTGACCATGGCTCCAATGCATTTGTCCTTTCACATTTACTTTACAAATCAGAGAATTATTTTTCTCTGGAAAAGCAGGAGAAGCAAAGGTGTGAGGAGATGAAGGAGAATTGGGGAATGCATATTGTGCTTTCTATGGTAAATCTGGGACCAAAGTCCCCAGCCCTTTAGCAAATGGGATTACAAGGAGTTAGAAATGCAAAAGAAGAAAACAATACTTGGTTCCAAAATTCAATAGCCTTACATTAGAGTCAGTGATAGGGAGGGTAGGGAGAGCAAGTAGGAAGAGAATGACAGAACTCTTACCCTTTCAAACTCCCTTTGCCAATCCTTCTCATCTGCTCTTTACCAAATTCCAAAGAGATTAGAAACTTTGTGTATATGTGTGTACATATGTATGTATATATGCATATATACATACAAGTGTATATATACATATATATACATACACACATACATATATGCATACACATATTCATACATATGTGTGTGTATGTGTATATATATATATTTATATCCCTTTTTCTGGGAATGTTTTAGCGGAGGCTTCTTCATGCAAAATAAGGCCCACTGGTATCATTTCTTTGAGCTAGTGATAGATTACTTGGCTCTTGTTTTCCCCTCCACATGAGAGGGGATAGAAAGGAAGGGTCTATGAAAAGCCATATAGATAGGCAGTAGTCATTATAAACCCCTCACAGCAATATACCTTGTGCTCCTACCACTAGCTTCTACCCATAACTTCAGAAGTACCTTTTTGTGAGTGCATATTAGTTTTCTATGCCTGTCACCCATGTCTGCCCACCCTAGGTACTTTCTTATACCAGATCACCTTTCCAAAGGAATGTTAGGACTTGGGCTTTAATGAGTTTGTCCATTATAATGCTCTCTCTCCTCTTTCCTATTTCATTTCATTGACAGCTACCAGTTGAGGAAAAGAGAGTTTTTCCCTTGCCTTGTTCCCTACAATCCCCTACCCCCACCCCTCAAGACAGCAACAAGAACCCTCAAAATATCAGATATGACAAGCCCATAAAATTCACCAATCCAGATAAGCCCTAGTTGTAACAAGTCCCATTCTTCATCAATCATCACAGATAGAAAATCAAAAAAGGTGACCCAAAGAAATATTGACAGCATTGTTATCCACTCTTGCCCCAAACTATCCACTCTCATCCCTCAACCCTATCCTCTTGAACTCACTCCATTCTTGACCCAAGCAACACAACCCTTTTTAATCCACTAAAAATTCCTGGAAAGGGCACTAGCAAGAGAGCCATCTCCCCCACTCCTCCCCTTTGGAAAACCAACTCTACCTCAAATATCCACACATACACCCCCACACACACCCAGAACTTAAGACAATCCATTCTAAGTCACAACTTGGTATAAACACATACATGCCACAGGGAAAAGAAGAGTTCTGGTGGCAGAGGGGAGTAGTGGGACTGGTGGCTAATATTCCACATATCCTTTTTGTCACTGGCACCAAATCAACAGGATCTAAAGACAAAATTAAATTCAACTTTCTCCTTTTTATGTGTGTGTTTGTAAGCAATATCAGTGCACAATACAATAAAAGTTCAAAACACAGAGGTAGTAATTCTTACTCACCCAAGAAAGGGTGATTTGGTCCTTGAAATGTAAAAAACCATACCCAGAGTCAGAGAGGAGGGCAGGACCGGGAAGGGATTGAAGGAAACATTTACCCTGTTTGAAAACAGTTGGATAGCTCCCAGGTGTTCAGTTCACTCAGGAATGCATAGCCATGAGTTCATAGAATAGTAGGATTTAGAACTGGAAGGAAATTTAGAGATCATAGAATCTTATGTTTAGAGCTAGAATGTACCTTAAAGGCCATCTAGTCCAAACCCCTCATTTTACAGATGAGGAAACTGAGGCTCAGAGAGTTTAAGTGACTTGCCCAAGATCACACAGGTAGTAAGTAGTAGATTTGGGAGGTGAATCCCTCCAAAGCTGACATTCTTTCTACTGCATTGTCAATCTTCATGTATAGATCAGGAAACTGAGACCTGGAGAGGCAAAGTGATTTGCCTAAGGTCACAAAGGTAGCAATCAGCAAAACCAGGCTTTTAACCCAGCTCATCTGACACCAGATCCAGTGTTTTCTGCTCAGTCATGTTCCAGTACAAGTGGAAAGTTGGAGGGGGGAGTGCGCAAACCTCATTCCTTCTTGTCTCTTACCAACTGGAAAGGGCCACCTGGTAAGTGACAAATAGCACACACACACACACATACACACACACACACATTCATTCACTAACATGTGCTATAGCCATCACTTATAAAAATCAGGAGCTGGAAAGGATTTTTGAGATCACCTTGCCCAACCTTTCATTTTACAAGTGAGAAAACAAACCTGAAAGGTTAAGTAGCTTGCCCAAGGTATTATAGAGAGTAAATGGTAATGCCAGAACTCAAACTCAGGTTATCTGACTCCAAGGCCAGTGATCTTTGTACTATACCACTCTGTCTCTACTTGCAAAAAGTTCATCAGAGAAAGAGAAGAGAACAAAGTGGTTGGGTCCAACACCACAGTTTGGGCATAGGTTATCGCCAACCATAGTATGGAGGGTCCCATGCAGGGAGGACTGGTAATTCTGAGATCCAGACCAGGGACTGAGTGGCCAAGGTTCAGTTTCCTCTACCATTATTTCTCCTCTGTTCCACTTTCCCCTACAATGTACATGGTTTGTGTGGGAAATAAGATCTATTGGTGGAGATGGGGGACATGAGGAGCAAGAGTGGGAAGTAGACCTTCAGCTTGTTAGCTGTTCCTTTGGAAACTTGAATCTGGAAAAAAAAAAAAAAGATGAATTTGCAACAGATTAAAAGGACTCACTTTCTTCACCATCTACTGCCCCTAATCCCGGCAAGCAACTCTCATACAGGAGAGCAGTAAGATGGTAGTGGGAAGGTCGGCTTCCATAGCTTTCCTTGTATAGCTATTGTCCCTTCCTCAGAATAACCTGAACCAGATCAAAATGAAGGAAAAGTATAAAGAAAAAGTGAGAATATGGGTGGGAAGTAGAAAGCATGAGAAGTCGGGGCATGACAGAGATATAAGACAACATTCTTCTCCTTCCTTAGTTCTGGGAGGAGACAACCAGAGTATTGACATAGCCATGGGGTCCCGTGTCATTCTCTGGGATGCAGTGGCTCAACTGAGAACCTCCCTGAGGGGTGGGAGGCGGTGGCGATGGGGGCGGCGCTGGGGGAGGGGCTCCATAACCTCCTCGGATCCTGTTAGGGGAACCCAGACTCCCTTGGCCCCAGCAGCCCTCCAGGGCTTCCAATCCCCGGCAACCAAGGAAAAAGAGGTTCTTGAGCATGAAGACAGAGAGTGGCTGCTGGTAGCTCACCACCAGAAGGCAGCGCAAGGCCAACAAAGGCACGTCCACCAAGCAGCCAGCCAGCAATCTCAGGAGCCTGCTACAGCCCCCAGCTCCAGACCCCCAGGAAGAGGCACTGGCAGGGGTGGCGGTGTTGAGTTCATAGAGCCAGAGTACTGGAGAAGTAAGGGTCAGGAAATAGACAGAGATGAGTAGGTAGCGAAGGTGGGAAGGCAGAGGTACCCGGCCTTCTAGCATCAACTCCACCAGGGTGAAACTGTCCAGTAAGTCTAGACAAGTGCCCAGGAAGCAGCCAGCTGCTCGGTGGTGCTGAGGCTGCAGGAGCAGGGGTCCTGCCGATCCGAGAGGGGCTCCTGCCTCACTAATGGCCCGTACCAAACTGTAGAGCAGGGGCGCAGACAATGCCATAGTGATACGAAAACCCGTGGTACCAAATGGAGCTCGTAATTCGATGAGGTCCAGGATGGACGTGCCAAGTATCAAAATCACCTTGGGCGTGAAGGCAATGGAGTAGATCAGCCAGGCCAAGTAGGCAAAAGCGAATTCTCCCCCGGATCCCACAGAGTCCAAACCATCTCCCAGGCCGCCCCCACCGCCACGGCCCCGGACTTTGCCTCCAGCGCCGGCTCCTACAGCTGCACCCGATGGAGCAGGCAGGTGGAGAGGTGGGGGTGCCGAGTGGTGGTGGTGCTGGTAGTGGTTGTGCAAGCTAGCAGCACTTACTCCTCTACGGCCACGGCTGTTCTTAGCGAAAAAAATGGCCCAGCCAACCACGACCACCAGATCTGTGGCAATCCAGGAGCACCAGTAGAGATCCGTGACTGTGATGAGATACAAGTCTAGCAGTCCACCTTGAGCCAGCAATAGCACCACGGACAGCGCCTGGTAACCCCACTTGCACTCAGAACTAGGAGCACAGCAGCCTCGCCGACCCCTGGCGGGGCCCCTGGATGGGTGGCCGCAGCAGCAGCAGCAGCAGGAGCAGCAAAGAGAGCCGCTGCCACCGCTGGGCCCACTGGGCCCCCCGGAAGAACGGCCCCCTGGCCCTCCAATGGGTCCGGTTCCACTCCCACCAGCAAAATCCACTGCGGTCATACTACAAGAGGAGGTGGATGTGGACTTAGAGCAGGAGGAAGAGGTGGTGTGACCGATCAGGTGAGCTCCTCCCTGAGCTGGGGGCTCCAGGGGGCCAGATGCCGTGGCGGGTACCAGGGGTTTGCTAATACTGATGCTCTCCTCGTCTTCGTCTTCCCGCTCCGCTCCGGTGCTGCTGCTTGGGGAGCCACCGAAGCTGCCGCCTCTCCTGCCTCCTCTCCTTCCTCCTCCCCTGCTGGTGCTGGTACTGGTGCTGGTGCTGCTATCCTTAGAGCCCCTCCGGCAGCTGCGGTAGGAGCCCCCGCGAATAAAGAACGGTTGCAGCTGGGAGGCAGTGGGGGGCGGTGGAAAGGAGCCGGAGGAAGAGGAGACTGGACTGTGGTTTCGGAACGCTGAGTGCATTGTCTTCTGAAAAAGTGCTTCAGGGGGCTCCCCAGCTGCTCCTTCCCCGCCAACCCCTGGGGGCGGCGAGGCGGCCGTGGGAAGCCCTGGCGATCTTCTCGGCTTCCTCCTCCTCAGCTGCTAGGTCTTGCAACTGGACCAGGTGGCTAAAAGATCCAAAGTAGAGCTGCCGGACTGGCAAGCTGAGACAGAGAGTGGGAGAGAGTGGGAACTGAAGAGACAGACGGTGATGGGCGGGGGTGACGGTGGAGGGGGTGTTTGTAAAGAAAGAGCTCTGGAAGGGAGGGAGACGAGGAGGAAGGGAAGAAGAAAGATAGGCGGCAAGGAAACCAGGACTGGATTCAGTGAGGAAGGAAAATAACATAGTGAAGAAAGAGGATCATAAAGCTGGTTTGCTGGATTTATCTTGGGGAAGAAAAAGGATGAAATACAACAGGAAGGACAGGAACTGGAGCAGCTGGCATAAAGACCCAAGGTCCTTAGCTAACCCACTGAATCCCTCTACTGGAAAGGAGGAAGGAAAGGGAATAAGCATTTTTAAGGTACCTACTATGTGTTATGTATTTTACAAACATCTCATTCTTTCCTCTCCACTATGAGGTAGATGCTAGCATCCCCATTTTACAATTGAGGAAACTGAGGAAGTGAGAAGTTAAGTAACTCACTAGGGTCATACTGCTGTAAGTGAGGCTGGATTTGAACTCAGATCTTCCTGATTTCCCAACCAGCACTCTATCCACTTTACTATCTAGCTGCCTCTAAGAGGAGAAAGTAGACCAAAAAGGTGACTCTTTCTTCTTCCCCAACATGAAGTTTGAGGGGCTAGAAGTGAATTATAGCCTCTCTAGTCCTCACTGTCTACCCTGCATCCCGTACCAGATGAACAAAGCACTATGAACTCAGGTCAGGCCTCTGGATGTGTAGAAAGACTATACAGAAAGAAGAAGCAAGAATTCATTTCAATTCAAGCGAGCAAATTCTTTCAGGGCACTGTGCTAAGCTGTGGGGATACATAAATATGCAGAAGACCCCACCCTGAAGGAGTTTACTCTGAGTGGTAGGGGTAATAATTTGAAAAGAGTGAGAATATTAACCATTAAATCTTTCAACTTCTAAGCTTTTCTTTTGTGGGAATTATAGAAGGAACCAGAGAAGAAAGACTTGAACTGAATAAGAAAGTATGAAGAAAACTTAGAGGAATTTAGACTCGTAAGGGCCAGATCTGAAATTCAGAGAGGAAATTTTTTGAGAAATTTGGAAGAAATTGAGGAAATATTGGAGGACAGAAACCTCTAGATTCCACTTCTGGCTTCTGTGGGAGAAAATTGCAAGAGAAGGAACAAGGGTAAGGAGAAATGACCTGAAGAGGAGGCATCAAGGAAAAAGAGTAGCTAGTTGGCCAACTAAGGCAAATAAAACAAATTGGTAAAATACACAAGCAAACAAACAAATAAATAAATGATCTGGTATGTAAAACAAGTTGTTGAAACAAGTAAGAGGGAAGGGAAGTAGTATGTAGTAATGTTTTATTGGAACAAAGAAAAGAATAGGGTGTGGTCAAGTTATTATGAGGTACTTAAAAGTTGTAAAGGTCTTAACAAAAATGTTTAGGTGGTAAGGAATAAACACAAATCCTAAAAACCCTAAACAGTTTGGAAAGTAGAAAATTTTGCATTATTTTACATTGTGTATGATATTTATAAGTAGCAATGGCCAAATGACTGCTATCAGTGTTCCAAGTAATCAGATCTCCCTCCTAGAAGAGGTAAAGAGATATGAGCAACACATTTCCAAATTATCAAGGACAAAGAAATGCTACTTTAAAAAAAAATTTCCAAAGGGGGAAAAATCTGAAGTGATAGGAGGGAAATGACCCTTATCACTAAGTGGAAGAATGGAAGAATGTCACTGAAGGAGAAGGGAGAGGAAAAGATAAGAGTACACTAGAAGCTTAAACACAAATTTGAAGCTCTTCAAGGAGAGGGGAATTTGATGCTTTGAAGGGGAAGTATCTATTTTTGCCCTCCAAAAACATGGAAGACTCACGGAAGCCAACTGGCTTTCAATACATGTCAGAGAAAAAAGAGAAATGGAAGTTAGTAACTTCCTGTTCAGTAGTACTGAGGCAGCTATTAGATGAGCTGACAACAATGGAGAGTTCTATTTTTTTCCCAGAGCATTTATCCAAGAAATAGCAGAGAACCTTCCCAGACTTAAAAACCTCATGATTTTTCAAGGAAAGAAATGATACGTCCAGAAGGAATAACTGCCAAAGATTATGAAATCTTGGGAAAGAAATTGAAGGCTACAGGGATACAAGTTTTGTTTTCCTTGCTGCTGCCTATTAAAATAAGGCAATGTTTGCAGAAGAGAAAATTGACTTGGGAAGGAATAGCTAAGAAGATTATGTCTGAGTATGGCATTTGGATTTCTGGACTGTGGCTAAAAAGAGAGATGGCCAGGGATAGAATGTGTATTTTCCTGGAGTTTTGCAAGTCTAATCAAAGGGCTTTAAAATAAAAGTGAGTGGGGACAGCCTTCAAACTAGGTACTACAGATAGTAACAATAATGAATGAAGAAAAATAGTAGTTGAGGGGCCCAGAAGTCGATAAGAGACAAAATTCAAGAAAGGAGCCAGTTGTAAGAACCATGGCTATAAACAAATGTCCAAAGTTCAAGCATGGGTACTAAGACATGGAGAGATGAAACACATGACAGGAATGTGACTGTGGATGAGTATGCTGAATTTAAAAGAAGGCAGGGGAAGGAGAGGAACATTACTTATTAAGAGGTATGCTCATATGAAGAAATCTAGGATCCAGATGATAGAAGCATTGCAGAAACTATTTGGGTAGAGATCAATGGAGAGAAAAAGAAGCAATTTTATCATTGGATTTTACTACCAACCACTGGGAAAAGGATGGGGATTTCAAGAAACACAAAAAGACTAGCACAGAAACATGGCTTAATACTGACAGGAGACTTCAGTTATCCAGACATCTGATGGAATTTTCCCTCTTTCTGCCAAAAGCAAAAATGCTAATAACTTCTTGACTTGAATTAATGATAACTTCATCCTTCAAAAAGTTGAGGAATCAACAGAAGAAAATCTATTCTAAATATGATTCTCATTGATAGGTTTGCACAGTGCCTAGCACGTAAATGTTGATTAATTGATCTAGCCTTGGAATGAAAATGATTGGAATCCCGGAAGAAAAGGAGTATTCTCTCCTCCTAGAATTTCTGATAAGGAAGGAAAAAAGAGTTGGGCATAGTCTGACAAGGATTCCAGATTTGGGAAAATCAAATTTCAAAAAGTTCAGAGTTCAAAAGATAGGTAGGATTACATGGACTAATTCTATAGGTATAGTTAGCCCAAGAAGGAGGGGAATTGCTCAAGAATAAATTTCTGAAGATATTAAGTAAAAATAATTCAGATGAAGAGGTAAATGAGAAATTCTCTGAAGAAATTGATGTAGATACACAGGATATTTCACCAATTAACTTGTAATTCTAAAATATAAATATATACATAAATACATATATGTGTGTATATACACACACACACACACACACACACACACAGAAAATGGAAAGCAGGGTAGGTAACAGGATGAATACAAAACCGTGACATAATATTAATAAGAACAGTCTAAAGAATGCTAAAGCTCAGAATAAACCAAGGTTGTCAGGTAAAGCTTGAGGACAATAAAAAGTTTTCTGTTTGGTGATAAATCACAACCCAGAAAAAAAAAGATTCTCAATTCTTATTTCGTTTATTTTTCTTCCAAGGAGATTGACCTTCATATTGGAAATAACAGAAAAAAAGTGGTTCATAGGAAGTTGTTATCCAGAACAAATTAGGAGATTGTAAGAAAGTATCTATTTACCCTTGATGAATTCAAGCGTCCTGGCCCAGATGAACTTCATTCTTTGGTAGTTTAAAAAAAAAAAGGAGATGTAATTGCTAGGCCACTTGTAAATAACATATGAAAGATCATGGAGAATGAAAAACTACTGCAAGACTGGAAAAAGGCAGATATCAAAATTCTCCACCCCCTAAATGGAAGAGAATTGAATCTGCAAACTACTGGCCAGTGAGTTTGACTTCAGTTCCTGGAAGAACAAACAGATAGACAGACAGAAAGACAGATGGATAAATTAAATAAAAGGTAGTTTGGGAGGATAGCACTAGTAGGGTCAGGAGAGGCTTCATGCAGAGGGTGGTGCACTGATGAGACTCCATCTAGAGTACTGTGTTTGGTTCTGGGTGTCAGTTTACAGACAAGCTGGAGACAAGTTGCTGAGTTCAGGGAACACAAGTAGGCCAATTTGACTGGAATACTGAATGTAAAGGGCAGCAATGGGAAATTAGTATTGCAAGATAGACTAGAAGCAGATTTGTGAAAATCTGGCCTTAAATATCAAACTAGGAAATTTGCATTTTATCCTAAATGGAATAAGGAGTCCATGAAAATCCATGAGTTGGAAAGTGATAGTCAGATTAGTGCTTTAGGGAGATTTATAAAGAATGGATTAGAAACCAATTAATATATTATCTGAATAGACTAAAAGGTGATGAGGGCCTAAATTAGGTTATAGTGCCTTGTGAGTGGAGAGAAGGGGGCAGATAGAAGAGATGTTGTGGGGGTAAAACAGATAAGACAAACCGGATTTGGATGATGAGGAAGAGTGAAAAGTGGAGGATGACTCCAAGGTTGCATCCCAGGTTGACTGGAAGAGGGAAGTTTGGAGGAAGGTCAAGTTTGGTGGGGAAGGAGATGCCAGGAGGGTAAAATAAAGATAATGAATCCTGTTTTGGACATGTTGAGTTTAAGATACCAATGTGATAGCTTGTGGGACTGGGACTCAGTATACAGCATCATCCATATAAAGGAATTATAGATTTATATATTGATAACATCCATATTTATTTATAGAATAATAGAGATAATTTTGTAAGGGGGTATAGAGAGAATAGAGAAGTTCTTTGAAATCTGTTTTCCCCAAATCTGAAGTGCATGTCAGATTACATCTAACCTTCCTCTCCAGGACAGATCACCTGGGTATACCCACACTTTTGGGAGCAGGATTTGCATGATCGTCTAGCAAATGAGATTGAGAAAGAGCAATCAGATTGGGAAAGAACCAAGAAAAAGCAGTGTCACAAAAGTTGAAGAAGGAAGCAGTACCCAGGAGAGGGGAGTGATTGACAGTATCAAAAGCAATGGAGAGGACAAGATGATGTCTCTTACATGAAGTACATATTTAGTTCCCAGTCTTTAGTGGTTCTCCATGGGAGCAGACCCTTACATACCTCAAGTTCCCAAAGATTCAAGACCTCTCTTGGTGATCCTGAGTCCCATTAGCAAAGGCTCTCACATGAAGCACTCCAATGACTGGGGGCCAGAGAAAAATGAGGTCAGGATTTAGTGAATTAGAGTAATCACACTAGCCTCAGAACTTGGGGGAAGAAAAACCAGGTGATTAGGTAGTGACTCAGGAAGATGTGGAGGTAAAGAAAAATACTTGAAGCTCACACATGCAATTAACCTTATTTTTTCCCATTACCAGACAAAACAGGTATCAAAATGTATATGGAAGGAGAGGAGTAAAAGACTGTATGTAAGGAGGATTTTGTTATCGTTTTTAGAGTTGAGTTTCTCAGGATCCATGGCCATGGCAATGTCTAGTTTCCAGGTGTTAGATAATAACTCCCAGAATAGTTCTAAGGATTCTAGATAGTAATTTCCAGAATCATAGTGATAGGCAATCTACTGAGGATGTGCAAACAGGGGTGACATAATTGATATCTACTAGGCTTACACAGAATAACAATATTGCTAAAGTTAACCTGTGAGGCCATTGTTGGCAAGAAGCCTTCTTTATCTATTGCCCTATAAAGCAAGTAGACACTGGTCAGTGAGTGGGGAAACCGGCCCCCATTGAGGCTTAAGGGGATTTAGGGGAGTGACAAGCTTTGTCTGTCTCTATTGACCACATCGAAACATAGGAGTACATCCCACTTCTTGCCAGCTCCTGCAAGAAGGATGATTAGGGAATGCTGTAGGAGCTAGTGCTTCCATTATCAGCAACTCTTCTGAAAAGACTAGATTAGAATAAAGCTGATTATTAACTCCTCCAAAGCTCTCTGCCTGTCTGACCAGATCAAGAATGAACCTGTTAGAGGCTGGAGATGGAAAACTCCAGTGTCTCCTGTGTGTTATTTGTGAAAGAGAGACACACAGTATTATTTGGTTTAGTTCATGGACCTCTACCGAAGAGTGATTATTCCCTATATGTCCCTCACCTTGGGCTATATACTTATTCCTAAATCCTATTGGAACCAGAAAGGAATGCGTGAGATTGGAGACATTTTTTGAGATAATCAAGTTCATAAGTCATTAGGGCATCTTCTGCTTTTCCTTATCCTTCCACTCCAATCTCCCACCTCCATTACCATGATATCCCTTAGCTGATTCTCCCTCATAACTTTTCTGGTACTTCCTTTAAGCTCTGAATGATTGTAGCATGTAACCAGCAAGTGGCAAAACAAACAAAGATCTATGTATAATCCATCAAGTTCTGTGAGATTTTACAGATCACACTGTCAGTTATGGTTTTTGTTTCAAACTCCCTGGAACTATGACATCTGAACAGCCACAGTTGGCACCTGAAGTATTTTCCTTACCTTTCCCTCTCCTACAGACAATTCCCCATGGCTTTGCTCCTAGAAAATTAAAAGGAGGGAGGTACAAAACTGCTGTCAACAATGACTACAGTTTCCCAAACTGGTTCCCCTGATTTGTTGTAGCTGTTATTATGCCAGTGTATGCCAAGATACCATCCTATTCCCAGTACCCCAATTGCTGGTAGAAATATGCTTCATTAAAGAGTTGGTGGACAAACAACTTGGGCATTGATGCCCATATTGGCTCAAGTTGAAAGGCCAACCAAAGTCAGCCCAGTGGTAAATAATGAAGTGGTGGTGAGGAAGGAAGTATTGTCATGTTAATGGAAATGATAGTAGCCCAACATCCCTCAGCAACAGCAGCACCACCATCACCACTCCATCTCCTCTATAGAACCACAACACTAAGTAATCAGCATAAGTCATTAGGTTGGTCAACAGTTTACTACTGCTCAAGTTTAGAAGCAATACTTCACAAAAGGAGTAACTTAAAATCAATGCAACTAAGATAAAAAAGAAAACTATTGATTGGGAAAACAATATTTGCATCAGTTATCTCTGAGAGGTGTCCAACTTCCAAACCATATGGGGAATTAATACAAAGGTAAGACAGCAAGAGAGTCAACACAGCATAATGAACAGAGGACTATTGGGAAACCCAGAGTTCAAGTCCTGCTTCTGATGCACTCTGGTTTGAAACCTTGAGAAAACCCCACTTTAAAAAAGATGATGATAATGGCTAGCGTTTATCTAGCATTTTAAGGTTTGTAAGTCACTTTACAAATATGATCTTATTTTATCTTTATACTACCTCTGAGAGGTAGGACCTGTTGTTATTCCCACTTTACAGGCAACTCTATGAATTTCAGAGAAGATTCAGAGAATCTTCCTTAGTAGAAGAGATACCTCTCTGGGAGCTGCTTACACTGATGAAATTGCAGCGCTCAAAATATATACATGCATATTACACACATCATATACGTGTGTGTGTGCGCTATAATGGAGGTTATATAGGACATGTGCAGGAATATGTCTGCAGGGGTTATCATAGGAAGTAGGATGTTCCAGGGGAATCTCCAGAGACTCCAGGGATATATATGATGATGCTAAAGAACCTTGAACTCTGTAATGACAAGGCTATCTCCTACTGTTCCCTAAGCAGCACAGACAGCAGCAGAGGAGAAGCCACATCAGTTTTAGAAGCAGAGACAATTTTTGGTTTGTTTACTTCCTTCAACTCTTCCACATTTCAAATAGGTCTTCTTCACTAGATTTCCCATGAGGGGGTGGTTAGAGAGGCTTTGTCCTTTCCCCTACCCTTTCAGCATGGCAACTACTGCCATGTGTCATCTGGCTGTAGTAATAATGAAATGGGTCTAGGCCTTGGGTCCCCTGGCTACATTTTCTCCTTTGTGTTTTCTTGCCTGAACATAGGTGGAAGAAACTGTGATCCTGAGATAACCATGTCCAACCTTGAAGGTAACCTTGTAAAGTTGAGATCTGAAGATTCTGTGTTTCCTGGTCAGAGCTTCCTGGCCACAGAGGGAGATTCTACATCAGAGAAGATAGCACTGGCAGGAGAAGGAGCTCAACCTCTGACTGAGCTTTCCAGAAGGCAGAGTCCTGGAGGGAACTGCTTGGGCATTTCACAGCCAAGGTAAAATGTGAAACGCCTATTTAGCAATCCTGCTAAATGCTTTATGCTTTGATATTTTAAAATCTCAGTCTCCCAGGAGAATATAGAAGTAATTTAAGTTGCTATATCCTGTTTTAAATCTTTCTATAAATGTTTGTTTGTGGGTGTTGAATATGTTAGCCATTTCTTTTGTGAAGAGGAAATACATAGCTACCCCATACCTGATTTATTTTGTACATTAATACCTTTCTACGACCACATTTGTGGAGTCCTTAGAAGTAAATCAAATCAAAATTTTAAGTAATTGGGGTGGGCACATAAAGACCCAGAGAATATGAAAAAGGGAGCCTAATTTCCCATATTAGAGACTAGGTTCACCCAAAAAAGAGCCCAAAAGATAGGGAAATCTTAGTGGAGGAGAGAAAGCTCCATCCCCTTAGATATAGCAGTAGTTAATATTTTTCGTATACGTATAATATATATAATACATATACCTATAGTATGTATATAATATCTACTTATAATACATAATGTAATATTTACAGATGCGTATATGGTTGTATATAATTTGTTGCTGATCATTTGTAATCCTTTTGATGTTAAATGTACATGTATGCAAATATACATACACACATATGTGCCAAAATCAATATGAAAGACTGCTCCAAATAAATAATAAGAGAAACATAGTGAAAATAACTAAGGTTTTACCTTAATTCGTGTAAATTAGATAATGTGATCAAAAGCAGGAATTGGAGAGGCTGTGAGAAGGCAGATACACCAATACATTGTTGGTGGAACTGTGAATTAAGTCAACCGTTCTGGGTACCAATTTGGAAGAATTTTGTAGGAAAAGTTCTATAAAGTTCTAAACTATTCTTTACCTAGATATCCCACTGCCAAACATACCCTAAGGAGGTCAAAAGCAGAGAGAGAAGTCCCATAAACAATAAACTATTCATTGCCGCACTTTTTGTGATAACAAAGAACTAAAGACAAGAGAGGTGCCTATCAATTGGAGGACAGTTAAATTGTGGTATATGAATGTCATGGAATATTATTCTGGTCTAAAAATAAATGGGACAGCTAGATGGCACAGTGGATACAGTACTGGGTCAGGATTCAAGAATTCAGGAACACATCTAACTGTGTTCAAATCTGGCCCCAGACACTTACTGTGTGACCCTGGACAAGTCACTTAACCTTACTTGCCTCAGTTTCCTCATCCATAAAATGAGCAGAGGGAGGAAATGAAAAACCACTCTAGTATCTTTGCCAAGAAAACCCCAAATGGGGTCACAAAGAGTTAAACCTGATTGAAACAACTGAGCAGCAGCAACAAAGAAAAAAAACAAATATGAAGAATTCAGAGAAACACAGGAACATTCATGTGAACTGATACAGAGTGAAATAAGCAGAATTACACATGACTACGATTTTTAAAAATATAAAACTGTACTACTATAGAGTTCACAGGAAGAGCAACAGAGTCACACAGACAGTAGTTAATGGAATTTTATTTCTGCTCACAAGGAAAGGAGAACAAATGACAAGAGAGAATAGATCTGTTGTGGTTCCCACACCTCTCTTGCAACTTTGCTCATATGGGATCAATAGGTATTGACTGCTGAATATATTCTCAGGCATAACTGATTTGTTGATTCTCTTTACTGAATTTTCTTTTATCTTTTTTTTAAGGGATGGTTCATTTCAATGAGGAAATAAAGAGAAGCAGTATATTTGGAAATGAATATAATATAAGAACAAAAGGCATCAATAAATACATATAGACCATAATCTACATCAAATTGTTTGCCTTCTCAGGGAAGGAAGGGAAAGAGAAGAAAGGAGGGAGAGAATTTGGAACTCAAAATTTTAAAAAACAAATATTAAAAATTTTTTGTTTACATATAATTGAAAAAAATAAAAATTAAATGTTTAAAATACATAGTCAGTCAGTTGTCAGTTCTGCTATAATACTGTGTTCCTAAAAAATCACTATGGCATGTAAAATTACAAAAACCACAGGGCTTGTAAGAAAAATGGGATTAGGGACCAACCACTCAAAACCTTCATCAGTGATATTAAAAAAATATATAGTAACCTAATAAAAATGGTTTCATGCTTTTTTTGAAAAAACACATGTTAAATGGTTAAGAAATACACAAATACTACAACAAATAGTGCTGCTGTCCCTACTTTTGGGCTGCTGTTCAGCCAGCCTCCTGGTTCCCACAGGCCTGCGCTGGCATAGTCAAGTATGGTTGAGAGGGTGGACTTGAGTGGGCTACAACTTCAATTCCCAGGTTCAACAGCCCTAGCAGATTGGAAAGTGGGAGAGTTCTTGGATTCAGTCCAGCCCTCTTCTGCAAAGAGTTCCTACTGCACTAGAAGCTAGGCATTGAAAATGATACTTTACCTTGAAAAAGACCTGAAGTTTTCTCATAGACTTAACTGAATGTCAGAGAGGGGTTTGCAGTTGTGAGTTATTGTGAAGTGGTATAGTTTTCTGTATCATCAATATCACACATAATCAAACGTGGTATGCTCAAATTGTCCCCTAACATATCAATCATGCTGGAACAAATCTTCATTTTCAAAACAAATGTTTTCCCAAAACTGATTATATATGTGTATATGTACATAGTGAAAGGAGAGAAACTGAGGTAAACAGGATATGTTCCTTAAATTCAAACATTAAAGAATACATCTTTCCCTACAGTCTACCTTTGGCTGCAGCAAAACCTCCAAGTCAGTTACCCTGATTAGTCTCTCCTTCCTCTTCTCGCCAACCAAACATGGGCTTTTGTAAGTTCATTCTGGTTTCCTCCATCTTTATTTGTCTTTTGGGGCTCCTTTCAATTCAAACTGCACTTCTCCAAGATTTCTGGACCAAAGGTTGATTTCTTCTCTGTTCTATATCTATTTTATTTTATCTTCTTTTATATAAGATCCTATGATAGATCACAACAAAGATCAGCTCTGCTTTGTTAGAACAAGTTCTGAAGGTGTTTTCCAATCCCCACTCACATTGGCAGGTCTGATTCACAAATAACAGCCGCTACATTTTTCCCTCAGAGTTCTAAGAGGTTCAGAGTTCTGCCTTGGGGACTGAGGTGGTTTTCAAAGTCTATTGGTCACAAGTCCAATTGGTATTCCTCCCCTTCTCCAATGATAGCTATCAGTGGATATCAAACAGTTAAGCAATTGGCTTTTAAAAAGGAATTTTTACTGGAGTATAGTAAGAACAGTTGGTATAAAACATTCTCCTCAAACTCTGTGATATCTTCTCTTACCAATATATACAGAATCCAGGACAAAGTTGGTGATTGATTGATTGGCTTAATCAATCTCCAACCACATACTATCAAAGGTAAGCAAACAGGCCATAAGATAGGGTAAGCAAAGGTGTCACCAAGATCTACTAACACTCTATATTGTTAATAATCTTTTTTTTTTTTTTTAACACAAAAAGACAACCAGAACCTGGATTCAAATTCTGCTTCTGATACATGCTGGCTGTGTGACCTAGGTAATCACTTAATCTCCACTGCCCTAGGCCACTAAAATTAGAAATTGTAGATAAACTGCCTACCTAAATTGAAAGAGGAACCCATTCAAATGAAACCAAGGTCCAATCCCTATTCTTTTATATACACCCATCACGTTGCCTCTTAAGTCAGGAAGGCAGCCATGGGGATAGCTTTAGACACATAATGGATCAATCTCTTCTTGTCATATCACATGTTTGGACTCCAAAGCTGGTGCATATAAATAAAAGCACATAGCACAAATTAGAAAATGCACATGCAACAAGTTTCTCAGATACTTTCTCCAAAAGAGGTTCACCAACAAGGTAAATGAAGGAAGAAAGATACCAGGGAACCCCAGACCACTGAGATCATGTTGACTCAACGTATAAAAGATCCTTCCCCATTGTTCTTACTCATAATTACTCAGATTGCAATAACAGAACAATGAGTCAGTCTGAGAAACACTAATGACACATCATTGCTTCTCTCCTTGAATACATTCATTAATGATACCTCTACTTATACATTCATTCATCTGTAAAATAGAGAAAATCATAGCAACCACTTCCAAGGATTTTTGTGAGGATTAAATGAAGTAATAATATATGTGAAACACTTTGCAAATCTTGAAATGCACTATAAATGGGATGGTCATTCTATCATCATTATCATTATTAGTCCATCCCTACTTTCTCTCCTGACCCCCAGTCTATTACATATTCCAAGCTGGATGTCCTGTACACATCTTAAACTGAACACGCACAAAACTGAACTTATCTTTCTCTCCTCAAATCCCCTCCTCTTTCTAACTTCCCTATTGGGGGGTACTACCATCCTCCTAGTCACTCAGGCTCAAAATCACCAAGTCATGCCAAGTCTACCTTCACAATATCTCTTATATACCCCTTTTTTCTCCCAAGATATTGTTACCACTCATGTCTGGACTATTACAGCTACAGAGTCCCAAAAATTAGTCCTAATTTAACTATAATCTAGTTATATATTGGCTGATACAGTTTCCTAATCCCAGTCTGGACTTTGCTTAGAAAAATGAGGTTGGTGCTTCTTGATTTCAAATGATTTTTCCTACTAGTTTATGACCAATTTTAACCTTAAAGATGTTTCTGTTGCCCTTTCCCTAAGCAGTCTCTATGGCACCTGTCCTGTAATTACATTCTCATCCTTGGTTCTTTTCTATGTCCAGAGCCATAAAATGAAGCATACTCATTAGCTGCTGATTAGAGCTGATTCTACCCAAGAAGCAGCTCTGGGATTAGAGAGTGAAGACCAGAGTTATAGTTTCACTATTTACTAGCTGTGTGCCCTTAGGCAAGTCACAACCTCTCTGAGCCTTAACTTCTCTATCTGTAAATAGGAATAACATTTATTATATAAATAGTAAATTTTAACAAGTCCAGAAAAAGGAGAGATAGGATTCTATTGGAGGAAGTTAGGTGGCTCAGTGGATAGAGTGCTGGGCCTGGAGTCAGAAAAACCAGAGTTCAAATCCACTGGAAAGCAAAATGGGAAACCACTCCAGTATCTTTGTCAAGAAAACCCCATGGACAGTATGGTCCACAGCATGACAAAGAGTCGGATACAAGTGAACAACCACAACAAAAAGATCCTATGATTCAAAATTAGGGAGGAGGAGATATTGGGAATTAGCCAAAGATAGAAGGGAAGATCTAAAAAATTGATTTTTTGATAATACAATCAAAGACTGAGTTCTACTGAGGAAGAAATGGATCCCAGCTTTCAGAGAAGTATAGTAAAGAACCTGGATAGCAATGGCAAGGTGAAACAAGGATTCACAAGATAACTGGATATCCTCTTCTGTCCTAGTATCTTATATACTTGAATCTGTTCTGCTTCTGCTTTGCCACTTAGGTAAAAACAGAGAACTTAGCATGAAGGAAGAAGATGAAATGAAGCACTTAGATCTCAGAGCTGAATCAACAACATACCCTAAAGGAGAGATAAGAGGCAGAATGGGCTGCACAAGGCAGACCCCCATCACCACATTCTTGACCACCATCTCCCCTCAGATCCTAATGGAAACACCCAGACCCCTGAACCTGAGAGTCACAGTAAAGCAGTAAATAAATGTACAAATGAGATATTTGTAAAGCACTTAGTATAGTGCCTGGTACAAAGCAAACATTTAATAAATATTTCTTTCCTTTCTTTCTTTCCTTCCTTCCCTCCAAGGTCGCAGATGCCCTAAAACCTGTCCATGATCTGTGGACATTAGGTTAAAAATGGAATTCCCTTGCTTTCTCTATAGTCCAATGAACATTGACAATTTGGTCTCTAGCCCCTTCAAAAACCAGTCTACTCTTCTGGTAATTTTCAGTTCACATATTGCTGAAGCCTAGCTTGCAGAATCTTAAGCATAACTTTTCTGGCATGTGACATGAGTGCAATTGTTCAATGAGGCAAAAAAGGATCAAATGACTCGCCCAGGGTCACATAGCTTCTAAGTGTCTGAGGCCAGATTTGAACTCATGAAGATAAGTCTTCCTGATTCCAGACCTGGAGCTTTATTCATTGTGCCACCTAGCTCCCACTATTAATTAGAGAAAGGCAAATTAAAACAACTCTGAGGTATTACATCACATTAGAAATAACAAATGTTGGAGAGGATGAGAGAATATAGGCACATTAATGAACTCTTGTTGGAATAGTGAACTGGTTCAACCATTGTGGAGAACAATGTGGAACTATACCCAAGGGCTATACCACTATTACCCCAAAGAGATGAAAAAAGGAAAAGAACCTATATGTACAAAAATATTTATAGTAGCTCTTTTTGTGGTGGCAAAGAATTGGAAATTGAGGGGAAGCTCATCAATTGAAGAATGAATGAACAAATTGGGGTATGTGAATAGATGGAGTATTATTGTGATATAAGAAATTATGAGAGTGGTTCCAGAAAAAAAAATATGGCAAGACTTGATGCAAAGTGAAGTGAGAGAACTGGGAAATCATTGTGCACAGTAACAACAATGTTATAATGATGATCAACTGTGAAAGACTTGCTATTCTGATCAATACAGTGATCCAAGGCAGTTCCAAAGGACTCATGATGGAAAAAATGTTATCCACCTCCAGAAAGAAATTTGATGTGCAAATTGAAGTATAATTTTCTCACTTTATTTTTTTTGCCTTTTTTGTGATATGACTAATATGGACATATGCTTTTTATGATTTCACATATAATTGACATCGTTTGCTTTCTCAGTAGGTGAAGGAGAAGGTGGGAGGGAAAGAATCTGGAACTCAAAATTAAAAAAAAAATGTTAAAAAAGCCAAATCTTTTTAAAGATAAAATAAAGTATATTTCCCAAAAATAAACATCATACTTTGGGTATCTGACCAGGTTGGAATACAAGGTGACTGTTCCCTCCTTCATTGTGGATACTGTGCTCCTATTAATGCTATCTAAGATTATATTAGCTACTATGACTGCTCTACAATCTCTTTTTCACCATCACTCTCAACCTATATTTGACTAGCTGATTTTTTTAAATTTACATATAAGTTCTGTTACTTCATCCTAACCATTGGAAGCCAGATTGCAGAGGGTTTAGAAGAAAGGAAGTGAACACATTAATTGTTGAGAACTTTCTAAAGGAGTTTAGTCACGAAGGGGAGGAGAGATTATAGGTAGTGGGGATTAAGTGGTTTTTTTAAAGAGTATATTTTAAGTAGGTTAATAAACTCAGAGGGAACTGATTTGTAAGCAGTTGGTTTTTTAAATTAAATATTTTTATTTAACAAATATGTCTCTTCTCTCCTTTCATCTCCTTCTCTTTCTCCCCTGTTGAAAAGAAATATAAAAACAAAACTCTTATAACTAACATGCATAGTTAAGAAAAACAAATTCCTACACTGGTCATGTTTTGTTTTGTTTTGTTTTTTACAAAAAAAATAATCTCATTCTGTACCCTGAGTCAATTCCTCTCTGTCCTCTAGAATTGGGATTGTCACTGGATTAATTTTTAGCTTTTAAATCTTTCAGGTTTTGTCTTTACATTATTGGCATTATTGTACACTTGTTCTCCTGGTTCTGCTCACTTAATTCTGCATCAGTCTATATGTTTCTCTGAAATTGTCTCTTTCATAATTTCTCACAGCAAAATAGTATTGTTACACTCAAACACCGTAACTTATTCAGTTATTTGAAAATTGATTGCTACCACAAAAAGAACTTCTATAAATATTTTTGCACATATGGGTCCTTTCCCCTTTTTAAAAATCTCTTTGGGAGTATAAGTCTAATACTGAGATGTCTGGGTATGCAGGTTAATGACTTTTGGGGTGTAATTCCAAATTGCCTTCCAGAATTACTGGACCAATTCATAGCTTTATCAACAATGCATTAATATGCCTATTTTCCTGTGGCCTCTCCAACATATTATTTTATTCTTTTTTTTTGTCAGTTTTCCCAGTCTGATAAGTGTGAGGTACAATCTTAAAATTACTTTCATTTGCATTTCTCAAATTATTAGTGATTTGGAGTATTTTTTCACATGGCTATTGACAGTTTGGATTTTTTCCTTAGAAAATTGCATGTTCATATCTTTTGAATATCAGTTGGGAAAAGGTTCCTATTAGATATAAATCTGTTCCTTAAATATCTTGGAAATGAGATCTTTAACAGGGAAACTTGCTGCAAGTATTTTCCTGTTTCCGTTTTAATTTCAGCTACATTTTGTGTGAAAACTTTTAACCTTATATAATTAAAAGTGTCAGTTTAATCTTCCTTGGTTTCCTCTATTCCTTATTTTATCATGAACTGCTCCTCTGTCCATAGACCTGAAAGGTAACGTCTTTCTCCTACTTTATGTAATTTGTTTATTTCTAATTTATTATGTCATCCTTTATGTTTAAGTCATGTACTTATTTGGAATTTATCTTGCTACATGGTGTGAGATGTAGATCTACACCTAGTTTCTGCCAACCTTTCCAAACTGTTCCCTGGTTTTTTCAGCAGTTTTTGCTGAATAGTGGATTGTAACCCAAGTAGCTAAGGTTTTTAGATTTAGCAAACATTTAGTTATTGTTTCTATATTTTGTATACCTAATCTGTTGATTAACTTTTCTACTTTTAACCAGTATAAAATAATCTTGATAGTTTTGTGGTATACTTTGAGATATGGTATTGCTGTGCTATTCCTCTCTCCATTATTTCCCTTGAGATTCTTGACCTTTTGTTTTTCTAGATATTTTTGTTTGATTTTTAGCTCTGTAAAATAATCCTTCAGTAGATTGATTGGTATGGCACTGAATAAGTGCCAAAAAATCTCTCCCCACTCCAGTCTATTCTCCACTTAGCTGCCAGGTAATCTTACAGCACCCCACCTCCCAATAAACTCCAGTACTTCCATTACCTTTAGGATCAAATATAGAATATTGTGTTTGGCTTTTAAAGTCCTTTACAACTTGGTCTATTCCTACGGGTCCAATCTTCTTATACTTTATTCATGACACATTCTACAATCCAGATGACCAAAAGGCTATATGATGGTCTTCTTACTGTTTGTTGTACTTGACACTCAATTTCCAAATTCCATGCCTTTTAACTGAGTGCTGCCCCATGCCTGATATGCTCTTCCTCAACTCTGCTTCCTTCCTCCAAGTTTCAGCTAAAATTCCACTTTCTTTAAGAGGCCTTTCCTAATCTCCCTCAAAGCTGTACATAACATGTACATAGTTGTTCCTGTGTTGTCTCCTCCATTAAAAAGTGAGCTCCTCAAGGGAAGGAATTGTCTTTGCCTTTATTTGCACATCCAGTGCTTATCGCAGTGTAAATGCTTAATAAATGCTTACTGACTTGAGATATTATTATAATGTTGAATTATATTAGCTCAGCCTACCCATTATTTAGGTCTGTCCAACTTCTGTAAGGTGCATCACAGTCTTATTCATATAGTTCTTGTGTGTGTCTCTTGGTAGGTAGACTCCTAAGAAATTTATACATTCCATAGTTATTTTAAATAGGATTTCTCTCTTCTTGCTAAGTTCTGTGGTTATTCTACAGAAATGCTAGGGTTCATATATTTATTTTTATGTCTTGCAGCTTTGCTGACGTTACTGATTCAATTTTTAGTTTGACTTCTCTAGAATAAACTACCATGTCACCATTTGGTTTCCTAGTTATTCTTCTTCCCTAAATTTTTTTCTTATTGCTAAAGGCAGCATTTATGAAACTATATCAAACAGTAGTGGTGATAATGGGCATTCTTTTTTTTTTAAACCCTTGATCATACTGAACAGGCCCCTGGTTTATCCCTATCATATATAATTTTGACTCTTAATTTTAGAGTCTTGTGTTGTTGTTTGTCCTTCGTTTTCGAAGATGACCATGACATCAAGATGATGACATGAATTGCAGTTGACTTTGAGTGAGGAACAGCTGTGCAGGGTCATCAACCTCACCTTCTTCTCCTGAGCCATCTAGGTCCAATGGCCAGACATTTATCAGGATGACTGGAGATGGCCCAGGATGCAATGAAAGAGCCTGGTCCTTTTAGGCTAAGGTCTTTTCAGGTTCTTACTTTAAGTGAGGTAGCACCCATTCAGTGAGTAGGCCTCTTTAATAAGTGAGTCAAGGAATGCCCCATTTAATCAAAGAGAAAAAATCAAACTGGGAGGGGAAAACTCTCAGGGTTCCTGGGTAAAAAGAGAGAGGTTGCCTATTTAGTATTTACATTCACTCTGTGCTAGATGGACAGGGACCTATAGCCCAATCTACGAGCTCCAGAGTGAATTGGGCTTAAGGCTTGGTCTTTGAGCAAAAAATCTAGCCAGGAAACCAAAAGGAAAAAAGGCAGCTTTTGGCCATGTAAGTGTACTTTTCCCTGGGTAGAGCACACTAGGCAAGGAAAGAGAGATGAGAAAAGGGAAGGAGATGAGAGGATGAGAGGAGCTGCTACTCACTCACAGATTGTTCTTGTCCTTCATTCTCAAAGAGGACCATGACATCAAGATGATGACATGATTTGCAGTTGACTTTGATTTGAGTGAGGGAAGGTTGTGCAAGGTCACCAGCCTCACTTTCTTCTCCTGAACCATCTGGGTCCAGTGGCCAGATATTCATCAGGATGACTGGAGATGGCCCAGGATGCAATGGGAGACCCTGGCCCTTTTAGACTGTGAAGTGAGGTAACGCCCATTCAGTGAAGAGGCCTCTTTAACAAGTGAGTCAGGGGACGGTCCCTTTAATCAGAGAAAAAAAACTCAAACTGAGAAGGGAAGACCCTCAGGGTTCCTCGGTAAAAGAGAAACAGTTAATATTTAGAGTCTACTTATATTAAGGAAAGGCCAATTTATTCCTGTTTTCTACTGTTTTTAACAGGAATGAGTGTTACAGTTCATAAAAACTTTTTTATGTACCTATTAATATAATCAAATGGCTTTTGTTACTCTTATTAATATATTTTATTATTGGTCCATAGTGGTAGTTCTCCTAATGTTGTCTTGATGCTGAATTCTTGGTATACATCAAACCTCTGTGTAATAATCTTTGTGATATGCTGCTATACTCTCCTTGCTAATTTCATATAAATGATTTGCATCAGTGTTTATTAGAGATATTGGTCTATCATTTTCTTTGTGTTACCTTTCCCTGGTTTAGCTATTAAGAACATATTTGTAACATGGAAGGATTCAGTAGGACTTTTTTTTTTTACTCTTATTTCAAATAGTTATATGATACTGGAATTAACAGTTCTTTGAATAGTTGATAGAATTGGCTTGCTGTTCAATCTGGTCCAAGAGAGGCTTTCTTTAATAACTTACAGCTCAAATTTTTTCTGATTTAAATTTATTTAAATTATCTATTTCTTATTCTGTCAATCTGGACACAATATTTTTGAAAATATCCATTTCACTTAGGTTGTACATTTTACTGGTATATAATTTGGTAAAATAGCTTCTTATAGTTTCCTTTATTTCTTCATTTGTTATGAATTGTTTAACATTTTATATGAGTAAATTGGTTTTCCTTTTCCTTTTTTTTCAAAATCAAACTAGCTAATTGTTTATCTATTTCTTTTGAATCCAGCTCTCATATTTAGTAAGCAAATGTTGCTTTGCTTTCAATTTTAACAGCCTCTTTTTTGAGTTTCAAAAGTTCTATTTTGATGTTTAATTTTTTAAAATTTGTTGATTTCCTAGGTTTGGTTTGGTTTTGAGGGATTTTTTTTCTTATTTAATACCTTATTTTTTCCCCAATTACATATAAAAATAATTTTTAACATTCATTTTTCAAAATTTTGAGTTCCAAATTCTCTCCCTCTTGTCTTCTGTCCCTTCTTATTGAGGTGGCAAGCAATTTGATATATAGATTATACATGTGCAATCATGCAAAACATTTCCATATTAGTCACAATGTAGAAGAAAACACTGACAAAAAAAACCAAGAAAAATAAAATAGGAAAAAAGTATGCTTTGATCTGCATTCAGACACCATCAGTTCTTTTTCTGGAAATGGATAGCATTTTTCATCTGTTTTGGGGGTTTTTCAATTGCATGACCAATTCATTAGTCTGCACTTTCTCCTTTCTGTTGATGAAAGTTTGGAGTTACAAAGTTCTCTTAAGGACTGCTTTAACTAGATCCTCAAAATTTTGGAATGTTGTCTGTCATTAGCTTTAATAAAATTATCTCTTGCTTCTATGCTTTGTTCTTTGGCCCACCAATTTTTGAGAATTGCTATTAATTTTAATCCTTTCTTTTATGGTCTTTTATTGAATATAATTTTGATTTCTTGTAAGAAGTTTAGGGGATTGTAATACACAAGGAAAGATGGGATGAAAACTAACATCAAATAAAGGAATTCCAGAGGTCATAAAAATGGAAGTCAAACATTTGCAGACATGGCAAGGTCACAGATGTGACCATCTTGTGTAGCTGTGGAAGAGAACAGTAGGTAATGAAAATTTATCAGATTGAGGAAATGTGAAGTTAAAGTATTTGAAGGGGTATCAATATATATGTTGAAGTCTATTTTAGTATGAAGGCAGAAGAGAGGGAGAAGACAAATGGTGAAGCAGGCACTGAAGTCAATGAGAAGGAAAGACATCTCAGATTGAATCTTTAAAGCAGAGGTTACTGAAAATGGTAAAGGGAAGGTCTGGAACTGACAATGGGGAGCAAGGAGTATTCATACTCTCCCCACTCTGAAGTATGTCAGGAATATGTACTGCAATGGGAGGTGCCTTTGGTTGGGAGTCATGTCTTGGTGAGGGTTAGAAGATGGAAGAAAATAGGTTTAAGATGAAAGGACCTATTCATTATGGAACAGACACTGCAGAGGGCACTTTGGAGAGGACAGTTAGATCTGAAATGGGACACAGAAGGGATGAAGGGAGCAGGTTTGAGGTGGATAGACTTAAGTGAATGGAGAGTTGAGGGTGAGAAACAGTTTGTATACTGGCAGTTAGATATTCAAAATCACTGGGACAGAGTGTGAAAAAACATTTAGACCTGAGTGCAGACAATATCATTGGTTGGAGAGAAATTCATTGAGGCAAGCACTGAATTATATTGTTCAAGGTCTTTCTTTAAGGTTCAGCCTCCTCACAGATGGTGATTTTGTGACCTGTGAGACCCAAGGAAAATGGCATCACAGCTAGTAGGAGGAGGTGGAGAGAAGCCTAGTCAAGAGGCAGGGGTGCCTTGCTTACCTTGGAAAAAGGCCCATGAGATAGGAAGTGGAAGAGGTCTTGAACAGAGGGCAGCCCCATGCTGGAGATGGTCCTAGGGCAAAGCCCCACTAGATTAAGAGACAAGCATGTTGGAGATAGCCTGGGAAACCAGTAAGCAAGATCACCTGGTTTTCTTCCCCTTCTAGTTACAAGATGCCTAGCAGTGCAGCTGAAGAACTATTATCCAGGGGTGAGGGAGGCAGAGGGGGACAGGATGGTTTATGAACACTCCAGTGCAGGTCCAAAGTGAGTGGGAAATATCTGCCCAGTTGCACAAAAGCTCTCTACTGTCTAGGGTGTTATGATGAATATAATGGGCTATTTTTGAGTGTTTTGTTTCCTGGGTTCATGTACACCTACTGGTACTTTGCATCTTGTGTATTTTCTGTGGTGGATAAAATTAAAAATTGTCCCATACCCCAAACTTATGCTGCACACTGAGTACCTTTGTGGGAGGGCACATGCCCACAAAGTTAAACTCTAGACAAACCATACCAAAGCTTTTTCTTTTTCCAAGAGATTTTCCTGGAAAAATCCAGTTCAGGATATAAGCAACTTGATGCCATGGAGTCAGACCCCAAGAATCAAACCCAGTCTGTGTGCACCCAGAATCTCTGAGCTAGGACAGAGGTGTCAAACTCAGGTAAGCTTGCAGCAAAACTCCACCAGTGCACTGAATGAGTTTGTCTTTAGTTTTCCCCCAATCCTCTTTAAACACTTCCCCTATCTATCCTTTGGCCTTCTCCCTTTCCAGTACATAGAGCTCTATTCCCTTCTGCCTCCTCCATCAAAATTTGACATCATGTATCCCAGGCCCTCAAAGGTCTGACTTTAGGTATATGGCAATGAAAGCCATGGATTAAACCTATAAATTAATCCCTGCTAAAGCCTTTGCTTGACACTGTTCTCACAGTCCAATCTCCACCCAGCTAACTTCTGCTTTTATCTAATTATGCTCTTTAACAAAGTCATTAAGAAGTGAGAGGAATGCTAAGAATGTTAGGAATCATGATTACGGGCAGTAGAATATTTTGAGGAAGGTAAGTCAAACTATAGCACTCCACCTACATAAAGATCCATCCCAATTTAGGACTATATTTTTGGAGTCTAAGCCCCTTCCACTGGTGCTCCAAAAGTTACTAGAAGCTGAACAAAGTTAGTAATGGAGGGTATGAGGAAATGTAAGATAAAGAGGAAGGTTGGAGTGCAAAGAAGAAAACACCCTCAGCAGAGAAAGGACAGATCTAGACAACTCTAAGGCCCGTACAAGCAAGTCTATCAACTGAAAGGTTATAGGTAGTAAGAGGAAAAACCTCAAAATAAAGTTTTCTCATATAACCCTCAAAAGGAAGGGATAAGGCTTTTAAACCTGTGAGCCAAAGGACCAACTATATTGTAGCTTTTCTAGCTCTTCCTCTGGGGGCGCTTACACCATGAGTTAATACCCCTGCACTAGGTACGGAGGAACTGGTACCTACTGTAAGGCCCTGTGACAACAGCAGTCACATGGCTCTGGGGGAGTGATAGAGCAAGCTTTTAAAAACAATTACAGCTATTTTAAAACTTTGGTCCCAAGGCAGTATCTAGTTGCTATGACAACCCCAGCTCTCCAAGGAAACCCAACAACTAATGTGGTTGTTCCCCTCGTCACGCTGGCTGCATATACACCAGAAGGCAGCCATGAATGCTACAGGATGCTTCCACTAAAAGACGTTACTCTAGCACAGTAACAGCTCCTTCCCAAAGGCAAATTTGGTTATTTGGATCACCAGGAAATGCTTAAAAAAATTCCTGACCCAAACAAAATATTAGCACATTGTAGAGAACAGTTTGAAACCCTAGTTCAATAATTTTAGAAAATATACTGCTCAGATTCTGCATATTTTGGCTCAGAATGGTTCAAATACCTCTAATTTGGCTCAGAAGAAAACATGAATATTTCATTTCAGGATTCAGCAAATGAATCCAGTTCATTGTGGTTCCTGCTTCACAGTTCAACCAAAAAAAGCAAGCAGGAGATAGATATACACACAGCCGTTCCATTTTGTCACTGAAAAGAAAAATTTAGTCTGGATGCAGGAGTTGGAACTATACCTAGATGTATCTCAAAAGTTTGTTGAGAGAAAAGTGTCTCATAAACTCTGAAAAGTTATAAGCTTAAATTATTGTTATCAGGCATTCCTCAAACTAAGACTACATTCCTAATCCCTGTGGTTTTATTCTCAGAGTTGATTTTACTATATCCACAGCTCTATGTGTTCACTTGCCTCACATCATTCAAGGCTTACATCAAGGTCTTCCTCTTCCATGTATCCTTCACTGACTCTCCTAGTCAGAACCTTTCCCTCCTCTGAAGAAAGAGAGTCTTTATACCTGTGATTTGGATGGTATAGGGAACTCCCCAGTGAAAAGAAAATTCCTCTTCCAGGGAAGGAGATAGCACCTTCTCTATCTTAGAGAGATTAAGTGAGTTGCCCAGGGTCAAACAGCCAGTATGTGTCAAAGGTGGGACTTGAGCCCAGGTTTTCCTGGCTCTGAAGGCTGGTTTTCTATCTAGGGTGCCATGTATTACTGCATATCATATTATATATTATATCGCTGCATATATATAATTTTGCTAGACTGCAAACTTCATGAGAGCTGGGACTGGGTCTTTATTTTTCTATCTCTTACAAAATATAGTACAATGCTTCATACAAAGGGAGCAGCAGATACATAATATTGAATGGATGACTGAATGAATGAACACATCCCGAGCTGATCAGCTTAGCTCACTTGGTCCAGTATGGCGCCATCCCTTAGAATCTCCTCACCAACACTAAGTACACAAAGGAATCTGTGCTTTTACTCCAGGACACAAAGCTGTCCACAGGAGGAGGAATGAGAACTCATAATCTAGCTCCAACTCTACCACAGTGGGATCCTGAATAAGTCATTTACCTGTATCATGAGTTTCTTCATCTGCAAACATGAAACTAGTATTACCAGTTACTACTTCATAGGGCTGGTGTGGAATTCCAACAAAATATCATATGTAAATATGCTTTGAAAAGTAAAAATACCATACAAATATTATTGTTGTTGTTACTGTTATTATTATCTGAAGAATAAATTCTGGTGATGAATGATATAAGGCTAGTGCTATCTATAAAACATGGGAGGTCTAAGGGTTTATGATCCTTTAAGGAAGGACTCTGGGGCTCTAGAGATAAATTGTAAATAGAGAGATCAGACTTTCTGAGCAAGAGAAGTAAGGGTTATGCCTTTTCAGGGAAGGCCAATAATAAGTGTAAAAATCACATCTTATGAAACTCTCAGAGCCAAGAGAATTCAGAGTTATACTTCTGTGTATAGTAAGCAAAAAAGGGAAAATACCTACATTATAGGGCAACATCTATTATGCGAAGGGATCTTTATTTGAGGATAACTAGAAATAAATTAATTGAAAATGTCCCTAGTCTGGGGTACATAAATTATCAAAGCAGACACTAAATAAAGCAATGGTGATAATTCATTACTATATACAGACAGGTTTACTTACCCAAAATAATCATTTCAGGGGGGCAAAAAACAGAAGTAATATAAAGGCTGCTGCCTGAATGGATGTGCGCACACACACCACACACTTTGTTTTGGAAAATTAGGTCACACCATATCTGAGGAGGAAAATGTCATAAAAGTCTTTCCCCTGAGTTCACTAACAGCCTCCTCCCAAATAATGCAGCTTTGCCACAGCATCCAGAATCCAAACAGAGAACCTCTTACTAGACAGTATAATGGAAATTTATTTTCATTTCAGTATTATTAATTTTTAAAAATCAGTGCAACGACCTCTGGACACCATTCAAAATACACTATATAATGTTAGTTACACTTTAGACACATGCAACAGCATCCTTCAATGAGGGCAAAAGTCCTTTACAAACCATTACTTTTCTCTTCATTTCCTTCTTTTGTAGAGACATCTAATCCCACTTAAATTGTGATGAAAATGAAGCACAGAGGTGAAGGGTCAGTCATGACAACGTGCGTACTCATTTCGTCCGAGAGTCAGAAATCCTGACTTTCTTACCCAAAGTGCTGCCTAACCTATTTTCCTATGTCCTGTACCAGAAAGGACTAAAAGCAAAGTCTCTCTCATGGTTAACATCATCATTATTTCTGAGGGGTCCAATTGGAGGGGGTTTGGGAAAGTGGACTCTGAGAATTCCCTAAGACATGCTAGTTATCCTTCATTGACTCTCCAGCAATCAATATTCACCAGTCCCTCAACATATTTCCTCCCTCCCCTTAGCCACACCTCTTATCCTTCCCACCTGCCATAGCTCCTATATGTGGTTCCAGCCCTCCTTGGAGAAAACCAGCTGTACTGCCTCACGTACATCAGCCACCACATAGGAGGCTTCTAATAGGCTGGGGTCAAAGACGAAATCTCGGTGCCCATGGAATGGGGCCTCGGTCTGTCTCAGGGAGGGATTGTATACCCCACTACGTACTAGGATGGACAAGCATCTCTCTGCCGTTGGTGATCCCTGCTTTTCCTCGATCACTTCATAGCATTCCTGTACTTCAGCATTCATACTCTTCTGCAGGTAGCGGTTGTACAGGTTGGCACCATACACATCAGACACTGGATTATCACTGGGCAAAGGCAGCCAGAAGAGAAGAACAAATCAATGTAAGCTGGGTAGCCAAAAGTTGGAACTTTTTAAGGGAATGGGGAGGGAGAACTGGAGAGGTTCCCCCCAAGTATGGGAGGAGAAAGAAAGGGTGGCAGGGGAAGACAGGATAGGGCTAAGGCCAGAGGCTTAGAAAGGGAAAAGGCACAAAATATTACCCAATAGCATAGAGTCTTCGGATGGGGGCCCCCCAGGCCCGTGTCTCTGCCTGCCTCCTGATCAGAGACTCTGCATATTGGTAGGTAGTGATGTTGGGTTTGCCTACCAGGACCGTGTATTTCAATTCCTTGCCTGTTATTTTCTGATAGATGCTCTCCAGGCAGAGAAGAAAGGTGCCATGGCCAAACCTGAGCAAGAAGATAATTCATCAGTTCACCTTCAACACCTGGCCATTCCTTCCTCTCAATGACATTCCTACTTCAACCTCATCAGAGGTTCTTCCACCAGCTGTGATCAAACAACAGTGATACTTCTGAAATTTTCACTTAAAGAGCATTGTCAGGAATCCATTTAAGTAATCACTACCATTCCCGCAATTCCCATTTCATGTTACTATCAAAGCAGTCCCTTCACTAGAGAGGACTATAGTGAGGAACTCTGCATATTCTGTCAGATTTAGATGATGTAGCGGTTAGTTTTACAAAAATGTTTTTTTTCCTCTCTCTTTAAAAAATTCTGTTATAAGGAACGACTTTTTGTGGAGGAGATGTAGGAAGAATATATTAGAAATTATAGTAATATAAATAAAAATATAGGCAAAAATGTTTTCAAATTTAAAAAGAAAAGTATTCTGGCATAAAGCTATATAAAAAAAGATGTATTTTTAACTTTGTTAAAATGTATAAAAAATTCACAACTCTGATACAGATCAAAGAATCTCAGAATAAAGCTCATACTTTGCTGTGACTAACCCACAGCCCACATAAACCAGTGAGAGCTTATCCTAATTTCAGACAAATAACCAGCCCCTTGAGTGCCAGATTCCTTAGGACCCAGAAAATGCTTGACTCATAGTCATTAAACCAAAAATGTCAGAGCACTGGTCCAACTCTAAGGGCTATTTGGTTAGAAGGGAGTAATGTATAGAAGGTTTGGAACTACTTAACTACTGGTTTATTGAAAATTGGTGTCAGGACAAGAATATAAAAACCACAAACTCCTTATCTATCAATTACAGAAAAAGGGACAAGGAACAGAGGAAATCCAGGCAAGGATTACACTGTCTGCTACTGAGACAAACCTGTTTCATTTGAGAAGATAATCTAATGATGTCTATACAACATTGTAAGATGTACCATTATTGGTCAAAAAAAAAAAAATACACACACACACACACACTCTGACCTACGGCTTGGAGATCTGGGCTCTGATTTGATCTCCCTATTTATTTATTTAGTCACTCGATGACTCCAGGCTCCATTCCTATCACTTAAAGAGTCAGCAGAATACTTCTGGTTCTTCCTAACCTTCCTCTTAGAATAAAGACAGACTAAAACGAGAAAGTATCTGTACTATGAAAATTCACCTGGCAAACCAGATAAAGGGCTGGCCTCAGTCAGGAAAACCTGCCTTCCAGTACTGATTCTAACATATATTTGTCATGTAACCCTGGGCAAGTCACTCAATGCCTCTATGCCCCAGTTAACTCTCTGAGACAAGTTGCAGAGAAGATGGCAACCTGAAATAGTGGAAGAAGTTCCCTATACTGATGAAATCACATAAGTACAATCTCTATCTCTATCCCTACCATCATTACTATAAGACACCATAAGTATAAGACACTCTGTGACCTCAAATTCAATTATGCATAACATTTGGGGAAAGGCAGAGGAAAGGAAGTTGTTTGAATTTCTGGTGTCTACACGCTTCAGATTCTTGTTCCTCGTCTGGACACATCTAAGCTCTGTGTGTGTGTGTTTTTAGAGCTGTGTTTCTAAGCTATCAGCCTACTTTATAAATTCCTTTAAAATAAAGACTGTGTTACTTTCTATATTCTCCTTGGCATCTAACACAGTGTCTTGCCCATTTATTAAGTATTTGCTAATTGACTGACTTATGTAAAGGGATGTGTGAAACCTACTCCAAAGTTCCCAGACTATGAGAAGAACAGAAGTCCTTCCTAGCTGGGGAGTTAAATTCTCACAGTATCAGAATAAAACCTAGAAGACCATGGCTATCAGTGATCAGTACACAGCCAGAAAACAAGGTCAAGGCTCCAAGGCTAAAGACCATGACTCTTCACCTGGGCATCTTGGCTTCAGCCATCCAAAGGAGATCCATGTTGCTGATCAGGATAGGAAGATGGGGGTAGGGAGCTACTGCCATTCCTGTACCAGGGTTCCCATTGCTGAGAAGAACATCTATGATAAGTTGAAGACTTGTCTCCCAGCGAACTGGCTCTCCAAGGAGGAGTACCCCTTTAAACAACAAAAAACACATATAGGTAAGGATTTTGCAAAACATTTATCATATACTCTCTGCAGTAGGGTGGAGTCAAGCCCTAGTGGAGGCTGAGTCAGTGCCATTCAAAGGAGAAGTCCTTGGCTCCAATTAAATTATTATGCCATTGGCACAAAGACCTCAACCAACTAACAAGCCATTTAGTCATTACTCAAGTTGCTTTAAACCCCAGAGTTAAAGAGGGAGCTTTGTATTTTCACTTGTGCCACTGAGCAAAAGTAAGCTTTGGTTTTGCTCCTGTCTGCTACATCATCACCATTCCTACCACTTCCCCTCATGTTACTAAGAAAGAAGCATGGTTTTACTGAAAGAATACTTGCCTAGGAATCAGGAGACCTAGATTCTGTTCTTGGTTCTGCCACTGACTAACAGGAAAATCAGCATATTGCTGAAACCACTCTGGGCCTATTTCTTCTTTTGGAAAATGAAGGCCTTAAGTTATATCACCTCAAAGCTCTGAGTCTATAAATGTTTTGGAAAAGTTAGGTCCTCACTGGAATAAGGGAAGAGATCATTTGAATCCCCCTAAATTGTCTCACAAGATCAAGAGGTAGAGGCACAGAAATCACACAAACTCAAAGAACTTCACTTACCTTCTATGGGAGGGAAGTCAGTCTTCAAGGGAGGCTATCAAGAGATAAATAACAGAAGATGTCAATGTGACTGTTTACTCAACTGTTTACTGACACCACACCAAATTCAAGCTGTGGATTTGAGAACGGAGCATTTCAGCCCAACCACTAACAACAGTCACCCAAAAGAAAAAATAAAGGATAAAATTGGATAGACTTGAGAAATAGGGCCATAGAAATAAGAGTCAGGGCCATCTGATTTTTAAAAGCAAAGGCTGAGGGACACCTTGAAGCACATGGAGTAATTTTCTTTTAATGAATAAAGAATTGTTGAAAATGGGCCTATCTTGGAGCAAGATACTTGGGAAGGGAGCTGAAGGTGTGGGGGAAAAACCCACTATGGGGGATCCATAGAACTTTAAGAATAGATTAGACCACCATTTGTCTTAGAGAGTTTAGGGGGCAGAATCTGTTCATTAAAGATATTTGGGGATACCTTTCTTGTTTTAGTGATTTAAAAGTTGACTGGATGATATCATAAGAATATTAGTTTCTGAAAGGGAGGTAAGGAGACGGTAGCATTGGTACATGCAATGGAGTGACTGAACCAGTGATAGATATGATGAAATATAAAACTGGTAGGAGAATTCTTGGAAATATGGGGAGTCACAAAGTACTGCAATAATGACTAAGGATAACTATAAAAAATCCTAGTGGGAGGGGCTGTAAGGTTATAATAATGGATGGATTGTTGTTTGTCCTTCATTCTTGAAGGGGATCATGGCATCAGGAAGGTCATGACATGACTTGCAAATCAATTGACTTTAGTGAGGGAGGACTCTTCAAAGTCACCAGCCTCACTTTCTCCTCTGGAGCCATCTGGGTCCAGTGGCAAAATATAAATCAGGATGACTGGAGATACCCCCCAATGATGGATGGAAGACACTGTTGGAAGGAAGGGGAAAGGCAAGAACATTGGGATATCAGGTTCTAGAGGAAGACAGATTCCAGCCCAATCCTATACTGAATACCATAGTCTTTGGCCGTCGTTCAAGATCAACCATGTCAAGTATAGGAAATGTTTGTCTCAACTCATCAATAGTAACCACATTCTGGAAACCCAAGCTGGATCATGAAATTAAGGAAGCAAAATATTGCTGCTGCCTCATTAGAAATCAGAACAAGAGGAATAATGATTTTACCCATTTACTCCTCATCAAATTACAAATGGTGCAATACTAAGCAAGCTGTATGAGCAAAAATCCTTGGTCATTACACTATATTAGCCCTATTATTCACATCACCAGAGGAAAAGAGAGTAAATAATCTATGACAATGTTTTCTGGGGGGAAGGAGGGAAACTGGACTGAGATTTTATCAGTATAGGGAAGTCTGTGAGTAGAAATGTCCTCCATCCCATCAGCAACTCTAGTAACTTAAAATCTTAAGACAGGTGCCTGGGGCACCAAGGGGTTAACACTTACCCATGATCAAACAACTAGTATGTGTCAGAAGTATACCTTGAACCTAGGTCTTCCTGACTCCAAGCCTGGCTTCCATACTATATCTCTTAAAACAATGGACAAATAGTTAGGTTTATCTTTGTAATATCAAAGAGGTCAGTCCCAACTATGAAGCTTGGGCAGCAGTAGAAGAAAGCTTTAAGTTACAAAAAAACCCACTATATGTGTGTGTGTGTGTGTGTGTGTGTGTGTGTGTGTGTGTGTGTATGTATATGTATATATTGGGATATGGATACACTGCTAAAGCAAACACTATCATACAATACTATTTGTGAAACATATCACAGTCCCAAGACTGAAAAAAGTCTTACCAAAAAATCAACCAAAGAAACTTCTCACAGAATATAAATCAATGCTACTCATCCTACACCCACACCCAACCCAACAAAGGGACTACCTAGAAAACAGCAAGATTCTGGTAAGGGAAGAGGGCAGGGGAGAGGAGTCTCCTCACACACAGATGGTTCTGGTTAAGTGTAGCCAGCAGGACATGAATGTGTTGCTATGCTACCAGCCCAGAAAGTAAGGTAATGAGGAATGGGAGAAAGAACACTGGACTAGGAGTCAGAACTTTTGGGGGGGGGGGGCGGAGTAGGGAAGGGGCAGAGCAAAGATGGTGGAGGAGAAGTGGAGACTTGCTACATCTCTCCCCCCACGCCCAGCCAAATACCTGTTAAAAAATAACTCTAAGCAAATTCCGGAGCTGCAGAACCCACAGAATAATAGAACGAAGCACATTTCCAGCCCAAGACCGCCTGGAAGGTCAATGGGAAGTGTCTATCGTGCCACACTGGGAGCACAGCATAGTCCAGTGTGGACTTAGCAAGCAATGATGGGACCTGAGCAGGCTGGGAGTGGAGGTCTGGGGGGAGAGATGGAATCTTTGGCACCTGTGGTGGTTTCCAGACTTCACAACCCAAAACACCAAGGACAAACTGGAAGGTCAGTGGAAAAAACCTGTCAGATCTGTGTGAGAGAGTACAGTGGTCCGACCCCAGTCCCAGGGTGGCAGAGGGGGTGTAGGAAACCACAGCAGCTGCAGCAGGGACAGAGGCAGCAGCTATTTGTGGAGCTCTAAGCCCACAGATTGTGGGGGGGATTGGGCAGCTAATAGTACACCCCTACCCCCATTGTAAGCAGAGAACCACCTTGACAAAGAGCTCAAAAGTCAAGTAAAAGGCTGGGGAAATGAGCAAAAACTGGATAAAGAATCAGACTATAGAATCTTACTTTGGTGACAAGGAAGACCAAAATATACAAACAGAAGAAGACAACTAAGTCAAAGCTCCTCCATCCAAAGCCTCCAAGAAAAATATGAATTGGTCTCAGGCCATAGAAGAGCTCAAAAAGGATTTTGAAAATCAAGCAAGAGAAGTAGAGCAAAAATTGGAAGGAGCGATGCAAGAAAATCATGAAAAATGAGTCAATTGCTTGCTAAAGGGGATCGAAAAAATGCTGAAGAAAATAACACTTCAAAAAATAGACTAACTCAAATGGCAAGAGAGATCCAAAAAGCCAATGAAAAGAAGAATGCCTTACAAAGCAGAATTGGCCAGATGGAAAAGGAGGTCCAAAAGCTCATTGAAGAAAATAATTCCTTAAAAATTAGAATGGAGCAGATGGAAGCTAATGACTTTATGAAAAATCAAGAAATTATAAAACAAAACCAAAGGAATGAAAAAAGAGAAGACAATGTGAAATATCTCACTGGAAAAACAACTGACCTAGAAAACAGATCCAGGACAAACGATTTAAAAATTATTGGACTACCTGAAAGCCATGATCAAAAAAAGAGTCTACCCATCATCTTTCAAGAAATTATCAAAGAAATCTACCCTGATATTCTAGAACCACAGGGTAAAATAGATATTGAAAGAATCCACCAATCACCTCCTGAAAGAGATCCCAAATGGAAAACTAGAAATATTGTAGCCAAATTCCAGAACTCTCACATCAAGGAGAAAAATATTGCAAGCAGCCAGAAAAAAAAAATTCAAGTATTGTGGAAACACAATCAGGATAACACAAGATCTAGCATCTCCTACATTAAGGGATCAAAGGGCTTGGAATATGATATTCCAGAGCTCAAAGGAGCTAGAATTAAAACCAAGAATCACCTACTCAGCAAAACTGAGTATAATACTTCAGGGGAAAAATGGTCATTCAACGAAATAGAGGACTTTCAAGCATTCTTGATGAAAAGACTAGAGCTGAATAGAAAATGTGACTTTCAAACACAAGAATCAAGAGAAGCATGAAAAGGTAAACAGGAAAGAGAAATCACAAGGCAGCTACTAAAGTTGAACTGTTTACATTCCTACATGGAAAGATAATATTTGTAACTCTTGAGACTTTTCTCAGTATTTGGGTAGTTGGAGGTATTATTATATACATATATGTAGACAGAGGGCACAGGGTGAGTTGAATATAAAGAGATGATATCTAAAAAAATAGGGAGCATATTTTTAAAAAATAAAATTACGGGCTAAGAGAGGAATATATTGGGAGAAGGAGAAAGGGAGAACTAGAATGGGGTAAATTATCTCTCACATAAAAGAGGCAAGAAAAAACTTTTTCAATGGAGGGGAAGAGTGGGGAGATGAAAGGGAAAGAGTGAGCCTTATTCTCATCAAATTTGTAATGATGAGGGTAATATGCACATTCAATTTGGTATGAAAATCTACCTTACACTACAGGAAAGTAAGGGGGAAAGGGATAAGCGCAGGTAGGACAGATGATAAAAGAGAGGACAAATGGGAGGAGAGGGTAATTAGATGTAAATACTTTTGAGGAGGGAGAGGGTCAAAAGAGAGAGTAGATTAAATGGGGGGCAGAATATGATGGAGGGAAATATAGTTAATCTTTCACATCATGACTGTTATTAAAGTATTTTGCATGATTACACATGTATAACCTATATTGAATTGCTTGCCTTCTCAGTGGGGATGGGTGGGGAGGGGGGAAAGGAAAGAAGCTGGAACTCAAAGTTTTAAATTGTTCTTACATACAGGCAATGGGGTATGGAAATCTATCTTGCCCTACAAGAAAACAGAGGGGAAGGTGATGAGAGAAGGGAGAGGTATGATAGAAGGAAGGGCAGATTTAGGGAAGGGGTAATCAGAATGCATGCTGTCTTGGGGTGGAGGGGAGAGATAGGGTGAAAATTTAGAACTCAAAATCTTGTGGAAGTGAATGTTGAAAACTAAAAATAAAACTAAATAATAAAACTAAACTAAACTAAAAATAAATTTAATTAATTAATTTTAAAAAATTAAAAAACTAAAATTTAAAACTAAAAAAGGGAACTTGGAGTGGGTCTGCAGTTTCAATTCAACAAATATGTACTTATTAAGTACCTACTGTATGCCAAGGCTACTATGCTAGGCTCTGAGGATACAAACACAAAAATTTTTTAAGTCCTGCCCTCAATAAATTAACATCCTCCTGCGGAAGAAAAAGTGAAGAAAGGTAAGTTAATACAAAATAAAGGGAAAGGACAAAATAAAGGTACTGGACAAGAACTTCCTAGTGGAAAAATTCCTTCTCCCATGCAGGCTGAAATCTTCTCTGAAATTCATTTTAGAGAGTAGCCTAGAACATAGAGTTGCTAAATGATTTGTCCAGGGGCACAGAGCCAGTATGTACCAGAAGTGGGCCTTGAAACCAGATTTCCCCTTCCACTATATCACACTAGCTCTCATACTACAAAATATATAGGAAGTAAATACAAGATAACAGGGGGAGAGAAAGGGGGAAGAGACACACTAACAACTCAGGGGCTTGGAAAAGGCCCTGTATAATAGGTGGAGGATGAGCTGAGATTTAAATGGATCTAGGGATTCTAAGAAGCAAAGGTAAGAGAGGAGAACATTCTAGATGTAGGGGACAGCCTGTGCAAAGGAGACAGAATGTCAAGGGGAAGGAACAGTTAGTTAGGCCAGTCTGACTAGAACATACAGTAAATGAGGAGTGATAGGGATGAGGCATAGGAATTGGACCTACAATTCATTAGTACAGAGGATTCGCAAGTGAGGAAACACCCTCCACTTTACGCAGGTCAGCACCTTCTCTGAAATTTATAGTCTTAGAGAGTTGCATATCAGTGAGAAGTTAAGTGATCTGATCAAGATCACACAACCTGACTGTGTCAGAGGAAGATCTGAAGCCAGATCTCCCCCTGGCTTTTAAGGGGGAATAAGCAGGAAGAAGTAGTGTGAAATGAGTCTGGAAAAATAGTTTAGAGCCAGACTGTGAAAGGTTTTAAATGCCAGAGTTTTATCCTAGAGGCAACAGACAACCACTGAAGCTTTCTGAACAGAGCAATGACATGGAGAGAACTTGTACTTTAAGAACATCAATCTGACAATTCTGTGGATGATGAAGGATGGAGAGACTTGAAACAGAGAGATCAATTAGGAGGAGGCTATTGCACAGTGAAGGGGAAGGGTGATAAAGGCCTGAAAAGTGGGGGAGGGGAATTTAATGAGTGGGGAAGGAGAGAAGACTCAAGAGAGATTATGGAAGCAGAATTGGCAAGACTTGGTAACTACATTGAAGGTGATTTCAAAGTTGCATCCCTAGTGACTGAAGGAACAGTGGTACCCTTCAAAAGAAAAAGGGAAATTAAAAAGAGAAGTGGATTTAAGAGGAAAAGACAATGAATTTTTAATCATATAATATCCGTCCTGCTTTAGTCATGAAATTACAGGAAAAGTACTTAAACTCTGAGTCTCAGTTTCCTCATCTATAAACCAAGAATAATAACACTTAATACTACCCATCTCACTATGGTACAGTGGAAAGAACAAAGAACTTGGAGTCAGAAGACCTTGGTTCAAATCCTAGCTTTGCCCATTACCTGTGTGACCTTAGACAAATCACTGACCTCTAATTCTCAGGAAGGGGCTATAGGAAAACATTACTTAGTTCAATCTGAAGATAGATGAGGATGGGAGGGAAGGATAAACCTAAGACAGAGAGAGAGTAATTGTGGAGTACATGGAAGCAGGGGACAGATATTTAGGGTTTTTTTTAGCTCTAAATCCTTAATCCTATTATCCTACAGGATTGTAAAAAAACACTTTATAAATTGCAAAGCAGTTTATTAATGTTACTTTATTATTATTACTGTAAAGGCTAAAATTAATAAAGACCAAATCAATCAATATTCATTGAGCATCAACTGTATATAAAGCACTGTGCTTAACCCCATGGTGAAAGGAAAGAGAACTAGGATAGAACAAACTACAATCTGGTTGAAGAACTAAAATATATGGGGAGCGCAGCAGCACAAACAAATCCCATGTCAGAGGACATGCTTAAATCCTGCCTCTACTTGATTTGGATATGTCACCTCCCCTTTATGAGTGTCAGTTTCTTTATCTGTAAAATGGAGGTGTTCAACTAGATGGTCTCCAATGACTCTAACTACTCTAAATACAATGATTCCATATGTGCCAAATGCATGGAACAGCCACTAAATATTACCGATGCTTAAAAGAGAGAAGAACATCACAGATCTAGGGAGCCAGAGAAGGCTTTACAAAGAGGATGCTCTAAGCCTTGATGGATAGGCAGGACTCAGCTAGATAAAAAGGAGTTGAAGTGGAGGAAAGGAAGATGAAGTTACTCTAGGAGGACTGTGTGTGTATGAAGGTCAAAAAATAGGAACTTCCAAGTAGGGTTTAGGACAATGGGTCCTACCTGCCATGTCCCATCTCAGTTCCTACATAAGCTTCGTGAAGGATAATGGTTTAAGACATTGCTCCTACCAGAGCCTCATACAGCCCTGGTGTTGCCAAAACATTTATGCTGCTACACAAAAACAGAAGCAGCCTAGTTGCCACCTTGACACCAGCCACAGAAACAAAATCCTGATGAAGTTCATAAGAGACTATGGTTGGATTTAATTTCATTCAAACTCCATTCTGTCACCATCCTATGCTATCAGCATCAATTCATTCTCTTCTTTGACTCCTCTATTCTACCTTCATGCTAGTCCATGGTCCATGATTATCATGTCCCCAAAACTATATTGGCAAAATAAAGGAAAAGTGTCACTTTATGTCTCCCCACCTTACAGTTTGTGAATTCTGATCCATGTTGGTGAAGGGAGCATGAGGGATAATAAAAGGGGTTCATGGGAAGCATGAGAAGCCTGGAGGAAGCAGAATTATGGAATTTCAGTTTTAAAGGGGCCTCAAAGGCCATCAAGAGCAATCCAGAACTAAACAGGAATCTAATCTAAAGATCCTCTAACAAGAGACCTTTAGTGCTCAAGATTCACTGTTCTGTGAGCGGGTCAGCTCACTTTTAAATAGGACTACCTTAAGAAGCAGGTTTTTCTTTTATCAAGTCAAAATCTACCCCAGCATCTTTAACCCACTAATCCTAGTCCTACCCTCTAAGGGGAACCAATCAGAACAAATATTTAAAGACAAATATCAAATCTTCATGATGTTTGAAATAAGTGGATTTAACCTTCTGTTGATGCAAATCTTTTGAGCAGCTTTTGTAACTATCATCAGTGACTCCCTAATCATCAAATTCAATGACATTTTTTCCAATTCTTATCCTCCTTTATTTCTCTGGGATCATTTGACATTATTAAACATTGTACACTGATAAAATTAACTTTTATCATACTAATTTGTATAAATCTCAGTTTTACAAAGTATGTTTTGGTTATCTAATTAGAGTATATAAGGACAGTATTTCATGTATTCTTTCCCACAGAACCAACTGACTCCTTGAAGTTAGGATGGCCCATAGAAGAAAGCTAGAAAGTTGATCATCAAGGGCAGAGAAAGCCTTTCCCACACCCAGGTCAACTTTCTACTCCTTACTGTCTTTCCTGACCCTCCTTCTTGGCTAATACTACATTCCACTGATTCCACACTGAACTTGGCATCTTTTCAGTCTCTAATTGGATATCTTCATTTAGTCTTTATTCAGAGCTCTAACATTATTTCCAACCCTGAAGAATACAAGAAGGATACTTCCTGGCATGGTCAACCACAGGCCCCTGCCCAGATACCAGCATTCGCTTCTTATGGAACTGTGAGAAGAACTTCAAGGGGCTACTGGAGAGTATTACTTGTTCTGGTTCAACCTGCAGAGAGATGAGGATTAGGAGGAAGGGTAAATAAGGGTAATGAGAGGAAGTAAATATGGAGCAAACAGAAACAAGGGAGTAGATGTAGTCTTTCAAGTTTTATCTCCTCTGAAACATTAAAAAAAAAAAATCAATTAAATAACCTAGCAAAAGTATAACCTGGCATCTGACACCCTCCTTAAGCCATCTGCATGGTTGAGGCAAAAGTTATCCAAATCATTTCTTGCACAAAAAAACCAGAAAGGTTAATACTCTGATTTTTACCCAAATTATCCCTCTGCCGGAGAGATCCCATTTCAAAATCACAGCTGTATGTGTGCACTTAATTTTCATGGAAATTCACCTTCGCTTTTTCTAAAAGTCCCCACTGGGATATTAGTTTTTTAATCTCTAGATTCACAAAAGATTCATCATCTTCAAGACAGCTCTTACAAACTTATGTGGCATAACTATAATAAGGCCAGGTTTTATTATGACATAAAAAAATCATACATATGAAAAGCTGGAAAAAATCTCAAGGATCATAGATTTTAAGTTGGGACATAGACACCTTAGAGATCATCTACTCTGACCTACTCCTTTTGCAAATGATGAAACAGAAATTCAGAGAAATTGAGTGACTTGGTCCAAGGAGACACATTCTCTCTCTCTCTCTCTTACATGTGCACACACACGTGCACGCGTGCACAAACGTGCACGCATGCACACGCACACACACACACACCCCTAATAATTGGCAGTGCTGGGATCTGAATCCAGGTCCTCTGACTTTAAAATCCAATCCACTACATTATATTGCTTCAGCAAATCAATGTCATGATTCAAAGCAGTCATATTGACTCTATAAACCTTTTTGGAATGTTCTAGGATTTAGGATCAGTTTCCAACCTACACAAAGAACATCAGTCTTAAAAAAAAAAAAAAAAAAAAAAGGTAAAACAACATGATGGACAGAACACTGAACCTGGAATCAGAAGACCTGGTCAGGCCTGGGTAAAGCTTAGCAAGTCACTTAAACTCTAAGACTCAGTTTCTTCATCTGTAAAATGAGGCCTCAAAGGTCCCTGCCAGATCTAAAGCCTATGATACTATTAACTTCACTCAACTTACTAATTTTTAGCTATTTCTAAAAATCGAATTCAATCTCAAAGGATTTGTCACCACCGAGGATATTCAGAAGAAAGTGCTGCACATTCTAAAGGCAATTCAAGAGCATTCCATAAACGTTTCCAACAGGACACTAACACTGGAACATAGCTTCCCAAGGGGACAAAAGAAACACTCAAAAAAGTTAGGCATTCTGGTACATTTTTTAACAAATCAGTCATTTTGTAACTTTGTAATTTGTACTAGAGATCTGACTATATATAGTCTTTGCCCTTGAAGGGCATGCTGAATGCATTGGGGAGTGCAAGAAGCACTCTGGCGTGGCCTGAAAAGGGCCTTTATCACAAAGGGTGAAAATCTTAGAAAATTCCAAATTAAGAGGATACCATAAGATGGAGGAAGGTTGAATGGTCAAATTGTGGGTAATGCCTTTGAAAAGGTCAGAAAGACCAGTGCCTCAAGGCTACATTCTTCTGCAGTTCTTCTCCTTACCTGCATACCCAGGAGGTCCGACAGTTCATGTGCTTTCACCTGTGGTGCACAATTTCCGGCATTAGTGACAAAGACAACTGGCACTCGAAGATGCCCATTTGAGTCAACCAGCTTTCGGGCAGCTTCCAAGGCAGCAGGGATCGCTCTGTGACCACGGACAAACACCCCATCAATGTCGAAGAGGAACCCAAAGGTTGGAGGGGTCTGCACAGAGAGGGTAGGAGAGGGGAATTACCACTGCATCAAGGGAATGAGGGGAGAAAGGAAAGGGAAATTCAAGTTACAAGAGAAAGGAAACCAAATACACTGAAATACAGTTATGAAAAAAAAATTTTTAAGTTCACAGACCCCCAAAGTTAAGAACCACTCTTCTGGAGAAAGGTGGTTCAATATGGTAGAAAGCACTTTACTCAGCCAGCAAGTGATCCTGTCTCCTTCACTCAGAAAACTGAGGTTAACCCTTGTAAATTCCTTCATCTCTTTTACTCTACATCTAAAACCCTTTAGCATCTGCCCTCTTATCCTTTGTTCTAATCACTGAATAAGAGACTTCTTTCTCCATAAAAAGGCTAACCTTATCCTCTTGTGCTTCTGACCCTATTTCTTCCCATCTGCTCTAGGTAGTTACCCCATCAGTCATTTCTTCTCCCCTCCTATCTACTGATCCCTTCTCCACTAACTACAAAAATATTCTGGTCTCCCCCATCCTTAAAAACTATTCACCTGATCCTAACACCTCCTCAATTATTCTAGCTCTGCCTCAGTTTTACTATAAAACTTCTAGAAAGTCATCTAAATCCACTGTTTTCACTTCCTCACTATTCACTCACTTCTCAATCCCCTGACTAGACCACTCCTGACGAAACTCTTTCTCAAAAACAACTAATGATCACTAAATGGATAAATCCAATGTTCTTTCCTTAGTCCTCGACCTTCCTTGACTTCTTTGCAGGTATTTATATTGAGGACCACTCTTCCTCTTAAAATGCTCTATGATATTTCTCTCAGTTCTTGATGCTGCCTCTAACCACTACTTTGTAGTCAACTATTTCATTATGTATTATTATTGCTATACAGCATATCCGATGTTAACCTCTCTTCTGAACTCAAATCCTGCACTGCTGAATACCTTCTAGACATCTTTACTTTGATGACTCAGAAACACCACAAATTCAACACTTCCAAAACAGGACTCATCATCTTCCTGTTGATACCTACTTCTTCAAACTTCCCTATTTCTTTTAAGAGTATCATCATCGGCCTAGCGCTACTAGATCTCAAATTGTATTATAAAGCAGCAATTATCCAAACCACTTAGTACTGGCTGAGAAATAGAAGTGTAGACAAGTGGAATAGACTAGGCACTCAAGACACAGTAGGCAAGGAACACAGCAACCTCCTGTTTGATAAACCCAAGGACCCCAGCTCCTGGGATGAGAACTCACTGTTCGACAAAAAATTGCTGGGAAAACTGGATAACAGTGTGGTGGAAACTAGGCACAGACCCATGCCTGACACCGTACGCAAGAATAAAGTCCAAATGGGTACACGATCTAGGTACAAAGATTGATACTATGGACAAACTGGATGAGCAAGGAATAGTGTATTTATCAGATTTATGGAGAAGCGAAGAATTTTTGACTAATGAAGAGATAGAAAGCGTTATGAAATCCAGGATGGATAATTTTGATTACATTAAACTGAAAAGTTTTTGCACAACCAAACCCAATGCAACCAAAATTCGGAGGGATGTAATAAATTGGGAAAGAATTTTTACAGCTAATCTCGGGGATAAAGGCCTCATTTCTAGAATATATAGAGAACTGAGTCAAATGTACAATAATACAAGTCATTCCCCATTTGATAAATGGTCAAAGGCTATGAATAGGCAATTTTCAGAGGAAGAAATTAAAGATATCTATAATCATGTGAAAAAATGCTCTAAATCACTTTTGATTAAAGAGATGCAAATCAAAACAACTCTGAGGTACCACATCACAACTATAAGATTGGCAAACATGACAGAACAAGAAAATGATAAATGCTGGAGAGGATGTGAGAAAGTTGGAACACTAATTCATTGTTGGTGGAGCTGCGAGCGCATCCAACCATTCTGGAGAGCAATTTGGAACTATGCCCAAAGGGCTACAAAAATGTGCATACCCTTTGACCCAGCAATATCACTACTGGGACTGTATCCCCAAGAGATCATAAAAATGGGAAAGGGTCCCACATGTACAAAAATATTTATAGCAGCACTCTATGTAGTTACCAAAAACTGGAAGTCAAGGGGATGTCCATCAATTGGGGAATGGCTGAATAAATTATGGTATATGAATGTACTGGAGTACTATTGTGCCATAAGAAATGATGAACAAGAAGACTTCAGAGAGGCCTGGAAGGACTTATATGACCTGATGCTGAGTGAAAGGAGCAGAACCAGGAGAACTTTATGCACAGCAACAACCACAGTGTGTGAGAGTTTTTTCTGGTAGACTTAGATTTGTGTAATAACACAAGAACTTCTTACCAAAAAAAAAAAAAAATCCCAATGGAGGATCTCAAGGCAAAATGCCTGCCACACTCAGAGAGAGAAATATGGAAGTCACTCACATATTGTAGCAGATCATGTTTGTGTATGTGTATGTGTTTGTGTATCATGTTCTGATTTGTTATACGATTTCTTTCATTTATCTTAGTCTGACTACATAGCATGACTATAGTGAAAATATACTCAATAGGAAAGTATATGTAGAATCTATACAGAATTGTATGCAGTCGTGGGGAGGGAGGGGGGGAGTGGGGGGTAGGTGGGGGGGATAAAATCACAATTGTATGGCAGTGATTGTTAAACATTACAAAATAAAAAAAAAAAAGAATTTTTACAGCTAATCTCGGGGATAAAGGCCTCATTTCTAGAATATATAGAGAACTGAGTCAAATGTACAACAATACAAGTCATTCCCCATTTGATAAATGGTCAAAGGCTATGAATAGGCAATTTTCAGAGGAAGAAATTAAAGATATCTATAATCATATGAAAAAATGCTCTAAATCACTTTTGATTAAAGAGATGCAAATCAAAACAACTCTGAGGTACCACATCACACCTATTAGATTGGCAAACATGACAGAACAGGAAAATGATAAAAGTTGGAGAGGATGTGGGAGAGTTGGAACACTAATTCATTGTTGGTGGAGCTGTGAGCTCATCCAACCATTCTGGAGAGCAGTTTGGAACTATGCCCAAAGGGCTACAAAAATGTGCATACCCTTTGACCCAGCAATATCGCTACTAGCACTGTAACCCCAAGAGATCATAAAAATGGGAAAGGGTCCCACATGTACAAAAATATTTATAGCAGCACTCTTTGTAGTTGCCAAAAACTGGAAATCAAGGGGATGCCCATCAATTGGGGAATAGCTGGATAAATTATGGTATATGAATATAATGGAGTACTATTGTGCCATAAGAAATGATGAACAAGAAGACTTCAGAGAGGCCTGGAAGGACTTATATGATCTGATGCTAAGTGAAAGGAGCAGAACCAGGAGAACTTTGTGCACAGCAACGACCACTGTGTGCGAGAGTTTTTTCTGGTAGACTTGGAACTTCATAACAACACAAGAACTTTAAAAAAAAAAAATTCCCAATGGTCTTCTAAGGCAAAAAAATGCCTTCCACACTCAGAGAAAGATCTATTCATTCGCAGAATGTAGCAGATCACTTTTATGTGTGTGTGTGTGCTTTGATTTGTTATACGATTTCTTCCATTTACTTTACTTCATCTACACAGCATGACTACAGTGAAAATGTATTCAATAAGAATGTATGTGTAGAGCCTATATAGAGTTGGGGGGGGGGGGAACTGTTAAGTTTTATGGTAGTGATTGTAGAACATTAAAAATAAAAAAATAAACAAAAAAAAGAGCATCATCTTCCAAATCACCCAGGTTTATAAACTAAATCAATCTACCTTTTCCCTCACTCCTCATCCCTAAACACAATCAAGACTCTGTTGAGTCTACCTCTGTAATATCTCTAATATTCATTTCCTGCTCACAACTCACACTGCCCAAATCCCAGTCTAGGCTCTCATTTCTTATGCAGACTATTACAACAGATTCTTTATTGTTCTCTCTGCTCCAATCCAATATCCACATGGTTGTCAAAAGAATCTTCCTAATGGCACAAGTCTGATCTTGTCATTTTCCTACTCAAAAACCTTCAGTGACTATTACCTTAAAGTTTAAATTCTTCTGCCTTGTATTTTTAAAGCCCTCTAATCTAGTTCCAACCACATTTCCAGTCTTTTTTAACTCCTCTTTCATGTATTCAAATCAAATTGCCTTACTAGCCATTCTTTGAAAGCAGTATTGTATCTCTTTTCTCCATGTTCTTCTATAGTATGTCCCTCCTATCTGGAATTCTCTCCCTCTGTGCCATTGCTTTTTAGAAGCCCTTTTGAGCACTGCCAAAGACACATCAAACCCCAGAAATGGTCAAACAGATTCTCTTCCAGAGTTCACTCGTTTGGTGATGTCTTTTGTGAACATGGCTTTGAGAATTACAAGAAAAGGAAGCCAAAAGACCATCCATTTTGTGTTCCACCAGGTCAAGGAAGCAAGTAGGTTCAATTTTTGAATGCTTGTTTTCCAGTACTTCCTTTTGGAACTCTGGTGGGATATAGCTAAAAAAATGATATGCTACTTCCTTCCTTTATACTATTGCCAGACTAATCATTATACATAGATATGGTCATTTCACTTAACAATCTTCAACCGGTGTTCAAGGCCTTTAATGATCTGATATCACTCTCCTGTCCCAGCTTTATCTCATAGTCCTTATTTCTGTACAACTCTGTCATCAAACCCTAGGTGGTTCCTTGGTCCTACCCTATGACAGGGGTGGAAGACTGGGATGAAGCATCAATTGAAAAGAAGAGACAGCATCAAGTTAACTCTTCTTTTGACTCTTCCATGATAACTAAGTTATAGTAGCTCTTTCTTATACTACACCTTCCACAAAGGCATAAGAAGATCTTATCCATGGGTAAGACTTCTGCATGGCAGTCGGAGAGAAGGGATTTCACTAAACAAGTTTACTCTTAGGTCTCTGACTGCCTTTTTTACTTTCTATTTCCTTTCCTAGGCAAGTGATCTAACATCATTCTGAAGATGGGCACATCCAGGCTTTGAGGTTACCTTATGAGTTCAAAATGTCTTGCCTCAGAAAGATTCTATTTAAAGGAAGGAGGAGCTTGACCACTGGCCTGACTTGCCAGAAAACATGAACTTTAAGGGCAAGGAGTGAAGAGTTGTAATAAAATGTAAATGCCTAATCATCAGTCCAACAAAATGCTTTACGTTTAGATAGTTTTGAACATCAACCTCCAGGCAAAGTATAACAGTACTAATAACAAGTACTAATTCAAACGTTTCTATCAATGAGAACTGGTAATGTTCTGTGATTTTTAGTATTTCTTCTGTATCTAGGAAATAAAATACTATACTCTTGACCTTCCTACATGAGGGGAATGATGAAGACAAGAGTTTACATAGATTTTAACAAAGATTTTGATAGAATATCCCCTGCAAGGAATCATAATTCAACAATTTAGTTGACAGTTTTCCCTGGGGCCAATGGAACAAGCCAAATTTTATGAGAAAAGGAGTCTGATCTATCTTCTAGGTCAGGATAACTTAACCTGAGGTCCATGAACTTGTTTTTAAGTATGTTTTAATAACTGTTATTTCAATATAATTGGCTTCCCTTGTTTTCTTTTTTTGTCAAGGCAATCAGAGTTAAGAGACTCACCCAGAATCATACAGCTGGTAATTGTGAAGTGTCTAAGGTCACATCTGAACTCAGATCCTCCTGACTCTGATCCTTCCTTTGTATTCTAATGTACTTTTTTAAATCCAAGAAGGGGCCTATAGGTTTTTACCAAACTGATATTTCTCTTTAAGCCTTAATCTCTGAACAAGTGCTACCTCAGTCAAACTGAGAACTGTTAAAGACCTTAACTTTATTTTTTTAAATATTTTTTAAATTTATTTATTTGTTTTTAGTTTTCTACAATCACTTCCATAAGATTTAGATTTTCTCCCCCTCCCTCCCCAGAATGGCATGCAATTTTATGTGGGTTCTACACATCATTCTTATTAAATACATTTTCACACTAGTCATATTGCATAGAAAAATTAAAATGAATGAGAGAAACCATGAGAAAAACCCAAACAAAACAAAACATAACATGAAAGAAAATATTCTGCTTCATTCTGCATTCCAATTCCATAGTTCTTTCTCTGGATATAGATGGCATTTTGCCTCAAGAGTCCTTTGGGAATGTTTTAGGTCTTTGCATTGCTGTGAAGGGCTAAGTCTATCAGAAAAATTCATCTCACATTGTAGCTGTCACTGTATACAATGTTCCCCTAGTTCTGCTTCTTTCACTCTGCATCAGTTCATATAAGTCCTTAAGACCTTAGCTTTAAAAAGGTCAAGGTCCCCCACTGCATCTTGGGCCATCCCCAGCTGTCCTGATCCATATCTGGCCACTGGACCCAAATGACTCCAGAGAAGAAAGTGAGGCTGGTGACTTTGCATGGCCATCCCTCACTTAAATCTAATTCATTTGCATGTCATGGTATCACTTCCCTGATGTCATGGTCCTCTTTGAGAACAAACATGACACAACATGACACAAAAATAGATAAAAAAATGATAACAAAAACCCTGTTCTAAGTTCCCTCAACCCTGAACCCAGTCAGTCCATGCCACAATTATAAGTCAAAAGCAGAGGAGCCCTTGGTGGAAAAGGCATTTATGTACAGTATCCCAGCCCTTTTGGGCATAGCAGCAATTCTTAATGTTAGATATTTAATTTTTCAACAGAGTTACTAACTAGTACATGAAGGGAATGATGAAGACAGAGTTTACATAGATTTTAACAAGGATTTTGATAGAATATCTAATACCATTCCTGCGAAGAAGGTAGAGAAATGCAAAAGAGACAATACAAGTGGATGAATTCAGAACTACTTGGAATAGTCAGATTCAAAAAAAGTAGTAGTCAAGGTTCAATGTCAATATGGCAGGAGATCTTCAAATAGAATATCCCAGGTTTTGTGCTTGGTCCAGTGCTGCTAAATGCCATTATCAAGGCCTTGTATAAAGGCACTGGTGATCAGCTCCAAAAAAAAAAAAAAATACAGATGATACTAAGAAGTTAACACCCTGGATAAAAGTCAGGATCCAAAAATATCCTGACAGTATAGAGTACTATAATAAACTGAAATTCAATAGAAATAAATGGAAAGTCTTAATCAGTTTCACATGTACAAAATGGTGGAGCCATGGTTATTCAAATCTGTCTGAAAGAGATGGGGGAGAGGTGGAGGCTAGGGGACTACACACCCAAAATAAGTCAGCATTATAATGCACAAGTCAAAAAAAGCTAATGTGATCTTGAGTTTCATTGGGAGAGGCATGGCTTCCAGGAATAAAGATGGCAGCTAGTCAGTGCCCTGTTCAGACTATATATGGAGGGCAACCATGATGGTGAAGAGACTTGAATCCACAGAGTATGATGAATAGTTGAAAGTACTGGGAACATTTAGTTTGGAAAAAAGACTCAGGGGGCTACAATACACCATTTCAATATCTGAAAGTCTATCACATTGAAAAAGGAATAAGACTTGTTCTCTCTGGCCACAGAGGACAGAACTGGCTGGGAACAACAAAGGGTGGACATGGCAAAGAGGCAAATTTAAGCTTGATATCAAGGAAGACTTCCTAGTGGTTAAAACAGTCCAGAAGCAGAATAGGCTATGAAGAGAGGTGATAGCTCCCCATCCTTGAAAGTCTTCCAGAAGATAAGACTTGGCAATCTGGATGGTCACCTGTGGGATATGATAGACTGGGGATTTCATTCAGGTATAGATTGGGCTAGATGACCACTGAAGTTCCTCTCAATTCTCAAATTCTCTGATGTTGTGAGTCAAAAGGGCTTGGATTTGAGTCTCAGCTTCAATACTAGACTGTTTGGCTACAATAAAGTCACTTAACCTTTCTTGGCCTCAGCTTCCTCTTTTGAAAAATTAGAACAATCCTACTTAGAATACTCATATCACAGAACAGTTTTAAGGTAAGTGCACCTAAGGCCATACAGCAAATTAGTGACAGGAGAACTGGAACCCAGGTCTCCTGACTTCCAGTCCAAAACTCTTTTCATTACATGTTGTTGTTTCACATAATTTACTTATACATACTATACTTATTCTCTGCCTCAATTCCAAATCCCTTCTTCTAAGTCTATCTGCTTTCTATACTCTCCCATGTGAAAAGAAAATTCTCCTTTTTCCCTGCTTAATTTTTAGGGATAGGCTTCCTATGGTATAATGAACCAGTGAGGGCTAAAAATTGTGACTTGCAACCTTAAGGAAAGAGATTTTTGCATTTAGTCTAGTAATGTTCACTCTCATCATTCAGAAAATTCCTATTTATTGTTTCTGCTGTGGGTTAATTTATTTGTAGTGGTCTTCACCAGCTTCTGTGATATGTCTTCACTTTGAAGAGACCCACTTTTCAAATTTATCTTCCTAAATGGAGTTTGCATTTGTGACAATATTTTTGAATTTTTTTCTTCTGAGTTTCACAGGATTTAGAATTAGAGCCAGATGTAACTTCACAAGCTAACAAGTTTAACTCCCTCTTATAGGAAAACAAAATGACTTGTCACACTGATATGGAGTACTGGAATAAGATGCTGAGTTCCATTCCATCCTGTTTGAAATGCTCATGGAAAATCTAGGTAGAGGTATGAAGTGTGTAGCTGGCAATGCAGGACTGAAGTACACAATAAAGACTGGCGCTGAATATATAATTCTGGGAGTGTCAAAGTCCATTTCTAAGGCTTCAAAGAAAAATGAGATAATCCAGTCAACGTCAGTGCTGAAAGCAATACGTCCTTACATTTAGTTTATTAAATGCAAGACCTAAAAGGGAAGGCCATGTGGCTCATTTACAGATACTCAGGAAAAAAGATGGCATGGGCAATAGTAAAAGCAGGATAGTAGGTCATTTCACTGTCCCTCTCTTTATGCTGAGACCAGGATCAAAACATCTAAATGAGGGTATTTAATCAATCCACTCACATTGGCATCAGGAACTAATACGACAAAGTGAGACTTTTTACACATTTTTCCTACATTTTTCCACATTTTTTTCATGTATTAGATTCTGGCCAAAATTCTATCCTGTTGCATTTTGCAGAGATCCTGACTTTTTTAGCCAGCATTCTCATCTTTGTCTTCCAGTTTGTTAAAGCATGGCATCTCTACTTTTATAAATCAGGTCACTGATAAAAATTTCAGCACAGGACCAATAACAGACTCTCAAGACATCCTATTAGAAATCTCTTTCCAAGATAACTTTAAATCTTTGAAATAACTTTTTGGCATCTCACCAAGTTCGAAATCCAAACAATGTTAAGCCCACATCTCCCCACCTTGTGCATTATGTGAGTCAATTTACTACAATGGAGGGTAAATTATATATACAGCAGTCCCTTGATATAACAGTCTAGTAATACTGCTTTTAAAAATGAGGTTAGTCCACTGTGATCTGTTCTAGGTCACGACCAAAACCAATGCTTATTCTCTGTTATAATGACTTCCTCTCTAAAAATCCAGTAACCATTGCCATTCTAGAATTTTGTCAAACATCAAAATCAAGCTCACTGGCCTATGCTACATAGATTCTTTCCCTTTCTTTTTCAGAAAATCAATATAACATCTCTCCTTCAGTCCTGTAGCATGTATCTCAGCCTCTATAATCTTTAAAAAAAATCATTCACAGTGGCTAATCAGTTACATTCATCAGTTCTTTCCACACTCTAGGATGCAGTTCATCTGGAGCACATGACTTAACAAGGATGGTTAAGTGTTTTTGCTAATGTATTCCACCGTGTACAAGAACTGGTTCTTCCTGTATTGTAACACAGAGGTGTCAAACTCACATAGGTTATAGCCTGAAAACAGATCAAAATGCAATTGGGAAACAAAAATTTTACAACACAACACAGATAATGTTACTTTGCAGTTTTCTAAGTCAATATGCCAAAGAAGGATCCATTTATATTTGAGTTTGACACCCCAGTTCTAAACCATTGTCCAGAATGCCTGATTCTATTTTCAGATAGCACCTTCAGTGACTCTTCACTTGTCAAATCCTCCTTTTTCCTCTGAAGTACTTGTCTTTAATTGGTGGTGATACTAAAAACACCACCTATGGCCCTATAGTCTTCAGTTTCTTGTCTAAGACTTCATAATCCTCACAAATACTACAAAGACTGTTGCTGGCACCATAAATCATCACCACCAAGAGTAGTAGTTATCAGATTTGACAACTCTTGGGAGGTCCTCCATTACATTCTCAAAACATGCCCAAGATTTTTGTACTTTAAGTCATGTCAAACAATGATTGCCTCAGTACCTCTCAGCAAGGAGTCAGTAACTCTTACCACTTGTATGTCTTTTCCTCTAACCTTTATCAAATAATCTTTCAAGATTTATAGCACCTATGAATTCACATCATTATCATTTTAAAGAAAAACAAAAAATTGCTTCCTCTGAAGTGCTAATTCCTTTCTTCCCTTTCTTCTTAATAGCTGTTGTTTATTTTTTTCAAATTAACAAACCTTTTTAAATCAATCACTGATATTCTATTAGAGGATACTGTGTACAAAAATAGGCACAAACAAAATATATTCAAATAAGTACAAAGCAAATTGAATAGGGGAAAACATCAGGATCTGGAATAAGATGAGGAAAGGCTTTGTTATAGAAGGTGGTCCTTAAGCTGAATTTTGAAGGAAACAAAGGATTCTAAAGGTTGAGGTATAGCAGGACTGCACCTCAAGCATGAAGGCCTGCCAAGGCAAGAGCATAGACACAAGAGATGGTGGTGTCATGTATGATGACCATCAAAAAAGCCAGTTTTGTTGGACTACAGACAAGAAGAAGGAGAATCGCGTAAAAAGTTGGGAAGGGTAGGCTGAAACTGGGGTTTAAAAGTCAGAGTAGCTTACAATAAGAATTCATTAGAGTTTACTGAGTGGAGGAGTGAGGTGGTCATACTACTGCTTTAGAATGAATTGGAAAGAACACAGACTTGAGGCAGAGACCAACTATGAAGTTGCTGGTCCAGGCAAGGGGCAGCTAGATGGTACAGTGCATAGAGCACTGAGCCTGGAGTCAAAAAGACTTATCTTCACAAGTTCAAATCCAGCCTCAGATAGGTTGTGCAAATCACTTAACTTTATTTGTCTCAGTTTCTCCATTTATGAGGGAAAAGAAAATGGCAAATCACTCCAGTATCATTACCAAGAAAACATCAAACAGGGTCATGAAGAGTTGGTCACAGATTGACATGACTAAACAACAACAGTCTAGGCAAAATGGGGTCAGGTTCTGCTCTAGAGTGGTGATCATGTGAAAAGAGAGAAGGGGAAAGAAGTGAGAGACAAAAGAGAGATTGGGACAGTAGGAAGAAAATCTGTCAACTGATTAGATAAGTTGGGTGAGTAAGAGGATTCAAGGACAAAAGTGATGTTTGAGAACTTGGGTGATTAGATGGCAGTATGATCCATAAAATAAAGAAGATTGGAAAAAAGTGGGTGGTTTAGGGGAAACAATGAGTTCAGTTTTAGACAGGACGTTGAAATGCCCTTGGGACATGTAGTTCAAACTATCCAACAGGTAGTTGGAGTTCCACAATTAGAGCTTTGGAGAAAAACAATAATATGTATATAAGATATGCATTTAAAAGTGATTTGCAAATAAATGATAATTAATTACCCACAGAAGCTTATGAAAGTGCAGAGAAATAATAAAACAAGTCCCAAAACAGAGACAGTTATGGAGTGTGATATGAATGATAAAACAAAGGAGACTGAAAAGGCTAGACCAAAAGGCTAGGGGAATAAAGGAAGGACAAGGTCACCAAAAAAACAAAAAACAGAGAAGTAAGAGTACCAGAAAGATAGATGGTCAACAGTGTGAACTGTTGTAGCAAACTTAAAAATAATGAGAAGTGAGAAAAGGTTAATATTTTGGTCACTTAAGAGGTCACTGGTAACATTGAATAAGACAGTTTCATTTGAGAGATGCGGTCAGAAGCAACAGTGCAAAGAATAGAGAAGTGAAAGAAGAGAGTAAATGGAAGCAATAAACATAGTTTTGTTTTGTAAGAGATTGGCTGTGAAAGGGAGGACCGACATAGGACAATAATTTAACTGATGGTAGGGTTTTGTTTTGTTTTGTTGTTTCCTTCAGGAAGGAAAACACCTGTGTTGTAGGCAGCCAGGAAGGAATCAGCATGTAGGGAGAGATTAAGAGAAGACTGAAAAGTAAGGCTGTGTACATAAATAAGCATACACAAAATATATGCAAAATAAGAACAACACACTGAGTAGGAGAAAGAAAATATAGTCTAAAAGCCTTTGTACAAATATTATAAGTGTAGAATCATAAGAAGACACCGTATGTAGCAAATCTTTGCATTAAGCATCTCATCCTAGGTCTGATATGCAAAATCTATAGAAAACTGACAACCATAAGATTAAAAGCCATTGCTCAATAAGCAAATAGTCAAGTGACATGAATGGTTTAACAGAAATATCAGTAACAAGATGAAAAAAAGTTCAAGATCACCAATGATAACAGAAATGCAAACTAAAATAACCTTGGGTTATCTCCTTACACCCATCAACTTAGCAAAGATAGCAATATACCTGAAAAGTCGGTGTTGGAGGAGCTATGGGAAAAAGACATACTGATGACGATCTGTTGATGGTGTAATTCTGAATTGATTCAACCAATTTGGAAACTATGGGGAAAAGTTGCCAAATTTTTCGTACACTTTGATCCAGGGATTTTTCCCTGAAAAAGTTTTTGACAAGAAAATTCCCATCTATGTCCATAACAATATTGTGATAGCAATCAAAAAATACCATGGGATATTAAGGTAAAAGAATATTACCTTGCTGCTAGAAATGACAAATGACAAAATTATGACTTAAAACATAAGAGTTGTATGAAGTGAAGCTGAAGAAAGAAGAATTAAGAAAACATTACACAGAGGAATTACAAGAGTGTAAATAAAGTCGCCGGTGAGAGGCAATGCACCTCACTCAGCGGTCACAGTAACACACGGTCAAAGTTAACCTCCCGTGAACTATGAAGAGATTGTTTTGCATTAAGCACTTTGTGGAGTGGTGTCAAAAAAATGCATCCAGTTATTATTCGTTTTTAAGGCAGCTGAGTCAAAGGATGAAATTTCAAGCCTGCGATTCTGCCTCCTAATCCCTGAGCGATGTTCTCTGGGCTCCGCTGCCTCACCGTTAAATGAAGCAGGTGGCCCAGGTACTTTGCAACTTTGAAGGACTTGGATACACAAGGGATACAATTTTGAGACATAAAAAGATACAGATTTCAAGAAGTATCTTTTCTGTCTACAACTTAACCTTCCTTGACCCTGACTTATTTATAAACCTCCCACTTCTCACGCCAACCCACCTTCCCGTCCTTTCCTGCAGCTGAATCTCCACGCTGGACAGCAGAATACCTCAGTAACATCTTTGGGGGGGGGGGGCGGGTGTAGTTTAAAGAGAAGCAGAGAGATAAATCGATTTTCTAAATCACTTTTGGTTCAAAGAAATGTCAAAAATCGAAACAAAAAGTGCAAACTGAAAAAAGCCTAAGTAGGTGGACAAAAAGGGAATCCACAGGTAAGCCATCTGGGGAGTGGGGGAGGGGCGAGAACGAGCCGGGAGGAGTTCGTAAACCAGGGCAGAGAATTTCTTAGGATTTACTGGGGGCGGGCGGAACGAAGGAGGGCGTGGCGGTGCCGGGAAGAGGCGCGGAGGAAGCCGCGGCTCTTTAAATTCGTGGGGCGCGGGCGGAGGCTCCCAAGCCGACGGCTTCACGAACTGAGCTTAAGCCAGGCCCACCACGCTCGGGGCCGGGACTTAAATAGGCTCCTCCCTCCCTTGCCCCCTCCATCTCCGCAGTTTCCTCCCCATCCTGGCCCTCCGTAGCCCCAGCGCGCTCTCACCTGGGGGAGGCCGCCAGAGTGGCTCCTCCCAGGGCTGCCCTGGGGCCCCCATGCCCTGCAGAGGGGATACGACCGAAGCCAGCGACCCGAAGCGGCTCGGACCGCAGTGAGGCAACTGTACAAACCCATCCGGCCCTACCGCCGCCAGCACGTGCAGCTAACTGGCCCACGGTCCCCTGGCCCAGGCCCTTCCCTCAATCCCTCGCTCAGCCAATCAGGGGCCTGATCTCTGCCCGGGCGGAGTAGGTGCCGCAAGCCATGCCGGGAGTAGTAGTTCTTTCTTCTATCCCGGTTCTTTTTGTCCTGCGTTTCCCGGCAAAGCCCAGGGCTGGAAAGACACCGAGGTCATTTGCCGGATGAGGCTGAATTGTGGACCCCATTGGATCTTACAGACACGTGGTCCCTGCCTAAGCTGGCCACAAAATGAAAGGAGTTTGTGTGACGACTTGGGAGGACTGGATCCCCTTAAGAGCTGAAAAATACCATAGAGATCGTCAAGTCGAACCTCGTCCCCTCATTTTGCAGATGAGGAAAGGAGCCCGAAGTGATAATAAATAGCGAGTAACATTTATATAGTAAATTAAGGTTTGCACTGTGCTTCACATGTTATCTTATTTGAGCCCTACAACAGCGCCAGGAGGTAAGTCCTATCCTATCAATCAAGCATTTATTATTATTATTCGAGGATATATGTCAAGGAAGTGAGGCTGACAGAGGTTAAGTGCGGTGTCCAGGTCACATGATAAGTGTCTCAAGCCTTCCTGACTCAAATCCAGTTCCACTTAGCGGCTTTGCCCTCAAGAAAATCACATACGTAGTAACTGGCAATTGATAGGGTTCAGACTCTGGGAACCTCCCTGAACTCCCCTTTGGATCTTCCCACTTAATCTGGCCTTTCATATTCAAAGACCTAGCCTGGCCTTCCATTATCTGTTACCCCCTGGATTGCCCCACCTGCTTCCCACTCAAACCCTCCAGTGTCTGATATCTCCTGATTGCCTCCAGCTGTCTCCAACCCTTGGCCAATTACCCCCTCCTTGGACTTCTCCTTAAGACCCCCCCAAATCCCTCCTCTCTTCACCCTAGACCACCAGACCACCCCCAGATCCCTCCAACAGTCTTTTCTATATTTAAATTCCATTTCACCTCCATGAAGGCACTCAGATTCAATCCAGCTGAGATTCTATCTGGCTGCTTGTGAATACAAGCATTACAAATGCTTTGACTCCTTAAAAGTCAACTCAATATGGCGAATCTTTAATAAACTTTGTTTTTCTTTGGCTTCAAGAAGGTTGAGTCAAATTCATTTGAGCAAGACCCTGCGTGTTGGTATTTTAGGGTCCCCAGCACTCCTAAACCTCTAGAGCAACAATGGGATTTAAATCCAGGTTTTTGTTTTTTTTATTTTGTTTCAGTTCCAAATCAAGGGCTCTTTTCATGACACTGAGCTACTGCTTGTGCTAGTTTTCAAAGTCTTGTTTCCTGGTTCAAGTCCAGGTAAGTTACAAATAAAAAGTAGAAAAACATACAATGAAGTAATAATCCAAAGACACTTATTAAGGACCTACTATGTGCCAGACTGTTCTAATCACTAAAGTATACAAAGAAAGGCAAAAGACCGTTCCTGATCTAAAGGGGCTCACAGTCTAATGGGGAGATACCAAACAACTATGTACAAAAAAAGCTATAATCAGGATAAATTGGAAATAATCAACAAACAGAATGCAGTAGAAGTAAGGGGGAAAGGGGGATTGAGAACAGATTCCTCTAGGTGAGATATTGCTGAGACTTGAAGCAAAGTGATAGAGAGGAAGAAAAAGAGCATTCCAGGCTTATAGGACAACCACTGAAAATACCTAGAGTCAGGTGAAGTGCAATAAAGCAAGTATACCCCTCACAGGGTATTTGAGGGGTGGGAACGGGAATCCTATGGAAGTTTTTTTTGTTGGGTCCAGGGATTTTATCATTGTGAGGAGCTTTTGTTGGTAGCTACATAAGTAGCTACTTTAGTGTACCTGTATTAAACCATTTGGTAAATTAATACTAAATTAATTTAGTTATTTGGTAAAATAAATACCTTTCTTTAACCTTTTGGTAAATTAATAAATACAGATTGCAACCCATTTGCAATTTATAGATTTTGCCTTAAGACGCTGAGAGGTTAAGTAAATTCAACACTTGACTCAACTGGTTGGGTTCTGTACCCATCATATCATTCTGTCTCTCCCTTGGCTAGTTAAAAAGGGAATGAGTATGAAAAACATTAAGATTTGGGGAGGGGAATGGAGAAGAATAAAGAAATAAGGAAAGGAATAAGTATTTATTAAGTACCTACCGCATTGAGTGCTTTACAAATATTATCTTGATCCTCACAACAACCTTGGGTGATAAGTATTACTATTATACCCACTTTACAGAAGAGGAAACTGAGGTAGACAGAGGTAAAGTGGCTTGCCCAAGATCATATGGCTAGTATGTTGTCTGAGGGTAGATTTGAGCTCAGGTCTTCTGACTCTCAAAACCACTAATTTATCCATGTGCTAGAAGGCTGCTTTTTGCCCACCAGTCTCCTCTCCCAAACCCTGAATTTAAAAGGACTTCAGAAGTTTAACAATGCTTGAGAAGTGATCATCTATCTGAAGTACATAGGATCACAGATCTGTCATTAAAAAGAAAGTTAAGGTCATCTTAAGCAATGCCGTCATGTTATAGAGAAGGAAGCTTGTACCAAGGGTAGTTGAATGCCCAACCCAAGATCACACAGGATCCTAACCCAAGTCCTCAAGACTCTTGGCAGGGCGCCTTATTGGTTTCATCCCATGAAAGCATCCTGTAAAGAGAGACCATTCCACTTTTGGATAACTCTATATTTGTTCATATAGCATGCCTAATCTTCCTCTGTTGTTGAGATCTTCCACCATATGATCTCAAATCTCATATACTTATTTAAAGAGACAAGGTATTATTTTAAAAGGATTGTCTATTTCATAGATACAATTTTTTGACTTATGATCTTTTAAGTGAACAATGAATCACTGACTTCCGGGGTCTCTGATTTAAGCCATTGAAAGGTATAGGAGACAGGAGGCTGAAGCCAAAGAATAAAGATCCTGGCAAGGGAATAAGGAAAAAATAGCAGGGAGTTGGGAACCAAGATGGCAGAGTAAAGGCAGGGACTCACCTGAGCTCTCCCTAAGCCCCTCCAAATACCTTTAAAAATGACTCAATAAATTCTACAGCAGCAGAACCCACAAAAAGGAGTGAAACAAATTTCCAGCCCAAGACAACTTGGAAGGTCAGCATGAAAGAACTGTTGAACCTGATGAGAGTGGAGCACAATCCAACACAGGTCAGACCAGCACAGCCCTAGCCCCAGAAAACCAGGAGCAGACCTTGGGAGCCACTCAATCAGCAATGGCAATAGCAGTGGCTGCTTCCAGAACTCTCAACCTGCAGACGGTAAAGGGGTCAAACAAATGGTCAGAAGGAGATTACAGAGTTCTAATCAGTAGCACTGAGGCAGAATTCTGTTGTTTTGCCCATACCTGGATCTGGGCTGAAGTCCTGGGTGGCAGTCCCAGGATGAAGAAGAGCGTTAACGTAGCAAAACTTGTGGCAGCAGTAGAGCAGCTATGCTCCTCACAGCTCAAGGGTAGAGAAGATTGCTTGTGGTGCCTTGCAGGCCAGGAGAGTAGTACAGCTCTCCTTAGATCATACCACTCTGGAAGAACTGAAAATTTACAAGTCCCTAGAAGTATCTCTAAAATCAGCTGCAAAAAATCCCTAAAGCTTGGGACAGTGCACCCTCCACACTGGAAGTAGAGTCCTTCTTTAACAAAGAGTTAAAAGTCAACTAATAGGCTGGGGCAAATGAGCAAACAACAGAAAAAAACCTCTGACTATAGAAAGTTACTATGGTGACAAAAAAGATCAAAACACACACTCAGAAAAAGACAAAGTCAAATCTCCAAGAAAAATATGAATTGGTCTCAGGCCATGGAAGAGCTCAAAAAGAATTTTGAAAATCAAGTAAGAGAGCTAGAAATAAATTGGGAAGAGAAATGAGAGTGATGCATGAAAATCATGAAAAATGAGTAAACAGCTTGGTAAAGGAGACACAAAAAGTTACTGAAGAGAATAACACCTTAAAAAACAGACTAGGCCAAATGGTAAAAAACCAATGAGGATAAGAATGCCTTAAAAAGCAGAACTAACCAAATGGAAAAGGAGATACAAAAGCTCACTGAGGAAAATAATTCCTTAAAAATTAGAATGGAGCAAATGGAAACTAATAGTTTTATGAGAAGTCAAGAAACAATAAAACAAAACCAAAAGAATGAAAAAATATAAGACATTGTGAACTATCTTATTGGAAAAACAGCTGACCTGGAAAATAGATCTAGGAGAGAAAATTTTAAAATGAATGGACTACCTGAAAGCCATGATCAAAAAAAGAGCCTACACATCATCTTTCAAGAAATTATCAAGGAAAATTGCCCTGATATTCTAGAACCAGAGGGTAAAATAGAAATGGAAAGAATCCACCACTCACCTCCTGAAAGAGATCTCAAAATTAAAACTGCCAGGAATATTATAGCCAAATTCCAGAGTTCTCAGATCAAGGAGAAAATATTGCAAGTAACCAGAAAGAAACAATTCACATATCATGGAGCCACAGTCAGGATAACACAAGATTTAGCAGTTTCTACATTAAAGGATCAGGGGGACTTGGAATATGATATTTTGGAGGTCAAAGGAGCTAGAATTACAACCAAGAATCACCTACCCAGCAAAACTGAGTCTAGTCTTTCAGGGGAAAACATGGACATTCAATGAGATGGAAGACTTTAAAGCATTCTTGATGCAAAGACCAGAGCTGAATAGAAAATATGACTTTCAAATACAGGACTCAAGAGAAGCATAAAAAGGTGAGCAGGAAAGAGAAATCATAAGGGAGTTAATAAGTTTAAATTGTTTGCATTCCTACATAGAAAGATCTGTAACTCATAAGACCTTTCTCATTAATAGGGTAGGTAAAGGGGGTATATATAGACACAGGGCACAGGTATAAGTTGAATATGAAGAGACAATATCTAAAAAATAAAATTAAGGTATGAGAGAGGAATGTAGTGGGAAAAAGAGAAAGGGGGAGGTAGAATGGGGTAAAGTTTGTCACATAAAAGAATCAAGAGAAAGCTTTTACGGTGGAGAGGAAGAGGGGGGCATTGAGGGGGAGTGAGTGAACCTTACTCTCATCAGAATTGACTCAAAGAGGTAATAACATATACATCTAATTGGGTACAGAAATCAGTCTTACCCTACAGGAAAGTTGGAGGGAAGGAGATAACAAAAAGAGGGTAGAAGGGGGAAGGGAAGCAAAACACTTTTGAGGAGGGATGGGGGAAAGGAGAGAGAGAACAGAATAAACAGAGAGGAACAGAATAGGCTGAAGGGAAATACAATTAGCAATAGTAACTAGCAAAAACATTTTGAAGCAAGTTTCTCTGACAAAGGCCTCATTTCTCAAACAAGAACTAATGGTGTATGAATACAGATTGAAGCATACTTTTAAATTTTCTTTATTTTTCTTGAGTTTTTTTCCTTGTCTATGTTTTCTTTCACAACATGACTATTATGGATATATTTTGCATGACTACATATGTATAGCCTATATCGAATTGCTTGCCTTCTCAGTTGGACCAGGGAAGGGGAGGGGAGGAGGAGAAAGAAGTAAGAAGGGAGAGAATTCGGAACTCAAAGTTTTAAAAACAACTGTTCAAAATTATTTTTACCTGTAACTGGGGGAAAATAAGATATTAAATAAAAATAAAAAGAATAAACGAAAAAAAGAAAGAAATAGGGGGTCAAAAGCAGCTTGAGTCCAACTTTTAGAACAGTTCATTGGAAGCAGACTATATGATTCCTGATAAGTTTTAGAAGGCTCAAAGAATTTGCACAAGCTTCTAGTTCCAGATGTTGCTCTTCAGCACCCCCTAGAGCTTACAACAAATGAAGTCTCAAAGGTACCTGTTGGTTTTTTCTTTATTGGTTTGGTTTGGTTTGATTTTCTATTGGCTTTCATTTGAGAAAGAAAACCAAAAAAGAAAAAGAGATTTTTGCAGCCACTTTGTTGATTCAAAGACAGGAGGATCTCAGTGAATGAAAAGGTGGCAAAATGTGTTTGCCTTAATTAAAGAATCAAACCAAGTTGCATGCTATAAATTGCTCTGATTGGACAGTGCAGCATTCTGGACCTGTAGTACTCAGAGAGCCAAAGTAATAAGCGTTGCAGTTCTCTGGCTTCAAGTGAATTGCTTTTCAAATTAAGTTGTTATTCAGTCATTTTTCAGTTGTGTCTGACTCTTCCTGATGCCATTTGATGTTTTCTTGGCAAAGATACTGGAGTGATTTGCCATTTCAGCCAGGGCTGCCTTCTCCAGCTCATTTGCCATTTCCTTCTCCAACTCATTTTACAGACAAGGAAACTGAGGCAAACCAGGTTGAGTGACTTGCGCAGGGTCACAGGTTGGGTCACAGTATCTGAGGCTGGATTTGAACTCAGAAAGGTAAGTTTTCCTGACACTCTATCCACTGTACCACTTAGCTACCCCTCCAAATTAAGAGGTAATCACCTTGTTAAAGGTGCAAATTGATTTCAAGAAAAGGAAGGCAGGAAGGAAGAGAAGGAAGGAAGGAAGGAAGGAAGGAAGGAAGGAAGGAAGGAAGGAAGGAAGGAAGGAAGGAAGGAAGGAAGGAAGGAAGGAAGGAAGGAAAGAAGAGAAAGAAAGAAAAAGAGAAAAAAAGAATTAAAAGAAAAGAAAAAAATTTGCCCAGGTGGTGAGTAGTAAACAGCAGAAAAACACTAAGCAGCTAAGTGACTGCATCATGGTTCAGATGTTCCTGAAAGGGTCAATGACATCAAAGTCTACAATCCAAAGTGTGAGTATTCCCTGAGGATATGGGTTTTTTCTCCCTCAATTGCTTCCCTGCCAGATGTCTATAAGCATCTCTTCTTCTCCACAGATACTAAGTACATTGGTAGGAAAGTGTGGTCCAGATTTATTTCTGGATTATAATCAGGCTATGCTGGTAAACATTTAAGAGCCAGTTCTCAAAAAAAAAAGAAAGAAAAGAAAGAAAAATATACCTGTAACATATTTAAATTTAATCTATGTTATTAATATTTTCTCCATTGCTTTCTTAAATCTAGACTCTAGACAATCAACAAAAGAGTAAATCAGCCTCTAAGTTTGTAGTGTTTGCCAACTTCCGTGGTATAAATGGTTACACTGAAAATTTAACAATTATCTTTTGAGAAGTGGTACAGGCTGACTCCAGCATACCCCTGATTATAATGCATTGTATTATCCACAAAATTGCTTTAATATATGAATACCTTGATGTTATTATTATTTCATATGTTTTATGGCTAAGTAGTTATGTTTGAGATCAAATGTGTCATGATCATGAATGGCATGGTTTGTGTAAATGAAAACACATGAGTGGAGGCTCAGGAGCTAAGATGGTGTATGAGAGTACAGTATTCCCCACTAAGGTTATCTCAAAACCCTGAGGAAAATTGAGTGTAACCACATGATAGTAGTCCTTCTCTGGGAATCTAGATGTATCAGTGAGAAAGCAGATTACAATAAATAAGTCAGTCCAGAGAGGAAGAGGCATCTACACACCCACATGAGAGTTGTGAGGCCCTCTACTATAGTGAGTGTAACACCAGCATGAGTGTTACGCTAGCCTGGCTCTGACACTTATTAGCTGTGGGACTGTGGCAAGTCATTGGTTTCCTCAACTATAAAATAAAGACAATTATATTTACCCTATTCATCCTCACAGGGTTATTGTGAAGAAAATATTTTATTAAAGTGCCATAGAAATGTGAGTTTTTAATTATTGTTATTGTAAATGTTCTTTGAGATCAAGGACCATGTCTTGTTCATGACTAGTGATAGTGCCTTACACATAACGGACAGTCAGTGGTTATTTGTTGATTGAGAGATGAGTTGAGAACATTACCTACATAACTGAGGGATTATTCAGAGTTCAGCTGTGTATTTGCCTGAATTCTCTGGAAAATTCCTTCAGTTCTTCATTTCACTTTGACAGTAGAATTCAGTCTCTTGTCAATAGGGAACTCTGTGTATGTGATTAAACATTGGGCACCATTTGTGGCAGAGATTGCATGTGATATGTATGCATAGCCTTTGTGTAGATAAATCACTTTCTCCCCAGACAAACACCTAAAACCTGATAGATTGTATCCTAACCTCTTATTAAATGATGGGGCCTCCCATTTGTGTTAAGTGGTCCACAGTTTGAGATCTGTCCAATATTAACCAAAATATTTATACCATTACTCTAGTAGCAAAGAACTGGAAATAGTGAGTGCCCATTGACCAGACAATGGCTGAAAAAGCTATGACATGAATATTATGGAATATTACTTTGTAATAAACAATGATTAAGCAAATACTACTACTGTGAGTTCATGAAACATAGGAAAATGTTTGAAATGATGCAGAGTGAAAAAAAAAGGTAGAACCAAAAGAACGAAATTTGCTAGATTCTAGAGCATCTTGAATGCTTGGCTAATATAATTTGATACTATGCAGTGGAAAGAGGATTGGATGAGTTTAAATATTGGCTCTGTGGAGAGGTTTTGAACCTCTTTTACCAAACTATTAATTTATAATTTTCATAATTTCATAGTTTGCTTGCCCTTAGTTCTTTTCCCAGTTTTCCCTCTACCACTCTTATTTGATTTTTTAAATTATTTTTTGCTCTTTCTTTAGCACTTTTAGGAATTCTTTTGGAGCTTATATCCATTCTGTGTTTTTCTTTGAGGCTTCACTTATAGCTATTTTGCTTTGTCTTCTGAGTTTATGTCTTGAGCTTCCTTGTCACCACAATTGGTTTTTATGATAAGGTTCTTTTTTGTTGCTACTTGCTCATTCTTCCAGCCTATTTATGGACTTTGAATTTTGTGTTAAAATTGGGCTCTACTTGCCTGAGGGTTAGGTATTAGGTACTGTCTTGAGCTTCAGGTTTTTGTTTGTTTGTTTTGCATTGCTGTTTTCATACCTAATTCTGGAGACTGGTAAATTTTTGGTGCTTTCCAAGGTGGTGTGATCTGGGGAGAGATGTGGTCATTGAGCTCTGGTCCTTACCCAGGAAGAGTTCCAGCTCCCTTATAGCTGTAAGCACCAGCACTCTTCTCTGGAACTGTGACCTGGAACTGAGTAATGGGTGAGGGAACTGTCAAACAATGCTCAGTCCAATGCTTGCATAGGGCTAATATGTAATCCCCTATGGTCTCTTTTGGACCTGACAATCTCTGGACTGAGCTCCCAAAGCTGCTACTGCTATCACAGTTACCTCACATGACCCAAAGGTCATGTTGCTGCAGTATGTGCTCCAGGTCAACCCCCACCTCAGTGTCACAGAACCTACCTTCCAACCTCCTAAATTGTCTGAAGCTGGAAAAATGTCTTATCCTAACCTTTTGTTGGCTCTGCAGTTCCAGAATTCAATTTGAGGTGTTATGTAAAGTTGTTTGGAGGAGAATATTGGAATAAATTGACTATAAAGCTTCCTCTCCTCTGCCATCTTGACTCCATCTTCCTGCCACCTTTGGAATCTTAAGCAAATAACTTAACCTCTCCATGTCTAATTTTTCTTATCTATAAAATGAGAGGATTAGACTAGAGGGCTTCTAAGTTTTCTCCCAATTCTAGAGCTATAAACCTATGAATATGATGCCATTAAAGATTTCTAAAATAATAATAATTGACATTATTATAGCAAATTAGAGATTGCATAGCTTTACAGACTTTACATACATATCTCATTTGGGCCTCACAACAATGAGGTATCTACTATAAGTATTATCATCCTCATTTTACATATGAGAAAAAATTCTCAGAGAGATTAAATGGCTTGTAGGCACATAGCTATTAAGTATGAGAGGCAGGGTTTGAACCTACATCTTCCTGATTCCAAGTCCAACACTATCCACTGCACCATATGGCCTCTTTTACCACTGCATCAGATGAAGGGAAAGACTCTTAGAGCTGTGCTTTTGAAAATTAATCTGGTGATAAAGCGTAAAATGGATGGGATAGATGAGAGAATGAAGTCAGGAAGGTTAATTAAGAGTTGACCTAGTATAATGAAAAGAATTCTGGACTGGGAGTCAAGAGACATGGATCTAAGTTCAGCTTTTATATTATTAGCTGTGTGACCTTATGAATGTCATTTCATGTCTCTAGGTTTCAATTTTCTCATTTGTAAAATTCACAGGTTGAACTAGATAGTTTCTGAGCTTCCTTCCTGCTCTAGAATCCTATGATTCTCAAGGCTGTTATAATGGTCTAGGACTCAGGGGTGGGAAATCTGCAGCTTTGAGGCCATATGTGGCCTTCTAGGTCCTTGGGTGCAGCCTTTTGACTGAGTCCAAGTTTTGCAAAACAAATCCTTTTATTAAGGGGATTTTTTCTGTAAAGTTTGGATTCAGTCAAAGGGCTGCACTTGAGGACCTAGAGGGCCACATGTGGCCTCCAGATCACAGCTCCCCACCCCTGGTAGGTATTACAAGGTGATATTTTTAAATACATATAAGGATATAATTATTAAAAAGGCACTAAGTAACTATGCACAGATTATAGAACTAGAAAACAATAGTATTAAGTTGCAGCAAGAGAATCTGAAATTTATCATAAGGAAAGACTTTCTATCAATAAAATGGGTAAACACTAGAACAGTCTAACAGAGACATGTCTATTCTTTAATCATTTTAAGAATGGGGTCAACAATCATCTGTTCTGGTGTAGAATCTTATTAGAGTTCTTGAAATCATAGATCTGGAGATAACATAGATCTCAGAAGATGATTTGACCAATACTTTATTTCATTCATGAGAGGTTGGGATCCAGAGTAGTTCAATGACTTACTCAATGTCACACAAGGAGTAAACAGCAGAGCCAAATCTTCTGAATACTTCTGTGTATCATTTTTTCTACCATATAAATTGTAAAGGAAGTCAGAGATCACTTAGTCCATTCCTACTTGAAGTTGGAATTCTTTCTAAGACATTCATGAAAGATGATTATATTTTTCCCCATTCCCTCTAGCTGCTAGTACTTTCCTTCCCAAAACTATTTTGTTTTCATTTTATGTATGTTCTGTATACACTGTCTCGTGCGTTAGACTATAAGCTTCTTGAGGGCAGGTACTAATTCATCTTTGTGTTTGTATGTACTTAGTACCATGCTTGGAATGTAGTTGAGTGCTCAAGAAATGCTTTTGGATTGACTAATTGATTACCAAGCCTTTAACTGAAGACCTCCAATGATTACCTAGTGAAAAATGCAATGGATTTTGAATTAGAACACCTATAGAACTAGGTTTTGGTCCTAGTTCTATAAGTTACTACTTGTATGACCTTGCTTAAACTTTCTAAACCTCAGTTTCAGTGTCTATAAAATGGAGGAAAATATGTGCATTATCTGCCCCAGTTTTATTATAAGGAAAACATTTCATAAACTACAAAGCACCATGTACAAATAAGCGGATTATCAGTTCTCAGAGCAGTCAATTCCATTTGTGGACAGCTATGATGTTAGAATGTTTTCCCTTATGTTGATCTTTGAAATTTGCTTCTCTGAAACATGTACCCACTGGACCTCATTCCAGGTCCAAGCCAAAGAGACTTTGAGAGCTTAAGAGCAAGGACTTGAATTCAAGTCTTTCTGGCTCTAGATCAGTCCCTTTTCTACTATATCATTCTGTCAGCGTCTCATTGTACACTTCTCCTCTGGACCTGAAGGAAACACAGGCTTTCTTGGGCCTTCTCTTATCAATTAGCAGGATTTTTCCCCCTGTGATATAATTTCAGTCATTCCCTTTACTTCTTCATTTCTCTAAACATGTTGCACTAGCCTCAGCATATACATACATTAGGTGACACACCAAGTAGGAGCAAGTGAGTTAACTTTCTTTTCCTATATAGGACCTGAGGATTTAGATCCTGAGGCATGACCACTTTGTAACACTAGGTGGCAGCAGCACCTCCTGTGCATAGCCACCTACAAGTACGCTAGAGACAGGCTCAGGATGATGACTTTATCCACCATCCCCCTCTGTCTTACTAATCACCAGAGGATGCCCAGTTAACTTGGGGTTTACTGGCTAGATTCCTTTTCCCTTTCCTTTTCCCTTTCCTTTTCCCAAACCTTAAACCGACTGCACTTTGAAGCCCATAGATTGGACAACACTAGGCTCCTGTCTTGGGGCCATTTTCTGAATCCTCCTGGCTTCAGAGTGATTAACAGTAGTAACTGTTGCTGTTTCCCTCCAACCCTGATGTAGTTGTTTTTCTTTGCCTCATTGAAGGGGCTATCCACTGACTACTTCTTAAACAGGCCTATTCACTGAATGGGCGTTACCTCACCCTAAGTAAGTACCTGAATAGACCTTGGCCTAAAGAGGCCAAGGTCTCCTATTACATCCTGGGAATTATTACATCTCCAGTCATCCTGATGAATATCTGGTCACTGGATCCAGATGGCTTAGGAGGAAAAGTGAGGTTGGTGACCTTGCACAACCCTCCCTCACTCAAAACAAAGTCAAGTGAAAGTCATGTCATCATTTCTCTGATGGCATGATCTTCTTCAGGAATGAAGGACGAACACAACAGCAACAACAACTAATCACTTCCTTTCCACATTCTTCTTTTTGTCTTTTTATTCTAAAAGGGGAAGAAGGGGAATGAGTAGAGAGAAAAGGGTAAGAGGTGGGCTTCATTAGTACAAGACTCTTGAGCCTTAATAGCGAATTTATGAAACTCAGAATTGAGGAGGGAAGTTATCAGGGAGAGAAGGTAATAGAGAAGGAAGAAGTCTGTTCATCTGAATGGCTTTACCAGACCATAGGACAATCTCTATCCAATAGCCACCCCAATATCTAGCCCCACCAAAATAAAATAAAATTCAACAGGCATTCTGTGCTGAGATTCTACTGATCCATCTAACTTTGATGAAGGTGGAAAGTTGATGCTGTTTCCAAGAATGGGGTTTATTTTAAATAAATATGGGCCATGGAAGAAAGTCAAAGGATCAGCCTGAGCGAGGAATACTGGAACAGGAAGGAAACAGTTGCTCCCAGAGGGATCCATGGATTCCAGTCAAAGAAGAGAATCAGTGAGTACCAGAGAGCCCTCTGAGAGTTACCCTGTGGATCCTGAGTGAATTCTATACACAGTAAGTGGAACAACCCTGCCCACACAGAACTACTGTGCAGCCACCCTCAGATTAGTTTTTAGACACATAGCAACACTGAGGAAGGCAGGGTGGTATGATGGAGAGTTTGCTAAACTGAAAGGGGAAGTGTATACTATCTTGGCTCTTCCACTGTGTGATACTGGAGAAGCCACAGCCTCTTTTGGTCCCTGTCTCCTGATATTCAAAATGAGATAGGTCATTGGTGTCTACACTGAGTTAAGCTCAGCTGGTCTAGACTGGTCTTTAGAGAGTAGTTCTGCAAAAGCCCTCTGTATGGCCATATCCATTCCAAGATCATCTCTGTGGTGGTAAAAGTGACTATTGTCCAGATTATCTAGATTTTTCCAAAGGAATAGTAGTAATAGCCAGTTACTGAACTTTCTCCTCTCCTGTTCTCAATCTGGAAATGTTGATAATTGTGCTACTTACTACCTGTGTGATTGTGGCCAACTCACTTAAACCACTCCATGACTCAGCTTTTCATCTATAAAACAAAGGAGTTGAATTGAGGACTCTTTTAACTCTAAATATATTTATCTATGATGACACCCTTGCCATCACCACTGTAAGATGTTCCACGTTGGCACCTTGAAAATTTTCCTGTCCTTTGAATTGGTGGAATTCTAGCCCCAAAAGTCCATACCAACCATCTGCCCACCCCAGACAGAATTTCCATTCTCCAGTGACTACAGTAGTCCTGTTCACACAATTGTTCACCCGTCTATCCCACCCATCCTGCACTTTACTAAGAGTATTAGACTTGGAATAAAGAACAGTTAGATTCCAACCTTGCTTCTAATGGTTGCTAGCCCTATGAGGGGACACAAGAGAGGGGCACATTATTTTGGAGACATCCATCATTAAAATAGATGTAGGAAGAGTGATGATTTGGTAATAATGGTAGAAAAATAGAAGAAACATCATCAGTTTCACTCTGTCCCCTCAGGTCTTTCTAGGTGAATCTCTAGTGTGACCTCTAATTAATGTGCTTTTATTAAATGCCTGCTGTATGCCAGATGCTGTGCCAAATGAGTCAGTCCCTAATCTTAAGGAGCTTACATTCTATTTGGGAGAGTTAACACATATAGTAGTGGTAACCAAGAAAGGAAGTTTTGATCAAGGTAGTCCTATGAGACGGAGGAAAAGAAAACCTATTCAGAAATAAAGGCCTACCTTGCAGAATAAAGAATACAATCCTGTTTGTTTTTTTAAAAGCCAAAGAGAACAAAGTTTATTAAAGATTCCCCAAATTGGGTTGGCTCTTAAGGAGCCTAAGCATTTGTGACAAGCGGGCCAGATAGAATCCCAGCTAGACAGAGTCTGAGCTGGATTGCATCTGAGCACCTTCATGGAGGCAAGGTGGGACTTAAATACAGAAAAGAGTATAGGAGAGGTCTGGGTGGGAGGGGTGGTCTGGTAGTCCGGGGGTGATGGGAGGAGGGGTTTAGGAAGGGTCTGGAGGAGAAGTCCAAGGACGGTCAAAGGCTGGAAACAGCTGGAGGCTATCAGGAGATAGCAGACAATGGAGGGTTTGGGTGGGAAGCAGGTGGGGCAATCGAAGAATACAATCCTTTAAAGAGACATACCAAAGATGTTCTGCATTTTCAGGCTTTCTTCTCAATATCAGGAGATGGACAGCATGTTTCGAGCTTCAGTTCTTTGGACTTTATCATAATGCTGGTTTATCATAATATTGCATTAATCAGGGATCTTAAAATCTTTCAAAGTCATTCTTTATAATGTTGTTATTGTATAAATTATTCCCCTAGTTCTTCTTATTTTACCCTGTTCCTGGTGGGGTGAGGTAGGCAACAGTAAGCCAGATAGCAAGATGCTTTAATGGATGTACTAAGGAATGGCTGCTAGACAATGGAAATTGAAAAATATGCCCCAATCAACGGTCTTCACTTCCCCACTCTCAATCCATTCAACTAATACATATTGGGTGACTACTATTTACCCATCAGTGCAGGGGGGTTGAAGAAAGGGCAGTCAAAACGACAGGTCTGGCTTTGCTGGTTGGGTGGGCTGTAGTCAGACACACAAAAGAGCTGAAGTATCCCTGAGGCAGTGGACTATTCCATAAACAAGTTAGGACTTTTCCCAATTAGGCAAGAGAAATTAGTAACTGCAAAAGCAACTGATGGAAGTAGTAGTTCATCAGCTAAACATCAGATGGCAGCGTAAGAGAAGAAGAAGCCCAGCAGATAACTTGAGCAGCTTTGGGGGAGTCAGAGACAGCAAGCAGCTGCTTTCGAGACAGAGCAATATTTTATTGGGAGTGTGGTCCTTAGAATATGTTCCCTCTCCAGCAGTGATTTATGCCTTGAGGCTTTTTCAGTGATGTATGCCCAGAGGCTTTTCCTTGTTCTTTACCATGTCTATTGCCCAGATTTCAACATGCATGTGAATGGACCCATATAGAACTTGTCCAACAGTTGTATATCTGGGACAGATGATACAGATGGACAAAGGAAAAGAAAAGGAGGAGAAGAGTGGGCTGGATTGCTTTAGGGAATTTACAAAGCACTTTTACTGACTTAAGTAGAGCCTCAAGACCCATCTTTTCAATACAAAATTTTTTTTTTTTTTTGGTGTTGCTTCATAGCATCAAGTCATGGAACTTCACTGCATTGGGATAACTTAAGATGAACAGGACGATGGGCAATGGAAAGGTGCCTAGTGGGGATGAGGCAAGCTGAAACATCTAACCAAACATATAACTAACAAAGAACTCTGAAGAACAGGTGTAAAGTTGGTCCAGTAGACAGAGTTCTGGGCCTGGAGTCAGGAAGACCTGAGCTCAGATATTTACCAGCTGTGTGACCCCTGGACAAGTCACTTGACCTTTGTCTGCCTCAGTTTTCTCCTCTGTAAAATGGAGATAATAATAGCACTTATCTCTCAGAGTTATTATGAAGATAAAATGAAATATTTGTAAAACTTTTTATAAACCTTAAAGCTCTATACAAATGCTAATTATCATTATTATTATTAATGGTTATTATCAGAATTGGACAATAGAGAGTGATGATGGATTGGTCATGTGATAAGAATGAAAATGACTGGTGGATGGCCAGAGTATGCCACTAGTACCCTCGATGTCAGAGAAATCAAGGATAAGGTAGATCTAGGTGATGAACTTATGGGATCGTATGTATGAGAGTTATACAGATTGGGCAGGTATGGATGGGTTTCATTGGAAGGAATTCCCAAGGTGATGAGAGCATAGATCTATTTAAGCATTCCTATTTTGCTTTAATTACTGCTTTTTGCATTTAATATATTAATATGTAATCTGATTTGGTCAGGTAAAAACTAGATAGAAATTCATGAGCTGTGGATTTGAGATGATGCTTATCCCAACAGTATTTTGAATTTGGGTAATTGTTTTCAGAAGGGAAAGAGGTGGTAATAGCCCACATATATATGTGCATATATGAAGATTATATGGATGAATAAAAAACTTTTATTAAATACTTACTACATGCCAGATACTGTGCTAAATACCTGAGTTATTCATAAACTGAGGAACAAAACCATTTCACTTTGCATCAGTCCATAAAGATCTTGCTATGTTTTTTCTGAAACCACCCCCCTTGTCATTTCTTGTAGCACAATAGTACTCCATAACAATCATATGCCACAACTTGTTTAGCCATCCTCTCAATTTCCAATTTGGTGCCACCAGAGAAAAAGCTGCTATAAATATTTCTGTACATATGGGTCATTTTTCTTTTTCTTTGATCTCTTTGGGGTACAGACCTGGTAGTGGTGATGCCAAGTCAAAGGGTATGCATGCTTTTATAGCTCTTAGGGTATAGTTCCAAAATGTTCTCCAGAATGATCGGACCAGTTCACAACTCCACCAACAACTATCTCATTTTGCCAGGATAGCAACCTACTTGGGTCCAGGCTATACTGCTGGCCCCCATTCACTGCCATGGCAGCCTACTGTGGCAATTCTATATATCCCACTGGAGCAGTCCCATTTTCCACCACTTTTAAAAACTAGAGTTATTATTAATTTGGGACCTAAAGACACTGTCCTGATCATTGGTGAGAGTTATCAATCAGAGAGTCACCAGATCCTTGAGTTTGAGCTACCTTAGACATCATCTAATCAAACCTTACACTCAGAGCACTCTGGCAAGTATAAAAATAGCTCACATTTCTATAGCCGTGTGAGGTAGGTAGTGTAAATTTAATTATTTTTATCTTACATATAAAAAAAAACGTTGAGCAAGATTCAGTGAATTTCCATGGCTACACAACTAGTCAAGAGCAAGACTCAAACACAAGTGACCTGACTCTAAGTCCAATGATCTTTTTACTACACTATCTGCTGCTTCCAGTAGCAGGTTTCATCCTGGCAAAGCCTACCCAAAGATCATAAACTGAAGGAGAAAGTACTGACTGCCAGCCAGAATTCAGAATGAAAGGCACACAGGAAAACATTAGTTTGCCTGGTAGTTCTAAGGAATTTGTCACTGTCTGGTTATGTGGGCTATAAGCCCCATAGTTCTGAAGAGTCCCACAGATTCATTTATTTGAAGAGAGGTGACAGAGCCAGCTTATTATTTTTCTCTTCCAAAGATCAGAATATGAGCCATAGATGCATGAGGTTTCTGTTCAAGAAAGGCTCAGTTCTTCAAGAAAATTGTAAATCGATATGTTACTTCATAGCTTCATGCCCCTGGCCAGGTCATCCACAAACTTGTCCCATTTCTTCTGCCAGACTTCATTCATGGTTTTCTTCTTGTCCACTGACAGGGAGCTATATCTGCAGGAACACAAAGAAAGTACCAGCCTTGAGAAAAGGTCCGACTATTCTTCAGTGATCAGAGTTAGAGGAGGAGTACAGTGGGGCTTTGGGGTCCAGGGAAAGGACTCTGTTCAGAAAAGGAGAAGAGGAGAGATTAGGCCCCAGGACTATGGTGAACTGCACTTTCTAGAGAGGAAGAAATGGGATATGAGCAGGGACACTCACTTGATTGAATTCAACGCCAACTGTTTGAGGGTCCTCAAGTCAGCCTTCATCCCTCCAATGCCCATGAAAGCTTCATAAAAGTCATAAGACAAGCCTTTGGCCCCAAAGACAGATGGGTCATCAGAACTGACCACCATAGGGTGCCCACTGGACATTAGAGAAGCTGCTGGGTGGTTCCTTAGGTCAGATACCAACTGGAGGACCTGCCAGGGAAAAATAAAGGCAAAAAAGTGGACTACAAGTCACAAAAAGAAGTAGAAAGATAAGACCCTCGATATCATACACAATTCCTTTCCAACTTCGATCATTATTCTGGTTACCAGGCTAGTATTTAGGGATGATTTTGACTAAGGAGTAGATCAGTCAGTCAATAAGTATTTACTGAATAACTGCTATGTACTAGGGACTGTGCTAAGCACTAGAGATATAAGTACAGAGAATGAAGTAATCTCTATTCACACAGAGCTTACATTCTAATGGAGGGAACAACATATATGTGTGTGTGTGTGTGTGTGTGTGTGTGTGAATTGTGTGTATTATATAAATAAATACAAAGCAGTTAAATACAAGGTGGTTTGAGAGGGAAGGCACTAGCCATTGAGGGGAACAGGAAAAGCTTAACACAGAAGATGATGCTGGAATTGCATCTTAAAAAAGGAAAGAGACCCTATAAGAGATGTAAGAAGCTAATTCATTATGGGCTGGTCAGATCAGTCAGTCAACAAGCATTTATTAAATGCTGATTATGTGCCAGAATTGTGTTAAGACATGGTAATACAAAACTGCCTCTGCCATTCTAATGTGGAAAATAATATGCAAATAACTCTAATACAAACTCTATACAGTGCAAATGAAAGGTAATCTCAGAGGGAAGGCACTAGCAGTGGAAAGAATAAAGGCCTTCTGCAGAAGATGGAATTTAAACTGAGTATTAAAGGAAGATAGAAGCAGCAAGAAATAGAGAAATTCCATTTAAACTAACTGTAAACAATATAAACTATTTGGAGTCTACCTGCCAAGGCAAACCCAGAAACTATATGAATACAATCACACAAATAAAGTCAGATCTAAACAACTGGAAAAAATATCAGTTTTTCATGGGTAGGCCAAGCCAATATAATAAAAATGACAATTCTGCCTAAACTAATTTACCTATTCAGTGCCTTGCCAATCAAACAACCAAAAGATTATTTGATAGAATTAGAAAAAAATAATAGCAAATTCCGCTGAAAGAACAAAAGGTCAAGAATATCAAGGGAATTAATGAAAAAAAAAATACGAAGAAAGGTGGCCTAGCAATACCAGATCTCAAACTTTGTTATGATGCAGTCTTCATCAAAGCTATCTAGTACTGGAAAAGAAATAGAATGGTAGGTCAGTGGAACAGATTAAATACACAAGACACAGTAGTAAATGACCATAGTGTTTGATAAACCCAAAGACCCCCGTCTCTGGGATAAGAACTCACTATTTGACAAAAACTTCAAGGAAAACTGGAAAATAATAGGGTACAAACTAGTTGTAGACCAACATCTCACACTGTATACCAAGATATGGTCAAAATGGGTACATGATTTAGACATAAAGGATGACACCATAAACAAATTAGAAGGGCAAGGAATACTTTACCTGTTAGATCTACAGAGAAGGGAAGAATTCATTACCAAACAAGAGATAAAGAGCATTATGGAGTGTAAAATAGATCATTTTGATTATATTAAATTAAAAAGCTTTTGCACAAACAAAACCAATGCACTCAAACTTCGAAGAAAAGCAGGAAGCTGGGAAACAATCTTTACAGCAAGTGTCTCTGATAAAGGCCTCATTTCTCAAATATATAGAGAACTGAGTCAAATTTATAACAATACAAGCCATTCCCCAATTGATAAATGGTCAAAGGATATGAACAGGCAGTTTTCAGATGAAGAAATCAAAGCTATCTATAGTCATATCAAGAACTGTTCTAAATCACTTTTCATCAGAGAAATACAAATCACACCTATCAAATTAGATTAAATATGCAAAAAGGGGAACCATAAATGTTGGAGAGGATGTGGAAAAATTTGGACACTGTTGGAGTTGTGAACTGATCCAACCATTCTGGAGAGCAGCTTGGAACTGTGCCCAAAGGACAGCCAAACTATGGTACCTTTTGATCCAGCAATGCCACTAGTAGGTCTGTATCCCAAAGAGATCATTAAAAGGGGGAAAATCCAAAGAGATCATAAAAAAGGTATGTACAAAAATATTTATAGCAACCCTTTTCATGGTGGCAAAATATTGGCAATTGAAGGGATGTCCATCAGTTGGGTAATGGCTAAACCAGTTGCAGTAAATGAATGTAATGGAATACTATTGTACAAGAAATAATGAGCAGGCCGATTTCAGAGAAACCTGGCAAGACCTGATGAAAAGTGAAATGAATAAAACCAGAAAAACATTGTACATAGTATCAGCAATATTGTATGATGATCAGCTCTGAATGATTTAGCTCTTCTTAGCAACATAATGATCCAAGACAAGTACAAAGGATCCAAGATGGAAAATGCTATCTACATCCAGATAAAGAACTGATGGACTCTGAATGCAGATTGAAGCATACTTTTCTTCACTTTACTTTTTTTTCCTTTTTTTCATTTTGATCTGTTTTTTTCTTTCACAACTGTGACTAATATGGAAATGTATTTTACATAACTGCACATATATAACCTATATCAAATTGTCAAACATTTTAGGAAAAGAGGAGGGGAGGAAGGGAGAAAAATCTGGAACTCAAAATCTTGTAAAAAATAATGCTAAAAATTGTCTTGACATAAAATTGGGAAAAATAAAATATTATAAAAATAAAACCAAAAGGAAGCCACAGATGCCAGTAGTGGAAGTTAGGACAGGGAGCATTCCAAGCATGGAAGGTAGCCAATGAAAAGGCATGGAGGATGGAATGTACTGTCTAAAGAATACCAAGAAGGCCAGTGTCAATGGATCACAGAATACTGGAAAAGAGACTAAGACATTTGCTTCTGGAAATAACAGGAAGTCACTGGAATTGCAAAGGCAAAGAAATGGTAGATGCAATTGGCACATGTGAGGAGTTGGAAAAAGGCCAGTTTAGCTAAGTTATGGGGTATGGGAGGAGGAATAATGTCCAATGAGGCTGTAAAGATAATTTGGAGCCAGTAGAGATTGACAGTTTCATCTATGATCCCCTTCTTCTGTTCTATAATGTATATGGAAATACTCATTTTATTTGCTGCTTGTTAGGTTTGAAATAAAAAAATTCTTTCATGAATTGAATGATGCATAATGAAAAGAGCACTCGACAGGAGACCTGGATTTGAATGCTGGCTCTGATACTTTTTGGATATCTGACCATGGGCAAGTACTTAACCTCTCTAAACCACAGCATACTCCTCTGTAAAAGGAAGGCCTTGAACTAGATATCCAGTAAAATCCCTTCCAAGTCTACTATTTGATGATTTTATATGTTGAACTTTTCTTTTTCCAGCTAACTTTCCCATTTTTGTGTCTCCCACTGCTTCCACCCTAATTCCTCCATTCTTTTGAGCATTGTCATTCTTGCCAGCCATGGTTCTAGGTCAGTTTTCACTACCAGAGTCACTATGCTTCATAATACAGATAATTCCTGTACATCTCTGCTGACAAGATGAGAGAGAGAGGTTATGTAGAAATGAGAATCATAAGAGGAACATGAGTCAGAGTGGAAACAGGGGTCTTGGTAATAAACAAAGCACTCCCTAAAAATGACTAGCTTTGAGCACTCACTCATAGAAGACTAGAAGGTATCCTACATGATTTCCTGATGAGATCTGGCCTAGAGTTAGACCCAGAAAAGCCCTGGAAATCATACCTGGTTTGAGATGGGACATACTTCTATAGGGATGTCCCTATTCCAAGAGATATTTCTGGCCATCGGGTGTCTGCCCAGAGCAAATCCATGGCCAATCCTGGTGGTATTCAGTAATAGGGCATCCAGAACGTTCTCATCTATGGAAGTGCCCTGCCAATCTGGAGATTAAGAATAAAGACTTTATGAGTGGATGGAACTAGATGTATGGACCACAACCTAGACCGTATAGATTGTTATGAGAAAAGCACCACAATACTATATAAATATTATATACTATATACTTATTATATATAATGATATATTATATATATAATTCTATGTAAATATTATTGTTATTGGTCTGGACCTATGATTTCATTGTCCTGGGGAATTCTATGTGTGGAAACTCCCTCCAGCAGTGCAGATCAGCAACTCCATCTGTGACGTATAGTCTTAGAGAATTATTTGGGGGCTTTAGGAGTGAATTGCACATAATCACACAATTTGTGTCAAAGTCAAGATTTGAACCAGGTCTTCCTGACTCCATGGCCCCTCTGAACTGAACTAAATTGAATCTAATCAGATTGAATACATGGAGGCTATGGAGAGGAGGATTATGATGAAAATGAAAGCAATATGACAGAAAAAGTGGAAATATTTTCAATGGGTATACTGTAAAGCATAGGAAATCTTTGGCTTGGTGAGAAAAGCATTAAATTTGAGGTGAGAGAAACTGATTTGATTTCCAGCTCTATTATTTACTGCCTAGATGTGACTGTCATTTTCTACCTACATGATTTTAGGCCAATCACTTCATATCTCTGGGCCTCGATTTCCTGATTTGTGACTTGATGGCCTTCATGATCCCTTCTAGTTCTTAGTCTGTGATTCCAAGGTAGTAATGGTAAACACAAATTTAAGCCAGGTTGTATAGTACCAGTATTACAGTGTGCTTCTGTGCAAACCCAAAGGAGGCCTTCTGAAGAAAGCAGGGCTCTGTGGCTGATAGACCATCCAAGGACAGAGCAAACTGCCTGTCCTCTGCACTGGGCTCCCATCTAGCCAGCTTTGCTAGACTCAAGTATCCTGGGCAAATGGCTGTGCTTCATGAACTGAGGCTAATAGAAAATATTATAAGGATTAATGAGCCCATGGAATGGTCATATAGAAGCAGAAGATGAACGTGGATTATCAGCATCTCAGGAGTAAAGAGACAAGCATCTAGTGGCAAGAAGCTGATATTTTCATCACTGGCCTAATATACACTTGGGACAGCCTCCATATGTGCTTTTAGATAATGATGAAATGCATTAATTTACATTCTCCTTTATTTTATAACGTTGAACACTGTCGGTTACATGTCTTATGGCTCCTAAGGATACTGCAACTCACTGGTCTCTCCAGCATGGAAGAAATAAGGCAGGTCAAAGCCTTGAGTGGCTGGGAAGAGCAAAGCATCCTTCAACTCCCACAAGGAATACCCCTTGTCCTCTTGACCCACCTGGAGGAGAGAAAAGAAAGCACATTGAGCGATTTACCTCATATACACCTTAGTTTTGCTGATGAATTCTATGCCCTGTCACCACCGCTCTTCCATATCTTCAGCCACCATTGTCATTAGGACCTGGGGAGAGTGGCCAATAGCCTGGGGGGAGAATGCACTGGGCTGAGATTCAAGATACCTAGTTCTAGACTCAGCTCTACCAATAACCAGCTGTGTGATCTTGGATGTGGGAGGCAACATCATCTCCCTGGGACTCAGTTCCCTCAGTTGTAAAGTGAAGGAATTAGACTAGATAAACCATGAAGTCTTTTTCAATTCTGACATTCTATGATTCTATACAACTTTCATCCAAAGTATAAAGTATGAACAGAGAACTCAAATTTATGTAGAACTCTAAGATTTATAAGAATCATTCTCATTTTATGGAGGAAGAAACAGGCTATGAGGACTATGGGAACATAACTAGTAAATGTTAAAGCTAGTACTTGAGGCCAAATCTTCTTGGTTTCCAATACTCTTTCCCCTTACACTATGCTGAGATAACTATCCCAAAACTTTTCAACACCCCCCCCCAATATTCCACACTTGTGCTTTTCTATCTATTCCTCTCCCCAGAGCTAGTCCTATGGCTGCGAGATATGACTTCAGTGAATTCCTAGACACCCAGGCCAAAACCAAAATAAAAATAATTCCCCTTTACTCTCATTCCAAGTTAGGTGACAAAGGCTAGATAGAGCCTTATTAACAAAAAAACATAGGGATATAAGGATTTTATTAGCATAGGAAAATACTTTTATTCCCTAGGGAGGAAACACCTCCTACCAATGCCAGGTGGCACCTTCTCTCTCTGTAATTTATTATCTTAGAGAGTTGCCTAGAGCACTGAATTGTCCAAGGTCTCACTCACAGTATGTATCAGAGGTGAGATGTGAACCCAGGTCTTCCTAGCTTCCTGGCCAACTCACTCTTAAAACGTATTTCTTGTCTAGGAAGTCTCTCTTTAGCTGATTAGCAAATTAGAATCCTTTGTCACATTATCTAGCTTTCACATTGAAATCTTGGCCTTGAGATCTCAGAAAAATGGGGTAGAGAGGGCAGAGAGAGAAAAAAACAGTAAGTCGGACAGGGTAAGCTCCCAGAGAATAAAGGTCAGGGATAGAAACAGCATTGAAGAAAAAAATTCATCCATTTCTTAATTTTTCCAGAGTCATTCCTGGCTCTCTTTCTCTGCGGGATTAATGATTATCTTGGGCTTCAGAGGGCATAAAGGCTGTTTCCAGGGGGAAGGTGAGGGGAAGAGAGAAATAAAGGAAGAAATGGCCATAGTCAATGACCAAACCATCCTATTCCTCCTATTCTGGGAACTTTCTTTTGGAGTTCCCTTTATGCACCCCACCCCAATCCCTTTCTATCCTTTTTCCTCAAATGCTTTTTCACCATCCCCAAGGCATTCCCTTCATCAATAATAGACTACTCAGTCTGCATTTCATCTCTACCTCGAGACCAGTCCGAGCCCCCAGACTGCCACCCCATATGATGTGGGTAGTAAAAAGATAAAAGCTACCAGGTCAAATCCTGCCATGCTCTCCGGGAACTTGACTCTGAGCTTCATCGCTTTCTGGACAGATACAGTAATGTGAGACACAGCTTTCATCCTTAGAAAAAAAAGAAAGAAAGAAACACCTGTTACTGTGTTAATGAGTTGAGTATTTCTCTAAGTGATTACCTCTTGCCTCTGGGGCTAGTATCCTATTTTCATCACACTCTTATAAAGACATACCCTGTCTCCAATACCCAGCAGCACTAATCCCTAGGTGATAGAATAGTTTCTTCAAAATTCATCACCATTTGGTTCCAAAGTGATCCATCATCTTTGGAACTATAAACAGGGAAACTTTTTTCATGTGTCATTAGGTACTGCATCTGTGGAAAATTTCTTACAGGCTTTGATATTTGAGGCCCCCCCAATCTGTTTTCAATCTTATTTCACAATATTCCCCTTCATACATATTAAGCTCTAATCAAATTAAACTATTAGCTGTTCTCTAATCATGTCTTTCTCTCTCTTACATCTTTGAATTCGCTCAGACTTTCCTATACCTGAAATTTTCTCCCTTCTCAACTCCATCTGTTGAAATCTTCTTTCAGTGATCAGCTCAGATACCACCTCCTCTCCATCTTTGCAAACTACATTACTATTTCATGCCCTTTCATTTTCTAACTTTGTGCTCTTTCTCACTCAGGCCCTGACTCCCTGTTCACCCCAAAGCCTAGGAACCAAGCTTTTCTTACCTGTTACTGCTGTAAATGATTCTGGCCCCAATGAAGTCAGGGTGGTCTTTGGCAAACTTCTGGGCCACTTCTTGATAAGTCTTCAACGACCACTCTTCGTCATGTGTTTGCCCATTTAGTTCATATACCTCAGAGTAGTGGAGAGAAGAGAAGAAAACATGAGCCCAAATGTATCTCAGAGAAGAAGGATTTGATTGGAACAAAAGATCATCCATATCAAACCTTCTGTGCAAGGAACAGGAGTAGAATGGAGCAGATTCCCTGTCACTCCCTAAGTCTGTTATGAACCTATCTCCTTTTCCAGAGCAGATCTCTGTCTCCCATCTGAAATGCCCAAGGCCTAATTTTCAGCGTTCAGTTCAAGTTATGGGAGTTCCTCCATAGTTGGGGAAATATAATAGATAAGTGGCCAAACAATATGAATAAGTAATTTTCAAAGGAAGACATTAAATCTATCAACAACCATGTTTTAAAATTTTTCCCAAATCACTAAAAATTAGAGAAATGTAAATTAAAGCAACTGAGGTTCTATCTCCACTCATCAGATTGGCAAGGATGACAAATTAAAAATGGAAATTGACAGCTCTTGGAAGGCCTGAGGGGAAATAGGCACATGAATATACTATTAGTATAGTTGTGAATTGGTACCACAGTTCTGAAAAGCAATTTGAAACTATGCCAAAAAGTCATTAACTTAACCTCTGACCAGGCCTATATCACAAAGAGGTCAAAGAAAGAAAAGGATTCAAAAGAAAAATATATTTATAGCACCCTTTTGTAATGGCAAAGAACTGGAAACTAAGAGAATTCCCACCTATTAGGGATTTCCTGCTTAATTATTGTATATCAATGTAATGGAACACTGTTGTGCTATAACAAATGATGAAAGGGATAGTTTCAGAGAATACTGGGAAGATTTGTATAGACTGATGCAAAGTCAAGTGAGCTTAAAGAGGAACATTATATAACAACACTGTAAAGACAAACAACTTTGACTATAATCAATACGATGACCAATCACTATTCCAGAGGACAGTGACGAAACATTCTACTACTCACCTCCTAACAGACAGGTGATGGACTCAAGATGCAGAATAAGACATATAGTGTTGATTATGGCCATTGTGGGAATTTATTTTCCTTGACTATGCATATGTGTTATAAAGGTATCAAGATCTATGTGTCCTTTTGCATGGAGTGACTGGCAGTAGTTAGGATAGAGTTGTCCCCCCGCCAAAAAACAGAAAAAAGAAAAAGAGACTTATTGAAATATGTTTAAATGCAAAGAAAAAAACAGAAAGAAAGCCCAAAGGAATTGCAATAAATAGGACAGCCTGAAAATTACATGTTGAATTTGTTATATACCTAAAACAAGCTGTACATAATAGATATTTTCAGCTTCATGCATGATTTTCTTTCTCTGTTCTACTATGTGTATGGAAATGCTTATTTTATTTGATATTTCCTAAGTTCAAAATAATTTTTAAAAAACATGGGGGTGGTAGAGAGGGACAAAGGTGGAAGGATGTATAAGAAATGATATCCTAAAGAAAGATACATACTAATAGAAAAACTAGATAAAGCTCTCTTCCCCACATCAGGAGAATTGGCTCCATTCTTGACCCAAATTCACTACTAGAACACTGGCTATTGTCAACACAGGCTGGGTACCTATCTATGGAATTAGACCCTGAACAATTGGCAGCAATGCATTTGATGGCAAGTGTGATGGGAGCATTGTGCACTGCACACACATACTTGGTGTGCATAAACACAACTGAGTCTATGCCTCTTCCCAGCAAACAAAAGGCTTTGTTGAGTTTTTTCCTTGGATCTGAATAAATTTGCTTTGTACTTTTATATCTTTGAATTATTATCCTCACCCCCCACCCACCCCCACCCCCCGCCACACACACATGAAGGAGTGATTCAGAGAAAGAGACAGAGTGGCAGAGTAGTTTCTGAATGTCACCCATATAGAGGGTGGTTATTCTTTCCCCTTCTCTCCTGAGGGCATCAGTGACCTCTTACTTGCAATGAGGCAGAAATCATGTGATAAGAAAAAGGGAAGTTTATCTGTATGTTGTGGCAGGGAGCTGCCCCTTTTTTTGCTTTCTCTCTTCCTTCTGCCCTGGTGATTTGAACTGCCAAAGAGAACCTTGGATAACTGGTAACCACAAGGAGAGGGGGTAGATACCATGAGCAGCACCAGCCAGAAGACATAACAACGTGAAGACAGCCTCTAAGCCTGGAGCAATGACAGTAATCCAAAGGAAATTACCTCAGTCATAAAGAGAAAACATTCAGAGTTGTTAAGACTACCAGAAACTATAAATCCCATTGAGCTGGTTAGCTGGGAAAGTTGATTTCTCTTTTAGTCCAGGAGTATGAGATGGGAAATGGAAGTCCCTCCTCTTATTCCTTTTCCATAATTTACATCTTGGTTGTGTATGTCTTGGGTACACCGCCCCTCCCCCCACCCCCAACCATACTCAAAGATCTGGAAGAGCAAGAAAACAGAGCCCAGAGACAGTTGAAGTTGTGTTTGATCTAGCTTGTGTAAGATAAAGCTTTCACTTTATCTTATAAACAACAAACTGTGTGATCTCAGCAAGCTGTCTTTGAATCTACAAAGGCAATGGGAAGAAAAGGAAAAAAGAGGAATCAATTGACAGAGTGGGGTGGAGGCTCTGAGAACTATTTCATCCCATCCTGTAGATTAATTTCAGATTTTGTCAATGAGGGGTTAATCAGAGTTGCTTTAGTGCCTAGACCACACAGAAGTATGGAGTGCAACCAAGGTGTTAATCAGTTGAGCACCCTCTGATGGCCAAAGGAAATATTGGGTAGCCTTTTAGAAAGGGGCACCTCATGTATGTACCAGAGAATAACTAACAAGCCTGGGTTGATAGCTCAAGGAGAGCATTCCCTGGTGGATACTGTGCTCCCTTGGAGGATAATTCATACAATGATGGACTCAGTGCCTTTCTGGGGCTTTAGGAAGGCAACACAACCATAGATAAGGAAAATGAAGCCTAGAGAGGTTCAGTAAATTGTCCAACGTTGCACAAGGTTTGAGCAAGTTTTCAGACCCTTCATACACCCAGACCGGGGCCTCCATTCTTATCTTTCTACCTCTCTTCTCCCCATTTCAGTCTACCCTCCACACAACTGCCGAAGTGATTTTTCCTAAAAGCTTTTATCCCCAGCAATTAGCACTTCACCTGATACACAGTAAGTGCATAATAAATGCTTGCTGACTGATTTCTACTTCATCTTGCTGCCTACTGCCTCCCCTCTATTTCAGTAAACTGGTTCACAGTAATGAAAGAACATTAGACTAGGAATCAAGAAGTCCAGGGTCAAATGTGGGCACTGATACTTTCCATGTGACCATGAATATCATTTTATTTCTCTTAGATTAAGTTTGCTTGTCTTTAAAATCTGTATTTATTCAGATTCTCATTCTGCTATACTTTTCTCATAAAGTTGTTTTACTGTGGGGAAAACACTTTTAACCTTAAAGTAACATTTGTTAAAATAATGATGATACCTCTTTAACCCAAGTGCTCTTTTGTTTTCAGGATGAGATGGCTTCAGCTTTCCTCTTTCTCTCAGAGCTGTAGAAGCTGGGGGAGGGGCAGTCCTTTCTCTGGCAGCCCCACGGCCCCATTGTTTCCTCAGTTGCAGTACATTGCTTGACATTTCAAAACCTCACCTCCCAACACTGGTTTCTATGCCCACAAGAAAAGCACCATAGCACTTTGGCCCTGTAGTAAGAAGACTGACCCATTGCTGGACCTGTGAGTGGGAGAGATAATATACTAAAGCTACTACTACTGGAGATTTCCATGAGGTCTCCACCTTTATCTACTGGTGAACCATTATCTGGAAGAAGGAATTTTAAAGCATAGCAACTTCTTGTTATTCTCCAAGATGCATCTTTCTGTTCAATCTGTTCAAAGGGCATGTCCTCCATGAAGTCTTCCCTAAACTGCTCATAAAAGGCCCTTGAAGATAATTTAATGTAACCTCTCATCTTCTTGGTGAGAAAGCTAAAACCCAGAAAGGTGAGCTAAAGGGACTTCTTCATGTTCTCTGACTCCAAATCCAAAATTCTTTCAACTACTTTATAGCTGATTCACTGATCTCACCTTTTCTTGAACTCTTGAAACATCCCCTATCAGTATCTGTATGTGTGTGTGTGTGTGTGTGTGTGTGTGTGTGTATAACATATATATAAATAAATGTCATTTTCACTAAAGTCCTACTCAGACGCCTTATTATGGTGGAAATGACTTTCAGTTCTCAAAGGTTACATCAAGCAGAATCCGAGCTCTAACAGAAACATAGCATCAAGCATTTGATTGTGAGAATTCTTCTGAACTCTGTCCTGGCTAGAGGACATCTATAGCATGGAGTTCAGTCCTGGGTGCTATATTTTAGGAAAAACCCTGATAAGCCACAGAGTATCCAGGAGGGTAAAGGGTCTGGAATTCCTGCCAAGTGACGAACTGTTGAAGGATTTAGGGAGGTTTAGCCTGGAGAAGAGAGGATTTAAGGGATACATGATAATTGTATTCAAATATATGAAGGACTATGGTGTGGGGAAGATGGATTAGACTTGTTCTGTTTAGACCCAGAGCTCAGAACTAAGAACAAAGAGTAGAGTCACAAAGAGACAAATCTTGGCTTCATGCTGGGAAAGATGTTCTAATAATTAAGCCTATCCAAAAGTGGAATCTCTGAGCTGCTTTAAGAGGTAACATCATCCTCATTTTACTGGGGGTCTTTAAGTAAAGGCTGAGTATAATGTAGAGGGCATTCTTGTTCAGGTACAGATTATATTAGATGTCTTCTTTCAACACTGAAATTCAATGGTTAATTGAATTCCAGTATCAGATATTTGCTTAAGTAGAGACTCTACACAAATTCCTTATTCATGCAAACAATCTTGGGGGGGGGGGGAATAAAAACAGATCTAAATAACTAGAGAAATATTAATTGTTCATGTATTGGCTGAACCAAGATAATAAAAATTATAATACTCCCTAAATTAATTACATATTAGGTGCTATACCAATCAAAATGTCCAAGGATTACTTTATAAAGCTAGAAAACCAATAACAAATTCATCTGGAAGGCCTAGAATTTTAAGAGAAATAATCGAAGAAGTGTAAAAGAGGGCATAGTAGGAACAAATTTCAAACTATACTACAAAGAAGTAATCATCAAAACAATTTGGTATTGGTTAAAAAATAGAGACATTAATTAGTAGGACAAATTAGGTACACAATATATAGAATCAAATAAGTATAGTAGCCTCATGTTTGATAAGCCCAAAGAAGCTAGCCATTTGAGTTAGAAATCAATAATCAATAAAAAGCTATTGGAAAAACTGGAAAGCTGTCTGGCAGAAATTAGGCAAAGATAAATATCTGATACTATTTACCAAGATACCAAATGGGTACATGACTTAGAGATAAAGGGTACATCATAAAAAAATTGTAGAATTGGGACTTTTGTTTCTGTCTGCAGTTTGTATATCTTAGAAGGTATACTTCTAAGTACTTTTATATTCTATAGCAAATTTAAAATGGAATTTCTCTAAGAAATGGAATAGTTCTTTATTTGTTTTAAATAGAAGGATTGATTATTTTGGCAGTTTATTTACTATTCTACAAGTTTGCTGATATTCTTGTTTCAATTAATTTTTTTCAATTAATTTTGACTTTTTAGGGTTCTTAATCTACAAAAAATTAATTTTGTTTCTTTTTTTCTTATTGCTTTTCCTTCAATTTCTTCTTTTTTTATCATTACAGTGAATATTTCTGATACTGTATAAAAAAGTGGTTACAATCCTTTTTTACATCCTTTTTCCTTCCTGAATTTAATGAAAAGGATTCTAGTTTATTTCATTACATAAAATGGTAACTGTTGGTTTTAAAAAGTGTATTGGTTATTATTTTAAGGAAAGGTACATTTATTCCTGTGGTCTAGTGTTTTTAGCAAAAATTAGTATTATATTTTTGTCAAAAAGCCTTCTCTGGATCTATTGATGTAAAATGTGATTTTTACTTATTTTCATTAATATGATTAATTAACTTTGTAGTTTTCCTAATAATAAACCAACCCAGCTCTTCCTACTGGGATCTGGCAGAAATGGCCACAGCAACAGACCAGGTGGTTGGATTTGGCCTGGTGGTTTTCAGTCTTGTGACCTTCATCTACTACACAATTTGGGTGATCATTCTGCCCTTCATAGACAGTGATCACATCATCCACAAGTACTTCCTGCCCAGAGAGTATGCCATTATCATCCCCCTTGCAGCTGGCCTATTCCTTCTGCTATTTGTGGGGTTGTTCATCACTTATGTAATGCTGAAGAATCGGGAGCCAGCCAAGAAGACAAATTGAAGGAGGAGGCATAGCCAGACTTGAGGAGGAAGCTGGAGATGTCCATTTTGGTCTTGTGGGACTGGCCTGAATTGAGTTCCATCTATGACTGACTGTATCCTTCATCCTGGGATCCAGCCCACATGGGAGGAGCAAGAGAAGGACAATCCAGCTTTTCTCCCTTGGCCTCTCTCCCAGTTTTATGGGTGAAAGAGACATCAACCTTCTTCTCTCCTCTCCCTCTCAGGCTCGGCAAACGAGCTTTCCGTCACATTCCTATAGGTTCCTTCCCTTCTCTACCTCTTGCTCGGTGGAAAGTCAGCTTTTCAGGGGCTGACACAATCTCAGGCTCATCCTGGGGTACAGGATCTACTACACAAATCCCTGGCCCTAAATTTACTTCCTTGGGAGCAAGACCAGACCCCAGCCTGTTGTACGGGCCAAAGAGAGAGAGATGCTCAGTACAAGCTGTGAAAAGTGTAGAGACTTTGTGGACCAAACTACTGGCACTGCCAGGTATAAAGGCCTGACAGATACTGTTTGTCCAGTGTGCTGTATCACACTCTGTACCCATCTGACCTCCATGTGGTCTCTATACCCTACTGCAGTCCCTGTGCTACTAAGCTTCCAGCTTCTTCTCTGGAATATTTATAATATTTCAATATATATTTAATATGTGAAAAGAATTTAAAAAAAATAAACCAACCCAGAAGTCCTAGTGTAAATATAATCTGTTCATAATGTATATTCTTTTGACATGCTATTTTATCTTCTTTTCTAAAATTTTATTTAAAATCTTTGCATCTGTGTTCATTAGGGATAGTGGTAATAGTTGTATTTTTTTCTTTTTTAACTCTTCCTAATCTATGCAAAGACCAAATCTGTGTCACAGAATGAATTTGGCAAAATCTCTTCTTTTGCTATTTTTGTAAACAATTTTTAAAATTAATTGTTCTTTGAATACTTGACATAATTCATTTGTTAATCCTTCTGATCCTGGAGCTTCCTTTCTTAAGAAAGTCATTTATGGCTTGTTCAGTTTCTGTCTCTGAAACTGAGTTGCTTACAATTTTTATTGTTATATTAATTTGAGTATTTTACATTTTTGTACATATTTATTTCATTTAAGCTGTCTGCTTTATAATTATCTGCATATAGTTGGCAAAATTATTATGAATAATATATTTATTTCTCACTAATTCTTTCTTCATTTTTTTGAAACTGTTAATTTTTTCTTCTCTCAAAATAAATCAAATTAGCTAATGGTTTGTCTATTTTTAAAATCAGATTCCAGATTTATTTATAAATTCAAGAAAGTTTTTGCTTTTAATTGTGTAAATTTTTTCTTTAATTTTCAGGATTTCTAGAGCTTACTTAGGATTTTTAATTTCATAGTTTTCTAGAATTTTTAGTTGCATTCCCAATTCATTGACTCATTCTTTCTCTTTTTTATTAATAAAAGTTATAAGATAATATATATCTTCAACCTCCTAATTTAACTCTGGGTGAATATTCATACTTCAGGGTCTTTATATTATCAAATTTCATATTTCACTACATATTTCTTTGTAAAAATATTGTTGGATTTTGCTTTCTAATCCATTCTGCTAACCTTTTCCATTTTCTAGGTAAATTAATCCCATTCACATTCACAGTTATGATAGTTAATTGTTTATTCATTAATTTCTCATGGGAATGAGGAGCCAATATAACAAAATGACAATACATTCCAAACCAAGTTACTTATTCAATGTCATAACAATCAAATTAATAAAGGATTACTTTATAGAACCAGAAAAAATAATAATGAAATTCATATGGAGGAAAAAAGTCAGGAATATCAAGAGAAATAATGAAAAGAAATGGGGACAAAGTGGGCTTCACAGTGCTAGATCTCAAACTATACTACAAAGTGGTAATTATAAAAACAATTGGTGATAATAATTAATAAAAATGAGAATAGCAGTTAGTCATATAGTGCTTGCTATCTTATTTTATATGATATACTGCTTACTAAAATAAGTGCTTTAAACTTATTATCTCATTGATACATAAATAGCACTCTGTCAATGGAACTGATGAGATATGCACCATACAGAAGGAAATGTGTTTAATAGTACTTGATAAAACACAAAGACCCCAGCTGCTTAGAAAAGGGACTACTATCTGATAAAAACTGCTAAGAAAATTAGATAGCAATATGGAAGAAATTAGATTTAGACTAACACCTTATGCATCATACAAAGGTAAGCTCCAAATAGGTACCTAATCTAGATATAAAAGGTCATGTCATAAGAAAATTAGATAAACATGGGGAAAAATATCAACTGAATCTGTGAATTAGATAAAAATTCATAACTGAATAAAGAATTAAAGAGGATCATAAAAGATAAAATAGGTAATTCTGATGCATAAAATTTAGAAGTTTTTGCAAATAAAATTAAGACTGAAACAAAAACAATTAACTGGAGAAAAAATATTACAAATGTCTCTGAAAATGTTTCATTTCTAAGATACGGAAGGAAATTATTCAAATTTGTAAGAAAAAGAGCCATTCCCCAATTGATAAATTGTATAAGGATATGAACAGGCAATTCTCAAGCAAAGAAACCCAGACTATCTATAGACACATGAAAAAATGCTCCAAATCACTACTTATTAAACAAATGCAAATTAAAGCAATTCTGAGATTCTATTTCTCACCCATCAGAGTGTCAAAGTCGGGGGAAAAAGAAAAATTATAAATGCTGTATATACTGTGGAAAAACAGGCACATTGATGAACTGATGGTAAATTGTATATGTTTTACAACCATTCAGAAAAACAATTTAGAATTATATACAAAAACATTACCAAACACTACATGCCTTTTGACCCAGCCATTACTAGGCCTGTACCCAAAAGAGATCAAAGAAAGTGGAAAAGGTCCCATGTACAAAAATATTCGTAACAGCTTTTTATAGTGGCAAAAACTGAAAACTGAGGATACCCATCAATTGAAGAATGCCTGAATAAATTGCAGCATATGAATGTGATGGAGCACTGTTCTGCTATAAGAAATGAAGAAGTAGATGAAGTAAAAAAAGACTTGGAAAGACATGAACTGAAGAAGAGTGAAGTAAGCAAAACCAGAAATATTATTTATACTACAAGGTATCCCCAGAGTCTTAATGCATAGCTTAAAATGAGACAACTAGATGGCTCAGTGAATAGAGTGCTGGGCCTGGAGTCAGGAAGCCCTGAGTTCAAAGTCAGCCTCAGACACTTATTAGCTTTGTGACCTTGAGCAATTCACTTAGCTTCTATTTGCTTTAATCCACTGAAGAAAGAAATGGCAAACCACTCCAGAATCTTTGCTAAAAGAACCTATGGAGAGAACTGGCATGCAATGGTCCACAGAGTCACAAAGAGTCAGCCACCACTGAACAACTGTATAACAACAAAATAGCTTTCAACTGTAGTAAGACTTTTGGGACATACTGTATAACATCAATATTTAAAAAAAAAAAATTGAAGACTTCTATAAACTGATGAAGAATTAAGAACTGGGAGAATAATTTATACAATAACAACCCTAAAAATAAACAAGTTTGAAAGTTGTAAGGACTAAGAGCAATATAGTGATCATTCATGATTCTAAGGGACTGATGATAAAACATATTACTCAAGAAAGAGAAGTGATGAATTTAGGGTACAAAAATGTGTGTATATGTGCATTTATTCATTTGTTTATACGTACATATATTTCTTTCACAACATGACTATTATGGATATGTCTTGCATGACTACACATGTATAACCTATATCAAATGACTTGCCTTCTCAATGGAGGAGAGGAGTGGAGAGGGAGGAAGGAAGAGAATTTGGAACTTAAAGTTCTTAAAACCAATGTTAAAAATTATTTTTGTCATATACATAAACAGATACGTATATATACATATATGTGTATATAATATACATATCTCATAAATATATGTATATATGTATACAAACATTGAGGGAATTTTTCTTTAGCTATACATATTTGTTACAAGGAATTTGCATTTTTCTTTTTTTCCAATTGATTGGGGGTTGGGAAGGAAAGAAAATAGAATTTTGTTCATTTTTAAAAATAGAGATGTAAGGAGGTGCTACAGATGTGGAATGCTGCATGTACTTTCAGATGAGGTCACTATATCCTTTGTTTTTGTTGAATCATTTTACCTTGTTACAAGAGGCCTCCCACAGAGAGAAGGAAATCTGTAAATATTTGTAATATAAAAACAAAACATGAGTAAAACATTTTTAACAAGTAAATTAGAGGAACAAGGAAGAAAATACATGTTAAATGTATGGAGTAGAGGAAAGCTCATGACCAAAGAATAGAGAGAATCACAGGAGGTAAAACAAAAAATTTTCATTACATAACATTTTAAGGTTTTTGCACAAACAAGAACCAATGCAACTAAAATTGGAAGAGAACCATGTAAATGGAGGAAAAGTCCTTGCAACAAATTTTTCTGATAAAGATTTCATTTTAGAGATATATAGAATTGATTCAAATTTGTTAGAATAAGAGCCTTTCTTCAATTGATAAATGGTCAAAAGATATGAACAAACAGTTTTCAGAGGAGAAATACAAATTATTCATAACCATATGAAAAATGCTGGCAAATTAAAACACTCTTTGGCAAAGATGACAAAAAAGGCAAATACCAAATTCTGGTGGGGCTGTGGGAAAATAATGCACTGTTGGTAGGACTACAAATTGGTTTAGCCATTCTAGAAAGCAATTTGGAACAATGCCTCCAAAATTATTAAGCTGTGTCCTTCCATCCCATAATACCAATATTAGGTCTATATCCTCAAAGAGATAAAAAGAAGAGCAAAAGACTCCATATATGCAAAAATATTTATAGTAGCTCTTTTGCTAACAGCAAAGAATTGGAAACTGAGGGAATGCCCATCAATTGGGGAATGGTTAACCAAGTTATGGTAATAAATATGATTAATGCTAGTTTACTAAAAGAAATGATGAAGGGAATAGTTTCAGAGAAACCTGGGAAAACTTGTATGAACTGATGCAGAATGAAGTGAGCAAAACCAAGAGAATAATTTATGCAATAACAATATTATAAAGATAGCTTTGAAAGACTTTAGAACTCTGACCAATACAAATGCAACCCACTTCCTTATAGAAAGGTAATGGACTCAGAGTAACAAGGTCAATGGGGGGTATTTGTTTTGCTATAATATGACATTTTAAAACAAACAACTGTTAAGGACAGCTTCTAATGAAATAAATGATTTTGATAGTACTGTGAAGCACAACATCTAACTCTGGTGATATTTTTTTGGCTGCAAGTGCCTCCTAATAGATCATGCAGTGAGTAAAAGTGATATGTTCATTGCCACTAGCTTTAACTTTTGCTACAAATCCATCATTGTCCTAGTACCATCTGTACAGATTCCAAGGCAATTTTTCCACTGTAAACCTTCATTTGTGAAAAATTCATCAACTTTAAGATATATATATCTTCCCCTTTTGTGTTCCCTTCCAAAAGGTGACAAAACAATAATTCCTCCTATATGCTTCCTTCATAAATATATCTTACATAAAGTAACAACTGTGTCACGTTATAAATATCAGTTATTTGATTTAACTGAATTTCAAACTTTGGGCTGCCCTTAAGACTGGTAATAAGCTGCTGGAATTGATTGTTACTAATTTCAGAAATTCTTTTGTAAATAGTATTATTCATTCAATAAAGGAATTTTATGAATTTCATCCCCATACTTTTTCCCAAGAACTATTTCTGACATTTTAATACCAGCAGGTAACAGGAAATCTTCTCCTATCACATAGAGCTTTTGCAATTAAATAAGAAGTTTCATTAGATGCAAGTAAATACTTTTCATTGATAGTACCAAATTTCTCAAAATGTTGTTTTTCTTTACTTAAAGGTTTTAAAAATCATTCAAAATATGCCTTTGCTTTATTGCAGTGCATTGCATGCTTAGCATTAAGATATCATATTAGTTTGGCTAATTTCATGCTCTCTGCAGCTAAAATTTCATTACAAATTAAGCTAAGCAAAGAGGTTTTTCCACATCATTATCATTATTAGAAGTAAATCCATATTGCAAAAATGATTTGATGTATTTTCTTTTTCTTGTCAATTTAGGTATACTGCAACCTGGTAGCAAAGACTCTACCTCATTGTCATCAGTATATTTACCTCTTCTGTCTAAATTTAGCCACTCATCCATAACTGAAAAATATTTTTGTTCTAAAATACTAATAAATATTGGTAATAATTCCTCAAATAAATACTAGCTTTAATTTATGAAATTACATTTGTTTGTACTTAATTTTAAAAACTGATGTTCACACTTACAGAGGTGATAGTGGAGAAATATTATGAAAGTGCTTTTGTCATTACTTGCTGCAATTAAGCACTTATGTTTCTGTAAAAGAAGGAGGTAACAGCAATTTTTAAAATCAAACATTCTAACACAATACAGTCCAAAGATATACTAGTTTCATATTTACATCATTGTAGGAAAATATTAGAAGTCTTTATTTTCCATAATTAAAATATTTTGTTTCTGTAAGAGCAGAATACTTTGTATGTACAGTAAAAACACTGCAATTCGTAACATATAGTAGTTTCAAAACTGAGCCAAGGTGTTTCTGGCAGCATTCCTTGGTGTTGAGTGGCATGAGGGCATACACAGTGTAAAGTGCGCATCCAGTGTGTTCAGAACTAAGGCTACAATGAAGTTGCATGATGTAATATGGGCAAGTGCTACCAGAAACACCTCTGATTCATTATACATTTGATTTTGAATTAATTTTTGGTCATTGCGCATTCAGAAATCTTTCACTGTTGCCAAATTTTTTATGAATCCCTCATTCAGTTATGTGACCCCATATGGAATTGTGACCCACAGTTTAAGAAGTGCTGAACTAGATGGCCTCTAATGTCCCTTCCAACTCTCAATCTGTGACCCTATTTTCTAGTTTTAGAGATAGAGGAGACCCTAAAAAAAAGTTTAGACCTAAACAGATAGTCTAGTGTCTTGAATTTGAAAGACCTGGATTCAAATCCTGAATTTGTCATTTATTAGGTGCATGATTTTAGTAAGTCACTTAATCTCTTGCGGTCTCAGGTTTTTGTTATCTCTAAACGAGATGATTGGACTGGTTGACTTGGAGGATCTTTTCCAATGCTCTTATTTTTGACAATTTCCTTGAGTCTCTGTTTCTTTCTCAGCAAAATAAGAACATTTATGTTTGATTACCTTCCCTGATAAAGGAATGTCATGAGGAAAATACTTGATAGACTATAAACATGAGCAATAAATATAAGTATTTTATTAAATATTTTATTAAATTATTAATGAATACATGAATAATAACTATTAGGTGAGGTGACCCTATACCAAGAGGTCCATAATGTCTCACCTAGCTGCACTACTTGGGGTCCATGAACATGGGTGGGGAAAAATTACATCTTTATTTTCCCTAATCTCTAACTGAAAATCAGCTTTTCTTTCAATCATTTAAAAAACATTTATTATTTAATTATATTAATTTATTATATATTATTATATAATATGTTAATATTAAAATTAAATTAATTATAAAATTAAATTTATTATTAAATTAAACATTAAATTTAAAACATTTTTTTAAAAATTATTTTAAAACATTATTTAAAAAACATTTGACATGCAGTCCATATGTTTCAATAGAATGCCAAGGAATCCATGACACAAAAGAGGTTAACAATCTCTGATCTAATCCAGTCTCCTCATTTTTCACTGAGGTGCAATGTAGGAGAAAACTGAGATGCAATGACTTGCCTAAGACCACACATGAAGATCACAGAATTACACAAAGGATGGAAATAACACAACTAACTAGGATCCAAATCCAGTTCTCTGACCTTAAACCCAGTTCTCTTTCCCCTACACCATACATGTACTTTTTTCCAGGTTTTATAATATACATATTGGAAATGCTCTCATCTCTGTGATGTGACTCCTTTTCTATCTACAATGTCTGCTAGGGAAGCATTTTTTGGAGAAACAGGTAATAAAAAAATGAATTGGTGAAGGAGGAAGTGCAGTGGTTTCTTGGTTTTGGAATTATGCAGGAGTTACAATTCAGTCACACTAGCATTGCTCATAATCCATCCTCTCAGCTCCCGCATCAAGACTTTGAAGACAGCTCATTAGCTGAGGGGAATCTGGATATTTTAGGATTTGGTCACTGGTTCAGGGTCTGGGCCCCTCACAAAAATCCTTAGCAGTGTCTGTGCCCAGAGCTCCGGAAGAGAACTAGATGCATTTACAATTAAAACAGAGCCTCTTTTCCTGACTGGCGTGGGCAATTAAAGGCCCCAACAGATGTAGATGAAACTTCCCTTTCCAACTCTGCCTCCTATTGTGTTACTAAAGCCAGGAACAAAAGCTACCTACTCCACAGAGGCAACTGTAGCCAGAAAGGTCTCATCTCCCCTCAGTTCCTCTCAAATCTCCCCCTCTACTCCCTCACTTTCCCACCCAACAAAATCTGAGCTACGTATCAGATTTCTCTGTGGATGTCTATGAAAAAGTAAGCCATTCTTACAGAATCTTTGATGTCAGACTGGAGAGAGCCCTTCAAGTTCATAATCAATCAATCTTTATTAAGCAACTACTATATTTCAGGCACTGTGCTAAATACTTGCGATATAAAAATGGGGGGGGGGGGGGCCAAAAAAATAGTCCCTACCCTCAGTGAGGTTACAATTGAATAGGGGAAGATAAAACACAATTGGAAGTTGAAAGGGGTAGGGAAGAAAGATGAAAAGGTACCCAGATAGGGGAAATGGGGGAAAATTACATTTCTCTAGCTGAAATGACTACTCCAATCATATTGGTATTGCCATGCCAATATCAAATTACTGGCCTGGGATTCAAGAGCACTAGTTTTCTTCAATAGATGAGTGGTTAGAGATATGAACAAATAGTTCTCAAAAGAAGATTTGCAAACAATTAACAATCATTTGAAAAACTGCTCCATGGGAAAACAGAGACACCCACGTTGTGGGTGGAGTTGTGAAGTAGTTCAGCCTTTCTGGAGAACAATTTGGTACTATGCCCAACAATTCTAGGTCTGTATCTCAAAGAAATCAAACAAAAAGGAAAATGACTTACATGTATAAAAATGTATATAGTAGCTCTTTTGTGGTGGCAAATTGAGAGCATGTCCATCAATTAGGGAATAGCTGAACAAATTGTGGTATATGATTGTGATGAAATACTATTGTGCCATAAGAAATGATGAGCAGGTGGACTTCAGAAAAACCTGGAAAGACTTACATGAACTGATACACAATGAAGTAAGCCAAACAAGAACATTGTACACCATAACAGCAGTATTGTAAGGAAGATCAGCTGTGAAAGACTTAGCTACTCTGATCAAGACTAAGATCCAAGACATAGGAGCCATGATGAAAAATGCCACCTCCAGAAAGAGAACTGATGAACCCTGAGTGCAGACTGAAGCATACTTTTTTCACTTTCTTTATGGTTCCTGATTTTTATTGTGTTTTTTTTACAAATAACTTCATATGTATAAGTGATATATTGCTTGCCTTCTCAATGGATGAGGGAGGGGCAAGAGGGAGAAAATTTGGAATTCAAAAAAAAATTTTTAAATGAATGCTGTAAATAAATAATTTAAGAAAAAAGGATTGCTCCAAATCACTAATAAAAGGAGAAATGCATATCAAAACAACACTAGAGACTTTGCCTCACACCCTGCAAATTGGCAATGACAAAAGAAAAGAATAATCAATGTTAGAGGTGCTATAGATAGATAAGCACACTTATACATTGTTGGTAGAGCTGTGAATCAGTACAATCCTAATGAAAAGCAATTTGGCAAATAAAGTGACTAAAATGTTGATACTCTTTGAGGTAATAAATTCCACTAGTAGGCTTATATCCCAAGAAAGCAATTGATAAAAAAGAAAATTCCCATACACAGCTAGGTCATAATTAATATGAGTTCTAATAATGGTAAATCAGATGTAGTAAAAATCATAAAATAAAACCAGGCCACATTTAATGTTAGCCAAAATTCAATTCAAGTGACACAGATAAACTAGTTGAGGGTTTTAATTTACCACTATGCTGTCAGTTTGCAGTTGCCTATCATTGGCATGTGGATATAATGTGCCCATATTAACAACAGTTATAGCATAACAACAGTTATGCTATAAAAAAAAAAAGTCCTTAATAAAATGGACAAAAACAAGAATACTTCAGATGGAAACAGTGCCAGTACAAAAAGAAAAGGTTTGTTATTATATTAGAACAAAAATTTGACGTAATTGAACCACAAAAATAGTAACTCTAAAATAGGACAAGAGGTGAATCTTCAGTATGGAATATAAAATACAGGTAAAGAAAAAAGACAAAGTTACATCAGCTTTTTGTGTTTACAAACAACAAGGAACTACAATATTACAACAGAAAGTGTCTTTTTATCAGTATGATATTTGCAATAAAAAATGCTCTTAGCAGAAAAATCATTCAGATAAAAGCTTCAAGTTTAAGTGAAGGAAAGAAAATGGAAATCAAGTGCATAGTAAAGAAACATTTACTGCAAGCCTAATTTGGTTCAATTGCTTTAAAAAATGAGCTCAATTGCATAATGGCAAAATTACTAGAGAGAAAGTCAGTGTACATTGAGGGTGGAGCAGCTAAATATCCCTAAATATTCTGAAGAAAATATTCTAAGAAAGTGGACACATTGATAAACAAATTTTTAATGTGGATGAAATAGGCTTATGCTGGGAAAAGATGCCTTCTATTTCTAAGAAAAAAAAAAAAACTTAACCAGGGTTTAAAGTGTCTAAGAATAGGCCATCACTTTTCTTGGGAGGTAATGAAAAAGGAGATTTTAAATTAAAACCCATGCTTGTTTATCACTCTTGATATCCTCACACCCTAAGAGTCATCAGTTGCTTCTTGTTTTATTGGTGATCAAATCATAAAGCATGGGTGATTTTCAAGTTATTGCCCAGCTGTTAAAAAATATTGTAAGGACAACAATATAGCTTTTAAAGCATTACTAATTTTAGATAATACCCCAACTTATCCAACTATACTTGGCTCATTGTGTGAGAATGTAAGCATGTAAATTCATTAAATTTGGTGGATAAAGACCTTTGCACCTACCATCATACATATGATGATTTTAAGAAAGAGAAGACAGTTTGATCTACCTTCCTAAAATATTTTAAATGACAATAACCATATCTTCATCATATTATCAGTGTAAGTATATCTTTAAGTATAATATTCAATAATTTTTACATTTTAAAATTATTATTACTCCATTATTTTAAAATAAATGAATCAGAATTACATTTATTCTTACCCTTTGCTATGGTATTGTATTAATAAAAAGGTTTTTAAATTTTAATTTAATTTTTTTCATCACATATTTCCATCAGGCTAGAATAATTATCATTTTTACATGTGATTATAATTTTGAAAAGTACAAATTTCAATAACAGGACCACTTCATGGAATTCATTATTTGTACTAATTGGAACTTAGTTGTACATCAAAATATTTGTAGCAGAGGTGGAATGGTTGAGTGGCATCCCAGGGTGAGAGACCAGTAGAGCCAAGTGAATGACAGCTGCTAAGGCCTGGATATCAGCTGCAGCAGCTCCTGAGACTTTCAGCTGGCAGATTAAACGTCTGTAAGTCACCTACTTGAACTTCCGGGAACCAGGATGGCAGAGTGATCAGTAAATGCTCTCTTCTCCCGCCTTGTTGACCTCGAAAGAGCCATAAAATATTTCCCCAGAAAAATTCTGGATCAGTGGGAACAGCCAAGGGGACAAACAGTCCCATAACACCTGAGGCTAGGGAAATAGTGAAGGGGGATTCTTCCTACTGTGGCAGAGGTGAACAGGAAGGAGAGGGGCCCCAGGGTGGTAGAAACTCCCACTAGGACCCAGGCAAGCCTCAGTGCTAGGAGAGAAGCCCCAGGAGGGGTGGAAACTCACACTAGGACCTAGGCAAGCCTCAGCACTCCAGGGGAAACAGGAAGACAATAGGGCAGCTGGGATCACCAACCCCTAAGCTTGCCTTTGCCTCAGCTCAGATGAGGAGATCTCTGGTAACTAGACCACCCCTCCCCCACACTTAACAAGCTAGCCCCAGGGTTGATCGGGGAAACACAAAACAAAAAGATAAAAAGGCACCTGACCTTAGCTTTTTCACACCAGTCAGCTCAACACCAAGTTCTGCAGCTTCTAACTGAAAGAACCAGAAGCCACAACACATAATCACCATCATGAGCAAGAAAAAGCAAAACAAGGGTGAAAAAAACCATAGAATCTTTCTATGGGGACAAAGACCAAAACACAAATACCAAAGAGGTCAGTAGTGAGATTGTACTCCCATATGAAACTTCAGAAGGGACTATGAACTGCTCACATGCACAAAACGCTCTCCTGGAACAGCTGAAGAAAGAAATAGAAGAAAAACAGGCCAATGATTTTAAAAATATGAAAAAAAATTCCAGGAAGAGAACATCTCTTTATAAAGCAAAATTGAACAAATAGAAAAGGAAGCACAAAACCTAACTGGGAAAATTGGACAAATGAAAAAAGAAGTTCAAAAACTACCTGAAGAAAATAATTCCTTAAAAGGAATAATTGGACAGATGGAAAAAGAGAAGCAAAAGTTAACTGAGGAAAACAATTTGATAAAAATTAGAATTGGGCAGGTAGAAACTAATGACTCTATGAGACAGCAAGAATCAGTCAAACAAAATCTAAAGAATGAAAAGATAGAAGAAAATGTAAAATATTTAATTGGAAAAACAACTGACCTGGAAAATAGATCCAGGAGAGAAAATTTAAGAATTATTGGCTGGTCGGAAAGCTATGATAAAAAAAAGAGTCTGGAAAGTATCTTCTAGGAAATCATCAAGGAAAACTGCCCCAAAGTGCTAGATCCAGAGGGCAAAACAGTCATCGAAAGAATCCACTGTTCACCTCTCGAAAGGGATCCCAAACTAAAAACACCAAGAAATATTGTTGCCAAATTCCAGAACTGTCAAGTGAAGGAGAAAATACTACAGGCAGCCAGAAAGAAACCATTCAAATATCGAGGAGCTACAGTCAGGATCACACAGGACCTTGCAGCTTCTACGTTAAAAGATCGAAGGAATTGGAATCTGATATTCTGTAAGGCAAAGGAGCTGGGACTACAACCAAGGATCAATTACCCAGCAAAGTTCAGCATAATATTTCAGTCAAGGAGATGGTCATTCAATGAAGTAAGGGATTTCCAGACCTTCCTGACAGAAAGGCCAGAACTTAATAGAAAATTCGATCTTCAAACACAGGTCTCAAGAGAGGCATAAAAAGGTAAACAGAGGAAAAGAAAAACTTGTTACTCAATTTGGGCAAACTGTTTACCTCCCTACAAGGGAAAATGATACCTATTAATCTTGAGAATTGTACATCTATTATGAAGTATAAAAGGAATACACATAGAGGGAACGGGTATAAAGTAAATGATGTGATGATAAAAATATGATTTAAGCATGCAAAGGCATTGTAACAGGAGGTGTGAAAAGGAGGAAGCAGAAAATGGTAAATTACATCACAGGAAGAAGTACAAAATTATAGTAGATGGAAACAGGGGAGGGAGATGAGCATTGTTGGAGAGGTACTCTCATCTGATTTGGTTCAAGGAGGGAACAATAAACTTAATTAAGTATATAATTCTAACTAGCTCTATAGGTAGTAGGAGGGGAAAGGAAGAAAGGTGAGGGAAGAAGCAGTAAGGGTAAAGGGGAATAAGAGAGAGGGGGGCTAAAAGAAGGAAGGGAAGGCTGCAAGAGGTGGTGCTGAAAAGCGAAAACTATTGAGGAGGAGACCCAAAAGCACAAATGGTAGGAAAGATGATGGAGGGAAATACACAGATTGTAATCATAACTGTGAATATGAATGGAATGAACTCTCCCATAAAATGGAAATGGATAGCAGAATGGATTAAAAGCCATAATCCAACAATATGTTGTTTACAAGAAACACATTTGAAACAAGTGGATACACACAGGGTAAAGGTAAAAGTTTGGAGCAGAATATATTGTGCTTCAGGTGATGTAAGAAAAGCAGGAGTAGCGATCCTAATCTCAGACAAAGCAAAAGCAAAAGTAGATTTAATCAAAAGAGATAAAGAAGGAAACTATATCCTGCTAAAAGGCACCATAAACAATGAAGCAATATCATTACTAAACATGTATGCTCCAAGTGGTATAGCATCCAAATTCTTTGAGGAGAGGTTGGAGGAGTTGAAGGAAGAAATAGACAGAAAACTATACTAGTGGGGAACCTCAACCTTCCCCTCTCTGAACTTGATAAATCTAACCTCAAAATAAACAAGAAAGAGGTTAAAGAAGTAAATAAAACTCTGGATAAGGTAGATATGATAGATCTCTGGAGAAAACTGAATGGGAATAGAAAGAAATATACCTTTTTCTTGGTGGTACATGGTACATATACAAAAATTGACCATGTATCAGGACATTAAAACCTCACAATCCAGTGCAGAAAGGCAGAGATAGTCAATGCAGCCTTCTCAGATCATAATGCAATAAAAAATATATGTAATAAAAGGCTATAGAAAGATAAACCAAAAATTAACTGGAAACCAAATAATCTAATCCTAAAGGAGGAGTGGGTTAAACAACAAATCATAGAAACAATCAACAACTTCATTCTAGAGAATGACATTAATGAGACAACCTACCAAATCTTATGGGATACTGCAAAAGCAGTTCTAAGGGGAAGTTTTATATCTTTGAATGCCTACATAAATAAAATAGAGAAAGAGAAGATCAATGACTTAGGCATGCAGCTGAAAAAAGCTAGAAAAAGAGCAAATTGAAAATCTCCAAGTGAATATCAAATTAGAAATACTGAAAACCAAAGGAGAGATTAATAAAACTGAAATTAAGAAAACTATTGAATTAATAAATGAAACCAATAGTTGGTTTTATGAAAAAATGAATAAAATTGATAAACCTCTGGTCAATTTGATTAAAAAAAGAAAAAAGAAAATCAAATTACTAATATCGAAAATGAAAGGGATGAACTCACTCCCAATGAGGAGGAAATTAAAACAATAATTAGAAATTACTTTGCCCAACTTTATGCCCATAAATTCAACAATCTAAATCAGATGGATGAGTATTTTTTAAAAATACAAATTTCCCACATTAACAGAAGAGGAAGTTAAATACTTAAACAACCCTATCTCAGAAAAAGAAATTGAACAAGCCATCAGTGAACTCCCTAGGAAAAAATATCCAGGGTCAGATGGATTTACAAGTGAATTCTATCAAATATTTAAAGAACAGTTAATTCCAATACTATATAGACTATTTTTGAAAATTGGGGAAGAAGTCCTTCCAAATTCTTTTTATGATACAAATATGGTTGTGATACCTAAACCAGGAAGAGACAAAACAGAGAAGAAAATTATAGACCAATTTCTCTAATGAATATAGATGCAAAAATTTTAAATAAGATTTTAGCAAAACAAATACAGCATTTCATCATGAGAATAATACATTATGATCAAGTAGTATTCATATCAGGAATGCAGGACTGGTTCAATATTAGGAAAACTATTAACATTATTGATCATATCAACAACAAAACTAACAGAAAACACATGATTATCTCAATATATGCAAAAAAAGTTTTTGACAAATACAACACCCATTCCTATTAAAAACACTGGAGAACATAGGAATAAAAGGAACTTTCAATAAAACAATAAGCAGTATCTACCTAAAACCTTCAGCAAGCATTATATGCAGTGGGGATAAGCTCGATGCATTTCCAATAAGATCAGGAGTGAAACAAGGATGTCCATTATCACCACTATTATTCAATATGGTACTAGAAATGTTAGCTGTAGCAATTAGACAAGATAAAGAAATTGAAGAATAGGCAAAGAAGAAACTAAGTTATAACTCTTTGCAGATGATGTGATGACATACTTAGGGAATCCCAGAGATTCAAGTAAAAAGCTACTTGAAACAATAAACAACTTGGGTAAAGTTGCAGGTTATAAAATAAACCTGCACAAATCTTCTGCATTCCTATATATTAGTAACAAAGTCCAACAGCAAGAGATAGAAAGAGAAATCCCATTTAAAGCTAGGGTAGACACTATAAAATATTTGGGAGTTTACCTGCCAAAACAAACCCAGGGACTTATATGAACACAATTACAAGACACTTTTCGCACAAATAAAATCAGATCTAAGTAAGTGGAAAAACATCAATTGCTCGTGGGTAGGCCGAGCCAATATAATAAAAATGACAATTCTACCTAAATTAATTTACTTATTTAGTGCCATATCAATTAAACTATTAGGCAATTATTTTCTAGAGCTGGATAAAATAATATCAAAATTCATCTGGAAGAACAGAAGGTCCAGAATATCAAAGAGAATGAAAAGAAATGAAATGAAATGCTAGGGAAGGTGGCCTAGTGCTACCAGATCTCAAATTGTATTATAAACCAGCAATTATCAAAACTACTTGATACTGCCTAAGAAACAGAAGGGTAGACAAGGGGAATAGACTAGGTACTCAAGACACAGTAGGCAATGAATACAGCAATCTCCTGTTTGATACACCCGAGGACTCTAGCTTCTGGGATAAGAACTCACTGTTTGACAAAAATTGCTTGGAAAACTGGATAAAAGTGTGGGGGAAACTAGGCATAGACCAATGCCTGACACCATACACAAGAATAAAGTCCAAATGGGTACACAATCTAGGTATAATGATTGATACCATAGACAAAGTGGAGGAGCAAGGAATAGTGTATTTATCAGATTTATGGAGAAGGGAAGAATTTTTTACCAAAGAAGAGATAGAAAATATTATGAAGTGCAAGATGGATAATTTTGATTACATTAAACTGAAAAGTTTTTGCACAAGCAAACCCAATGCAACCAAAATTTGGAGGGAAATAGTACATTGGGAAAGAATTTTTACAGCTAATCTCATGGATAAAAGCCTCATTTGTAGAATATATAGAGAACTGAGTCAAATGTACAACAATACAAATCGTTCCCCAACTGATAAATGGTCAAAGGATATGAACAAACAATTTTCAGAGGAAGAAATTAAAGATATTTATAATCATATGAAAAAATGCTCTAAATCACTTTTGATTAGAGAGATGCAAATAAAAACAACTCTGAGGCACCCCATCACACCTATCAGATTGGCAAACATGACAGAACAGGAAGATGATAAATGTTGGAGAGGATGTGGGAGAGTTGGAACACTAATTTAGTGTTGGTGGAACTGTGAGTTCATCCAACTATTCCAGAGAGCAATTTGGAACTATGCCCAAAGGGCTACAAAAATGAGCATACCCTTTGACCCAGCAATATCCTTTCTAGGACTGTATCCCCAAGAGATCATAAAAATGGGAAAAGGTCCCACATGTACAAAAATATTTATAGCAACACTCTTTGTAGTCACCAAAAACTGGAAATCAAAGAGATGCCCATCAATTGGGGAATGGCTGAATAAATTATGGTATATGAATGTAATGGAATACTATTGCACTATAAGAAATGATGAACAAGAAGACTTCAGATAGGCCTGGAAGGACTTATATGATCTGATGCTGAGCAGAAGGAGCAGAACCAGGAGAATTTTGTGCACAGCAACAACCACAGTGTGAGGGCTTTTTCTGGTAGACTTAGAACTTCATAGCAATGTAAGGACTTAAAAAAAATTCCCAATGGTCTTCTAAGGCAAAATGCCTTCTGCATCCAGAGAAAGAACTATGGAATTCAATCGCAGAATGTAGCAAATCATTTTTGTGTGTGTGTATTATGCTTTGGTTTGTTATATGATTTCTTCCATTCATTTTAGTTCATTTACACAGCATGACTATAGTGAAAATGTATTTAATGTAAATCCTATATAGAATTGTATGCTGTCTCAGGGAGGGAGGGGAGAGGTGGGAGTAGATAGGAGGAAAAAAATCTAAGTTATATGGAGTGATTGTAGAACACTAAAAATAAACAAAATTAATATTAAAAAATATCAGTAGCAGCACTTTTTATCATAGCAAAGAACTGGAAATAAAAGGAACACCTGTTGATTGCAGAATGACTAAACAAATTAATGTAATGGAATATTACTCTCCTATCAGAAATGATGAATGTAGTGAATATAGAGAAGCATGGAAAGATCTACATAAATTGATGCAGAGTAAAGTAAACACAGCCAAAAAAATATACCTGACTACATCAATGTAAACAGAAATACACACACCCACAATCAAGTATAAATATTGCAAAATTGCAAAGAGCAAGCATGACTCCAAAAAAGAGATACGAAAAGACAACCCATCTCTTTTCAATGTACCCTCCATGGTAGGTTGCACTATTTTCATACCTTTTTTTAATATATTGATCAGTTTGCTGATTTTTCTCTTCTTTTGCTTTAAAAAGTATTTGTTAAAAGGGAGAGCTTTCAGGGAGAAAATCGCAGGTCCAAACCCAAAAAATTGGGGAATGCTGTAAGGATTACATGAGATAATGTAGGTAAAACACTCCAAAACCTTAAATATTGACTATCATTATTATTACTAATATTTCAGACCAGACCAGTAATTTCATTGATATAGTGAAAATTCCTTGAGGAAATTCCTTCTAATACTATAGATTCATACCTCCTCAGCAACTTAAAGCTGTAGAGAGTCAGCTGGATGCACTAAGCAGTCCAAAGACATGCCACAGTGATATAGCAGCATGGAGCAGGACTGAGACTTGAATGTAGGTTCCCTATCAACAAGGCTGCACTATCTTAAAAACAATAATAATGCCACGAAAGCATTATTCATGCTGTGAGAGATGAGAAATGATAAAGTTAGTGAATGCAACAGGAAAGGGTAACATAGAGCAGGGACTGGCAGGTACCCTGAAACATGAGAGCATTGGGCTTTGAATACAAGTCTGATTGAGTTAGCTACCCTCATGACTGTGATATAACTCAAAAAAAATAAATGATGAGACATAGGGTTGCCAGTTAGCTCTCTTTGAAATTCATGATGATTAGCTTAACACAAATAACCATAGCCCCTTCACATGCTGGTAAGACAAGAAGATAAGATATACATGAAGAAGGTACATTAGAAATACCAATATTGTGACCAAAGGATATGAACAGGCAGTTTTACAATAAAGAAATCAGAACTATATATAATCATGTTAAAAAATGCTCTAAATCACTCTTGATTATAGACGTGAAAGTAAAAAATAACTGAGATATCATCTCATACGTGCTAGACTGCCTAAAATGATTAAAAGGTAAAGGGACAAATATTGGAGGGGATGTGGAAAAACTGGGACACTAATTCACTGTTGGTAGGAACTGTGAACTAATCCAACCATTTTGGAGAGCAATCTGGAATTATGCCCAAAGAGTTATAAAACTGTGTATACCCTTTGACCCAGTAATACCACTATTAGGTTTGTTTCCCAAGGTGATTAGGGAGGAAGGAAAAAAAACTTATGTGTTCTAAAATATTTATAGCAGCTCTCTTTGTGGTGGCAACAAACTGGAAATTGAGGGGATGCCCTTCAACTAAGGAATGGATACACAAGTTGTGGTATATAATTGTGTTGGAATATGACTATGCTACAAGAAATGATGAGCTGGTTGATTTTAGAAAAACATAGAAAGACTAAGAGAACACTGTCCAAAATAACAGAAATCATGTCACAAGAACAACTTTGAACAAGTAATTCATTTTGAATATCATAAATACTCAAATGAACTACTAAGGACCTATGAAGAAAGACACTATCCACCTAAAGAAAAAAGATAGATAGATAGATAAAGAGAGAGAGAGAGAGAGAGAGAGAGAGAGGGACAGACAGACAGACAGAGAGAGAGAGAGAGAGACAGACAGACAGACAGACAGACAGACAGATAGATAGATAGATAGATAGATAGATAGATAGATAGATAGATAAATATTTGTGTCTAATAGTAGCCTTATTATCTGAGCCAGGGGTAGGAGGGAGGAAGAAAAAAAAATAAAAAGTGTACTGCAGAGAACAAAAGAAAACTTAAAAATAAGCACAGTAGGATGGAGCCAAGATGGCAAAGTAAAGGCAGGGACTCACCTGAATTCTCCCACAAACTCCTCCAAATAACTTTTAAAATGACTTTAAATATATTCTAGTGTAGCAGAGCCCACAGGAAGATGGAGTGAAACAAATTTTCAGCCCAAGACAACATGGAAGGTCAGCAGGAAAGGTTACACCAAGATAAGAGAGGAGCACAGTCTAGCACAGGCCACACCAAGCACTGATCAGGCCCCAGCAAACTAGGAACAGGCCTCAGGGTAGCTGAATCATTGGTGGCAGGAGCAGGTTTCAGACCATTCAGCCCACAGGTGCCAAAGACAATTTAGAAGATCAGTAGGAAAGGTCTGTTGTGCCTGGGTGAGAGTAGAGAGTAGTCTAGGGCAGGCTGCACCAACACAGCCCTGGCCACAGCAAATCAAGAGTAGGGTTTGGGAGGGACTGAATCAGTAGTGGCAGTGGCAGCAGTATGTGCAGTCAGAGATCTTGGACCACAGATGGCAAGGGGGTTGAACAACTGGTCAGCAGGAGATTACAAGGATCTCTTTCCTAGCACTGAAGCAGGACTCTATTGCTTTGCCCATACTCAGATCCGAGTTGTAGTACTGGGTGGCAGTCCCAGGGCAAGGAGGAGCACTAGCATAGCAGAGCTTGTGGAGGGGGAAATACGGTGAAGGAGGGACCCTCCTCACAGTTCCAAGGCAGAAAAGACTGCTTATGATCAAGACGCAAGAAAATCATGAAAAATGAGTCAACAGCTTGGTAAAGAAGACACAAAAAATACTGAAGAAAAATAACACCTTAAAAAACAGACTAAGCCAAATGGTAAAAGAGGTCCAAAAAGCCAATGAGGAGAATGCCTTAACAGGCAGAATTGGACAAATGGATAAGGAGGTACAAAAGTTCACTGAAGAAAATAATTCCTTAAAAATTAGAATGGTGTAAATCGAAGCTAATGACTTTATGAAAAATCAAGAAATAATAAAACAAAACCAAAAGAATGAAAAAATAGAAGACAATGTGAAAAAATCCTGGAATAGGGAAGCCAGCAGAAAAACAGGTCATGTCAGTCTTTTAGCTCAGGAGGCTAAGGGAATTAATAACAAAAGTTCCTCTTGCCATGGCTCAAGGAGACCAATACAGAATGGGAGGAATCCCAGAAAGTTAGCAGTAAGCCCCACCTGAACAGACCAGTGGGCAATGCTGAGCCCTAGTGTGGTAGAGCCAGCAAGCACCAACACTAGGACCCCAGGTGTGCCTTCACACAGCCAGGGGAATCAACAGACCAGAATTGATGGACATCCACCAGCAGCTGAGCCTACCTGTGCTTTAGTGTAGCCCTAGGGGAGGAGGAAATCTCCAGTGGCCAGACCACCCCTCACACAGCAAATTTCAGTGTAACCTAGAGAAATGCATAAAGACCTCACCTGGCTTCAGGACATACCAGCCAGCTCCAGGTCAGCACTAGGTAAGCTACAGCATTATATAGCTTCCAGTTGCCAGAATTAGAGGCCACAGCACACCAAGACAGTTACCAGGCCTATAGACCTCACCACAAGAAGTGTGGGACAGAGTCCCCTGTGCCTCAGAAGTAGAGATCCACTCTAAAAGCCAGGAAAAGGCAATCACAATGAACAAAAAGCAAATTAGACAAGCAAAGACCATAGATTCTTACTGTGGGGACAGGGAGGATCAAAATACAAATTCAAAAGAGGACAACATTGATACTATACCCACATCTAAAACCTCAAAAGGAAATACGAACTTATCTCAAGTCCAAAAAGCATTTTTGGAAGAACTCAAGAAGGATTTTAAAAGTTAAATTAGAGTAGAAGAAAAATGGATCAATTCTTTTAAAAATACAATTGACAAAGTGGAAAAAAAATTCACTGAAGAAAATAATTCCTTAAAAAATAAAGTTGACCAAATAGATAAGGAGGTAAAGCTTATTCATTCTAATGCTATATAGACTATTTGGGAAAATTTGGAAAGAAGGAGTCCTACCAAATTTTTTTTATGATACAAATATGGTATTGAAATCTAAATCAGGAAAAGCCAAAACAGAGAAAGAAAATTATAGATCAATTTCCCTAAGGAATATAGATGCAAAAATTTTAAATAAAATATTAGCAAAAAATTTATAGCAATTGATCACAAGAATAATGCACTTTAATCCGGTAGGATTTATACCAGGAATGCAAGGTTGGTTCAATATTAGGAAAACTATCAGCATAATTGGGCATATTAACAACAAAACTAACAGAAACCATATGATTATCTCAATAGATGCAAAAAAAGCTTTTGACAAAACACAATACCCATCCCTATTGTGTGTTCATCCTTTGATGCTGAAGAGGACCATGCCATCAGAGAAATAATGACATGACTTGCACTTGACTTTGTTTTGAGTGAGGGAGAGCTGCACAGGTCACCAGCCTCACTTCTCCTCCTGAGCCATCTGAATCCAGTGACCAGATATTCATCAGGATGACTGGAGATGACCCAGAATGAGGCAATTAGGGTTAAGTGACTTACCCAAGGTCACACAGCTAGTGAATGTCAAGTGTCTGAGGTGAGATTTGAACTCAGGTCCCCCTGACTCCTGCACTGGTGCTCTATCCACTGCACCACCTAGCTGCCCCAACCCATACCTATTAAACACATTAGAGAGCATAGGAATAAATAGAGCCTTCCTTAAAATGATAAATAGCCTCTACCTAAAACCTTCAGCAAGCATTATATGTAATGGGGATAAGCTAGATGCATTTTCCAGTAAGATCAGGGGTGAAACAAGGATGTCCATTATCACTACTGTTATTCAATATGGTACTAGAAATGTCAGCATTAGCAATAAGAGAAGAAAAAGAAATTGAAGGAAATAGAACAGGCAAAGAAGAAACTAAGTTATCACTCTTTGCAGATGATATGATGATATACTTAGAGAATCCTAGAAAATGAAGTAAAAAACTACTTCAAATAATAAACAACTTTAGGAAAGTTGCAGGACATAAAATAAACCCACATAAATATTTGGCATCCTATATATTACCAACAAAGCTCAACAGCAAGAGATAGAAAGAGAAATTCCACTTAAAGTTACTATAGACATTATAAAATATTTGGAAAGCTACCTGCCAAAACAAACCCAGGAACTATATGAACACAATTAGAAAACACTGTTCCCATAAATAAAGTTAGATTTAAATAATTGGGAAAACATCAGTTACTATGGGTAGGCTGAGCTAATATAATAAAAACAACAACTCTGCATAAGCTAATTTACTCATTCAGTGCCATACCAATCAAACTATCAAAAATTTATAGAGCTAGAAAAAATATTATCAAAATTCATCTGGAAGAACAAAAGGTTCGGAATATCAAGAGAATAAAGGAAAGAAAGAGCCAGGGAAGGTGGCCTAGCCATACTAGATCTTAAATTGTATTATAAAGCACCAATCATCAAAACCATTTGGTACTGGCTAAGAAACGGAAGGTTATATCAGTGGACTAGGTTAGGTACACAAGATACAGTAGTCAATGATTATAGCAATCTACTCTTTGATAAATCTAAGGACTCTGGCTTCTAGAATAAGAACTCACTATTTGACAAAAACTACTGGGAAAAGTGGGAAACTGTGGTGGGAAATAAACCAATGCCTGACACCATATACCAAAATAAAGTCCAAATGGGTACATGATCTAAGTATAAAGGCTGATACTATAAACAAACTAGGGGAGCAAGGAATACCTTATTTGACGGATTTATGAAGAATGGAGGAATTTATGACTAAACAAGAGATAGAGAACATTATGAAATGCAAAATGGATAATTTTGATTACATTAAATTGAAAGTTTTTGCACAAACAAAAGCAAGATTAAAAGGGAAGCCAAAAACTGGGAAAGAATTTTTACAACTAATGTCTCTGATAATGGCCTCATTTCTGAAATATAGAGAGAACTGAGTCAAATTTACAAGAATACAAGCCATTCTTCAACTGATAAATGGTTTTCAGAGGAAGAAATTAAAGTTATCTATAGTCATATGAAAAAATGCTTTAAATCACTATTGATTAGAGAAATGCAAATCAAAGCAACTCTGAGGTACCATATCACACATATCAGATTGGCTAACATGACAAAACAGGAAAATGATAAATGTTGGAGAAGATGTTGGAAAGTTAGAACACTAATTCATTGTTGATGGAACTGTGAGCTGATCCAGGCATTCTGGAGAGTAATTTGAAACTATGCCCAAAGGGTTATAAAAATGTGCAAATCCTTTTACCCAGCAATACCACTTCTAGGGCTGTAGCCCAAACACATCATAAAAATGGGAAAAAGATCCACATGTACAAATATATTTATAGCAACTCTTTTTGTAATGGCCAAGAACTGAAAATTGAAGGCATGCCCATCAACTGGGGAATACCTGAACAAGTTGTGGTATATGAATATAATGGAACACTATTATGCTATAAGAAATGATGAACAGGCAGACTTCAGAAAAACCTGGAAAGACTTATATGAACTGATGCTGAGTTACATGAGCAGAACCAGAAGAACTTGTACACAGTAACAGCCACAGTGTGCAATGACTGATTTTGATAGACTTAACCCTTCTCAGCAATGCAAGGACTTAAAACAATTCTAAAGGACTCATGAAGGAAAATGCTGTCCACATCCAGAGAAAGAACTATGGAGTTTGAATACAGAGAGAAGCAGATTGTTTTCTTTTTTGTTTTGTTTTGTTTTCTTCTTTCTCATTGGTTTTTTCCATTCATTATAATTCTTCTATTTAGCATGACTAATGTGAAAATGTGTTTAATAGGAATGTATGAGGAGAGCCTATCATGCCATCTTGAGAAGGGGAGAGAGAGGGAGGGAGAAAAAATTTAAAACTTATGTAAGTGAATATTGAAAATTAAAAATAAATAAATTAACTAATAAAAAAGAAAGAACATTTCATTTTCAAATACAAGACTCAAGAGAAGCATAAAAAGGTAAACAGGAAAGGGAAGTCATAAGGGACATAATAAGGTTAAACTGTTTACATTCCTACATGGGAAGATGTGTGTATAGATGGAGGGAACAGATGTGAGTTGAATATGAAGGGATAATACCTAAAAAATAAAATTAAGGGGTAAAAGAGGAATGGCCTAGAAAAAAGAGAAAGAGAGAGGTAGAATGGGGTAAATTATCTTACATAAAAGAGGCAAGAAAAAGCTTTTACAGTGGAGGGAAGTTGAGAGGAAGTGAGTGAAACTCTCATCAGAACTGACTCAAAGAGAAAATAATATACACACTGAACTGGATTTAGAAATCTATCTTACTCACCCCACAGGAAAGCAGGAAGGGAACTAGGAGGGGGTGATAGAAAGGAGGGCAGATTAGGACAGGGGTTAGTCAGAAGCAAAATACCTTTGAGGAGGGACCTGGGGAAAGGAGAGAGAGAACAGAATAAAGGAGAGAAAGAACAGAGGGGAGGAGAATAGGATGTAAGGAAATAAAATTAGCAATAGTATGTGGAAAAAAATTTGAAGCAAATTTCTCTGATAAAGGTCTCATTTCTCAAACATAGAGAACTGAGTCAAATTCATCAAAATAAGAGTCATTCCCCAATTGACAAATGATTTAAAAATATGATCAGTTTTCAGATGAAATAATTAAAACTATAATTATATGAAAAAATACTCTAACTAACTACTGATTGGAGAAATGTAAATTAAAACAATTTTGAGGTACCACCTCATACATATTAGATTGGCTAATAGGAGAGAAAAGGTAAATGACCAATGTTGGAGGAGATGTGGGAAAAAATGAGACATTAATACATTGTTAGTGGTGCTGTGAACTGATTCAACCATTCTGTAGAACAATTTGGAACTATGCCCAAAGAGCTATAAAACCATGTATACCCTTTGACATACCAATACCACTACTAGGTCTGATTCCCAAAAGAGATAAAAACCAAAAGGAAAAGGACCTATTTGTACAAAAATATATATAGAAGCTCTTTTCTGGGAGCAAAGAATTAGAAAGTAAGGGGAGGCTCATCGATTGGGGAATGGCTGAACAAGTTGCAGTATGTGATTATGATGGAATACTATTGTACTAAAAGAAATGATGAGCAGAATACTCTCAGAAAAGCCTAGAAAGACTTGCATTGGCTGATGCAAAGTGAAATGTACTGTGTACAAAGTAACAGCAATATTGTTAGATCGTTAGCTGTGAATGACTTCTCTATTTTCAACAATACAACAATCCAAGACAGCTCCGAAGGACTTAGGATGAAAAATACTATCCATCCCAGAGAAAGAACTGAAGGTGTCCAAATACATACTGGAGCACACTTTTTTAACTTTCTTTATTTTTCTTGAAGTTTTTTGTCTATGTCTATTTGTCCATGACTATTATGGATATGTTTCGCATGACTACACATGTATAACCTATATGGAATTGCTTCCCTTCTCAATGAATGAGGGTGAGGAGGTAGAAAGGGAGAGAATCTGGAACTCAAATTTTAAAAACAAATGTTTAAAACTGCTTTTACATGTAACTGGGAAAAAGAAAATACTAAATAAAAAAGGAAGCAGAAAAGCAAGGTAGCTTTGAAAGTGATGAGTAATATTTATTACATGGTTTTTAAAAAGTGAAAAAGAAATTCATGGTCTTATACTGAATCCCCTTTTTATGTTGTGCTGTGTACATGGAAATGTTCTTTTTGTATTTAAGTTCAAAATGAATTTTAATTTTTTTTTAAAAAAAGAAATATCTCATGAGCTAGAAATGTTTCAGTGAGAATGACACCAAAGACTAAAGTGGGCAAATAATTAGTGTATATTAAATGGACTGAAGACATTGTCTCATTATGTGCCAGTAATATGTCAAAACAAAACTGAAAACATACTTAGCAGGTGGAGACTAGGGTTTCAGCATGGCATGCCCATATCAGAGAAGGTGTTATGTTCTATAAGCAAAGCAGAATTGAAATAGCTCAAAGGAAATTCAAGATGAGCAAATTTAGAGAATCGATCCCAAATGTTCACATGAACTATTTGTACCCAAATGATAGAATATTCTGAGCTCGTATTGCTCTGATCTGCCACAGCTGGACACACAGAAACTTGGCTTTAGCATAGTAAGCTCATTTTGGTCCTCTTTGAGAACAAAGGACAACAATCAATCAATGCAAACTAAGGCAGAGCAATTCTAGGAAACAACTTCATCCCTAAACCCACCTTGGATGAAATAAAAGCTAAAATTAAGGACCTGCTAAAACCTGAAGAGGGAAAAGTTAAAGAACCTATAATGATTGAAAATTGTCACTTCACACAAATTTCCTCCGGCCAACCTTTTATCTGTTCCAAAGGGACACTTGTTTCTTCTCCCCCATTAAAATGTACATATTTCATCATCCTATACCCCATTCCAAGTTTTCACTTTACACCCATGTTTGTATTTCAAAGCTTCTCCTCAGCTCTGATATTTAATCAAGAATGTTTGGAAGTCTTCTATTTCATAAAAGACTCATTGTCCCCCATAGGACTATGTAGGATACATTATTCCAGGTTGCAAATTTATCATTTACTTTTGGAATTCTAACATTTGTATGCTAAGACCTCCTCTTTTTAGTGGTATCTTCAAAGTCTCATGTGATCTTCACCATGGTTCCTTAATACTTGAACCTTCTCATTTTATATACTTGCAGTATTTTATTTTTCTTTGACCTCAGAGCTCTGTAGTTTGGCCATGACATTCCTGGGAGTTTTCATTTTAGAATCTTACAGGAGGCCACCAATGGCTTCCTATTTTCATTTTGACTTTTAGTACGAACAGATATTAGGGGTTGATAGGTGACACAGTGGTTAGTGTGCCAGGCCTGGAGTCAGGATGATTCATCTTCATGAGTTAAAAATCTGTCCTCAGACACTGTGACCTGTGTGACCTGGCTGCGTGACCCTGGGCAAATCATTTAACCCTGTTTGCCTCAGTTCTTCGTCTGTAAAATGTGCTGGAGAAGGAAATGGCAAACCACTCCAGCCAAGAAAACCCCAAATGAGATCATGAAGAGTTGGAAATGACTGTAACAACTGAACACCACCACTGCCACTAACAGATCTAGGCAGTTTCATTTATAATTTTGTGAAATATGATATTTAGGCTTTTCCTTTAGTCGTAATTTTTAGGCCGTTCAGTAATTCTTACATTATTTCCCCTTGACATGTATTCCACATCAGTTGTTTCTATTGCTTGCTACTACCTTACATTTTCCTCTGTTTACCTTTTCAATCTTTCAAAACATGTATTTCTTATTTTTTCATGCAATTATTGATTTCTCTATGGCCCATTCTAAATTTCCAGGGAGTATGTTTCTTAGGTAAGTTTTGCCCCTTCCATTCTAAGTAATAGTTACCCTTACCCTATTTGAAGTGTAGTTTTTAGTACCCATCTTTTCCCTACCCTCATGTCTCCTCACATACTGCTTCCATATCAAATTACAAATAGAATTAAGATGCTAATCCTCCAGAAGGCCCATGTAAAAATATATAAATATTTCCTGGGATTCTCAGGACCCATTAACATGTTGACACAAATTAGTTCATCAAATTATCTGGCTGTCACCTAATACATTTCATGGCCCAAAAGAAAAAGAATAGTGGAAATGTACCTTTGACAGCAAGGAAATCATGAGACTTTTCCAGGCTCCCAGTGAAAGACTCTGGGCAACAAAGAAACTAGAAGAGGGCTCTAGGACCAAGGAGCAGGAAGGAGAAGAAGTCACTAAGGAAGAAAGTTGCCCTGAAAGGAGAAGTAGGACAAAGAAGACAAAGTTCATGTATTTCACAATTTTGCCTCATGTAGGGTTTTGCTAGACGTAGAAGTTAGATTCTAATCCTGCACTCAATTCTTAAGTTTAGAAAGATCAAAGATCTAGGATTGAAAGGGACCTAAGAGATAATCTTAGTCCAACACTTTTATTTCATAGAAGAGGAAACTTGGGCCCTAAGAGGGGATTGAGATCAACTAAATTGTAAGTTGTGGCAGCTAGGGAGTGCCATGGTGCACTGAGCACTGACCCTGGACTTAGGAAGGCTCATCTTCCAAAGTTCAAATCTGGTCTCAGACTCTTATTAGCTGTGAGATCCTGGGCAAGTCACTTACCCCTGTTGGCCTCAGTTTCCTCATCTATCAAATGAGGGACAAGAGGAAATGACAAGCCACTCTAGTATCTTTACCAAGAAAATCCCAAATGGGGCCACAAAGATTGAGACATGAGTGAACAACAAGGTTGTAAAGCAGTGGGATTTTAACCCAGGACTTCTAACTCCCAAAACCAGTACTCCTTCCACCACACCACACCTTCTCCTTGGGCAGCTAGGTGGTGCAGTGGATAGAGCACCAGTGCAGGAGTCAAGAGGACCTGAGTTCAAATCTCACCTCAGACACTTGACACTCACTAGCTGTGTGACCTTGGGCAAGTCACTTAAACCCAATTGCCTCATCCTGTGTCATCTCCAGTCATCCTGATGAATATCTGGTCACTGGATTCAGATAGCTCTGGAGGAGAAGTGAGGCTGGTGACCTGCACAGTCCTACCTCACTCAAAACAAAGTCAAGTGCAAGTCATGTCATTATTCTCTGATGACATGGTCTTCTTTGGCAACAAAGGACAAACACACACAAGTTTAGAAAGCAGAATGAGGAGCCAATGAAGGTTCCAAGGGGAAACCTGAGAACCAAGCATGGAGAAAGAGAAGACAAGGAAAGGAATGAGAACTAAGAGGAAGGGGGCCAACTTACCGGGTACAGTGTGGCTCTTAGCTCCAAGTACTGCACATTGTCCTCATAGAACTCCTCCAGACCTCTAGTGAAGTACTCTTTAAATACTGGTGCATAATGGACAAGGCCCTCAGTGGCAGTAAAGATGTTTTCAAACCTTGCCCAAATGACAGCTTGATCTGAGTATGCTATCTCAGGGTTCTCCAACACCAGGGTGAAGTTTTTCAGTAAGCTGTCATAAAGCAAAAGGGAGTCATACCAGGCAGAAGCTTCAGGTAAGAAGGCTTGTGATTTTTTGTGAAATTATGTGATGTCAGATCCATACCTACATGTCTCTTGCATAGGCTCAAAGGAATCTATCTTTCCTGGGAGGGGAAGGCAAAGCTGAGGGATGGAGGAGTCATGGTTTCCCTTCCTAGGAACATATTTCCCAGAATTCTCAGAAATGTCTGAAAGACTTAGATCAAAAGAAACAGAAGTTTCCCTCTAACCAGGGAATTTTGGCATCTTATGCCCTATTCTTTCTCATTTCACATCCTCTCAGGACTTAGGCATTTTACTCAAGTTATTTTACAAGTTATTTTGACTCTCATGGAGAGTTGCATTAAAATGTTCCATGGAAGGTTTGTGAAAATATGATATAAGTACCTTAAGACTGAAAGAATTCTTTTGCATCCTCTCACAAAAACATATAACTCACTTTATGATGTAAAATCTTCCTGAAAAATTATCTTATTTGCAAATCAAATTGGATACTTTTTCCAGACCAATGAGTACTTTTATTTTAATTTTCAAATCATGTTTTAAATGCACTAGAAGAGCTTGATGTTACAGGTTTTCATGTAGGGAAGTTGCTTGAAGCAAGATCCATTCAATGTACCATGTTCTCTACCCACTAGGTCCTAAATGAATCCTTTTTGACTAGCTAACTAAACAGCTCTAAAGCTGAGAAGCATTCCATCTTAGATCACTACTAGCTATGGAATATTCAGCAGATCACAATCTTTTAGTGTCCCAATTTCTTCATCTACAAAACTAGTATAATAATACCTCTTGTGTTCAGCTCACTTTGTAAACCTTAAAGTTCTATGTAAAAGTCAGGCAACTCACCTGTTGTCAAACTCCGTGACATTTTGCAGCTGACTCCTATACTTCGCTAGCAAAATCCACTCAGAACAGTCCTCTGACTTTGGGGTTGGAGGGGCAGGGTCAGCAAATCTGAACTTCAAGTTACCACATGGAGTGAAACAGAGATGGCAGTGGGGTCTATAGGTGACATTCCTCACCAACCAGTCAACACTCAGGATGCCAAAATCATGGAGGTGTAAAGCAGCTCCTAAGACAGGAGACAAAACTAAAGATTAGAGGCCATAGGTCAGATATGGGGAAACTGCAGCCTTCTAGGTCCTTGGGTATGGTCTTTTGACTGAGTCTAAGTTTTACAGAACAAATCTTTTTATTAAGAGGATTTGTTCTGTGAAGTTTGGATTCAGTCACAGGGTCATACTTGAGGACTTAAGAGCACCACACATGGCCTCGAGGCCACAGGTTCCCCACCCCTACCATAGGTAATATCTCACCTAAGTGGAAAGTAGATGATTATGTTGTTCATGCATAGGAATTCCCATCCTGGCCAAATTTCCTTGGATCCCAACCTTAATGGAAATTTCTGGCTTTATCTCTAGATCCTTACTTAACTAATCTCTCAAAGCCCTGGGTTTGTTTTTGTTCTGTCTAGAGTCTCCTAAAACCTACTTTGTCTAATGTAGGAAGGAATGACAGTGAGATATACTTGCTTTCCAAGCAACTGTCCAAGTTGAGCTTTGGAGCATCTCCCTTGTATTTTGGGAAGCCCCAGATCATCGAACTATGACCACAACTCCCTTTGCTCCAGCTCCCAGAGTGACACTTGCTAAAGTGCCTTCCTCATCACTCAGGAAGCCCTCCTTTAGAGCTTCAGTGATAGAATGACTCCACAGACACACTAGCCTTTGAAGGATATTTTCCTGGGATAAGAAAGGAATAATAGTGGCAGTCTGTCTCTAGGAACCAGCCTGGTGATTTGGGAGATCAAAAGAAGATGAAATAGCTAAGAGAGGGCTGTTAAAATAGAAGAATAAGAGAAAAAAACTAAAGGGCTAGTAGAATATTTGAAAACAGTTATCCAGTTCACTGGACTCTACATAATGTTGTATATGCATTGCACTTTATAACTTTTAAAGTATTTTGTTAAAGCCAGACATTTTTCTAGCCCACTTTATCCTAGATGTTCATCTGGGTCCAAAGATCCCAGCTGCAGCCTCACACTTCTGAGGCTCCAAAGCATTGCTCTGTGGAGTCTTCTTAAAGGAAGGGCTTTTGGCTTCCAGTGTGGCATTACCGATCACCATCCTTAGCCTGCCTTTTTCAGGGCTATGGGAAAAAATATGAAGAACAGGGGAATTTAGTGACATAGCTCACCATTGTGTCCTATCCTTTTCTTTTTCCTTGTCTTTATTTCAATAAATATTTCCCAATAATATGTAAAAAATTTTAGCATTTTTTTTAATATTTTGAGTTCCAAATTCTCTACCTCCCTCTTGCCCCTCCCCCATCCATTGAGAAGGCAAACAATATGATATAAATGATACATGAGAAGTCATGCAAAATATATTTCCATATTAGCCATATTGCAAAAAAAAAAAAACTCTCAAAAAATCCCAAGAAAAACAATGTCCCTGTTCCTTTCCATTCAAAAGAACTGGTGATGGAGAAAAGAATTCCAAAGTAATAGGTTTAACTTCAGATTCTCCAGGTAATTGGGTTTCCCACCTCATCATGAGCTTAACTGCTAGATAAGTTCATCCTACCCCTAGATAGAGGCCCCTACCTTTGGGCATCTTCTTTAAGACATGGAACACCTTACTTTCTTCAATGAGCTTCTTGGCCCGAAAGAAGTGCATACTAGGTGGGAACTGACTTTTCTTCATTGCCTGTGTAATCTCTGCATTTTTGAGGGCCATTAGTTTCTTATTGGCCAACTCTTCTTGTTCTGTTAGCAACAGCTTTCCTCCAATTTGCAACATCTCTTCTTTCTTTATAAGAGCTTTCCGGTCATCATCTATGGGAAGGGCTAAGCAGAGAGAAGAGACCACGATGGCCAGCAGCAGGGCTGACCATTTAGTCTGGCCAGTCAGCAGCATGGGGAAACCTGGAAAAAGAAGAAGGATTTGGGTGAATACCCATTGTGGGCAAATCCAAATTATTTTAAACCAGCCTGGTGATTCAAGAAGAAACTGGATCAACTGGAAATGAAATAGATAAGGGACTGAAGTTTAATTAGACTGAAGTATAAAAAGAACAACTAAAGGGAAAGTGGAATATTTGAGAACAGTCATCCAGTTCGCTGGACTCTGCAATCATAATGTTGTATATGCGTAGTACTTTATAGCTTTGGAAATGTTTTCTTAATCATTTCATTTGGTCCTCGTGACAACTTTGTGAAGGGCAGATATAATTAATTTCCATTTTACAGATGAAGAAAAAGTATCAAAAAAGTGAAGTGACTTCCCCAAATTCATATTTCCCCACGGTCAATTAGTAAATGGTAAAAGCAAGAACCAGAACCCAGTGTTTCTGATTTCTATTCCAGAGTTTTTCCCATCATATCATGTTGCTAAAACTCAAGGTTTTAGTTTTCTTAACCTCCCATCTTAGGTGAATCACTCTGTCCCTCTAAGGCTCAAGTTCTCTAGTCAGTCCATCAATTACTATATGTAATGGGGCTTGGAGTATGCCCAGATTCTCCGACATAAAGGTACCCTGCATCCTGCATTCTCCTACCACATGGGGGAGAGTGTCTCCTTCAATTTGTTACATAGCAAGAAAGGGCCATATCTTTTAAAAATGCCAGACTGAGACAGTCTCTCTCTTTTCTTACACACTCTTTCCTGCTGCATCCAGAGGGTGAAGGTCACAGTTCCTCCAAAACGAGTTACCATGAATTGAACAATGAGCAGAGGATATCTTCCTCTTTTATCTCAGCTCTAAGAAATGGACCTGGAGTCTCCAGGCTATTTCTTTTGTCCTCAGTTTAAAGGTGCATAAAGTAATCCCCACCAGATCCAGGAGTTTGAGCCATGGTGATCTCATAGCCAGGATTCTACCTAGGAATCCATCCAGCCCAGCAAGGAAGCTCTGAAAAATCAAGAGTGCCTGGAACTTAAGCCCAAGGTAGCTTTTAGACTGAAACTGTGCTCTATAGAAACTGAAATAAGTTGCAACACTAATCTGCTTTGCCTCCCCAGAAACTTAAGTAGTATGTGGAAGAGGGGAGAAGATTAAGCCCTATACGTTCCAGGAATAAGTTTGTATATTTGTGATTATGCCTTTTAAAGTAAATATTCCTTTGCAGAAGTTAATTTATGAGTGGTTAAAGACAAGTAGGGTGCAGAGGACCCTCCTACATTTGGTGGAACATCATGGTGGGGGCTGAAGCAATTTGCAGACATACTAGATATTCCCAAGAACCTTAAGATTTCAGACAACCCTGGAGAGGGGTAAAGTGTAACACACTTAACCTTCAGGAAGTGATGGTCAAGATAATCAGTGTTACATATATATTTAACACTTATTTAATATATTATGTTAAATGCTGTCAGGATGAAGTATTGCTCTCTACATTTTCATGTTCATGTCTCATTTAGGAGCTGTGTGACCCAAGACAAGTTATTTAAACTCTGAGATTTAGTCTGCTCACCTGTTAAATTAGGACAACAATACTTGCACCTACTTTTCAGAATTGCTGGGAAGAAAACGCATCATGAACCTTAAATTTTAAAAATGACGTTACAATATTAAATTCTTACTATTTGCCTAATTAAGTGGTGGTCCCCCTAGAGCACCAAATAAATATTTGTTGATGATGAAGTATTGACATATTAGCCCTAGGGCCTGTAAGTAATTAGCTAAGGGTATGATGGAGAAAGTACAAGACAATAACATTGAAATAAGTTATGAAACAGTGCACGTGGAAGGGAAGTCTTTCACTTAGGGTGGTGATGAGTTATAAAGAATGAAAATAACAATAAACCTTTTATGAAATGGAAGTTTTAAAGAAACAACAAAAACAGGAAAGGAGAGGGTGAGATATGGTGTATTGAAGCTAGGTTTAGAATGTCACAAAATCCAAAGTTAGAAGGATATCAAAAGCTATTTAGGTATTTCACCAAAAGTCTTCAGGAGAGATAGAAGAGGGCAGGAGTCCCTAAGGCTCCAGATCTTCTTTTTCCTGGGTTCCCTATGCTCATTAGGCACTTTATGCTTGCTTCTCCTGGTGATGTTACACAGGATGCCAACAATCCCTGGATCCCTCACCCTAGAAATACAGCAACAACCCCACAGAGTTTTTCTGCTCAGTAACCGAACATCATCGCATTTTCTGCCTACTGTGTGAGGACACAGTGGTAAACTGCCTACCTTCACATCGGTCCATTTTCACCTTACTCTACTCCCATAATCATCTGTGCTCGGGGAGAGGGAAATGACTTCAAAAATGAAACTTTTTAAAACAAACACAAACAAAAAGGACGAATCACTATGTCTGTGTCACTCAAAGCCTTATGCTACATAGGTCCTCATTTTGAAGTCCCTGGAGGCAGGGATTGTAATACAATCTCCAGATATCCCACTGAAAAAGATTCTCCTACATGCTCTAACTAGGTCTTCTTAAACCAATACTCAGAACTGGGTCCCACAGAACTTCAATTACCTCAAGGCAACTCCGGCAAATGTAGACTGCTATCTTGCTCCCCCAAACAGCTTCTTCAACAGAAATAAAATGAGCTCACCAGCTCATTTTACTTCCTGTGAGGAAGTTTCACTTCACCCAGTCCACTCAGTTTCACTTCAAGTACAGATGCCTTCAAAGAGGGGGATGAAGCAGAGTTGAGGGGAAGGTCTTCTGAAAACCAAAAGCAGCTGAGTCTAATTCCAAGAGAGTTAGAACTCAGTGATCAGAGTAATAAGGCTCCAAACTTGTGGGGTCCAGAAAATAGGAACAGGGTGCTTACTACCAAATCCACAATCCTTTCAGAAAACATTTTCCTATCTGAAAAATTACTGTGTATTACAGAGTAGATATGATAAAATGTAAAATGGAAGGAATTTCAATTTTATTTAATCTTTTCTGAAAAGGAAGATGAAGTGAAACTTACAGATGGAGGCTATCTCTTAAATGCTACTGTACATCTCATTTAAACTTTGTCATTTTCCTAGTACCTAACACAGTATTCTATACATAACAAATGCTAAATAAATTTTTTTTTATTGAATTGAATTTTCTCACCCTAGGACTAGAGATTTCAGTATGACAATTAAAAAGAACCATGATCAATGATACACTTGGAGAATCCTAGAAAATCAACCAAAAAAAAAAAAACAACTGAAATAATTAACAACTTTAGAAAAGTTATAGGATCTAAAATAAACCCATATAAAAAGTTAGCATTTCTATAAATTATCAACAAAGTCCAGCAGCAAGAGATAGAGGAATTCAATTTAAAATAATTATAAACAATATAAAATACTTGGGAGTCTACTTGCCAAGACACAGCTCCACTTTCATCTTACCTTCTTCCCATAATATGTGCTGGGAGAGAGGGAAATCACTTTAAATTTGAATTATGTGAACACAATTATAAAATGCTTTCCACACAAATAGTCTGATCTAAACAATTTGAAAAATATTAATTGCTAATGGGTAGGCTGAGTCAATGTAATAAAAATGAAAATTCTACCTAAATTATACAGTTCCATGCCAATCAAACTACCAAAATTTATTTTATAGAGCTAGAAAAAATAATAACAAAATTTATGTGGAAGAACAAAAGTTCAAGAATATCAAGGGAATCAATGAAAAAAATTTGAAGGAAGATAGCTTAGCCACACCAGATCTCAAACTGTTTTACAGAGTTATAATGATCAAAAAAATCTGATACTGGCTAAGAAACAGAGTAGTGGATCAGTGGAATAGATTAGGTACACGATATGTAATAGTAAATGACCATAGTAATCTACCATTTGATAAACCCAAAGATCTAAGGTTTTGGGACAAGGACTCACTCTTTGACAAAAGCTGCTGGGAAAACTGGAAAACAGTTTGGCAGAAACTAAGTAGAGACAAACATTTCACCCTTGACATGATCAGATTATTGCTTTACAAAAATTACTTTGGTGGTTGAATAGAGAATGAATTAGAGTAGGGAGAGACTTGAGACAGGCAGACCACCAGCAGGATATTACAACAGTCCAGATGGTGATGAGGGCTTACACCATGTGGTGACAGAATCAAAGGAGAGAAGGGGTATCTTCAAGAGATATTGCAAAGGTGAAATCAATAGGCCTTGGCTACAGATTGGATTTTGGAAAATGAGAGATGGTAGGGAGTAGAAGACAATATCTAGATTATGAGTCTGAGGCACTGTCATAAAGGAAGGCTATCAGTGGAAATTTTAGGTGATAGAAAACAAAATAACAACAAAAATTTATTAAACTTAATAGGGCCCTTCTCTCTCCACCCCTCTCTATATCATGCATAGCCACCATTCAGGTTAACCATTGTAGAGAACATTAGGCTTGTTTCTTGCTATGTGTAACTTATATGCTGAGAGTCTGCTAATTGACTGCTGAGCCAGAGGAACTAATGATGTGGGGTACCCCTGGTAGAAGAAGAAACAATTTCTGGCTGGTAGGCCTTTTGGATTCAGTCCTCTAAGTGACAATATAGGATTCCATCTGGGATAGAAGAGAGTCCTTTCCTACAAAATGGACCCAGGGGCCAATACTTCCCACCCAGACTCTCAACTCAACTATCTGGGCTTGTAATAAGAGTCCCTGATTGCCTTCCTCTCTTATTTTGTGCTACCTTTCCTTTAGTGAGTGACCTTGTGAGCACTGAAAATTTCCAGAAGGACACTACAGTTGTAGCAACAGCAAAATCAGACCAGAGTCAATGATTTCCTTAGCATAGGAGATGGAAGGGAAGGGAATAAACATCTACTGCCTACTATGTGCCAGGCACTATGCTAAGTACTTTTTATAACTATCTCATTTAATCCCCACAACAGCCCTGCTAGGTAGGTGTTCTTATTACCCATTTTACAGCTGAAAAACTTAAAGCAAACAAGTTAAGTAATTTTCCAGGATAACACAGCTAGTAAGTGCCTGAGACTGGATTTGAACTCAGGTCTACCTGACCCAAAGCTAACCAGTCTATCCACTGATCCATGAAGTAAGTTTCCTCATGATGAAAGAACATTGGAATGAAGGTTAAGCATGGCTATTTGATCAGACAATAATCAATGAATGAATCAATGAATAAATAATGAATAAATGGGAAAACATTTGGTAAACCTTTACTATATACCAAGCCTGGGGATACAAATACAAAGGTTTTCCCCCCTAAAAAAAAAAAAAAAATCAAAGAAAGAGCCTTTAACCAGCATTTTATTTTTTTTAATTTTAGATAATGATTTTTTTGTATTTTATTTTATTTTATATTTTTAATCATTTATTTATTTATTTTTAGATTTCAACATTCATTTCCACAAAATTTTGAGTTCCAATTTTTCTCCCTATCTCTCCCCTCCCCCACCCCATAACACCTTGCATTCTGATTACCCCTTCCCTCAATGTACCCTCCCTTCTATCACATTCCACCCTTCCCTTATCCCCATCTTCTCTATTTTCTTGCAGGGAAAGATAAATTTCTATACCCCATTACCTATATTTCTTATTTCCCAGTTATATGCAATAACAATTCTCAACATTTGTTTCTAATACTTTGAATTCCAACTTCTCTCCCTCCCTCCCCACCCATCCCCACTGAGAAGGTAAGCAATTCAATATAGGCTATATATGTGCTGTTTTGCAAAAGACTTCCATAATAGTCATGTTGTGTAAGACTAACTATATTGCCCTCCATCCTACCCTGTCCCCCCTTTTTTTCTATTCTCTCATTTGACCTTGTCCCTTCCCAAAAGTGTTTACTTCTAGTTACTCCCTTCTCCCATTTGCCCTCCTTTCTATCATCCCCCTCACCCCACTTGTCCCCTTCTCCCCTACTTTCCTGTAGTGTAAGATAGATACTAAGATACTAAGTTTAGTGAGCATGTTATTCCCTCCTTAAGCCATATGTGAAGAAAGTAAACTTCACTTTTCCCCCTCACCTCCTCCCTTTTCTCCTCCATTGAAAAAGATTTTTCTTATCTCTTTTATGAGTGATAGTCTGCCCCATTCCATTTCTCCTTTTCTCCTCTCAATATTTTCCTCTCTCACCGCTTAATTTTATTTTATTTTTTTATGGATATCATCTCTTCTAATTCAACTCAACCTGTACTCTCTGTCTATGTGTGTGTGTGTGCGTGTATGTGTGTGTGTGTGTTTGTGGGTATAATCCCTCCACCTACCCAAATACTGAGAAAAGTTCTAACCAGAATTTTAAAAATTCTTTGTCACATAAGATTGTTATGAATATAAGTTTATAACATAACATAAAAGAAATAATTCTATTATTAACTCATAAAAGTAAATATGAGTATTTCAATATAGAAAGATGAACAAGAAGTTTGTATATGAAACTCTAAATTATTATTACACAGGGTTTTTTAAGATGTATATTAAATTTAACATGATAAAAAAAAATTGTCCTATTTGCCTACGTCCCTTTCTAAATTTCCTTTTGGTCTCCTTTATGTATTTTTTTAATGGGTTGCCCATTCATCCTGTGTCAAAGGGTGTGTACAGTTTAGTAACCTTTTTTGGGTATAGTTACAAATGCCAACACCTAGCATTTTTCTTTTTTTCATCTCTGCTAATCTGATGGGTTTGTGTTGGAACCTCATAAATGTTTTAATTTGTGTTTGCTTTTATTGATGAGCTGAAGCATTTATTCATATGGTTGTTGGTAGTTTGTATTCCTTTCTATGAGAACTGTTTGTTTTGACCATTTATAAATTGAGAAATAGTTCTTGTTTCTACCTATTCATATCAATTCTTTTAAATATTTTCAATATCAGATCTTTATCAGATAAATTAGCTGCAAAGATATTTTCCCCAGTCCACTCTTTTCCTTCTAATTCTAACTACACTTTTTTGTTTGTGCAATAGTTTTCCAATTTTATATAATAAAAATTATCCATTTTATCTTTTATAATCTTCTCCAGGCCTTGTTTAATTAAGATCTCTTTTTCTACTCATAGTTATCATCTCCTTTCTTTCTTCTCTGTTTTGTTTTATGTTACTACCATTTATACTTAAATCATGTATCCATTTGGAGCTTCTTGTGGCATATGGTGTTAACTATTGCTCTAAACCTAATTTCTGCCAAAGAATTTCAAGTATTCTTTTTTTTACATTTATATTTTTTCTCAATTACACATAAACAAAAAATTCTAATATTGGGGTTTTTTTTAAGTTTTGGGTTCCAAATTCTCTCTCTCCCTTCTTCTCCCCACTCCTTGAGAAGAAAAGCAATTTGATATAAATTATATGGGAGTTTCAAGTATTCTTAGCAATTTTTGCCAAAGACAGAGTTAGGCACCAGAGTTAATCATTTATGAAAATTTCCCAAAAGTAGTTGGATCAAGATATAGAACAATAGAAATAATTGGATATTGTCAGAGAGAAATATTAAATTCAGCTGACACAATTAAACTGTCATCAACTTTCTAGGCTTCATTGATGAAGAGAGAATTTTACAAGGAACTCAGAAGAAAAAACATGACTTATCAAAGGTAATCCAATTAAAATCTTATCAAATCTTATGAGCATTTATAGGGATATAAAGACAAACAGAAAAAGTAGGCCCTACCCCCCAAAAAAGTTTATACGCCACTGGGGGCAGGGAGAAGTTGCCTACAATGTATAAAGAAATAAGTATACACATGACTATTTGAAAAAAAAAAAAAGTACAACAAACTAAGGGGATCAAGGATTCTAATAGGAAGAGCTGAGCCTTGGAGGATTCTGATGGTAAAGTAAGAAAGGAAGTGCACTCTAGGAATGTGGGAACAGCCTATGCAAAGTTGTGGCTGTGAAAGATAGAACGATGATTTGGGGGACCACAGAGAGGCCAGTTGACTTAAACATAAAGGACTAATGGGGAATAATGCAAGATACACTTGGAAACACAGGTTGGAGCCAGGTTGTCCCATATTGTTCTGTATAAGATTATTAGGTAGAGTAAAGACAGGTCAACTGGCATGGCACAGTGGATGGTGCAGGACCTAGAATCAGGAAGACTCATCTTCATGATTTAAAATCTGGCCTCGGACACTTACTAGCTGTCTGATTCCGGGCAAGTCACTTAACCCTCTTTGCCTCATTTTCCTCATATGTAAAATGAGCTGGAGAAGGAAGTGGGAAACCACTCTAGTATCTCTGGAAACCTCAAATAGGGTCACAAAATGACTAAACAAGAGAGAAGACAGCAAAAGCCTTCCTTTCAGTAGAGGAAAGTAGGGTATGTTGAATATGCTGTAAATGGGTTATTTAAGTTGGTTTTGCTAAACTTTAAAAAAAATGGTACAAGTAAAGGCTCAAAGCATAGGAAAGGAAGAGAAATATAATCTGAACTTAACATCACATAAAAAAAGGTATCAATAAAACTTTCTTTTCAAACACAAGTTCAGACATAATTTATAGCAAATCGAGGAAAATTAGAGTTTATCCCCCAAATCTTCTAAGCAGTGAAACTAGGGAAAGTTGAAGAAGACAAAATGTATTTTTCAATTTCCCACTTTCAAGCATTTCTACAAGGAAAAAGAAATAATGACTAAAGCTTTTGATATGCAGAAACAAACCTAGAGGAAATTCCTGAAGAAGTTTCTTTCAGGCAAACATTGATATGTAAATCAACTCTGAACATCTTGTAGGATGTAACTTTAAAACTCAGAATCACTAAATCACTAGGAGTTCCCATATAAATGTTAGATTGCTTTAGTAAAATAAAAATGGAAATTTTATGACCTGAAATTGTCACAGGGGGTTGGGATTGAGAAGATGGATGGAGAACAGAATTGGGTTTAGGGATTTTTTATGAATGTTTCTCAAGATAAACCAAAATCCAAAAAGGTTGCTATGACCTATGGTGGTCTCGATTAATCAACACAATTATTAAGTGCCTACTCAGTGCCAGTCAAATGATCAAATGAAATAATATTTACAAAGCTCTTAGCACAGTGTCCAGCACATAAAAGTGCTTAATAAATGTTTATGCCATTCCATTCCATTCACTGTACAAGATGTTGGGGATACAAAAATAATAAATGAGAAACAATCCCTATTAACAAGGAGTTTACATTCTAATGAGGAGTTAGTAAGAATATATAGAAGTACACACAGAATAATATAACAAGAATAAACAAATATAAAGTAGTTAAACATAAGATTGTTTGAGAGGGAGGGAACCAGTAATTGAAAGGAAAAACTCAGTTTCAAGGAAAAGGAATTCAGCAACAAAAGACAAATCCCTTCTTAATGCTGCACAGGACCAACAAAATGATAGCAGACTGGAGACATTTGAAATTGTCTTCAAGGAGTTTGGAGGGCAGACTCCAGATGGGACATCAGAATGACAGAAGTATTGGTATATCTCATTCACTGAAATGATCATAGAACAATTTCAGGTAAATAAAGGAATTGATTCAAAACACAAATTCAAGGTAATTCAATGTGTAGTTGGGAAATCAATAAACATAACATTTGCATACTTAATACAATGTAATAATATAACATATAATATGTATGTGTTGTATTTTATATTGTACTATATATTTTATATATTATGTCTGTTCCAGTCATCTCTCTATTTTTCAACCAATGCCAAATGATTTGATGACTGCTGCTTTATAATAGAATTTGAGGTCTGGAAGTACTATCCTCCTTCATTCCTACTTCGTTTTATCATTTCTCTTTACAAGTCTAGATCTTTTGTTTTCTTAAATAGATTTTGTTATTTCATCAAGTTCTATGAAGTATTCCTTGGTAATTTGATTGGTATAGCATTAAAACTATGTTAATTATAAATATATATAAAATCATATAAAACTATTAACTTTGGTAGTATTACCATTTCTATTATATTGACACAACCTAGTCATGAACACTGAACATTCTTTTAGCTACTTAAATTGTTTATTTCTTTAAGGAGCATTTTTTAACTGAATCTATAGAAGTCTTTTGTGTGTTTTGAGAGATCGGTCCCCAAATATTTTATGCATTTTATAGCTATTTGGGATAGGAGTTCCCCTTCTTCTTGTATTATTATTGCATATAAATACTGTTGATTGAATTAAAATCTGGCACCTCAGATAAATAGTAGCTATGTGACCCCAGAGAAGTCCACTGAAACTGTTTTCCTCAGTTTCCTTAACTGTAAAATGGGGATAATTATACAACCTTCCTAGGTTGTTGTGAATTTAAAATGAGATAATAATGTTAAATAATAATTTAGCAATACTTTATTAAATAATATTAATTAGTTGATTAATGTTAAATGATATTAATAAAATACTAAATAATAATGATTGTAATAAATAATAATAATTGTAAAGCAATTAGAAATTATAAATTTGTAACTTGTAAAGCACAGTGATAGTTGATAGTAGTAGTAGTACTAGTAAACATAAAGAGAAGATGGATAATAAAGAGAGTGAGAGATATCTTTTTTGGGAAGGGAAACAAAAAATGAAATTTAAAAACTAAAGTGAGGAATTAGGTGAAGGAGAAGAGAGAAAGGTGGAATATCAGACAAGAAAACTGGATCAGTGGGAAGGGGAATAGAGACGTTGGGAATAGGGCCATCTTACAGATTAAAGTAATGGAAGGAACATTATACTGTGTTTAAAGCAGAAGAGGGAATTTGAAAACAACTTTTTTTTCTGCACAGAAAATATGCATCTCAGATAAAAAGAGAAGTGGTCAAAAGAATCTTAGTATCAAATTTCTCTGATACGGGTTTGGTATCTAGGATATGTAAACAATTAAGCAACTAGATAGTACAGTGGATAGAGCACTGGGTTTGGAATCCAAAAGACTTTATCTTTATGAGTTCAAATCTAGCCATAGATGTTTACTGGCAGTGTGACCCTGAGCAAGTCACTTAAACCTGTTTACCTCAGCTCCTCATTTGGAGAAGGAATGGCAGGCCGTTCTAGTGTCTTTGTCAAGAAACCCCAAATGGTGTCCCAGAGTCAGACATGACTGAAAAATGACTAACAAAAATATCATTAAAGTCGAAATTTTTTAATAAACAATTAATAACTATATGGTATAGCTGTTGTCCTTCATTCTCCTTTGGTTCACAAAGAGAACCAAAATGACATCATCATGAAAAAGTCAAGTTTCGATGTGTCTGACTATGGCTGATCAGACCAATATGAGCTCAGAATGCTCTACCATAGGTTGGGCACAGATAGTCCATGTGAACATATGAGGTGGATACTCCAAATTTGCTCATCCTACCTTTCCTTTGTGCTGTGTCAATTCTGCTTCACTTATAGAGCACAGCACCCTATCTGATGTGGGCATGCCATACTGAGCGGTCCTGTGCCAGGGTCTCCCATGTCACACAATCAAATTGAAAGTGAACAGTTTGTTTCTAAATTGGAGGGAAAGTTGAGCCAACACACAGTGGAGCAGAAAAGGAGTGGGCACCTTTCAGAGACTTGGTGTACAGCACTGCATTTGCTCATCTGGGTCAGAACACTCGCAAACACCAAAACTGGTTTGATGCAAATGATAGGGAAATTCAGAGGCTGCTAAGTGAAAAATGAGAACTCCACAAGATTTACCAGCAAGATAGTTCATCTATCTCTAAGAAGGAAGCATTTAATTCCATCAAAAGTAGAATACCAGTAAAGCTTAGAGAGATACAGAATTCCTGGCTTGGTAAGAAGGCAGATAAAATTCAGTTTTATGCTGATAGTAACAATCCAAAGCACTTTTATGATTCCCTGAAAGCTATTTATGGACCAAAAACCTATGATGCATCACAGCTACTCAGTGCTGATGGAGCCACATTGATTAGTGATAAGGACATGATCCTAGAGAGATGGACTGAACACTTCCATATTGTTCTCAACAGACCATCATCAATCAATGCTGAGGTCATTGACCATTTACCTCAGGTTAAAGTCAATCCCTCCTTAGCTGAACTTTCAACTGAAGAAGAGGTTTTGAGGGCCATCAGGTTCCTTTCAGGTGGCAAAGCACCTGGTGCTGATTCTATTCCAGCTGAGATTTACAAGGTAGGGGGACCATTGCTCATACAAAAGCTGACTGAAATTTTCCAGGTTATATGGCAAGAGGTTATCCCCCAGGAGTTCAAGGATGCTTCCATTTTCCATCTCTATAAAGGTAATAACTATATCAAAGACTAATAATTATTCCTCAATAAATAAAAGGTCAAAGGATATTAACAAATAATTCTCAGGATATTAACAAATAGTTCCCTCTCCCCATCATGTTGCATAGGCAGTTCATCATTGATCTTCCTTGTTACTTTTCTCCACTTGCTTCAAAATCTCCTCCTTGAGTCAGTCCATGTTCTTGTCAGTTCCCCACAGGACTTCCAACTCCCCTTCCTGATTTAGCATGAGTAGACTTTTCAAGCACCAAATTCCCCAGATCACACCCAGCACAAAATCTCCCTATCCCTTCAAAGAAAATCTTTTGTCACTTATATGAACATTCATCAATGTAACCTCTTCTCACCACCAAAGCAAGGCCTCACTCCTTTCCCTAACCCTTTTCAATCCCTACTTCCCCTTCCTCACTCATGCCCCTACAGACTATTTTGGATGCTGTATCTGGGTGTCATGAAAAATATAGAAGAAATAGTCCTTTCCCTCAAGGAACTATGCACATAAAAACATAATTAGCAATAGAATCTAGGCAATATGTATGGGATAAATGCCATGGAAATGCTACAGACATTCAGTGCTATGGGATTTCTGAGATAACCATAGATTTCAATAGTCAAGGAAAACTTACTTCAAAGAAGAGATGGTCCTTCAAAGCTGAGTACAATTCAAAATAAACAGAAAGAAGGAAGGATGGCAGTTCAGTCAGGAGAATGGTAGGAGCACAGAGTTTTAATGTGCCTAAGCAGAAACTGACCATCTGTTGTCATTCATCACCTGTCTATCTCCTAACCTCCCTTCCTCCAGAAAGGGGAATAAGAGGTGTCTGTACATAAATGAAAGTCTTAAGTATTTAAGAAGTTATCCTAGAACTCAAAGAAGGTACTCCCAGAGCCATGGGAGTGGCTGCTAACATACAGATTTCTATTTTGAATTCCTGAACTGGGATGAAAAGGGAATATGAAGTACCAGGCTAGCAGGAAATAAATACCCTAAGCAGGCCACATCATTGGATGGTGGTCAAAATATGGAGTTGTATAGAATTAAAGAGGGCTTTTAGAAAATCAAGAGAGGATGTGTAATTACAAAGACCACAGGAAAAGCTGAGAAAGTATGTATCAATAGTTAATAATAATAATAATAAAATGGTTAGCATTTATATAGTACCTTAAGGTTTGTGATGCACTTTACAAATATTCTTATTTTATCCTCACAAAACCCTGAGAAGGTAGATTCAATTATCATACTCATTTTACACATAAGGAATCTGAGCTAGACATTCATTAAGTGACCTTCTCAAGATCATAGAGCTAGTAAGTATTTAAACTTTAGGTGGCAGCTAGGTGGTGCAGTGGATAGAGTACCAGTGCAGGAGTCAGGAGGACCTGAGTTCAAATCTCACCTCAGACACTTGACACTCACTAGCGGTGTGACCTTGGGCAAATCACTTAACCCCAATTGCCTCATCCTGGGTCATCTCCAGTCGTCCTGAGGAATATCTGGTCACTGGATTCAGATGGCTCTGGAGGAGAAGTGAGGCTGGTGACCTACACAGCCCTCCCTCACTCAAAACAAAGTCAAGTGCAAGTCATATCATTTTTTCTCTGATGGCATGGTCTTCTTTGGCAACGAAGGACAAACACACACATCTAAAGCTTAATTTGAATTCAGGTCTTCCTGACTCTAGTTCCAGCACTCTATCCGCTATGTTACATGACTCCTTCCTCTGATGTTGTATATACTGTCAGATAAGGTTGATTGGTTTTTACTGGTCTCTCTTTTTCTCTTTCTTCTTCTATATTTGTTACAAGGGATAGATAAATGAGGAGAGAAAGATAAAGGGATATATTCAGAAAAGAAGGCTATTTTAAAATATCAATAAAATAATATTTTTAACAAAGAAAAACTAAAAATAGTAAAAGAAGGGAAAAATCTAGGGTGAATAATCAAAAGTAAGGCCTCGAATATAGCTATATAGCTAGAATATATCTATATAGAATATAGGTCATAGCTGCTAATAGAAGATGGGATTCCAAGTCTCCATCATGCTCCAAAGTCTTACACCTGCTGAGTCAGTAAGGGAAGTGTATTCAGACACATGGTTTCTACCTAAAGACAATGTACGGGTATATATTTGAGTCCCCCAAAGAAAATTACCTCATTCCTTTAAAAGCCCAAAAGAAGCACTACAATCAATTATAATGATCTGCCCAGCTATCCCTACCCCAACCCTCTTGTCTTATGTTTGTGTGTCCCTATCTACTCTGCTCTCCATAGGTAAATCCCAGTGTCATACTCAAGATAGATATTTGGGGAACATTACTTTTGTCATTTTCTTCTCCACATTAGATCAGATATTACTTTTCCTACCCTAACTTGGGTCAGTCAGACTGGAGTCCTACCCTTATGTCCTAATCTCCTAATCAGTATCTGACCCCTGACCCTAGTTGTCCTGGTGCCTTAATTTGGGGTCCCTAAAACCTACTACAGGATTTTCCTGGTGCCCTACTGCTGCCCTTTTGAACTTATTCCAAGAATTAGTACCATCCTTGTTTACTTAACTTGATCTTTGAGCCAGGTTTACCTTTGTTCAAAGTAGTCACTTTCCCCTTCCCCCTTAGACTAAACTACCCAGTCTCACAGCCACTTTCTAGACTCTCTTCCATACATGCCTGTCCACCCAGAGATGAATAGCTTCTGACTGTTAGACCTTTCAACAGTTTAATGGTTGAAATCTATACCAAAAAATACTGAGAATATGAGATTAAACTTGTTATAAACTGCAACCATATGGAGCTTAATCCTCAAATTCCCCCACTCTTGTGGGTGGTTGTTATTCAGCTGTTTTCAGTCATGTCAGACTCTTCCTGACCCCATTTGGGGTTTTCTTGGCAAAGACACTGATGTAGTTTACCATTTCCTTCTCCAGTTCATTTTACAGAGAAGGAAACTGAGGCAAACAGGGTTAAGTGACTAGCTCATGGTCACACAGCTCCAAATCAATATTGAATTAGGCCAGCAATATTGCCCTACAAGTCTCAGAGAGCTCTGGTTTTTAGAAACACCAAAACACAAGTGCAGGGAATACCTTCTGATAAAGCTACTTACCTAGTGGCCAGAGGGTAGTCAAAATGCATTTGGAGTTTAAAGTTTACAAAGTACTGTACATACTACAGTCCCACTGAGCTTTTCCCAGCTCAAGTAACATCTGGAGTACTCTCTAGGTGTGCATACAACATTTTGTAAAGGATATTGGCAAGCTGGCAGTGGTCCAAAGATGGCCAGATCACAGAATCATAGACTTAGAGCTGAAAGTGGTCTTGGAAATCATCCAGCAGAATGTCAGTTCCTTGAAGGTAGGGATTATTTTTGCTCTTTGTAACTCCAGTACCTTGTACATAGTAAGAATATAAAAAATGTTTGTTGAACTTAACTTAATTGAGTCTAACTTACCCAAGGTCACACAAGGGAATTGAACCCAGCTGATTCCAAATCCAGCACTCTTTCCACATCACCTTGATGTGGAAAACTATGTCACATAAAGAATGGTTATTGAGCCTGGGGGCATGGGGAAGGTAGGTGGAGGGAGAACAGGATATGTAGCTGTCTCCAAGTACTTGAAGAAGAGTCATATCAAAGAGACATCAGGTTTGTTCTACTTGGTCCCAGAAGGAAGAACTAAGTCCTAAGATTCTATATAAAGAAAAATTACCAGGGGGGATGGGAGGGGGGGGCAGAGCCAAGATGGCAGAGTAGAAAGACACACATACTCTAGCTCTTCCCCCACAGCCCATAAAATACCTGTAAAAAGGACTCTAAACAAAGTCTAGAGCAGCAGAATTCACAAAATGACATAATGAAAGAGATTTCCAGCCCAAGGTAGGCTGGAAGGCTGACAGGAAAGGTCTATCACACAGCGTGCAGAGCAGAGCGCAGCCCACAGAGTCCAACTCAGCCTTGGCCACTCAGCACCAGCAGGAACAGGACCAGAACAGACGTCGGGGGTGGAATCCCCAACAGCAGCAGTAGTTCTCAGATCCCTCAACCCATAAGTGCCAAAGAAAGTTTCAAAGATCAGTGAGAAAATTGAGAATTGAGCAGTTGATCTGAATCTCAGCCCTGAGCCAGGCCCTGGGGTGAGGAGGAGGAGCACTGGCAGAGCTGGAGGCAGTTGTGGAGAGGGAATTCTACTACTCACAGATTCTGGGCAGAAAAGTTTTTGGTTGCTCCCAGATCAGCATGAAGGCCAGGAGAGGAGTAAACTCCTCTCCCTTGATAGTGCCACCTTGGAGGAATTGAGAACTTTCAGGTCTCTAGAGTATACCCTCCTCTTGACAAAGGATTCAAAATTCAAGTAACTGGCTGGGAAAATGTCCAAAAAGGGGGAAAAAATAAGACTATAGAGGGTTACTTTCTTGGTGAACAGGTATTTTCTTCCATCCTTTTGGATGAGGAAGAACAATGCATACTGTCAGAAGAAGTCAAGGCTTCTGCATCCAGTACCTCCAAAATAAATATTCAATGGTCTCAGGCCATGGAAGAGCTTGGAAAGTGAGTCAACAGTTTGCTAAAGGAGACCCAAAAAAGTGCTGAAGAAAATAACACCTTTAAAAATAGGCTAATTCAATTGGCAAAAAAGGTCCAAAAAGCCAATGAGGAGAAGAATGCTTTAAAAAGCAGAATTAGCCAAATGAAAAAGGAGGTTCAAAAGCTCACTGAAGAAAATAATTCTTTAAAAATTATAATAGAGCAGATGGAAGCTAATGACTTTATGAAAAACCAAGAAATTACAAAACAAAACCAAAAGAATGAAGAAATATAAGACAATGTGAACTATCTCATTGGAAAAACAACTGACCTGGAAAATAGATCCAGGAGAGAAAATTTAAAAATTATGGGACTACCTGAAAGTCATGCTCAAAAAAAGAGCCTAGACATCATCTTTTTTTCATGAAATTATCAAGAAAAACTGCCCTGGTATCCTAGAACCAGATGGCAAAATAAATATTGAAAGAATCCACTGATTACCTCCTGAAATAGATCTGAAAAGAGAAACTCCTAGGAATATTGTAGCCAAATTCCAGAATTTCCAGGTCCAGGAGAAAATATTGCAAGCAGCTAGAAAGAAGCAATTCAAGCATTGTGGAAATACAATTAGGATAACACAACAAGTAGCAGCTTCTACATTAAGGGATCGAAGGGCTTGGAATAAGATATTCCAGAAGTCAAAGGAACTAGGATTAAAACCAAGAATCACCTACCCAGTAAAACTGAGCATAATACTTCAGGGGGAAAAATAGTCATTTAATGAAATAGAGGACTTAACAAGCATTCTTGATGAAAAGACCAGAACTGAAAAGAAAATTTGACTTTCAAACACAAGAATCAAGAGAAGCATGAAAAGGTAAACAGGAAAGAGAAATCATAAGTGACTTTCTAAAGTTGAAATGTTTACATTCCTCTACGGAAAGATAATATTTGTAACTCTTGAGACTTTTCTCAATTTTGGGGCAGTTGGAGGGATTACACACACACACACATACATACACATATATAGAGAGACAAAGAGAGACAGAGACAGAGAGCACAGGGTAAACTGAATAAGAAGGGATGATATCTAAAAAAAAAAAAAAGAAAGTTAAGGGGTAAGAGAGAAATATAGTGGGAGGAGAAAGGGAGAAATGGAATAGGGCAAATTATCTCTCATAAAATAGGCAAGAAAAAGCTTTTGCAATGGAGGAGAAAAGGGAGGAGGTGAGAGGGAATAAGTGAAGCTTATTCTCTTTACATTTGGCTTAACGAGGGAATAGCACGCTCACTCAATTTGGTATGAAAATCTATCTTACACTACAGGAAAGTAGGGAAGAAGGAGACAAGTAGGGTGGGGGTATGATAGAAGGGAGGGCAAATGGGAGGAAAGAGTAATTAGAAATGAACACTTTTAAGGAGGGACAAGGTCAAAAGAGAGAATAGAATAAATTGGGGCAGGATAAGATGAAGGGAAATATAGCTAGTCTTACCCAACATGAATATTATGGAAGTCATTTGCAAAACTGCACATATATAGCCTATATTGAGTTGCTTGCCTTCTCAGTAGGGATGGGTGGAGAGGGGGGAAGGGTGAGAAGTTGGAACTCAAAGTTTTAGAAACGAATGTTGAGAATTGTTTTTGCATACAACTGGGAAATAAGATATACAAGTAATGTGGTATAGAAATCAATCTTGCCCTATAAGAAAAGAGAGAAGATGAGGATAAACGAAGGGAGGGATGTGATAGGAGGGAGGGCATACTGAGGGAAGGGGTAATCAGAATGCAAGACATTATGGGGTGGGGGAGGGGAGAGATGGGGAGAAAATTTGGAACTCAAAATTTTGTGGAAACGAATGTTAAAAACTAAAAATAAATAAATAAACAGTAAAAAAATATATATAAAAAAAGGAAAAGAAAAATTACCTAACTTGGTATTACAGAAGGAATAGCCTTGTAATTAAGAAACTTGGGTAAACTCAGACACTTACTAAATCTATGACCTTTGGAAAGTTACTTAACCTCTTTAGAGCTCAATTTCCTCCTCTGTAAAATGGGTAGATTGGATTCATTGACCTCCATGCTCCCTTCTAACTTTAAAACTATGATCTTATGATATTTAGTCTCCGACTTGTATGATCCTGAGGAGTGGACAACCCTTTGCATCATATTTTGCTTACATGTTCGTCTGCTGGTATCCTTCACAATTGAAGAAGACCAAAAATAACCTGATGATGTCAGCAATGTACCATGTGCTCTGCTGTGGCTGATGAAACCAACATGAGCTCAGAAGGCTCTACCACAGGTTGGGCTTAAATAGTCCATATGAACATTTGGGAAATAGATGCCTCTAAATTTGCACATATCATGATCTATAAAATGAGCTGGAGAAAGAAATGATGAAGCACTTGGGCATTTGCCAAGAAAACCCTAAACGGGGTCACAAAGAGTCAGACGTGACTGAAACAACTAAACAACAACCACAAAGACCTTTAGCTCCATTGGCACGGTCTTCACATGAAACAAGGGGATAGTAAAAATTGCTCTATTTTTCCTTTGTGAGGAAGGTACTTTTTTCTAAATCTCAAGGTACTATATAAATAAAAGCTTTTTTTATAAAGATTAGACCTATTCAAAGATGAAATGGAATGTTAGTAGTTTCCTTGCAACAGAAGGTATTTAAACTGAGGATAGATGACCATTTAAAAAAAATATTGCAGGTAAGTGAGAATGGTGGACTAGATCAGGGCCTCTTAAACTTTTTCCACTCATGATTCTTTTTCACCTGAGAAATTTTTACACAACCCCAGGTATATTGGTATATAAAATAGGTATACAAATCAAATGTTCATTGATAATAAGTCATAAGGAAATTTATTTTAAAACAGTTCTTTGGTATATACATCATTTTACCATTTATTAAAGATAAAAGCAAATTCACATACTAATGAGATGGATTATTTTAAATAAAGAATTAAATCCTGGCAGAATATCTGATACTGCAGGATGCCTTCAATGTTTTTCAGAGTTGATTGATACATTGATTTTATAATCGTCAATGCTGTGTTCAGAACCAAGGCTGCAGTGAAGTTGCATTATGCAACACACATTACACTTTTGATTTTGAATTAATTTTTGGTCATTGTGCATTCAGAAACCTTTTATTGTTGCCAAATCTTCCACAACTCCCATGTTCAGTTATGCAAACCCATATGGGGTCCCCACCCACAGTTTAAAAAGCAATGGATTAGATGACCTGAGGTACTTTCCAATTCTAGGATTCTCTGATTCTATAAATCCCTATATTGAAGAATATTACAATTTAGTTGGGGAGTCAAAATAACCTGCAAGAGTCAAAACTGAATAGTAGAAAGCAGGCCTATGGCAACCAACCATTCTGACAATGGTTCAAATCCTGGTTTTCCCATTTTTACTGGTGTAAAATTGGGCAAATCACTGCACCTCTCTGGGTCTCAGTTTTTGCATTTGTAAAATAAAGGGGTTTCTTCCAGTTCTAAAAATAAAGCAGACAGGCAGGCATTAAGCATTTAGTAATTGCTTACTATTTGCCAGGCCAAAAAAAAAAAGACAGAGAGAAGAGACAGCCATGTGGTAGGGATTGGCCCTGTCATTTTATTGGAATCAGGAGCTTCTTGTGAGGAACTTTGTATACCAATGCAGGTTGGCACCTTCACTGCAACTGGTTTCAAGGCCAACTTTCTATTCATTAAGCAATATAGTAAGTATCTTTTTGTCATAACTAAACTTCTAGATAATGACATCTACATTATTTGTCTCCAATTCCTCACTCCTGTTCATTTCCAAGCCCTTTGAAACTTGGCCTTAAAAAATAACATTCAACTGAAATTGCTCTCTCCAAGGTTAACAAAACTCTTTAAGGAGTTCTTTTCTCAGTTCTTATCCTACTTGACATCTTTGTGGATTTTTATTTACTGGATCTGTGATTTCATTGGTAATGCAAACTTTCAAAGAAAAAAATTCCTTCTGTCAATATAGATCAGCATCTACTATGCAACTCACAGATTTACAGTTGTCTAAGCCCCTGAAAGGTCAAGTTCAGGATCACATAGCCAATATATGTCAGAGGCAAAATTTGACCCCAGGTCTTCCTGACTCTTAAGGTTCTCCCGTCCTTTGGCTTCTATGATACTTCTGTCTCCTGCTTTTCCTCCTTGTCTAGTCATTTATTCCTTGTCACCTTTGCTGAATTTGTCTGCCTTCCACTAAGCATAGGTCTCCCTAAAGGCTCTTTTCTGAATCTTTGCCTCTTCCCTATCTTTACTTTTTCTCTTGGTATCACTTCCACAGACTTAATATGCATTCCTAAGCATATATCTCTCAAATCTATACAAGCTAGACTCAGTCTTTCTTCTGGACTCCAATTATGTATCACTAATTGCCTGGTAGACAGCTCCCCTAAGCTGTCCCATCAACATTTCAATCTCAACATGACCTAAATGAAATTCATTTTCTCCCCTCTAAAGCTGCCTTTTTTCTTATTTCTGTTGAGGATCCCACCATCCTTCAAGTCACCCATGTTCAAAACCTTTGAGTCTTCCTTGACTCTTTCCTCTCCCTCCATATCCCATTCTAGTGCCACATTATCTTTCTCCCTTCTCTCTGATCACATGATTCTAGTTCAAACCCTCATCACCTCTAGTTTGTACTATAGCATCAGCCTCCTAATTGGTTTTCCCTACTTCAGTCTCTCTTTTCTCTAATACATACTCTGCACAGCTACTAAAATAATCATCCTAAGGAAAAAGTCTGACCATGTCACTCTCTTAATCAAAAATATTCAGTCACTCCCTGTTTCTTCTATTATAAAATTCAGATTCATCGATCTGAAACTTTCCAAAATCTTGGAAGGAATTCAAAAAATGCTTTTTTAGACTTATTTGATGTACTCTCTTATATTCAAGGAGTATTATAACCAAATCGTCCAAATTTGACATTTTATCTCCTATTTCACTGTCTTCACACATGTATTATCTTTCTTGCCTGCAATGTTCTCCCTTTTTACCTCCACTTATTAGAACCTCTAGATTCCTTCAAGGGATCAGTTTAAGTGCTACCTTCTTAGTGAATTCTTTCCACCTAAATGTTAGTGCTCATTTCCTCCTCAAATTATATTAACATTTCTATTTATATGTATATTTCCCACTAGATTGTAAACTCCTGAAGGGGAAAAGAGCAGTTTGTTTCTTGCTGGCTCTGGCATCTAGCTCAAAGCCATGCACAAAACAAGTGCTCAATAAATGTTAGGTGAATTGATAGATGTTTGGTGAATTGAATTGCTAAATTAAATGGCCATTTCTGTATTCTCATTCTCTATACCCTTCCTTTTGACACTGTAGGCCACACTCTTCCTGTTATGTACTCTCTCATCCATTGGCCTCTTTGACCTGGCTCCTCCTGGTCCTCTTCTCACTTGACTAACCTCATATTTCCTGGGTCATGCCTCTTCTCTATCTACATTTTCTCAGTGTCTCATCTGCTCCTTCGAGTTCAATTATCTCCTCTCAAATGATTCTAAAAGTTATGTATCTAGCTCTAACTTCCTTCCGAAATTCTAGTCCTACACCTCCAAATCCCAGATGAACCAGTCCATCTATATGTCCTACTGACACCTCAAATCCAAAATGTCTGGAACTACATTCATCTTTCCTAAATCCACCCTCCTCCAAATTCCCCTATTTCTGATGATAATAGGGTATATCTTGTTTTAAAAGATCAGAATAACAAATATAAATGCAATGGCATGTTATTATACAATAAGAAACAATGAATATAAGAATTTCAAGAGCAACTGGCAAAAATGAAGGACATAGCTTTCTTCTACAACCGCTACAAGAATGATCTAAGGAAAGCACCAGACTAATGATCAGGAAATCTAAAGAGAAAGCACAGTGGGTAATTTTTCCAGTCCCAAGATCAAAAATTTAACCTACAGAACCTCATAACTAGTTGATAAGAACTGGGTCCAACAACATTCTACTAGAACCTCATTTAAAGACAAACCTGCAGGCAGTAGAAGTCTAGACTCAAATCAGAGTTCAGAACCTACACAGCTCAATACTAAAGGGCAGTAATCAAACCATGCCCTAGATCAAACCACTTAAGGCCTTCTAAAAGTTTGCAACACTGTGGTCTAAGTCACCTCTGAAATCTTTGGGGAACATATATTCAATACCCTAGCAAAGATCCTCAATAATACAGATCAGAATCATACAAAACCCCAATAGTCCCGCAAAAGTATGCAGAATCTGGTCCTAAAACAAAGTCTCAATTTAGGAAGTAAATCTCAAAGAAATAACAAATAAACAAAAAGACACAGATGATAAAGAGCTATTTTTGAGACGGGACACTCTAGGTAGAAACACGTAAAAAGAGAGTAACTTACAAAGACTCAGAGAAAAACACAGCATGGTCACAAGGTCAAGTAGAATTCCTGTTAAGGAATGAAACAAAACATTTTTTAAAGGGGTTAAAAGTGGTACTGTAAATGAAATGAGAACTCTAGAAGAAATCATTGGAAAAGAAAAGAGAGTACTAGAGGAAAGATTTGGAAGGAGAATTAACAATTTAGTATAAGCGCTAAAAAACTTTATCCTAGTAACACATTCCCTGAAAATGATAATGTATCAAACAGAAATGAATGATTCCACAAGACAAGAAGAAATATAAAAACAAAGTTAATAAACTCTTCACTAGTCATTTACTATCACCCAACTCCATACCAGTTGCATTTGCCATATGAAGGTATGAAGGTATCCTCCCATTCTTTAATCCCTTTTCCATCTATGCACCTCTAGCTGATACATTGGGATGAGCCCACCCTGAAGCCAAATGATTGGTGAGTCTCAGTGATTCAGTCACTCAATGATTGATGAGTATCTGCCAGGGAATTTCCATTTCTTGAGATGTCCCAGCCATGCTGTTCACTTTTCACTGCTGGTTTATCCTCTGGTCTGCCTCATCTTCTACACCAGCTGCCTGGCCCTATGGGGGTGATAATCTGCCTGAACTAATTCTTAAATAATTAGTATATTCCCTTTTTATCATGTTAGCCACTGTCCAGTGATTCTGAACTCTTAGCTATCACTGTATGAAGCTCATTCCCCATTCCTTACTACCAACTCCCTTGTTTCTATTCTCCTCTAGTCATCTCTCCTCTTCCTAGTGTCCCACTCCAGGTCTACTCAGCTGTTCCAATGTGCTTTCTGGAGTGCCTGCCCCACAGGTAACAAACTAGGTTTCATCCTAAACCTTCTTTCTCCCTCCTTTGATCTTGTGCTCACTGGGACCTGGAGTCCTCCTAATGATAGTTTTCCTGGCCACATTTTCCAGTGCTGGTTGCATTTCCACTCATGTACCACCACCATCACCACTAACATCACCATCACCATTACCACTCACTCCAATTTCTCCACTTAAGGTAGGGGAATTGAAATACTCTTTGAGATCAACTGCCATTTCCAGCCTTTCCCTATACCACCATCACTCAGTAACCTCTTTGGGCTGAGTTTAACAGGTTTTTATCCACTGTCCCATAAGTAGCCTACTGTCAATTTAGTGCATTACAATAGTAGAAAACAAAATCAATTCTTATCCCCTCTCTACTTGTTCCTGGTTCATTTCCCTGTTAATCCTGATCCTGAGTTTTAAGACAATTAAAGGATATTTTCTGATTTTTCTTCACAAATTAATAGGAATCTCTATCACAAAATAGTTATAGGCTTTCATCCTAGTTTACTATCTAAACTGGAAAAAAAAATTCTTTTCCTATAAGAAATACTTCTGATTGAGAGAAATATTTCTTATCTCCCTTAATATCAACGTGCCCTACCCAGTCTCATAGGCTTAAATAAACCTTAATGTTTCTGGTTATACAATTAATTAATAGTGTAATAAAAAGGCATACTTAAATATTTCAACTATGTATCACAGTGAAAAAAATCACATCTATCACAAACGCTAATTTTCCTTCAACTCTGGAAAAGCAGTCCTATCATTCAGCTCTCTCAAGATGGCAATCAAAGGCTTTTAAGAATTCTCTTTAGGATACCTTCTTCACAGCATGAGTTCAACTCAGTCTTCTCAGGAAATGTCTCTTCAGTGTTTCTCAAAGATAAGTTTGCTCCATCAATCTATACTTTTCTTTGTACTTCACATAATCTCTTTCAGCCATAACAGTTTATGGTCTCCAGATAACAGTTAAACTATAACTTTCCTCAAGATTCTACTACATTTTAATAAAGGCCTCATTTCTAGAATATATAGAGAACTGACCCAAATGTATAATCATATAAGTCATTCCCCAATTGATAAATGGTCAAAGGATATGAACAGGCAATTTTCAGAGGAAGAAATTAAAGCTATCTATAATCATATGAAAAAAATGCTCTAAATCACTATTGATTAGAGAGATGCAAATCAAAACAACTCTGAGGTACCACATCACACCTATAAGATTGGCAAACATGACAGAACAAGAAAATGATAAATGCTGGAGAGGATGTGGGAGAGTTGGAACACTAATTCATTGTTGGTGGAGCTGCGAGCTCATCCAACCATTCTGGAGAGCAATTTGGAACTATGCCCAAAGGGCTACAAAAATGTGCATACCCTTTGACCCAGCAATATCGCTACTAGGACTATATCCCCAAGAGATCATAAAAATGGGAAAGGGTCCCACATGTACAAAAATATTTATAGCAGCACTCTATGTAGTTGCCAAAAACTGGAAGTCAAGGGGATGTCCATCAATTGGGGAATGGCTGAATAAATTATGGTATATGAATGTAATGGAGTACTATTGTGCCATAAGAAATGATGAATAAGAAGACTTCAGAGAGGCCTGGAAGGACTTATATGACCTGATGCTGAGTGAAAGGAGCAGAACCAGAAGAACTTTGTGCACAGCAACGACCACAGTGTGTGAGAGTTTTTTCTGGTAGACTTGGATTTTTGTAATAACGCAAAAACTTCTTATAAAAAAAAAAAATCCCAAAGGTGGTTCTCAAGGCAAAATGCCTTCCACACTCAGAGAAAGAAATATGGAAGTCACTCACAAAATGTAGCAGATCATGTTTGTGTATGTGTATGTGTTTGTGTATCATGTTCTGATTTGTTATACGATTTCTTTCATTTATTTTAGTCTGACTACATAGCATGACTATAGTGAAAATATACTCAATAGGAAAGTATATGTAGAATCTATACAGAATTGTATGCAGTCGTGGGGAGGGAGGGGGGTAGTGAGGGGTAGGTGGGGGGGGATAAAATCTCAATTGTATCCAGTGATTGTTAAACATTAAAAAATAAAAAAAAATAAAAAAGATTCTACTACATTTTAAAGATAATCTCTGTAGGAAAAATTTTTGATACTGATGTTACACTTCTCCCTCCAGGAAAAATATTTTTCAGTTTCTAGAAAATCATTAGTAGAAAATCAAATACACTTTGTTATTATATATAATAAACATATTACAGTGCAAAGCTCTACTTGACAAATTAAGTATTCAAAATATAGGATTCCAAATGTCTTAGTGTAGTTTTAAGCTTTATATAACTTCAGAAGTATAAATGCGCAAACTTACAAAAAATATTACCTGAAAGATTAGTTATTTAACATTTTAAAATATTGACATTCCTTATTAAAATTCAACACATCCACCATCTTGTGCTATATACATCACTCTAGTCAGCTGCTATTCGGTGACTGAAAGGATTGCATTTGTAATCCTAGCCTAATGATCATCCAAAGAAAGAGGTTTTGATACATAGATGACAGTTTTGACATGACCCCACTAAAAAAAGTCTAATGGAAGCAGATCAGAAGACAGAGGTGGCCAATCCACCAGTCTGAGAAAGTGTCATCCAGAAACTCTCACACACACAATGCATAATGACAGGGTGCTCCACCTTATTAAAATTAAAGTTTATTATTTTTTAAAATCACAAAACTAATAAGTGTAATAGAAATAAAATAAACTTTCAAATGATGTTTTGCTAAGCTTGTAGAATTTATACTTCTGAGGTTATTAAACTTTTTAAATGTATGTATATGCATATATATAATGCCATTTATTACATTCATACAAAATGCCTTACAATATAGATTGCTCTAATGGGGTCACAACTCACAGTTTAAGAAGCACTGAAGGGGTTGAGAATGGGAAAAGTTTAAGAAGCCTAGCATTTAGATCAGGGGTTGGCAGATAACTGTTCACCTTAAATCCCACTAGGCAAGTAAGCTAAAATATTTAAAAATGTAAAAACCATTCTCAGTTTCCAGGTCAAGTTTGCCTTCAGCTCCTCCAGATCCAAAGAAAAAGATGCTATCTTGCAATATATTCCGATTGCTTTGTGTATGATTTTCTGCCTAACTTAGACTAACTAAATCAGCACCTAAGGTCAGGAACCATTGTCATCTACTTCTCTATGCCTCATGACATAGTCATACTCTGAGACAGATAGAGAAATCAAGAACCCAAAGTTAGAAGGTCTCTTTTCTATCATAGGATTATAGATTAAGATCTAGAAAAGTTATCAAAAATCACCTAGTCCAGAGGTAGACCTCAAGGCCACATATGGTCCTCTAGGTCCTCAAGTGTGACCTTTAGATTGTATCCAAACTTCCTATTTGAATTAAATCAAAGGGCTGCACTTGAGGACCTAGAGGGCCACATGTGGCCTCAAGGCCTCATGTTCCCCATCCCTGACATAGTCCTTTTTATAGGTAAGGGAACTGAAGCTCAAGAAAGGTATGTTTCTTGCTCAAAGTCATACAGGTCATCAACAGCAAATTTGGGATTTGAACACAGATCCTTCAATCCCCTCATTTGATAGCTAAAGGAGACTTGCCCAAGATCACACAGGTGGTAAGGAACAGAACCAGGTCCTCCAACTTCAAAGTTGGCTCTCTTTCTATTAGAACACACTGCTTTGAAAGGTTTAGTTGGAAACAGAAGGATTGGTGAAAAAGTAAAGGGAAGGGAATATAGGAATGATTTCCTGAACATTGGATCATAGCACTCCTAATCTCAGGGTATATCTAACAGCCAGGAAGAAATCTCCTAAACTTTATTATGTAGGAACACAACTGAGCTTGCAAAATCATTGACTTTTAAACATTTGATTTCAATACTCCTGCATCACTATAGCATAAAAGGAGCTACGTAGGTTTCCACACCTGACTGTGGTAATTTTACTGGGTTGCAAAGACTCTGAGAAAGTAAATTTCCATCCAGGGCAGTTTAAAGGAAGAAATTAAAATTTGGAAAGCCAAAATTAGCCAATGTCAATGCCTTAAAATGTTAGGTCTGAAAAAGACGTTAAAGATCATATACTTCAACCACTTCATTTTATAAATAGTAAAAGTATAGCCCAGAGAAAGGAAGTGACCTGTCTAAAGGTACAAGGCATATTACAATGGATCCTGGACTAGAACTTAGGTGTCAGGACTGCTATCTAGTCTGTTTTTCCATTCCACCTTGTTCTCTCTTCCAGTGTACCATAAGCTTCATCCACACGGAGGCAATCTCCCAAATCCTTTTATCTCAACTCACTTATCATACTGGCCCATGCTCATTATGACTTACACCTTCGCATGTTCATTATGGCCTACACCTCCACTTTTCCCAAAACTACTGTATAGGGGAGAGTACTGAGATAGCAGCAAGCTATGATTGGCTGCAGGAAACAGGAAGGCAGCAAAAGACTGCATTGTAGACATCTGTAAAAGAGGCATTTTCATTTCTTACACTGTCCTGACCAGCAGGCCCAGTGCCAGCAAATCAAAGCCTTTGTCAACAGAGAGCCCTGGCTTTGTGTTTCTTGGATTGGAGAGACAGGGAAACAGAGAGAGAGACAAACAGAGACAAAGACAGAGACAGACAAAAAACAGAGAAACAGAAAGAGAAAAGAGAGCACACACATGCCAGAGCAAAGAGTAAGGCCTCTGGAAATTCTGACTCTCCTCCAGGGAAAGGGAGTGAAAAGAACAGACTTCTAGACTGTAGAAGCTCCAGCAAATCTTCTGGTTTAAACAAACAAGAATAAATACGATTGAGAAACAGCCAAGGGGCAAAATGAAATTACACTCTAATTAAATAGAACTGCTTCCCAGATATTTGTGTGATGACAAATGTATGCTCCCCGGTCAGTATGCTTTATGAACGTGGTTTTAAAAACATCAAGGCACACTAAGCTGCATCTCAACTTGAGTTACAAAGGGCACTAAATGAAAGACAGGCACTGAGGCATGAAGAAGATTGATAGGAGCCACACAGGGCTTTGCCTATTAGCAAAATAAATCCAAGTTGGGCTGGATTGAAAGGAAGAACTCCAGGGACGAGGGCACGGAAGGGAAAGCTACCAAGATCCCCACTCCATTCCTATTGGCCAGCTTGAGGCAGAGAGTGAGGTTAATGCAAGGGATGTGGTTCATTTGGCCCCCAAAGATTTGCCACTTTATATATGGAAGTGTACTAGGCTATGCTCTAGGGGGTTTATGTGGGCATATGCCAGTGTGCACTCAGAGGGGGTGCCCAACCTGGATATCTGCTTAGGCACAGACCAGAGCATGTGGGAAGGCAGCATTGCCAGGGTATTTGCATAGGCACAAACCAGCATATGCATCAGAAAGGAGCACTGCTGGGCAGGGAGCAGGGCTTTACCTACATTAATCATTCTCTGGTAGTTCTGCTTGGGTTTACGAACCTGTGGCAAAGGCAGAATAGGCCAGTAGGCCCCCTGGCTGGGCTGTTTTTTCTCCTCCCAGCTGCTTCTGTCTCTCTCGGGCTCCTGGACACAAAACAGCTGAGCAGAAAAACAGCCAGCCACCTGCTCCCTCCTCGCCCGTGATACCGCCCCAGTCCCCAAGTCCCACCCCTTCTTCAGCTCACTCTCTCCCTCTGTTCCTCTCTCAAGCCAAATTTCCCCGGAGCAGCAGCAGCAGCAGCTGAAGCTCTCTTTCCTCCTGCAATATTCCCTAGCTCTTCCATGCTCCTCCCCCAATGGTCAATGAGGAATGTGCTCACAGAGCTGTCTAGTCACAGTCCTTCTCTCAGAGTTCCCATCCAACAAAATAGTTGTGCTTCCTTCCCCAAAGTGAACTCTGGGGTCCCCAAGAAAACGGACTTGTTGGCATCAACTGTCCCTATCTGCAGCCGCAGAGTGTCCAGCAGCTTGACCCAAGCTTGATTCGCTCTCCAGGCACAGGAAGGCTGGAAGGGGTTAATATATAACTGTGCAGGAGGCAGCCATAGCCCAGCAGGGTTCCTAGCTACAGAGCCAGTGCCAGACACAGTAAAAGGGAAGGGAAGTAATCCCTGAAAGGAAAGAGTACATGGACTCCTAGAATGGAGGTCAAAGAGTCCAGGAGGCTAGAGGCTAGTTTGTACAGCAGCAGGACCTGAAGTGCATCCTGGGAGTGCTGGCTCTCTCCCTCCCTCTCTCTCCACACCCTACTAATTAAGTTCTTTTTCAAAATAAAGGTTGTCACAACAGACTTGGGGTTTGAGAGTCAGAAGCTCTCAATTGTTGCTATTTAATAGGTCCCTAGTGCCAGGCGGTAGCAGGCCCCACAGATGTACCTAAAGCAAGGGTTCCCTTTTTTCAGGTCCTGTGCCCCCTGGCTTTTAGTAAATTTTCCCATGTTGCCTATTTAATATTGAAAGAAATAAATTCCACAGTTTATTATGTGCATGTACATAAGAAGTAATATAAAAAGATTAACTTTAGTAGGATAAAACGAGTATTTACCAAATATTCCCATACCCCCTGATAAGCTTGTCCTATATACAAGTACCCTAGATTGGTAACCACTTTTCTAAAATGTCTAGAACAGTAGTGTTCAAAGTTATTTACTTATTCATTTAGAAGTTTTTATTTATTTTTATATTCTATATTTTACATAATATATAATAGATATGTAATCTGTTCTATATTTATAGATTTATTTTTGTTTATAATATGTGTATTAATACACTAATGATTACTTTATAAAACTTATACAAAAAATGGAATTTTAAAAGCATGAGATAAAGCTGAAGTAATACTTGATTCTAGGATCATTAGGAAGACATTAGAATTTATTAAAGCAGTAGAGTGAGGTGATCAGTTCTATAATTTAGGAAAACCATTTTGACAGCTTTATGGAAGAAGGATTGAAGAAGAGAAAGACTTGATTCAGAAAAGCCAATTAGGAGGTTATTGCAATAGTCACAATGACAGAGCTGATGAGGACCTGAAAGCAGCAGCTGTGTGAGTAGAGGAGATAGATTTGAGTAATGCGGAGGTAAGAGACAGATTATGGCAAATGGTTGGATGTGTGGATTGAGGAAATGGAGAAGAATCTGAAGTTGAAGATGACACCAAGATTGTAAGCTTGGATGACTGCAAGGATAGTGATACTCTCTGCACTAATTCTGAAATTTTACAAATGGATGAGTTCAGGAGAAAAGATCTTGGAATGAGATATGGGATCTGTGATTCACGGCTACTCACCTTGTGATTTACTGTGTCCTACCCAAAATGAAAAGAGAGGGAAGCTAGGTCGTTACTCATGGGACACTGCCCTGGCAAGAAAAGCCTTCCCTCCAAGGAGCACCTATCAAAAGCCAGGATATGATCTGAGGGCCAAGGAGTTGGTATGCTAGAGGGATTGGAATTTTCCCAGTGACACCTACTATACATGCCTAGGTACCAATTAGGTTTTAACAAAAAAAAATTAATAGCAACATTAACCTCTTTATAGTAGGTTCTGTATGTAATATAAAACTTGGTACTCTATCTCTCTTAAGAATTTACATTACTATTTGTATAAAAGTAGCAGCATAGTATAATGCAAGGGTTGGTAAACTCCAGCCCATGGGCCAAATCTGGCCAGCCACCTGTTTTTGTATGAACCATAAGCTGGGAATGTTTTGACTTCCTTTTCTTAATAGCTTGAAGACCATGGAAGAACAGGCAGCAGGCCAGATTTGGACTGTACGCTATACTTTGTCAACCCCTAGACACTAAAATGGAAAGAACACTGAACTTCGTGGTGCCAGAAGCTCTGGGACTGAGGTCTAATTCCCTCAGTTTACTTGGTTCAGGGACCATAGGCCAGATAATTAGCCTTTTTAGACTATCATTTTCCCCATGTGTAAAATGGGCATAATGATGGTGGTGCAATGAGGTGTGCATACTCAGACCACCTAAGATGGCATCATCCATGTTGAAGTTCCTGAATAGCTGCTTGGGAGCCTGGAGGACTGGAACATGCATGGACATTCCATTTTTGCCTGTCATGAATTGGAGAGTAGTTTCCTCCCACTGGCACATAGCCAGAACTGTTGGTGTCTTTTAAATGGCTAGAGACAATAGGAGTCATGTGACCAGTAACATAGAGTATAAGACATTCTCTCTGATCCTCACTACCTTTCAAAACTCTCCAAAATAAGAATTATGCACAAGAAGTAAAGCATTTACAGCTGTCTGAAGAGGTGGTTAGGTGGCATGTGGCACGTGGCACATGCTCCAGGGCTGGAGTCAGGAAGATCAGAATTCAAATCCATCTTCAGATACTTACCAGGCAAATCACTTAACTCTGTTTGCCATTTCAGTATCTTTGCCAAGAAAACCCCAAATGGGGCCACAAAGAGTCAGACATGACTGAAATGCCTGAACAGCAACAGACAGGCTAAGATACCAAGAACCCACACAAGGTAATGAACTGATGAATTAACAGTAGAGAGGCAACCTTAATACTTCATGAGCTCACTCAGGACAGTCATCCTCACCAGGTCCCACAATCTGATCAGTCTGCCCTTGGGACCCACAGGTTTATGCTTTGGGATTCAATCAATAATTGCCTTGCTGCTGCTTCAGCGGCTGCTGCTGCTACTGCTGCTACAATCTCTACCAGCACTCCACTCTCACCCCTGCCCTTTACCTTCCATTCTATGACAAGAAGCAGTAGACTCAACTCTGCACCTATGAACCCCCTACCTTACAGAAGATATGGAGGTATAGGAAATTGGAAGACTGCCTGTACCTGAGGATGAATGCAGCAGTGTTGAGCCAGAGAGAACTAAAGAGTAGAGGGAACCAGTCAGGTGCCATCATGTATGGAAGGCTTCTCAAGGCCAGAAAGAAAGGAGACTAAAATCCAGCCAAGGCCAGTTTTGTCCCTCCAGAAGTCACCTGAGGCAGGGACTGAGGCCCATGAAAAGTGAATTCCCCAACATGGGAAGAGGCTTAGATAGCTTTAAGGCCTAATCCTCAGGTATCCATACTCAAAGGGGAAGGAATCAGAAAGTAAGCAATAGGGGAATATAAGGAATAGGAGGGAGATTGAAATTACCAAAATTCTCCAGAGGGAGAAAATTCAGTTAACAACTTGAGCACAAGCAGAGAAATCTACTTTGAGGATATTGAGAAGGGAAGGTGGCTCTGGGGCCATAAAAATATGTCCAAATATCTCTGAATAAATATTGCAAAATGAAGGAAATGAATCAATACCTGATGAGGTAGAGGATTCTAGGATTCCCAAGAGACCATGAAAGCTCAAGAAGATGTTCCCAAATGGTTCAAGAGAGAAAGAAGAATTATAAAAGAAGAATTTCTAGCCTGCCAGCAGAAATAATTGGCATAATAGGAAAAACTTGCATCCATGATGGTTAATATCTCCAAAGAAACAAAAGAGAGAACTGATTAAGAATACAAATACCCCAAAATGATGGACAATCTGGAAGAAGAAACTTTCTCTGGAAAGCAGAAAGGGATTGGTAGGAAAAGGCCTCAGAAGAAAAAGGGTTAAATCTTACAACACTGTGTCTACAGGTGAATCAATGTTTTTTGTGAGATTAAACTTAATGATGGGAGGGAGCATAAAAGAGAAGAGGGGAAGAAAACAACATGAGTCTTATACTGTAATCAAGTCAATGGTAAATAATGAAGGGAAAATAACTCCTGTAGTCTCTCAGGAAGGACTATGAGAGAACAGATGAGGTGGAAAGGGGATCATTTTAAAAACAAACATATCCAAAACCATCTAATTATATCAATAGGTACAGAAAAAATCTTTGATAAAGTACAACATTCATTTTATGATTTAAAAAATATACAGACAGAGAGGGATCTTTTTTAACATCATAAAGAACATCTACCTAAAACTAAAAGTAAGTACCATATAGAATGGGGACATGCTAGAAGTTTTCCTAATAAATACAGGAGTAAAGGAAAGATGCCCATTTTCCCCTCTATCATTTGATACAGTTCTACAAATGTCAGCATTAGCCAAAAAACAAAAGAAAGAATTAAAAGCTTAGAAACAGTCAAAGAAGAGACCAAATTCTATTTGCTGACACTATTTGCTGATGATGTAAAGGTATACCTAGAAAATCCTAGGGAAATAGAAAATATACTAATCGAGACAATGACTTCAGCAAAATTCCCATCTATTAAATAAACCCACAAAAATCAATATTTCTATGTAGTTATCATAACAAAACAATAAAAAACTATTTAATAATACAATCTGAGTCAATAATGTAAAAGGAAATTCTATTTAAAATAACTACAAATCCATAAAATATGTAGGGATCAATCTACCAAAGCACACAAAACACTTGTGCAGATTCAATTACAAAGTACTTTTTTAAAAAAATAAAGAACAGTTTAGTAGAAGGAGGAATATTCAGTGCTCACAGCTGGGCTATGCTAATATAATAAAAATAACTAAACTTCTAAAATTAATTTACAACTTTATGCTACACCAATCAAATTATCAAAGAGATACTTTATAAAACTTGATAAAATAATAACAAAATTCATTTGGAGAATTCAAATTATCAAAGGAAATAATGAAAAATATATGGATGCAATCTTAAACTATATTATAAATCAGCAGTAATCAAAATTGTTTAGTCTTGGTTAATAACCAATGAAATAGATAGCTATAACAGATTAGAAAAGAGACTGTAGACAGAATAATCAGAAACAAAGGTTCAATAAACCAGAAAACATAAATTACTTAGGAAAGAACTCCCTATATGATAGAAACTTCTGGGAAACTGAAAAACAGTTTGGCAGAAATTAGACGTTGAACAATACCTTATGCCTGCCATATTCCATAATAAATTCCAAATGGATATGTAATTTTTTTTTAATTTTTATTTTTTAATGTTTAACAATCACTGCCATACAATTGAGATTTTTATCCCCCCCCACCTACCCCTCACTACCCCCCTCCCTCCCCACGACTGCATACAATTCTGTATAGATTCTACATATACTTTCCTATTGAGTATATTTTCACTATAGTCATGCTATGTAGTCAGACTAAAATAAATGAAAGAAATCGTATAACAAATCAGAACATGATACACAAACACATACACATACACAAACATGATCTGCTACATTTTGTGAGTGACTTCCATATTTCTTTCTCTGAGTGTGGAAGGCATTTTGCCTTGAGAACCACCTTTGGGATTTTTTTTTTTTATAAGAAGTTTTTGCGTTATTACAAAAATCCAAGTCTACCAGAAAAAACTCTCACACACTGTGGTCGTTGCTGTGCACAAAGTTCTCCTGGTTCTGCTCCTTTCACTCAGCATCAGGTCATATAAGTCCTTCCAGGCCTCTCTGAAGTCTTCTTATTCATCATTTCTTATGGCACAATAGTACTCCATTACATTCATATACCATAATTTATTCAGCCATTCCCCAATTGATGGACATCCCCTTGACTTCCAGTTTTTGGCAACTACATAGAGTGCTGCTATAAATATTTTTGTACATGTGGGACCCTTTCCCATTTTTATGATCTCTTGGGCATATAGTCCTAGTAGCGATATTGCTGGGTCAAAGGGTATGCACATTTTTGTAGCCCTTTGGGCATAGTTCCAAATTGCTCTCCAGAATGGTTGGATGAGCTCACAGCTCCACCAACAATGAATTAGTGTTCCAACTCTCCCACATCCTCTCCAGCATTTATCATTTTCTTGTTCTGTCATGTTTGCCAATCTTATAGGTGTGATGTGGTACCTCAGAGTTGTTTTGATTTGCATCTCTCTAATCAATAGTGATTTAGAGCATTTTTTCATATGATTATAGATAGCTTTAATTTCTTCCTCTGAAAATTGCCTGTTCATATCCTTTGACCATTTATCAATTGGGGAATGACTACATTTGGGTCAGTTCTCTATATATTCTAGAAATGAGGCCTTTATCCCCGAGCTTAGCTGTAAAAATTCTTTCCCAATTTACTACATCCCTCCGGATTTTGGTTGCATTGGGTTTGGTTGTGCAAAAACTTCTCAGTTTAATGTAATCAAAGTTATCCATTTTGCATTTCATAATGCTTTCTATCTCTCCTTTAGTAAAGAATTCTTCCCTTCTCCATAGATCTGATAAATACACTATTCCTTGCTTCTCCAGTTTATTCATGGTATCAATCTTTATACCTAAATCATGTACCCATTTGGACTTTATTCTTGTGTACAGTGTCAGGTATGGGTCTATGCCTAATTTCCGCCACACTGTTATCCAGTTTTCCCAGCAATTTTTGTCAAACAATGAGTTCTTATCCCAGAAGCTGGGGTCCTTGGGTTTATCAAACAGAAGGTTGCTATATTCCTTGCCTACTGCGTCTTGAGTGCCAAGTATATTCCACTTGTCTACCTCTCTGTTTCTTAGCCAATACCAAGTGGTTTTGATAATTGCTGCTTTATAGTACAGTTTGAGGTCTGGTAGCGCTAGGCCACCTTCCCAAGCATTTCTTTTCATTAGTCCCTTTGATATTCTGGACCTTTTGTTTTTCCAAATGAATTTTGATATTATTTTATCCAGCTCTAGAAAGTAATTGTCTGATAGTTTAATTGGTATGGCACTAAATAAGTATATTAATTTAGGTAGAATTGTCATTTTTATTATATTAGCACGGCCTACCCATGAGCAACTAATGTTTTTCCACTTACTTAAATCTGACTTTATTTGTGCAAATGGATATGTAATTTTAACATTTAAAAAATCTATTTAAAAAAGAAGACAAATAGATAATGCATTTTTTCACAGGTGTGGATAGGAGATATAGTCTAACCAAACAAGAGACAGAGGGAATTATAAAAGATAAAATGGATACCTTTGATTGTGTGTGTTCGTCCTTCGTTGCCAAAAAAGACTATGCCAACAGAGTAATAATGACATGACTTGCACTTGACTTTGTTTTGAGTGAGGGAGGGTTGTGCAGGTCACCAGCCTCACTTCTCCTCCAGAACCATCTGAATTCAGTAACCCGATATTCATCAGGATGACTGGAGATGACCCAGGATGAGGCAACTGGGGTTAAATGACTTGCCCAAGGCCACACAGCTAGTGAGTGTCAAGTGTGAGATTTGAACTCAGGTCCTCCTGACTCCTGCACTGTTGCTCTATCCACTGCACCACATATCTTTGATTACATGAAACTGAAAAGCTTCTGCACAAACTTAATGTTCCTAGGATATGGTGGGGAAAGGTTTAATGAGAAAATATTTTTGCATTGAATTTCTCAGATAAAATTTGGTATCTAAGATATATAGGCAACTAAGAGAGAAAGAAAGAGACAGACACAGAAATAGAGAAAGAGAACAAAAGTCATTCCCTAATAGTTCTCCCAAAGAATTGCAAATGCAAATCAAAACAGCCCTAAGGTTTCACCTCACTTCCAGAAAATTGGCAAATGACAAAAGATGTTAATAATCAATACTGAAGGGGTTGTGGTAAGATAGACACACTGGTGCATTGTTGATGGAACTGTAAAAGTGGTGATATGACCATTTTGGAAATTAATTTGAAATTATGAAAATAAAGTGGCTAAAATATCCATACCCTTTAATCCAGAGATTCCACTATTAAAAATGTACTATTATAGTTAAATTATAATAGTATATTATGTTATAACAATATAAGCATTATATGCTACATTATGTATTATAGTATATTATAATATTATATAAGCATTTACATATTAACATTATGTATTATAGTATATTATAATATTGTACAGGCTACTGACAAAAAGAAAGGCCCTGTATAGACCTGGATACTTATTAAAAAAAAACTTTTATGATAGAAAATAACTAGGAATAAAGTTGATGTTCATCAATTGGGGAATAGCTTAACAAATTATCATAAATGCATGTAATAGAATATTAGTGTACAGTAAGAAACAATGTGTTGAATTCAGAGAAATATGAAAAGACATATGGGAAGAAGGAACAAAGGAAGGAAGGGAGGAGAGAAAGAAGGAAGGAAGGAGGGAGAAATGAAAGAAGGAAAAGGAAAATGGAAAGAAGGAGGGAGAGAGGGAAAAGGGAAGAAAGAAAGGTTAAAAAAAGGAAGGGAGGGAAGAAAGGAAGGAGGGAGGAAGGGAGGAAATCAACATTTATTAAATAGTTTCTGTGTGCCAAGCATTGTGCTAAGTACTTTACAAATTTTTCTCACTTGATCTTCACAACATTTCTGGGTCATAGGTACTATTATTATCCCCATTTTACATTTAAAGAAACTGAGGTGACAGTAGTTAAGTAATTGGCCAATAGTCATATGGCTTTTAGATGTCTGAGGCCAAATTTGAACTCAAGTTTTCCTGAATTCACTCTATCCACTCAGCCTGAACAGATACAGAGTAAAGTAAGCAGAACCAAGAAAATAATAGACAAAATGAAAATAACGTAATTCAAATTTATATTGCATTGTCTGGTCTTTATTATTACTGCATTTTAAAAATATGTGAATGCCTATGATGATATTTCTTTAACCATATTACTAAGCAAATGGCTGTGTTTAAAATGTGTCTTCGTTGTTCATGGCTGGTTTGAGTAAATAGAAACATCTTTGGCGACTCAAGAATTAAAGTGGTGAGTGGAGAAAGCACATATTCTTCCACAACTAGGCTTAATCTAGAACCTCAGAAGAGTTTGACTGTAATGGCTTAATGGTGGTCCTCTTCAGGAACTAAGCCAAATAACAAAAGATCTAGACCAGGGGTGGGGAACCTGGGACCTTGAGGCTGAGGGTTCCCCAACCCTGATCTAGACTATCAAGGAAATGATGAAAAGAATGATGAAAGGGGAAAAACACTTCCAGTTCTCAAATTATATCAAAAAGCAACGTTCATCAAAACCATCCATTACTGGTTAAAGAACAGATTGATCAGTGGAACAGACTAGACAAAGGGAGGTTCAGAAACAAATTCAATAATCCAGTGTTTGACAAAGTAGAAAACTAGTTACTTAGGGAAAGACCCCTTATTTGATAAAAACTGCCGGGAAAGCTAGAAAGCAGTCTAGTTGAAATTAGGTTAAGACCAATACCTTATACCACATACATTCTAATTAGATATAAGGTCTTAATATTTTTTTTAAATCATACTATTAAAAAATTAGAAGAGAAACATATTATCCCTACCATACAAACATAACATACCTCTCATGGCTATCGGTAAAAGATGTTCTTAAGAGCATATACAATGTTTCACACCAATAGCCCCGCATCTCTTCATTTTTCTCAAGTCTTCTCTAAGTCCAAGTATGAGTCTAATTATAATCATGATTAGTAGTAGCAAGGAACTACTGTTTTACATCCGGATTTGTTCTGTTTACTGTTCTGAATGTCACCAATAAAAAAGAACTAGTTTCTGAGGTAGAAATGAAGAAAAATATCAGAGCAAAACTGCATGTGCAAAAATAGTTACAGCTGCTTTTTCATGTTAGCCAAAAACTGGAAACTAGCAGAGTGCCTCCTATTGGGGAATAATTATATAAACTGTGGCATAAGAATGAAGTGGAGTATTGTTGTGCCATAATAAATGATCAAATGGATAATTTCAAAGGAAACTGGGAAGATTTCTATGAACTGATATAGGGAAAACAGAGTATAACTAGGAGAACGATTTATACAATGACAATAAATCAAAGAAAAACAACTTTGAAAGGCTTTTGGACTCTGATCCACAAAACGACATACCAAGAGTCCAGAAGAATGAAGATGAAACATGCCCCTTATCTGCTGATAGAGCAGTAACACACAGAAACGCAGAAAGTGACCCAACATGGCTAATGTGGGAATGTGTTTTGCTGGACTATGTAGCTATGAATTAATTGAAGGCTTTATTTTTTTTTAATGTGTTCAAAGGGGGTGTAAAGGGAAAGATAGATTAATTCTTCAAATACTTGGTAAATGAAAAATTTTCATGTTTTAAAAATAAAGCTTATTCAATCATATTGTTTTCACTGAAAAAAAATTAAGCCATTTGTGGGTAGGTGCTGATTTTTCTTTGTATCCTCAGCACTTAACACGGTACATAGCACCTAGTAAGCACTTCACAAATGCTTGTTGATTAATTGATTAATAATATTTCAGTGAGCACAAAAATGGTACTATCAATAAATAAATAACATTTTAGACATCCAGGTATGCAATGGATAAAGCACTGGGCCTGGAGTTGGGAAAATCTAAGCTCAAATCTAAGCTCCTGCTCTGTTTGCCTCAGTTTCCTCATCTGTAAAAAGGGAATGATAACGGTGATTCTTTCCCAGGGTCTTTGTGAGGCTCAAATGAGATGATGATTATAAAGTGCTTAGTACAGTGTCTGGCATATAGTAAACTCTACATAAATGTTAGCTATTATTAAAATATTATTTACCTCACTTTATGCTTTTATTATTTCTTTGATCCACTGAAGTATTCAAATATGTCCGTTTATAGATTTGCATATGGATGCAATCAATCAAACATTTATTAACTGCCTCTTATATATCAAGAATTGTGCTAGGTACTAGAGATACAAAGACAAAAATGTATTTAAATTAGTCCCTGTTCCTATGAGCTTACTCAAGAAATCCCTCTGGTCTACAGTCAGCTGATCAGGATTGCACTAAGCAGCAGAAGACAGCTGTACATCAAGAAAACGTTTGAAGGAATCCCCCAGGAAAAGAGAGAATGCTGCCTACAGGACTGGCATACATGCCAATGGCCTTCCCTCTACATCTAGCCAAAATGGAATTTTCTGATCGTCCATAGTACTTATTAACGATACCCTACATTTTGGCCCTAGATAATTTTTAATTGAAAACTTTGTTATTTTTGTCCACACCTTTCACAAATATAGAGAATTCCTTGGTATAAAAACTCCTTCCACCAGTACACCAGTAGCTTAAGGTCTTAAAGAGGTGCCTGGGGCAATGAGAAGTTGGGCAAGCTGCCCAAGGTGACAAAAGTTAACATCAGGAAAAGGACTCAAATCCAGGTCCTTCGAACTCCAAGGCCATACCTCTAACCATTCATCTGAACTGCCCCTCAGCACTGCTTTACACTACACACAAACTGTTTCAGAGGTAATTCCTGTTCTCCCAACCCACCTGCAAGCTTCCTGAAACTGGAGAGTGAGTCATAGGCAACTTTTATACCCCTCATTACCGTACCTAGCACTTTTTCCAGTGACAAAGCTTGCTCCCCAAGTATTTGGTAAACTAAATGGGAAAATTCACTACTACTGCTACTCCTAACTTGAAAAAAAAACTATTGGGTAAAAATGGGTCTGAATTTACTGTTGAAAACTAGCCCTTTCAAGTCATCCTGGTCAGTTATTTCCCTTTAAGCACATAGATTAACCATAGAGAATGACTGCTTTATTCATTTCATATTTTTGCTGCTGAATGAATTATATTTGCCTTTCACCCCCATTCAGAATGGCCCTGTCATGGGGGAGGGGAGGATTGCAAGGCAGGATGGACAGTCTTTTCACTTGGGGGTGGGGGGACTGAAGTAGTGGAAGAAGGTGGGCTTGCAGTAGGCAAATCCCTAAGTGGAGCCAAGTGTCCTCCAAGTTGAATTTGCTCTCCCCCAATAGGCAGCGGATTCTCTTGGCTCTCACAAGGCAAATAAATAACTCTGGAGACACTAAGAGTACTCACGGTTCAAGCTGTGCTCAGCCCTTTGTGCTGACCACGGAATTTAGACTCTCTTTAACCCTTTTTCTCTGTTTCTTTCTTCCTCCCTCTGTGAAAGGACTCCCTAGTAGAGAGTCTCAGGTTTCAGATTCTGGGTCCCCAGGAATTATGAGTTCTTTTTTTTAAACTCAGATTACACTTTCCAAGGAACTCCCAGCCCCACCCATCTGGTACAGGAGTGAGAGGCCAAAGTGACAGGGCACTTCTGGAGCAGGTCACTCAGCAGCTGTTTGCCAGAGAGCCAAACAAAGTCCAGAGGAGGTATTTTACTGCCAGGGCTCCCCTTCCTCTTGGTACAGTCCTTCCAAGTCCAGGGGGCTGGCTGCTGGCTACTGACTGCTGGCTCTGCAGGGACCAGAAATTCTGAGGGTGACTGCCTGGCTGCCTTTTCAGAGAAGCCATTTAGACATGGCTTCTGGGCCATAGATTCTCAAACTTTGCATTCTGAGCTTTTCTACCCACAGAGAACAACAGAGGGGAAAAAGGGGGAAAAGAAGGTTGGTTTGATTGTTTTGAAATTTTTTTTAAAAAATAGGACTCCCTTCTCTTTTGGAGAAGCAGAAGGCAAAGAGATTGGAGGGAGGGAGAATGGGGAATGATTTGAAATATAGAAGAAATAGATAAACTCAGGAGCCTTCCCTATTACCTCTGCTAGCCAGGGAGCTAAGACAATAAGCATATAACACAAAAATGGGGCCTAGTTGAAAAAGTGGAAAAAAATCCAAAAAATATTATTTATAGAGTTAGGTAAGAGCTAAGCAGTATCAACAGTATTACCAAGGAACATTGAACCCCTGTTGTATGCAAAGTATATACAGTACCCAGCTCTGCTTCAGAGTTTTATCTGAGAGAAATTATTTTTCTGGAACTGGTAATATTCACACAGGGCATTCCAAATATAAATGATGAAATGTGGTAAAGTGGTAAAGAGCTCTAAATTTGGAGTCAGGATCTAAATTCAAATTCTTTCTCTGCCACTATTACTACCCATGTGACAGTAGACAAGTAATTTTATCTCTCCAGGTCTCAATTTCCTCATCTGTAAGATAAAGTAATTGGAACTAGATCAGAAGTGGGGAACCTGCAGCTTCAAGGCCATATATGGCCCTCTAGGTCCTCAAGTGCAGCCCTTCAACTGAATCCAAACTTCATGGAACAAATCCTCTTCATAAAAGGATTTGTTCTGTAAAACTTGGACTCAGTCAAAAGGCTGCACCCGAGGACCTAGAGGGCCACATGTGGCCTTGAGGCTGCAGGTTCCCCACCCCTAAACTAGATCAATTCTAAGATCTCTTCTGTCTCTGAATACTATGACTGGGTCTGTGGGGAAGGAAGGACATGACATTCCATCAGCTCCCTCCATCAGTCTCCCGCCTGAGTCTAAGGGGAGGAGGGGGAAATTGCCTTTGCCTCTTCTAGTTTCCCAACTGCACACTGTTGCATAACACGCTGAGATGTCTGTACTCAGACACTGAACCTCTAAGGATATTGATAACCTAACTGAATTCATGGCTCAATAATTAACAAGCTCCTACCCCATCCACCATCCCCAGGCAAATGATTCTAAAACACTGGTTGTCATCATTTGCACCTCATTCCCTTATTCCTATCCTTCTCACTCCCCCTCCACACCCCCAATCTCTTACAGTAAAGCTACTCATTGGGCTCTCCCACTGTGCTCTTAGGAACGTCTGCTCCATAAGTAGCAACCTTCGTTTCATATCAGAATTTTTTCCTTTTATGCTCTGCCATCTTCTTGTACTCACTGACACCTGGCTCCCTCCAGATGGATGACAGCTTCCTTGGCAACCTTTTCCAGCACTGGTTGCATTTTCATTGAGTTGCTCCTCCCTCATTACCCACTCACTGATGAAGCTGAAATACTCTCCATTCTCTGCTGCAACTTCCCTTCTCCACCTCTGTCTCCTTTACTCAGTAACCTTTTCTCTTCGGAGATTCGCTCATAGTGGCAAAGAATTGGAAATTAGGGAATACTCATCAATTGGGAAATGGTTAAAAAAGTTGTGGTTTATGATTGTGATGGAATACTACTGTGCTGAAAGAAATGATGAGGGAGATGGCTTCAGAAAAATCTGGCATGAATTGATGCAAAGTGAAGTGAGCAGAACCCAGAGAATACTACACAGAAACATCAATAATGTAATAATGTTCAAATGTAAAAGACTTAGCTACTCTGATCCAATTCCAGATGTCCAATAGGCAGTTGGGAATATGAGACCAGACGTCATCCAAGACAATTTCAAAGAGAAAGAGAGAGAACTGATGAGCTCTGAGGGCAAATTGAAGCATATTTTTTCACTTCATTTTTCTTGGGGTTTTTTGTGTGTTTTCTTCAACATGGTTAATATGGAAATATTTTTTACATGACTTCATATATATAATTGATATTATATTGCTTGCCTTCTCAAGGGAAAGGGGAAAGGCAGAAGGGAGAGGGAGAATTTGGAACTCAACATTTTAAAAATTAATGTTAAACAATTTTGATGTAATTGAGAAATATTTAAACAACAAATAAAAATATGTTTTTTAAAATAGGAAAGAGATTTACTCAATCTACATTTGCCATCCAGCTAAGATTACCTCCTGACCTCCAATTCAGTCTTCTTTCCTCAATAAGTTCAATGCCTGACTCAGTCTTCCTCTGTTTCCCAATTCCTAACCTCATACTAGGGGACTTCACCACCCCATCTCAGCTACACACAGAGATGGTCATATTTTTTTATCTCACTATTCCTCATAAATGTTCCACTTCCAAGTTTATGAACTCTGAAATGTCATTATCGGATTATAGTCTATTGTCAAACCACATGAAAAGGAGAGGGACCCTGTGTATTAGCAACTATCCTAGCATACGAGGTAAGCTGCTACCATGGGTTTTTTGATCTGCTTTTCTGAAGGAAAGACAGCTTCCAAGAGGTCCACAATCTTCCTTTAATTAAACAATGCAGATAGATAAGTAGAAAGAAGTGAGTATTCAAGAAAGAATCCAATAGACAGGGTTCCAACTGTCTAAACAGAGTAATAGATACCTAATCACTAGACCAGAGAGCACCAACATCTGGGTTCATAAAGCTGGGGAGCTCCTTAACAACAGCTACCCAGAGTCTCATCTGGCCAAATCACAAAGAAACATTCTTCCTGTGAATGAGCCCCAAAGTAAAATACAAATCTCCCAATATATATAGTTTTCAACTGACAGGCTCAGAGGTAGAACGTACCACAACCCATATGACTCAGTGCCAAAAGGTGTGAAAACTTTCCTGCAAGCAAGCCTCCCCTTAAGCAAGTTTCCCCCTAGACAAGCTTCCCCCTTAGGCAAATCCCCCCAACATAAATCTCTCTGAATCACTTAATGGGCTCTATGTGATTCAGGATGCTACAGTTGTGAACTGGGCTGGAGCTCAAAGCAGCAGGACATGCATAATTCAAATACCTTTAGACCTAGGAACAAGTTTTTTCCAAGGGAAAAAAGGAATACATGTGGTCACATAGGCCTATTAATGGACAGGGAAGATGTTATATTCCATTAACCCTACACACTGTTCTTCATCTCTAAAGAAGATTAGATCTAATCCTCTCACTCCTCAGTTCTTTCCCAGGCCATCTCCCCTGCTATGGCTATACTCCCACTCCCCATTTTGACTCACTGGTGAAGCAATTCAGTCCTATACTATCCTCTTCTCCCCAGTACCTGGTCTCCTTATCCTTGTGGAAATCTTGCCCTGCCAAACCTTAGCTTTGGATTACTGCTACCATCACACCTTCACTCCTATTCACCAGATACTGAACACAGTTGGAGAGAATCACAAAACAAGGTTGACTGTGTCCATTACAAATATATGTTATATATATAGCCTCATTATTTATACCTCCCTAATCAATTCACTATTCCACCTACCAAATTTTCCAAATCTTTTCATCCCACCTCAAATCTCACATGGATTTCTCTTCCCTCTTATTTTCTTAGCTAAGTAAATTGTTTTTATATTTTCCTGAAATAAGGTCATTCACTAAGAGCTCCCTTTTTTCTGTTCCTCCTCATCTCACATCACTCAAATGCCTTCTTCCAACACTATGTCCTCCTTCATCCCTGTCTCACATGAAGAGATTGTCCATGTCCTTGCATAAGTGATACCATTGCATCCTCTCTTCTCTAATAGACTGTTCCCTCTATCATTCCCTACTCTTTCACTAATATTTTGTCCCTCCATGTCTACTGGTTACGAGCTACTACTTACAAACAGGCCAATTTCTTCCTCATCCTCAAAAATCCTTGCTTAATCCTCATATCTTCCCCTCCTTTTGTGATTAAGCTCCTAGAGAAAGTTCTTAAAAAGTATCTCCACTCCCTCTCCTCTGAATCTCTTCTGAATTCTTCTTTCTGGCTTCTGACCTCATCACTCAGCTGAAACTGTTTTTTCCAAGTTACTGATGGTTTTCTAAAGGCATTTTAGCAACCACATTAGCACTAGGGTATGCTAAATCTAAAGGCCTTTTCTTAGTCCGAATAATTCTAGACTTCTCTGTGGCCTTTGACACTGTTGATCACCCTCTTCCTGATACTCTCTAGGGTTTTGTGACACTACTCTCTCCTGCTCCTACCTGACTAGCCCTCACTAGTCTTTTCAGAATCTTCATCTAGGTCATACCTCCTAAAGACAGGATTCCCCAAGAATCTGTCCTGGGCCATTTCCTCTTTTCTTTCTATACTATTTCACTTGGTTATCTTACCACCCTCCATGGATTCAATTATCATTTCTATAAAGATTATTCTCAGATCTACTTGTTCAGCCCTAACTTCTACCCTGACCTCTGGTCTCACATTCCCAGCTACCTATTGAACATCTGAAATTGTATGTCCTAAACTCAGTGTGTCCAAAACTGAACTCATTATCTTCATCCTCCAAACCTCCTTCTTCCCAACTGTTCAATTACTGTTGAGTCCATCACCGTCCTCCCAGTTACCCAGGTTTGCAACCTAGATATCACCCTCAACTTCTGACTCTCCCCCATATCCAATCATTGCCAACTCTTGTTAATTTCTATCTTCAAAACATTTTTGTATAAGTCTCCTTCTTTCCTCTGGACAATTTTAATAGCTTTCTAATTGTTCTTTTTACCTCAAATCTCTCCTCACTCCAAAGCACCTTCACTAAGTTGTCAAATTGTTCTTCCTAAATCATAGGTCTGACCATGTCACTCTTCCTATTCAGTGGGGTGGTGCTACCTATAACCTCTAGGATCAAATATAAAATCCTCTATTTGGCATTCAAAGTTCTTCATAATCTGGCCCCCTTCTCCCTTTCCAATCTTATATCTCTCTCCTCAACATACTCTATAATTCACTGACTCTGGCTTCCTTACAGTTCCTCTCAGAAGACATTCCATCTCTTGACTCCATACTATCTGTTCCCATGCCTGGAATTCTCTCCTCATTTCCAATTCTGCCCTTCCAGGTTTTCTTCACATTCCAGTTAAAATTCCACCCTCTAAAGAATGCTTCTCAGTCTCACTATTGATTGTGTCCAATGTATTCTGAGTATATCTTGTCTGTAAACAGTTGTTCGCATGTTATCTTCCCCCAGACTGTAAGCTTCTTGAGAGCAGGTACTGCCTTTTGCCTTTCTTTGATCCAGAGTGCTTAGGAACCCTGACACATAGCAGGCACCTAATAAATCCTTATTCTCTATGAGTCCATGTCCTGGTTTGGACTCCTAAGTCAAACACTTGTTCCTTAACCTCTCTATGTCTCAGTTTCTCTGTCTCTAAAATGAGGATAATAATAGCACTTACTTCACAGAGTTGTTCAGAGGATCAAATTTGATCCAACCTTTCATCCCATCCAAACCCAAATCCAGCCTCTTCCTTGTGAGCCTCAGCAACTTTCGAGATCATGCCCTCAGGTGGCTATAGAACTAGAATCCAGAAATCCTTATCACCAATCCAGTACGCCTTTCACTATTGCCTCCCAAACCTTCACTAATAAGCATAACTGGATCAGAAAACCATGGATAGAAATATAAAAGAGAAAGATAATGTGTGTGTGTGATTTTATGGATAATTTTTGAGTTGCTAGACTGAGAGTGAGGCTTTATATTTTAGAAAATTTGTCTAAAATTGCTAAACTCCTCTGAAAATGCTAACTCTGGTATCTAGAGCTCAATGACATGTCTGAAAAGACTCTGTACCTGAGAAGGACAAGTGTCTTCTGTTGGAGATCCAGCTTTGGGCTATGAGCTCTTCTTCCCACAAACCTTCCCTCTGGAGCATGTAATATTTTCCATAATACATTTTTAGCACCTTCAGAAGAGGAGGATTGAAAGCAATCAGCGTCCAGCTCAGATTTCCTGATTCTGGGATCTAGTTAAGTGTCAGGAGTCCATGCTATATACAGTCCCATAATTCAAATGAAACCTAAAAGCCAGAGATTGGGAATTCTACTTGGACACCAAGGACATCACAGCCCTGTAAGTTAAAGGGTATTTGCCCCAGTTTCTGGGCTGGTATCCAGTTCAGCCGATTACAACCCCAAAGCTGTATTCATCCCTGTCATCTATCAGGGTGCTCAAGTCAACCTGCCCTTTAAAATATAGTGTTCTTACAAGCTTACTTTAGTACCCTAGAATCAACTGCTTTCAGGAAACAGTATGAGCTATCTAGGTTTATGAGAAATAACTTTTCTTTAACAAGGTCACCAGTAGTATATTGCACCACCACTATCCCCACCATCAAACCACCCACCCTCGACCCAACACACACACATACACACACACACATTATCCTAGCCTTAAAGTAACCTGATTCTTTTATTTCTTCCTACTTAGCTACTCATTAGCCAGCTTAATTAGGATAGCAGAGGCTTCAGCTTTAGACTGTCCTTTGGGGAAGACTGGAAAAGAGAATTCTCAGCAGTTTAACTTCCTGGAGCTTGGGCTTGAGAGTGGGGAGAAGACCAAAGGAAAGAGGACAGAATGGGAGGTACTGACTTCTTCAGTTCTCAACTTCTGAGAAGGAAGCAAAGGCAAGCATATTTGTTCTACTGGCCCTAACATAAGCTAAGAGTTTCTTTTTCTAACATTATGAATCAGCAACTACACCCAAGAGGTTGGGCACTCCCACCCAGGCCCTTTTCCACTAAAGAGGCACTTTGCCTAGTCTGGGTTTAGTTGCGGACAGCTCTAATGAAATGGGAGGTAGATTCATTTTTCTCACACTTTGGCTTGTTCAAACCCTTACTCTGGCATCTTAGGGAATAAATTATTTATAGCTTAACTTTTTGTTTCATATTTAAGTCTCGACATAGAGGAAAGCAAAAAGGTACTCAGTGTACAATATGAATGAAGTATGGGACACATAAAATACATACTAAACATAAAAGTCACATGGCATTGACAAAATGACTTAAACTAGGTTTCGGTATCTTAATTTATAGCTACCGTTGCTATAGGAGGCTGCTATTTAAACTGAATCAGAACATAAACAATTTATAAGACTGCTGATTAAGCATTTTACATTTCACCTCAGTTCCATACTGTCTCCCTCAAAGACTGGGTCTTCTGGAAAACTAGTCTAGGTCTCTTCCTCTGTCAGTGGTCATCTGTGAAGAAATTCCCATGTTACCCATCAACTTCATCTAATGGATTTACGAGCTCTAGACCTCCCAGATTCACAAGGTCACTTCTACCCTGGACATAGACATCTTGAGGCTAATGCTTTGCCACCTATTTAGGAAAGGAAACACTAAATGGAAACAACATCGAGGCACTCAGGCATGAGCTCCCCTAGTGGAACCTTCCTACTTTAGATGCCACATGAAAATAATTGCCACAATACAAGAGTGGGGGAGGACCAGCCCATCCCCCAATCCTTGTTAGAAGTCAGTTACATGATGCCACCCAGGAGGGTGGAAGGAAGAAAAAGCCAGCTGGAAGTTCTCCTTTTAACTGGAATAGCACCCCATCCCCATGCTGCTATTACAGGATAGTATAGGACCAAGGGACCACTTAGTGTTTTCTGTGTCATACTAATATGACAAGTCCTTTCAGTACTAGGACACCATATGGTCAGAAACAGCAAGGAAGTTTGCCAATGCCAAAAGTTCCAAGTGCTGAATCACCATGTCCCTGGAGTCCCCAAAAGTTTCTCGGGAAGCTCTGAGTTCATACTCCTTAGAATGGTCCCTGTAAGTCTCCAGCACTAGTGGCTAGTGAGGCACTGCTCAGCTGAGGCCATAGGGGCTGGAAGTCAGCTTCCCAATTCTTCCTTTGTCATGGTGATTTGTCTCAATTCAGCTCTGGAGAAAGCCTGACTTCTCCTTATAGGAACATTGGCTCATCACCCCTACCTTAACTCCCAGAGGAGAGCTGCCACTAACAGTGATACCTTTGGTTCTAGTCTAGGGTTTCCTCAAAAAGCTGGAGGTGGTGGGAAAAGTAGAGATAATCACTATTCAAATATGAAACTGCTTTAATCCCACATGAAAAAAGAGATTGTTGGGCATAAATGAATCATAATGCGTATTACAGAATGGTTAATTTATCACTACTAGTACAATCATTTGAAAAGTCAATGTTCAAACCTTGCTGGCACATAAACAGTTTTTGCAAGACTGCTAATAAGCTATTTTATACTTCACCCCCACTGAGCCCAGTCCGATCAAATGCCAAGTGGGATCTCTTTTCCCATGTTCTCTTTTCAATGCCAACTGTTCCCTTGGCACCAACCCATTCCTGCTGCTGCTGTTGCTGCTACAGCAACAACCAAAATCACTCAGGTAAATGCTGTTGATCTCAAAAGCCCTCTAGGACCTTCTTATGCTGACAAGGTCAATGCTAGACGAAGGAAATTCACAAGAGAAGTAAAGTACAGTCAGAGACCCTAGTTCAAGCTAGGCTACTTGAATCTAAGTTCCATGTGGAAAGCTACTGTCATGTGAAGGTACAGAAGGTGGCTCTCTTCCCTGCATCAGTGAAATCTTATCTTGTCCCCTGGGAAGCAGCACCTAAACAAGACCACCAGCTCAAGCCTCTTTTATTAGATGCAATATAGTCTCCCCTTTCAGCTATCATGGAGTGGGGATGCGGGTCAATTAAGGGATCCCTTGGGGTTTATCATTTCATTTTAAAACATCAAGAAGACCTTCCAGCAAAGGGTCATCATATAGCTAGGAATAGCCAAAGAAGTTTATTATCTCTAAAGGTCCAAGAAACAAGTCACCTTGTCCTTGGAAATGTCCTTGGAAATGCTCCTTGAGATGGGTTCTGTAGGCTCATTCAGCCTTGATACAGACCAATTCAAGCTCCTCTACTTCTTCTTTATTAGAACAGCATGCACAATTTTCTACAGTTTGGATATCCTTTCTTCTACCTCTTCTCAACTGCCCAGCTTGCTAATCCAAAACACCCATTCCCTTTTTCTAAGGAGAAGAGTTTGAATTCTATATAACGATCCAAAAATTTTCATTTCTTATCATGACATGACCATAGCTTACAGATGTCCTGCCCCTCCTTTATCAACTAGTCGATATACAACTGCCTTGGTTATATTTGCTCTATGCGAAGACTTTTCTGAAAAATATCCTCTGAGCTTCTACCTGATACTGAGAATAAATCGTATCTGTCGCACTAGGCACTTCACCAATGTCCTACCGTACCAGCAGACCTCAGTTTGTTTTCATTTTGCGGAGTACTTCAGGGTGTTACTCTGGAATGCTCTCATTTACTTCATGCCCAAATTACTTCAGTTGAAGGCCATACGTTTTGTTCAGTCATTTTTCAGTTTTGCCTGACTCTTCATGACCTCATTTGGAGTTTTCTTGGCAAAGGTAATAGAATGGTTTGCCATTTCCTTCTCAAGTTCATTTTACAGATGAGGAACTGAAGCACATAGTGTTAAGTGACTTGCCCAGGGTCACACAGCTAGTAAATGTCTAAAGCTAGATTTGAACTCAGGAAGATGAATCTTCCTCAATTCAGGCCCAGCACTCCTATCCTCTGGGCCACCTAGCTGCCCAAGGCCATGTTATTCTTGAGAAAAACAATTGCCAGATAGACTTTTAAGTTGTCCTTGCAGTTTGTGGTGACACTGGCTCTGGAAATTATTCTCAAAAATTCTCAAAATGGGGAACTGGCCCAACCGACTGTGAAGAGACCATTTTTTTTTCTCTATAACCCCACAAACATGGAAATCAACCTTCCTAGGCCTCAGTTTCCTTTTCTATAAAATGGAAAGATTAGACAGGACAGACTCTAAGGTTCCTTCTGGCTCTAATATTCTACTGTGTTAGGGTTGTTGGTTTTTAGGACCTGGTGTTTATTTAGCCCAGCCTCCTTGGCTTATGGTTCCACTGCCTGAGCTTTCCAGTGTTTCAAGATAGCCAAAGAATGGATATTTTTTTCAGGACATAGTTTTCCCACACCCTCTCCCCACCCCATTCTTGTTCAGAACTTTTTCAAAAGTTTGAAATTATTTCAAAATGTGTAATGCTTCCCTTTTTCTTTTCAAAAAATTTCCTCTTTCCTTAAAAGAAAATTAAAATGTAGATGAAAGAAAAATCTAATTCCACCCAGAAGAGGGCAGCAGTACCCAAACCAAGGCCTTTCCTTAGAGGACATTTATAGTTTGGGGTTCCCCAGGGAGTAAGATTTCACTTCCCTCCTTTTGTAGCGACCCACAAAGGAATCTTTGTCTTCAACAAGGGTTGATTATCTTTGGGGTGATCGGCATAATGACATCCTTGAGGATCTTGAATCTTTGTACATACCTAACTCCTCACCCACTCTTCTGGATGGTCACAAGTCCAGTTTCAAGAATATGTAACCGTGGTAAACTCTCTCTTCCTAGCTCTGTCGCTGCCTTCAGATAAGTATGTTTCCTTCTCTATGCCTCACTAATAAAGAGATTTAATCATAAAGAGTATTTTATTTCTTGTGTAAAAGGAATTAGGCTTGTTTTATAATGCTCTAGAAAAGAAATCTTGAACCAATGAGTATAACTTATAGGGAGACAGATTTTGACTCAGTTGAGGAAAGAAAGAGTTTTCTCATAATTCCAGTTATCCAATAATGGAATAGATTATCTTGAAATATAATTAAGCTCCTTGGAAGTATTCAAAGAAGCCACATAAGGACGACCGGTTTGATGTTGTTCAGCTGTTTTTCAGTCCTTTCTGAAACTTCATGACACCTTTTGGGGTTTTCTTGGCAACTTCTCCATCTCATTTTACAGAGGAGGAACCAAGGTAAACAGGGTTAAATGGCTTGCCTGGGGTCAGACAGCTAAGTGAGGGTCTGAGGTCAGATTTGAACTCATGAAGATGAATCTTCCTAATTCCAAGCCCAGAGTTCTATGCACTGTGCCACCTAGCTGCCATGGATCACCAGTTAGGAATATCATATAGGGAATTTTTGTCTTGGATAGGAGATTGGATGGCCTCTAATGTCCTTCCCAACTTTTAATATTCTTGACTTTTTAATTACTATGAGGTATGATGGGAATAAAGAATAATATAGAAATATAAAACAGTGACTCCCAATTCTGATTTATGAAGTTTGCTTACCCAAATTTCTAAGGGTACTTTTAAAGGTACATTCCCTCATTCCCTCCCCTATTCAACTTCCCAGCCCTCCCTCCCATCCACCCACTAAGAGGATTCTCTAGCTGATACTATGCCACCTACACAAGACTCTTTGCTTCTCTGGGAATAGGAGACAGCAACCTCCACCCTTTGGAGCTTGGGGGCAAACATCTGCTCCCAGTGGTTTGCCCAGCCTAAAACAAGGAAGGGTATTGATAAGCCAGAGAGCCCCAGAGAAGTTGAAACAGGAAGTTGAAGGGCCTCATTCCAATGAAGTTTGGGGAACAGTTGAAGGAATTGGGAATATTTCATCTCAAGAAGAGAAGACTTAGGCATGCATGACAGCTATTTTCAAGATGAAGATCTATCACATAAAAGATTTATTCTTGCTTGGTCTCAGAGGACAGAATTAAGAACAGTAGGTGGCTGTTGTCCAGAGGACAATTTTAGTACATGTAAGGAAAAACTTCCTAACAGTTAAAGTGGTCCAACAGTGGAATGGACTTCACCAGGAGTTGGTGGTTTCCTACCTAAAAAAGTTTTTAAACAAAGGCTGGATGATCATTTACTGGTCATAATATATGGTTGAGGTAGATTTTTTTCAGGTTTTGAATTACATGACCTCCGTGGTGCCTTCTAATTATCAAATTTACACATTTACAATTGGACTAGAAGCCATCTAGTCTAAACCCCATTTTGCAGATGAAAAAATGACAAGGCTTGCTCAAAGTCCCAAAGAAAGCAGGCGGTAGGGCCAAGATATAAAATTAAAAACAACAGGTTGTATCCTCTGTCTTCAAACCCAGAACTCTTCTCACATTGATTCTGTGGATGGATGCTTAGAACTTTCCAGCTCCCAACAGTTCAGCCAGGTCATCCAAACTGTAGCTCTTCTAGATATCTAGAGATTGAAAATTTTTCCCTTGGTCTCAAAGGTAGGAAGACATTCCTTGGAGGATGGGAGGAAGAGGAATGAATTCTTCTACATGCCCCTATTGTTTCTTCCACTCTCCCTCAACCAGTGGAACAACATGGCTAAAAGTTGTAGTCACCTATGTCCATCCCTTTTTTGGTCTACCCACACTCTATTTGCACCTCCTTTTCTGTCTGGCAGCAAGAAATACTTGGGCTTCTTTGGGTGTGGAAGATTGTTTTACGTCGTTGAACATACATATGCAATAATTGGGAGCTCAGGGAAGCCTAGGAGAGTGAATCACAAAGAGGAAGGGGGAAGGGCCACGGGTGATAGCTTAAAGGAATCATCAGTTAGAATTTCTTAAGGAAACAGCTTAAGGAAATCAGCTATGCCCCTGATATATTCTTAATTGCTACTTCTCTCCAGCTTCATCTACTCAACAATAATTTTTTATATATTTTATATATTTCATTTTTCCCCCAATTACATATTAAAACAATTTTTAAACTTCTTTTAAATTTTGATTTTCAAATTCTATCTGCTCCTCCCCTAACCCCTATCTGAGATGGTAAGCAATCTGATATAGTTTATACTATGCAATCATATAAAACATTTCCATTTTTGTCATTTTGTACAAGAAGACTCAAATTTTAAAAAAAAAGAATGAAAGTGAAAAATAGCCTGCTTTAGTCTGTATTCAGATGGTATCAGTTCTTTCTCTGGAGGCAGACAGTGTGCTTCATCATTAGTCCTTTAGGATTGTCTTGGATCATTGATTGCATTGCTGACAATAGCTAAATCATTTACAATTCTTCATTGTACAATATATTGCTACTATGTACAATGTTCTCCTGGTTCTACTTACTTCACTTTGCATCAGTTCATATAAGTCTTTCCAGGTTTTTCTGAAATCATCCTACTCTTCATTTTTTATAGCATAATAACTTTCCATCATAATATATACCACAGATTGTTTAGCCAGTCCCCCAACTGATGGGCTCACCAGCAATTTTTAAGTGTCCAGTTCAGGGTAAAAATGAACATAATTGCTGGGAGACAATAGAGACTTCTACAATTCAAGCTCTAAGTTCTATTTCTAACCCTTCAGTTGATACAATGAGTGACCAGGACTGGTGGCCCTTAATTTTCCCCAGGCTATTATCTCTTTCCTGAGGACTGTGTGAAAAATTGCTTTGATTCTCAGAGAAGTTGCAATGTGTGGTCACTGTCATTTCCTTGTGTTGACATCACTGTGGAAAAAGGGCTCAGCTTCCTCACCACCACGAGCTACTGAACAACTGCTACGAAGAAGTGGACAAGCCCAGGAGCCCCAAAACAGCACCACACTTCCCTCCCATTCCCCAGATCACCCTGTAGCCAACATTAAGGAGAGAAATCAAAGGGGAAAAGGAATCCATTTTCTTCACCAACACCAACTGCTAAACAACTGTTACCCATGGGCAAGCTTAAGAGCTCTGGGAGTGGTTACCCACCCCCACACCCACCCCACAGCTGGTCCTGTTTCCAGTGCAGCCCTAGCAGCACCAGCTCCTGTGGAGATGCAGTGCTAGTGCCACAGCTACTGAAGACCCAGAAAAGAAAGTTCTCACCCCAAAATCCTTGGCCCTATTAAATGGTTCATATCAGAAATTGTTATGATTTTATCAATGGAAATAACATAAAGAAGATACATTATCATTTGCTTTGCCCCCTAAGAACCATGGGACCTAGCCATAAGGCCTGCAGCTGAAACGTTCTGCATACGCTTTCTCCATTAGAATGAGAATTCCTGAGAGAAAGTGCTTTTCTTCTTGTATACTCCAGTGTGCTTTGCATTTAAATTAATTAAATTTAAGTATTTTTCTTCTGACTATCTCCATGCCTCAGCTGCCTTTTCACCCAAGAAGATCCCTCTACCCCTCTGACGTCTTTTTACCATGGATGAATTTCTCCCAAAACTTCCATTTTGAGGAAGTATCCAGGCTAGCACCCTTTAATCCTTTCTGGGCTCCATCTGCGACTCCCCAGACTTGGCCAAGACACGGTTCCCCCTAGCCCTTCATCCTCCAGTTCAGCTGCCTTTTAAATGCAGTATTTCCCCCTTTTGAATGTAAACGCCCTGAGAGCAAGAACTGTCTTTCTATTTGCTTCTGTTTGTATTCCCAGAACTCTGCTTCTTGATTTAACTTTTTCATTCAGTCATTTATTCATTCCTTCATCATGTTTTTTTCTCACTTCTACATTCCTTTCAAAGAGCTACCTTTCTTCCTAGATTAATCCTTGGGCTCCTTTTTTATTTAAGTAGAATCCTTCTGTCCTTCCTTCTCCATTGTTTCACATCTTTAGTGTTATTTTACTTTCTATTGTCTCTGCCCTGACTTAAGCTTTAGCTCACAGAAGACTCATTCTATAATAAATCTGAAATGTGCAGGGCCTCACTGGATTTACCTCTCACTTCATCTTCTTCAACCTGTTATACTCCAGTCTAATTTCTGCCTGCCAGCTAATTCTAAATTTTCTAATAAAGATTATATTTCCTATACAACATGACTAATGCGAAAATATGTTTAATAGGAATGTATATGTGGAGCCTATATCAGATTGCAAGCCATCTTGCAGAAGGGATGAGGAGAAAATTTAAACTTAGGGAAGTAAATGTTCAAAACTAAAAATAAAAAAAAAATTTTAAAGATTATATTCTTCTTCTCTATTCAGATCCTATGACTGTTTTGTGTATTTTCCCATTGGCTCTCCCTAGACTTTCACATTTAAAGCAAAATTTCAGTGCTTAGCTTTACCCTCATCTGTTACTAAGCAATTTTTCACCTTACTGCCCTGTTGAGATTTTTTTTGCCCTACAACTTGAGCATTCCTTCTGCTTTTTTCCTCCCTCTCTTACCTTCCCAATTTTTTCTTTCAACTGTTGATTTCCAAAGCAATCTCTCCATTGTCTTCCTTAGCATAACACTCTCTCAGAAAGCTCTCTCCCAAATTCTTCCTTCTATAAGTCAACTAAGTAAAGAAGGCTGTAAGTTATCTGGTGAGTTATCACCTTGCAGCAGACAACTGAAATACTACTTCATGTTGAAAAGAAAAATCCACTCTGCTCAATGCAAAGTTGGACTCAAAGTGGAGTCCATGAAAATATGCCACATGACAGATTATTCTGAGAACAACTATTTCCAAGTAGGAGATTCAGCACTCCCTTTCTCAGTCTTCCAGCTGTCTAGAAAAACAATTTTTAAATGTGTTTAGGATTACAGACTTAGAGTGAAAGGGACCATAGAGGCCATCCAATCCAACCACCTCTCTAATAAATAACTCAGGAAAATTCACTTTTTTAGAGACTGTGTCAGATTCATTCAAAACTTCAGGCTAGATATTTCAATGAAAACTGCTGCATTGTTAGCTAAATTTAAATGATCTTCCCTGTAGAATTCAAATATTAATGAATTATTGGAAAGGGAAAGGACTAGAGCCACTTTAGAAGTGTAGGTGAACCTACACTAAAATCTTTTAAAAGTACTTTTGGAGAATTCCAACACAATGCAATATGAATCAATAAGTTCTTTTAAAATAAGTCCTGTGTGTGAGGAGGGGAAGGTGAGACATGGCAGGTAGGTGGCACAATCATTAGAGCATCAAGCCTGTAATCAGAAATCCAGTCTCAGACACACACTTAGCTGTGTGACCCTGGGCAAGTCACTTAATGCTCTTTACCTCAGTTTCCTCATCTGTAAAATGAGCTGGAGAAGGAAATGGCAAATGACTCTAGTATCTTTCCCAAGAAAAGTCCAAATTTATTTAATTATTTAATTGATTATTTTAATTTAATTAATAAAAGCCCAGGTAGAAGGAAAGGGAGGTCTGAGTTCAGGCAATATGACTTGAGATAGTAAGCAATTAACATACAGGCCCAAGACCGGACGAGGAAAAATATATACAAAATAATTACACAGTCATTTATTAGGGTTTGGAGGAAGGAGAGAAAATAAACTAAAACCTAAAGTTTTATGAAAAGGCTTGATGGGGAAGATAGGATTTGAGCTTTTTGAAAGAAACAAGAGAGAGTTGAGAGGAAGTGCCTTCTAGACTTGAAAGACAACCTGCAAGACGGTGAATCCTCAGGAGATGGAATGTCCTGTGTGCAAAATTGACTAGTGGTGCCCATGAACCCCTTGGAGAGTCTCAACATTTGCTCAAGCACGTCCAGTAACATTACAAATATGTTTTCCTCTGTGACAATGAGAATCTTCATTTTGGAAGATTATAGGTTTGTTTCTTCACCAATTCAAACTGTTATGATCATGCACACAATGATTTTGGTGCTTCTGCAGTGATTCCATCAACCTCTGCCCTCTTCTCAAGATTCTTACCAAGCACAAGCAGATTCCCACCTGATAATCAGAGGCGTGCACACACCCTCATTTGCGTTTCTACACTGCACCTGAGTAACTCCCTCATTCCTCTCTGTTAACGTGTAATTGCTCTTCATCAGCTATGTAATCAGGTGATCAAAGTTTTACTAACTTTCACCTTCTTGCAACACAGATGTCAGACTGTCTGAAAACCATGGTCTCTGGATAAGCACCTTAAGCATCATTTTAAACCTACCACAGACCATCACAAACCCGCTGCAGAAACAAGCCTTATTTTTCCTTTCATGGCAGTATTAAGACTATTTTCCAATTTAAATTTATCTTCCACTTATGTAACTATTCTTCTATCTGGAGGACTTTTAAATGAATTGGTTGGGAACACTGGTCATTCAGAGAAGTTTAAAAGAAAAAAAAGAATTGTGAAAGCCAAATGTATGGCTTGCATAACAGAAGTAATTGACAGGATAGAAAAACTTGAATTCATAGTGGCAAATCTTACCAAAGAAATGAAAGAGAGAATAACTGATTGGAAATGCAAATAAATAGAGAGAAGGACAGACTGGAAGAAAAGTAGCAAAAAAGCAATAATGCAAAAAGAAAATATGGTCTCCATAAAAGCAAAACATATTGATCTCAACGCATGCATAGAATCAATTTAAAAATTATAGATCTCCACAGCAGGGGTGGCAAACCTGTGGCCTCAAACCCACATGGGGCCCTCTAAGTCCTAAAGTGCAACCCTTTGACTGAATCCAAACAAATTTGTTCTGTGAAGTTTGGATTCAAAGACAAAGAGTCCCTCACTTGAGGACCTAGAGAACCACATGTAGCCTTGAAGCTGCAGGTTCCTCACCCCTTTCCCAGAGGAATAGAAGTCAAAAGACCTGAATACTATAACGTAAGAAACAATACAAGAAAACTACCCAAAGCCTAAGAACTCAGAAAACAAAGCACCAATCAAAAAACTCAGCATATCTCTCCCAGAAAAAAAAATGTTGGGGGAGATGGGAGAAGTATGAGGGGGAAACACATATTTGTTAAATTTAACAATTTCCACTAAAATACAATCAATTCTTCAAACAATGAAGACAAAAACCTGCAAATATAAAGGAAAGGAAATTTAAATAACACAAGATTATTCTGTACCTACTGGAAACCACAGGATGAAATGGAATAATGTATTCCAAAGGGCAAAGGAGCTCAAGTTGCAATCCATTGTGACATATCTTATAAACCTGAAACTGACAATTAATGAAAAAAAAGATGAATGTCTAATTTTCAAAAGTGTTCAAACAATCCCTAAAAAGAAAACCAGATTAAAATGTCCATACCCTTTAGCCCAGAGATTCTATTACTTGGTTTATACCCCAAGGAGGCCAAAAATAAGAAGAAAGTACCCCATATACCACAATATTTATAGTGCCATTTTTATGATAGCAAAGAAATGGAAACAAAGTAGCTGCCTGTCAACTGGGAAATAGCTAAACAAATGATAGTACATGAATATTATCAGATATTACTGTGCAATAAAAGAATATGATGAATACAGAAAAGCATGAATTGATGAAGAATGAAGTAAGCAGAGCCAAGAAAACAATAAATATGATGACAACAATATAAACAGAAAAAACAACCACATGCAAAAGTGAATGTTGTACAATAATAAAGAGCAAGCATGACTCAAAAGAAGAAAAACAAGAAGGAAAGAGGTGGGAGGTCCACCAGGATTGTCCGTTGTACATATTTTCAGACTTTTTCCATATATTGAATTCTGAATGTGACAACATTTGATTTGCCTTCTATAACCTATTTATTTCATATATATGCATATACATAGCTTGGATTTTATTTGTAGGTGTGAAATTGAGAAATCTGATGAGGCTGTTCTTTGAGATGGCATTGATTTTATACATATATATGAAAGGGTAGTATATTCATAAGAACTAATTAACAGTGACCTTGTTCAAGGGTAGGGGAAGGAGAATATTTATGTTTTAAATTGAGCACGTGTTTTAAACATAAATAAATGTATCACCTCTATATAGGTTAAATGGTTTCTTTCTGTCTGTAGTGTGTTTAAAATTTAATTATCTTTATAACTTTTTGAACATTAAAAATAAATCTAGTTCTCTTGTTATTTCTCAAATAGCTGTAAAATTAGCTGTTCTTGAAATATTAAAAAAAACTGATACATGATCACTGTAAAGCTTGATGATAAGATAACACAAGATGATACAAAGCAGTATATATTGATAATCCTGGTAGAAGTTTAAGGTAGAAGTCTTGGTCTCCCTTAGACTTAACAGTGAACAAAAATAAATCCATGTATAATCTAAAACCGGTTTCACCTACTAAGAATTGAAGTTTGGTTAAGATAACTGTTGTTTTAAAAGCTTTACACCTGTTTACAATTAAGGGGGGGGAGAGAAAGGAGGCTTCATTTTTCTTATGTTTAATGAAAACTGGCTTAAAATATTTGAAAAGAGGAAAAAATGTAAAAATTTGCACAATGAAAATGTAGCAGGTTAACTTGCTACAGCAAAAACCTTTACTCAGTTAAAAAAAATTAAAAGTTGAAGACCACCATTCAGATTTTTAAAAATTAGTCATTTCATGAAATTATTGGAGTTAGCAGAGCCAATCTGATTATTCATTCTTTATCATTTTAGGTATTAGCATTTTATAACTTTGTTATATACAATTTGCAATACACGTGTAAGCTATCACTATAAACACTTTGTACCATTAAAGCTTTCATAAAACTGTGACAAAAAAAAAGGAATAAGATAGAGTCAATTAGAAATGATTGAAAAGATAATTTTAATCACCTGACATGGAAAACCTTCTGCACAGAAAAAATTAATACACCTAGGTTAAGGAGAAAAGTTGTTGGATGAGGAGAAATATCTCTGTATTGAATTTCTCTAAAAAGGGTTTGGTATCCAAGAAGTAAAAACAATAAACAGTTATGTATAAGACTAACAGCCTAGTATATAAATCACCAAAGGATATGAACAAAATAGTTCTTAAAAGAGTTACAAACTATTAACCCTTATATGATTCAAATCACTAATAATGAGCAAAATGCAAATCAAACAGCCCTAAGGTTTCACTTCAAACACAGAAAATTTGGTAAAATGATAAAAAATGGGGATAATCAATTTTGGAGGGGTTGTGGGAAGCTGGGCACACTGGTGCCTTGTTGGTGGAGCTATGAATCAGCACAAACCTTTTGTAAAGCAATTTGGAATTATTCAAATAAAGTGACTAAAATGTCCATACCCTTTGACCCTGAGATTCCATTATTAGTCTGGAACTCAAGGAGGCCATTGATAATAAGAAAGTACCCAAACACAATAAAATATTTATAGCAAAGTTATACAAATTGTGCTACATGAATGCAATGAAATATTACTGGGCTATAAGAAATTATGAATGTCATGGGAAAATTTACATGAACTGATGCAGAGTAAAATAAGCAGAACCAATAAAAATAATATACACAATGGCTATAACAATGAAAATAGAAAGAACAATCACCAAAAACTTCAAAAGTGAATGTTGCAAAATTATAAAAAATTAATATAATCTAAAAGAAGAGATATGAGAAGATACTTATACTCCAACCTTCTGTGGAGATGGCAGGTTGATAAGTGTTCTCCTCTTTTTCTTTTTTGTTTTTAAAAAATACTATTTGTTATCTAGTAAGGCTCTCTGCTGATGTAAGAAAAAAAGGTATCAATAAATACTTATTTTTTAAAAAAAAAGAAATCCCATAGTGTAAAGACAAGAGTTCGAATGGAGAAGCATGTATTAAATCACTTGATAAAGGAGGGAGAATGAGTAGGGGCCAATGAATTACTTCTTCTAGGATCTAAATTGAGTGACAGATTCAGATAGAGTGAACCTTAAAGGATGAAAGGTTACTCAATATTGGCAGCAAAGGAGGAGTCTAGAAGAAGCCATAGGGAGCAAGGAGTATTCCAACTCCTCCAGCATCAGAGGATCAGAAGTTCTGAGACAATATACAACCAAGTCAAGTCAAAAAGAATTTATTAAGGTTCTACTATGTGCCAGGCAGGACAACCAAGGGGTGCAAAAGAAAGCATGGGTCTGCAGTCATATCTGTGAGTTCAAACTTGTCTTCAGACACTTACAAGCTGTGTGACCCTGGGCAAGTCACTGAATACTGTTTGCTTCATCTGTAAAATAAGCTGAAGAATGGCAAATCACTCCAGTATTTCTGCCAAGAAAACTCCCCAAAAGAGGTCACAAAGAGTCAGACACAACTGAAAAGTGACTAAATAACCAATTCCACTATACTCTGCCCTCATAAAGCCTCATCTGGAATAATGTGTTCTGTTCTTGGCATGACAATGTAAGAATAACTTTGATAATCTAGACAGCATCCAGTGAAGGGTAACTAGAGAACCCTGAGTTCATGTTCTATAAGGATCAGCTGGAGAACCAGAGAATGTTTAGCCTAAAGTTGAGAAGATTCAGTGGGGAACATGATAGTTGTATCCAAGTATATGAAGGATTGTCATGGGGAAGAGAGATCTCACTTGTTTGATTCTGCCCCAAGAGCAATAAATAGAAGTTGCAAAGAGGGAAATGTAGGTTTGATGAGGTAGCCAGATTCTTTTTAGTTCATTCCTTGAAATCCTGGACTCAGGCTTCAAAGTGCCCCTCAGATCTTTTCTGCTGACTATCCTTGGTGAGGGTGCTGTTTCAGTCTTCCTTTCTCTTCCCAAGCATTTCCATGGTGTTGTGCTCTTCCACCATTCCTCCCCTAGGGCTTCCTAGGTTGGGATGCTGCTGCAAACTTCTATCTCCCCTGGAATTTCTTTGGTCAAAGAGCTGCTGTAGGGTTCTGATCTCCTGGGGTTTCCCTTGTCAAGGTGCTTTGGGGGGCTTCCACCCTACTATCCACTTTCCACTATCCCAACCCTTCTCCAACTAGATGCTGCTGCAGACTTCCATCCTTCCTGGTGTTTCCATAGTCAAGGTGCTAACGCAAGACTTTTGGCCTGTTCATCTGGGCAATCCACTCTATGATCTTATGTATGTAGAGAGAGAAGAGAAAGATATCCTAGAAAAGAGCCTAGGAGGACATCTATAGTTAGAGTGCATGATATAGATGATGAGGAGACTGAGAAAAGACAGTCACGTGGAGAAGAAATAAGATAAAATAGGGTCACAGTAACCCAGAGAAGAGAAAGTATTCTAGAATTGAGGATGGTCAAAAGTATCACATGCTGCAGAGAAGTTTTATAGGAAGAGGAATGAGAAAAGGCATCAGTTTTGGCACTAAGAGATAACTGGTAATATTGGAAAGGACAGCTTAAGCTTACTGACCAGGTCTGAACTTGCAGCAAAAGACTGAGAAGTGAGTGAGTAAGAAAAGAGGAAATGAAGATAATAAATTCAGATGACTTTTCCTAGGAATTTGCCTGAGAAAGGGAAGACAGGTAAAGGATGATATGAAAGGAGATGGAAAGATTAAGTGAAGAATTTTTTTTAAAGGATGAGGGAGCCTTGGGCATGTTCGTAGATGGCAGGGAAGGAGATAGTAGTTAGATCCAGAATGAAGATTTGAAGGGAAAGGGAGATACAGTTAGTCAATCTACAAGACAAGATGGGAGGCTATAGGATCAAAAGTACTCCCGGGAAATGAGAAGGACTATCTCTTCTTCGGAGCCTGGAAAAGAGAATGAGGGAGGTAGACAAGGGGTTTAGAGATGTAAACGTAGCACATCTAGCCTCTGGGGGGTCCTTATCCCAACTCCTACGTGCACTGAAGTGCATGGACCCTAGATAAAAGCTATAGGTTACTCTCTAGGCAGTTGAGTCAGCCCTGAGGAGAAAGGAAATCTTTTAATGCATTATAGCTGAGGAGCTGGTACCGTCTGCTTCCTACTATGATTACAATTTGATTATCACTTAACCAACTAGACTGAATTAGCTTTTAAAAGGGGGTGTTTTACTACCAAATCCTTAGTACAAAACACTCTCCTCCCTTCCCACTCCCCAAAAAGTTTGAGACATACTTTCTCACCACTACATACAAATGGGAATTCACTGACACTGGAAATCCTTTCACTGGATGCCTCAAGATGTTCACCTTAGGTATAGTTCAGCTTTTGTGCGGAGAGCTCTCTGTAGACCTGCTTTGAATCTGTCAGTCCTTGGCTTCAAATGCAGACATTGCTTCCAGCTCCTGCTGGAAACACTGATAGGATGCCAATGAAAAAGACCAAATCCTCTGGTCCTGCAAAGTCTATGAGGGTACTCCAGCTAAAAGAGGAGGGGGAACAAATTCCTTCTCAAGGTTTTGACTAGAATTCTCTCTCCCCTCTGCTACCAGATTCTTAATTTCCTGATTCCAATTAAATCAATGATTTTATACAAGCCACAGAGGACATGTACATGTCCTCCAGCCAATACAAACAAGATTTCAAAGTTATGGACGTACCCACGGCTTATGCACATCTAGGGGATAGTCAAGATATGTTCTTATCCCACAAAAATATAGGGACTTAGCATCTTGTAAATCCAAATGGGGTAGGGTAATTTGATGGACTTACTCCATTAACCCCCTACCTTCAGGGAGAATTGGAGAAGAGGGAGTTTGGGGAAATTACAACAATATATGAGGGAAGATTATCAGTTAAAAGGACAGAGTTGACCAGAATGTCATGGGAGCCTACAGGAGAGAAGGGAACAATGAAAGTAATCACTATTTCCCAAAAAAACCTCTCCTACAGACTATCGGAACTGTTATTTTCTCTTGAAGAGCAAAAAAAATTTTATTTTTTAAAAATACAGGAGTTACATTTTAAGTGTCATTTTACAAGGTTCTTCTCCCTCCGAGCACATTTTTATCTTTGAACTACAATATTGAACTGTTGACAAAGCAGAGTCAAGAGAAAAACTTCTTTCATGTATGAACTTTCTTAAATAACATTTTATGAAGAAAAGATTATAAAGAAAATTTTACAGAGTGCATCTGGAGAGAAACTATGGATAGTGATGGTTTTTATCCTTTGTTTTCTAAGAGGACCAGTGACATGGGGTGATGTCTTGACTTGTGGGTGAACTAGATTTAAGTGAGGCAGAATTGTACAAAGCGGTAAGCCTTACTCTCTTCCAGAATCATAAGTCTAATGGCAAGATATAAGTCAGGACAATTGGCCATGGTCCAGGATAACCTTGGTGTCTTTGATGTCTGCCCAAGCTCAAAGCACTCCACAGCACCTGCTGTTTATTTAGGAAATAATATTTCATGAACTGTTGGGTGCTCTATGCTTATTTGCTTAATAGAGAAATAGGCAAAATCTTTATTTATTTATAAGGAAATATAAAAATATACTCCTGGATTATCCTAGAGTTTAGGATGATAAGATTAAATATGAGAAATTGAAATGGAAAATATAAGTCAAATGTCAGGTATTCAAATGACAAACTGAGGAGTGACTTACAAGTGAAGTTTGTGACCCAAATAGTCTTGCTGTCTGTGAAGGTTTGTCCTTCAAACCCTCTTTTTTGGGGACGAGGACAGAGAATCAAAGAACTATGTCCTAGGATGCAGAAAGAACTGGGAGGTGTGAGTGCTAAGCCACTGTCAGTAATCCTTCAAAGATTTTAGCCAGTAGAATATTTACTACAGAATTGAATAACAATTGTCCTAATTTTCAAAAAAAAACAAAACAAAACACAAAGGGAAGCAAAAAAGAGTCTGTAACTTTAGACCACTGAGTTTGTCTTTGATTCCTGGAAAAAGCTTGTAGTATCACCCTGTGATTTAAACACATACAACCTTGAACATGTTTTTGAACTTGCTGGATAAGCAAACTCCTACACCGTCTGAGTAACTCACTGACTTTACTCTCCTAAGAGGACCCTGCACAGGAATCATGTGGACTGCCCTCTTATTTCTCCAAGGTGAATACTGCATCAGGAAATTGTTGATGGTCCAAGGCTGAAACTTTTGAACTCAGGAGATCTTGAGGTTGGAGTTACCGACAAAGCAACCCTCAAAGGCATCCATTTGTCCAGGAAATATCACTTTTCTGTTAGAAGACTAGATTCAGGGGTCATTCTGCCTAGGGAATTCAAAATCCCATTACTCAGATTGGCTGCTCAGAGGGTCCTCAAAGTAAAAAGAGGCTAAGCTGGCAGACCCTTCACCAGTAAAGCTGGAGTCGGGAGGCGCCTTACAGAAACAGAATGGCAATTAATATAGACCCAGAAGTACCCCTCCCACCGCTGACCATTATTCTCATTGGCTGAGAAGCAAGATCTTACATTCTAGGCGTGAAATCTAACCAATCCCTTTTGGAACCCGGTTCAAATTTCCCCGCTCCCAAGACCATTACAAAGCCTGCAAAAATGCACGTCATCATATGCAAATTAGGCATTGAAAACATATGCAAATAAAGCATTGAGGACTCAGGCAAATTGGGCATTGAGAACTTATGCAAATCAGTCGGACCAAAGTGAAGACTGCAGATTGTGTGTGTGTGTGTGTGTGTGTGTGTGCGTGCGTGCGTGCGTGCGTGCGTGCGTGCGTGCATGCGCGCGCAAATTAGGTATTAAGGAGTTAGTGAGCCATAGCTAGTCATTGATCCTGATGCACTTTATAGCCTTATATGGAAATCACCTGACTGGAGGAATCGAAACCTGGGCCTAAGGTCTCTTCTACTCTAGGGAGGAGTCTCTGTACCACTGAGAAGTCTTCACTAAATCTATTCCCATTCACCATTTCTACTTTTCACTCCCTGTGCAGAAGGTTGCGATTGTCTTCTCAGGCAGCAGGCAAGCACTTATCTCTTGGAGCATTGCACTTCTCCTCTAAGTAGATACTACTGCTGCTGGTGAGGGTGATAAAGAATCTCTATGCTCTTTTTGCACTTTGAAACATGAAAGGAAAATGGTGAAAAGTAAGCTCTTAAGAGCTGAAGATACTAGAGAGTGCAACCAGTTTGCTTTTATGAGTCCTTGGGGAATGATGGCTAACCCTCAAACCATCTGATCACTAAGAATTCTCCAGGTCCTATCAATTTTCTTCCCAGTCTGGCAGTCTCATCAGTTTGGTTGTTAAACTCTTCAATTTGACCAACACTGAAAATCATGAAGTTGTTTGAGGGAGCTCCTTAATTTGATCAGGCACTCCCCTTATTCATACTCCTCACTCCTCACAAAAGAAAGGAAGTCTGTGAGATTTAACTTAAATAAATTAGTATCTACTTTGCTCTTTAGTTTAGCCCTCAGTTTTATTGTTTCTTTAAAAATGGCTTCTTTTACACATTTACAATTGTAAGATTCCCAGGATTCATGCATTATCTTCTTCATAAAGTTATTGATCCCTTACCTGGTTAATTATATGCTCTTGATTTGGCCTATAAAAGAATGATTGAAGAAAGCATTAAAGAGCATTAAAGAGTTTAAGATAACCAGAGCTAAAATAAGGAAAGTTTTAGATTCATTCTCCTAGAGGATAAGCTGTTGGTGATTGTGGAACAGTGAGAAATTCTAGGGCCAGAAAACAATGGAATAGACTAATGGAGATATTCCTGGACCTGGCCTCCTGGGCCCAGAGGAGGAATTTCTTGAACAATGTCAAGGAATCCCTGGACCAAGCAAGTAGCTCTTGGACAACTCAGAATCTAAGAAACATGGAAATCCACCCTTTTTTTTTCTGTGAAGCATTTATGGTCATGATCCCCAACTAGGGAAATATAAGACTAAGAAAGAGAACTATAGACCACTATCACTAATGAATAGTGAAAATAAATGTTAAACAAAACACTGGCAAGTAAAATATATTTTAAAAATGACTACAAAGAAAGCTGATCTTGAATCCAGAAAAAGCTGGAAATAAGACCTGTGTCTAATATAGCCTGCTTGTGTGAAACTGGGCAGGTCACTTAAATCCTCAGTACTTCTGGAAACTCTCCAAGTTTTTCTGAGTTTCAGCGACGATGCCAATGTGGATTGGGAAAGGGAATTGCCTCATCCTAGAATTTCTTATACCAATGAAATCAGAGGTCTAGTCTCTATACTTATTCATTGTGATCAAGTAGAATGTATGCCATACCCTTTAATCCAGCAATACTACTACTAGGTTTGTGTCCCAAAAAAATCATAAAAAAGGGGAAAGGACCCACATGTACAAAAATATTTAAAGCAGTTCATTTTGTGGTGGCAAAGAATTGAAAATTGTGGGGATGCCCATCAATTGGGGAATGGCTAAACAAGTTGTAGTATATGAATGTAATGGAATACTATTGTGCTATAAGAAATGATGAACAGGAAGACTTCAGAGAGGCCTGGAAGAACTTATATGAACTGATGCTAAGTGAAAGGAGTAGAACCAGGAGATCACTGTACACAGTAACAACCCCAGTGTGGGAGGAATTTTTCTGGCAGACTTAGCCCTTTACAACATTGCAAGGACCTAAAACATTCTCAGAGGACTTAAGGCAAAATGCCATCCACATCCAGAGAAAGAACTATGGAACTGGAAAACAGAAAGATGAAGAATATTTTCTCTTGTGTTATGTTTTGTTTTGTTTGGGTTTTTCTCATGGTTTCTCCCATTCATTTTAATTCTTCCATGCAACTTGACTAATGTGAAAATGTATTTAATAAGTACGTATGTGTAGAACCCATATAAGATTGCATGCCATCTCGGGGAGGTAGAGAGGGGAAGAAAATCTAAGATTTATGAACAAGACTGTAGAAAACTGAAAACAAATAAAATAATTTTTAAAAAAAAGAAAGAAAAGAAATGATAAGCAGGTGGATTTCAGAAATACCTGGAAAAACTTACATGAACTGATACCATGTGAAGTGAGCAGAACCAGGAGAATGTTGTACACAGTAACAGCAACAGTGTTCAATGACCAACTTTGATAGACTTAGCTCTTCTTGAGACTTTTCATGAGTCTTCCAATAGACTCATGATGGACAATGCTATCCACACCCAGAGAAAGAACTATGGAATCTGATTGCAGATTGAAGCATACTATTTTCTCTCTCTTTCTTTTCTTTTGTTTTCTCTTTCCTGAGGTTTTTCCTTTTTGTTCTGATTCTTCTTTCACATCATGATTAATGTGCAAATATGTGTTAAAAAAAATAGAATGTATGCCAGGAATACAAGGATAGTTCGATATGAAGGTAAAAATTATTATAAGAATGGACATTGATGATAAATATAATCAACTATATGACTATATCAACAGATGCAGAAAAACATTCAATTATATGTGGTATATGCACATGCATATGTATGTGTGTATGTGTTTATAAGTATGCATTCATGTGTTTACTTATGTGTGTGTATCATATATGTGACTAACACTGAGAAGTTCCATACTCACCTTGACAGTTTGCATATGCCCCACTGTTGAGTGCCATGCTCTCTATAGTCACCAGAGATTTAACTTCTTTCTGCTCTCAGATCTACCGCTCTCCTAAGGGTGGAACCAATTTATTGTTAAGGAGTATATGGGTTTTTGGATTTACTTAGTCAAAAATAGAACTGAGCTTTTAGCCCACTAGCTAACTCCATCTTCTTTTGAACTGGATCAAGTTCATCAAGGATTAACCACATAACTTTGGCAAAATGGTGCTAGCAGGAAAACATGCTGGAATATTGCATGTAGTAGATTTTTACTCCTGTTTGATCTGAGTTCAAGGATATGCATAGTTTACATTTTGCATAGTTTCTCCTGGAAGTTCCCCTTGAAGGCAAAAGAGAGTCACTACGTAGTTTCCATGGGGTTTTTGGCATACTAGATGAAGAGACAGACACTTTGCAGTCAGGGTCCTAGAACTCAAGATCCAAAGCAAAGTGAAACTCAAGAAGGTTGATGTTTCCCCCAGGATCAATTACCTGGTCAGTAGTCAGTGGAGACCACTGATTATTCTATCAAATCTCAGAACCTCTGAGCAGAGTGGGCAAACTCAGCAGCCATCCCAGGAAGGGAACAGTGCAGACATTGTCTTGACTTCTTTTTCTCTCCCTGACCTTTATCTCTACATAACCTTTGCCATAGATGCCACCCTTCTTTTTGACTTCTGACCACACCATTTAACTTAGACTGTTCTCTTTAGTTGCCAATTCTAATGAACTTATCACCATTCTCATCCTCCTTATCTGTAGCAGCATTTAATACTGTTGATCACTTTATCTTCCTGGGGATTCCTTTCTCTCTAGATTTTTGTGATGCTACTCTCTCCTCATTCTCCTCCTTTCTGTCCAACCTTTCCTCAGTCTCTTTTGCTGCATCTTTATTCACATCATACCTTCTAATCATGGGTATCTCCCAAAGCTCTATCCTATTCACTTGGTGATCTCCTCAACTCTCTAGGGTTCAATCATCATCTTTGTGGAGATCTTTGTCAGAGGTATGTATCTGACCCTGGTTTATCCTAAAATAGTCACACATCACCTTTTGAATATCTCCCACTGGATATCCTGTTTAACATCTCAAACTCAATATGTTCAAAACTGAATTCATGATCTAACCTCCCAGGCCTTTTCCTCTTCCAAACTTCCCTATCACTGTCAAGAATACTACCATCCTCCCCATCATCCAGGTTTGCAGCCTTAGTGTCATTCTCAACTCCTCACTCCCCCTTTCCTTACATAGCCAGTCACTGATAAATCATGCTGTTTCTATCTTCAGAGTATCTCACATGGTACATATGTGCCCCCTTCTCTCCACTCACATGGCCCAATTCTGGCCTTCATCACCTCTTGCCTAGATTATTGTGATAAATATTTAAGTGTTCTCCTGCTTCAAGTCTCAACTAACTCTAATTTATTCTCTACTTAACTACCAAAGTGATTTTTAAATTTTTTAAAATTTATTTGTTTTCAGTTTTCAACAATAACTTCCATAAGTGTTAGATTTTCTCCCCCTCTCTCCCCACTCCCTCCCCGAGCCGGCATGCAATCTTATATAGGTTCTACACATACATTCTTATTAAAGTAGAAATACATCTATCTGATTACCTAAATATTTTCATATTAGTCATGTTGCATAGAAGAATTAAAATGAATGGGAGAAACCATAAGAAAAACCCAAACAAAACAAAACACAACATAAGAGAAAATATTGTGCTTCATTCTGCTTTCCAATTCCATAGTTCTTTCTCCAGATGTGGATGGCATTTTGCCTCAAGAGTCCTTTGGAAATGTTTTAGGTCCTTGCATTGCTGTGAAGGGCTAAGTCTACCAGAAAAATTCCTCCCACACTGGGGCTGTTACTGTGTACAGTGATCTCCTGGTTCTGCTCCTTTCACTCAGCATCAGTTCATATAAGTCAAGGTAATTTTTTTAAAGCATAGGTCATACTATGTAATTCCATTCCACCTCTGCCTTCAATGAGTTTCAATGGCTCTCTATTCCATCCTGGATCAAATATAAACTCTCATGTTTGACATTTAAAGTTCTTCATTACCCTCTTCCTACCTTCTACTCCCCTCCACACTCCAGGATCTAGCTTAAGTACCTAGTTATTTAAATGTTGACTCCTTCATTAAAATGTAAGCTCCTTGAGGACAAGAACTGTTTTCTTCCCTTTTCTTGTATCTCCAGCTCTGACACATTGTAAGTACTTAATAAAGTGCTTATTGACTGATTCTTATTCTCTCAATCCAAGACCACACACATATATAGATATACATACATATCCTATACTTAGAGGATATGTATGTGTGTATACACATATATAGGGTATGGGTGTTGTCCATGTTTGTCCACTTGAATGGTCTGAATACAGTTCAAGGTGAAGCATGCATCAGTATCTCTGGAATCTTGCTCACTCCTTTCCAAGAAAGCCTTTGATTCCTGTTTAGAAGGGAATAGAAGTTGCCATGAGGCTGGCCATTTTGCTGTCTTCAGAGAGGGGGTAATGGAAGTAGAAATGTAGCTATCTGATACAGCTAAATATTTCTAGTTGAAGGGAATGGTTTGTTTCTTAGGATCAAGATGCTTTCCTGGTCACTATCCTTTAAAGAAGAAGATCCTCAAGCCTATATCTGAAGGTTTAATTAATTTCTTCCCAACAAATGCTAGTAAGCTGGTTACACAAAAGACCATCACAAATAGTGAATAACAAGTAAATCCATTTATCCAAACAGAAATCTGAAAAGTTATACAGATTAGAATATGACAGACAATATGCAGTGAATGACCTCTCCCACTGGAAGTGAGAAATCTCAATCAAGAGAGAAGACTTGATCTCATCCAAGGAGAAACTCCCCCAAATCTCTAGGGAAGCAAGCTGAAAATCCAGAACATATTGAACAGGATTTCTTTACACATCTTTCTTCCTAAATTTTTTTTCTCTTCCTGGAATGTCTTTTAAAAGAAAGTCTGCCACTGAATGTGTCCTCTCTCAAAACAGAAGAAAAGAAAAATGTCTCTCTACTCTCAAACTCTCATGCCAACTCTGACCTTCATACAGGAACACAGTACTGAATCATCACTCTCTCCACCAATTAAGAGAATCTCATGCAAATGCTCCAAGCTTGAATTTAGGTTATACACACATGTATGTATAGGCATTTATATTCACATATATGTACACATATATGTATATTTACATTGTGTACATATGCTTGTGCATGCATTTGTGTGTAGACAGAGAGAGAGAGAGAGACACTGGCTACATGATCTCTAAAGTTATTTCCAGTTTGAAAAAATATATAATAGCCAAGTGAAAATAACAGACTACCAAATTCTTCTCAAACCAGTTCAAAGGAGAGTAGGTTTACTGAATCTCTTGAGCTGTAACATGGTAGTTGATAAAATCTAGAGCTGAAAGAAACCTTAAAGTTGATCTCATCCAACACTCTCATTGTATTTTGGTAGTTTAGTGGGAGCTGCCTATCCTTGGACTGATTCCCAGTTCAAATCTGCATAGCTTGCCCAGTCTCCTAAATTCACATTCAAGGTTGCACAGGAGACAGGTTGAAAAGCCTTAAATCCTGCTTTTAGAGGATAGGAGAGATGAAGAATGAGGAGGAAGATAATTTTTTCTTTTTTTGTCTGAAACATTAACAACTTAACTTAAATTCCTTCTAACCCTGTTAGGTTGATCTTTCTCCTATTCCTTGCATTTAATCATCTTTTTGGAATAGGATTGATTGCTTTTTTTTTTGCTTTTTCTTGCAGGTTTAGAAAACAGACTGGCATCAATTTCAAAAGACCTATATAAAGAGGAAAGCAAATGAGACATCTGATAATTTTGTACCCACTTCTTCTAGAGAAGATTTATATATTTATTTATATTATTACATTATATTTATACTTTAGTATATTACATAATATAATCTGGACATTTTAATCAATGAACTTCTTATCAGAAAACTCAGTTTTAATTAGAAAGAATAAGATTATTTTATCATTAAATATAGTTTAGTATTATCTCCTGCTTTTCTCAGTGATCAGCCTCACTGATCATGTAGAAGGAGAGAAAGAGGATAGGAGCTTCTACCGAGTCATTCTTGTGCTTTTAAGATAATTTCATTTTTAAGTCTTAGTACTTAGTCATTTCACCTCTCTCAGACTCAGTTTCCTTATCTGTAGGTGAACAGAGATGGTCCTTCCAGTTCTAGCTACCTATGATTCTAGGTTAAGGAGAAATGTCTTCTTAAGTTAAAGAAATGATATTTAATTACTAGGATGCACAGGCAAGAAGTTAATGTTTTTAGTATTATGAAAGCTATCTTGTGAGCCTCTGCCAATGCAGCTCCCTCCTGAATAATAGTTTCTGGTACTTCAGATCTAAATGCAATCTTTTACTTTCCTACATTGTATTCTTTATTGTTGGGAATTAGATATGTATTGAGTGGATACAGTCAGTCCGAGTGGCAACAATACATTAAATAACTGTTTAATAACTGTTATGATAAATAAATAACTGCTGGGTTTAATTCTGGAAAATCTAGCTAATTTAATACCCTGGCCTTAGGTCTAAATGAACCTCATTAGCCACTGAGTATAGAAAGAAGCAGTGCAGTATTAAAATGATACATTAACTAGAGAAAAACCTATCCAATACAAACATAACTCTCAGTCATGATGGTTACAATGTAGTAAAAGGTTGCAATTAAGTCTGATCTACCAAAAACTATTATTTAGGATTGAGATTCACTGATAAAGGCTCATAAGAGAATTTTCATGATCCTCAATAACATTATATTAACTTCACATTTATGAATCCTATTACTTCAATCCCACTTTAACTTAATTAGAAAAGACATTTTTTTTGGCCTAGAATCATAGACTCCTAGACTTGGAATGACCTTCTCAATTGCTCACCTAGAGAAAAGGAAGTTGAAGCCCAGACAGTTGAAATAATTTTCCTAACTACTTGCTCTACATAGCAGGAATCAATAAAAAGGTTAAGAAAAAGAGACAGTATAGGGCAGGAATACGTATCGGGTACTATGCAATGACATATTCATTTCAAGAAATCCCAATATATGGCATTCAGCCAAAGAGGTATCAGAGCTAGGTCAAGGTATTACATAATTTTTAAAAAATCTATTATATCCTTATTATTACCCATAATGGACCGGAAGGTCAAATCTGAGAGCTTAAGCTATATAAAATATGAGGCCACATACCATAACAAAGTAAACATATTTTCACCGGAAAAACATTGAATATATTAAAACATCAATGTTTTAATATTTGCACATATACAAAGACATGCCCTATTCCAAGAAAAATAGAAAGAAGAAAAGGTAAAGGAAGGGGAAGGGAGAGAGACATGGAGGGAAGGATTTAATTCATCTGGGCTAATTCCTAGGTACAGAGCCATCTTCCTCAAGTGCCCCAACTTCCTTGCTAGAATCCAGATGCTTCATAATTCCTGTCCTTTTCCTGAAGCTACTATCTGAAGAAATGGTAGGATCTGCAAGGACAAAAATAAAGAGAAGACAACTAGGAACCTTACCATTGCCACTATCACATTTTATGCCGTATCACACTTATTCATGCTCATGTCACACCATCCCTATTGGACCATTAACTCTTTGAGGTAAGTACTGTGTTGTTTTTCATCTTCTTTTCACCAGTCCCAACATAATACTTTTCAGACAGTGGACAATAAATGTTTGTATAACTGAATTATTCTTTGTATCCCCAATAAATGTGGGGCACTAGTCTATGGACAACAGAAAAATCATTCAAGTCTAAGTCAACTGAGAGTGATAATAATCATTTCCATATGTTGACTCTTGATGAAATAAATGGATAACCTGGGTTTAGTATCTAACATAAAAATTACCACATCACAAAAACCACTTCCCTAATTACCAGATTCAATGGACCAAGAAAATGGAATTATTCCCTCAAGAGTTATTCCTGGTTTAAATGATGAAGTAAGCTGCTAACACTCATTCATATATAGAGCAATTCAGTGTCCAAGCTAAACTGGTATGTTCAAAAAGAAAAAAAATATGTTGGAAAAAGTTAAAAGGAGCTAAGCATATAGGTTCAAATTTCCTTTTGAAAACTGAGATTTTCTTTATCTTTACCAAGCAGAAATTTCATAACTCTTTCTAACTATACCAAATTAAGAAAAATAACAATGTTGATCTAGTCCCTTAATTTTCATCCATTCATTCATCAGTTTATTTTTTGAGCATCCCCTATGTGCTAGGCACTTTGGGGGATACAAAGATGAATAAGAATCAATCCCTGTCCCCAAAGAATGTATAATAAACTAATAATATAATATGAATTTATAACAAAAGGAAAGATACAGGATACAGGATAAAATCTATAGGACTTTACAGGAGGGAGAGAGTTCTGGCTCAGGTGATCAAGGAAACCTTTGTGGAGGAAATGGTATTTGAGTTGACATTTAGAGAAATAGGAGTTCAACAGGCAACTTTAGGATGATGCAAGGTATTCTTTGAGGAGGAAGTGACTTGAGCAGATGGTCAAGGCTAAGTTTAGTGTAGTTTGTCTAGAGTATAGAATAGATATATGGAAGAGATAGGAGATAAGGCTGAAAAGATAGGCTATGACCATATTCAAGAGGACTTTAAAAGCCCTGTGAAAGCGTTTGGACTTTATATCACAGGAAATGTTGTACCATTTGAAATTTGATCAAAGGAATGACATGATGAAAGTGGCACTTAAGGAAGATTAATCTAATAGTAATAGCTAGGATTGGAAGGGGGAGAACTCAGAGACAGGAAGACCAGTTAAGAAGCTATTGCAACAGCTGAGATATAATTTAAAAAGCATATGAATTAGGGATCAAATCAATGGGGATCGAAAAGACAAGACACATGAGACACTTTTGGAAAAAAAGCTGACATAACTTGAAAATCTATTAAAAGTAGTGGACAAGGCAAAGAGATCAGAATCAAGGACTGGCCCTTCTGGGGAAGATGAGTTCAGTTTTAGACGTGTTGATCTGGAGTTGAGAGAAGAGAATATTTTAATGAAAGAGAAAAACTTCAAGTCCAATTCAATTTTTTTTTAACAGTTCTGATTCTGTTTTTCTCCTGTGTATTTTTCAATTCTGATTTTGAACACTAAAAAAGAGAGCATTTTCATACACATGACAGAACACAAAAAGACTTTATATGAAATTCTGAATTTCTTAACTCATTTTTAAAAGTATTAAATAGATTCTATACATTACTTTAAAAACTATCCACCTTGTCTGCTTCTTTCATAACTTCCTTTCGTTCTCTGTGCATTTTTAAAATGTTACAACAGCCTTCTTTTTTAGGCCTTGCCATTACTAATAGCTGCTTCTCCCTGACCTTCCACCCAAATTAATCAAAAGGGGAAGAGATCCTTGTAACAAATGAGCATAACGAAGAAAAATAAATGCAAATAGTTCACATGTCCAAAAATATATGTCCATCACGTACATCAATAGAGGGGTAACAATCTTCATCAAAGGCCCTCTGGAGGCATGTTTTGATCAGAGCTTTTTCAGAATCTTTCAGAGTTATTTTTCCTTACAATAGTATTATCCTGGTATAAATTGTCCTCTTGCTTCTTTTCTCTTCCCTCTGAAATCATCTCTTTTATCATTTCTTACGCCACTATCTGTATACTAGTCATTCACGTTGTTCAGAGTTGTACTCTTTACCAAGATCTTAGCTAAGACAGAGACTAGAGATAATGGGGACATCAGAGTGATGCACTTAGCACAGATGATTCAGACAGCAAGGAACCTTGCGGGGACATTAAGAGAAAGGGCATAGGGACCTGCAGGGCTGGAGATATGAATTGCTTAATTTATTTACATGTATACCTTTCTACTGATCTGCCCCCATATATGTACCTATTCTTCCTACCAAAGCTGTGTATTTGTAAGACTTTATAGGATGAATGTTTTCTTATTATTTTTTTTACTTTTATCATTATTATTCTTTACTTTATTGGAGGAATGTTTTGTTGTTTGTTCATACTCTGCCATTGAAGGAAGTGTCTTTGTTTTGAGCTAATTGTGTGAAATGGATTACTTGGATATAAAATCATCAATAGAGCCTCATAAACTATAGATTTAGGATTACAGACCTATAGAGTACTGTAAACCTGTAGTTGTCATCACTTAGGAACTCAACCTTCAAGGATGAATTAGGATAGAGGAGCTGCCCACAGGTAAACTTTTGAAGGTATAGAGGAGGACAAGGACTTGATCTTATTCCAATGAATAGTGCCGCACACGTAGTACTTTACTTAACAATTGTTGGTTGAGTTGAATTGAACGTCTTCTTCCTTGACATTTGGTGATTCTTTTTAATCAGTGGTGTCATACTCAAAAAGAAAAGAGAGCTATTAATCTATACATAAAGATCCCTGTAGCTCTATGACTTGGTTTTAAAATGTAATGTTAGCCATGTTTTGTTGTATTTTTATTTATCTTGTTAAATATTTCCCAATTTCATTTTAATGTGGTTGGTGCTGTACTGGGGAGTGTTGAGGGTCACATGTGGTCACACGTGGGTCACAGGTTGACCTTGTGCTTATTGCCTCTGTGACTATTAAAAAGCATGTATTACCTCTTGTAACTTCAATCATTTTCCCTCCTCTCTCCCTCTCTCTTTTTAGATCTTTCTCTCTGTTTCTCTACCTCTGTCTCTCTTTCCCCCTCCTTCCTTCCCTATTGCTTCAAACATACTCAGGTTTGCCCCATCTTTAAAAAGCTTTCATTGGATTCTTCCATACCCTCAAACTATCATTCTATATATATTGCCTCCCTTTCACAGGCAAATCTCTTGAAAAAACTATGTACCTTTGCTGCCTCTGCTCACTTTCCTTTTGTTTAGACTTCTAACCATTCCAATCTAGCTTCTGACCTCATCATTCAACTGAAATTGTTCTCCCTGAAGTTAACAATTATTTCTCAAATCTAATAGTCATTTTTAAGCAAAAATAGTTTCTTTGAGTAAAATGACTGACTGCTTTTTTTCTTAGAAAAGCTATACTACTCAAGAAGCATAGTCATCTTTCTCTATATGTTAAATTTCATCAGAAAGGCTGATGTCAGTAAAGTAATGATAAGACCCAGGCATCCCATTTGCTAAGCATGTACCTCAAGGAAGTCAACAGAAAGAAAAGTTCCAAAGACAACACAATATTACAGCAATACTTTTTGTTTTAGCAAAAGCCCTAAAAACAAAGCGAATGCTCATCGATGAAGACATGACTGAATAAACTGCAGTATTAATATGTTAGAATATTATGTCGTAGGAAATGATGAATTGTAAGGAATTCAGAGAAACATGAGAAGATATGTGTGAACTGATGGAGAATGAAATAAAGAGAATCAGGAAGACTATAGATATAATAATCCCAATAAGATAAATAAAAAGAACGCTTTTTATTTTTAAAGTAAAGGGGGGATATAAATTTTGTGTACTGGACTCTGTCAGACATTTATTATTTTCATGTTTTTTTCTTTGGGTTTGTATAACATGACTAATATAGAAATATGTGTTGTATGATTACACATGTATAATCTATATCAAGTTGTTTATCATCACAGGAATGGGGAAGGTGAGGGAAGGGAGAAAATTCAGAACTCAAAATTAAAAATAATGAATTGTAAATAATTTACATGTAATTAGAGAAAAACAAAATATTATTTTAAAATGGAAGGGAAAGTTGATTGAACAGGGCATCCAAAAATATTAATTTTTTTAAAAAATTAACAAATATATTCAGACAACTGGATTCCCAGAAGTATTACATATTGCTCCCCTCTCCACAGACACCATCTTTTAGTCTGTGAGCTTCTATCCCTGACTTTCCATGGTTGGGGCCAGGAACTTGGAGTCTAGGAATTCTTCTTTCAGGTCATATGGGTGAGAACACATGCAGCTGCCATGTACCTCTGCACCAAGATAGACATTAGTGACCCTTATGGGGCAAACATGTGTTGGGGCCCAAGACTATTTTTAATTCTACTGATCTTTCTCCTCCTAAAATGTTATAACACAGCCCAACTACATGAGTCTTCTTTGTAGGCTAGGATTTAGGATTTTCTTGGATCCACAAAGTATGGTACAATCAAGTCATTTCTAATTGATTATAATAATAAAACAGCACATCCAAACATTAGGGACAAAGCTAAAGCAATGTTCAGAGGATAATTTATGTATCTGAAAACGGTTGCTCCTTACTCACAAAGGGACTTCCAGATGGAAGGATGGACTTTAGAATTATGGAAGGTAGAAATAATATGGAATGGAGAAAACTTGGGGAACTTTAGAAATGTTTAGAGATGAGAGGCCCCAGGTTTGCAAACATATGCTAACAGCAATGACAGACAATTGCAAGTAAAAGATACTATTATCTCAAACTGAATATAATAATGGGCAGTTGGAACCTTATCTGGTTCACTGACCTGCTTGAGGAGTGATCTGTCTAGACAGAATTTTGCTGTTTCCTCAACTGTTTTTGATAGGACTTGTCAAATTTTCTCCTCTCCACTCTCTTCCTTTCCTGCTTCATAGCTGCATGGAAAACTGGCATCTCTTACCCTCCTGAATAGACTATTTACTTTAAACTATGCCTGTTTGCCATATATACTTTTCAATGGTTTTGTGTCTAGAAAAAGATAAACTTATTTTCATTGCATTCTGATCCACTGTATGCTATTGTGTGGACCACACAATGGGAAAGGACAGAAAGAGAACCTGTGAATCAATAGCTCTAGACTTTGTTGTGAGTCTTTCCTGAAGTTCTCTTCTTTGGAGATACAAAGGAGAGCTTCATTAACAAAACAGGAAAAAGAGAGGAGTGATGAACAAAGCATGTAATGAAAAAAACTAGTGACTCTGAAACAAATGCTAAAGGAAAAAAATCCTGAAAATAGAAGAAAAAGTAGAGAAACTTAACAAAAATACAATGGAACACAAAATGTAGAGCTGTATTTTTTTGTTTTGTTTTAAAGACTAATGAGTTAGACTTCTGGTTAGTGTTGGATTGGCTGCATAGAAGGGGGTCTCAGTATTAAAAACCCTGGGAGTGTACCTCTTCCTGTGTGAGAAGAGAAGAAGGAATCTGTGAAGGATATGAACTGAAAAGTGAAGTCTTTTTCTAATGAGGCACTTTAAAAATTTCTTTGAAAAGGGACACAAGGGAGAACAGGGGTGAGAGTTGGAGAGAGAAAGAAAGAGAGAGAAAGAGAATGAGAAAGAGGAGAGGAGAGAAAGAAAGACAGAGAAAGGAAAAAGACAGAGAGGAGACAGAGACAAGCACGAAGGAGAGAAGATGCTTTCCTAGAGGTCCTTGTAATGTATAGCTTAAAGTTTTCCTTTCTCCGGATTGTAGTTCGGTATATTAAGAGAATACATCAGAAAGTGACTGTGTTTTGGCTTCTCTGAGAAACTGCTAAGAACTGAATCAACAATCATTGTCACTGTTTCTCCCTGTGCTCTACTTTCACCCAGATGCAAAAGACCTTTTCTGCTAACCTTCTGAATTGTCTTTGGCTAGAAAGTTATTTCATCCCATCTTTTTGCGGGTTCTGCCATTCCAGAAATTGTCTTATGGCATTTTTTAAAGGTGTTTGGAGGGGTTTGGGGGAGAGCTCAGTTGAGTCACTGACTTTTCTCTGCTATCTTCCAGCAACTATTTTCTTTTTTTCCTTTCTTTAGTATTTTATTTTTTTCCCAGTTACAAGTAAAAAAAAATTGTAACATTCATTTTTTAAAACTTGGAGTTCCAAATTTTCTCCTTTCCTTCCTCCTCAACTACCCACCCTCTTTGAGAAGGTAATTTGATATAGGTTATACATGTAAAGTCACAGCAACTATTTTCAAGAGACAAACTGTAAGAACACTTTGAGAAGTCCCACCTTTCCATCTCTAACTAAGGCAGAGCCTGGGGCTGGGGAGGAGAATTAGGTTTCATATGTATAAGACTAAAAGCCATTTCCCAATAGATAAATGGTTAAAGGATTTGAATAGGCAGTTTTTAAAGGAAGAAATCCAAACTATCAATAATCATATGAAAAAATGTTCTAAATCACTAATAATTAGAGAAATGAAAATTAAAGCAACTTTGTGGCTCTACATCAATGAAAAATGAGGAAAACAACAAATGTTGGATGGGCTGTTGATGAAACTGTGAACTCATCCAGCTTTTCTGGATAATAATTTGGAACTATGCCTGGAAATTTACTAAATTGTGTATACCCTTTGACCTAGCTATACCACTACTATACAACAAAGAAATCAAGAAAGAAAAAAATATATATACACACACACATATAGATAAATATACATATATATATATATATATGCATCACAGTAGACAAAATTAGAAACAAATGGGAATGGCTAAATAAATTGTGATATATAAATATAATGCAATATCATTATGCTATGAGAAAAGATTAAATGAACAATTTCAGTGGACACTGGGAATTTTTTTATTCTCTAATGCAGAGTGAGAAGAACCATTTAACACTGATAAAAACATAGAGAAAAAGAATTCTGAGGGACTACAGGACTCTGATCAATTTAATGATAAGCCTCAAGTCCAAAGGAATGAAGGAGATATATCACTCACTTTCTGAAAGTGAGATGATAAATTCAAAATATAGAGACATACATTTTCAGACATGATTGATATGGGAATTTGTTTTACCAGACTCTGTAGACACATATTGAAAGACTTTTGTTGTTCTTGTTTTTCAGTTAAGCATAGAGAAAAAGATTAATTTAAAATACTTGTTATTTGAAAAAGAAAAAGTTCAACTAAAACCAAAAAGCAACAGAAAAGTGAAATAATAAAGAAATTGGGAAGAGAAGAAAGGTTTAGGAGGAAGATGAGTTTTGTTTTTGACATATTGAATGTGAGGCACATACAAGACACCCTGAAGGAGATATCTAGTAAGCACTTAGAAATGTGGACTTGAATATTTAGATTAGAGGGCACAGACATACAGATGATAATTAAAGCCATGGGAGTGGCTGTATAGAGATGACAATTAAAGCAATGGGAGGGCATAAGAAGAGGACTAAGGAGATAGTCTTAGGAAATGCCAAAGAAAACCAAAAAGAAAAAGACAACTAACATCGAATTATGCAGAAAACTCCTTTCCATTAGCCAAGGCTAGTGCTCTCTTCAGTCCCTAGCCAGCTCTCGTCTCTGCCGCCGTACTTGTAGCAGTTTACTTCCAGGAATGGTTGGCTTTTGCAGTTTGGTGACCTTAAAGTGAGAGGTACAACAATGGGGGGAGAAGCTAGATTGCAAGAAATTGAGCAGTAAATGTGTGAAGAGGAAGTGGAGGGAGCAGATATAGTCACATAGATTGACTTTGGAAATGTGGGATATAAATCCTTAAAGATGAGATATGAGAAATACATATTGTTGTGGTTTTCATGAAAAATGAACAGTTTCATTTACAGATTAATAGAAATAGGACAAACATCTGAGCACATGAAAAAGCTATAATACTTGCCCATGTTCCCCTCTCTCAGTAGGTAACCTTCTCCTAATGACCTATACAATTCCTGTGACCTAGAGCACTTCCCAAACTCTAGTTAAGAGCATCTGATTTCCCTGCCCTGAAATTCCCTTCCCTTACTTTTCCATCTCATTGCTTAGGCTGTATATGGACCCCCAGATGGCACTGTCAAGCAAGGTAGTCTGGGCCAATCATTCTCTGAGCCAGAGGACCTGTCTGTAGGTGTTCAGGGAATTTTTCATGTGGGTGGAGCTTTCCTAGCAAGTTATTAGCCCTTCATTTGACTTTTGTTTTTCTAAACTAATATACTCTACTTTCTCAAAAGGAAAGAGAAAAATGTTTCCTTTGCTCACCTAAATTTCTCCTATGCCCTGTGGTTTTTTAACAGTCTTACAGTTAAAAAGGAAAAAAAAATTAGCCTTTCTGTGCTTCAGGTTGCCCATCTATAAAATGAAGGGGTTGAACCTGATGACCTCTGAATTTCCTTCTACCTCTTCATCTATTATCCTATAATTACATATTCCATATAATCTGCCCTTATGCCTGAGCTGTTTGATGCTATGGGATGATTATAGACATCATTAGGACCCTGGCTTCTAACAGGGCTCTATTCTGTGGGTTGTCTCTATGGTTAAAGTTCTAGACAGGGAAGATGATGCCTCTTTGTTTAGTTCTCTCCCATTGATTGAACAGACCTAAACAGGGCTGTCTTCTTCCCTGAAAATAAAATTTTCTGTTCCAGTGTCTAGTTCAGACCATCTTTGTACAGCTAGTGGGCAGTCTCTTTTGCCTGGAGTCCTCTGAGGTAACTGTCCATCACTAGTCTCCACCTACTCTTCCAAGAGGTCAACTATGGCTAAAAAGTCGGTATGGTTAATTGCCTTTACAAGATTCCCACTGATCTCCAAGGCTGATCAATAAATAGGCCAGTTGTCCAGTCTTTCCTCGACTAGGTATGGAGTAGCTTTCCTTCGATCTACTAATTTGTTCATTCCTTTCACACCAAGGTTTCTCAGCAGAACTACCTCCTACTTGGAGGTCTTGACAGCTATCTTGGACATCACACCATCATTCTTTGTCAGAGTTCTTCTGAGTTGAAGTTGCAGCTAGTACACAGCTTTTTTCAGCCTTTCTCCCAGGCAAGAGAGTAGTTTGTGTCAAAGTTTCTGCCTTGGTCAGCATAAATCCTGGCAGGGAATCTATGCACTGAGAAATACTTTTTATACAGCAGTTTAACAACTGTGAATACTTTTTGGCATTCATTTGAGAATATATTAGCATATTTGATGAATTATCAATCACTACTCCAAAAGGATATATTGGATGAAAATCAAGCAAAGAAAACTGAGGAGTGGTCCGATAGTCATGAGGAAAACCAGGAGACAGTGGTGTCCCAAAAACCCGGAGAGAAGACAGTATGAAAGAGGATAGGATAATCAACAATGTCAAAGGCTGCAGAGAGGTCAAGAAGAATAAGAACTGAGAAAAGGCTATTGGATTTGGCAATTAGGACATCATTTGTAACAGTTTTGGTGGAACGATAAGGTTAGATGCAAGATTATATGGGATTAAGAGAGTGAGAGGAGAGAAACTGAGACATTACTGCAGATTGCCTTTTCAAGTCTAGCTACAAAGGCAGAAAGGAGCTGCTAGGTGGTGCAGTGGAAAGTACACCAGTGCAGGAGCCAGGAGGGCCTGAGTTCAAATCTCACCTCAGACACTTGACACTCATTAGCTGTGTGACCTTGGGTAAGTCACTTAACCCCAATTGCCTCATCTTGGGTCATCTCCAGTCATCCTGATGAATATCTGGTCACTGGATTCAGATGGCTCTGGAGGAGAGTGAGGCTGGTGACCTGCACAGCCCTCCCTCACTCAAAACAAAGTCAAGTGCAAATCATGTCATCATTTCTCTGATGGCATGGTCTTCTTTGGCAACGAAGGACAAACACACAAAGGCAGAAGAAACATAGGATGATAATTAGCAGGGATATAAGAAAGTGAGGGGTTTTTTTTTCAGGATGAGGAAGACTTAGGCATGTTTATGGGCAATAGGGAATGAGACAGTAGACAAGGAGAGATTAAAAACAAGCGAGAGACACATTATGTGATGACTAAACTCTGACAAACTTGGCTCTTCTCAGCAATGCAAGGTTCTAAGACAATTCCAAAAGACTCATGATGGAAAATACTATCCACATCCAGAGAAAGAATTCCAGAGGCTGAATGCAGATGGAAGCCTACTATTTGCTCTCTTTTTTTTGTTTCTTCTTCCTAGTAGTTCATTCTGTTAGTTCTAATTCTTCTTTGCAACATGACTAATGTGAAAATGTTTAATGTAGATGTATATGTAGAGCCTATATCAGATTGTATGTCATCTTAGGGAGGGGGAAGAGAGAGGAGAGGAAGGGGAAGAAAATTTGGAACTCAAAAACTTGTGGAACTAAATTTGTAAATTAAAAATAAATAAATAAGTTTAAAAAAGGAAAAAAAGAAAAAAAAAACAAGTGATAGAGTGGGAGTGACAGAGAGAGCAATTTCGTACAGGAGATAGGGCAGAATTTATGTTACACAACCTCAATGGGGCCCTCACTGCTTCTATTGCAATCTTACTAGACCTCCCTTTATCAACTCACTATCTCTCTATTCAGAGCAGTTCTTACAAACTTTTCCATCCCTCCTCAAATTTCCAGTGGTTCCCCATCCTCCGGCCTTCTCCTCTGACAACCTTGCTTCATATTTTACTGAAAAAAAACTGAAGTAATTTGCAGTGAACTCTTTCATCTCTTGTCACTCAGATACCTTCTGCCATTATCTCCTTTTTCACTCTTGCCTCCCATGATGAAGTGACCTTATTCCTTACCAAGAATAGCCCCAAGAGACATACTAGTTATGAGATCTAGCATCTCCCCATTTTCTAAAATTGCAAAGCACAAGTAATGGGGAAATGTGGCTCTCACCTAAAAACCAGAAAATATGATGTGAAGTTGTATAGTAGTACTAGAAGTATCATATGTTGACTCCACTTAGGTCAGCTCTCAGTATTCCTAACATATGTTCGATATACAGTTGAAATGCTCATAATATGGGTCTCCTTGAAGTTGGTAAGATGTGATTTGGGACTTCTTACCTGCCAAAGCTATCATAAATTTGTAGTGGACCCAGTCAGAATAGTTGTGTGATTTTCTTCATCATCATTCAGCAGCACATGGATTAGGAACAAAGGTGGTGAATGGTGGGAATGATCTAAGGTTAAGGCGGAAGCATAACTGGTGACATAAGGGGGCTAGGGATCAAGAGGAGGAGAATGTATTGGTTCACCAAGGGATCAAGATGGATAAAAGAGGACAAAGTGGCTAGTGCTGGGGAAATGGTCTGGGAGAGAATTGAGGGGTCAAGGATTGGACATCTTGGTGAGGACAGAAAGTTGTCAGAGAAGGCAATGAGAGAGATAAAAAGTTAATAGATTGTTTGGATTAGGGGATTTCAGAATTCCTGAACACAGAGATGGTATATTTGTGGGTAATGGCAAGATCAAGGATATGATCATCTTTGTGTGTGACTGAGGTAGAGTGGAGGAAAATCTCATGGGACATGAGTAGGTTGAGAAGTTGAGTTGTTAAGATGTTTGAGAGAGACATGTATGTTGAAGCCTCCTAGTATGAGGGCAGCAGTTGGGAAGGAGAGAAAACTTGTGAATCATGTATCAAATTCATTGAAGAAGGAAAGGAAGTGACCTGGGGATCTGTAGACAACAGCTACCAGGATTTTGATTGAATAGTAGATATGAATAGCATGAACCACTCAAAGGAAGAGAAATGACTAACAACTGATGGAGATAGGGAGAAAAGGTGGAAGAAGCAATGGAGAGCAAGTAGTTCAACAACCCAGTCTTGACCTCTGAGCTAAGGAGAATGACTAAAGGTATAGTTAGTACCGGAAAAGGTGGACAGAGAGGCTGTCATCTGAGAGAGCCAAGTTTCAGTCGTAGCAGTAGATGGAAAAAGTGGCAGAGGGAAAGATTTAGGATGAAGGGAAATTTGTTGTCTACAGAACTGGCATGCTACAGGGTCATAGTGGAAGGGCTAGGGGGTGTTTGGTTGAAATTCTGGGGTGGGAGGGTTGAGAGGAGTGAGAATAAGGAATCAAGTGGTGGAGGATGGGCAGTAAGGTTTCCATGATGATCTAAAGGAGTTCAGAATCAGTGCTATCATTGAGTGAAGGGTGTCACCACACATGCAGTATGAAATGGAAGCACATGGTCAGAGAGTCAAATGGGAGGCTCTGCTTTACTACTACTCTTTCCTCCAAAGGGTGGAGATTAGGCAGGAAAAGGGGACAGCAGGTAGTGGAAGTAACAATTGCACAGGAAGAGAAAGAAGTCCTATTCTCCAACAGCTTTCTTCTACTTCTTACCTTAAGGAATAGGTGCAGAAGGAGATGTGATGGGAGATCTGAGGTCAAGTTAGGTTATTCCTCTTTGCAGCAGATTCTCCAGATTCCAGTTGGGAGATTGAGTTGGCGGCAGGAGGTGGAAGATGTCTTATGCTAGCACAGGTGGAAATGATTGCTTTAGGGTAGATGGAAAAGGCCAGGCCCTTTGCTGCCTTCCCTCTGGGGACAAGTTGGACTCAGCAGGAGATCGAGGGCACAAGGCATGGCATTGTCACCTGAGGAGGCTGGTGAATGGGGCAAAAACAGGAAAATGGAGACTCCCAGCACAAGGGGAAGTCCTTTGGTACAGAATAGTGTAGAGACATTGGATTCCAGCCTGTAGCTTGCAGTATTCTGGTAGAATTTTGAATTGATTGGAGTTGAATCCAATCTGTAATGACAATACTAGGGTAGTGGGTCTGGATATAACAGAACTTCAGCATTTACCTTCCTGTTGACACCATTTCTTTAGGAAGCTAAAACTTACTCTAATATAGCCCACTTACGGAAGTCTTTATATCTTAGTTATTCAAGTCCCAGTCTTATTTTATAAGCGTAGTATGTATGTTCTGGCTCACTCTAAAAGCCAGTCCTGCTTCACCTATGACAATACCATGAGAGGTTTGTGGTTTTTCTTCCCTGTTGCCATCAGTTTGAGCCCCAACCAGCTGTGTTACTTCCCATTGTTAGGAGCCTGTGACTCCTACACAGTTCCATTTAACCACTGGATACTGAGTAGCTTTTACAAAGGTATATTTACTTCAAAGATACAGCAAAAAGAAAAATGCAAGTATTTTCCCTCATTATCTCAGGGATATTCTCTCTCCCATATCACCTCAGTCTCTGGAGGGAGTAGGCTCAAAGCTTAGCTCAGTTCCTACATACTACAGACCCCACCAAGTTCACCTCCAAAGGTAGCATCTCTGCTGGTTGAGTCCCTGTCTCACCACTGCTGGGTTGGGGTTCCACAGGTCACTCCTCAAGGTGACTTCTTACTCCCTAGCACAAGGATGCTGCACTGGCTCTAGAACTCAGACTCTGGAATGCTTGGGATGTCAGGGCATCCTCTTAACTCTTCAAACTCACAAAGTCATAGATTCCAAAACTCTTCAACTGAAAGGGAAAAAAAATAATCATAGAGGACATGGACAAAGTCTGTTTCATAAAGTCATATGGCTTTAGAGGTGAAGAGGCCCCATGGCTGCTTACTGCACTGGATAGAGTGAAGGAGTCACTGTATGAGGGAAATAAAATGTGGCTCAAGCTGACAGGCCTTGGCAGCCAATCAAAGACATTCTTCTTCAATACACGGTTACATGACTGGAGCTGGTAGGGAATGTCTACACAAGCTCCACATTCTCTCTAAGTCACTTTCCCTAAATATCATTAGGATATAAGTTATATGTGCATTTAGGAAAAACATATTTCCATATAAGTCATATTATAAAAGAAGATACAGACCTAAAGGAAAAAAAAGACCATAAAAAAGTGAAAATAGTATGCTTTGATCTACATTCAGATTCTATCAGTTTTTTCTCTGGAGGTGGATAGTATCAGTTCAGTTAAGTCTTTCCAGGTATTTCTGAAATCAGCCTGCTGACCACTTCTTATTGCACAATAGTATTCTATTACAATTATATACCACAACTTGTTCAGTCATACCCCATTTGATGGGCATCACCTCAATTTCCAATTCTTTGCTACCATAAAAAGAGGTGCCATGAATATTTTCATACAAATAGGTCTTTTTCCCTTTTTAAGAATCTCTTTGGGAAAGAGTTAGAAGTGGTATTGCTGGATCAAAGCGTATGTATGCACAGTTTTATAACCCTTTGAGCATAGCTCCAAACTGCTCACCAGAATGGTTGGATCAGTTCACAACTCTACCAGCAATGCATTAGTGTCCCAATTTTCCCATATCCCCTCCAACATTAGTCATTTTCCTTTTCTGTCAAATTAGTTAATCTGATAGGTGTGAGATGGTATGTCAGCATTGTTTTAATTTGCATTGCTCTAATCAACAGTAATTTATAACCTTTTTTCATATGATTATAGAAAGCTTTGATTTCATCTGAAAACTGCTAAACTGCTTGTTTATATCCTTTGACCATTTCTCAATTGGGAAATGACTTGCACTCTTATAAATTTGATTCAGTTCTCTGAATATTTGAGAAAAAAGGTCTTTATCAGAGGTGCTTGCTGTAAAAATTGTTTCCCAGATTTCTGCTTTCCTTCTAAGCTTGGTTACATCAGTTTTATTTGTGCAAAAACCTTTTAATTCAGCATAATCAAAATTATCCATTTTACATCTAGTAATGCTCTCTATCTCTTCTTTGGTCACAGATTCTTTGCTTCTCCATAAATCTGACAGATAAATTATTCCTTGCTGTCTTAATTTGCTTATTAAATCATGTACCCATTTTGACCTTATCTTGCAGTACATATATATTCAAGCCTTTTCCTAATGTTGGTTCTGTAAGCCTCAGACACCCCAGCACCAAAGTTCCCTTCTCAGAAGTAAATCTAGCCTACACATCATCCTCTTCCTAGTAGCTGTAACAGAAAGTGGCTGTTTAAGTTGTCTCTTGATGGTAACATCCCCTTATAACTCCTTTGTCTCTTCCAAGGAGAAGAGTTGTTCCTACAGTTCTACCTCTCACAAGATATTCTGTTATTTCTTACCAATGAATCAGAATCTGAGGTGTGGTTCCCTTGCTTTTATAACCCATCTACAGAGCATGTTCTGGAGCCCTTTGAGAATACGTCTTCCTGAGGCAGGACCGCTAGGTTTCCCAGTGGATAGAGTACAGGGCACAGGAGTCAGGAAGACCTGAGTTCAAATGTGGACTCAGACTTCTACTAGCTTTGCGACCCTAGGTAAGTCACTTCACCCTGTTTACCTCAGTTTCCTCATCTTAAAAAATGAGAAGGAAATGGCAAACCATTGTAGTATTTTTGCCAAGAAAACCCCAATGGCCTCACAAAGAGTCAAATACGGCTGAGCAACTTCCTAAGGTTAAGTTTTCCTTGCAAACTCTGATCTTGTGCTCCATTTTGTATCTTGTTTCTTCAGCTTGTTGCAATGTGGCAGAGGTTGCCAAAGATTAATTCTTACTAGATGCTACTTTATTTCTGGCAGCTGCAAACTAGCTCCAATCTAGGTCTCATTCATTCCTTCAAGCTTTTCTTTCCTGGATTAATGCGCCATATTATTGCTGCGTTGTTCCACCAGCACTAAATTGTATCTCTTGCAAACAAGCTTGTTGTATGATTTCAGACTGGGTACTCTCCAAGTCCAAAGACTAAACCTCTAAGGTTGGGGTCGGGCAAAATACTGCCAGCTCCCCCAGCCAAATCTAGCTGCCCCCAGGTTTTGTATAGCTTGTGAGCTAAGAATGGTTTTTACATTTTAAAATGAAGTTGTATTGTATTCAACAATGTAAAAGGGGGTATGCAAAAAGAGGCAGAGGCCCAGATGTGACCCTCCGCCATGGTTGGTGGAGGACTCCTGGAGCATCCTACTTATCCGTTCTTCTAACTCAGGCACACACTAGTTTTGTGGAGATTCTGTAACCTGGTTAACCCAAACTTCTCTATTTTGTTCCCTAGGGAAACGTGTTTCTTTTTCATAGAAGTTTTCCTAATATAGACCCAAGATACGTCTCTGCAATAAGACCTTTAAAAGGGGTTTCTTTCTGTCATATGAAATCCACCTTCTATCTCCTCCATGGGAGGCATTTCTCTTGCAGCCACAATTGATGTGTCTTCAGTTCACTTCACAAGAGAGGTTTCTTTTCCTGCAGCAGGAACCCTAGTTCAAAGGTGAGTCTTCTTTCTGGCTTGAGTACTCCTCTCAAACTGTACTATCAAGTCTCTTTGAACATCATGTCCTTTATTATCTTGACCAATTCCTCCTCAGGAGTGGATATGTGTGGAAATAACTCCCTAAGTGCTGTTTCCTCTCAATATATCCAGTATTTTTGAATAATCAAATGCATAGAGTAATAACTGAGTGGCCTTCCCTGCCCATTATTAATTAAACAAATGTTATTAATTCCTTTTCAGTTGCCAACTTGTTTAATTTTATTTTTGAAATTAAACTTTATTGATATTCTGTTTTTTAAAACATCACCTAAATTCCCCACCTACCTATACCAAGGGAACTATGCCTTATAATAAAGAAATTTTAATAGTATATTATTTTTCTAATTACATGTAATGACAATTTTTAACATTCGTTTTTTAAAAATTTTGAGTTCTAAATTTTCTTCCTCCCTCCCCATCCCTAAGCAATTTGATATAGGTTATGTATGTGCAATTAAGTGAAACACATATCTATATTAGTCATGTGGTGAAAGAAGAAATAGGCTAAAAGAAAAAAAACACAAAAAATAAAGTTAAAATAGTATGCTTAAATCTGCTTTCCAATTTCATCCGTTCTTTCTCTGGATGTGGACAGCATTTTCCACCGTAAGTCATTTGGAATTGTCTTGGATCACTGTATTGCAAAGAAGAGCTAAGTCTATGGCTAATCATCATGCAGGGTTGCTGTTACTGTGTACAGTGTTCTCTTGGTTCTATTCAGCATCAGTTTTTGTAAGTTTTCCCAGGTATTTCTGAAATATACCTGTTTGTCATTTCTTGTAGCACAACAGTATTCCATTACATTCATATACCACAACTTGTTCACATTCCCCAATTGATGGACATCCCCTCCATTTCCAATTTTTTGCTACCACAAAAAGAGCTACCAAGAATATTTTTGTATAAATAGGTCTTTTGCCCTTTTTAAAAAAATCTCTTTGGGATATAGTGGTATAGTGGTCCTGCTGGATCAAAGGGTACATATGCACACTTTTATAGCCCTTTGGGTATAGCTCCAAATTGTTTACCAGAATGGTTGGATCAGTTTACAACTCTACCAACAATACATTAGTGTCCCAATTTTTCCATATTCCCTCCAACATTTATCTATCATATTAGGCAATCTAATAAGCATAAGGTGGTATCTCAGAGTTGTTTTAATTTGCATTGTTCTAATCAATAGTGATTTAGAGCATTTCTTCACATGGCTATTGATAGCATTGATTTGTTCTTATATAAACTGCCTTTTCATATACGTTGACCATTTATCAATTAGGAAATGGCTTTTTACAGTAAAGAATTTTAAAAGAGGAAGAAAAAATTCAGCAAAACTAATGAGATCCAATATATATACGTATATATATATATACATACATACATACATATAAGATGTTATATTCATTGTTTGAAAAAAAAGAGTAGTTTTCTTCTCTTATTTCTTCTTGGGGCCAAATTTGGTCATAATAATTATGCCACATTCAATTTTAATTGTTAGTTGTTAAACTATTTTAGTCATTATTAATACTGTTTTCCTGGTTTTGCTATTTACTGTTGCATTGCATTCATGTGCCACAGTTAGGCTACTCCCTAATTGATGCACAGATAGGTGGAGAGTAAATAGTCCTGAGTTCATATCTGGCCTCAGAATCTAACTGGCTCTTCGATACTGGACAAGTCATTTAACTGATGTCTGCCTCAATTTCCTTATTTGTAAAATGGGGATAATAATAGCATCTACCTCCCAGGGTTGCTTTGGAAGACCTTAAATGCGATCACGTACTTTGTCTCCCTTTCTTTGCTACCATAAGAAGTTCCATAAACACTTTGGTGAGTATGAGAGCTTTCTTTTTGTCACTGACTTCCTTGTGGAATTTTTTACCTTTTAAAAAATTGTTCTTATTTTCATTCATCGGGTTCCCTTCTAAGATCAGGAGCCCCTTATGAATTTCCATCTCAGAAACATCATAATATTTTTCAAGCAAGTTCAATAGATCTAACCATGTTAGTATTCAACAATCAAAAAAAGTTTATACCCAACATTTAAAATTATACCACACAGATACAATAAAGCAATACTCTAAGCAAATGATTCCTAGTAGATAAGCAGCAAACATACATGCAAATCAGCAGTAACGTGACAATAGCAACACTTAAGTCATGAACCACCAATTGATAACTAGACAACATTGTTTGCTGGAAAGGGCTCTGAATTCTTGTCTCTCATCTGGGATAGTCTCTGCCTATCTTTTTGTTCTGTCTTCTCTTTACTCACAAGTTCCTTTATCAAAGACTGGCAGACAGCTAGTTTAGGAGTATAGGTCAGCCTACTTTGACCCACAGTTTGAATCCCTGCTCCAAAGTCTCTTGAATCACTCCTTTATGGGAAATGGGCAAAGCCAGGTTACCTGCAGAAATTCTCAGAGTTGATCGTGAATACCTTTTTACATTAAGATGCCACTGTTTTGGTACCCTTTCCTAGGAAAAGAGGATTGAGTTCAGACAAGAATCAAAAATGAAAATCCAGGCCAAATACACAGAGTACATAATTACCATCGTCCAGATCTCCTCTCTGATGAACTTGCTGTCCAGGCCTCAGAGGTTCCCAAATTGGCCCTGGGGGGCATTGGAATGATCCAGGGAGGGGCAGTAGTAGCCTTGGGTGCAATTTAGGGAAGGAGGACCTTGAATAAAAATAAGGGGGCAGTTTGTGTTCATCCTTCATTGCCAAAGAAGGCCATGCCATGAGAGAAATGATGACATGACTTGCATTTGACTTTGTTTTGAGTGAGGGAGGGCTGTGCAGGTCACCAGCCTCACTTCACCTCCAGGGTCATCTGAATCCAGAGAGCTGATATTCCTCAGGATGACTGGACATGACCCAGGATGCACTGGGAGACCTTGGGCCCTTTAGGCCAAGGTCTTTGCAGGTACTCATTTAGGGTGAGGCAATGAAGGGGGCAGTGGAAACTTAAAGAAGAGAATATAAGAAAAATCTGAAAAACGCTTTGTACATGTTTCATCTGTTGTGTAACTGAGTTAAAGTTATACGGATTACATTGTTTTCCAAATAAACACACAAAATGTAAGTTACAACTAATCAATGGTCAAGCTAGAGGACAGGTCTTAACAAGCAAGTGTGCATTGTTAGGAAGTCCTACACACATCCAGCAGGAATATGCATGTGTAATGACTTATTTATAATATGATACTATACGGTTACATAATGCAAAATTGCATCATCAAAATTTCAATGTAGGAAAATCCCCACAAATTTACAATAAATTATTAAATTTAAAGTGTGTTATTTAAAAATATGTATATATATATATATATATATATATATATATATACATATATATACACACACATACACACATATTTGTTGAAATGGACATAAATTTTTAGGAAACTATCAAAGTAGATTTCCAGAGGGGCACTGAGTAAATTTTTAAAAGGGGGAGGTGGCCCAAATAGAGAACCTCTGCTTTAGATCCAAGGAAATACAGGATCCAGGGAAACATAAGCACATGATACCAGTCTCTAACTATTTCTCCCAGTGGATCAGCATCTAAGGCTAAATAGAACAAAGGCTGAGATGAGGGGAAGGAGCTCAAGTACACCAATATTAAGCTTCTACAAATTTTCTTGGAGTCTTATCTAACAGTTCACTCTCACATTCTCCCCCACACACTTGCCTTGTATCAGACAAATAATGGAGCTATTTGACAATGGTTCACCAGCACTGATGGTAGCACAGACTTTAATAGCCACAGCATTTATTTGTTTTTAATTTTCTTTTTTACTGTGAACTTAAACATCAACAAACATAAATATTTCAATATATAAATGACAATGGGAAAAGAGGGCTATATGTAAGTTGGTGAACTTTTACTATGTACAGTTTTTCTCTGTTTTGTTTTTTTCAGTCTATCACTTCTGGATGGGGCATGGTCAGTAGACAAAGTTACTTTGTAAAATGGCCTCATGGCTGCTGGGTTTGAATCCATCGAAGATGGGCTGGGTTGGGTCTTCTAAGTTGCTGTTCAGGGCCTCATTGCTGGGCTGAATTTAGGGTCTCACTGGAGCTTTGACTGTTTTTACTCTGACCTTTCAAATCTCACAAAACTTGAATGGCTAGTCCATTCCATCTCTGATACTTCTTTACCTAAGAACAGGAAAAAACAGATATAACAAGAGACGATGCAACAGTAGAGCCATAGGCTTATGGGCCACAGATAGTCTGGGTGGGGAAATAAAGGCCAGAGACCTCTTTCCTCAAATAAAAGTATAACCCATTTGCTCCTTCTATCCCATGGCCTTCTGCCTCTATCCCATGGTCTCTTCCTCTGAGTGGTAAATTCTAAATTCCTTTCTGAACCTCCATTTGGAGAAGCTCCCATGCCAGCCATCTTGCTTGCTTTCTTCAGACTCAGATTAGCCTATGAAGCCCCAGGAAACCTCTTCACCTCTGCCCTACAGCCTTCTTCTCATGGTGGAAGCACTATAGTCTCTTCTTCCAATTGACAAGTTCTATTCCAACTCTCCATTTGAGTAAGAACCCACAGTAGCCATCATCCATCATGTTCTCTTCAGACTGGGACCAGTCCATGACACCCCAGGCCACCTCTTCCCTTTCCTTTCCCCCACCCAACATGAGTAACCACCCTGTTCTCCACCTTCCTAAACTCCTCTTTTCAGCTCCCTTTTATGTATTGTTTTCCTTCTCTAGAATGTAAACAGGGACTGCCTTTCTTTTTGTTTGTATTCAGTGCCAATGCCTAACACATAGTACATGCTCAATAAATGTTCCCTCTCTCTATCTATCCAGTTATCTTACTTGAATATATTCAAAAAACAAAGGAAAATGAGAGATGCTCCCTTTGACTGGTCAGTACCTTTTAATTCCTTTTGAATGCATACCCATACCCAGTTTGAGGTCAGCGGCCAATTAAAACTCTGTTTCATGGACCAAAAAAAGAGACTAACTATATGCTCATATTCTGAAACCCATGTACGGACTGCATCAGCCAAGCATTCCGTGCATGCCTCTATGAGTTGAGTTTGGCCAGTCTTCTGTTTCACTCTTCCCTTGAGAAAAAAAATTGCCATCCTGGGCAAACTGATTGGGGTTTGTTTTGAAAACATTATCTACACCCCAAGTACTGAAAGTTATCTTGACTCTGACCCACTGTTCCTGTACCTGCTTGTCAATTAATGTTGGGAGAAGGCATCACCCAATCCCTTGATATTTGTCACATACTCAAGTCATCCCCAACCTGGTCATACCTAGAAATTGTCACAAACTTGCAACATTAGGAAGGAACGGAGAAGCAAGCGTCCAATCACCTTTGCTGCTGTGGACTTCTCTGAATTGTCTTTATCTTATTATTAAAGTTACCACTAAAAGCTACCTTGACCTTAATACCTTAATAAACTGCTTTCAGTTTTCTTTGTGGGCAGCTGCTAGGCGGCACAGTGGATAGGGATCAGGCCTGGAGTCAGGAAGACTAATCTTCCTGAGTCTAAATCTAGTCTCACAGACTTACTCGCTGTGTGACCACACTAGCACAAGTAACTTAACCCTGTTTGCCTTGGTTTCCTCACCTCTAAAATGAGCTGAAGAAGGAAATGGTAAATCACTCCGGTATCTTTGAATGAGAAAACTCCAAAAGAAATCACAAAGAGTCCAACAGGACTGAAAATGACTGAACAAATTCTTTTTGTCCTGAGTTTTGCCTTGTTAATCATGGTAAAAGCCTAAACAAAGAATTTTCCTTTCAACACAAGTCCAGAACAATTCTGTGAGATCCTAGGGAGGTATAATTATTTTTCTTCTTGAATTATTCTCCACTCTCAGACAGGAAAGAGTCTCAAAATAGTCAAGATGTTATAAAACTTGTATAGTTCTACATGTACAGGTGAAAGTCCTAATTTGTTCTCATATACATAGTAATGCAAATTTGGCAATGAACATTTCACAAAGTTTACCTAATATCACTTCTTGATTTGTTATAAGGCGCTGTCTTAGTGCTTGAAATTGCTTTTTCCAACTCAAAAGTAATAAAGTAAAGAAAAAGAGAAAATCAGTTCCTATTTTAGAAGGAAACTGGTCCCAGTTGTGCTTTCCAGACTGAGTGGAGCTCTCTCCCCCTAGGGATTTCGCACCTAAGGTCAGCTAACTGTAATCTGCATCCCCTTAGGTGAGAACCCAAAACAATGGTGTGTAAGAGAGTGGGGAGAGACTGAAGCTTTTCAACTCTCTCTTTTTTAGTAATGGCCTTCCTTATACTTTGGATTCTCACTAATAAAGTAGGTTCACCCATGTAAAATCCTACTGTCTTCTGACAACATAGGACACTCAAACTTAACTCTAGGGATTTCTGAAACACATAGGGAGTCCAAAAGGAAATCTGGGCAAAGTCTCTAGGTGTCCACTTTCTACAGAGGGCACACTAAAATTATCCAATGGATCATTGCCACTGAAAGGGCAATCCAAATGAAATTCTAAACTAATCTTTCTTCTCACACTGGCAGCATCTACGAAAACATAACCAGCTAAATCAGGAGATGCCTTTCTGCTCTGTGTTTCTTTCCTGAGCACAGGTGATTAAATGGTGATCCTGATGGACATTCACAGCTTTAAAAGCAGCCTTGTGAGTCCAAGAGAAACTGTACTACCAGGTCTCTCAGTTGGAAGTGAATGGCAGCAGGAGTTTTTACATGGGTGAGGATAGATAGTGGTCAAGATGGTGGTTTGATCTGCATGGCACAAACTGCTTGCTATCTCTCTCTCTGAGGGGCTATTATTTGTATCAAGTTGGCTTCCATGCCCTGTTGAAAGTAGGTGGTTGGCAATTTGTAGGAATGGTTGACCTCTTCCTTATAGTAGTTATCTTGCCCTGAATGACGGCTGTGAGGATTGGGCTGGAAGCAGGATTGGTAGCCTGCTTCCCCCACATTATGGGGGTGCCAATGTAGCACCCAACTAACTTACTATACTGGAAGTCATGTAGTAGAAAAAGTACTGAGCAAAGTCCCAGGACCTACACTTCTTTTTTGCTACTTGGTCAGCCTTGGGTAAATCAGTGAACTTCTCTGAGTCTCATTTTCCTGATACATAAAATGAAGGGATGGGACAAGATGACTAAGAGGGCCCCTCTCAGCTCTAAATTATTACATGCTATCCTTCATTCTTATCATATGACTGGTTTACCTTCCTTTTTAATCATAGTAATGAAATACCTACCTCACAGGATCGCTGTGAGGATCAAATAACATAATGCATATAAAAAGCGTTTTAATAACCATAAAGAGCTTTATAAATGTCAGATATTTACAGTTTATAATTATGTACTCAACTTTATAGAAATACACTGTAGTGTGATTTTATCAGGATTTAGAGGACATGAGTTTGAATTGTGGTTCTGGTGCTTACTACTTGTATGACCTTGAGCAAGTCAGTGAATTTCTTCAGGCCTCAGTTTTCTCAACTGTAAAAGGAGAAGGTTGGCCTAGGTGACCAAAGATTCCTCCTAACTTTGAATCTGTGACTCTTCTTTGTATGTATTTAGTACAGTGCCTGATGCACACAGTAAGTGCTTAATAAATGCTAGTTGAATAACTACAGTTTTCTCTTATTCTATAACATGTTTCATAATAATGATATTGCAGTTTAACTTTTGCAAACATGAAAAACTTTTTCTTAGTTGACTCAGAATTTTTAAAAAACAAAACTAAGTAAAAGTCAATTTCATTAATTAAACGGCTTCATTTTTTTAAAGTTATGAATCAAGCTAGCCAAATTTGTTTTCCAATATTCAAGTTCTAGCTCCTCCATGGAGGTTTCTCTGATGACTCTAGCATATTATTAACTTTTCTCATCTTAATTTCTATGGTAGTTCTATATAACATAAATTTTAACACTTTGTCATATATTTATTTTGTCTTATTCTCTAGTTGTTTACATTCTATTTTTACAATAAGAACATGGGCTCTTTAGGGTCAGGGACAGTGTCTTTTTCACTGTTCTGCACACATAAGACTAGTGAACTTGGCGTCATGAAATCTTGGATTCAAATCCTATCTCAGGTACTTGTTAACTATATGACCATGGACAATCTCTCTGTGCCTCAGTTTCCTTATTCATAAAAGAAGGGGGTTGGACTTGTTGGCCTCCAAGATCCATACCAGATATGACCCTAAGACTTTGAACTGGGAGATGACTAAGCTAACACCAGGATCTTTGTGGATGGACTGTTGGGTATGAATGTTAGACAAACTGATCATCTAGCAGTTGGAAATTTCTGCTTAATCAAAAAGCATCTGTCCTTATATGAAATAAATTTGAGAAAACAACTAGAATTCAATTGCAGTATGAAGTCACTGCATGCAGTTTGAACCATCTCCTGGTGAAAATAACCTGACCTTTCATTTGAATAGAGGCAAGGAGAATGACACAGGGGAGCTAAATTAATTTTAAAAGCAAGTTAAAGAAATTAAGTATTGTAACTCCTTTGAAAAAGAGATTAGGAGAAGAACTCATTAAGATTCACCAAATTCTGAATAGCACTGAGGGTTGGGATGCTACAAAGCTATTTGACCTAGAGTCAAGAACAAGGAGAGATGTGACAATAAGATTAGCCAGAGCTGGGCACTACAGGAATTCAGAAAGGAATTTTGGAACAGAGTAACATAAATGTGGACTCAACGACCCAGGGCAGTAAGAGAGATGACTCTTGGATATAGTTTTAAGAAAGGAATTGAACAAGTTCTCTTTAGAAGGCAACAAAAGGTGGCCAGGGTAGAATGGCTCCCTTAACCCCCCTTTTCATCCTTGTATTCTGGATGCTGAGTTGGCTGAAATTTGCAATCATCTCCTTTGTATTAGCATGTGGTGTTAAAACATTATTTGTTAGACTGAAGCTTCCATCAGCCCAGTCCTTTTCCTATTTGAAGCTGGTTTAAGCCAGTGCAGACAAGAGAGCAGCCTCCTCCCTCCTCAGGGACGGATCTCACAGAGTGCCAGGAGCCTTTCTTAGCTAGGGTCAGAAGGATTTCAAATCTGACACTTTCAGTTTCATGGTAATAACATGACCAGTCCTAAAGGCAAAAATACAGAAAGCTGATCAAGTAGAGCTGGTCTCTGAGAGCTGCTTCTAATACAGAATTGTAGATACATGTGATGATTTTGAATTATAATTCATGAAGCAGGAATGAATATTCTTGTCTCAAAGAGTCCACAGAGGAAAGGTATAGATGCTCTGACAAAAGAAAAAAAGCCATATTGCTTTCACCATGTTTCTGTTTCTAGTTTGCACTTTAGGAAGATCATTTAGCTGGGGAAATGTTCTCTGGACAGGCAGTGAAAGATATACTGAGCACAACATGGCCAGCCAAGGATTTTCTAAAACTGATTCTTTTCTCAAAGTTCTTGTGATTGTTTCAGTCACCTTCCTGATACCATGCATTAGGAAAAATAAAAGCACCTTTTGCCACTTTCTGAATAAATTGTCATCATCTCAGGCTTGGTCTTCTAGACAGATGTAATGGGACAGGAGAGGGAGTGTCTCAGCCTTTTGAGTACTCCTCACGGATCACTATGTAAGCAAGTGTTCTTACAGTAGACAAAAGGGGGATTGACTGGTTCTCAGTGGCAGGTGAAGGGAATGGAATGTTGGAGCCATAGGTTCTGTGGCAAGTGGTAAATGAGTGGGAGATATTTCAAAGTAGGGGGTCTGAAGATAGGTTAATACAGGAGTTCTTAACCATGAGCACAGGTAAGTTCTTTGCCTGAATTATCTAATTTGATCTGCAGAACAACCCTGTGAGGAAGATGCTATTATTACCCCATATTACAGATAAGGAAACTGAAACCTAAGAAGGTTAACAGACCTGCCTCCATGGTTACAGCTTAGTAAGTTTCAGAGGCAGCATTAAAACCCAGATTTCTCTGGACTCAAAGTCCTACTCTCTTTCCTTTACTCTACTCAAGGCATCTAAGTCATGTGGGAGATATGAAAAAGAATAAGACATCATGGATTCTACCCCTCCAGGGGAACATAACTCATTTAGAAGAATCAAATATATACTTATGGAACATTAAATGATTACATACCAAATGAGGGCTACACGAGTTTAGAAGAGAGAGAAATTGCTGTAGGATAGAGAGTTCAGGGAAGACTTTATAGAGCAAGTAGGATCTGAGCTGAGCTTTAAAGGACATGTGCACAAGATTTAAATAGGTAGAAAGGAGGGGACAGGGCAAATAAAGGCGCCCCTATCTGGTAGATGAGAAGTCATGAATGACTAGACATGTCAATTCTGACAAGAACAGAGGATTCATGAAGGAGAGGAAAAAAGTTGGAAAAACATGTTACGGTCAGACTGGAATGTGTGCATTTTTGTTGTTGGAAGAGGAATAAAAAAGAATATTTTGAGTGGAACACTGATAATGTGCAAAGAGAGGAGGGACACAGATTATATTTCATTCTGAGAGAAAACTCCCTCATATAAATATACTGAGGATCTATTTGAAAAAAAGGTACTAACTGGGATAAAGATGGATGCATTGCAATGTGGTCCATTGTTTAAGTGGATCAAGTCAATCAATCAATCCCTATCCCACTTAGGCCTGATAGCTTTATAGACTTAAGTGTGAACAAGGCCTGGACATCTCTGACAACCAACCCACTTGGTTGAAGGAATGGGCCACACTCTAAGGGCATATATAATACCAGTGGACCAGTTTGGAATTGGAAGATTTGATCATCTAGAAGCTTAGTAGAAGAATACTCCAGCCAAGGAATTACTTGGAAGAGGGGAGAAAGTAGAGATCCTGGTCCCTTCCCACCAATTGTGTGACCAAAGGAGGATCTTATGAACTTTGTAATCAGAGGATTTAGACTTTATATGGTTGATAACATCGTTATGACGTCAGTGTCTGGTGGAAGTGTCTACATCAGGAGCTGAGGAAAGATTGGAAACAATGAAGAAAGGCAGATTCAAGGCTCTAGGAAGCAGCCCAGGAGAAAAACTACACCATACTTAGAGCAAAAATCTTAAGGATTCATGCAAAAGGACTTTCAAAAGTTGTAAGCTAACTACTTTACCACATGTGCTTTCTAAGCTTGAGCCCACTTTCTCCCGGACAGTATATGTAATGGTGGTAGTATATAATGTGTCATGGGAAGCTAGGTGGCATAGTAGATAGAGAGTCAGGCCTGGAGTTACGAAGACCCAAGTTCAAATCTGGCCTCAGACACTTACCAGCTGTATGACTCTGAGCAAGTCACTTAAACCTGATTGCCTTGGTTTCCTCCTCTGTAAAATGAATCAGAGAAGAAAATGGTAAGCACTCATCTATCTTTACCAAGAAAACTCCAAATGGGGTCATGAAGAATCAGTCATAACTGAACAACAAAAGAACGTTCCATAAGGTTTTAGAGGGAATGTTTCATATCAGCTATACCACTAAAAGGTAATTAAGTCTGGATGTTTAATTGATTTCACTCACAATCATGGAGGAGGGAGAAGGAAGCACTTTGGGCTATACCTAGATCCTTGAAGAGAGATTGAGCAAGTTGCTCTCTGGGAATCTAGTTTGAGAGTTAGGGTTTGGAGAGTAGCTCCAGAACTGCACTACAATTGTTTTCAGAGTTTTCGGTGGTAAACTATAAGATCAAATAATTATTTGGGGATTATTGAATGATTATATAAGGGTTGTTGGGTTCATACCTAACAGAAAGTTGGATTCTCTTGAATTTTACATCATGTTAGAGATGAGTCACTGCTTATGAGAAAGCCCTAATTTGAAGGATTATCAATCAAGACAGGAGGGGACAAGATGACCAGATCAGAAGATAGAATCAGGAAAGGAAGCTGAGCACAGAGGAAGTCAGGGATGGAAGATATAGAAGGTAATAAGGGAAGCTATTTACAGAGGACGGACATAGACACTAACAGGAACTAAGATTCAGGTAGGCGCTGCAATTGTTTTGCTGGGAGTCGCATTGATGGGAATAGAAGTATTACTGTGCTGGGAGCTGATGGTTTACAGAAAATCTGATAAAGTCACGTAAACTCTTCAGTGGCTATATAATCTGACTGAAGAAAGCAGATACTATTTGAAGAGCTATCTGCGCTTATTGCCCTCTTAGAGCCATCTAGAGTTTGAGAGAGGAGAAGACTTAAGGATGCTGGTGTTGCCCTTTATTGCCCTCTGTAGCTTAAGGGAGAAGGAAGGAAAAGTTGTTTTGCAACTGTTTTGAGCTATATTGGGAAAAAATAATATTTTATATATGTATGTATATACACATAAATATGTATTCTATATACATAATATTTTTTAAATTAAATTTTATTTTTAGATCTGCATTCTCTCTCTTCTACTCTCTTACCCCCATGCCTACCCCGAAATTGAGAAAGCAAGAAAAATAAAAGTCCCACTACAAACACATATAGTTAAACAAAACAAAATCCACTAGGCCATGTTAAAAAAAAAGTTTCGATCTGTATTCTGAGTCCATCACTTCTCCATCAGGAGGTGAGTACCATGTTTCATCTTGAATCATCTGGAATTTTATTTGGTCATTTTGTTGCTCAGAGTTCCTAAGTTTTTTAAAGTTTTTTGTATTTATGTTCTTGCTATTAGCATATAAATTATTTTGCTTTTGCTTACTTCACTCTGCATCAGTTATCAATCAATAAACATTTATTAAGTGTCAACTATGTGTCAGGCACTGTGCTAAAGTATTGGGGATACCAATATGAAAAAAAAAACCAGACCCTGCCCTGGGCTTACAATCTAGTGGGGGAAGACAACACACCAAAGGAAACTGAAAAGTGGGTGGAAGAAAAAGGAGGAAGGTACTCAATGAGGGGATATGGTGGAGAAGTCAGTCAGAAAAGTCCCAAAGTAATGCAGCCAGATGAGAAGTGAAGAGAGTGCATCTCTGAAAACATCTGCTTAATCATTTTAATTGAATAACAGTATTCTATCACATATATACGTGTATATATATACATATATATACCACAACATTCCTTAATCGAGTACGCCCTTCAGTTTCTAACTCTGCCACCATATAGAAAAGCTGCTAAAGATATTTTTGTATATATATGGATCATTTTACTCTTTCTTTGGTTTCTTTGGATATAGACCTAGTAGTTGTTTCACTAGGTCAACAGGTATGCACACAATATAGTAAAATGGGGGATGTATATAACTGATATAGTTTGCTACAGAAGTATAACATTTTGTTAGCATCCTTCCAAGGGTGGCTGTGTGACAAAACAAGCTGACACTGTCAGTAACCCAGGAGTAGCAGAAAAAGTAGCTTTGTCCAGTTGGAGAGCTGTGGGGATAAGAAGTGAGCAGATAACTGAGAAGAAATTTTGCCCAACAGGTCATGCATAGCACACACTGTTCTCTATAGAGAACAAGAACATAAAGGCCTGCCACCCTGAGCCCCATGTGCCCCAGATACATGGATTTCACTACTTATCTACCCCCGTTTGCTTTTTGTCCACGTATGCCCACTCTTTTCCATATTTATTGTGTGCATTGGTAGGAGAACTTGACCCCAATTTATGAGTGGATTGTCAGATTTTGGTTATTTCTGATCTTGTCTTCTGTAAGGCAATCAAATATTATAATTTGTACTTGGTTTGCCCTCTTACTTGTAAATGTTTCATGTTTAAGTCAATTGTATCATTTTGACTCATTGTTTATAAATGGGAAGCATTCTGGTCACAGCTCAGGATCTACACTATAATAGGAATATATCCCACTGTACCAGGGTTATCCCTAGTATCATTTGAGAATTTAGTAGTAGTCCCTCTGGGGAATCACCTTGACCTATTGTAGCAGATAAGAGTGTGTTAAACAAGCCAGCCCAAAAACAGAGAGAAAGTAGCTGGAAAAAAGTAGGTTCAGGATTCAGTTCACGTCTGAGTTACTGAGTTTGGGTTTTCTTTTCTTTTCAGCCTAGCCCTTAAGTAATAATATTAACCAAATGGGGATACTTACTGTTTCCAAACTCATCCTGCCCATTCCTACAAAGCTATTGCTCTTAACTTGAATATTACTATATTTTCTATCTCTGCCTGCTGAAATACTTCCAAGACTACCTCTTCCATGAAGTCTTTTTAATCACTTAACATGAAATTAGCTTTTCCTTCTCTACACTTCCCTAACATTTTGTATTTCTCAAGTCAGTACCATTCATTTAACTCAATAGGCATAATATTATATCTGTATATATCTAATTGCCCCCCAAAAAGCTAACTTATCAATTCTTAGATGGACAGGAACACATCTTATTTATCTTTGTATCTCCCTCCACCTTACCAGCATCTTGGACATAGCTAGTTCTTAATAAATGTTTGTTTCATTTAATAGTTGGGTTTATCTTGTTTGTAATGGAGGCATATTGAAAGTATTTAAGCAGAAGAGTGATGTCACAAAAGTTCCATCTGAAAACTTTTTAGGGACACACTGGAAGAAGGGAAAATCAGCAAAGATTACAGCAGTATTTCACACTTTATATGACTGGGGCCTGCATTAGCATAGAAGCAGGGAAAATGTAAAGGAAGGGAAAAAACCAATGGCCTTGGTGACTGATTTGATTAGAGGGACTAGGGGAGAGAGGAAGGAGTCACTTGGAGACTGAGCCTACAATTAAGAGATATAGAAAATGTTTGTAACAAGGTTTTTCTTTCATTCTCAGTTTGGGAGGAAGACTGAGGTAAGGGGAGAAGTCAGTTATTTACTAACATATATATCCATATCCATATACACATATATACACATATGTGAAAATTAGTAGAAGGTACTGGGTGTGTGTCTGTTTGCATGTGTGTGTGTTTCAAAGGGAGCAGTGATGACTGTGGTGTTAACATGTTGAGTTTGAGGTGAAAATCTAAGTAACAGATACTGTACTAGGGATTAGGCTAGAGGTCAGAGTTGGAACATTCTTAAACAGGTGACAGCTGATTTCTCTAAGGAAGGGTTTGTAAACAGAGAAACAATCAAACATTTATTAAGAGTATTATGAGCTAAGGATTAGTAATATAAATACAAAAGTGAGACAGCCTCTGCCACTGAGAAACTCAAAAACTAATAGAATGCAGAAAGGGAAAAAAAATTGATTAGTCTAAATTAATCCTAAGAAACTATACTTATATTCCTTGTCAGTAATTCCTTCTTGAGCACCATCACTATCAAATCATTATTTACGGCTAATTATTACATATTCACTTTGATAAGATCACCAATTCATTAGGAATATTGGAATAAAAAATACATTGACTTGTAAGATCTGGTCTCTGTCCTCCAAGAATTTATAATCTAGTTAGAGGTAAGACAAAAATTCATAGTTGAAGAAACAAACAGAAGTATCCCAAAGCAATACGTGATTAATTGTCCAAAAGATTTTCAAATAATAATTGCTTTGAAAGTTCAGAGGAAGGAGAGATCATTTCAGGCTGCTTTGGTTTGAAAATGCTTTCTGTAGGAGCTAGCTGGGATCTGAACTGGGTCTTAAATACCTAGATAGTAGGAGAAAAGGGGGAGTATATAGATATTCCAGGCAGCTACAACAAAAAAAATAAACGTGGGAGGAAATAGTGAGTAAATAATCTTGGCTGAAACAGGATTTCAGTAGGTTAGCAAAAGGGAAATGAGACTAAAAAAAAATGGGCTGAAGAACAGATTTCAGAAGTCCTTGAATACAAAATCAAAATTTTTCATCCTGTTGGTAATGGGGAGCTACTGAACAATGATCAAAATGGTAATTCAGTGTCAATGTGACACTGTATCTTTAAAATAAGTTAAGTATAGAATTTTAGAGCTGGACGAGACCTTAAGCAATCAGTCAACTTGCTCACCTAACAAATAAAGCAACTGTATCACAGAGAGGTTGTGATTTGTTCAAGGTTTCCCACCAAAGGAGGGGCTGTCGGGCTTTTCAATTCTATTGAATTTTTCATCTCCTGACTCCTACAGTGCTTCTGAATTATTTCAAATATCAGACCCGAATGATAAAAGACAGAAGACTCAAAATGAATGGTTGACTGAGACATGTGAATTACAAAGTGAACTATCAGGCTAGTTGGCACAGGTTCTCTGTCTCTCTCTTCCTCCTTGTCCCTTCTCTTTTGGAGTTTGAGAAGACAGTGGACTTGCATTTTGGTGGGATGGGAACCTAGGTCCATGGGTAATTTCTGCTATACAAGAGCAAAAAATGTCTTTTTGCAGAAGCGTGTGGCAAGTTGCACAAGTGGCCTGAGAGGGGAACTCCTGGATACTGTTTCTTTTTATTTCTTTCTGAAAACGTCAGAGACCAAAACATAAGAATAGTTTCCCAACTCAAGAAATGGTTGCAGTACTCAACTAGTATTTTTTAAATGCCTACTATGTACCAGGCACTGTGTTAAGCACTAGGATTACAAAGAAAGACAGAAAACAGTTTCTGATCTGAAGGAGCTCTTGATATAATGGGAGACACAATATGCAATAAATAAAGAATACAAATATATAAACAATGTACAAACAAAACACATACAAGATAAACTGGGGCTAGTTCTCTCAGGGAAGGAACTAAGACGTAGGAAGATTGAGAAGGTATTCTTACAAAAGGTGGCACATTAGCAAAACCTGAAGGAAGCTAGGAAGCAGAGATGAAGAGGGACAGCTGAGAAATTTCCTACAGAAGCATGCTTCAGAAACTCATGTGTACCCCTCTGCTCCAGGAAAGGAGTACCATTTTGAATTTGTCTCATAGGTAGCCCCAAGTTCAAGTGTTGCTAAGTTCAAGAGTTCAAAACAACCCAATAGAACCAGAAGGGAATTTCCTGATGCCCCTCGGAGAAAGAAGACTGCTTACTTTTATAAAAAAAAAAGACAGTGAGTTAGTTAAACCAGTGAAATCTGATGGAAAAGGTTGCTACTTGTTCAACTCATCTCAAAGTATGTTACCTTGGTAGGAGCACGGCAAAAAACAAAGCCTAAATCAAAGAATTAGTACTACAGGTTTTGAGGGACTGGGTATGAATCTGTAGGAAAAAGAGATTCACTGTAATGTCAAAAGATTGCCCTAAGACAAGCCCTCTTCAGAGGCGGCATGTGGAACTGATGGTTTATTTTAGTCTTTTATGTTATGGTCTTCTAATTGTTTTGTTTCTCATGGGGTGTTTTTTATTTGATGGGATAAAATTAAAGCTTTACTACACTATATATGCATTGGGTAACCTTGCATAAATTTTGCTTGTACAGATTAGAAGGATGCCTTTTACCTCATTTGGGGAACCCAGACACAGACTATATAAGGACGAAATCAGATTTTCTTGGAGCTTTGCAACAACTATAGATGCAGAATATGAACCAAAGGAAGGAACGGGCACTTTTGGGTCACGTTCCCAGTATAAAACCCAGTCATGAAAGCTGGGAACCTCTAACCCCATCCCAAAGGAATGTAGGCTCCTTGGGAATAGGCATTACATTTACTCATCTTTGTCCAGCCTTATGCTCTTATGCACCTAATAAATGTTTTTGTTCCCCTTGGCAGAGGGGAAAGACCTCTGAATTTGAAGTCGAAGGACCTTAATGTGAACCTTGGCTCTGCCATTTAATAATTGTGTGATGTTAGGCAAGTCATTTTACTGCTCTGTGCTTCAGTTTCTGTAAGTCCATAAAATTAGAAGGTTGGGCTAGATGCTACCTAAGGTCCCTTCCAGATCCCAATCTAGAGTCCTGTGAATACTATTTAGGGCCGCGGTTCTTAGCTTTTTTGTGCATCATAGTTCCCTTCTGCAGTCTGGTAAAGCTTCTGGACCCCTTCTCAGGATAATGTTTTTAAATGTATAAAATAAAATACTTAAGATCACAAAGGAAACCAATGATACTGAAATATAGTTATGAAAAGAAAAATAAAGTTCACAAGTCCCAGGTTAAGAATCCTTAATTTAGGGAAAGTTTTTGTCTTATGTAGAATGGAACTGAGCAGGGCCAGTTAAGTAGGGATAAGCTCCAAGGTTAGAGAGATATGGAGACAGGGAACTAGGCAAGGCATTACAATAACTGGGCAAAAATCAGAAGAAAGAAAGGAGGAGGGAGTTAAAGACAGCATGTATATACGTGTGACAAAGAGATTGCTTTAGATGGAACTAATCTATACGTCTCTAAGGTTTGAAGAACATAGATATGTAAAAAAGTCATTACACCAAGTAGCTGTAGCTCTGCCTTATTTATTTCAAGATTCCCTGAAAGAACCAGTACCAATGGGTGTAAACAGAGCTATAATTTTATATTAAGAATTGTTGCACCTGATGAAAGCACCACGAATATCACCTAGGTCAATGGGAGCAGCTAGATGGCTCAGGGCATTGGGCCTGAAGTCTGAAAGGCCAGAGTCCAAATGTGACCTCAGACACTTACTAGCTGTGTGACTAGGCAAGTACTTAAGCTCTGTTTGCCTTAATCCACTGGAGAAGGAAATGGCAAACTACTTCAGTGTCTTTGCCAAGAAAACCCCAAAGACAGTTGGTCCATGGGGTCATCAAGGGACACAGCTATATAACAACAATGGGCACTGCAGGCCCCTTTAACCAGGGTGGCTAAAACTGCCTCTTCAAAAGAAACAGAGACCCATGTGCCAGGGCACTGATATGGAGACTCTGTGATACTATGCACCTGCCATGTCAGTGCCCAATATCCATTTTACCTCACCCCAGGAAGTGAGCCACCTAGTAATTCTTGATAATTAAAGTTAAAGTCAGTTGTTTAAAGCCAACACTTGCTATTCAAGAATTACTGATTACTGAGGAATGACAGTGAATCAGTGTCCCTTACAATGGATACAAATGAGGCTGGAGAAGAAGCTAAAATGAATGCAAATGATGAATGCAGAGAAACACAGAAAGACTGATATGAACTGATGCATAGTGAAATAAGCAGAGCCATGAAAAAATATACAAAATGACAGCAGAAATGTAAACAGAAAGAAAAGACATGAAAAAAAGCAAAATTAAATGATACAAAAGAACAAGCATGGCTGCAAAGAAGATATATCTATATCTATACATATTCTTCCCCACTCCTCTGAATAGGTCCACAAGACTTTTTCAGTGTACTGATCAATATTGCTGATTTTTAAATTTCTTTTCCTTTAAAATATTGTTATAAAGGATGGCTCTTTGGGAGGAAGGGAAAAAGGGACACTGGGGGAAATTTTGGTGAGGTAAAAAAAGACATCAATAAAAATTTATTTTTAAAAAAGATCTTTGAAATAACTTTATATTACAGGTGAAGAAAGAGGCCCAGAGAAGATCAAGATACAAGTTTAGTTAAGATTATAAACCATGTTCTCTGATTCCTGGAATTAAAATTCTAGTCACTGTATTATCATTATTTCATCATCATCTAAAATGTGATGGCTTGATGAAAACAAATAAGTAGCCAAGTGAAAAAAAGTAGATAGTTATGAAAGAAAAAAAGAGACTGAAAAGCAAAAAGAAAAGAAGCAAGATGAAGAGTTTTAATAGATTATTTCAATTCAATTAGACAAACATTTATTAAGTACACAGTCACTCTGGTAAGGTCTGAGAATACAAATACAATCTTCCCCTATAAATTTTAACAAAAACAAAACAAAAAACTGCATTCTTGCCCTCAAAGGGCTTCTTTCTACTAAAATAATGTATGTATCTTTTGAAATATTTGAAAGAAAGGCTTAAAACTCTGGTGCAGGTTTTCTGCAAGGAAGGAAAAAGCTTTTAAAGACATCTTAAGGATTACCAGGAGGTAATTATCATGAGGGAGAAATTTCTGGAACAAAATTCAACTTTTTTTAAAGGAAGGGATCATGTATATTTCCTAATTAAACATTTTACACTTAATATTTAAGCAGTGCTTAACAAACAGCTGGCCTGCTCAAATCATAATTTCCTCTTTTCTGTCAACCTGATTAGACTATAAGCTTCTCAAAGCAGGGGTTGTCAAGGCGTGTACTTCCCTGATAAGGGGCTAAGATAGCTCAAGAATCTGACATAAATTCGACGAGTCTCCTTTTTGTTGATGTTATGGGAAAGAGCGGATCACTGCCTTGTTGGAATGGAGCCTCACAATCTAGAATCCTGGACTTTATGATCTCTTTCCGTCCCATCCTGCCATAGTTAAAGTAAAACTTAGCTATTAATATAATGTCGAGTCGTTGCTGTGAGCAAATAAATCTCTCAACACACATCTTTTAAAACTTCTGATATTTCTAAGAGTTTCACTAGATCGATAGGTGCAGAATTTTAACAGCCGTTTTGCATTATCTCTTTCTGTCCATTTCATATCAACGTAAGTTAATTACCTAATATTTGGTAAAACCTCAATTCAGAACCTTTCCCTTACATCTACATCTGCGCTCCCTCAGCCAAGTCATCCAGATCTACACCCTCACCAAAGGATACTCCCTAAATTACGGCTTCCCCTTCCCCCAGTTTTTCTCTAACCTTATTGTGCACACTCCTTCAGGCTGCTTTCTCACAGTGAGGGATGTTCAGGGGTAGCAGTGCGCTAGGCTTCTCTGGGGCAGTCACATGTGTCCACTCCCTGGGTAGGGATGGGGGGGGGGGGTCCCTCTTTCTGAAAGGCCGCTGATTGGTGCCTCCCCCCACCCTCCCTAGTGCACTCTGGCCTCCATCCGAACATAGCTCCAAATTAGCCAGACTTACTCAGGGGCATGCCTTTTGAAGCCCAGCAACTGGTGGAACCTACAAAAACGGGAAAGGGCAGACAGAATGCTGGTGTGGGAAAACCGCTTACTATCTCTGGGATTCATATTTCTGGGATACAGGAGGTGGTGGGCATGCCACTTGTGCTCCTTAATATCTTCTTCATGAATAATAACTGAGTGCCCACATGTGCATGCCTCCGGATATAACCCCTCCAAAAAGTACCACCCCAGGGCCCTTTAAAAGGGCGCGACCATAACGCCGAGTGGGGGGCTAATAACCTTATTTGCTTTTCCCTCCTAAAAACTCCAAATTTTCCGCCCCAAATATTGGGAAGAAGACGACGAGACGCGTCTGTAACCAGTCTGCTCGCACTTCTTTCCTCCTGGTTGCCCCTTTTCTGTCGCCGGGTCCCGAGCACGCTCTCTTCTCCCCCTTCTCTCCTGATGTGGCTGTCCGGGCTGGTGCCGGGGGTGGGGTGGGGGGCGGAGGTTGTTGTTGTGGTGAGGGGCAGCCCCGCCCCCTCCTCGTGTGCGGCCCCTCCCCCAGGCTCACAGTCCTCCCCCTCGGGCTCCCTCCTCCTCCTCCTCCCGTCTCCTCTCCTCCCCCCAGCCCCATCTGTTTTCCCCAGCGGTGTAATGATTATATTGTATGGAACTGGGGGCAGCAGCGGCGGCTGCGGCAGTAGGAGCAGCCCGAGCTGCGGGATGGGTCCACGCCAGGGCCACCGCCGCCAGCCACAGCAGCAGCAGCCGCCGCCGCAGCCCGAGCCGCGCCGGCCTTAGAGCCGCCGCCCCCTGCCCCTGCCGCCCGCCCCCGGCCGATGCCCACGTCGAGGAGCAGCCCCAGCAGCAGCCGCCGCCGCCGCCGCCACCTCGGGAGGAGCCGCCGCCGGAGCCCGAGAGCGGGCGGCGCGGGGGTCGCCAAGGGACGCGCGGAGCGAGGAGCCGCCGCCGCGGCGGCCGGGAGATGTGCCCGGAGGAGGGCGCGGGCGAGGACGCGGCGGGACTGGGCGAGCTGCGCTCCTGGTGGGAAGTCCCGGCCATCGCGCACTTCTGCTCCCTCTTTCGCACCGCCTTCCGCCTGCCCGACTTCGAGATCGAGGTGAGTCCCGGTGGAGCCGGGGGCGTGGGGGCGGGCGCGACGCTGCCCTTCGCCCCCCTGCTCTTCGCCCTGCCGAGGAGTCCCGGGCACGTCCTGGGGGAGGGGAGCGGCGCGCGGCGCGGGGACTTTGCCTGGTGGCCCCGGCTAGGACCCGGGGCCGGGAGTGGGGGGCACTCGGCCAGCGGAGCTGGGTCTGCCCGGGACTTGAGCGGGGACGCCCGCCTGGGCTGGGGCGAGGGGGGAGCCTCTCTGGGAGCTTCTTGAAGGGATACAGAAAGAGGGAGGGTCTCCACGGGGGGGGGGGGGTCTCCCAGGAGTTATCCTTGTAGAAAGGGAAGCTGGGACTGTGTGTGTGTGTGTGTGTGTGTGTGTGTGTGTGTGTGTGTGTGTGTGTACACGCGCGTGTGCGCGCGCGCGATCTGTCCCCAATGCCATTGAAACAGCCTGCCAGCTGCCTCGGCTTGGCTCGAGGGGGATGCAGGGGAGGGGGCGAGGTGGAGGGAGGGGGGATTAAACTCGGACCCCGGACTGCTGAGGCTTCTTTTTGCAGGGGAGAGATCTGTTGTGTTGCAAAGGGACATCACCCCCCCCTTTCCTGTAGTGGGGGGGTGGGGAACGAGCGCAGCTTTCAGACCCTTCGGGAGGCGGGTAACTCTTGGTGGCGGCACTGGGTTAACTTGGGGCTGGGGGTTTGGACGGGAAAGTTTCTCCTCCGTTATTTTTGCTCTGCCCGATCGCTCCTCTCCTCCTTCCCAGGATGGCCCTCTTGAGTCGGGACGCTTGGCCTCTCTGGAGGTTAACTTCGACCCCATTATTCGTCCTGGGGGTTGCAGATCTTGCAGGGCTGGGCAGGAGGGGCTTGTGGCCCCGAGCTTTGTGCGGAGGCAACACAAATCCAGGCTCCTAGTAAGGGGGGAGTGGGAGAGATACTCTGCGTGATGAGAAGAAAAGAGAAAGCGCCCTTACATGCAGCCTTCCCCCCCCCCCCCCCCGCCACCTTCCCCCCTCCCCACCTTCTTTTTTGGAAGGGGATGTAAAATGTTTGATAGGGTGCCAGGTTGAATTACCAGCTCCTCTTTTCGTCCAGGCCCCCCCTTCCCCTTTTTGTCTCCGAACAAAGCTAGTGGAAACGATATTTGCCGGTCAGGTTGTCTGTTGACTACTTTACGGTGAATTACAAATCATTTGCCACGGCTTTGGAATCTAAAGAAGAAATCATAATTACCGTCTCTTGTAAGCACGTTGTCGTGTGTGTGTGTGTGTGTGTGTGTGTGTGTGTGTATTTTTGGTTTCCGAATTTGTTGCAAGTACAGAGATTACTTCTCGATGTTCTCAGCTTGGTTTTAATGTGTCTGTGACGATTTAAGTTTTTTCATTCACTTTATTTTTAGTTACCCCCAATAGTATTTTGGATGCCAGAGCCCCTACTCTGTGGGAATTTGTGCTGCTTCCAGAGTTAATGAAATGAGAAAAATAGTGGGGGGAGGGAGGGAGAGGAGAGTAGGCATGTGTCCAGATAAAACTGCTCAGGGGCAAAGGCATTGAGAGATTTTGCAGCGCTTGAGCTGCTTAAAACGATGTATACCTGAGATTTCCCTCATCTGTTTCTAGAAAGATGTAATAACTTAAGTATTTCCCATACTTCTACAATATGTGTTTGCAAACTTTGCAAGTGAACTTCACAAGAAAAATCTGTCATGGGAATCATCATTCTTAGGATAATTCTAGATGGGTCCAGAATTTCAGACATGTTTGAAGGGAAAAAATGGGATTGTAAAGTTTGAAGGGTTTTTTGAATCAGGAAATTTTCCAGTTATTCTCTAGTCCTGGTTTCTTGTAAGTGTTGAATTTGAGTAGAGAGAATTACCCTGCTCCTCAAAATGGTGGCTGTAGTGGGAGGTGCTTGTGTCGCACAGGTTATGTGATAATGCCATCTTTAAACTGTTCAGATAATAGATAATGTTCAGGAATCCTCTCTGTCCAATGTCCATCAGGTTAGATTAATGTCCAGGGTATATGTGTGGCACATCATTCTACTGAGGAAATGTTATATGAATACTTGTAACCTTGTTCGTAATAAGTTAGTATAACAGTGATTTTTGCTTGAGGTAATTGAAGTACATCCAAGGAAAATCCAGAACATGTATCTGTTTTCTAATTTAGACCTGTGGTTCCCAGACATTAGCTGACTTCACATTTTAAGGGATGGAGATCCAGTTGACACAATGTAGATAATCATATTTGTCTTTACTGAAACATGATGCCTTTTCATTGTTTATTCACTGCTCTTGTATTTTTTGTGTTCTTAGTGCATATTGTCAAAGTTGGTTAGGAGCAAAATCATTTAAAAGTTTCTAAAACTTTTAGAAATCGAGCCAAATTCTTTTACAACACTTAGAGGAAAGTTGTCCTTAGCGTATTGCTTCATTTAACTATATTCTTATGGAAAGAAGAGTTGGCATTTGAATCCAGGGAACTTCATTGTTCTTCCTTTTTGAGAGATCTTTGATTTTCTTTTTGGGAGGAGGAGGGGAAAGGAAGGTGGCCAGAATAGGGTTCAGTACACCTGCTTATCTAGGGTAGGGGAAGAAATTCTAGAATTGCATCATATTATTGAGCTGCAGTTGGACATCACGCTCTTTGAGGAAGCTCTGGAAACAAGATTTCATGACAAAACATTATTTGTTTGGGAAAGGCTTCGTTTGTCTTTGGCCAGAGGGCTTGGACCCCATGGCACTCAACACCAGGAAGTGATATCCTCTGAGACTGGGGGGCCTTGTGAAGTTGGACCTAAAAACCCCCATGCATCCCTGCATGAGATCAAAGATTCTTCCCTTAATTAGGGAAGTATTACTTTAAATCATGTTCTTTCTGCAATTACACTTTTAAATAAATTTTGCAGTGTTTCACATTTTGAACCAGAATGGATAATCCTTTTAATTTGATAACTGGTCAGATTAATCAGGTTTAATCAGTTAACTGGCCATATATGATGGATGGGGAAGACAGTTTTGGATTCCTGGTGACTTATAAAATACTTTTTCTTAAAAGTCTGTTGTATTTCCTTTAGTTATTTATATACACATTTCTGCTGACCAGAATGTCTATTCAAATATATACACAAGATCGTAAGAAATAAAGGGAAAATGAACATGCCAAATGAAACAAACCTCCACACTAGGACCTTGTAAATTGTGCATATATCTATAAACTTCCACAAATTAACTCCACCTCAAAGGATGTTTATGAATGTTTTTAACATGTTGCCTATCTCATTTGTATTTGGGTGGATATATTTTTTTGCCTTTATTGTCTTTTAAGTCATGGTATTATGACTTCTTCAGGTTCAGCTTTTTTCTTTATGGGGAGAACAGGTATTTTAGATAGAGTAGAAGTAGCAAAATGAGGGATGATTTTATTCTGTAAGAATTTATTGAAGCCCAATTATGTGCCCAGTGGGGTGCCAGGCACTCTAGGAGATGTAAAAGAAACGTTATGACAAAGCCATGCCCTCAAGGACCTAGTAATATTTAAGCCTCAGTATTTGTATAATTTTTTTATTCATTCAGAGCCCTTAAAATAATTTTAATGCCCTTATGAAGCAAAATAGACATACATCATTATTCCAGTTTGCAAATGAGAAGCTAAAGTGTAAAAAGGTTAAATGATTTATCCTCAGGATACATAACTGGTTATTAGCGTATTTGGGCCTGGGATTCAAGTTTCCTGACCCCAGCCCATGTGGCCACATGGTTTGCTGAAGTTCCAAGTAAGAATAAGAAGTAATAAATCTCTGTAATACTGTGTTTTAGCTTAAATAAGAAAGGGGTGGGGTTTTTTTGGCGGGGAGATAGAAACAGGAAATAAAACACAAAAACTTAGGTAAAATGTGCTCAGAACTAAAGGTAAGGTAACCAGGGAAGTTGGTCTCCGGATACTTTGTCTCTACATGGTTGCAGCATGCTAGGTACTAGAGATCTGAGGGTCCCATTTACCTCTCATTTCTGTAGTTTTATGACTGAGCCATTGAATCCTGAATAGCTTAGCTTTCATTTAACTCCCAGCATTGTGGGAGCCAGGAGATATATCAGGGTTTGAGTTTCTGACCATTTATTTCCTCTTAAGGCCTTAAGTTGCCTCATCTGTAACCTTATAGCTTCAAAATTTAGGATTTCTATGATTATGGGGAGGAGTACTACAGGGTAGCTTTATCGAATTCTACTTGGTAACATTGGGATTGATTATTCTAAGACAAGTCATTTCCCATAAGAATTCATATAATGTAAGTTCAGATGGGACTAACTAACAGGATGTGATAATTCTCTGTAAAGGAAAAGCCCTTGAACAGGATGTGAATTACTGAGGAGGGGGAATCCCTTATGCAGTGTGAAATCTTGAAAGGGGAGAATGTTCTCTAGTGATGTAACTCCCTCCAAAAGGGAATTCCCCTCCCCCTTCCTATTGATAGTAAAATCTTTAGAGAAGAGAGTCTTTAACCAACCAGTGTGAAGCTTCCAAGGGGCCCATATTTACAATGATAAAAGGGGCGATGCCCTACCCTTTCACCTCTGGAGGCCCACATTTGCATCTGGCTTACTTCACAGCTGAGGTTAAATTTGGTCTTGCTTAATTTTCTGGAAAGCGGTTTGTGAGAGCTGAAAATACAGCTTGCTTGCATTCAGAACAACTGTCCTTATTAGGCAGGCTCTGGGTTGGACCTCCAGGGTATATTATTCTTCTTGAAGTGAAAAGTATTATATAAGCATTAGGAGGGTAAAGGTGGGTATTTTAGGTTTTTACAAAAGGCAGTGTATTGTCAAGAATGCATAATTTCATTTCTTTGTAAATCTTGAGAGGGTAATTAAATTTACTTCTGAGGTGGTTTGGTGAATGAATGGAAGGTAAGAGATAGAAGGGAAGAGAAGGAAAATATTGTACTTTATTACCGGCATCTCTACGCTTAAGTGCTTTGCAATTATTATTTCATTTGATCCTAACTGCCATACTTTGAGGTAGGTTCTATCATTATCCTCATTTTTACAGTTGAGGAAACTGAGACATACATAACAAGAAAGTGACTTAGGCTGGATTTGAACTAGTCTTCCTAAATTCAGACCTAGTTTTGCACTCTTACCCATTGCATCATGATTTGCTCTTCTGCTAACTAGCTGTGAGAGCTTGAGCAGGTGACTCAACTTCTCTGGGGCTGCATTTCTTCAACTATAAAATGAAGAATTCTGTCAGAGTACTCAGCTAAGATTCTGAGAAAGGCTCTTTAGTTGTATATTCCAGGACAAGTAATTTGACTTAGAATGACTAAGTTTTTGCCAGTACAAATAAGATTTTTTTCCCCTAATGCATATGGGTTAGTTTCTCTTGTAGTCTGAAAAGAGCCAGTTTGAAGCAAATAGGATTTTTGTCCAAAAGGGAGAAGTTTTCATTATTTCCCAACCCATGTAAAAATATATTGGATTTTGTTGTGACAATTTGAGATGTCCTGAAGGGAAGACTTAAATTCTACTCATCATTTTCCTAATATTGTGTTCTTTTCATTTCACTTTGCTGCTTGCTTCTTATGTATGTGAGTCAAGAGACTTTAAGGTAAATTTTAGTTTTTTCTATTTGCTGTTGTTTCCTTGGATGTTAGGATTTTGAATAGTCCAGTTTTTCCCTTTTCCTTGCATTTATGGAGGTGATCCTGCTTTGCTCTTTCAAAAATAACTAGTACAAAATTATAGGTTCTTTTTTTTTTTCAGAAACTAGGAAAGAAGCCTTTTTACTTTTCCAATTAAGATATAATTTGGCTAAAAAACTGACTTAGAACTGGATGTCTTTGATGACAAAAGACTGACCAAGTAATAGGTAGGGGGAATGAGCAATTTGGATATGTTTAAGTAATTCTCTGCCTGTGTGATAGAGGCTTTTTGTTTTCTTTCCTAGTGATACAATGGGGAGTAGTTTTTTTTTTCCTAAAGGCACACCTTTTGCCCCTTGTCCTTAACTGGGATTAAATGAAAGTGAAGCCTCTTCCAGATGTGTACTGTCTGCTGCTGTACATGTCAGAAATCTGGGGAACATGTTAATTTTTTTTCCCCTGGGGAATTAAATCAGGAAAGTCTTAAGAAGAGGGGCAGTAATGGTGGAGGTCGGGGTGATGGTGAAGGAGATGCAAAGCTGGCTGTCTCAGATTAGAAAGTGCATCCATCAGGCATGGTTTGGTGCATTGTTATGGGAAAAGGGGGATGGAACAGCAGCTCCCATGCTGGCTTCAGCAGTTGCCATTGCCTGACAAGACCTGGGTTCCTTTTTACAAATGTCTTGAGCATTGCATAGCAGTGAACTGTGGAGGGGCTTAGTTATGACCAGGTCAAAAGTTCAGTGAGACATAAAGTGGAGGATTCATATGTATTGAAGAATATTTTGGCAAGGGAGTATATAGTAACCAAGGGGGATTTAGGGATGCATATATCAAATTCATACGTACTTTTTAACAATTGAAATAATTGTATACTCCAAGTTTTAGGATTTAAAACCTATACTACTTTCCCCTCTAACCCTTCATGTTGATACTTCAAATGTAGTAAATTTCCCTTTTTGATTCTGTACTTAAGGGGGAAGGATGGCAAAATCCTTTGGGGATTCTGAGGTTTTTATGTTCAGGCTGATGTGGAGGGGAAAAAGTTAGGCCTAGAAGGTGTGTCTTTAACTTAATAATTAAGCTGTTTGATATTCTTACCATCTGGATTCACCAAAAGTGTCAGGTTCAAGATTCATTTTTTTTACCTTTTGTTTGTAGTCTTTATAATGACAGTGCCTTTTTCCTGGAACCTAATATAGATGAAATTTACTAGATTTGGGGTCTCTTTCTTTGTCTCTCTGATCCCAGCCTTCTCTCTCTATCTTCTCTGTGTTTATCTGGGGATAAAAGAAGGGGGAAGACCTGAACATATAACCTGGTGTGGGGTAGAGGTAGAGAATGAATACCAGTCTGCTTGTTAAGTCCCCAAATGACAGTCAATATAAAAAGCTAATGTGAGATCAGCTATTTGGGGGAATATATATAGGTATGTATATGTGTGTATATACACATAGTATCTCTTCTATCTATTTATTTATTATCTATATGCATATCTATAGAGATATATCTATTTATAGATACCATATATAATAATCCTTTCTTCCTGTCTGTCCTTTTATCTATCTGTCTGGCAGAATGGATATAGTGCAGGGCATGGACTGTGGAGGATCTGAGTACAAATGTGACCTCAGACACTGACTAGTTGTATGACTCTGGGCAGGCCACTTAACCCTGTTTGTCTTATTTCCTCATCTGTAAAATGAGATGAAGAAGGAAATGGCAAATTGCTGCAGTATCTTTGACCAAAAAACCCCAAATAGGGTCATGAAGAGTGGGACACAACCTAAATGACTCAACAACCTACCTATCAATATAGTATCGCTTCCCCACATACCTTTAATGTCACTTTTCTCTGCTGTACTCACACAGACAAAAGTATTTGTATCACTTGTTTCATTTGTATCTCTTGAGATAACATTTGAATTATTAGCTTGAATTAAAAGCTTATTAGCTTTTTCTAGTTTTTAGTGGTGAAAACTTGAAGATAAGGTAAAAATCCTTAGAGGTAGCTTGAATTATATTGACCATTTTTAAATTTTAATGCTTACTTCTGTGTTTTCTTGTATAATTTTCTAGTTCCAAAAGTACCAGAGAAAAATATTTGGATCTACATATCAGACTAAACAAGTGATGTTTCCCAAGGAGAGTAACTGAATGGTGACTATTTTCCAGATCCAAAATTGAGACTCATGGTTTGACAAAAGATACTCTTTTACAAAATCTCGTTAAAATTATTCTTTATTTTCTTCAAATTGGGATTAGCTCAGAATGCATGGTAGCTGTAGGTGAATTGGCTAGTCATGCCTATATTGCCATGATGTCAGGCCACTAGAGTCTTACATGAATAACTGTTGCATAGCTCTTTTGTTTCTTGTTTCTTCTTTTGCATAGCGTTTATATCCCCTCTAGTAATTCTTGGGAGTCAGAAGACAACCTTACATTTCTTTGGGCCTCAGTTTCCTCGTATGTAAAATGAAAGAGCTGGCCTAGAGATCAAATCTAGTATTCTGATTTATATTTTAAGAAATAAAAGCAGGAGAAGTGATGGAGGAACAGAATTTTAAGAATCAGTGCTGCAACTGTATCTGAGGCTTAAATTGGCAAGAGTTTTTGTTGAACCTTTAAGTCCCTCCCTCCTGTGATGGCTGTGAATGAGAACAATACTGCCTAGAAACTTCCTTACAGTAGAGAATCCTGTTAAACAATCTCATTGACTGCAAAGCATGTTCTTTCACTAGGTCTGTTTCTTTTAATGGGTGCCCCTTTCCTGGGTATTCATTGTTTCAGTAACAATGGCTCTAAAGGACAATTGGTTTGCTTGACAGAAATCGTGTTAAATTAACAGATCTATTCCCTTGTTAAATTCTCTCTGCCCCTTATTGTGTCCTTTCTCCCTGGAAGATTGTGTTAGCGGATTCTTTTAGGGAGGGGGAAAATTCTTTAATTTGTGTTCAGGACTTCTTTGTTTGAAGGCATATAGTTTTTGTAATGAGAAAAGGTGGTTAAAAAAAAATTCCACCTGTTGTTATAGTTAAGGATTTTCAGTTTGGTCTATCCTACCACATTGCTAATTTGGGTTGGCCCACTGCAGAATTGATTTTTCAATCTCCTCATTCTTGCCTGTCTTAAAGGTTTTCTCCTCTTTCTTGTATATTGAAACCAGTTCTCAAGATACCCCCCATGCAAAAACCTTGTAAGCATCGCCAAAATTCCTAAATCTTAAAGGTCCTAAAAAGCAGTTGGCCAGACAGTCTTTTAAATACTTAAAAAAAACCTTTTCAATAATTTTTAGTGTTGAAACAACCAATCTTGTTATATATAATTTCAAGAATGAAGTTGGGAGGAAAAAAATAAAAGGAATTCTCACAATCATAATCAGTTATTCTCTCCCTATCTTTATCACATTCTGATCATAAACGGTTTTTGGCATTATGATAGAGAATGGGTGTGGGGATAACAGAAGGGAAGGATGATTTGAGTGGTTTGGTGTGGGAAAGGAATAAGGCATTTAAATACCATTTACTGTGTGCCAAGCACTCTGTGAAGAAGCACATTACAAAAATCACCATATTTGTTCCTTACAACAGCTGAGTGAGGCAAATACTGTTATTATCCTCGTTTTATAGTTGAGGAAACAGGCAGACAGATTAAATGACTTGCTCAAAGCCATAACTAGTAAGTGACTTGAGACTGGATTTGAATTCAAGTCTTCCTGCCTCCAGGCCTAGTATTAGTACTCCTCCCCTGCACCACCTAGCTGTTCCCTTAAACATATTTTATATGTGTAACCATGCTTTGCGAATGTTAACGAACTTTATAAAAAGCACCATGCTAGCCGTTGTTGTTGTTATTACTCTTTTCTGTACTGTAATACAACCTTTAGCCCCGACACTAATTGGTATGATCTTGCCAAGTTCCTTAACCTCAGTGAACCTTAATTTTCTCTGCAAAGTGGGGATAATATCTATCTTACGGGGTCCTGGTGTAAGGGTCTGCTGTTATTATTACACAGTTGAGTTGGCAGGGGTAGGGAACCTGTGGCCTCGAAGACACATGTGGCCCTCTAGGTCCTCAAGTATAGCCATTTGATTGAATCCAAACTTCACAGAACAAAGTTTGGATTCAGTCAAAGGACCTCACTTGAGGACCTGGAGAGCCACGTGTAGCCCCCAGGCCACAGGTTCCCCACCCCTGAGTTAATGTATTTAGCTCCGAGGAGATTTTTAATGTGATGAGGGAGTAATATAATAGCTAACAGTTATATAGTGCTCAAAGCACTTTACAATAATTATGTCATCCTGGCAACAACCCTGGGAGATAGGTGGTACCAAAATCTCAATTTTGCAGTGAGAAAACTGAGGCAAACGGAGCCTAAGTGACTTGCCCAGTGTCACACAGCTACCAAGTGTCTGAGGCCAGATTTGAAGTTGTCTTCCTGATTCCAGGCCGAACGTTCTAACCACTGCACTACCTAGCTACTTAATGGAATAATAATAACTTATATTTGTATGACATCTAGGTGAAAAATAATAGTTACATATATATTGATCCCATTTTATCTTCTCAGTCCTGTGAGGTAGTAGTACAAACATATATCTTCTTTTTGTATATGTGGAAGCTGAGACCGAAAGAGATGAGAGCTACATGCTACATGCATGCTACAGCATGTTTCAGGTACTTAGAAAACTGTCAGCATATGGACACTAAGGAGACATCTGGGCCTTGGAAGAGAGGAAGCTTTAGTGAAGGGGAGAGAGCATACTGGATAGCTTTTGAATATAGATTGGTATGTTTGGAAAGAAGGGTAGGTTTTATCCTGTGGGCAGTGGGGAGCCATTGAAGATTTTTGAACAGAATCTTTCTTGTGTTCCTGGTGGACAATACATGAGAAGTCTCATGTTATCTCTGTGGACTAGATGAGGTGATGAGATCTTGGAGCTGGTTAGTTGAACCCAAAGAGTTGGTAAAACAAGATGTCTACAGAAGAGTTCATTCTCTAGATGTCTGGACTTGTATTGTTAAACATTTTATCAGTGACTTTGCTGAAGTCCTAGACAGCATGGTATCAGATTTGTAGATTACATAAAACTGGGAGCTCTTATGTTAATTAGATGACAACCCCCCCCCCCCAAAATGATCTTAATATGCAAGAACTCTGGGTCAGATCTCAAAAGATAACATTGTATTGGGATAAGAAATAATAACTAGAATTTATATGCCATCTTAATGTTTGCAAAGGGTTTTATATATATTGTCCAGTTTGATCTTCACCATGACCCTGTGAGCTGGGTCCTTTTATAATTCTGATTTTACATTTGAGACAATGGAAGGCTAAGGGAAGTTTCTAGATAATTTACCAAAGGTCAGTCTTCTAGTAAGTATCTAAGGTAGGACTAGAATTCTTCCTGACCCAATTCAGTGTTCAGTCTCTCATACCATGATGCCTCATAAATGTAAATCCTAACTTGGATGAATGGACTACATGTGAATCAACTTTGTGCCAACACAGTCAGAAAACTAATGAAACTTGGGATTATATTAAGAATTCTCCTTCCTGCTTGGGGATGGGAGTTTGAGTATATGCAGTGATAATAGACAATGGAAAAAAAGATGGAACTGTTCCACTTCTACTGTGAAAGAGAAAAAGAGCAAAACTGACTAATATTAGTTTTAAACCAATAAGTTTAAAACTAATAAGTTTAAAAAGTAGGGAAATACTAAGATGTCACCCAAATGCTCTTAATAAATTCAAGTCATCAGGCCCAGATAAATTATCTCCCACCATGATAAGAGAACTGGCAGATAGTTTTGAAGAGCCACTGGCTCTGATGTTTGAAATATTGTGGGAAAAAGTCTCCCAGGACCACAGAAGGGTAAATTTTGTCCTGATTTTCAAAAACAGGAAGAGAATGGGGAGTCTATGAACTAGGTCAGAAAGCTTGACTTTAATTTTTGGCAAAATTCTAGAAATAAAGAAATAAAATATAGTCGAATAAATAAAGTAATGTTAGTAAACCCTAGAAAAGGAAGAGGTGATACCATAGAGTCAACTTGAGCTTATCAAGATCCATTCATGGCAGGTTCATTTTATTTTCCTTTTTTGATGGATTTCCAGAGTAGTAAAGCAAAAGAATTACATAAATATAGTTTACTTAGATTTGAGCAAAGCATTTGACAAAGCCTTTCATGCTGTAATTATGTATAAGATATTACAGCGTTAGTAGATTGACAAGCGGATGAAAAACTCCACTAGAAGAGTAGATTCAGTGAGGAATCCTGTTAACTTGGAAGGAGGTCGTCTCCAGTGATGTGTCATAAGGATCTATCTGTGCATGGCCTGGTGCTGTTTAATATTTTTCTCAGTAGCTTGTATAAAGGAATAGATGGCATGTTTAGCAAACTTAGAGTTGATACAAAGCTTGAGGATGTGTATATGTGAAGAGAGAGGTGTTGGGGTGATAACATTGATTGAAGGTCAGCATCCCCAAATACATGCATAGGCTTGTGTCAAATTTAATGGAGACAAAAGTGCTCTCCAGCCATTATCCGTGCCGTAGCTTGTTCTTTCCAAGAGGGAACCCTGCCTCAGGATTCTCAGTTCTTAACTGGTAAGAGTCCTTCATATCTAGCCCAGACCTATCCTTCTGCTCTAGGTCATGCTATACTGCCATGCCTTAATTTCCATCGGTTTTTCCCCGTCATGCCACTATGACTCACTCACTTTTCCTCTTGGCTTCCCAGACCTACGTGTGTCCTGTTCCCCTATTAGAATGTATTAGAATATATTGTCCTATTTGAATGTTCCTCCAAAGCAGGGAACGTATTCAAATTTGTATTCCCAGAGCTTAGCATTGTACCTGATACATAGCTTAAATGATTTTTCTTTAAAAAGTCAGCTTCACAAGTACATGATAGGAGAGCAATCACCAGACAGTGGTCCTTAAGATCATAGATTTTGTAACTGTAAGGGACCTTAAGCTATCTAAATATCTGGAGCTTTTAGTGTGTTGCCAGTTTCATTAGTCAAATGTAATGGCAGCTTTTGGCAAAAAAAACTAATGGGATCTTAAGTTACAGTAAGAGGAACATAGTGTCCAGAATCAGGTAAATGTTTGCTGCCATGTAGAAGAATTAGAATCTGGGACAATGGGTAGAAGTTGCCAGATCTAGGCAAGTTAAAAACTTTGTAATAATTAGAACTCTCAAAGAGGAATCCATTACTACAAAAATAATAGGTTCTTTGTCACTGGAGATATTTGAGAGGTCTTTTTTTTAAAAGTTAATTTTTCTTTTTTAATTGGAAAAAAAATTTTTTTTCTTTCTCCCACTAATCTATTGGAAAATAAAAATGAAAACAAAACTCCTATAGATATGTGCATAATCAAGCAAAACACTTTCTCAGGGAACAGTAATATTCTATTATATTCATATACTATAATTTGGCCAACCATTCTCTAATTGATGACCACCCCTGTAGTTTCCAGTTCTTTGCTACTAAAAAAAAAGAACAAACTACTATAGATATTGTTATATAGAGGTCCCTTTCCTCTTTCTTTGATTTAGTAGTGGTGTCAAAGGGTATGGTTGGTTGTTGTCCTTCGTTCTCAAAGAGGACCAAAATGATATCACTGTTCTAGAGTCAAGTTTCAATGTGTCTGGCTGGCTGGTCAGACCAATACAAGCTCAGAATGCTCTATCACTGGTCCCGCACAAATAGTCAGTGTGAACATTTGGGGAAACTTCCTAAGACAATTCAAATGGAAGTTTCCTGGCATGGTGCTGGTATACCGTCCAGGTTTCACAGGCATATGACAATGATGTCAGCACAACAGCTCTGTAGACCTTCAGTTCGGTAGTCAGTCTAATACCTCTTCTCTCCCATACTTTCCTTTGGAGCTTCCCAAACACTGAGCTAGCTCTGGCAATACGTGCATCGACCTAATCATCAATGTGTACATCCCTGGAAAGTACACTACCAAGGTAAGTGAACTTATCCACAGCATTAAGATCTGAGTAGTTGAGATGCACCATAGATCTTTGGCTCATAAATAGCCTTTAAGGCATCATAAAAGCACTTTGAATTGTTACTATCAGCATAAAATTGAATTTCATTTGCTTTCTTACAGAGCTAAGAATCCTGTATTTCTCTAAGCTTTGCTTGTACTTGACTTCAGAGGGAATTAAATGCAGCCTTCTTAGAGATAAATGAACTATCCCTGCTGATAAACCCTGTGGATTTCTTGTTTTTCATTTAGCAGCTTCTGAATTTCCCCATCATTTTCATCAAACCAGTCTTGGTGTTTGGGAGTGCTCTGACCCAGATGAACAAATGCAGTGCTGTACACCAGGTCTCTGAAAGATGCCCACTCCTTTTCTGCTTCACTGTTGCCAATTGTGTGTAGACTCAACTTTCCCTCCAAGTCAGCAGTAAGCTGTTCCCACTCAGAGAAGAGCTCTAGTTTGTTGACATTAGTTCTTCTGTTAGCCACTTTGCCTTGGGGGCATCACTTTTGTTAAATGTGAATATTTAACTTGAGAGAGATGTCTATGATTAGACCAGCACTCTGCGCCATACATTGCCTTCCTCACTCTCACATCCTTTCTGTCTCTTCTCGTTACAATCACATAGTCTATTAAATGCCAGTGTTTGCTGCAAGGGTATATCCATGAAGCTTTTTTTGCATTTAGGTACGTGGAAGACAGTGTTGGTGATGAGAAGGTCATGAGATGCGCAAATCTTCAGTAATAAGTAATCATTGCTGTGGCTGTTTCCAATTCCATTCCTCCCTAGGACTTCCTGCCAAGGCTAGTAGTCTGAGCCTACTCTAGCATTAAAATCACTCAGAATTATAAGCTTGTCTTCTTTTGGCGCAATGATGATAAGGGTCTCCAGGTCTTCATCAAATTTTTCTTTGACCTCATTCAGAGTTCATCATGGTGGAAACATAGGCACTAATGATGGTGGTATGACATTTTCCTGCAAGTGGCAATCGCATTGTCATGATCCTGTCATTCACTCCTTTTGGCAAGCATACAAGCTTTGTTGACTAGATTAGTTTTGATTACAAAACCTACACCAGCTTTGCGATGCTCGCTTTCACTGTGCCCACGCCAGAAAAAACAGATATCCAGCTCCAACTTCAGTAAGCTGACCTTCATTTACCAGCCTTGTTTCACTCAGGGCTGCTACTTGAATGCAATATCTGCTGAGTTCTCTTGCAACAAGAGTTGTTCATCTTTCAGGTCTACTGGATTTTGTGTTGTCTGCATGTGTGTGTACATTCCATGTGCTAATTTTGAGTGGAATCCTCTTTGCAGACGTTTGTATACATTTTTTTGTGTTTCGACTGCAGAGTAACATTCCCCTCCTATTGTGGTAATCAGGCCAGGGCTGGGTAAGCAGACAATTTTTAGGGCACCTTTTCTAGCCCCTTCTTCACACCAGGAGGTGAGCAGTGCAGTCCTTAAAAGGCTGTTGAGACACCCAGGGGGCTGCCAAATCCCACTTTCCAGTGAGAAATCACCCTATGGCCTGGGCTGCCTGTGTGCAGGATTATGACTACAGGTCCCAGTGTATCCATACCTGCTGCTTTGTCACTTGCCTGTTGCCACAGGACTTTGAGATAAGTATGATGGTAAAATGGTATAGGTGATATGTTTTGATTCATGCATAACTTGGATTTAAGTGAGGCAGAGTTGCACAAAGTCATTAGCCTCACTCTCTTCTCCAAAGTCATCACAATCCAGTGGCAGGACAGAATCAAGATGACTGGTGATGGTTTAAGATGCAGTGGATGATCTTGGCATCTTCAATGTCTGACTAAGCACAAAGCGCTCCACAGCACCTGCTTCAGCTGCCTTCATAACCATTAGAACAAATTTTTCTCATCTTCCCATTCTACCAGGGGAAGTTTTCGCCATCCCTAACTCACCAATGGGTTTGAGACCCGTTGGTTACCCTCAACCTCATTTAGTCCATCTGCCAAAATGGTTTACCAGGATGTGGCAGCTACACATGCTACAACTTCTTGTAGCCACAAGTGAGAGTTGGGTGGAACAGGTAGACACCACAGGTGGAAAGCATCCCTGAAAAGTACTAGTCTTCCCTGAACACACCCTACACCCCTGGGTAAAAGGATATATACAATTTAGTAATTTGGGTGACATAGTTCCAAATTGCTTTCTAGAATGACTGTAACAACTCACAGCTCACCAGGAGTATATCCATGTGCCTATTTTCCTAAGCCCCTCTAACATTTATCATTTTCCTTTCGTGTCAACTTTGCCAATCTTAACCTCAGAGTTCTTTTACATTTTTTTCTATAGTGATTTGTAATTTTTTTTTTTTCAAATGGCTACTGTTTGCTTGGATTTCTTTCTTTGAAAATTGCCTTTGACTATTTATCACTTGCGGAATGCCCCTTTTTGTTTTTGTTTTTGAGTCTGGCTCTCCCTATCCAGCTCATCTTGAAAGTTTTACCTTTTCCAGCTTGGGCAATTTTGGTTCCTCCCAGACTCGATGCCATCAATAACCTTGAGCTTTACTGAAGCTCATAAGTGATTCAGATTCAACTTCAGCCTCCGGGGTAGTTGTAGTGGTAACAGTTATTACCAGGAGTGTTTATCATGCCCTGAAGCATTTGTTCTTATACATTTAAATTAGTTTCTTAGGAAATGAGAACTTTTTCAGATAAACTTTCTAATTTTTGCTTCCTTTGGTGTTGTTTGGCCAAAAACTTTCAAATTTTAATTTAATCAGTTTTATTTTTTGTCCCCTAATCATAGGTGTGTGAAAGGTAGTTTCTTCTTTTAATTTGTTCGTGTCATCCTTTATATCTGAGCTATGTATCCATTTGGAATTTATCTTGTTATTTTTTTAAGCTGTTGGTCTACATGTAGTTTCTGGTGGACTGTTTTAATAGTTTTCCAGCAGTTTTTGTGAAATAATAAATTGTCATCCCAGTGGATAGCATTTGGGTTTAACACTAGGCTGTTTGACTGTTTCTATATGTTAAATACCTAAATCGATTGCATGCTTTGATGCTTTTATTTTCTAAAGCAATACTAAGAACATTTTGATGATTACTGCTTTGTAGTATAGTTTGAGATGTGGAACGTTGAAGACTCCTTCCCACCCCCACCTCCATCTTTCATTATTTTTTTTTATATTCTTGACTTTCTGTTCCTCCAGATGAATTTTATCATTTTTTCTAACTCTATAAAAAAAATCCTTTGGTAGTCTGACTGATATGGCTCTTATCATTGCTGTTATCAAGAAAATTCCTTCTCTTTTGGTCCTCATCTTTATTCCACCTCAGCTTCACATGGGGATGGGACCTTTATTTCCATTTCTATAGTCCATAATTCTTCATCCTCTGACATCCTTCCAGCTCTCCTGAAATCATTCTCTGTTCTTTTTTTTTCAGACACCCCCTATTTTTCTCCATCACTCTTTTCTTTCTCTGGTTTTCTCTGGTCACATTCCTCATTTTATAATGTCAGTATGTCTTAGGTAATCAGTTTAGTTTTATATTGACCTCAGTTGCAGAAATTCCTTCCTCCACTAATGTTTCTAGATTCCAATCCTGTATTACCTCCCCCCCCCCACTACCCCTGCTTCAGCACTGGAGGAAATCACAAATGTGTTGTTTCCTCTGCCAGTTTATGTTATCTAATATCAATTTGGTCCTTATCAATCCTTTTAGACTTTTTATGATCCTGTTATAGTGTTCTCCAAACCTTTTTTTATTGTGCATCCTTGTATGAATTATATTCAGACATACTTCAGAGATGTGTTGTAGGTTTGATTCTAGATCACAGCAATATAAAGCATGTCATGTGAATTTTTTGGTTTCCCAGGGCACACAAAAGTTAGGTTAACATTATACTGTAGCCTATTAAGTGTGCAATAATATGTCTAAAAAATCAGTGTATATACTTTAAGTAAAGATATTTTATTGCTAAAAAATGCGAACCATTACCACTCAGTGAGTGATAGTCTTTTTGCTGGTGGAGGGTCTTGCTTCAATGTTGATGGCTGCTGACTAATCAGGGTGGTGTTTTCTGAAAGCAAGGTGGCTGTGGCAATTTTCTTAAAATAAGACAACAATGAAATTTGCTGCATAGAATGACCTTTTTCTTTCATGAAAGATGTCTCTCTAGCACGCCAATGGGTGTTTGATAGCATTTTGCTCACAATAGAACTTCATTTAAAATTGGAGTCAATCCACTAAAATCCTGCCTCTGTTTTATCAGCTAAGTTTATGTAATATTCTTTAATATTGTTCTCTCTTAGAGAATAGGGAGGCCTTGGGGGAAGGAGAGAGATAGGGAACAGCAGCTCTGTGTAGCAGACAGAATACAAACATTTGTTGATTAAATCCCCCATCTTACATTAACAACAAAGATCATTGATCACAAGTCACCATAACAGATATAATAATAATAATGAAATACTTTGAAATATTGCAAGAATTACCAAAATGTAACACAGAGACATGATATGAGCACATGCTGTTGAAAAAGGTGCTTACTAGACTTGCTCAGTGCAGGGTTGCCACAAACCTTTAGTCTGTAAAAGAAAACAAGAAAAAAAAAGGAGAAAAAGAAAAACAATTGCAATATTTTTGAAGTACAATTAAGCAAAGAGTAATAAAATGAAGTATGCCTGTACATATGCTATTGTATGAATATATGATAAAATATATAAAAACGAATTTTAAGAGGATGAAAGATCACACAATCATTTATATAGAGAACTAGAATGGATTTCAGAGGCCATCTACTACCCTTCATTTTACAGATGAGGAAACTGAGGCCCAGACAAGTTAAAGTGAAGTAAATTTTTATTTATTAGTTTTAGCTTACAACACTTATTTCCACAAGATTTTGAGTTTTCTCTCCATCTCTCTCCTCCCCCAACCCCAAGAGTTCTGTGCATTCTGATTACCCCTTTCCCCGATTTGTCCTCCCTTCTATCACCCTCCCTCTCATCCCCTTCCCTTCTATTTTCCTGTAGGACAAGATATATTTCCATACTCCATTACCTATATATCTTATTTCCCAGTTGCATGTAGAAACAATTTTTAACATTTGTTTTTGAAACTTTGAGTTCCAGATTCTCTCCTTCCCTGCCCACTCACCTTCTTTGAGAAGACAAGCAATCTGATATAGGTTATACCTGTGTAGTCATGCAAAACACTTCCATATGTTGTTAAAGACTGACTTTATTTTCCTCCATCCTATCCCACCCTGCATATATTCTGTTCTGTCCTTTGACCCTGTCCCTCCTCAAAAGTGTTTGCTTCTGATTACCCCTTCCCTCATTTGCCCTCCCTTGTATCATATACCTCTCTTACCCTGTCTTATCCTTTATCCCCTTCCCCCCTGCTTTCTTGTAGGGTAAGATAGATTTTCTATTGAATGTGTATGTTATTCCCTCCTTAAGCCAAATCTGATGAGAGTAAAGTTCACTCACTCCCTCTCACCACCCCCTTCTTCCCATCCATTGTAAAAGTTTTTTCTTGTCTCTTTTATGTGAAGTAATTTACCCTGTTCTATCTTTCCCTTTCTCCTTCTCCCAGTACATTCCTCTCTCTCACCCCTTAATTTTATTTTTTAGAAATCCTTTCATTTTCAACTTACCTTGTGCCCTGTGTGTGTGTGTGTGTGTGTGTGTGTGTGTGTGTGTGTGTGTAATTTCCTCCAACTACCCTAATACTGAGGAGGGGTTCAGAGCCAAGATGGCAGAGTAAAAGCAGGGACTTGCTTTTGACTTCTTCCCTAAACCCCTCAAAATACCTGTAAAAATGACTAAACAAATTCTAGAGCAGCACAACCCACAAAATGACAGACTGGAACAAATTTCCAGCCCAAGACAACCTGAAAGGTTGACAGGAAAGGTCTGTTGCACCAGTCTTGGAGAGGAGCGCAGTCTAGCATGGGCTGCTCAGGCACAGACTAGCCCCAGTGAATTTGAAGGAGGGCTAAGGGCATGGAATCACTGGCAGCTGTGGTGGTTTCCAGACTTCTCAACACCGAAATGCCCAAGACAACTTAGAAGGTTAGTAGGAAAAGTCTGTAGGACCTGGGTGAGAGAAGAGGGTGGACTAGCCCTGGCTGTGAGGTGGGGAAGGGTGACAGTGGTTGCTGCTTCCAGAATTCTTAGCCCACAGATGGTGGAGGAGATCGAGTAGCTGATCAGGGGGGCATTGCAGGGATCTCTTTGTTGTCACTAAGGCAGGATTCTCATGCTTTGCCCGTGCTTGGATATGGGTCACAGTCCTGGGGTAAGATGGAAAGCTGGCATGGCACAGCTTGTGGCAGCCAAGGAGAGGGAGTCCTCCTCCTCACAGTTCCAAGGTAGAAAAGAGTGCTTGTGGCTGCTCACAGACCAGAGCACAGGCCAGGAGAGGAATAAACATCTCTCCCTTGATCATACCACCTTGGAAGAACTGAAAATTTACAGGTCCCTAGAAATATCTCTGAAAACAGATGTACAAAACCTCTAAAACTTGGGATAGTACACCCTCCACACTGGAAGCAGAGTCCTACCTTAACAAAGAGCTCAAAAGTCAAGTAATTGGCTGGGAAAATGAGGAAACAGTGGAGGGAAAAATCAGACTATAGACTCTTACTTTGGTGACAAGGAAGATCAAAACATGCAACCAGAAGGCTGAGCCAAGATGGTGAATAAAAGCAGGAGCTTGCTTGAACTCTCCCCCAAATTCCTCCAAATACTTGTAAAAAATGATTAAGCAAATTCTAGAGCTGCAGAATCCACAAAATAATGGAGTGAAACAAGTCTCCAGCCCAAGATAGTCTGGAAGGTAGACAGGAACGGTCTATCACACTGTGTTGGGAGCATGGCACAGTCCAGTATGGGCTGCACTAGTATGGACACTGCTGGAGCAGACCTCAAGGGATTGAATCACTGGCAGCTGTGGTGGTTTTCAGACTTTTCAGCTTACAAACGCCAAAGACAACATAGAAGGTCAGTGGGAAAATTACTGAACCTAGCTGAAAGAGAAGAGCGGTCCAGTCCCAACCCTATGGCATCGGAGGTGGTGGTGACAACAGCAGCAGCAGCTGCTTTCAGAGCTCCTAGCCCACAGACAGAGTGGGAATCCAGCAGTTCATCAGGGGGCAATTGCAGGGATCTCTTGTTTTGCCCTGCTTTGGATCTAGATTGCAGTCCTAGGTGGTGATCCTGTGGTCCTTCAAGTATCTTTGAGAGTAGCTGCACAAAATCCCTGAAATTTGGGAAAGTATACCACTCCTCCCCCACTGGAATGGAAGCAGACTTTCCTGCCTTAACAAAGAGTTAGAAAGTCAAGTATTTGGCTGGGAAAATGAGTACACAGCGTAAAAAAAAAACAAAACTTCAGACTATAGAATCTTAGAAGATCAAAACATATGACCAGAAGAAGACAACAAAGTCAAAGCTCCTACATCCAAAGCCTCCAAGAAAAGTATGAATTGGTCGCAGGCCATGCTAGAGCTCAAAAAGTATTCTGAAAAGTAAGAGAAGTAGAGGAAAAATTGGGAAGAGAAATGAGAGTGATGCAAGAAAATCATGAAAAACAAATCAACTGTTTGGTAAAGGAGACCCAAAAAATACTAAAGAAAATGATACCTTAAAAAGTAGATTAACCCACATGGCAAGAGAGGTCCAAAAAGCCAATAAGGAGAAGAATTCCTTAAAAAACAGAAATGGCCAATTAGAAAAGGAGGTCCAAAAACTCACTGAAGGAAATAATTTCTTCAAAATTAGAATGGAGCAAATAGAAACTAATGACTTTATGAGAAATCAAGAAATTTATAAAACAGAACTAAAAGAATGAAAAAAATAGGAGACAATGTGAAATATCTCATTGGAAAAACCACTGACCTGGAAAATAGATTCAGGACAGATAATTTAACACTTATTTGACTACCTGAAAGGCATGATAAAAAAAAAAAGAGCCTAGACATTATCTTTCACGAAATTATATCAAGGAAAACTACCTTGATATTCTAGAATTAGAAGGTAGAATAGAAATGGAAAGAATCCCTGATCACCTCTTGAAAGAGACCCCAAAAGGAAAACTCTTGGGAGTATTATAACCAAATTCCTTAGTCACCAGGTCAAGGGGAAATTATTGCAAGAAGCTGGAAAAAAACAATTTGAGTATTGTGGAAACACAATCAGGATAATGCAAGATCTAGCAGCTTCTACGTTAAGGAATCAGAGGGCTAGCAATATGATTTTCCAGAGGTGAAAGAACCTAGGATTAAAACTAAGAACCACCTACCCACCAATCACCACCCACCTATTTAGTACTTTAGGGGGAAAAATGGTCATTGAATGAAGTAGAGGACTTTGAAGTATTCTTGATGAAAAGACCAGAGTTGAATAGAAAATCTGACTTTCAAATACAAGAACCAAGAGAAGCATGAAAAGGTAAACTGGAAAGAGAAATCGTAAAACTTATTACAGTTGAACTGTTTACATTTCTGTATGGAAAGATGATATTTATAACTCATGAGACATTTCTTAGTATTAGGGTAGTTGGAGGGAATATATATATATCCATACAGACATACACACACATCCACCCACACAGGACACAGGGTGAGTTGAATATGAAGGGAATGACATTGAAAAAATAAAATTAAGGGGTGAGAGAAAAATACATTGGGAGGAGAAAGAGAGGGATAGAGTGGGGTAAATTACCTCACATAAGAGGCAAGAAAAAGCTTTTACAATGGTTGGAAAGTAGGGTGGAGGTGATAGGGAATGAGTGAACATTACTCTCATCAGATTTGATATAAGGAGGGAATAACATACACACTCAACTGGGTGTCTTACCCTACAGGAAAGTAGGGGGAAGGGGATAAGAGGGGGGGCATGATAGAAGGGAAGACAGATTGGGGGATGTGGTAGTCAAAAGCAAACACTTTTGAAAAGGGACAGGGTCAAAGGAGAGAACAGAATAAATGGGGATGGGATAGGATGGAGGAAAATATAGTCTTTCACAACTTGACTATTATGGAAGTGTTTTGCATAACTACATATGTATAAGCTATGTTGAATTGTTTGCCTTCTCAGTGAGGGTAGGTGGAGAAGGATGAAGGGAGAGAATTTGGAACTCAAAGTTTTAAAAACAAATGTTAAAAATTGTTTTTATATGCAAATGAGAAAAAAAGAGTACAGGCAGTGAGGTCTAGAAATCTATCTTGTCCTACAAGAAAGTGAGGGGAAGGGATATAGGAGAGGGGATGGGTGATAGAGGAGAGGGCAGAATGGGGGAAGGGGTAATCAAAATGCAAGTCATCTTGGGGTGGAGGGAGGGGAGTGATGAGGAGAAAATTTGGAACTAGATATTTTGTGGAAATGAATGTTGACTTTAAAATAAATCAATCAATACAAAAACACCCCATCTACAACCAGAGGAAGACAACTAAGTCAAAGCTTCTCCATCCAAAACCTCCAAGAAAAATATCAGTTAGTCGCTGGTCATGGAAGAGCTCAAAAAGGATTTTGAAAATCATGTAAATGAAGTCGAGAATCAGTTAGAAAGAGAAATGAGTGTGATACAAGACAAAAATGAATCAACAGCTTGCTAAAGTAATCCCCCCAAAATGCTGAACAAAATAACAGTTTAAAAAATAGACTAATCCAAAACGCAAAAGAAGTCCAAAAAGCCAGTGAAGAAAAGAATGCATTAAAAAGCAGAGTTGGCCTGAGGAAAAGGTGGTCCGAAAGCTCACTAAAGAAAATAGTTCTTTAAAAATTAGTATGGAGGACAGAGCCAAGATGGCAGAGTAGAAAGCCACACCTACTCTAGCTTTTCCTCCACAGCCCATAAAATACCTGTAAAATAGCTTTAAAAATAGGCTAACTCAATTGACAAAAGAGGTCCAAAAAGCAGGACCTCTGCTGAGGAGAAGAATGCTTTAAAAAGCAGAACTAGTCAAATGGAAAGGAAGATCAAAAGCTCACTGAAGAAAATAATTCTTTAAAAATTAGAGCGGAGCAGATGGAAGCTAATGACTTTATGAGAAACCAAGAAATTACAAAACAAAACCAAAAGAATGAAAAAATAGAAATAATGTGAAATATCTCATTGGAAAAACAACTGACCTGGAAAATAGATCCAGAAGAGACAATTTAAAAATTACGGGACTACCTGAAGGCCATGATCAAAAAAAGAGGCTAGACATCATCTTTCTTGAAATTATCAAGGAAAACTGCCCTGATATTCTAGAACTAAATATGAAAGAATCCACAGATCACCTCCTGAAAGAGATCCAAAAGGAGAAACTTCTAGGAATATTGTAGCCAAATTCCAGAGTTCCCAGGTCAAGTAGAAAATATTACAAGCAACTAGAAAGAAACAACTCAAGTATTGTGGAAATACAATCAGGAAACTTAAGATCTAGCAGCTTCTACATGAAGGGATTGAAGGGCTTGTATTATGATATTCCAGAAGTCAAAGGAACTAGAATTAAAACCAAGAATCACTTACCCAGCAAAACTGAGTATAAAACTTAGGGGAAAAAATGGTATTTCAATGAAATAGAGGACTTTTAAGTATTCTTGTTGAAAAGACCAGAGCTGAATAGAAAATTTGACTTTCAAACACAAGAATCAAGAGAAGCATGAAAAAGTAAACAGGAAAGAGAAATCACAAGGGACTTACTAAAGTTGAACTGTTTACATTCCTACATGGAAAGATAATGTTTGTAACTCTTGAAACTTTTCTCAATATTTGGGTACTTGGAGGGGTTACACACACACACACACGCACACACGCACACACGCAGCACAGAGTGAGTTGAATAGAAAGGCATGATATCTACAAAAATAAAGAGGTAAGAGAAATATATTGGGAGGAGAAAGGGAGAAATGGAATGGGGCAAATTATCTGTCATAAAAGAGGCAAGAGAAAGCTTTTTTGATGGAATAAAGCGGGGAGGTGAGAGGGAAAAAGTGAAGCTTACTCTCATCACATTTGGCTTAAGGAGGGAATAACACACACTCAATTTGGTATGAAAGTATTTTACACTACAGGAAAATAGGAGAGAAGGGGATAAGTGGGGTAGAGGGGATGATAGAAAGGAGGGCAAATGGGAGGAGGGAGCAATTAGTAAACACTTTGGGGGAGGACAAGTTCAAAAGAGAGAACAGAATAACTGGCGGGCAGGATAAGATGGAGGGAAATATAGTTAGTCTTACACAACATGACTAAAATGGAAGTTATTTGCAAAACTTCACTGTATGACCTATATTGAATTGCTTATCTTCTCAGTGGGGATGAGTGGGGAGGGAGGCAGAGAGAGAAGTTGGAACTCAGAGTTTTAAGAACAAATGTTAAGAATTGTTTTTGCATACAACTGGGAAATAAGAAATACAGGTAATGGGTTATAGAATTTTATCTTGTCCTTACAAGAAAAGAGAGAAGATGGGGATAAGGGAAGTGAGGGGTGTGATAGAAGGGAGGGCAGATTGGGGTAAGTAATAATCAGAATACAAAGCATTTTAGGGTGGGGGGAGGGAGAGATGGGGAGAAAATTTGAAACTCAAAATTTTGTGGAAATGAATGTTGGAAACTAAAAATAAATAAACATTTAAAAAAATTTGAATGGAACAAATGGAAGCTAATGACTTTATGAGAAATCAAGATATTATGAAACAAAACCAAAAGAATTAAATGGGCCTGGACTCAGGAAGACCTGAATTCAAATGTGGCCTCAGATGCTTAGAAGCTGTATGAGCCTGAGCAAATCACTTAATCCTGTTTGCCTCAGTTTCCTTTTCTTTAAATTGAGCTGGAGAAGGAAATGGCAAACCACTCCAGTGTCTTTGCTAAGAAAAATGTCTAAACAACAGTCTCTTTAAATTCACTTAGTTGGGTACTACAACATGTCTTTATACTCAACTGTCATGTGCTGAAAATGAATGAAGAAGTGAGTTGTCACTGTCACCTGCTCTTAGGATATATGATATGTGACTGACATTGATTGAGATCGCGTGAAACTGCCACTGTCAACTCATATATTAAATATTAACCAAGATTAATTTCTTCCTTTTTTTAAAAGATTAAAAATAGAAGTTCTGATATTCTTTCCAGATGTCAATGGCTGATCTTACATGCCTGATTTTGGACATTGCTACTCTGTGGTGCTCTTCACTTTGACTGTCCAACCTTTTTCTGCCTTATAATACCACCTCCCCTCTTCCTCTCATTAGAGAATCTCTCCTAGCATCCTACATTCAGAACTGAAAGGCCATCCAGCCCTATCCCCTCCTTTTATAGACAAGAAATTTGAGCTCCAAAGGTGCAGTGACTAGCACAGGATCATAAGCTAATAAGGGTCTAAGGTATTTGAACCTAGATGGGAGTTTCAGAGTCTATTTATTGGACCATGCTGCATTTCCACTGAAAAACATTGAGATCATCTTTCAGAGAGTTTCCCCTTCTTCCCCAGTTATATACTTCAAATCACCTCAGCATTATCCCTCAATCTTCTTGCTCTCCCTTTGATTTTTTGTCTTTGCCAAAGTTGATCTCTCTATTTGTGCCTTTGACTTTATCCTCTTTTGTCTCTTCCTACAGCTTGCCTCTTTCACTCTAACTTTTGATCCTCCTTTTCCACTTGTCATCAGCAAAAAGATCTCTCCTATCTACCACCTACCATACTTTCAGACTATCATCCTCATATCTCTCCTCACCTTCATAGCCATATTCCTAGGGGATTCAATTCACATTGCCTCCACTTTCTCACCTTTTTCTTCCTTCTCATTGCTTTGCAATTTGATTTCCCAAGCACTGTTTGACTGCAACTCCTCTCCCCAAGGTTACCAGAAGTTTCTTTATTGTTACAGCCAATGGCCTTTTTCAGTACTCCTTGACCTCTCTGTAGCATGTGGCACTGATGACTCAATTTTCCTCTTGATGCTTATCCTGGTTCTCTTCCTGCTTGTCTCCTTTGCAAGTTTGTCATCTTTGGTGTGCTCCCACCACCAGTCTTGGTGCAGGGGTCCTGTGCCTTGCCTTCTTTTTTCATTATCTCATTAACTCCCAGGGATTCATCTATTTTCATCTATTTAGATGGCTCCCTTTTCTATGTTATCTTCTGTCCTTTTCTCTTCTGACCTCAAACTGCCTGTTAGATACCTCCACTTTAAACCCCAAAACAGTACATTCAGGTAGGATGGTGGGGTTAGTTAAGATTGGAAGTGGAGAGTATGTAGTAAAGAAATGAATATATAGATCATTTGTAGTATTGGTTGACATTTATACAATTTATCTCATTTGATCTTCACAACAACCCTGGGAGATAGGTGCTGTTATCATTATTCATGTTTTACAGATGAAGAATTTGAGACAAACCAGGTTAAATGACTGTGGGGGGAAGGGGAGAAGAGTCCATGACCAAAAATAAAAAGGAGTAAGAGCTTCTTACTGTACTAGGAAGATACAGTCTTCATAGATAAGTAAATGCAGGATATATAGCAAATAAATGCATAGTGATAGGGTGGGATGGGGTAGTGACACTTAACTACTGAGGGAATCAAGAGAGGGCTCTTCCTGAAGAAGGTGACACTTTAGCTATCCTTGAAAGAAAGCTAGGGATTTTAAGAGGAGGTGGCTAGTAGGTGGGTAGAGTATTGTTCCTGGAATTAAGGAGACCTAAATTCAAATCCAACTTCAACACTCACTAGCTGTGTGACCTTGGGCAAGTCACTTAACCTGTTTGCCTTAATCCACTAGAGAAACAAATAGCAAACTAATCCAGCATCTTTGTCAAGAAAACCCTGTAGACAGTATGGTTGACCATATCATGAAGAGTTGGACAGGACTGAGCAACTGAACCACAAAGAGTTTTCAGAGGAGAAATGGAGGATACAGCAGTTCAAACCTGTGCAAATGCATGATGGTGGGAGATGGATAGTGGTGTAGAGGAAGCAAGTATGCGAGTTTGGCAGGAATGTAGAATATGTGAGGGGGAAGTAATGTGTTTGGACAGATAGGCAAATTGTGAAGGTTTAAAATGCCCAACTCTGGTTTATTATGCTAGAGGCTATGGGAAGCCACTGCAAGTTCTTGAGGTATGTCTGTAAAGGAGACACTTGAAAGACAAGAGGAATGCTGTCTATCTAGCGCAGTAATTTGGGAGTCTTTGGGAAGCTTGATGTGGACCAAGGGATTGATTTGTAATAACGAAGGAGCCTGCAAAGCTTTATCTATCTCCTCCTGTCTTGGTAGGACAATTCTTGCTGAAGCTCTTGGCTTAGTGATCTTAAGCACACTTGGAAGATTAGCTTCCTGTTCTTAAAATATAAGAAGAGCTTTGTAATTCTCAACTGTTATAGGCTTGCCAACTTTGAGCTGCCATGAGGACAGTGTTTTTTGGAAGATGCCATGTCACCTTTTTCCTCTAGAACTCTTTTGAACAATATTCCATGACCCTTGAAGGGCTTCCTGTTTGTTTTGTTTTTGCCTTAGCTTTTAATTCCTTTCTGGAATATTGTCACTGGCTTTGTGTTCTAAGAGTCAGCCAAAACTTCTTTCTAGTATCTGATATTAGTAGAAATAACATAATTTCCCCAAAATGATAGAACTTAGAATAGAAATATCACTAAAGTAAATAAACTGAAGTCAGTTTTGTTTAATCTAGTGATAGGCAAAAGAGGGGAAGGGAAATGGAAAATGCTGTTTTGTTGGTGAATGAATAGCGTGAGACAGGTTCTTTTAAAAGCTTGTATTGATTTTGAATTTTGATGGTAGGAATTACTTTTGTAAGTAGGAAGTTTTGAGGAAAGAAATTTAATAGTAAAATTATAGATTCTTTTATAATTTAAAGTTGAGGAGTAATATGGAAATATACATAGTTTTAATATTGTGTATGATTCCTAAATGTATTTTAGAATGTTTTTAAGACTTAGAGAAGACAAACATTGCACTCTTCTTTGGCTATCTTAGAAATAGCTGACATTTCATCATCTATGAGGCCACTTGCTGATGTAATGCTTAATGGAGCTTTTTTTTTTTTTTAACCTTCTTGGGTTATCTGGTATAGTTGAATAGGCAAGCCTTAATGGTGGAGTTCTTGCTTCATTCTACACCAGTTGGAGAGGATTAAAAAGCCTGAAGTTTGCTTTGTCTTTTTTTCTTCCCTTTTGGCTGTTGAAAGAATATTTTCTGGAACAGCTATAGCAGTGTCCTGGATTAAGTTTCTGTTAGCCATAGGGATCCCAACAGATTGGAAGAACAAGAAAGAGAGATGATTATGAAGTGACCACTGCTTGGCTGGTCACATGTCCACATGAGATTGTTTACATTCAAGGGTAATAATAGTGGGTTATTTCTTACACGTTTATCCTCTTCTGTCTGATGAAACTGCACTGCGCATAGAGGCCTTCTCTAATAGGTGAAGCTCCTCCAGAAAATAATTGTTAAACTACAGAATAATAAATTGTTAAATTGTTAAAACAGACCATAGAGCTGCCACATTCTTTGGTGTTGAGTGCTTCTTAGAATAAATGTGGAAGAAAATCAATTAGAAAACACACTAAAGTTGAACTCTGTGTTATTCTTGGTGGCAAATATCTGCTGGGCCACATTCTTCTAATCTTAGCTGATGGTCTATCTGTGAACAGGAATTGATAGCTATCCCTTAGACTGCCCTTTGGACAAGATACATGAGTATTACTCATTTTCCTTTTCTCCGGTAATTGAGACTACTTGTATATTTATTCTTTCTTAGATAGGAGACTGTATACTCTAGTATTCATGATATGGTGGAGGGAAGATATTTTATGCTCCTAAACTGACAGTAAATTTGAAGACTTGTTAATATAACTTTGTTTAGCTATTGTAATCCAAATGAAGACCTTGATTCAAGATAGTATTTGAATGGAGGGATCTATAGAGCCTCTACTGGCTGAACCAAGTAGGACTTACTCAAGTCATTAATGTGCTTGCTAGGCTATAAAGTGTGTTGCTTTGGGGGAGGGAAGCAGAGGTAATTGAAAGTAGAAAGGATGCGGTGCTTGATACCTTATAAAAAACGGTATAAGCATATGTGTCAAAGGAGTTATTAAAAGGCAAGAAAATCCTAATTATTTTCAGTTTCTAATTTACTTCACATAAAGTATTGACATTAAATATCTAGCATCCATATACAACAAAGCTTACTAGTTTTGTATTTCTCTAGTTCTAAATTTGGGTTGCCTGAATTACAGTTGATTAGGAAACATTCTAGCTGAAGAGAGAAGATGCAGTAGTAATAAATGTTAAATTGTATGTTAGGAAATCAGAGAAGGGACAATGCTAGACTAGTCTGGAACAGGGCTTGAATAGGCTAAGGCAGTATCATAACAAGAATAGTGTCTAGAATTTGGACTCAGAAAACAAATCAATTTTTGGGGGGTCTAGTAGTTAATATTTATGTTGAAAACTACATTATATGTGTGTATATACATATATATATATATATATGTCCTCAATCAAGTGAGATAATATTTGTGCAGTATTTAACATATAGTGCCTGGGACATTGTAGGTGCTATATAAATGTTTATTCCCTAGGATCGAACTTTGGAATTGCAGTGGACCATATAAGTAATCTAGTCTAATTCCTTGATTTTATAGATGAGAAAAATGATGTCCAGAGAGCCTCAACAGAGGTAGGTAGTAAGTGGCAGATTCAGAATTTGAAAATAAATCCAGTATACTTTGCACTACACTTTTATCTGTTAATCTATGTTACTTTCGAAATACTTACATTTGATATTTTATATGATACTATAAAATTTTGGTTTTTGATTCTTAATATTATTTGTGATATATACTATAGTTGAAATTTTTTATTATTTATGATACTTAAATCCAAGAGCCTGATCAATCAGTCACCTTCAGGTGGCCTTCATCACCTTTTCTCATTCTGAATTGGTTACGTCACTGGTTACCTCTTTAGCAGAGATCAAGCCTATGTCTATTGTAGTCTTTTTAAAAAAAATTTTGTTGATGCCCTTGTTTTTACATGATACTCATTTCTAAAAAGGCCACCACAACCAGTGAGCCTTCTTCCCTTTTAACAAAGAAAAAGTTTGGCAAAGCCAACTAATTGATGCAGAAAAATGCATTATTCTATAACCATAGTTCCTTACCTCTCCGAGGAAAGGAGGGAGGTACATTTTCTTATCTTTTCTCCAAAACCAAGGTTGTTTATTCCAGTTATACAGTGTCACAATAGTCTTTTTCACACAAGTGCTCAAGAAATGTTTGAGAGCTATTGTTATTGAATTGTCTCACCTGAGAAGCTGTGGCCATGCACTTCCTTCTTAAGCTGGAAGTGAACTCTTTGTCCCCTAACTCTCCATACTTTGTTCTACTTGATATTGTAATTATTTGTGTATGTGTCCCGTCTTCCTTAATATAGATTATGAATCCACTGAGGGTAGAAATTGACTTGTTTTAGGCATATCCATTCCATAGCTCTCAACTTGTTGGAAAAAAACCCAACTATTTTAATTGTGTTTAGATGCCTGCAAGTCTGATTTCAAACTTTTTTCTTACAAAAATAATATTTTTAGAATTCTGCAGTGTACACAGCCTTTCATATAGGTGGGAAACCAGCTGTACCCACCGATGGCAAGGAACATTTGTATTAATAGGAGCTCCTCACCTCAATTTTAGTGCCAACTTTACAGAGAATGATGGAAGCACTATATTTAAAGGAAGAGAGCCTCAAGTAGTGATAGTGGGAAATGTTTTTTAAGTATTTATGTTGGGGAATTAAGCATTCATGGGAAAGAAGGGTGGAAAATGAAGAATAATTTTTATATCTGTATACATATGTGTCTGTGTGTATATATAGAATAGAGAAAATCAGAAACCCATCCTAGGTCTTAGTATGAGATTCTCACCTTTTTTTTTCTCTCCCTACCTTCTTTTCCATGATGCTATGTGGAAATGTCCCAGTTCTTGCAGCTGTGCTCATTGTAATGGGTCATTTCATTTTGAAATCCTTGTTTAAAAGAGAACCACACTGTGGCTGTCTGTGACAGATGCCACCTACTTATTTTCTCCCAGGCTTGAAACAGCCGTATGTGACATCAGAGCAGAAGAAAGGGGGAAGTAAAGTAAAAGAAGGGTAGAGGCAAAAAAAAAAAAAAAGGAGGGGGAGGATTTTGATGAATAAAATGCTTAATCTGATCCAATGGCCTTGCTTTTTTGTTTTCTTCTGTTAGAGACAGCTGTAGTAGCCTGTCTTTGCAGAAACTGGTGAGCATTATTCAAGAAGCATCATGTTTTCAAGGTCATTGTAGTTGGAGTCTTGGTCAAGACCACAGATTGTTGGTTTAGGAGGCATTCCCTCCATGACCTCCTAAATCCTATTAGGGAGGATTTGGCATCTGAGCAAAGGTGTATCAGAAGACTTCTGTCATGACGATGTGTGTAGCTGTAGCTTCCTATCTGTCAGAGGGTAAGAACTTTTTTGCTTTTTAATGGAAAAAGGGATGAAATATGAAAGGGATTCATTTCCCTCCCTCAAAATCAGAGTGGGCCCCAGGAAATCCTGCCAGCTTTTTCTTCCAATTGAAGGGCTGTCTCCTGATTGGAATGACAGCTTTGAACTGGAAGACATTATTTCATTAGTGCACTAATCAGCTATAGAGATTACCCAATTGGCTACTTAATAATTAAATGAAGTTGCTTGTAATTCTTTGAGCATACACAGAACTAATTAAATTAACCCTTTAGTGCCCTGTGTGCCTAAGGTACACTTATTTGAAATGGAGAGGGCTGTTCTAAAAATTCTACCTTTAGAATTTAGGGTTGGGGTGGTATTGATACTGAATGTGGTCTTAGAAATAGTGTTTGAGCTCTTGTGATACCTTTTTAAAAATGTGTACTTGACTCCAAGGGGAGAAGAGAGTGTAACTTTATGAACTTCAAACCTTTTAACAGGATCTCATTTCAAATCTAGTGCCCTTCAAATCCATGCTCTAGGCATCATAGGTGAAAACACATTATAGCCAGTTCCTTTTAGCTACCTAATAATTAAACCTTTTTGGATGTACCCAAATATTTAAATAAGTAATTTATTATTGTTATTACTTGTAGCTAGCATTTATATAGCACTTACTACGTATCATACTATGCTAAGCATTTAACGAATACTATCTCATTTGACCTTCCCAAAAACCCATTTTATAATTGAGGAAACAGAGGCAAACATAGGTTAAATGGTTTACCCAGGGTCACACAGCTAGTAAGGCTAGTCTTCCTGACTCCAGCCCCAGCACTATCCACTGGTCTACCTATCATTTACAACTGATTACTTTTCAAAATTTACCAATCATAATGAACAAAGTTCTACTAAAGTTTCATTTTACACATGTATTGCTTTAAATTTGTTGGTTCATTTTGTCTTTGCAAACACCCTTGAGGTGAAAGCAGGTAGTATCTCCATTTTGTACTTGAGGAAACTAAGTTATAAAAAAGCTAAATAACTTACTCAGGATTACGTAGCTGAGGATGTAAACCAGCTCCCTTGATTTCCAGTTAAATGTACTCTATTGTTATGTAGTCTTTTGGTCAGTTGTTATAGCTATCCAGATAACTTATCTGCATTAAAAAATAATTTCTCCTTTATCCATGCAATTAAAAAAGAAAAAACAATATCCTGGCAACAAATAAGCACATTCAAACAAACAGAAAAAAATATTCCCACATTGGCCATGTCCAAAAAAAGTATTTCATTCCGTACTCTTGTTTATCACCTCTCTTTCAGAAGTTTGGAAGCACCTGTTGGAAGCATCATCTGGCCTTTGGGAATCATGACTATCATTAGCACCCTTTTTCCGTTTGTGAATTAAAAAAAAATATTTTGGTGATGCTTTTTTCCATATCTGTGTGACCTCAAAACACTTCCCATGTCTGGTGTTATCATCTCTTTGCCAAGACTTTGGTCTAAAGTTCAAAATTATTGTGTGAATTGTTTTCCTAGCTCTGTTTATTTCATTCTGCATAATTTCATACTAATCTTCCCGTGTTTCCCTGAATTGATCATATTTGTCATTTTTCATGGTACAAAAATATTTCATTTCTATAAACAATTGTTAAGTCCCTAATTAATGAGTACCACTTTTGTTTCCTCTTTACTATGACAGAAAGTACTGCTGTAAATATGTTTACACATACATATCTTTTCCTTTTGTTCTTGACCTCCATTGGTCTAATATACCTAGCAATATTACTGAGTCAAACAATATGTTCAGTTTATTGGGGGAATATAGTTCCAAACTGTTTCCTTAAAGAGTTGAAGCAAATCACATTCCATCATAGCATATTCTACTAGGACCATATTTCACAGTTTTTAGTCTTCTGGACCTTAATGATCATATATATTAGAGATCAGAAAACTAAGACTTAAACACATGAAATAATTTAATTAAGGTTTCCTGGTTAGCAAGTACCAAAGCCAGGACTGAAACTTAGGTGTCTGGTCCTACCTGAGAGACCAGTCAGTAGTCGGCCTATAAATAAAGTCAAGGGTCAAAAATGTCAGAGAGAATGAAGGAATGAGTGAATGAAAAAGAATTTATTTTAAGCTCTTACTGTATGCATCTCATTGCATATCATAATTAATCCTAAACACTCAGGATACAAATAGAAAAATCATGTCAAGAAGTATTTATCAGGTGCCTATGATGTGCCATGTTGAGGATACAGTGAAAGGCAAAAAAGAGCCCCTGTTCTCAGAATGCCCACACTCTTTTAGAGAAGGAGACAAGACATAGAGGAGAGGTTGTTTCAGCTCCAAGTCATGTGGAAAGGTCCTGTCGTCCTTAGGGTACAGCAGTAAAAGGGATGTAAGGTAGTTTGTTAAATGTAATTTCCCTTAATAAAACCATATTGGTTATTGATGTTGAACCATTTGATAGTGCCAAGGACTTTGATGGTGAGGACTTTATTTTCCTGATTTTCAGTAGCACCTATAGAAAAAAGTGACAAGTCACATCTCTGCAAGAGTTGCTTCCCTGGCCTCTGGCCAAGACACTATGTTTGTCATTGGTGTTCAGTTGTGCCCCATTCTTCATGAGCCCATTTGGGGTTTTCTTACTAGAGTGGTTTGCCATTTCCTTTTCTAGCTTATTTTACAGATGAGGAAATTGAGGCAAACAGGGTTAAGTGACTTGCCCAGGGTCATGCAGTTAGTATGTGTCAGGCCAGATTTGAACTTCCTGATTTCGGGGCTGGTACTCTATTTGCTGCCAGCCATCTAGCTGCCAAGAGACTATATAGAGAGTGGGAACTTTGATTTTCATTAGCCCAGATGTAGAGTCAGTGCGTAGGAGTAGAGGTCATGCTGAGATCCAACAGCAGGAGTCAAAGGTATCAGGGAAACACAAAATCAAGGAGAAGGAATAGAAATCAGAGTATTTATTAAGCATATGAATTACATGCAAATTGGTTGACTGATAGAATGAGGGCAGTAGTTCATATTCTTCATTTCTCTAGCATCCTAGTGTCCTTGTGTACAGGTTGGGCATATGACTTCTTAGGGAAAGGAAGAGATAGTGGCATTATAGTGGTGCAGATTTTAGTGACTTGGGCAATGGGATAATAAAAAGGCTGGGGGTGGAGGAGGAGAGAGGAGATAAAAAGGAGAAAGGATTAACAGAAGGCTGCAGATGGTGGCTCAGTTTTTTGGAACAGCTCCATCAGTTCCTGCTGTCCAATCCAGTGCAAGGGATCCATCTGGGCTTCTTCCAAGTACAAGAATGTGATGTGACAACGTAGGATATGAAAAGCGTGCTTCATTCAAAAGTGGATGCTGCTGTAATGGTGTTCTGCTGGGTCAGAAAGCACAGAGGTGAAAAGCAAAGATGCTCGAAACCTAAGACCTGCTTGCCACTCACTCTGTCTGGAATGCATAATTATCTGTTTCCAGCTCCTTCAGCCTTTTAGTCATTTGCGTTTTTACATCATGATTTGGTGATTTGTTGCTAATCTTTCACTCTACTGTCAACAGTTCTTAAATGGAAAAAAAAAGATTCTATAATTCTGTGCTATTGACAGTAGAAGAGTTAATGGTCTTAACGTTAGACTTGCCTTGCTGTAATGGTGCTCAGGTCTGACAGCTGGTTGGTTAGAATAGCCTTCCTAATCTGAGAGAATTCCACCATAGGACCCCAGATTGTGACTTGACTGGTCGGTAAAAAAAAACACTCTCCCACTGCTTGCCCTTTTCTTCCTTACTCCTCTACTTCCCACTTACTTGACTTCCTCTTTTATAGAGGTCACATTCATGTGCGAACTTTGAGTACTTGGTTCACAGCCCTGTGAAGTAGGGAGTGCAAGTTGTCCCCATTTTTTTTTTTTTTGGATGAGGAAATTATGGTTTAGAGAATAAAGTAATTTGCTCAAGGACCCGCAGTGTTTGAGGTAGGATTGAAACCCAAGTCTTCTGACTGCAAGACTGCTGTTCTTACTACATAGCATTCATTGTCCTGTTGGTTATTTTCTGTACCATGCCATGTCAATGGCAAGTATAGACATTTTTTGACATCTTGATTCTTGGACAAGTACAGACTCCCCTGTTGTTGTAAGTCATAGGAAGCTGGATAAGTTGACTTTGTAGACCTAGTTTCCCCTGCTTTCCAGTGTAGATTCCCAACATTTACATTTGTATAACTCTGTCTCTGGATCAAGGCTGCTTTTGAATAGTTAAACATTGTATGTCCTTGCACTACCCATTTTGAACATAGTAATATTGTTTTATGACACATTGGCTTAAATATTTGGTTCTTAAGTGGTTTATCTTTTTCACTAGCAATTTTATTAAGTGCTTACTATGTTAAGTATTAGGAATTTAAATAAAAGCAAGAAAGTCCTGGTCATTAAAGGCTCTTATTTCATTTGGAGGAAGACAGTACTTACAGGTCCAAATGGAGGTTGGCCAGCCAGGAAGTGGAATGTAGACGTGAGCCCAGTGTCCCCAGGTAGAGCCCAAGGTTCCAGCAGGGGAAGGACAGGGTTGGGACGGAGGAGAAGAAAGTGACCGTGCAGGCAGTGTGGTAGGGCAGATGGCCAGGAAGTGCTCTCCTAGCAGGCAGCTCTGGGGACCACAGGCTGAATGTAAGTATGTACAGAATGTAAAATGAATAAACACAAAGAAACAAAAAGTTTTCCTTCCACATCATAGTAGCATTTAGATCTAGAAGAGAGCGTAGAGATCATTTAGTCTGACCTAATTTTACAAACAAGGAAGTCAGGAGGGTAAGGGACTCGCCCAGGGTTACACAGGTAAGGAATTGCATGATGATACTTTTTCCCTCTATTAGAGCTATGTCAAAAAGTGAGTGAATCCTAGTCTGAAGGTGAGCCTATCAGTCAACTCCTCTCTCTTCCTCAGTCAGTAAGCAATTATTAAGCACCTACTATATGCTAGGCACTGCCAAGTGCTGAGGATACAGAAAAAGGCAGAGAACAGTCCCTGTTCATATTTAAGGGGGGAGGCAAAAAAATGAACAAATAGTTAAGCTGTACTATAAAATAGTGGAATAAGGTATTGGTATTATTCAGTCATGTCCAACTCTGTCTGTAGAAATGTGGCAAAGATACTGGAGTGGTTTCTTATGTCCTTCAGTGTATCCACATTGTACAGATGAGAACTATGGCAAACAAGGCTTACGTGACTTGCCCCCAGGGTCATGTCACCTATCTGCTATAGACAGGATAGGATATACTGTACACCATATTGGAGTAGTAGGTGCAGTGAACAGAATGCTGGACCTGGAATCAGAAAGACTAGACACTTACTAGCTGTGAGATTCTGGGCAAGTCATTTTCCCCTATTTGTTTCATTTTCCTCATCTGTAAAATGAGCTGGAGAAGGAAATGGCAAACTAGTCCAGTATCTTTGCTAGGAAAACCCCAGATGGGGTCATGAAGTCTGAAACAGGACTGAAATGAATGAACAACAACAAAATCCTGTCCATAGAAAGCTATATACAAGATAAATAAGAAGTGATTAACTGAAGGAAGGTACCCAAATTAAGAGAGATTGAAAAGGTTCTTGGACAATGTGGGATTTGAAGATGAGGAGGGGGAGCATTCCTGGTATTTGGGACAGCCAGGGAAAATGCCTAGAACCAAGACATAGAATATTTTTTCAGAGAACTGTGAGAGAGAAAATGTCACTGGATTGAAGAGTACACGAAGGGAGTATTAAGGTGTAAGTAGCCTGGAAAGGGCTTTGAACATCATACAGAAGATTTTGTATTTGACCCCAGAAGCAATAGTTAGCTGCTAGAGTTTATTGAGTAGGTGAGATGACAAGGTTGAACCTGTGCTTCAGGTGACTAGTTGAGAGATATTACAAAGGTGCCGTACTGACAACAGATTAGAAATGAGAGGTGTAAGAGAGAATGAGTCAAGGATGATATCTAGGTTAGGAGCCTGGGAACTGGAAAGTTGGTGGTGCCTTCAGTAGTAAGAGGGAACCTTGGGTGGGTGGGTGGGGATGTTTAAGAAGAAAAGTAATGAGTTCAGCTTTGGATGACATCCAGTTTGAAGTGTGACACTGGAGGTCAGCAAAAGAAGTTAGAGCTGGATTTGAGAATCATCCCCTTAGAAATGGTAATGAAATCCACGGGAGCTGAGGAGATCACCGAGTAAGTTAGTAGAGAGGGGTCAAGAGAGGAGTCCTACCACAGAGCTCTGTGGGATGCTCATAGTTAGTCAGCATGACCTAGTTGAAGATCCTGGGGAGACATGAACGTCTTCCTTTTGGCCTTATAGGGGAATACTTTAAACCCAACACCAAAGCCTAAAGAGAGCAGACTTTGGACTGTAGAAGATCAGCCACAGGTGATAAAATTACAATGGGGGGGAAGGCATGTATTGAGTGAATACAAGTTGTTGGAGCTGAAGCAGTGAGAACACAGTTCATAACTTGGCACAAGATGGGTAGACAGATCCATAGCAGGAACTGCTTCAGCAGCCAAGGGTGGAGTTAGGTCATGTACAAAGCCTTCTTTGTCAACAGGACACCATTTAATATATGTCACAGTCAAAGTGTGTGTGCATATGAACATAGATAACTTACATATACGCATACATGTATACTTTGTGCACACAGACACACACAAACACACTTGTAATTTTGCTCAATTATTCTGTCTGTCTTTATTTTTTGGTTTTGTTTTTTTTTCCCACGGATCAAAGAAGGAAAGATTATACAAGTGCCACGCTGAACAACAAAATTGGTCTAGAATGTCAGATGTATGAATTTCAGGCCTTAATTTCCTATGACAGGGAGGATTTCAATAAGATCCCTACTTCAGAGAGTAGATATGAGAATTGTGGATCAGGTAGGAGAAACTGGTAAGAGCCTGGGATAGCTTAATATCTCCAGCTGTGACCTGGGGTCTGGAACTTGATATCTTAGCACCTGTGGCCTCTCTGGTCAGCATTCAGGCAGCTTTGACCTCTGCCTCAGCCTACTTCTTTTGCACATAGGCCTATGCATTTGCTTCTTCCTCTGTTTAGTTCTCATATCACCCTGGAAATTAACACTTGTCCAAGACTCAGAGACCATCTTGTTTTTGATTGCTTCATTTTTTTTCTATTATTACAGCTGCTTAGCATTGAACTACAATAATAATAATATTTGACATTCATTTAACAGACCTTGTTTTAGCCTTACCCTTTAATAATAATAATAATAATAAAATAATTTTACAGATGAAAGACTCAAAGGTTGATCAGTTTATTCATCAACATACTGCTTAGTATCAGACATCAAATCTGAGCCTATGTCTTTCTGACTCTAGGTCCAATATTCTTATACATTTTGCTTTTTAGAAGGAGAAGGAAGTGCAGTCATTTATTCGGGAGATTAGACTTCCTTCCTGACATAACTTGCAGAACAAAATTTGCATTATTGGAGGATTGCTTTTCTTTCATGACCTCATTGATGATAAACTATTATGGCTTGCAGGTGGTGTTAGGCCATTCATTTAGTAAGTCTGAAGTATTCATGTGGAAGCAAGCGTGCTGTGGAGAAGATAACCTAAGAGTTGGGAGTGGTGAAGCGGGACTAAAGCCTGCCTGAGTAGTGGATCAGGAGAGACCTCAGGGACTCCATGGCCAAAGTTCAGGATGTGGAGTTTTTATTACCACTTGAAGGTTTGCAAAGCACTCCACATACACTTCATTTTATCCTCACGATAATCCTGGGAGGTACGTCTTCAGGGTTAAAATGTTCAGAGCATGGTGTGTGATCCCCAGAAAGGCTGCCAGTGAGGCTATCATGATGTTGGAACTTGCCAGAAATGTGGGATTGTCAGGAAGATGACTGAGGAGCAGACAGGGAAGTGAAGTAATTCAGGACCTGCCTGAAGTAGTGGGCCAAGTGAGCCAGTTAATAAGCGGAGTTGGAGGAGAATAGTTCCCATCCAGGTGTCAGTGGTGCTGGCAAGGATGGTAAGAAGTGGGGAGAACTGGGAGTTTCTCATGTATTTAGGATCCTACTGATGCCTCACTATAGGGTAAGAAGTGACCTTGGATTTTAAAAATTATTCCAGCTGAGGATAAGCTCTGCAAGTTATATGACAGGGAGTAGGTTTAATCTCCTTTAATCTGCGTTTCTTCCCCCTTCTAAAAAGCAAAATGCATCACAGTCTTTGTAAGCCCAAATTTAATGTCTGACCCTAAGCAATATGGCGGTGAATAAACTGATCAACCTTTGAGTCTGTTTCCTTATCTGTAAAATGAGGATAATAGCACATTATTTATTACTTTTATGTTGCTGTGGGAGCTTTGGGTTTTGCCAGGCATTTCCCTAGGATGTTTCTTTTTGGGGTTCCTTTCTGGAGGTGATTCGATTGGTGGACTTTTTTCAGTTTTCACTTTACCCTTTGGTTCTAAGAGATTTGGACATTGCTTATTTAAGATTTCTTGAAATACTGTGTCTAAACCTTTTTTTGTCATGATTTTCAGGGAGTTCAATAATTCTTAAATTACTTCACCAGGACCTGTTTTCCAGGTCACTTGTTTTTGATATCAAATGTGTTAGTTTGTCTGCCTCTGGACATAGAGCTTTGCCAGCTATACTTGAATCTCTGGCCAATCTCTGGTCATCCTTAGAAAAGCTGTCTGCTGCTTTGTTTGCTCTGGTGATAACTTAACTGCTGGCTGACTTTTTGTGTAGTTTTGGAGTGGAAAAAAAAAAAAAGACTTAACTGTAGTTTCTCATTCTATTTCTTCATCACTATTTGGTCTGGTCACCTGTTGGAGCCAGGTGATCTGCCTACGATAGATTCAGGCAGCCATCCAAACTGGAACTCTTGACTATGATAGGGAGATAGGGGGAAGTCCATTCTAGGATTGATGGACAGGCTGGGCAGGAAGTAATATACTCATGAAGCTAGAAAGATAGGTGGAGGCCAGGTAGTGAAAGGCTCAAAAAGCCAAGTACAGAAGTTTGTGTTTTATCCTAGGGGCAATAGGGTACCTCTGGAGTCTTATTAAGTTAGGGAACTGACATACATGGTCAAATCTGGGCTTAAGAAAAATCACTCTTAATCAACATGATATTCATTGGGTACCAGTTTTATGTTAGAGATACAAGTACAAGGAATGAAAGAATCCTTTTTTGTGAGTTCATATTCTAGAGGGGAGACAAGTGTATATATATATAAATATGTCACTTAAATATAATGTGAATAAACATCAATATCAGAGTAGTTAAATACAGGCTAGTTTGGGAGGGAGGCCTGCTAGTGCAGTTGGGGGATCAAGACAGGCGGTAGTAGAAGGTGATACTTAAATTGTGACTTAAAAGAAGAGGTAAGGAGGGAGTCCATTCCAGGCAAAGGGAATAAACAGGACAAAGACATATGGAGGGGAGATGGGCTGCCATATGTGAGGATTAAAGAAGACTGTCTGGACCTTGAGAGTGTGAGAAAGGAGGAGCAGTGTCCATTCTGCTGAAGCTGGCCCCCTGAACTGCAGCTTAAAAACTAACACAAGAATTTATTCTAGAGGCAATAGGAAGCCACTTGCCCCCTGCTGGAACCCCTAGCCCAACTCCCACTCCAATCATGTAGCCACAAACACCTTTATGGCTACATTTTTCCATTTTATGGTTAGTGTTGAGGGTAGCCATGTCTTCATTCCTATCCAGGCTTCATTCCAACTCTCCAGACTCTCCACCCTTTATCTGTTTGGTCAGTTTCTCCTAAAACCTGCGCTTCAAGGAAAGCATCCAAGTAAGGACTTTTTTCACCATGATCCTGAATGAGAACATTTTTCTTTTCCCTTTCCCTACCCATTCAGCTTCTTTTCAGTTTCAGATACTTAACTAGCCATGTGACTCTGGACAAGTCACTTAATCTCTGTCTTCCTTGCTTTCCTAACTGTAAAATAAGATCATAATAGCACCTACCTTGCAGGGGTTTTGTGAGGGTCAAATGAGATAATATTTGCAAAGCACTCAACACAGTGCCTGGCTCTGTGCAACTGTTGTTCCTGTCTTCTTCCACCTATGAATCTGGAGTGTAGCGACTTATTTATTGTTCAAGGTCAGGCTCCTCCATGTTGTATGAGGGCCCTCTTCTTTCCCCAGTACACAATCATGGGTAGACCTTTGTCGGTCCCTAAGCTGGAATGCTCTACAATTTGTGCTCCTGGGAAAACTGTTTTCTCCAATGACTGCATAACCTCTCCGTTGTCTCTTGTGTTGACCTGGGTTGTAAAAGTGATTTACTCTGCTTTTTTTTCTTGCATTTACAGATTGAGATTTGTTGTGTTTGTGTAGCCTAGATTGCTGTTCTGCTCTGCCATCTTGTTTGGGATCTCCAGGGCTTGTTTTAAAGTTCAATTTTATGGTCTGCATAATGAAGTGAGAAAAATTGGGATCAAGTTTTGGTTCCATTCCTTACTCTCTATGTGACCATGGGCAAACCAACTAGCTTCTGAGTTGTTTTCTAATCTATAAAGAGGATAGATTTCTGCTACTCACTTTGTAAGAAAGGTGCTGTGCCAACGCTAAATCCTCCAAGAAATAACTACACAGTAGAACCTTGGTTTATGAGTAACCTGGTTTATGTATGCTTCACTGGATGAGGAAAAATTTTTCACAAAATTTGTCCTGCAGGACAAACAAAAATTCACAGTATGAACATGATGTTTGGACTTGAACAGCTTATGAAGGAATGACACTTAACTAGGGAAATGAGTTTTTTTTGTTTTTACATGTCAAACAAAGGAACCTCAGGTCAGTATTCCACTTAATTTTCCTCATTTGGCATTGACCCTTTGTGAAAGCAGCATCGTGTGCTTTTAACAGTACTATTACAGGGGTGTTCACGTGTGTTTGCATATGTACAGTAGTACTGTGGGTAAAAATGTACAGTGGTAACTGTGATCTACAACAATATTTGTAACAATGGCCTCAATGAAGAAGATGATTGAAAAGGAAAGTGCAAAGCATAAGGAGGCCGTTACATTGAAAATGAAGAAAGAAATCATTGAGAAGCATGAACGTGGTGTATGTGACCAGTCCTTCATGGTTTTATAACTGGTCTGCATCTACAATCTGCACCCTTTGAAGGATGAAATAAAAGTGGTAGATGCAAGCAAAAGGGGTCATGAGAATATCAAAGCTACCATCAAGTGTTCTGGAAGATGGTGAAAAGTTTCTTCTCTTCTCCTGTGGATCGAGAAGCAATTAGCAAGTGATACCATAACCGAGAACATTACCTGTGAGAAGACAAGGGCATTGCATGCCGATTTCATTTCAAAGATGCCAGGCACAAGTCAGTCAGAGGAAGAAAATTAAGGATAGTCGAGGCTGGTTTGATAATTTCAAAAAAAAAAAGTGGCATCCACAGCGTTGTATGGCATAGTGAAGCAGCAAGCTCAGATGCTAAGGCCATGGAGGCCTTCATCAGTGAATTTGAAAAGCTTGTGATTTCTGAGAATTACCTGCTGCAGCAAGTTTGAGGGGTTCGTTCCCTAAAAGGAACCAGTTGTTGAGCTGCTAGGCAGGACGTTGGTCCTGTAGGGGGATGCTGAAGGCATTCAAGAGCTGGTGGAGGAACATAGCCAGGAGCTGATGATGAACAAACTGATGGATCTGTCTGAAGAGCAACAGCTAAAGGTTGCTGAGGATATCTCATCTGAGGAGATTGAGAGGTTGGAGGAATCCCTCATGTCAAGTGAGATTAGAGAGGTTTTTCAGATGTGGGAAAAAAGTGCAAAATTTTGTTGAAAAACATCACCCAAATAAGGCTGCAGCAATGAGAGCCACAAATATTTTTAATGATAATGCCGTGTCACATTTCTGTGACATTCTGAAAAAACATCAAAAACAAGTATCCTTAGGGAGATTCCTAGTCAGAAGCAAATATAAAGAAAAAAAATCAGTGAGTCAAAACATGAAAGTGATTCAAAAAAATGAAAAATAAGTGAAGGAAGTAGTGTTAGTCTTACTTTTAGTGAAAGTAGCATAAGGGAGAACACTCCCAACATTGAAATCCCCGATGTTGTCATAGAAGGAGATTCTCCTTCCTCCTCCTTCTCCTTCCTCTGGTCTCCCTCACACCAGCCACAACTCTTCTCAAAGGTAAAGTGCAGGTTAATTTATGTTGTTTTTGGTTTTGATTGTGTATTAGTCATTGCTGTTGTATTTCAGGCTCATTAGGGACAAAAAACTTACTTAAAGTTATAAATTATTGTTTTTATATGAATATTTTTTGGGATGTGGTACCAATCATCTGACTTTATGTTATTTCCTATGGGAACATTTGCTTTGCAATATGAACAAATCGCATGACAAACATGATCTCAGAATGAATTAAATTTGTAAACCAAGGTTCTACTGTACTCTGTTTTTAGCCTTATCTCCTACTGAATTTCCTTTGGAGTATACACTTGCACTGCCAAATTAGTTACATTCTATTACCTCTTCTTTACTGTTGACTTTGCTTATGCTGTTCCCTGTACTTAGAATATCTTTTCCCCCTAGATTTCTCTGTTCAGTTTGGTATTGACCTTTGAGGTCCATTTTCAATGCCTCCTCTTTTCATAAACCTATTTTTTTGCTTACCTTTAGCTAGAATTAACTTCTTAATTTGTACATATATCCCTCTCTCTCACTGTACTTTTTTCATGTATTATGTTACAGTTATATTTTATTTTCTCTACTAGTGTGACAAGATAGCTTCCTGATCACATAGACCATAATTTGTTGACCTTATATTCCTTTTCTAAAACTTAATTATTTTTGCTTTTGAATAATGAATATTTTTTGTTTTTAACCTGTCCTTCCTTCTATCCCCTTTCCTGTTGATCCAATACAAAAAACAAATCCCTTAATATACAGCCCAGTAAAACAAATTCCCACATTTTACCATATTTGAAGATGTATGTCTCTGCATTTTAAGTTCCAGAGGTGAGTGACTTTTACACTCTTCATTTTATTTTAAACTTGTGATATGTCATTACATTGTTCAGAGTTCTTTTGAAGTTTTTCAAAGTTGTTTATACAGTTTCTTTAATTATTATATAAATTGATCCCCTGCTTCTGCACAATTCACTGTTTCATAAAGGTCTTAGGGTTTTCTTCAAAAATCATACATTTCATAAGTTGTTATGGAACAGTGATATTCCATTACATTCATATATGCAATTTGCTTATCTATATCCCAGTAAGAGAATATCAATTCTCTTAACTTCCAGTTTGGGGCTACCATGAATAGAGCTGCTAGGAGTCATCCTAGATTCCTTGCTCTCTGTCACCCCCCCCCTCCCCCACCCACTCATATTTATTCTATTGCCTGTGCCCGCCTTTGCAATATCTCTCAAATATACCCTCTTCTGATACTGCTTCCCCCCTGGTATGGGCCTATTTCTTCATACCTAGACTAATGCAATAGCCTGCTGGTTGGTCTCCCTGCCATAAATCTCTCTGCACTCCAGTTCACCCTCCATTCATCTGCCAAAATGATTTTTCTGGAGTGCAAGTTGGTCACCTCTCCTCCCTTAGCCCTCAATAAACTCCAGTGGCTCCCTATCACTTCCAAGATAAAAAATGCAAACTCCTTTGGCATTTAAGGCCCTTAAAACATCTTCTAACTTGTCTTACCACCACCCCCCAGTACAATAAGTATGCTTATTGATTTATTTGTCGCTTTTGCCAGTCTGATAGCTATCAGATAGAACTTCAGAGCTGCTTTATTTGTATTTCTCTAATTATTTGTGATTTAGACAGTTTTCCCACATGGTTATTGGTAACTTGAGTTTCTAACTTTGAGAACTGCCTGTTCATTTTCTCTTTTTTTTCCTATTAATTTCTTTTTTCCTCTTTGACCTCCACTCCTGACTCTCCAAACTTCTTTCTCTTATCACTCCCTACCCCTAAACCTTTTTAAAATTTTTTATTTATTTATTTTTAGTTTACAACATTCAGTTCCACAAACTTTTGAGTTTTAAATTTTCTCCCCCTCACCATGTCATTGGGCAGTCTGATATAGGCTCTCTATATATTCATATTAAACATATTTTCACATTAGTCATGTTGTAAAGAAGAATTCTAACCAATGGAATGAACCATGAGAAAGAAGAAACAAAAGAAAACAAAAAAGAGAGCAAATAGTATGCCTCAATCTGCATTCAGAATCCGTAGTTCTTTCTCTGAGTGTGGATAGCATTTTCTGTCATGAGGCTTTTGGAGTTGTCTTAGAACCTTGCATTGCTGAGAAGAGTCAAGTCTATCAAAGTTAATCATCACACAACGTGACTGTAACTGTGTGTAATGTTCTTCTGGTTCTCTCCCCTCACACAGCATCAGTTCATATAAGTTTTTCCAGGTTTTTCTGAAGTCTGCCTGCTCATCATTTCTTATAGCAAAATAGTATCACAACTTGTTCAGCCATTCCCCAACTGAGGAGTATCCTCTTAATTTCCAATTCTTGACCCCTGCAAAAAGAGCTGCTATAAATATTTTTGTACATGTAAGTCCTTTTCCCATTTGTATGATCTCTTTGGGATACAGCCCCAGAAGTGGTATTGCTGGATCAAAGGGTATGCACATTTTTATAGCCCTTTGGGCATAGTTCCAAATTGCTCTCCAGAATGGTTGTATCAGTTCACAACTCTATCAGTAATGCATAAGTGTTCTAATTTTCCCACATCTCCAGCATTTATTATTTTCCTGTTTTGTCATGTTAGCCAATCTGACAGGTGTGATGTGGTGCCTCAGAGTTGTTTCGATTTGCATTTCTCTAATCAATAGTTATTTAGAGCATTTTTTAATATGAGTATAGATAGCTTTAATTTCTTCCTCTGAAAACTGCCTATTCATATCCTTTGACCATTTATCAATTGGAGAATGACTTGTATTCTTCTAAATTTGACTCAATTCTCAATATGTTTTAGAAATGAGGCCTTTACAACACTGGTTGTAAAAATTCTTTCCCAGTTTTCTGCTTCCTTCCTAATCTTGGCTGGATTGGCTTTGTTTGTATCAAACCTTTTCAATTTAATGTAATCAAAACTGCCTGTTTTGCATTTCATATTGTTCTCTATTTCTTGTTTGGTTATAAATTTTTCCATTCTCCATAAATCTGACAGGTAAACTATTCCTTGGTCTCCCAGTTGGCTTATAGCATCAGCTTTTATATCTAGATCATGTACCCATTTTAACTTTATTTTAGTGTACAGTATAAGATCTTGATCTCTGTTTCTGCAATACTATTTTCCTGTATTCACAGCAGTTTTTTGTCAAATAGTGAATCCTTATCCCAGAATCTGGAGTCTGGGTTTATCAAACAGTAGATTATTATAGTCCTTGACTACTGCGTCTTATGTACTTAGCCTGTTCCACTGATCAACCTCTTGATATTCTTGAATCACTCTCTTACTCTTATAAGTTCCATCACTGCATCAGTTAACATATGTTTTTCATATGAGGCCTTTATCAGGGAAACTTACTGGAAAGATTTTTTCCCATTTATTAATTTCCCTTCTAATTTTTATATTGTTTCATATAATTTAAATTGTCCATTTTTGTTGTGTGGTCATCTCCATCACTTATTTAGACATGAACTCCTCCCCTTTCCATAGATCCAGAAGGTAATTTCTTCCTTGCTCTAATTCATTTATGGTGTGACCTTATATCTTTTAAATGTTAGATATGTGGAACTTATTATGGTTTATGCTGTAAAGTGTTGGCCTAAACCTAATTTCTGTAAGACTATAGTTATTTAGTTTTCCCAGCAGTTTTTAATCAAAGAATGAGTCCTTTCCCCAGTAACTGGAGTCTTTGGGTTTATCAAAAACTATGCTTAATATGTTTGTTTCTCACAGAGAACAGACACAACTTTAAATAAGACCATGACTGTTTTCTTTAAATAAAACTTAAGGAATTAATACTATAGGTCTATCTAAAACATAAGACATTGATACAAATTAATAAAATTATAAGACCCATACCAATAAAGGCAAATGGTTTGAAGAAAGATTTTAGAACCATGATCAATGCAGTAATAAATCTTGACTCTAAAAGAATGAAGAGGAAACACTCCACTGAACCCCTGGTAGAGAAGTAAATTACAAAAACTACAAAAATAGCAAGAGAGAGATAGTTTTTAGGCATGGGTAATATGAGAATTTGTTTTTGCCAAACTATGAAGTGATGTATTAAGTGCTTTATTTTTGTTTTGCATTTTTTGTTTGTTTGTTTTTAAATGAGTTCGTTATGGGTCTGAATGGGGAGGTGATAAGAGGGCCAGATTCATTTTTTAAAATTCATAACTAACAACCAAGGTAATGCCAGTGTTTAAAGGAAAAGAGAAAAATAGGATGAGCGTTTAGTCTTTAAAAACTTTAAAAGTCACATTTAGACCATGAAAAACAGAAGCTACTTTATTATTTTAGACCATTAATTAAAAAAGGGAGAAGCACTTCAAGAAAACCATCCACTTTAAGTACATTTCATTACTATATAATACCTTACAGATTATCAGGAGTCTCAAATATATAGAGAACTGAATCAGATTTCCCCAGTTGAGTGCCAATGTGATAAGTATGAAGTGGTATTAACTCAGAATTGTTTTAATTATCATTTCCCTAATTATTGATGGTTTGGAGCATTTTTCATGTGGTTATCAATAGTGTTAATTTTTTTCTCTGAAAATTCCCTCTTTAAAACTATATGACTATTAATATGGGTCTTACAGTTTTATGAGTTTTGTAATAATTTCTTATTAAAGGAATCTCATCATTTTTCCATTTTTCTACATACTTTGTGGTCTAGGAGTTATAAAAAGTAATTCTCACAGAAAAGCTTTAAATTTTAGAAGGACTTCTCCACCCTCTTTCTGTAAATCTGGGAGAAATATACTCATTCACTCACCTTAAAGAAAGCATAAATAAACTAATCAGACTTTTTTTTCCCCTTGTAACTTCTCAGCCAGAAACAATGTATATATGTATGTATGGGTATAATATTTGGGTGTGTAAGTATGGGTATACACAAAATTTTCTAAATCTAGAACCACAAAGCTGCATAACTGTGCCTTACCAAAAATTGGCCATCACCATAGAACCTGCTTTGGTCACTATTATTTTGAGATAATGATCTTAAGATAAACAAATTGTGACATGTTTTGGAATATGTTATCTCTGATTTCCCATGATTGAAGAAAGAAGAATTTCTAATTATTTCTTGTATATTCTCTTGCACAGAGGAAGGATACTAAATTAATCAAGCTCCTGAGTATTGATAATGCAAGTATATATTAGATTTAATAGCTAGTTGGCTGAATGGTTAGCTTAAGGTATCTAATCTGATAGGTAAACACAATCTAGTGTCACTGAGGTTCTCTTTCTATACCGTCTTCCCATTCTGTCTTCCCCCTTCATCCTTAATTTTCTGTTTCCTGTACATCTAGTGCCCCAGGTTGGTCCACATATCCTACTTTGGCTTCATAATTCTCAATCAGAACTCAGATATGTAGAATATAGTTGGATTAAGAGAATTCTCAATAATGTGAGAATGTTAGCCTACTCAGTGATACTTATTTATTAGCCCAAATGAATTTTTAACAAATAGAATTTCTGGCAGTGTACAGGGAAAAAATTGGAGCAGATGATCTTCTCTTAAATCATACAAATCAGTGCTAAAGGAAAGATGAAAGATGTCCCTCTAAATTCATTGCTCTGCTTTTCTCTTTCCCTCTTCCTATGTGCTGGAAGAGGCTTGGGTCTCTTGTTAAAAGTTATTGAATCCCAGGTGGTTGAAAGTTGCCCTTACCTCAAGTCCCACTGCCTCATTCAGTCACGTAATAGCTGAAGGCAGGTGTATCTTTTATCTTTGAACACCTGAGTTTTGAAACATGGATGCAAAGACCTGGAAAAGTGAGATGTGCTTCATGGGGGCCCCAGGACAATTTCCTATGCAGTCCATTTCCTTCTTTTTTTCACTGATTCTCAAGTGACTGAAAATCTCTTTGATTTGAGTATTTTAAAACAGTATTGATCAATCTTAAGCAATTGGCTTATAAATTTCTAATAGCCTGACTAACAATAAATTTTGTATGTCGTTATGTTCCAAGTTAACTCGTTTTGAATTTTAAAACTCAGAATTCCTTAGTCTTTTGTCTTCAAGAGTCCATTCCTGGATCATTCACAATTGAAAAAAAAAAAAAAGAATCCTGGCAAGCACCAAATTACGTTAACTTTTGTATAAAATTCACATCAAGCATTTATTGACTGCATAATATTCTTCTTAACTCATAGTCCCAGAGAGTCCTCTGGAGCACTATGGTTAAGTGATTCCCCCCAGTCTTGTGCAGGTTGGGTCGGGGTGGACTTATATTTCAGAACATTGGGCTAGGTAGGGATACCATAGTAAAAACCAAAAATTCTTGGCTCTCCGGAAATTTGTGTTCTGCTGCAGAATACAGTAATAAGTAGCATTGACATAGCTCTTTAAGGTTTGCAAAACACTGTCTAATAATTAGCTCATTTTAATTCCACAACAAGTCTAGAAGGTGGTTGCTATTATCTCTAATTTACAAATGAAGAAAATGTGGCAGAGGTTAAATGACTTGCCCAGTGTCACACAAGCCTAGTGTTTGATTTCAGATTTGAATTAAGGCTTTCTGGATTCCAGACAGAGGAAGATATTTGAGTTAAACCTTGAAGGGAAGATAAGGCATTCTGAGAGATGGAAATGAGGAACTTCTCTCTAGGCACTCTAGGTGGGAAAACTGCTGAACCAGTCTGTCTGGAACATAATTTGCATGAAGGAAGGTTTCAACGGTAAATGAGAGCCAGATTGCGGAGGGCCAGGCTGATGTGTGTTATTATCCTACAGGCAATGGGAAGCCAGAAGATTTTTGAACAGTTTGTAACTTGGTAAGACCTAGATCTTAGTTAGGCAAGTTGTTGTGGCATCTAATTTGGTGTATTGGAGAGGAGAGTTTGGAGTCCAAGACACTGTGTATTGAATTTATCTTATCTCTCTGTTCTTTCTGTAAATACTTTTGTCATCTGTCTGATTATTACTGCCTAATTAATTTTTTTTCAAGGATAACATTTAGAATGATAATGATCTAACTTTTAAGGGTGAGCCATTTAGCTGAAAAATATAATGGTTACTTAATACCTGCTAATTGGATAGCACCATAATAGCTGACCTTTTGGGACAGGGGCACTGCCATGATATACCAGGCTTAAAGATTTTTGTGTTTCATTCTGATTTTCAGTCATAATTATTGGTACAGAGAAGATCTTGATTAATTGCCTTCTGCATTTTGAATTGTTATTAAACCCTAATCTTGCCTCTTTAAAGTCAAGTGGTAGTAATTATTACATAGCTTTATAAAATTCTTAATAGTGGCTTCATGAGAACCATAGTGCTATCAGTGAAAGCACTTGATGTCTTTCACGTTTTGAGAAGGATTTCCATTCTCCTGATATGGATGACAAAAACTAAATCTCTCAGTGAAGTCAATCAGCAGAACATCCAAAACATAAAATAAAAACGGTTGCTGCCACTAATCCCTGTGGCTGTTGACATGAGAACATTATGTTCCCATTTGAGGACTGGCACACACTGTCTGACTTTCGTGTTCAAGAAAAACACACACACATTATTGTCATTTCAGCTCTTCTTTTGAGAATGAAAAATGCTATTATTTTCAGAACCAATGCATCTCTACTGTCATTCCACCATCAATGTGATGTAGCTGATTTTTAAAAAGTTACCAATAATTTTATTTCCACCTAACACTTTCCCACCTAAGCTAACCTGATAAAGTATATTCCCCAAAATAGTTGGTTGTGACTGGTAATGTAGGTTACTTTATACTTTTATTGTTCATGATTATTAACAGATAGGTGTGCCTGTTGGATTTCATTGTCTGGTCATTTTAATCAGAATTTTGGTGCCTTTCACATTGACTTTACGTTAAAAGTTAGAGTATAGCATATTAATCTTTTGGCTCTACTGTCTTTACTCTGTACCCCCTTATATGTAAGTCTTCCTGGTTTCTCAGAATTCTTCATATTCATCATTCCTTATAGAACAATAATATTCAATTTCATACACATCAGAGTTTATTCAGCCATTCTCAAATTGTTGAGAACATATTTTGAGATGCTATGAATATTGTATATTTTGTTTTTGCTACTAGTGACCTACTAGATGTAATCCCACTAGTAGAATCCCTGAAGTAGAGGTTATAGACAGTTTATTCAATTCCATATTGTTTTCCAGAGGATTTTGGACCAGTCCAGAGTCCAGTGGTGAAACTCTTGTCTCCCCCAAACAACATTTATAGTTGTTGAGGATGCCATCAAGCCATAAAGATAAGCAAAAGTTTCTAAACTTATAATCTTTCAGAATATCCCCATTTTCAACTCATAATCATTAATCACATGTCACATTTTTCTCTTTAACTTCATTTATAACATGGCTATCAGAATCCTAAGCATCTCTTTCACATTTTGGGGGGAAAAATGTCCATTTTTTCAAAATGCTTTAAGTCTTAGTTCCTCCAGATTTTCTAGGAATTTGGGTCAACTTTTAATGAGTCTTATCTTATTCTGCCTTAACATGATGTGAAGGTGACTCCATGTGTTCAGTTGATATTAATACAACCAATATGATATCGTATCTAGGGACTTCGAGTTGAAACTTTGTTGAAGATTGATACAATGTAAAGATATAGACAAGAGTTACATGAAAAGGAATGGAAAGACTATGGTCTGTACCAATGGAGGGAGCACCATGTTGATGAAATTTCAAAAGACAGTGATTTAGATCAACATATTCAGTGTTGGTTCTTACCAGCCTCCTCGCTGAAATTCCCAAGAACTGTTAGCTTCAGTTTCTCTGATTTCCTCTTGTGTCTCTTTCAAGGGAAGGTAAAATGTGTTCATTAGTATATTTTGACATCTTTCAATTGCATGCTTGAATGACCCAAAGCCAGGGTGTATATACATGCTTGGGTGCTAATATTCTTCAAATGGCAAGATCATCTTAATGTCATTGAACTTATATTTGGCCTGTTCACTCGAGATAGAAATTGAAAGCTAGTTTTGACACTTAATTTGTTTTATGTCTCACCAACAAATTAACTCTCTAGACAGAATAATTGTCCCTTGTTCAGATTTCTTTAGCACTATTAAGGAGAATTTTGAAGTCAAGCAGAACTTAATTTCTCTGTTGCCTTTTTTCTTGATATTTGGCCACAGATTTGGCTGTTCAGCCAAGTGTAACTTGCTAAACAAACAATGTGGGAAAACCCATTGTTTTAAGGTGGAAATGGTGGTGCTCTCCCTGAAAAGGGTTTTGTCATTTTAGCCCTTGTACTCTCTCTCATTCTAACTTGATGAGGAATTACTTATCACACTACTTACCTTGCAGATTGGAGAGACTGGGACCTCCTAGCAGTGGTTTGTGCCTGATTCCTTCACTCCTGTTCCATCATTGAAGGGTTTTTGAAGCCAAATAGTAATATCTCTAAGGACTGAATTTAAGTGATGAAGATATGTTAGACCAAAGTTAAATTACCAAGGCTGATATGGTTGTGCAGAAAAGAAGTGGAAAAAAATGCAGCATTTGGAGTCAAATGACCTGGGTTTGAATCCCAGCTTTGCTACCAACCTTGTGCAAACTTTATGTGCTTCACTTTCCTCATTTGTAAAGTAAGGAGGTTGGACTATATTACGTTGAGGTCTCTTCCAGGTCTCTGTTTATGATTTGGTGTCTGTCAAAATTGTGAGGCTCATATAAAATAATCAGAAACCACTTTGAAAATTCTAGTGCAAATGAAAAATAGTTTGAATATAGTAATAGTTCAAGGCAGTATGAACTATGTAGGTAAAGAGCTGGCTTTGGAACTTGAAAGACCCTAGTTCAAACCCAGCCATCCATATATACTAGCAAATCATTTAACCTGCTGAATTCTTTAGGAAATTCCCAAAGAATAAATTGCAAAGAAAGTGCTCACCATTGAGTCTCCTCCCTACATCAGTGAAATCAGAGCCTCAGTCCCAGTCCCTATCCCAGTCATAATTAAATGATCTGGTACTCAATGGATGCATATTACAAACTCATTGTAGACTAAAACTACACTAAAACTTTTAATATAGAGAGCAGAGAATTGATGTAAACAAAGCAAATATGCTTCATTCACCCTTTGGCCTGCCTGGTGAACTCTTCCAAACTTAGCTTGGACTTGAAGGAAAATGGTATTTTGAGAATTTCAAAGCCAGACATAATTGCAGTAAGCAATTCTGGAGAAAAGTAGTTTTGTAATGCTAGTTTGGTGATAAACTACAGGAACAGAAAAAAGAGAGAATCTTTATCAAATTACTTCATTAACTTGAATTTTTATGTAAATTATTTTGGTTTGTTATATGGTTCTTGGTATAGGAATGTGTCTTGTCCTTATTAGATTGTGAACTCTTCTAAGGTTTGTGAAACATCTACCTTTGGAGTTGGGGATCCATTTGAAAAAATAATTTGTCATTCTTAATTTGGCAGACTTGGATAAATGTTAGTATTTTCATATACAAAGAACAGAAAAAGGGGATTATATGAAGCTTCGCATCTCCACTACAAAATGCTGGCATTTTCCTCCCCCATAATTACATAATGAATTTCTTGTTCATTTCAAAACTATACTGCTTGCCTGTGTCGCCTTCACTCCCTTCTGTTTTGTTTTGTTCGTTTGTTCGTTTGTTTGTTTTAAATACTACAATGGTCCTCTTTCTTGCTTTTAGTTTTTTGGTCTCATTGTCATTACTATTCTCACTCTCTCCAAGTTTTCCCTCCCCCCCTAAAAACAAAACAAAATCCCACAACCTTGTAATAAATAGGCATAGCCAAGCGAAAGAAATGCATTTGTATATTGGTCATATCTGAATATGTCACAGTTTATACTTTGAGTCCCTTTCCCCCTTGCCGTCACCTCTTTGTCAGTCAGTGGGTAGCATCATCATCTTTCTAGAATCATGGTTGGATAAGAGTTCTTAAGATTTTCAAATTTGTTTTTATTGGTAGTATTATAGTCATTTTGTAAATTGTTCCTCACTTTATTTATTCATCAATTCATTTAAGTCTTTCCAAGTTTCTCTAAATCCAACCCTTTTCTCATTTCTTAGAGCAAAATGATCCATTATGTTTATGTACCATAATTTGTACAGTCAATATCCACTTGATTTTGATCTTAGGGATTCATTCTGAATCTGGAGATAGCTAGGTTGTATAATGGATTTGGGAGTCAAGAAAATCTTAAGTTCAAATCTGTCCTCAGACACTTATTAGCTGTATCACCCTGGTCAAGGCACTTAACCTAAGTTTCCTCATCTGTTAAACTGGGCTAATAATAGTACTTACTTCCCAGGGTTTTATTGGGATGCTTTGCAAACCTAAAGCTATATATAAGTAGTAACTATTATCACTATCATTATTATTATCATTGTTATTAGCTATTATTCCATTGGTGACTCATTTCAAAATATTGAGATATAAGAAATAATATTTCTTCCCTTCTTCTGCTTCTATTTTCTTAGGTTTATTTTTGGGAAATGGGATAATTAAAACATGGATTATGCTCAATAACCTATTATAAGAAAATGCTTTTGATTTATTTGATGTCACTCCACCTGTATATAGATTCTGTTCAAGTACATTCAGAATTCATTTACCACTTAACGCTGGATTGTGTATATGGTGAACGTTGAACACTACATATTGAATTGTTTATCCTTCAGTTTACCCCAGTGCTTACTGGAATTTGCTTTATATTCTTAAAATTTTCGTATTTTTAAAAGTCTTTCTTTTAAAAAGAAAGCTTACTTTCTGGGTATAAGTTATACTAGTTTCTTAACTGTTATTTTTTATGACAGTTCCCAAGAGAGTTTGACCTGTGTTCAAGTTCAGTCATTGTATAGGGATTTTATGGGAATGATTAGACAGTTTCTCATTTTGTCATGATGGGGTTATTTACATCCCAGTTTCTCCTTTCAAGGAGCTTATGTCATTTTTATTAGAGGGAGGCAACAAATCTTTATTCAGTTTAATTAATAGTAAGTATCAAGAAGAAGAATAGCCCGGTATGATGGATAGAGGACTAGCCTTGGAAAACATTCAGAATCATAACATCATAGATTTAGATCATGGGATCTTACAGGCCAGTAAGTCTAATCCACTCATTTTGTAGATGTGGCAACTAAGGCACAGAAAGGTTCAGGGTATCATTAATTGATGAAGAATGAATTGAACAGAAAGAAGAACAACCCACATTGTCATAATTACATCATGGCAACAATATTATAAAGAAAAACAATTTTGAAAGATTCATGAATTTTAATCAAAGCAGTGAACAGAGGACATATGATGAAGTGTGCCATCCACTTTCTCAAAGTGAAGTGATGGATAAAAAGTAAGTTTTGGAAAACCTCAGAGTCACAGATAGTAAATATCCCAGTCAGGATTTCAAAGTTTATTCTTCCTGACTCCCAAGTTTTTAAAACTATCAATTTTACCACCTAGTTGCTTGGGTTCAAGTACTGACTGACACTGACATGTACTATCTTTGTGACTCTTTATGACCTTAAGAAATTAATTAACTGCTCGGTGACCCAAGCAATCTTATTTTACAGTACAGATAAGTCACAGTATGCAGACTGGCTTTTCCAATTGTCTACTCAAAGGAATTTGTGCTGCTGAGAGCTCTTCACACCAGCAATACAAATCTAGACTTCTACCACCTATTACTCCCTCCTCCAAGTGTTAAAAGCCCTGAAGTCCCAAAAATAAAATAACACACAGTTCCTGGACAAGAGAGCAAAGTTAATAACCTCTCATACAAATTTAGAAGATGTTAAGTGCAAGGAGAAAACCATGCAAGCAGAGTGCTTTAAAGAGGAGGGAAATCTTTTCCACCTGGAGTGGGAACTTTCATTGATTAAGGAAGGCATCCTCCTACAGGAAGAACATTTTTAACAGAACTGATAGAAATTTGGTGAGTATGTTCCTGGTACTCATGAATATTGGATGTGAGAGGCCAAGTTAAGAACCAAATACAATCTGAATGAGGCCTGCACAACTTTCAGGTGACCCGCAAAAATTGTAGCAGAAAATATCCCTTTGTAGGTAGAAGAAATCCTTTGGTATGCATAAGCAGTCCTCAAGTTGTGCAGGCCTGATCTAAGTCTTGTTTGACTTCATTATCAAGTATATCAAAAGGAGTGCAGAATAGAGAATGTGAAGATGTATGAGAACTGTCCTGTTTGCTGGTCAGCTGCCCAGATGAAGGGTCTATTCAAAACTATATTAGTGGAATACCTCAATTTACCCCACTCATACCTATATAAATCTAACCATGAATCTTACAAGAAGAAACAAATTAAGATGACAAATTGAATTTTGAAAATTTAGATATGTTAGACCTCTGGAGAATGGTGAATGGTAATAGAAATCCTTAGCTATATATCACATCTTCAAAATAATTTAACATATATTAGGGCATAAAAACTCCAGGCAAAAGTAGAAAAGCAGAAATATTAAATGAATCTTCTCTGACAACAATGCAATAAAAATTAATTCAATAGGGGAAGAGTTCCTAACTAAACAAAAGATAGAAGGCAAAATGGATAACTTTGACTATATAAAATTAAAATATTTTTACACAAAGGTCAGCTGGGTGATATAGTATATCGAGTTCTGTACCTGGAGTCCAGAAAACTCATTTTCCTCAGTTCACATCTGGTGTCATGTTCTCAGACACTTGCTGGCTGAATGACCCTGGACAAGTCTCTTAACCCTATCTGCCTCAGTTCCTCATCTGTTAAAAATGAGTCAGAGAAGGAAATGGCAAACCACTCCAGTATCAATGCCAAGAAAACCCCAGTGGGGTCACAAAGAGTTGGATATGACTGAAAAAGAACTAAACATATAAACAAAACCAATGCAGTAAAATAAGAAAAGGACACTGCAGGGAAAATCACTGCAGCAAGTATCTCTGATGAGATTTCAGATTGCAAATATAAAGGGACCTGAATGAAATTTACAAAAATAAGTCTTTCATCAGTTGATAAATGATCAAAGGATATGAATTGGCAGTTTTCAGAGAAAGAAATCCAATTTATCAATAGCCATGTGAAAAAAAATTATAACTCATTGATAATTATAGAAATGCAAATTAAACCTAACTGAGGTACCACCTCATACTTGTCAGATTGGTTAAGTGGACAAAAGGAAAGTGATATGCTGAATGGTATGTGGGGAAAAATAGGTATACTTTTGCATTATTATTAGTGCAACTGTGAATTAGTCCAATCATTCTGTAAAGCAATTTTGGAGCATGACACAAGGGCTATTAAACCATGTATATACCCTTTAATCCAACAATAGTCCTACTAGGGCTATATCCCAAAGAAATCAAAGAAAGAGGATAAAGACCAATATATACCAAAATATTGACAGCCACTTTTTTTGTGTTGTGGTTGTCATGAATAAGAAACAGAAGAGGCTATCCATCAATCAGGGAGTGGTTGAATAAATCATGGTATATGCAGGTGATGGAATAGTATTGTATAGTAAGAAATGATAAAGGCAATAATAGTTTCCGAAAAATGGGAAGACTTGTATGAACCGATGTGAAAGTAAAGTGAGCAAAACCAGAAAAATCTATACAATCATAGCAGTATTGTAAAAGTAATCTTTGATCGATTCATTGACATTGATCAATACAGTGGCCCACTGCCTTTCCAAAGGACTCATGATGAAGCATACTATCTCCAGATAAAGAACTTGTGGACTTAGTACAGATTGAAACATATTTTTGTTCTTATTTTCTTGGTGTATGGGATGTGTGTGTATGTACACACTGGTGGCTAATGTGGGAATTTGTTGTTCCTGACTATACATGTTGATAATAGGCTTTATTTTTCTTGCCTTCTCATTGGGTGGGAGAGAGGGCATAGAGGAAGGAAGAGAATTTTGAAGTTAAAAAAAAAGTAAATCCTCTTCTTTAAAAAAAAGTGGCTGGGAAATATATAAAGGGCATGTATTCATTAGACAAGTACACAAATTATGAAAGGTGAGAAGCATTGTTAACTTATAATTAATATGTGCTTTCCTTCATTAGAATGTCTAAATGTACGATACTCAAAATTTCCTGAATATAAAACCATAAACATTTTTTATGTTTCTGAAATAAATTATTTTGAAAATTTTGGGGGGGAAAGGTGATACTCATTCTTAGGTCTTTTGTCTAATTAGAATCCTGCCATAACTCCTGATGATGCTAGGATTCAGAAGAAACACATGTGTTATCTCTACATTAGAATGTAAGCATTTTATTCTTCTTTAGTCCATTATTGTCATATTTGTGTTTACGTTTTTATGTTTCTAGTAAAGTTCATTTAAACTTTTTTCTACACATTTATATTCTTTTCATCAAGAATAATTATAAGTCTTCTATTTCATTAGAGGGGCAGCCAGGTGGTGTAGTGAACAGAGTACTGAACCTGGAGTCAGGAAGATCTGAATTCATATGTGGACTCAGACACTCACTAGCTGCTTGACCCTGGGCAAGTCATTTCACCCTGTTTGCCTCAGTGTCCTCATTTATAAAATGAGCTGGAGAGGGAAATGGCAAACTACTCCAGCATCTTTTCCCAGAAACTCCAGATGGGGTCAGACATTATTGAAAAATCACTGAAAGGCATTTTATTAAAGATCTACTTTTTGACCTGTAGGATTGTACTCAGTTTTTCTGTGTAAGTTATTTTTGAATCAAAGCCTATGTCCTTTGCTTTCTAGACTATCATATTCCAGCCTATTCCCTCCTTTATAGTGGTGTCTGCTAAATCATGTGTGATCCTTACTGTAGCTTCTCAGTACTTTAATTCCTTTTTCCTGACTTTTCATAATTTCTAATTTGACCTGAAAGCTCTGAATTTTCATTCAAACGTTCTTAGGTGTTTACATTTCGGGGTTTGCTACTTCGCCCCCTCATTTTAAGAGATCCTTCTTTGTGTCCCATCTTACGGCATTTATTTATCCTACAACATTTATTCATCCTACATCACCTTAGCCCTGGAACTCACCTCATCAGTACTCTGTAGGTTTGAGTGGAGAACTTCTCTTCAAACCTGCCTTGGCATCCAAGCCAAGCATCTCTTCATTTCCCATTCATCTGCACTCATTTGGATTTTCCATCACAGCCTTCCTATTTCCCCCCACTCCCTTTCAGTGTCTTTTGCTGGGTTGTTTTCCCCCATTAGTTTGTAAACCTCTTGAGGGCAGGGACTGCCTTTTTTTTTTTTTTCAATTTGTATTCCCAACACTTAACACAGCGCGCATAGCCTTAAAAGATGTTTACTGACTGGGCAGTATTCTTTTCAGATTTCTTGAAATATGCTAAGCTCTTTTATTTGGTCTTGACTTTCAGGTCTTCGTGTGATCATTAAACTTTTTTTCTTTCATTCATGCTCTAGGTCAGTTTTTTTTTTTGCTATGTCGCACCTTCCATTTCTGCCATTTTTTTTCAGTCTTTTGACTTTATATTGATATTTCCTGTTGTCTCATGGACTCATTGACTTCTTTGATCCTTTCTAACTTTCAGACAGTGTGTTGCCTAGGTAAGGATTTATACCTCTTGTATCAACCTATTAATCCCTTTTTAAATTCTTTGTAACATGACTCTCATTTATTTTCTAATTTTTCTCTCTAGCACTCTCATTTCATTTATGAAAATATTTTAAAACTTTATAACCCTAGCTTCTCCTGAAATTCTAGTTGAATCTGCCCCCAAGCTGTGTTTTTCTTTGCAGCTTTGCTTTTATACATGTTTTAGAGTCACTTTCTTTTGGGTTTGTGCCTTGAGCATTCCTCTTACCATAATAACCTTTATGGCAAAATTCTTTTCTTTTTTTTGTTTGCTCATTTTTCCATCCTATCTCCTAACTTCAGATTTGATGTTACTGCAAACGCAGGTTCTGCACACTTCTGGGAGGAAATTCTGGGCTCGTACATTTACTGGTTTTTTGTTTTGTTTTGTTTTGTGTTTTAAAGCATTGAGTGTTTTGTTATTCCAGGCTCTCAGGGACAGGTCAGGACGAGGACTTTCCAGCTTTCAGTGTTCCCAAAGTGGTTTGATCCAGGGATAAGTCTGATCACTGTACCCCTGGCTTGACCTCTGCTAGTTCCCCACCTGTGTTTGGTCTGAGCAACAGTAGACTGCTGCTGGACTCAATCACTGTCACCCAGCTGAGAAGCTGTACTGGTTCAGAATGACAGACCTGCAGGCACCCTTTGGTCTGGGATTCCTGCCATGGAGGCTGGAACCGAGGCCCTGCTCTGCTCCTGGGATCTGAGCCACGTGGCTGCTGCTTGCTTCTGAGCTTGCTTTCTCTGTGTCTAGTCTAGATCACTCCTCTGCCCAGTTCTCTCCGGACCCAAAAGCCTCCAGTTGGCACATCCTCCTATACTGCACATGAAGTTAAGGTGCTCCTTATGGGTCTTTTTTTTTTTCCTTTTGGCTCTGTACACACAGCTTTTCCCTGTGCTGGGATGCTTCTAAGGGGTCTATACTCCTGGCCAAGCCTCATTCTTAGTGTCCCAGTTTTTCTCTGCTAACATGGGCTGGGAAACTGACTCACTGTGACTTTTTTTTCTTGTATTTCCCCATCAAGATTTGGTCTGGTGTGTTTGAAATCTGTTTGAAGGAATTGGGGTGGGGTGGGGGCAGGGCAAGGAGCTGGTTCATCCTCCACCATCTTAGCTCTGTCATGAAATGTATTTCTAACTTGACTTTAGTAATGCTTAATTCATTCTTAAGCCTTATGAGCAAATTATCTAACTTATAGTAAGTAGTTAAGACATACTGTGTGTTCAGCACCACGCTAGGCATAGGGGTGCAGAAACGTAAATGAATATAGTTACTTCTGTCGAGGACCTTTCATTCGACTGGAGGAAAACCAGGTAAGTAAATACAAAATGCATACACAGTAATTTTAATTTCTCAAGGGGACACTAACAATTGGGGATAATTGGAGAAAGTTCCTTGTTTAGGGGAATTATGTGTTTATCACTTAACATGTACTCAAAGTGTGTTTTGATATTATAAACATAAAGCTATGGGATTCTGAAGAACACTCCTGGAAACACTCCAAATATGAGTTAGGAGGAAATAAAGAAAGTTGGTTAGAGCTGGTATCTTGACATGGGAGAAGCTAGATTAGACAGAGGATTTGTCAGTCAGTGCTGTAAGAGCCAGAGGTGTTTCTCAGAGGTAACAGTAGCTTGTCTGTCAAGTGAGACAAAACTAGGGTCATTTCCCCTTAGAGATGTAATATATTACATGCAATATCATGCAATACTGTTTACCTGGAAAGAGCACTAGATTTGGAGTGCTCTCCCTCTTAATACCTGTGAGACTTTGAGCAAGTTAATTAACCTCTCTGGGTCTCAGTTTCTTCAACTGTAAAATGAGGGAGTAGATTTCTTCCTTAAGGCTTCTTCCACCCCGAAATCACAATCCCTCATGATCATATCAGTCTTTAGCTTCTCGTTGGATGTAGTGTTTGAATGCAGTCCAGGATTTGAAGAGGCATTCTAGACTGAGGAGACAGTCTGGAGGTGAGAGTTTTGTTGTGTTCGGGAACGATAAGCTCCTTTGGCCTAAACGTAAGCATCTGAGGGTGGAAATGTAGATTCCAAAGTCTGGAAAGATGGGTTGGTACTAGGCTGTGAAGGTCATTAAATGACAAACAGGAATTTGCATTGTAGAAGCAATAGAGAAAACCACCGAAGCTTCTTTCTTGACATACTTCTACCTTCCTTTTGGTAATATCAACTTGGCAGCCATATGGGGAATGGAGTGGAGAGATGTGAGACTTGGCTGCTAGGACACTAATCATGAGGCTGTTGCTGTGGTTTGGATGAGATGTGATAAGGACCTTTACCAGGATTGTGGTTGGGGGAACGAAGAGAAGGGATCAAATGTGACTGCCCCTTTTTATGCTCCCTAAGCCCCCCTGCTACCCCTCTCCCCTAAGAAAAAAAAATGACAAATAAGGTCCTTAAACTAATAGACGTTATTCAGCTACCCCTGACCTGTATTGACTTTCATAAAACTGGCTAATGATTATTATATAAACCAGCATTTATCCCATGACTGTAGGATGACTTCTTAAAAAAAACAAAAAAACAAGCCTCCCCCGCCTAAACCTTCTCAGGTTTGGAAACAGTTCTTAAAATGCCTGTGCTGTGCTGGACTGAGTTTGTCAGCAGTGTGCTGTCTTGAAAGTCCCAACTGAGGAAGTCCTCTGGGTCCAATATCAATTCTGTGCGAGGAGAGGCTGTATAAATAGCTGGCTCACACACTGGAGAAGGGGAGGGAGTGTTGGGTCCCAGCTGTGAACTCCTCTTGTTTTTGTTTTAGGGTAATTAATGTTCCCTTGAATTAAGCCAGGATGTGGGCTCCTGTTTTTGTGACTTTCAATTCAGGTCTTATTGGGCTGAGCTGGGGGTGGGGAATGGAGTTTGTATTTCCTGCCTTCCCAATTGAATAAGGTAATGTGAGACCACTGTTGTTTTAAGCTTGGACTTGAGGCAAGAGAATGGGTTGATGAAGGAAGCTGAAATGTTTTCCCCTCATTATGCCTAGTAACTTGGTGGTAAAACTATTGCTTTAAAAAACTGGTTCAGATGAACCTTGATGCTCCCTCATCACTTTATTCTAATGTCACTAGATTAGAAAGAGGACAGATTTTTGCTTTTCCTAGTGTTTTCTATTTGTATATTTTCTAAGGTGGTCTTCTCTGTTTTTCTCCATTTCTCCCATCTCCCTCATCTTCCCCTCCCCCCCACTTGCCTCCTAAATTAGATACATTCCCCCTGTGCTCCCAGACGTCTCCATCTCCTTGTCCCCTGACAGAGCAATCATTTATCAAGTTGTTTCACGCGTTGTCGGGGAGGGGGGCCCCAGGGGCTGGAGTTTGTTTCGTCCCTTTGTTGGAGCTCCACAGGATTGTCCAGCTTAGTCTCCAGCCAACTGCTGAGAGTTGCTGGACTCCAGGAGCAAATGTTAAAGGGGCCGCCTTTCATCTACCAAAGGTTGCTGCTGCAACTGCTACCTTTTATTTCAGTTGCCAGCTTGTTGGAAGGGCATATATACCCAGATATACATGTTTGTAATTGTGTTGGGATTTATTTTTGTCTTGATAACTTCCGTGTATCCACCCACCCATTGAAGCTTTTAAAAAACAGATATATTCTGTTTCATTGCCTGATGTCTTCCTGTTCTTATCACTGCTCCCTCCATCCTTACCTCCCTTCACCCCAAGTGTCAGATTATCACAGCTCCGATTTGGTTAATGAGAAGCAAAGTCCCTTTTCTTGACTCATTTTATGGTATATATTTTGGCATATTCAGAATGGTATTTTATCCTATTACTGTCCTATTTACCATCAGCACTAGTACATTTGAATTTTCCAATAACAAAATTCAAAAGATTTTAAAAAATTTTTTCTTCAATTTAGGGTTCTTAGTATTTCAGGATTTGAATTAATAAGGGGCCCTAAAGCTCAATGTAGAGCATCCCTAAATGTACAGAGGAGAAAACAGAGATCCAAAGAGATTATAGCCTATCCAAGGTCAAGACAGAAACCCTAAGACCATTACTTTTGACCTTAGCTCATGGTGCTTTTTTAATGCTATATTTTATGTCTGTGTGAATGAATATTAATATAATCACCTGTCAATTAGGGCAAAAAATATATATATCTGTCAATTCAGAGAGCATACTATTCTGAACTACTTATCTGATTTTTTTTAAAGAGTATTTTCAGGTCACTTTGTATGATGCTCCTGTTTAATATACATTATTAGAATTGTAATCCTTGGCTCAAAGAGTTTTGCCAGTGTTCTGAAATATCTGGATAATAAAGTGAACACTTAAGAGCTGTCATGACTATTTCCTAATATTCATTTATAAAGAATTGGAAATTAAAATATTACTTACTTAAGTTTATTTTATTGCAGGATTCATTCTGGAGGATAGGAAGGGGGTAGGTAGTAATGAGCTCCAGGGGCTGTGTTTTGGGTGGAACAATCTTCCTCAGATGATTTGAAGTATTTAGACTTAAGGGTCTCTTTATTTGAGATTCTCAGGCTAATTATATCTTGTGTTGGGATCACTTTTTGACATGTTTGTATATGTGTGTTATAGTTTATTTTGATTACGTGTGATTTATAGGACACCTGCTGAATTTTGATGGCGATCATCAAATCTGTGATTTCCCGGGTGTCCTCCATTAGTGCCGATCACAGCCCACCTATAACATCATCTGTTGACCAATATTATGCTGTTGAGCTTCTCTTGATTTGGTAGTGGCTTGCTGCTGAAGCTTATATTCTGAGTCTTTGGAGATACACTCCTTTTCATTGTCCATGACCTATCACTGGGTTCTCCAATCTTAGGGGGGAAAAATTATAAATACTTCTGTTTATCAGGCATTCTGTTAAAAGTGCTCCACTTTAAAAATAGTCCCTGCCCTCAAGGAATTCACATTCCAGTGGGATAGACAACATGTAAATAGGTACATACAAAGTAGGCATAGGAAATAAATGGAAGGCACAGGGAGTGGCAGACTGGGAAAAGGACTCCTGCAGAAGATGGGGTTTGAGCTGAAACTTGAAGGAAGCTACCAGGAAAACTTAAAATGAGGAGGTAAGGAGGGGCAGAGTATTCCAGGCATGGGTGACAGCCATGCAAAGGTATGGTGATGGGAGATGGAGTGTCTTGTCAGAGAGAAACAGCAAGAAGAGAAAGGGAGGGAAGGAAGGAAAAAATAAGATGGGAAGGTAGGAAGGGACTGCCAGAAGACAGTATTTGATCCTAGTTTATCACCTGTATCCTTCCTAATCAAACCTTTCCATTAAAACTGTCCCCTCCTCTTTTTCTTTTCTCTGTACACTCTCTTAGTGACATCAGTAGCACTTAGGGTTTAATCCATATAGTTCACCCCCCAAAAAATGTATATATTCAGCCCTAATCTCTGCCCTGATTCAGTCTTGTATTGCCAGTGGATGGTCTGCTCAACATGTTTCTTGGTTATCCAGTTGGCATCTCACACTCATCTTTTCCCCAAATCATCAGACTTCTTCCCCCTCACTCAATCACACAGGTTTGAAAACACATTGCTACCTACAAGCAGTCACTAAATCTTGTGGAACATAACCTTAGGTCCTTACCGTTTCTTTTCCTAATTGGCATGCTTCTTCTAGTCTGTCTCCTTCTCCCACCCTACCCTTCACACAGATGCCAGAATAATATTCCTAAGGCAGAGAGATCTTCTACATCACTTTTGCTCAAGAATCCTAAATGGTTCTTCTTCCAAAATAAAGTGCCGACTCTTAAATCTGGCAGTCAAAAACTCTCCAGAATCTTATTCCCAAACCACCTTTTCTATCTTATTTCACATTATTTCCTTTCTTGTAGTATATATTCCAGATAACCTCAAACACTAGATTTTCCTTAAATTCTATACTTAATTTCCTGTCTTCCAGGCATTTATACAAACTCTGTCCCATCCATGCTTAAAATAGAGCTTAGCTGCCACTCCTGATCCTCCCATTAGTTTATATTTACTCCTTTGTCAAATTACTTAGTATTTACTCACTTTCGTCTTAATATCTTCCAGGTACTATGTAACTTAAGGTATGGTATTTTGGGATTTTCCTTTTTTTAAGTCTCTGCATACAAGTGCCTAAGGCAAAATTTTTGGCACAGCAGGTCCTCAGACAGTTGACCAAAGTTTGTTAAGTTGTAGAATTATTTTGACATTCAGGTCCAGGATAGGTTATAAGAATGGGATTTGGTGGAGAAGCACTTCCCAGATGTAGCCTATTACCTTCATTTCCCTATATAGGCATCCCCGCTTATCTTTCAGGAATGTAGGCTGTAAAAATTTGTTAAATTTGTAAAATGAATCTTATTTTCAGTTAATTGCCATCTTAAAACATGCAGAACATCCTGCTGTTTTAAAAATATTATTTCTCTTGTAGATAAAATCAAATTGCTAAAACTTTTAGGGAATCAAAGTTGTTTTTTTTCCACTTTGCATTTAAAGTAATCATTTTCTTTTTTGTATTTGTATGGTTGCTTATCTCTACAAAAGTTTTAATCCAGTGCTTAATTGTGGCATGGAGGTAACCCTGGGTTCTTGAAGATTATGCCAGCGATGGGAAGGCTCTGGCAGTTTCTACCAAGCTATAAAGGCTATGAGTATGGTCCTAGCAACAGAAACTGTTGTCTGTGAACCAGCCTAACTTATTAAGGGAGGGAGAGGCTCATCACTAGTTGGATGGCCACTAGGTGATGGATTCTTTGGCCATGGCAACCTAGGAAACACAAATAAAAATGGCCCTTGGTTCTGCATGGATTTCTTCTGCTTCCACAGTGATAGTATTGGAATAGCAGAAAAGGGAGCAGGGAATTATAAGAATCACCCAAGTTTTAGACTGTCTGTAAACATTGATTTAACTTTTGCTGCTCTTAATGTGAGCTCTTTGCCCCGAAACCAACAAATTAATATACTGCTCGAGAGACAGAACTACGTCGGTATCAACGTTCTCACTATAAATAAAATCAGATAGCATGGAGTAGTTGCCCTTAAATGAAATAGCTCACAGATTCTCCTTAGATTGTTAAATAAAATATTTGTAGAAAACAATGAGAAACATAATTTCACGGGTACTTGGTCATCGAACTGTGCAGTTGTTGTAAGGAATATAAACAGAAAACTCACTTTTAAAGAGAATCACAGCATAAGTGCCAACATCTGTTACAGAGTGAAGTAATAGATGTATCATACCATAAATTTGATAACGATTTTGCTTTGGAAAACCAACTAAATCATAGCTCCTAAAAAAAGATGATTCTTTTAATATCTTTGTGATTTGTTTATTCAAGTAATTACCAAGAATACACTATTAGGAAACATCAGCACAGTAAAATTACATATGTTCAAACCAAGAGGGGTTAGAAGGATAGAACACATAGCCTGTTGTTCTTCATTGTGTACTTAAATATAAAATTTTTTAAATCCCTCAAGATGCACAAATACCTTGTATTTTTATTGAAGTAGGAGATTCTGGGACTATATACAAAATAAAATTACATTACTTTATTATTAATGTGAACTACAGAAGTTACTGAACAGGTAATAATCTCTGTTATAAAACTTTGAAACCACAGAACTGTTTTTTCAAAGCTGGCCAATCAAACATTTATTGAATACCTACTATGTGGATAGGCATTGGACTAGGTGTTGAGTATATATACAAAAGCAAAACATTCCCTCCCATGAAGAAATTTATATTTTAACAATGAAACAGTCTATGTGTATAGTCATTAAAACATATACAAAACATATACACAAAGTACAATCACCTTGGAAAAGAAAGGCACTTAGCTTTTGGAGTTGAGGGGATCAGGAAAGGCTGATAAAGAATAAAGAAGGATGCATTTGAGCTGACTCTTTTTTAAAATTTTTTTTAATTCTGGATTTAAGTTCAGTAAATTAATTTCAAAGTTGGCCTACTTATGTTTCCTTCGGAAATTCTTTCTCTGCATTAAAAAAAATATGCTTCAATGACTATTTTCTTTCCCTACTCCTATAAAGAAAAACACAGTTCCACCCATTTTGAAAGGATAGATCTGAGAAGAGGGAATTAAAATAAAAAAAAATAAGAAAAGAACTTGGAGCCAACCTATCAATTGGGGAATGACTGAGCAAAGTGTGAGATATGTATGTGGGAGGGGGACGGGGGACGGGGAATGGGATGGGACGGGACGACAGACTTGTTCCCAGTGAGGAAACTCTACCAACTGCAGGTCAGCATCTTCTGGGCTTTGAAAATTTGAATCACTTGCCTAGTTACAAGACTGTCAGCATCTGAGGTGGAGCTTGAATCTTCATATTCCTGGTTTTAAGACCATTTTCAGTCCATTATACTATGCTGTCTTTCTAATGAAATAGAATAATTTTACACCATAAGAAATAATAAAAAGATGATTTAAGAGAATCCTTATAAGACTTATATGAACTGCTGGAATGAAGTAAGAATGAGGAGAACCATTTATATGATAATAATGACGACTCCCTTGGAACCTTAGAAGTCAGCCTTTTCATTTTACAAATGAGGAAATTCATGCCCTGAAAGGTTAAATGATTTGCCCAGGCTTACCTAGCAACTTTGTCTGAGCAAGGATTTGAACTCAGGACCTGTGGAATTGTTATTTTTTTCAGTGGATTTTAAAAAAAAAAGCCTTTTACCAAATCAGAAGGTTCCCAAAGCATCTCTGGAGATCATTCCTGGGGGTCCATAAGTTCAGAACTGTTTTTATAATAAAACTAAGCTATTTTAATTTCTAGTGTGGTACATATTGGTAGATAACCCACATAAACAAATCTCTTTAGGGATCCTCAATAATTTTTGAGTGTTAAGGGCATCCTGGCACCAAAAAGTTTTAAAACTGCTGGACTAAATTGCTCATTTATGTCAGAAATATTCAATCTTGTGCCAAAGATCTTGAGTTTAAATTCTAGCTTTGTCCTTACTTTGACTTTGGATAAGTAACCTTAGCCCATTACTATACTGTTTGTTGAAATGTGAAATGAGGAATTTGGAATAGATGTCTTCTAACATTTCTTCCTGCTCTACACATATCATTCTATGATGTGGTTGCATGTTCTTCCATGAAATTCTGTGGATCACTTTTATTCACTTGTCCTAATCATAAACGTTATATTTATCTCCATCTGTTTGTATCTTTTCTTTATTTCTGTAACCATTGTTGTACTAGTTTAAATTGTATTTAAGTTCTTAGTAAGTTTCAACAGTATTCTTCTTTCTATGTTTCCCTCCTGACATTGATTAGTAATATGCAGAAATGCTGATGATTTTTGTGCATTTACTTTGTATCTTGCTGTTTATGCTGAAGCTTCTCCTTCATTTTCTTAGGAAACCATCATAGTATGTATGTAACTATCATAGTATGTATAACTAGCAAATTAACATTTTCCTTCTTTTGACTCATAACCTTTTTTTTTCTATTTAATTATAGCTAGCATTTATAGTACTCTTGTCAAATCATAGTGGAGGCTGGTGGAGGCATCTCTCATTTTACTCCTAAACTTTTTGAGAAAACTTCAGTGATGCTAGCTCTTGATTTAGATCAGGCCTGCTCAACCTACATTCCAAGGGCATGCCAAAGAATTTTGGGTGACCCATGAAAAATGTTAGAAGATCCTTTGGCTGCCTCAAGTGGCGGGTTGTGCAGACCTGATTTAGATGGATGCTGTGTTTTTGACATGAATGATATATTTAGTCAAAGACTAAACATTATTCTAGAGGACCTGAAACAGAGTACCTGTATGATGCTGGGCAAAGCACTTAACCCCTAAGGGCTTTATAAAATAAGGAAATTGGAACAGATGACCAAAAGTGTCTTCCAGCTGTTTATCTTTGATCCATTCTCAATTAGACTAATGGGCAGGATATGAAGAATTACTCTAGATTACTCATGAAAGAAATGACAAAATGACAATAAATAGTAGTAAGATATCTGTTCACATCTAACATAACAAAGATGTTACTAGTGGAACTCTGAATTGGCACAAATAATTCCTGGAAATGTTGGAAATTTATGTAAGAATATTGTACTACAGGCAGGTCATTGAAAGAAAGAAAAGTTCTTAGGTACCAGAAATATTTGTAGTAGCAAAAGGCTAGAGAAACAAAGTATGTGCAATTTGACCAATTTTTTGCCATAATAGATATGCTTTGATCATTTACCTCTTTGGATTCTCAAGAACCCACTCTATATGTCCCCATTTAGGACTTGGAGCTTCCTAGAGGACACAGTTGAATGAATGAAAGATAAAGCATTAATTATGTGCATAAGCTAAATATTGGAAAAACAAATAGAATATCAAAACAGGCCCTGCTATCCAGGAACTCATATTTGAATTAGGCTAGGCCACATATGTAGGTGAATTCTGCTACAGATCAAAGTGCCCAATAGTCCTAAGAGTTCTGTGCTAGACCTACAGGTCTGATTGAAGTCTGAAGCCCTTAGTGTCTTTGCAGATGGTAAAGCCCAGTGGGTCCTTCCAATTTATAGGAAGAATTTTTGGTGCCCCGTTGCTCATCCAAGAGGTGTGATTGGCCATGCTTCTCCAGTAGAGTAGGGTGGTGGACAGTTTCATCTATCAGAGATTATGGGATGGGAGGAGGGAGTGTAATTTAGTGGAAAGAACTGTGAATTTGATCTCACAGGATCAGAATTTGAGTCCAGGCTGTGCCACTGACTTATCTCTAAGACAAGTCACTTATCTTCTCTAGGCCTCGGTTTCCTTATCTATAAAATGAAGTAGGTTGGATCCCATGGAGAGGGTTTCAAGTATGAGTTGGAGTAGGTGGCTTGAGGTTCCTTTGACCTCTTACATTCTGTGATTAATAATCTAATTATCGAATGCCTAAAAGGTACTGAAGGAGATAGATAAATACAATCTTCAAACTCTAATGGTGTGTCTGTACTCTTTGGCCTTTACAAACCAGAAAAATCTAAAGCCTTTCTTAAGCCCTACAACCATAGCTTTGTAACATTTGCCCCACCTTCACAACCAGAATTGAACTTTCTGCACCAAGGGTTAATAAAGACACTCACATATTGCCCATTAATTTCCTCATAATAGCCCTAGGTAGGTAATAGAAGTATTTTTGTGGGGAATAAGAGATTTCAGACATGTAATTTCAAAAATGTGTAGGTAACTTCTTGTGCCACTATTCCCTCTACTAATGAAAATAGGCAATAGGCTATATAATTGACTTATGTAGTCTTAGAGACTTGGGCACCCCATATAGCATCATGACCCACAGTTTAAGAAACGCTGAAGGGTCAGAGAGTGGAAAAAGTTTAAGAAACCCTGGAAGGAAGAGGTGTGTGCAGGACTTGGAATCTAAACTTTCTTGACTGTCAGAACTACATTGTGATTATCACTGAGTTTGTGTGTAACACATGACATCTCATCTCATGCTCTTAGAGGAAAAATCAACTGAATTGCAAAAAGACAGTGATGGCAACACAGTGATTGTAGAAAATTTTATAAATCTAACAGCAATAAATAAGTAATAAAAATGGCTGACCAGGTAGTTCGAAAAATTCAGTTTGAAGGAAACAGGAGAGACTGGCATTGAGGTCACTGGTAGAGTGGTTTTGAAGCATACAGGAGACAGACCTGCCTGGCTGTTTTCTTCCTGGGAACAAGATGGCCGTTTCAGAATAAGCTCATTTCTAAACTTTCCACCATTCTGCTAATGGTGACACCACCTCCATCAATCTTCTCTCCCCTCTGATTGGAGGGCTGGAGGGTGCCGTACCAAACTCCTCCCAATGCCTGCTTTTATAGAGGGCAGAAATGATCTCAGATCACTCCACTTTTCATCTGCTGCCCTATCTGTTTGCTATTCCACAGAACAAGATACCCATTGTAGCCTCCATGCCTTCCTGCCGTGTGTGTGTGTGTGTGTGTGTGATATCACCTTTAGATTGTAAGCTAATTGAGATATTGCTTGCCTTCTCAGTTGGTGGCAGAGGAGCTGGAGGAAGGAAGAGCATTTTGAAATCAAAAAATTTTTTAAGATACTTTATTTTCCCTCATTTACACGTAAAGGCGCTCTTCAACATTCATTTTTTAAAAAAATTTTGAGTTCCAAATTTTCTCCTTTCATCCTTCATCTCCTTCCTCCCCGAGACAGTAAGCAATTTAATACAGGTATACATATTCAATCATAGAAAATGTATTATGCTGTAAAAGAAGACACTGACCCAGAAGGGGGGAGGGGAAACACACACACACACACAAAAAAAGAAAAATCTGCATTCCGACAGTGCTGCCTCCTTGGCACATAGTAGGTGCTTACTACACATTTATTGGATTGGATGGCCCCATTCTCAAAGATGACAGCTTGGTGGCTCAGTGGATAGAGAGCACTGTGCCTGGAATCAGGAAGATCCAAGTTCAAATCCAGAGTCAAACACTTAGCTGCTGTGGGAAAGTCATTTAATCACTATTTGCCTTAATCTACTGGAGAAGGAAATGCCAAACCACTCCAATGTCTTGGTGAAGAAAACCCTCATAGACAGTATTGGTGTGTTGTAGTCTACAGGCTCTAGAGTTGTACATAACTGAACAACAACATATTCTCATTGAAAGCAAAGTTGACGGTGTACTTCGTGATGGGACAGGTCATGGAGAATTGAGAAGAGCCACTGCAGGGCCTGTTACACAGACTTAGTCACTGATGGAGGAGTAGCAAGGTAGACTAACTGACTGAGGGAAACTGAAAGGAAGAAAAGGTTCTGAGTAATGGTAGTCTCTAAATTGCTGAAAATTATTAAGTGGGTCACTTATAAAAGTTGTCATATATATGCACATTTAAACTTGGAAACAATTTTATTACCAGCTTAAAATTCTTCCAAACGAAGAGAGTGTTTTGAACTTATTTGTTAAACACATAAAAATGCAATAGTTCTGACTGGTGTCCAAGAGTGATAGATCAATGTCAGGGAACCTGGAAATTTTAAGTAACCAAATTTCAGCAATTCATTGCATTAATTGATCAATTGGATTGAAAAACTGACATCTTGATTTTCATTTTTTTAAAAGGTAGCACTTTCACTTGGATATACTTTTCTTTGTGCGATATCTTTTTAAAATCTCAACTTTTGATATAAACTTAACATAGAACATTTTTGAGTCCCTATCACTATACTAAGCCAAGATTTTCAAATACAATGAAGCATATTCAGTTACATTACTCCCTAGTAGTAGTTTAGTGAGAACTTACAAAGTTTGTAAGAAACATTTATCTATCTCATCCTCTCAAAATTTGTTTTTGTGTAAGTTTTACAGTATACATAATTATTCATACAATAGTACATGTAACTTATGGATAAGTCAATATCCCTGTCACTGGGGAATATTTTCTAATAAGTTTGAAGATCACTTATCTAAATAACTAATTACTCCTGGCTCCAGTGTTGCCCAACTAGCACTGTAGACAGTGGCCATGGTTGAGAGTAAGTTGGCCTATGAAAAAGAATGTTAAGAGAAGAAAGGACATAAAAGAAAGAGGAAATCTAATGATAGATTTTCTTTCAAGGGGAAAGTAGAGGAAGTAAAAACATCTGGGAATCAGAGACTAGGGAGAAATAACAGGAAAAAGCTCTTTTCAAACCCTTCCCTGCCTCTTCCCCAACAAATAGAGATTAAATAAATCAGCAAATATGCATTTATTAATCATTTATATGCTAGGCATTGTGCTAAGTGCTCCAAAGAATGGCATAATGTGCCTTCAAGAAAGTGGGATTTGAGCTGTGACTTGCAGAAAAGAGGTGGAAGTGAAGAAGAGGCTAAAGTGTAAGAAGACTTACAAAGATTGGAAGGAGGCAGCTTATGACATTTACAGCCAAAGAGAAGATTTTATATTTGATTCTGGAGGTAAGAGAGAGCCATTGGAGTTTATTGAGTAGGGAAGGTGATCAAACATACTCAGGAAAATCATCAGAGAATGAACAAGTCAGGGAGACCAGTGAAGTAGGTTATTGGAATGTTCCCTGCTAGAAGTGATAAGGGCCTGAATTGGTGTGGACCTTGGAAACAGGGGGAAGGAATAAACTCTGCCTCTGCTGATTAAGCTTCTAGCGCCCCTGTGACTATGGCTTCCTGTTCTCCTAAAGGCATGAAAACTCCTTTTGGAGTAAGGGTCAGTATCTGAGATAATGTTGTACTGTCCTTGTTGATATGATATCAGCAGTTTTTCTATATCATGGCTAAGCAAGGCTCAATTAACTTCTGAAGGTTATGAACTAGAATCTCCTTTTGTTCAGTTATTGAACCTTAAACCTGCCCATTATGTATGAGTTCAGTTCTTGGCACATACTAGTTCTACGACTCTGAGCAATTGTTTAACCTCTCTGCTCAAGGTAGCTCTCTGAATAGGGAATTTCCTGTGAAATCTCAAATTCATTCATCCCTGTTTTTTGTTTAGAGGCAATTAGCTAGGGGATTCAGTGGATATAAGACCAGGCCTGGAGTCAGGAAGACCCGAGTTCAGCTTCAGCCGTAGACATTTACTAGTTGTGTAATGCTGGGGAAGTCGCTTATTCTCTGCTTTAGTTCCCTCAGCTGTAAAATGGGGATAATAATAGCACCCGCCTTCTAGAGCTGGCGTGAGGATCAAATGAGATATTTGTGCTTCCCGCAGGGCCCTGCATGTCGTAGGCACTCTGTAAATGATGACTGATTCCGTGTTGTTTATATCTTTATCTTGTGTGTTGTTTTGGGGGGGGGGGTGGCTCTGTTTTCTTCATTCTGCAGCACATTACTGCATTGAAGTCTTTCAGAATTAACTTTGATTTGTTTTCATCATCCTTTAAGGAAAAATAAGCTTAGTTACTATTTATTCTATCATTCTCTTGCTCAGCATTTAATATTTTAAACTATCTGTTAAAACAAATAATGCTGCTGTGAATATCTTTATACAGGTGGATCATTACTTGTCAGTAATCACCTTAGGAAGAAGTGATTCCCAAGGTGATAATGAATTGTGAACAATAAGTCAATGTGTATAAACAACTTAGTAAATTATTCCAGATTTGGAGGGTGGGAGTCAGTGGCTAGCCTGTTTTAAAATTTTCATCCATAGTTTTTTTTTCCCCATCACCTTTAATTCCCAATATATATCACTTCCCTCTCTTACAGGAGTTAGCTATCCTTCATTACAGAGTCATTAAATTTGAGAGTTCAAAGGAACTTCGGTGTCCATATAGTCCAACATACCATATAGTCAACATCCAGTTGAGGACCTCGAAAGAGAAGTATCACTCCTTAGGCAATTCATTCAACTTTTGGAGGGTTGGAATTGTTCAGAAGTTTTTCCTGATTTCACTCCCAAATTGACCTCTATCATCTCCACATGTATTGTTTCTTGTTCTTTCCTCTGGGGCAAAATAACAAATCTATTCTAATCCCTTGTCCTGGTCTACCCTAACACTTGAGATTGCTATATGGTCCCCAAATCTTGTTTTCTCTTGACTAAAACTCCCCACTTCCTTCAATTGATTCTCAAATATCATGGACTTATGAGGCTTTTCACCATTCTGGTTTCCCTCTTTCACTTTGTATGAATGTCCTTAAACTGTATTCCCCAGAACTGAACACAAAACTCCAGATGAGCCCAGGGTCACAATAAATTGCTTTTTAGTCTGCCACATCACTCTGCTGACCTCACATCAGGCTTATATTTCACTACAGCATCCAGATCTTTTTTTCAGACAAACCGTTGTCTGACTGAGCCTCTGCATTTTATACCAGTGAGGCTGATTTTTTTGGTACCTGAGTGCAAGACTTTACCTGTTATGAATTTTATCCTTTATCCCAATCCTCTAACCTGTCAAGATCCTTTTGATCCTTACATCCATTCCTTCCAGTTTTGATATCTGTAAAATGATGAGCATACTGTCTATGCCTTTAACCAAATCACTGATAAAAATTATATTGGTATAGAGCCAAACACAGTTCCCTGCTGTATTCCAGATACTCTCATGCTTTTCTTGTCTGGCTTTTGGATTTCCTAACATGAGTATAGTTTCTTGATATAGTGTTATTCCTTCCCCTTTGTTTCTTTTGAATAAGATCTACCCATCCAGACCCAGATTTCATTTCTTGGCAACTTGGTGGTACAGTGAATAGGATGCCTGGCCTGAAGTCAGGAAGATTCATCTTGCTGAATTCAAATCTGTCCTTAGATACTTACTAGCTATGTGATCCTGGGCAAGTCACTCATCCCCATTTGCCTCAGTTTCCTCATCAGTAAAATAAGCTAGAGAAAGAAATGGCAAACCACTCCAGTATCTTTGCTAAGAAAACCCCAGATGGGCTTGGAAAGACTCAGACGTGATTGAAATGTCTGAACAGTAACAAAGTGAAGATAATTTTAGCAGCCATTTCCCAGGATTGTTGTGAGGATCAAATGAAATAATTATAAAGCACTTAGCACAGTGCCTGGCAAATAGTAAGTGCTATATAAATGCTAATTATTACTATATCTACCTGTGAAATAGATAATAGGCATTCTTTTTTCTTCATCTCTTTTAGTTTAAATCCACTTTTATTAGATATGCAGGAGGCTCACCATGAGTGTATACATACACAGATATACACGCAAGATATATAGATATATATTTTTTTCCCCCTTACCAGCCTTTGTTAGTTATGCTCCATCTTTGAATGGACATCCTTTTGTATTGCCAGTTTGATCCAGAAATCCAAGTCCCATTCTTAGACACTTTTTTCTTGTTTTCTTTTGAAAATGTCACTTGTGCCTGCATGAATCACCAAAAGTAGACAGTTGTCATCTATTTTGGTAACTCTTGGGAACGACTCAGCTCACATCAATGCCTTGATACCCCTTACTCTTCAAGGAATTATGAACTACAGAATACTTTTCTCCTGCTCTATTCTAACTCCTGTCTCACCTGATCTAGGTACCTCTGGAGGTACCATTCTCTGGAGGATAAGCACTTTCTCCTTCTTTGAGGCATCCAGATATCCTTTTTCTTTCTCCTCTGTATGGCACTTACATTCTCCCCCCCTCTAATAAGAGTCAAGTCTCCCCCTTTCTACCTGTTTCCTTTTCTGTTGAAGCCTAATTTCCATTTCTTTTAGTAAATTTCATTCTCCCTAACAATTTTGAATATGGATTAGCATTCTTGGGCTCTTCATTCCTCTCTCCTCTTTTCCTTCTTGTTGAAGGAAATCAGCCTATCATAATGACATGTAGTGATAAGTTGCCTGCCCTATTCCTATTTTTTGCCCCCCCACACTCCCCCTCAAAAAATTAAACACATATTAGGTGCTTAATAAATGTTTGTTGATTTCTGTAAAAAATACAAATTCTGAACCCCAGGTGCAGATCACTATACAATTTCTTTACCTTTCATAATAGTTGAGATTGTCAACCTTGTTTCTTTGAACTACTTTTAAGGTTTAGCTGTCAACCCCGTCAACCCATAGCACCTAGTTAAAAATAATTAATAGCCAGTTTTTACCTTAATAACCTGACAATCCCACTCAGATTCCTTTCCTTTGTCTCAACAAAGCCACAGCATTCAACATTTCACTAAACCCTCCTGTTTCACATTTTGCCCAATCCAGCAATCCTCTGTATCCACTTGCTAATTTAATCTACTTTCTAATTATTCCACTTACCTTTTCTTGCTTACCTTGCCCTGTCAGCTGATCTCCAGTGTACCTCTTGAGATTCTACTCCTTAGTCCTCCTTATCCTCCTTAATCCTTTTACAGTCTTTCTAATTGCCCTTGATTCTGCTTCATTTTCAATCAGAAAGTGTAGAGTCTTGGCCAGAAATAGAACCTGGAGATTGTTTTACAAATTGTCCTTAATTTCTCCTAAATTTTGCTAAATGTCCGCTTCCCCAATTCAACCTCTAACTTACTTCACTTCTCTAAAACTCTCCAGATGAGACAGACAGACAGACAGACAGACACACACACACACACACACACACACACACACACAGAATTTCTTTCTTAGTTGGCTCAAGGCCTCTCTTCTTATACAACCTCCCACAGAAGCCAGAAATAGATTTTTGTTATAAAGAATAAAAAGGGAAGAGAAATTGGCAAATTTATCAATCAATAACCAGATCTGATGGTATATGCAATATTTCATACTCTTAGTTCTTCTTCAAAGAAGGGAAAAGGAGGTGAGGTACATTTTCCTAGTGCTTGTCCTGGAACAAAATTTGGTCTCTGTAACTGTCATCTAGTTTCCTTTTTTAAATGTTTTTGTGGTTTTACTTAACCTCACTCTGACTCAGTTTCATCTCTTTGCTTCTCTGATTTCTTCACAGATGTTGTTTCTTGTGGCACAATGTTACATTCACGTAGAACAATTTATTTAGCTGTTCCCCCAAACAATGGAGACGTACTTTGTTTCCAGTTCTTTTGTAGCACAAAAAGAATTACCATGTATATTTTGGTAGATGTGGCCAAATATGGGTCTAGAACATTATAGTCATTTAATAAATTGTTGGTAATTGGCTAATTTTACCTTCTTAAGTTTATGGAGATGATTATTAGCTGGCAGTAACAATTTCTTGGGGGGATGGGAGGAATGCTTTCTACTTTTTCTCATCCTTTTTCAAAACTTTCCCAAAATTTTACCATCTTTCCTAATTTGATGAATATGAGCTTGTGCCTTACGCTTCTCTTTTCATTTCTGTAATTTATTGACTGAAGTTTGGTTTGGTTTGGTTTAATTTCTTTTGAAAACTGTTTTTAACCTTTTGGCTCTTAATATCTTCTAGGCTTTTCAATTCCCTATTTTAAATATCTGGGAGTTAACCTACCAATAAACACAGAGGACTTAAATAAAACTACAAAATTTATATGAAACATTTTGCACAAATAAAATAAATGAAGTGATTAATGTTTATAGCAAAAATGACTATGCTATAAGTCAATAGTAATTTTGTATGATCTGTTTTTTTTTAATTGAAAGAGTTAAGTGAAACAATGTAGGTAAGCAAGACCAAGAAATTGTTACTGACAGCTAACAATGTTCGTCTTCCATAAACTTAAGAAGGTGAAATTAGCCGATTACCAACAATTTATTAAATGAGTATAATATTCTTGACCTAATATAGTTTTTGAGAAAAGCTGCTAACTTTAAGGTAATCTGATTAAAAACTAGATTAAGACCAGTGTCATATATCAAAATAAATTCCACATGGATAACTTAAATATAGAAAATTAGGCTATAAAAAGGAAAATAGAAATGTTTATCTTTTATAGCTATGGATAAGGGAAGAATTCCAAAGCAGCAAAAACAAGAGACTGTGAGACAAAATGGACACTCAATATTAGGAAGATTTTCTACTTATATAACCAGCGTAAGTAGAATCTGGAGAAAATATATGGGTAGCTAAAAACAAAAGCAGAACTTTACATTAAATGTCTTTGAAAACATCTGACATCCAAATCGAAGTAATAATCCAACAGTTGAAAGGGAATATTTCAGGATGAATTGTTTACATATTAATAGGGGGATAAAAAAAATGTATCTTTAGAACCCTTATTCCTTTCAGAGTCAGAGAGTGGTATAAAATGACAAAGGATCATTTATACTATAGACATAATAAAATATGTGGGAGTATACCTGCCAAAACAAACCCAGGAACTATATAAACAAATTTAAAAAGCCAGCCTTTTTATACAAATGAAATCAGATTTAAATCATTGGAGTCAAAGCCAATATAATAAAAATGACAATTCTACCCAAACTAATTTATATAATTCAATAAATTACCCCTCCCTAAAATTACTGAATTGGAAAAAAGTAGCAGAATTCATTGAGAAGAACAAAAAGTCCAGAATATCAAAGGAAATAATTTAAAAAATTACAGGAAGGAGATTTAGTTGATAGTTTATCAAAACTCTCTGGTAGTGGCTAAAAATGCAGATCGATGGAAAAGAGTAGACATACAATATATAGCAACAAATAAATATAGTAACCTTGTATTTGACAACTGTAAAGACTTAAAATTTTTGGATAAAAATTCATTATTTGCTAAAAAATAATTGTGGGGAAAACTGAAAAAAAAAAGCCACGTTTAACAGCAATAACCATTTGCCAGGATAAGGTCTAAATGGATATATGACCTAGGTATAAAGAGAGATTACAAGAAAATTTGAAGAGCGTAGAACATATTACTACTTATCAGACTTAGGGATATATGAACAATTTATAAATAAACAACAGCTAAAGAGCAGCATGAGATATAAACTGAATAATTTCTCTTACATTAAATTAAAAAGATTTTATACAAATAAAACAAATGTATTCAAGATTAGAAGGAAAGCAGAAAAATTTGGCATAAAAAATCATAGACAGTTTTCTCAGATGAAGTTCTCATATCTCTACTATATAAAGAGCTCTATAAGAATACAAGTTATTCCTCAATTGATAAATGGTCAAAGTATATGGATAGGCAGCTTTTCGATGAAGAAATCAAGGCTATATATAAAGTCATATGAAAAAATGCTCTAAACCAGAATTGATTAGAGAAATGCAAATTAAAACAACCTTGAGATAACCATTAACACCCATCATATTTGCTAAAATGTTGGAGGGAATGTGGAAAAAATTTGGACATAAAATCACTGTTGGTGGAATTGTGAACTGACATTTTGGAGAGCAGTTTGGAATTAGGCCCCCAAAATTATTAAATTATCTATATGCCCTCTGACATAGCAAAACCGCGACTGGATCTTATTTCCAAAGATGATTACGGAAAAAGAAAAAACCTTATATATTCTAAAATATTTGTAGCAGCCTTCATTGTGGTGGCAAAGAACCAGAAATTGTGAGGATGCTTATCAGTTGGACAATGACTGAACAAGTTATGATATATGATTTTTGACAGAATACTACTATACTATTAAAGCATGATGAGCTCAGTGATCTTAGAAGAAACATGAATAGACTTGCATGAAATCATGAAGATGAAAATAAGCAGAACAAATAGAACATTGTATCCAGTAACAGCAGTATTATTTTTTAAGAACAACTTTGAGCAACTAAATCATTTTGACTATTAGAAATACCCAGATTAACTACAAAGGACCTATGAAGGAAGATGCTATCTGTATGAAGAATGAACTGATAAATAGAAGTATGTATTTTACACACACACGCACACACTTTTGTCACTTTTGTCTAATGGTAGCCATCTCTGAGGGGGAAGGGAAAAATTGAAATGATAACTTTTTTATACGTTTAAAAGGAATAGCAAGTTGTACATAATAGATTAGCAGTTTCATATTTAATTGTCTTTTTAAAAAATACTGTTAGGGAAATGTTTGTTTTATTCCATAAATTAAAATTAAAATTTTAAAATTAAAGCTATAAACAATTTTTAGCAATAAAAAAGTAAAATGAGATTTGTGGGTAGTTTAATTTTCTTTTAATGACCTTAAAAGTAGATTTAAATTGGAGGAACAGCAGATTAAACTGAGAGGAAAGAAGGAGGAGGGAAATCACTGATGCATAATAGACGGTGAGCAGATTGAATTGTCATGAAAAGAAGATGGGGGGAGGAATGGGCAGTACATGAACCTCACTTTCATCTGAATTCAGATAATAGGAAGATTGGACACAATCAACAGTGCATGGGGGAGTGGCGCACGCGTTCACACATACACACAGATCTCTCTGGTTTAGAAATACATAACTCAAAGGACAGGGTATGAGTAAAGAAGGGAAAAATATAGGGAGGATTAAAAGAGAAGAAAGACAGAGTAAGACCCTGGTGTTTGGAGAGAAGCAAGAAGAGAAGAGCTACAAGTGGGAGGACGCCAACTGTTTTATCACAGTTTGAAATCACAAGTTTCAGGCAAATTCCCTCATCTATCACCTTATTTGTAAAAAGGGAGGTGGCAGCAGAGAGGAAGGAAATGTAGTTAACAGTCATAACTGGATGTGAATTGGATGGACTCATTCATAAAATGGAAGAAAGTATAACATAACTGTGTGCTGCCTACAAGAATCACACTTCAAACACAAAGGTTTACATACTTTTAGAAAGCAAAATTAGCAATAATGATTTCATTTTAAGATTATGGTTAAAATACATATAGGGAAAATTATATTAAGCCCAAAGGTACAGAGGTAACAAAGCAGTATCTAATACTCAATATGCCATAGCACGTAAATACTTAAGGGAGAAAAATAGCTAACATAACTATATATAATAGTGAGGAAATTGTTAGGGTCATTTTTAGAAATCTAATGAAAAGATAAGCGAGAAAGAAGAAAGTTCTAAATGAGAACTTGAGAAAAATTAGAGATGATAGATTTTGGTGATTATTTAGCAGAAACATTTTAGTTGTACATGTTTCATTTTAAAAATTCATCTATTGGGGTATAAAGACCTCCCCCCAAAATGTAAAAAATCAGAAATACTAAATATATCATATACTGACCACAACACAATAAAATTATATTCCATTAAAAGGTTCTAGTTCTAACCTCAACTCTGAGAGTCAGATCCTACCTGGATCTTTGCAGTTCCAACCACAGAATTTTCAAGGCTCATCATAGAGCGTTAGGGACTTCAGAGTCTCTAGAGACCTCTGCTGACTGCGTCTGATCTCTTGGGTCTACTGGTTTCATGCTGCTCCCTGGAGCTTCTAAGGGGAGCCCTTTGAGTCTCATAGGCTACATGTGTTCTATTGACTGCTTTGGTTGAATTGTCCACTTCTTTACTGCCTTTTTGCATAGTTTTGGGGTGGAAGAAGTCATTTACTGTAGTTTCTCATTCGGTTTCTTAATCATTATTCAGTCTAGTGCAAATTTCAGAGTTTTACTGGAGTTGTAGAGGAGCTGGGAACACTGCCTTTATCTCAGACATCCATCTTGGTAGGAAATTCAGTCTTCCATCTTACTGGAAAGATTTTGGTTGGCAAACTCCTGCTAAAGAAAGCAGTGTGAGAACTCATCCACCCCTCAGTCAAGAGTCTTTGGGATCTCAAATTTTTGGGAAGGGTATAGTATCGGGCCTACCTCCAATAAGGGAAGGAAATGAGTGGGTTCTGGGAGGGGGAAAGAAGGAGGCATTGGTAGGTAGATTTGGGGGAACATTCCAATGGAATTGGGACAGGAATTGGGTTGGAATATATCTTGGTGGAATCTAGATCACATAATAAGTATGTTTTCCCAAAAATACTAGGTATGTTAAATGTAAGAAAATTTCATGTCACTGCTTTTCTCTAACAGCCATATTAAGCTTATGTACCTGAGATCTGTATGTCCCAAGAACTGTTTTTTTATAAATTTCACACTTTCATGATAATGTACATATGCTGGTAATTATTTTTTTCTAATCACAGATTCTGTTTTCTATTATTCTGTTTTGGTCTACTTAGAATAATGCCTCCAGTTTTTATTTCAAAATATGGGTGTTTCTGTCTATTTCTATTTGTTGTGAAAGCATTTTGTAAACTATAGAGCAGTGATGTCAAACTCAATAGAAAGAATCCTTGCAGATCACATTGACTCAGGAAACCTCAAATTAACATTGTTGTATTGCTTTTTTGGTTAAACATTTCCCAGTTAAATTTTAATCTGGCTCTAGGGATAGCTTGGTGGCAGAGTGAATTAGGTCCCTAGCCCCTGAGTCAGGAAGATCTGAGTTCAAATCCAGCCTCACATACTTAAGTACCTGTGTGACCCCTGGGTAGGTCACCTCATCTCTGTTTACCTCAGTTTCCTTAATTGTAAACAGGGATTATAGCAGCTACCTCCCATGATTGTTGTGAGGATAAAATGAGACAATATTTGTAAGATGCTTAGCAATAGGCCCTTTCCCCAAGGAATTTACATTCTTCTAGAGGGAATGTCAGGCCCCACCTGACCTAAGTAGATTTAGTGCTTTAGATTCCAGATTGGCTAAGAACAGTTAGCAAAAGCAAGTTTACTTAGCTGCAGGAAACTTAACCAAGTACCCTTGGTATCTGTGGTTCTGGTAGATTGTGGGTGAGGGTGGGTACACTTGATAGATTGGAATTACAATCTTGTTCTTAGATTTTTCTTCCTTTTCAAAACTCTCTTTCTGTGAAAGTAAAATATTAATGCAAACTTGTATAGAAGTTTTTTTAGATGGATTTTGAAAAAGATAAGAATTTTACCTTGCAGATTGGCAAAGATATTAATAAAAGGCATTAGTCAATGTTGGAGGGGTTGTAAGATGATAAACTATTAGTGGAGCTGTGAAATAGTACAACCATTTGTAAAACAATTTGAAATTGTGCAAATAAAATTACTAAAATATCCATACCCTGGAGTTACAAAGACTTATCTTCCTAAGTTCAATCTGCCCTCAGACACTTACAGCCATTAGAAGTGACTGACTCTGGGCCAGTAACTTCCTGTTTCTCTCAGCATCCTCATCAGTAAATGGACTAGAGAAGGAAACAGCAAACTATTCAAGTATCTTTGTTAAGAAAACCCCAAGTGGGATCGCAAAGAGTCATACATGACTAAAAGGACTCAGTAACATATACCCAGAGGAAACCATCAAATAAAGAGGTTCCTATATATACCAAAATATTAATAGCAGCATTTTCTGAGATAGCAAAAGTAATAACCCAGAACTGGAAACAAAAGAGTTGTCATTTGATTGGGGAAAAGCTAAATTGTGGTATATGAATGGAATGGAATATTACCACCCTCTAAGAAATTATGTTATGTAATGAATAGAGGGATGCTTGGAAAGATCTGCATGAATTAATGCAGAGTGGAGAAAGCAGAACCAAGAAAACAATGTACATAATGACTACAATAATGTAAAAGGAAAAACCACACACCAAAAAATCAGAAGTGAATGTAACAAATTTAAAGATAGAGCACACTTAAATAAAGACACAGAAGAGGACACCCCTTTGTATGCATTGTATATACTTTCAGACTTTTTAAAATGTCAATTACTTGTGCTGATTTTTTTCCTCTTTAAAAGAATAATACCTGTTATATGGGATTGCTCTCTGGGAGTGGGGAGAGATACTGGAGATAGGAAATGTCAAAACATGAGTAAGAATTTTTTTTTAATTTTAAAAAAAAAGGGATAGGAATTTCTTAAGTTTTAAGAACCCAGGACTTATTGCACCTATTATCACACACGTTCAGTAAATATTTTGACAAATCAGTGAAAATGGAAATGAACAACTCAGATGAAGTTTCCTAAAGCACTGAAAGGTTTTTAATGATTTACCCATGGAGACACTGCCATGGATTTACTTACACTGCTAGTAGGTGTCAGAGACAGAACATAAATCTGATCGTTCTGAATCTATAATGTCATCTCTCCACTACTCCATGCTGTCTTTCTTTTGATGGGTGGGAGAAGTTCCCACAGGGTTCACTATATCAGTGAAATTACAGTCTGGACCCATAATACTAACTGTTAGCAGCAGCAGCATAATCATCCTGGGATATGACAGAATAAACAATTACAGCAAAAATTGGATTGGGAATGATCCTTCTCGGTGATTATCAACGATTCTAATTAGCAATGTCAGTTGGTCAGTAATAGGACGTGAGTAGTAGGTTTATTATAACTCAATTACTTTTTAGGTCGTAGACCACAATAATCAAAGAAAAATCAGATACTCTTAAAATATTTTTTCGAAGAATTGCTTTTTTATATGATTGTAAATAGCATTGGAGAAATAGTAAGGAAAAATTCTGTGCCTTGCAAATGCAAAAACATTCCCTAAAGTTTCAGTTTGAGGCATTTTGCTGCATTTCCCAGTTGAGCTAGATCATAGGAAACTACATAATTAAGAGAGATAATATTTTAAAAAGTAACTAAGACTCATTGGGGTTGAGAAGGCCTTAGAGAATTTTAATTTTGTTAGACCACTCAGAGGTATCATTGGGTATTACACCCTTTATTATTTGGAACAAAGAGAAGTTGCTACAGTCAATAGGGTGATATAATCAATAAGCAACTTATTAAGCATCTACTCTTTGCCAAGATTCTTTACTGTTTCCAAGAGTCTTCAGAATTATTGTTAAAATTGATTCCAAGAGACCAATGAAGAAATGTGTTCTACTGACCTCCTAAAAGAAAAGTAAATGGACACATTTTTGGTCACCACCAATGTCAGAATTTGTTTTGCTTGACCATGTATATTACAATGATTTCTCCAATGAAGAGGGTTGGGGTAATGATAGTTGCCTCAAAAAAGAACAGATAAAGGATAACCAAATCATTCTTTAAATGCACAGAGGAGACTGCAAGGAAGACCCAAATAAAGCCCTGATAAGCAGAACAGCTTTGATATTTACATGTTTAACGTATTATACTTAATAGGAATACCAAGTTGTACAACTCAGTTTCATGTAGAATACTGTTTTCTGTTCTCCTTTGTATATGAAAGTGTTTCAGTGTTCACTTTAGGATTATTTCCCATTTATTTGTCTTCTCTTCTCTGGAATGATCTCTGCCCAGTTCCTACCTAAATCCTATTGATTCTTCAGGAAAAATTGTTGACCAAGATGGCAGATTAGGAGCAGCCAACCAGTTTACTCTTTGAATATTTTCCTCCAAACAACTTTAAAATAATGCCTCAAAACAAATTTTGGAGTGATAAAGCGGGTAAAAAAAGTCAAGGTAAGACATTTTCTTAATCTGTGAAAACTTAAGAGAATAGCATTCAAAGTTTGTAGCGCGACAGTGGAGGCTTGTCTGGAACTCAAACTGGTGGTCACTCCTTATAGGCCAGTCAACTGACCAGAAAAAAATTACAGGGGACCCTTTGTATTGGGTACAGCTGGAACTAATTTACAACTCTGTTGCCCATACACAGTTTTCATCCTCAGTTCCAGGTCAGAAAGGTTGGTTACAAGGGAGCAGGGGCCCTGGGTATAATTCCAAAGCAAAGAAGTCTGAGCTCCTGAACAAGACGAGGGACCCTTCCTGGGTAAAGATCACAGCTCATACCAGGAGAGTAGTGACCACACCTCTCGAAGGATCATACTACCTTGGAAGTACCAAAAACTTGCAGATGCCGGGAAGCTGCTGAATGCAGCAGCAGGAAAAAGTTGGAATCTTATTGGAGTGCTTTACCACCTGTAGCTGAACACAGAACCCAACTTTAACCTAAAATTCAGTTAAGAAATAGACTGGAGAAATGAGCAAACAACAACAAAGTATTTGACTATAAAAAGCTACTACAGTGGCAAGGATGATGAAAACATAAACTCTAGAAGACAACAATGTGAAAATAGCTACCAAAAAACACCTCAATGACAAATGCTAATTGGACCCAAATCCAACAAGCATTCCTGCAAGGGTTTAAAGAGATAAGTGTGGTTAAGGCTAAATTGGGGGAGAGGAAAGTTAGAGTCATACAAGAAAATTATGAAAAGAGAATCAATAGCCTGGTAAAAGAGGCACAAAAAATGCTGAAGAAAATACCTTAAAAACAGAATTGGCTAAATGATGAAAAACACAAGAAAATCTATTGAAGAAAAGAACTCCTTTAAAAGCAAAATTGGCCAAATGGAAAAATGACATACAAAATCTCACTGAGAAAAACAATTCCTTAAAAATTAGAATTAGGCAAGTCAAAGCTAATGACTTCATGAGACATCAAGAAACAATAAAAGAATTTTTTAAAAATAGAAGAAAATGTACAGTGTCCCATCAGAAAAGCAATGACCGAGAAAATAGATCAGAAAGAGATAATTTAACAGTTATTTCACTACCTGAAAGTTGTGATCAAAGAAGGAGCCTACATAACATATTTCAAGAATTGTCAAGGAAAACTGCACTGAAATCTTCACATCAGAGTACAAAATAGAAATGGAAAGAATCTACTGATCACATTTTGAAAGAGACCCCAACTCCTAGAAATATTAAGGCCAATTTTCAGAGCTCCGCATTCAAAGAGAAAATACTTGAAGTAACCAGAAAGAAATAATTCAATATCATGAACCCACAGTCAGGATCATGCAAGATTTAGTGGCATTCATGTTAAAGGAGCAGAGGTGTTTGAATGTGAGGTTCTGTAAGGCATAAGAGCTAAGATTACAACTAAAACTAGCCTACCCAGCAAAACTTGAGTATAATCCTCTAGGGGGGAAATGGATATTTAATGAAATAGAAGTCTTCCAAGCATTCTTCATATATGCAACAGAGCTGAATAGAAAATTTGACTTTCAGACAGAACACTCGAGAAGTATAAAAATGTAAATATGAAAGAGTAATCTTAAAGGATTCAATAAAGTTAAAAAGTTTACATTACTGTTTGGGAAGATGATACCTGTAACTCCTAAGAACTTTATAATTATTAGGAAATTAAAAGGAATTTATAATAGAGGACATGAGTCAATTATGTTGGAATGATCTCAAAAAAAGTGAAGGGATGAGAAAGAGGGATGTATTCGGAAAAGGGGGAAGGAAAAGATAGAATAGGGAAAATCTCAAATAAAAGAGGTGCAGAAGGAAGAGCATTTTCAATGGAGAGGAAAATGCAGGGAGGGGTGAACCTTGCTCTCATTGGAATAGGCTTAAAGATCCAGGGAAGAATATCTATGCATGCAGTTGTGTACAGAAACCTATCTTCCCTGAAGGAAGTAGGAGAGGAAGGGTGGAGTAATAAAAGAAGAGGGCAGTGGTCAAAAGCAAAGTAGCCTTTTGAGGAGGGAAAGGATAAAAAGAGAGAAATGAAATGGAGGGAACTACACAGTAATGGTAACTGTGAATATGATTGGAATGAGCTCACCCATAAAATAGAAGTAGATAGCAGAATGGATCAGAAACCAGAATCCAACAATACATTGTTTATAAGAGAAAAACAAAGACACACACACACACACACACACACACAGAGTTAACATAAAGGGTTGGAGCAAAATCTCACATGCCTCATCTGAAGTCAGAAAGGTAGTGATAGCAATCATCTCAAGGCAAAAGCAAAAATAGACGTAATTAAAAGAGGTATTTGGGTAAACTACATAATGCTAATGGTACCATAGACAAAGAAATAATATTTTAAAAATTTACAGCAAGTTTCTCTGTTAAAGCCTTCTTTTCTCAAATATGCTGAGTCAAATTTATAAAAAATTTACAGAAGTTCATAAAAATAAGGGCCATTCCCCAATTTATAAATAATCAAAGGATATAAACAGGCATTTTTCAGAGGAAGAAATCAGTTATCTATAGTCATGTGAAAAAAAATGTTCCAAATCACTATTTATTAGAGAAATGCAATTTAAAACAATGCCAGGGTATCACCTCACACATAACAGAAATGACATACTGGAGGGAATGAAGGAAACATAGGTACTCCAATGAATTGTTGATCAAATAGTGAACTGATCAAACCATTCTGTAGAAAAATATGGAACTGTGTCCAAAGGGTTAGAAAACTGTGCATACCTCATATGCACTGACATACAAGTAATGTTACTATGAGGCCTGTATCTCAAAGAGATAAAAGGAAAAGGACCTACATGTATAAAAATCTTTATGGAAACTCTTTTTTTGTGATAGTGAAGAATTAGACATTGAAGGGTTGCTTATCAATTGGAGTGTGACTGAACAAGTTGTGGTAAATGATTATAATGGAGTATTATTGTGCTATAAAAATAATGGAGGTGGGGTGAGGGGAGATATCATTATGCACAGTAGCAGCAATGTCATAATGTTCAACTATGACAGATTTGGCTACTCTGATCAATACAGTAATCCAAGGAAATCCAAAGGACTTATGATGAAAAAAGAGAAAACCGATCAACTCTGAGTGAAAAGTGAAGTACCATAGAACCCTAGTTTATGAATTTAATTCGTTTTGAGATTCTTTTCATCCTACAATTTGTTCATATTGCAAAGCAAATTTTCCCATAGGAAGTAATGTAAAGTTGAATGATGGGTACCACATCCCAAAAAATATTCATATAAAAATAATTATTTATAATTTTAAGTATTTTGTCCCTAATATGCCTGAAATACAGTAGCAAGGATTAATACACAATATAAACTGAAAATAACACAAATTAACCTGCATTTTACCTTTGAGAAGAGTCGTGGCTGGCATGAGGGAGATGAGAGCAAGGAGGAGGAAGGGCTATTTATTGGAAGGAGAATCTCTTCTATGAGAACATTGGAATTTCAACATAAGGAGTGTTCTCTCTTATGCGGCTTTCGCTAAAAGTAAGACTGAGACTGCTGCCTTCACTTAGTTTTTGTTTTTTAGAATCATTTACATGTATTGGCTCACTAATTTTTTTTTTTTACATTTGCTTCTGCCTGGGAATCTAAGGTCACTTGTTTTTGACTTTTTAAAAATTAATTTATTTGTTTTCAGTTTTCAACAATCACTTCCATAAGTTTTAAATTTTTTCCCCCTCCCTCCCTGAGAGGGCTTGCAGTCTTATATGGGTTTAAAAAAAAAAAAACATTGCCTTAGTTGAGCATCATTCCTTCTTGAGCTATTCAACTACAAACATAAATTTGGTACTGCAAATTTTTGTTTGTTAAAATTTTGCGAAAATTTTTTCTCATCCAGTGAAGCATACGTAAATCAGGTTACTTATAAACTGAGTTTCTACTGTATAATTTTCTCATTTTAGTTTTTGAAATATGGCCAAACATGGCCATATTTTGTATAACATAACCTATATAATATCATACTGCTTTCCACTTTAGCGTGTATGGGAGAGAGTGAGAGAATTCGGAACTCAATTTAAAAAGAAAAAAATAAGTAATTAATTAGAGTGTTTAAAACAAAATCTATTCAAGCCAAATAAGCTATTCAGGACTGCTCCTTTAGTCTCCCAACACCCTGTGCTCTAGAATTTAATTATACTTCTAGTTCAAAGATTTTACAACTGGAATTGGCCTCAGATCATTGTTCTCTGAATACTATGTTACTCTTTCTTGTATCTTTTTTTTAAATTAAATTATTTTATTTATTTTCAGTGTTCTGCAATCACTTCCATATATCTTGGATATTTTCCCCTCCCGCCCCCTCCTTCCCTACTCCCTCCCTGAGACGGCATACAATTTTATATGGGTTCTACGCATACATTCCTATTAAATACATTTTCACCTTAGTCATGTTGCATAGAAGAATCAAAATGAATAGGAGAAATCATAAAACAAAACAGAAGTTACTCTTTATAAATATACAAGTTCCTTTTGTAGACTGGTCTGTAGATAGGCAATAAGCATTTGTTAAGCACAGTTAGTGCTTAAGTGCTGCAGATACAAAAAGGGGGGGGGGGGCAAATAACAGTTCCTCTCCTCAAGGAGCTCACAATCTAATAAGGGAAACAAGATGCAAATCAAATATGTACAGACAAGCCCTATGGGATGAACAGAAGTGATCCAGAGGAAAGACACTATAAGGAAGAGGGATTTGACGAAAGGCTTCCTGCTGAAGGTGGGATTTTAGGTGAGGTTTCAGGGAATCCAGGAGCCAGAGATAAGATGAACTGCGATCCAGATGTGAGGGACAGCCAAAGTGGAGAGATAAGTATCTTTTTTAGGGGAAGCTGGTATCACTGAAAGAAAAGTAGTAGGTGTGTGGGAGAGGGCATGGGATGACTAGAAAGGTGGGAGAGGGACTAGGTTATGAAAGCCCTTAAACGGCAAGAGGATACTATAGCCTAGAGGGGATAGGGAACCACTGGAACTTAATAAATAGGGAAGTGACAAGGTCAGACTTTAGGAAAATCACTTTGGTGACTGAATGGAGGCTGGATTGGCATGGGGACCAGCTTGAGGCTGCAGACTTAGCAGCAGGCTGTTGTAATAGACCAAGGGTAAGGAAAGGAAGGCCTTCACCAGGGTGGGAGTAGTATTATTGTAATATCTTATGCTTAACTATCTCTGCCATCCTCGGCTTACCACTTAATAAATACTCAATAAATATTTGTAGGTGTATTGATTACAAAATTAAAAGAAACACTTTCTGTGAAACCCTCCGGAACAGAACAGAGTTCTTTCATTTTAAATTACTGAGGAACCAAAGTTTTTCATTTTGCTGTGATTTAAAATAGTTAGCAGTGGCGTTTGACAGGAGTCACACCATTGCATTTAAATTGATACGGCTTCATCAGTAGATACTTTTCAAAGCATTGAAATAGTTCATTCCAGGGACATTGTCGGGGATAATCGGTGGTGAAATCAAACAGGAAGATGGTCTCACCATTGCTGCACTAATCTTTGGGGAACTGGAGCTCTGGGATAAAGAGTGTAGCCAACTTGGAGTGTTATGTAGTTTGGGCCTCTTACCATTAAATCCACTAAAGCTAATTTATAGTCCAGTAACTAGAGTTACCTCTGGGATAAAATTGAATTATACCAGGTTAAAAATGACCCTCAATGAGTTGTAACACCATCAGCAAAGAGAATCAACCCTCTTTTACTCTCATCTGTTGTCAAGAAGCTGCATAGTGAGGAAGAAGATTGGTAGGACCTCCCCTTTTTCTGCTAATGACTGCTCTGTGGGTCTGTTTTCTGTCATGTCCTTGTCTCAGAGACTTGGAAGGAAAGCTTCAAACTGTAGGCTCAACATTTAATATTCAAAAAGAAGGAAAAAATGGAGAGGGAAAGTCAGAAGGAGCTCAATGTTGAAAAGTGAGGGTCTTCTGGGATGACTTAGTAAGGTTTTAAGTTCTACAGAAAATGACAATTTTTGTATTAATTAACTAGTATTTACTAACTTTTAAAAAAATTATTATATTACCTGTTGTTCAGAAAACCCTCTGAGAGTCCTCTTTAGGTTTTGCCCCCTTTTCTACAATTAATAATGTCTTTTCCTCTGATCAAGTAATGACCCAATCCTTCATTTCAACATCTGGATTAATTTGCTTCATTGGCACCTAATATCTTAAAAGATGTGCCTATAGAGAATAACCTGTAAGAAATCTTAATTTTAAAATAATATCTCAATTTTTTTTAAAATATAGAGAAGATAGAAAGTTTGAATAAGATAGGGTCCCTACCCTTAAGAACCTTAGGATTTGGAAATTCCATAGACTGTGTGTTCTGAGGACTAGCCAGGCTAGTTTCAGAGTTTATCACCCAAAAATTGTCTACCACATGGGGAATATTGGGGGGAGTGTATACCAACTCATAGAGATGAGAGAGGAGTTGTGGGATGTTCCATCAGTGAAAGGAAGACCTCCACCAGTAAAAATCAGTGTTGGAAAAAAATCAGATGTCTTCTCTACATAGAATGGGAACATCAAAGAAAATGCCAGTAATACATTTTCAAGAAGTCTGTTATGATGGGCAGGTGATGCATGATGAGCTCTTGGTAAATCCTCCATATGTGATCTATTCAGTATGCTGCAGAGCTCCCTCTGATGCTTTGGCCTTTTGTGCTACCAGTGCTGCCCTGGAGCCATGCCTGAGTTATTTATCCTGCCAAGAGCTCCCTCATTCATTGTACCATTTCACATGTCCTCTGGTTATGTGCAGTTACCTGCTTTTCCATCCTCTCTATCTTTCCATTTTTGATCACCAGAAATTTTGATTTTTCTGAGAACATAATGCTTAATGGTTCTAAGTCATTCATAGTCATTGGGAAAACGTGAACTTGAACTAAAATAAGTACTCAGATTTGAGAGTAAGTAGTAGAGGATTCAGTCAGGAGTAGGATTAAAACACCAAAGCCAGTTGTCATTTTTTTTTTTAAATGTTTTGTGCCATTCATTTCTGAATATATTGCCACTGGGGTAACAACCCCCCCCCCCCCCCCTTACTCATTAAGTCATCCCTTGGAAAAAAGACTTTTAAAAAAAGGGAGGGGGGAGGCTAGTTCACCAAAACTAACCTAACACATTTCCCATGGGAAACTAAGTTTTCTCACTCTTCTCCTGGTCGTTCCCAGATCACCTGTGATGGAGGCTTCCACCAGGAGACTCAAGGGACCTGCTTCCTAGAGAAGGAATTCGGCATGTGTTTGGGAGCAACCTCTTTCCATTGGCTGCCTAACCAGAACTGCCCAAATTTTCAAATTTACCTGACTGAGACAGATAGGCTTATTTACTCTCTTTTCTAGTGCATCCTTAGATAAAAGAATGTTTACTCACCAAGAGCATTGTGCATTAATTGGGGAAGCGCTGGAGCCCTACTTTACCTCTTCCCCTTTTACCCAGTGGTACTGAGAAAGGGAGTTGGTGTTTGGGTCTTGTTTTCTTTGTTTTTTTCAGCTCTCAGGGTAGTGAGGGGAAGTCTCAAATCTGGGAGTGGGAGCTCTGGACTAAGCCATGGTAACCTTGGAGCCCCAAATTCTAGGCCAGCAAGGGAAGCCCTGAGAAATCAGCGTCTCTGAGGCATAAATCCAGGGGTCCTTTGGAATTTGGTGGGAATAATGCTGTTTAGGAACTGAGAGCTAATCTGTGAATCTAACCCCCTCTCCTAGATTGAGATAGTGCCAGGACTATTTCTCTGCTACCTCCAGGTGTTGGTGAGAGGGGTTTGTATATTTTCTTTTGTTACAGCTTTGAAGTAAACATTCCTTTGTAAAGGCCTAAATTGAGGGAACAAACACTATTGGTAGGGGCTAGAATCTATGGTGGAGATGAGAGACCATTTATTCCCCCAACCCAGGCCCACCTCCTCCGGATACTGGAGAACCCTGAGGAAGGGTGGGGGCTTGTGTAGTGAAGATTTCACTATGTAGATTGCTTACTATTGACTTATTTATATGTCTTCTGTTCTCCTCATTCTGGTTTACCAGTGGGTGGGATAGCTTTGAATTCATAATTCTCCTAAGTGAATTTTAATTGCTTAGTTTCATAAAGAACTTATAGTAACTGCTTAAGGTAGGTTGGTAGTTGCTCAAATTTTAGAGAAGAGTAAACTGAAACTCAGAGAGCCTGCACCCATGGTTACATGACGATTATTAAGTGTGAGACTCCAGACTTGAACTCAGGTTTCTTGCCTGTCCTTCCCTTTAAGTCTACAGAGTTGCTCATATATATGCCCCACCTCCATCCTTAAAACCTTCACTTGACCCCACCACACCCTCCATCCTTCTGCACAGGTCCTACTCACTGAGAGGGTTGCTTCACTCACACTAGGTTCTCAAACTGTAAAATGAGAATCATAATAGCACCTGCCTCTCATGATTGTTGTGATATCAAATGAGATAATACGAGCACTTAGCTCATTCCCTGGCACCCAGTGTTTGTTTCCTCCCTTCCTCAAAGATAAACAATCACCACATGGTTTTTCAGAATTTATTGCCAAACGTAAGATTTTCAGGTTCAAATGCTTAATTATTTCAGGTTTTTTTCAGATGGGGTAAGACTAAGTATATTGTATTTAGCCACCACACATGGCTTCTTTATTCATTCTTTTATTTCATTTGCAAGGCAAGTATTTTCAGTATTAAAACCAAAAAATATAAAATAGGTGCAGCTACTTTGTCTTACTTAGATTAGAGTATGACCATGAGGACAGAACCTTGTAGAAACTTTATTTAGAATATTCAGTTTTTCAAAATAGGCACTGAATATACAAGGGTCAGGAGGAAGTTTTTGGTATAAAATGTTGCATCATCCTTATCCACTAAAAATAGAAATTTCTTCTGTTAGCTCAAGCATCCTTCAGAGTCCTTAAGTGTGAGGAAGCCTGAATGCATTTTGCTAACACAGAATTATTGTCTTTCCCCGTGTTGTTTAAAGAACCATCCTTGTAATAGATTGGTTTTTTTGTAACGTGTTTTACAAAGGTGTCAGCAATTTAAAACTGTAGCTCTTCCTTCATATTTCTTAAATTCAAGCAATTCTGCAACATACAACGAATCACATTGCATGATTACCTTTCTTAAACTAATACTTGGAATCCGGTCCAAACTGAGCTACAAAAGCAAACAGCCGTCTTGCCTTTCCATCAGTAACAGTACTTGTGAATCCTAATTTTATATATATATATATGTGTGTATATATATATACACACACACATATATATATATTAGTGTGTGTGTATGCGTGTATAATATGTAATGGTAGATTATATCTTATGAAGTTGGACTTCTACTTTGTCCTTCTGTGGTTCCCATTGTTCTCTTATTTTTGTCTATACTAGTTTCAGCTACTCTAGAGGTTTTTCTTTTTAAAATGGTTGTGTATTTGTCACAAAGGTCAATGCTGTCAAACTGTCATCTATAGCTATTCACTACAGTTATAGTTACTTAAATCATGCAGCTGGGGTGGGAAGCCTGTGGCCTCGAGGCCGTAGGAATCCAAACTTCACAAAACATGTCCCCTTGATGAGAGGATATGTTCTGTAAAACTTGGACTCAGTCAAAAGTCTGCACCCCAGGACCATAATGTGATCTTGAGGCCACAGGTCCCCCACCCCTGTAGAGGGTTGTGTTTTTGTTTTGTTTTTAACCAGCTTATTGTATCTACCAAAGTGATTTTGACAAATATGACTTAGGTACTTTTAATTTCTGCATAAAACTTGTTAACTTACTTATGTATTTATATATTATATTTGTGTACTATGTTATATATTTATATATTATATATAATAAGTTTATATAATTTTTATAATTCACATTCAAATTTGTAGAATTCACATTCAAACGTGGGGAGCTATAGATGATTCAACTCACATATGTGTTGAACCCATATACACTTGCTTTGACCTAAGGCTGGGATATATCTGGGATACAATACTACGTTAAAGTATGTGTTTAAGATCTGGGTTATTCAGACTAAGAATATATTCCTTTTTATATCCTTAGACAACTTAATAAGTGGATATTTGGCCTAATCATCTGCCTGTTACTAGATATCCAGGGGCAGCTAGGTGGTGCAGTGGATAGAGCACCAGAGCAGGAGTCAGGAGGACCTGAGTTCAAATCTCACCTCAGACACTTGACATTCATTACCTGTGTGACTGTGGGCAAGTCACTTAACCCCAATTCCCTCATCCTGGGTCATCTCCAGTCATCCTGATGAATATCTGGTCACTGGATCCAGACGGCTCTGGAGGAGAAGTGAGGCTGGTGACCTGCATAGCCCTCCCTCACTCAAAACAAAGTCAAGTGCAAGTCATGTCATCATTTCTCTGATGGCATGGTCTTCTTCAGCAACGAAGGATGAGCACACATTTGTACATATTATCAAATTAATTGGGCCTACATTCACTGTCGTTTATAGCAAACTTACACATTTATTGGCATTTTTATTCTTACTTTTGTTGACTTGGTTTTGAACTTTGTTTTCATTGAATAAAGCAGATGGATTTTTGTGATATTTACACTTTAAAATATCCAGTAGTTTTGACCTTTCTCCACCCTGCCTGGTCGCCTGGGGCAGCTTTACATAAACCATTTGAAAACTCATTCAGGAGACAGTTGTCTTAACTAGACCAAACCACATTTACTCTGAAAGAACAAGAGGTCTAGAATCCTAAAGAAAACACTAAGAAAAAAATAAGAATGAAGTATTAACAGACCTCCAATTATATGATAAAGCAGTTTTCTTCAGAACTCTTTGATACTGGCCTTTAAAAACAAAAGTAGAATAGACCAGATAAGCATGAAAGAGAAACATCCAAAACTCTAGTGTTTGATAACCCCAAGAAATTCGTATTACAAGATCAAGGGAGAGGCTCCTGGCTGTTGCTCCCACCCCCTAGGGAAGAGCAGGCCAGAAGCCAAGTAGAGGTTCTGATGCCAGGCCCTGCTTCCTCCTCCTCCTTTACTAGAAGACAGGAGGGAGATCATCTATCATCCATCCCTTCTTCACTCACACAGTCATTCATCCTCAACTGAGATTTGGCCTCTTCTGAGGAAGGGGATGGGATCCATCTAGGGGCCAATAGATAATGACAACAAAAAAAGAGACCAAAGGGTGTGGAAGGCAGAGAGCCAAGGGAAGTATGGAATCAGTAGAGTGCTGCTGCTTCCTTTGTAGATGGCAAAGCCAGGTATTGTAGAAGGAGTTAGACAGCCAAGGAGGGACCCCGCCCATCGTTACAAGGGCCATGGCAGGAGACCTTTCAGGCTTCTTCCTCCCCCCCAGAGTCCAAGAAAGAGCCCTAGTGTGGCCAGTGCAGCTGAGTTCTGTCTCCCTTGGAAGCTCAGAAACCTCTGGTGCCTCCCCAGGGGCCAGCCAAGAACCTAAGAAGGACAGGGACCTAAGGGCCAGACTGACTCCCTCTGCATCCCAGGTGCCAGGCCATTTCTAAACCCATGTTGCCTACACTCGCTGGAATTCATACTCTGGCCCGGGGACCTGGGGCACTCCGTTTTTCCTCCACCCTCTATGTGATCATGGGCAACACTAAGAAGGACAGGGACCTAAGGGCCAGACTGACTCCCTCTGCATCCCAGGTGCCAGGCCATTTCTAAACCCACGTTGCCTACACTCGCTGGAATTCATACTCTGGCCCTGGGACCTGGGGCACTCCGTTTTTCCTCCACCCTCTATGTGATCATGGGCAACACTCACAAAACTGAAATTCAGTTTTCTTTAAAATGAGGATAAAGATTTGGATAGTAACCACCTTCTTATTGTGAGATTCAAATATGATAATGTATTAAAAAGCCTAATGTTCTTTTAATGTCAGTTGTTATTACAAGATTACTGGGCAAACGACCGTGTAATTGGTGTTAAGATCTGAAGGTGCTTGAAGTTCATAAACTGAGAACTGCAACGCAGATTCATAGATTGTTGAGTCTCCTGTGTATTGTGGCTACTTGTTATGACTCAATTAAACTATGGACTAAAAAGGGCTCATGAGAAAATTGTCTGTAGTCAACATACAGACCCACATGCTTTCTGAAACATAATTTACACAAATCAAGAATTGATGACACTTTCAGACCATGTTACTTCTGTTGGAACGGTACCATTGTCTCTTTTGGACAGGTTGGAATTCTCTGTAAAAATATTCTGCTGCCATTTTCCTTCCCAGATGATACTTCTTAAGTAATTGTTTTCATTTGGTATTTTGAGACCTGGTCATCCTTAGGCCCCCAGGGAAGACACAACATTTCACCTAGAGTTAGTTTTCTATTAGTATAGACATTACCTCATTTCTCTAGATGATGTAAGATTAAACACAATACTTTTCAGTCTAGTAATTTTTCATTAATTATATAATTGTAGTATCTCCCAAATAAGATTTGCCACACACTGAGCTCTGTAGTCATTCTTTAAATCTGAGACAATAGTCTCTGCTGTAGGACCAGCTAAGTAACCAAAGTATACTTTTTAATTAATCAGATGTTTACTTTTCTTTGTTTACTTGATTGTCATTAAAATAGGCCCACAGTCTTCTTTAGTTCCTATGGCTACTTCTAACTGTGATGAAATTAAAGGGAAAAGATACATTTCCTTCTTTTTCCTTGTGATTGGGTAGGAAGGAATAAGGCCTGGGACCCATGAGCTCCAGGGAAACACAGCTCTGATGGCTGAGGTGTCTGTGGGGGTAGGGCTGGGCTGATCCATCTCTGGAGCTCCTGCTGCTATACTAACCTTTAAGCTGCTAGGAGCTTCCTGCTGGTGGTGGGTCAGGAGGAATTTAGTGAAATCCCCATCTGTGTTTGATCTTGCAATCTCTCTCTCTCTCTCCCTCTCATTAGGAATTAGAAGCTGCCCTTCATAGGGATGACGAGGAATTTATCAGTGACCTGATCGCCTGCCTGCTGCAGGGCTGCTATCAGAGGAGGGATATCACGTGAGTAATCTTTTTTGAGTTAAGTATTTCTTGGGAAGGAGAGCAATTTACACTTTTACCGGGAGATTTCGTAACTCTCCAAACAAATCAGAACCAGTTGGTAGCCAAAAACTACTTCACACTACTCAGTATATGCAAATGGTTTGTTGTTGGCAGCTATTATGCGTTTGAAATAATGCGTAATAGCTGTTGCCAACAATGGATGTTATACCACATGGGAGTAGTATGAGCACAAGTAGTCTAAAGGTATAATAAATACAATTTAGCACAGAGAACTGGAATCCAATGCTTATTGACTGGAGAATGGTTAAACAATTTGTTGCGTGTGAATGTAATGGAACGTGGCTGCCCTCTAAGAAATGATGACTAGAGGAAAGCTTGAACTGAGTGAAGTCAGCAGAAGCAGAAAACAGCATGCTTACTGACTGCAACGTTGCTCAATGAAAGAACAGCAGGAAAATGGAATCCTAATGCTGCCAGATTGTAGTGACCATGCTTGGCCCCACAGTCAGTATTCCTTCTTTGCAAAAGTAGAGTTATGTGAATGCAATGTACTACATAAGATTTCAGACTTTTTAAATATATTAGTTTGTTTTTGCGGAATGTTTTGGGTTTTTTTTTCATTTCTATATTCTCACAAGGGGATAGCCCTCTGGGAGAGGGAAGGGACGTACAGGATAGCTCAGGAAGCATAGGCAATATAGAAACCACAATATATTCTCAAAAAAATTGTTTAAATCTTGCCTTTTTTCTGGCTGATTTTATTCTCTGGCCTTTGAACAGGTCAGTGTAACAGAACTGTTTTCGTGCATGTGGAATCCTCAGTTTGTTTTAGCATGAGTCCCCTTGACAGTGCTTTTTGCATACAAAGCCCAGTGCATTTGCCAGATAGCCTTACATTTTGTAGATCAAGAAATTAAATTGCAATATGATATAAAATGAATTCGATCAAATACATCAGGTGTTCTAAGTCACAGTGTTTTAAAGCTAGAAGAGTTCATTATCCCGAACCTGTATTTTATACATGAGACCACCAAGCCCCACAGAGATGACTTAATAAAAATTACACATTTGATACTTAGTTCCTGGACACAGGCCCAGTGTTTTGTTTTGTTTTTCCTAGTATAATAAATTTTATCTCTTTTCATTTGATTCTGGGAAATTGATTTGTGAAATGGCTGAATGAGAATGAGTGGTGCTATTATAGTCTCTTAATTTAAAAGTCATGGGGGAAGGAGAGAATTTAATATGAGCATTTTCAGAAAAAGCATCTTTGAGGCTTTATATACAGTGACCCAAAATTCTTAGTCTGAGACTTGTGTAAGACTAGACAACTAAAACTTGGTCAAAGACTGATTTTTGAGACAGCTTGTATAAGTATAAAGCTATGAATTTTATATTGAGAGGCCCAGACCCATTATCTTTAGATTATCTTATAACTAATTCTGGCCTCCACAAATACATTTACTTGTGAAATGAAATGGATTAGGAGAAAGTTCAGAGCCTTGGGGATGATCAGAATGAAGACTCAGCAAAGGAAAATTAGGAGCAGTCAGACAGGTAGGAGAATGAGAAGTGAGTCGTGTCATAAGTATCTAAACTTTTGTTTATGGAATGAAATCATTTAAGCTATTAAATGTGAACCTGATTGGGGGTTGGGAGATAAAACGGAATGATTTGTTGCAAGTGTTTTTTTGCCACAGGAAGTTGAAGTAAGGGCAGTAGTGTGAATCATTATTCTAAAGGGACATTGTGATGAAGCACTTGAAATAACTAGCTACAACTAGACTGGGCAGCAGAAGGTTTTATTCCATAGGAATGGAAGTCCATGGTTTCTGCCTTACAGTGCTTTAGAACACAATTAACCAAGGATAGGGAATGAAAGAAAAAAGCAAAACTGGGATGGAAAAAACATTTCATCATTGTAATATGAAGTGTTTAATAGAAGGTGTCCACAGTTTCAGACTTTTGGGACATCCTGCATATAGTATTGTGTGGTTGCAGAACACCACACTGTATTCTCTTTTATCTCTCTCCCATACTCCACAATAGTTGCCTTGCACAATTGTGCCTTCCTTCCTGAGCAGCCATTCATTTCCTCACCTTCTCTAAGTTACCTACAATTCTATATAGCTGTTGGCTTGCTCCTGGCTACCCCTCCTCCTTCTAGCTACACAAGGATGTCCTGAGATGTGGAACCCCTATGGACAGTAATTTTTCCAGATGTATTTTTCAGTATACTACTACCTCATCATACCTCTTCCCTTCCCATGGATTCTGAACCCTTAGCTGCCACTGCTCAAACCCTGTTCTCAGCCCCCCACAAACCACACCCTTATTCCCATTCTTTCCAGTCTACCCCTGCCCCTATGTCCCAACTCTAAAAGCTCCCCACCCCTACTACCTGTGCTCTCTGGAATACCTGTTTCTCCTTAGTTAATTAACTAGATTTCATCTTAAACCTTTTCTGGCTCCCTCAAATTTTTTTTTTCCCCACTAACTGAGACATGGCTCCTTCCCAGTGATCCAGTTCCTTCCCTGGTCACCTTTCTGAGTTAGACTTTCACTGATACTCCAAACTCACTGGTCAAGGTAGGGAAGTTGGAATACTTGTTTCCAGTTCCTACTTCCAGACTGTTCTTCTATGATTCTTTAAATTTCTGTGCCGTTCATTATTATTGCATCATTTTCTTAATTTTTCTGGAAAAAAAACACTTAGAATTTTTTCCTCACCTCCACATATTTCCTTCTTGATGATTTACTTGTAGCCAAGTATTAGACTATTTCTTGCAAACATAAGGATTTGAATCCACTGCCCATTCTAATCCAAAATATAAGGATCCTAAGAATTCAGAAATTATTAATGAAGTGGTTTACAGCAGTGCTTTTATTTCTCTAGAACGTACCCAGCGTCCTATTAAGGTTTTTATGCTATTCTGTCATTCTGTTATGTTCAACAGTAGAAATCTGGAAAGGTCTTGCCCTCAGACTGACTCGTCAACAGGCTCACCATGAGATTTTGGAGCAGTTGCTTAACTCTTAGTTTTCAATTTGCCGAATAGAAAAACTGAATCAGATTTGACTTACCTGATAGTGTATTGAATAATGATTTAAGTAGTTTTAAATTTGTTGTTGAGTCTTGTTAGTCATGTCCGGCTCTTTGTGACCCCATTTGGGGTTTTCTTGACAAAGATATTGGAGTGGTTTGTCATTTCCTTCCCCAGCTCATTTTACAGTTGAGGAAACTGAGGCAAACAGGATTAAGTGACTTGCCCAGAGTCCCACAGCTAGTAAGTGTCTGAGTCCAGATTTGAACTCAGGAAGATGAGTTCCTAATTTCTGGCCAAGCACTCTATCCGCTGCTTGACATTTGGCCCTAGAGTATTATCTCAATATATTGTAATTTTTTCATTAGTAGCCCTAGATTCCTGTTCTGTAGGTTGAATCCATGTAGTTTCTGTTTACACTATTCTCATATGATTTTACTTGATATTTAGGAAAGAAGTCTTTATATTCCCATGATAAAATAAATCAACCTTTCTAGGCTACTTTAATTTTGGACTTAGGTGTAATCACATACCTGGTTGGATTTGGGTTGAGTTTCTCTATCTTATACACTACACCAATGGTCCTTTAAATTTGAAGAGATACGTTAAAGTATCTTACTTGGCCTACTATTTACTGTTCTTAGATTTGCTGGTATTTCATCTTATAGAACCTAATTATTCAGAAGACCATAGAAAGATACATATCAGAAATGTATATTGCTTTTTAAAAAATTCGTATCTCTGCTTATTGTCCAATTAATCAGGAATGTCCTTTCCAGCAAGTCTTTACTTAGGTATGAAGATACCTACCCTGAATGTACCAGAAGCCATTACCAAACCAAATATTTGCTGGTTTTCTTGCTTGTCTCTAACTGTTCCAGGAAGTCACTTAAAAATACACATTCAAAGTTCCTGATGCACACAGTCTGATGCTACGATGAGTTTTGCCTATGGAGGTTCCCTAATAGTAAATTACTACCTCTACCCTAATTTTTCAAACACTTATATAAAATTGAAAGCATATCTATCTATGTCGCTCATTTTCAGTAATTAACATTCAGTCCATTTATTCATAGCATCCTGGTATGTGCCTTACACTATGCTAAGCCCTGAAGATTAAAAAAAAAACCAGTCTGTGCTCTCAAGGAGTTCACAGCCTAATGGAGTCGACAACATGTAAACAAAATATATACAAACAAGATTTTAGGGGATTAAATGGATACAAACACAGAAAGAAGGGACTTGCACATTTAGGGAAACCAAGAAAGGCTTCTTAAAGACTGTGGGATTTTAGCTGGGATTTGAAGGATGCAAGATAGGACCAGAGATGGAAACAAATAAAGAGGAGGGAGACAATTACAGACATGGAAGTCAGCCTGTGAAAATGTCTCCCAGGAGCTGCCAGGAGGCTAGTGTCACCAGATTGTAGATAGACGGAGGGGAGGCAGTTGGGGTGGGGCATAGATTATGAAGGGATTTGAATGGCTGGGGATTTTATGCTGGATATTGGAGTGATAGGGAGCCACTAGGGTTTATTGAATGGGGGGAGGGATGCCCAGGGTGACAAGGTCGGATCTGCAGCTTTGGACTAGAATGGAGAAGAGAGTTTGTCAGGGAGACCAGCCAGCAGGGAATAGCAATGTGTGTCATAGGATTGGGCCAGTGAGGATGTAATGAAACTGGAAACCTACTAAGAAGCTGGGTTATGAAAGGCCCTAAAAGCCCAAGAAAGGATTTGATCCAAACTTTTTCTTTTAAAATCCTTATTTTGAACACTCATTAGTGTTTGTCATTTAATATATTGGTAGTCTAGAAGCTTTAGTTAAAGGGCTATCAAAGTGGTCTGTTGTCTGTGGAGGAGAGGCAATTATCCCTTTCCTAGAAGGCCCAAGGATCCCCAATCTTTTAACAATGGAATTCCTGCATTCTCTAGGCTGGTTTCCTGACCTTTGAAAGGCAAAACAATCTAGGGAAAAGAGCTGGCTGGACTTTAGAGTCAGGGAAGAACTGGGTTAGAATTCTACCTGGGACCTTCACCAATTGTGTGACAGTAGACGAGTCACTTAACTTGCCTCAGTTTCCTCATCTTTAAAGTAGAGGTATCCATTATATTTTTGTACTTACCTCAGTGTTGTTGTGAGGGACAAGTGACAATGTATGTATAAAGCATTTTACCCCCTTTAAATATCAATAGCCATTATTAGGAAGAGCTATGGGGCAAAGTTATTTTAATTGTCTCGTCATTAATGCCTGTGTTAGTATTTCTGAGTTCCTGTGGTCAAAAAAAAGTCATCCTGAGGCCAGCCCAGTGAGGACACCCAGTGAACTAAGAACTTAGTCCTTGGGACAGTAAACACTCAGAACTGTTCCAACTTGACCTTCCTTCCAGCATTTGAGAATCTAGTCAATTGGAGGAAGGCTTTCCAGAATATTACTACCACTCATGTCTCCAGAACTCACTAGCTGCCAAAGTAAGAGACTTTTACCCCTTTTAAAGCTCAGTAAACTTGTTTATCAGAGGAATGGAGGTAAATAATGTGGGGATGGGGGGAGGGGAGGGTTGGTAGGAGGTCCCACACATCGACCTCCTCTAGCCTTTCCAAACTACCTTACTTAGTTGACTGCTGAATGATAATAGCCTGAGGCTTTTCCCTTTGCTGCTGGGGGAGGGGAGAGGAGTAGGACAATGGCTCACTTTGGAGCCTGGAGTTTTTGCCAGAAAGGAGAGGGAAGTAGACCAGTTGTACAAAGAACTAATAGGTCTGATATCAGCCTGGTTAACACTTAAATGTTACCATCCCTATTTTAAAAGTAATCAACTGACATCAAAAAATGGATGTAAGCAAGAGATGACCAATATTGGTCAGTTGATTTGATTATCTCTAAGAATAACTAGAACATAAAACCACTTTCTCCTCTTCAACATCCAACCTTTCCCTGTATTTACAATTGCTACTATTTAATCCTTTGCTCAGCTCAAAATAAGAGGAAATTTGGAATTATCTTAACCCACTATCTCTTGGAAAACTTTTTTCCTCTACATGTTATACAGCTGCTTATTAATTCTTTAAAATTAGGAGGTAATGATACAGAGTTCTCAGAAAAATGCTATGCAAAAAACTCTCTCTTATCTCAAGCCTTCAGAAACAGATTCTGTAGTTTAAAGACAGGGAGGGCCATGTCTGTAAATAAGGTAGCATGAGGGTGTCTTAAGAAAACTTGAGTATAACTGGGTTAATTGAAGCCACCATATCAGAGAAAAAAGGAATCCCAAACGTGCAGCTCTGTGAGAGAAAAGGAGGCTTTCAGACAGATTGTAAGCACAAAGAGCACTGTTTATACACACAGATGTTTGCTTGGCTAGTATTTTTGCATGCTTGCGTTTCACTGTTTGAATAAGAGAGTTCCCCCTCTCTCTCAGACCAGTCTGTCTTCTTGCTGTAATGAAGCTGCCATCCTCTCTCCTCATGACATCAGTCTGGGGCTCCCAGAATGATGCAGTGTCTCAGAATCTGCAGTTTTCCTTCATTGTGAAAGATAAGGGGGGAATGAGAAGAAAAGCCTTGTGTAACCACCCAGTTGCACCTGGTAGTAGGAGAAAAAGGATTTGTAAATAAGTAGCCTTATCCACCTCTTGGCTTCTTTCTCCACAGCCCCCTCCCAATACCAGGGGGGAAACTCCTTTTTTTTTAAGCATCTTGATTTTTCTGTGCTTATTTTAAATATCTATTTGAGAGGGAGTTTTTGATGCACAGAAATTGGATCTTAAATGGAACTTGGACAATGGAAATAAATATGTCATTTTCAGGTGATTACATCTATGCTTAGGGTTGATAATCTAAAGTTACAGGTAGCTTTTAGAGGACTGCTACCTTTCTTGTTTAAAGGGGGAAATAAGAAAACTTAATTCACTGTTATTTGCTACTAGTTTGGGGTTTTTTCTGTGAGTCTTTACTTTTTCACTTTCCCCTATAAAGTAGTAGATATTATTTTAACATATTGTACCTTCAAGTGGCAGGTGACAGCGGAGGAACAGTGATAATAATATAATAATAGTAGCACTTGGCATTTATATAGTGCAAAGCACTTTACATATGTTAATTTATTTGATCCTAGAAAAACCCATTGATAGAAGACTAAAGCTAAAAATTTTAGAAGAGCTGAGTTCAAACCCTGCCTTAGACATTTAACTGTGTGACCCTGGGCAAGTCTAACTTCTGACTGCCTCCTGTTTCTTTTCTGCAAAATAGAGATAATGTGGTATTTTTTGTTTTTCCTTGATTGTTAATTCAAAGGTGCTTAATTTGACTATTAAATTAGCATTATTCAGTGAATATAATTTTTCATGAAACAAAAATGACTTAAATGTATATGCTGGAAAATTCCCTTAACGTTGTCACTACTGGAATATAACTGAAAATTGGGGAAACTTTTCCTTGTTCTCTAGGGTAGCAGTCTCTGTATAAGGTATAGAATAAAATTAACTCATTTAGGCTAACCAGATTTAGAATCCCAGAGAGAAAGGAATGGTCTCAAATTAGTCCTTTACAGTAGTAAGTTTCTGATGCTTTAAGATATTAACATGACTTCCAATAACTACGGAAATTAGGGAAAATCATTTTTTTGCTTCACCATTTACAAAGTGGAATATTATTCCATTTCTGTTTCTTTCATAGGGATGGAGTAAGTTTTCCTTTGATTCAAAATAAAACAACAGGTTCACCCATAGTTCTCCAAAACACTTTGACCTTCCTAAAGGTAGACACAAACAACACAGGTGATTATATATAATACTGAGCTTCCTTCACTAGGCCTTTCAGAAACTTTTTATTATCCTATGTTTCTTCCAGATTAAGATGTTTGCTTCATCAGTACCAGCTTCCCTACACCACCACCTTTTCACCCTTCCAAACTCTCTTCTACATTTTCATCATGTGCTAAAATGTTTTTGTGATTGGGACTCTCTGATCAGGTCTCAGACATTCCATAGCTACCTAGAAGACATTATCAACTACCGTTGGGAACTGGAGGAAGGGAAGCCCAACCCCCTGAGAGAAGCCAGTTTTCAAGACCTGCCTCTTCGCACCCGAGTGGAGATTCTCCATCGCCTCTGTGATTATCGGCTTGATGCAGATGACGTCTTCGATCTCCTTAAGGTGTTTAACTGGCAGTCCTGGTCGTGGAGCAGTAAAGGCAGCACTTAGAAATGTGGTTAGAATATAAAACAAGGAGAGAGGAAAGGAATGAGAATTTAGAAGTTATTTTGTTTTGCTTTCATAGAGTCCAACATCTGAAAGATGCATAGATGACAAATCTTTTTGCAAGAGGATAAATTATATTGCATTAAAAAGAATATGACTGTGATAGAATTTTTAGTTTGGACCTACCTTATTTCACCCCTGTACTAGACTAAATAGAATCTTGAAAACTGGGGAGGAAATAAAAACTTTCACTATCTCTCTTCAAGAATGCAAATAAATATCACTAAATTAAGGTTTTCAGTTATCTTCCTATTGATTAGAAAATTAAAATTAGTTGAAAATTCAGTACATCTTCTAAAATAAATGTTGACTTAAAAAAGTTGTGGAGTTAGTTTAAAAAAAAACTTCTTTGTCTTTTCTCACTTTTATCTCTCATCTTCATCATCTTTAGGAGGAGACTGTAGAGAGAAGGTGTAGATCTAAAATAAAATATTCTCCCGTCTAAAATGTGTTGGATAATTTCTTTATTTAGCTTTGCTCTAGGGTATATTATAGGAAGATTGTTGGAGGTGGGACCCCATTGTAAACAGTTACCTATTGTACTGGATCCGAATTGAAGTAGAATTTGCATTGGGTTAAGATGAAGGTATATCAGCAATACCAGGTGAAGCTTTTACAATATCTGATTCTATCCTGTGGCAACAATTTTTTTCATGCATATAAAAAATAAAGAAAAGTTATTCTAAACCACATTATTAGATTTGTTATTTCCCAAGATTTCCATCTGCTTTATAATTTAGTTGGACAATGTGTAGCCTTTGATTTCTCATTGTAATTTTCTTCCTTTCCTCCTTGTGCTTCTCGCTAAAGGGTTTGGATGCAGACAGCCTCCGAGTGGAACCTTTGGGTGAAGACAGCACTGGTGCTTTGTACTGGTATTTCTATGGAACTCGAATGTACAAAGAAGACCCAGTACAGGGAAAATCCAATGGAGAACTGGCCTCAATCAAGTAAGTACATTGAGGGCAAAGGCTGCCTTTTATAAAGAGATGCTCAAATCATTGTTGAGGTTGTTGTTGTTCAGTCATGTCTGACTGACCCCGTGGACCATAGCATGCCAGGCCCTTGTACTCTCCCTGGAAGTCCGTCAGAGTTCACGTTTGTTGTTTCCATGACACTATCTCTCTATCTCCTTCTCATCCCTTTTATTTTTGCCATCAATCTTTCCCAACATCTGGATCTTTTCCAATGATTCCTGTATTGAGATATTATATATATATATCAGTAGAAGCAGTCAACAAACATTGTTGACATCAATAAAAATTGATTATATGAAAAGTTAAAAATTATATTTTTAAAAATCCCCCAGTACAGTCTAGTGAGAAGTAGCTTGGTATAGTGGGTACATAAGGATATTAACTTGAACCAAGAAAACCTGGTTTTAAGTCCTACCTCTGAAACTTATTAGCTCTGGGATCTTGGGCTCTGTGCCTCAGTGCTCTGATCTTTAAAATTACGATAATGATAGCTAACATCTATGTAGTGCTTAATACATGACAGGCACTATGCTAAGTACTTGACAATTCTTATCTCATTTGATCCTCCCTATGACCGTGGCAGGTAAGGACTGTTATCCCATATTGCAGATGAGGAAACAGAGGCAGATGGAGGTTGAAGTGACTGCCCAGAGTTACAAAGCTAGTAAGTGTCTGAGGCTGGATTTGAACTCAGGTCTTCTTGACTCCAGGGCTGGTGCTCCATCTACTGTGCCACCTTGCTGTCCTGTAGTATCTCTCTCTTAGGTTTTTGTGAGGTTCCTGTGATACGTAACGTATGCAAAATGTTTTATTAATATTATAGTGCTATGTAAATGTCCGTTATTTATTGCTGGGTTTGTTTTTTTCTAATAAGTGATTTGAGTAGGTCTAAAAACCAAAGAGCTGGTTTGAAGTAATTTAGCAGAATAGCAATAAATTGGAGCCATAGATCCTGAGGTATTAAATAATAGCATCCTCAGGCTAACATTTCTAATTCGTTACTCAACCCTCTGTCTGTCTACATGGTACCTATACCAGGTAAGTTTAATTTTTTAGCAGTTTGATCTTTGATCAACTACATATAACAAAAGTTTTCTTCTGTGAATCATACCATTGGCAGCTCATGTTGTCAGTAAGGTGTGGCCATTTTGTTGCTTTTAGAATCAGTAAAAATAGAGGCAGTCCAGTGTGTCCCACTGCCCCCTTGCAAAACTGCCTGTAGAGAGCATCCTGGGGGGATCTCTCTCTCTCTCTCTCTCTCTCTCTCTCTCTCTCTCTCTCTCTCTCTCTCGTGCTCTGTGGCTTTGAGGGTGAGGTAGGATCTCTTCTTCCAGACTGGAAGGGTGGAAGTCCAGTAGCTACTCATAGATCTGTTTCCAGTACTGTCCAACATGGGAACTTTAGCCTACTCTATTTTTCTGGCCCCGATTTAGGGAGCTCCCCATGTTGGCTTCAGTCTTAACTCAGACACATCGAGTTCCAACACTTTTGTGGTTTATAACTTGTGAACCCAAAGGTTTTACCAGCCTCAGCCTCTCCTAATATCGGGGCTTACAGGTGCACTGACTGGGCCCAGCCACTTGGACTTGTAAAGTGTCTCATATACTCTCATTAGATCTTCCTGGTAGCCCTGTGAGATAATAGTATGAGAGGTGTTAATCTCATTTTACAGATGAAATAACTTGAAGCTCAGAGGCCTTGAGTGACTGTCCTGGTCCCGCAGGTAGTCAATGTAGAAAGCGGAATTTGGACCCAACTCTGTCTTGACTTCCAAATCTATTACTCTCTCTTAGAATCAAGTAAGTTAAGAGTCTCTTGATTTTAGACCTCCCAGGATAGAAACTGTATACTCCAAAGAAGAATTAAAAGTAACACCAATCTTCATCTTGCAATGTAAGGCTATTTCTTCTGTTTTATCTCTCCAACATGAAAATGAAGGACAACAAATTCTTTCCTTTTTCCCGTTGATGTTCATTTCATCCTTTTTTGCAGTCTTATGACTCAACTCATGCTTTTACTTCTAAAATATTTTTTTGATCAGGGAAAATGGAGGACAGAAGAGTATCCCAAATGTACCTGGTAAAACAGGAAAAAGGAGAGGACGACCCCCAAAACGGAAGAAATTACAGGAGGAGATTGTTCTCAAGTAAGAACACTTGGTCATCCTGTAGTCATGGAATTTCAGGATCTTCTAGTGAGAGTTCATGTTACGCCTGAAGATGCTATAGTGGAAAGGGACTGTGTCCACGGTCACACAGCCTAGTGGCAGAGTCAGAATAACCACCTTAGTCTCCCGTTTCTTTGCCCAAGACATTTATACTATATAATTCTTCCCAGTGCACATTGAAGTGTCAGAATTCATCGTGTCAGTTTATTCTTTTCAATAGATTCCTTCTCACACAATTGTTTGTACTCACAGCAATGCAACAGATTCCTCACTGCCGAGAGCTGGGGAAGAAAGGAGTATTGTTTACTAACATATGCACTAGTGAGGAAGTTCTAAATTAATCTCTCCTCCCTACAGTATCTTTTGAGAATGCAATTTCATTTTCTATTCAATCATTTTAGTTCAACAAACATTTATGAAATGCTTGCTTTGTGCCAACCACTGACTAGGAATACAAAGACAGATATTAAAAGACATGGAACCATTGCCTCTGCAGACAGAGGACCTAGATTTTTATCCCACCTCTGACCTAACTTTCCCTGGATCCCAGTTTCCTCATCTGTAAAATCGAGGTGTCAGATGAAATGTCCTTTTAGGTCCTTGCCATAATCTGTAATCAAAGTTCTTTCCCTAAAGAAGTTTACTGGAGGGGAATAGTATGCGTCCCTCAAAAAAATGCAGAGTAATTTGGGGGCAATCATATTAGCCAATGTCCGTCTACGAATGAAAGCCACACATGTATGACATGAAGGCAAGCAGTGTGTTCCAGCTCCCAGATCTAACAATAGACCTTGGCCACTGGCATAAACCACTCCAGCCCAGATGGCAACCTTAGTATCCTGGAAAAGTCCTAGCCTACTGTGTCTCACATGCCAGGTTGTATTTTTTTGTCCATCAGGTGAGTGTGATACGGTGATTGTCATGTATTTCCATGAATATTTGCAAGGGGGAGGTGAGGGGAAGAAAAACTGGCCAGTTTTGACACATGGCATTTTTTTTTTTTTTATCAAGAGAAGGATTTTGTAGATTACAGATTTTATTGATGCTTAGTAAATGGTTCATTGAAGGATAAGTCGGATATGACTCTTGCTGGTTTTGATTTTAGTTTGTGGAACATTTTTCAGGTTCTAGGGCATGGCTGGAAACTTGCCCTCATGCTGATGATATTAGCTTGCTTATAAGGAGAAGCATCTGGAATACAAAAACCCTCATGGTAATGCTCATAAGAATAAGCCACTTCTGCCTGGCTTAAGTAACTCCCAAAGAGCAAAGGCATCCAACATTCTTTTGATCAAATACCTAGGTGAACTTCCTTACTGAGGAACTGAAAATGTCTGTTTTGGGAATCTAGATCTGATCATATGACGAGTCCAAATTGTGATTCATACGTACTCCAGAATCAGAAGTTTAAATAGTTTGTGTTCCACATAGTTTCTGGGACATAATAACTTGGGCCTTAATCCAACCTTGTTGTTGAGTCATTCAGTCATGTCTGACTCTTTGTAACCCCATGGCTAATAGTACACCATTATTGACCATAGTATTTCTTTGGTAAAGATAATGGAGTAATTTACCATTTCTTTCTCCAATGCATTAAGGCAAACAGAGGTTAAGGGACTTGCCCCAGGCACCCCCCAGCTATAAGTGTCTGAGGCTGTATTTGAACTTGGGTCTTTTTGACTCCAGGCCCAGACTTGTATCCACTGAGCCTCTAGCTGTTCCCTCCACCCCACTGCTTAAAAGCTCCATGTATTCTGAAGCATTAGCACTTTCACATTTCTCCTCTTCCCCGTATATTACATTAATTAAGAAAGCTACTTTAGATTAAATGAACCTATACTCCTTCCTTTAACTACCTTCAGGGGAAAACAATCAAAATTCCCATATTACATTTTCCTCATAACCTGTTATTTTTCTAGAGCAAGACTCTAGTCTATAGACCTTCTAGAGCAACAAAGCCCAGTTGTAATGTATGCTATTACAAGAATTCTTACCTTTCATCTTCAAAGGATACAATTTTTAAGTTAGATTCTCTTACTGAGTAAGGGGCAGGTAAGAAGGCTGAATGCATGCAATGCTTTATGGAATTATGTCACCCTCTGCTGGCAGTTTTGCACCTTCTGAAGTTTAAATACCAAAGGCTGAAGGAGAAAGCTCTTAAATGTGTTGTCCAACCTAGGGCATGGCTTTGGAGAACAGAGGGAAAGGGAAAAGGCTTCATACCAAAGGATGGAAACTTCCATAGTTCAATTAAAGCTACTGCTAGCCTATGCTTAACAAATGCCTGTTAATGACTTCCTAGGAAGAAGTCATTTGGGATTGTCGTCTTGTTTTCACTATTACAAATACGTGGATATCCATTTTTTTTTTAATGTGTCAAGGAACATAGTTATATTATAGCGTTAGTATTGGGACATTCACTACATAAACCTCAGTCCTTTGATTAAGGTCATTATATCATCTTTCTATTGCAGGACAGTTGAAGAAGTCTGTGCTTTAAATGGATATTCTTTTTTTTCTCTATGTTTCAGTGAAAAACAAGAAGAAAACTCCACTTTAGCACTACAGACAAGAAATGGTAAATTTTGCTGGGGTTTGGAAAGGGAAAGGGCAGGTAATGCTTTATAGTGATGTCGTATCTTTGCTACCTTTCCGGCCTTAACCTACACTGCTCCCTTCCTGCACTCTAGAACTCGCCTTCTTCGTGTTCTGATACAGCACTCTGTGTGTCCCCCCTCTTTGTCTTTGCCCAGGTTATCTGTTGTGACACCTAGGATGTGTAGCTTGCTCACCTTTACCTCTTCCTCAGATCTCAGCTCATCAAGCAAGCCTTTCTACATGAAGCCTTTCCCTTCTCCCCCCACCCACTCCCCACTCCCCAAGTGTTTCTCCCTGGAAAATATCTTGTATTTATCTTGTATAGGGTACACACATGCACACACACTGAATCGTAAAGCCTGTGTTTTATGACCTTTGGGTGGAAGAGAGAAGATTGACTTGGGGTAGTAAAAATGCATGAGAATATAAAGCCTGTGGACTTGCATTAAGCCAGAAGTTCCGTATAATTATAAGTAGATGTCGGTCACAGTTTAAGCTGTTCCAGAACTTCTAGATCTGTTTAAAAGATAAGCTGTCATTGCTTTCAGCACAATCAATCTTAGGTTTTATTTTGAACGTCAGTCTTTTTTCTACTATATCTGGAAAGGGTAGACACCAAAGAAATTTGAATTCCTCTTCCTGATTTGAAGGAGAACCCAGTACACAGTATGTGATTCATGATAGATGGTGATGGTAAAACTTATTCCAGGATGAAGATGTTGGATATAGTATAGTAAAACTAACCTTTGTGGCTCTAGGGTCCCAGGGACCAGGGCATGGGACATGGTGGCTTCTGTGTCAAACAGCAGAAGAATGGAAGGAGGTAACAGAGAGCTTCCGAGAGAGGACATCCCTAAGAGAACGGCAGCTGTACAAACTCCTGAGTGAAGACTTCCTGCCTGAGATCTGTAACATGATTGCTCAGAAGGTCAGTACACTTGTGGCAAGTGCTAGTTCTCTGAGGTGATAAAGACCACGTACTTAAGGTGTTTATTGATAACAAAGAATATTTCTTTGTAGGAAGAAAAATTGATTAATTGTAGAATTAATCTGGAAACAGGAGTTTTATTAATGATCACCACCCCATCCCTAAGGAAGTGTAAAATGTGAATTTATCAGAATACATATTATTTGGTTTGGGATTAATGCTTTTTGGTAAGATCTCTGCTTAAGTCTTTGAAAATGAAATAAAAAGGAGAAAATCCTTCAGATTAGGATCATTAAAATAGGGAAAAAGTAGAAGGTTTAATATAGAAAGAAGCATAATTGCTGAGCGTGCTTCGTGATTTAGTGGGGAAGAATAAATGGAAAGAGGGGACAGTAATATGCTAATGTGAAATATTAAAATTAAAAGTGTATGCACATTATTTGAAAGAAATAGATCCAGTAGAAATGACAGCAGAATAGCACTGTATGTTAAGAAGCTATGAACCTGCATGGCAATCCAGAAACAAGGAAGGAGGAGTATGGTGGAAAGTATTTTGGTGAGAATAATGGGAACGGAAAAAAATAATTTGCTTTAGAGTATCCTGGAGACAGCCCCACCAGATAGAAAAATAGATGATCAACTTCTGAGATACAGAATTGGCACAGAGATGGAATGTAGTTGTGTTGAGATACTACCTGTTCTCCAGCCATCTCCTGGAGTTCCTACTTTTCTCTAAAGCATGGCATTCATTTCATCTTTCAGAAGGTATAAGAATCAAAGTAAGTTGCCATTCTGGATCAATTAGAAGGCACTTTCAGATGAAGTGGAAACAACTTCAGGAGAAAATAACTGTGTCCCCTAAAAATTACTGGGCATAGTCTGACATATTCATACATTCTTAGGTATTGTTTCACTTGTTTTTCAAAAAGATAGTTAGGATTCCATGACCTGAGCATCTAAAATAGTGGTTCAAGAAGTAGAGGGTCTCAGGGACAAAATTCTGACAATTTTGAATGATTCCAATGAAGAAGGAAAGGCGACATTTAATAACATTGATGTAAATGCACAGGAAGCTTTGAACTAAGTTCAGAATGAGAAGGAAATTGTACAGATAGATGGAAGCAGAGCAAGATGTCAAGAACAGATTTAAGAGGTCTGTTAAAAAGAAAAATAGAAAAAGTTCTTGATGTTCTTGACTGTTACTCAAGTCAGGTTTCACAAGCGTATGCAAAAATTATGACTGAGCTTTTGATATCTCTTCCCAGTCATGGGACAGGTTAAAAAAAAAAATCATGTGATTTTTTTTTTTTTTTTTTGTCTTTTCAAAGATTTTAGAAAAGGTAGCCACACTCAAACCAGTCATGCCACAATAGCAATTTCCTTTTGTCAGAATGAGTGAAGTGTTAGCTGAAAGGTTTGGTGTAGATGTAATGTATCTGAATTCCAGCTAGTTATCAAATAAAGTCTTGCATGATATTTTTATGAACAAGATGGAAAAACAAAAGCCAAAAGGCAATAATTTGTGATTTTTTTTTTAACTTGAATAGTAGTACCCAGAGAATAGTTGTTTATGGGTAGATGCTTGATGAATGGGAAGTGTATACTCTGGAGAAGAAGACTTTGGATAGGACATGAAAGAGATCTCCAGACTTTTAAGACTTAGTGAAGAGGACTTGGCCCATACTGAGGAAGAACTAGGCACAAAGGGTAGGAGATACAGAAAGGCAAATTTCTGCTCCATATAGAGACTATTGGAGTTGTTTGAAAGTGAAGGTACTAAGTTCAGCATCACTGGAGGTTACATGTCCTGCCTGGCACAGGATTTGTCCTATAGATAAATTCTGATCCTGAAGAAAAGATGTATCTGCTGGGTTGGGAATGAGAACTAGATAATCTTTTGAATAATTTTAAGCTCTGTTTTTCTATGGTTAAGTTTTCTGAGATTCCTTCCCCTTGGGGTAGATATTTGCAGTGTCCTTTCATTAAGGTGCATTACATCAGTCAGTAATAAATGAGAAACCAAAGCTATCCTTTTTAATAGACTCATACTCTTTTTTTCTAACATACAAAATGCCAATTTAACATTCTTATTTTTTTAAAGGAACAGTGGTATGTATTGGAAGAGGTTTATAATCTGCTCAGAGAGAAGCAGCATAGCATTTGTGGGTAGAGAGACCTAATCTCAGGGTTAGAACACAATCATTATCTCTCACTGCTCAGGACAACCCCAAAGTCGCAAGTTTCGCAATAATTTCTGATATGCATGGGTAGAGTGAATTTTCTCACCAGCATTTCCCTGTACCAATTAAATCACAGGTCCTTAACAGTGATAAAAGAGCAAGGTGATGTCCCTGATCAAATTCCTGTGGCCTAGCTTTAAACATGGTATCAGTGGTTATTGATGTAAATTGCCATAAAATGAATCTTCTTTACTTTTGTGTAGGCTATTGAGAAAGATTCTAAAACACTTCATTCCAAATATATGAACTTATCAGTGTGGGCACTCCATACAACAGTTCAGATGAGAACCCATGTATGTCTTTTGTAATAAAAAGCTGAGATCTCCTGGTGTTTACGTCCCTTCCAAGTGTGCCCTCTAAAGGCCAGCTGCCTGCCCTTCTGGCGGAACAGGGAGCGGTCCTCTGACCTCTCCATGTTACATGGGCACAGATGCTGCACATAACCACTGTCCACCTGCTGGCTCATATCTTTAGTGCCAATTTTCGCACGCACCTAATAACACTATGAAATCTAGCAAGCCCAGGATGGACTTTCACTTTTCTTTCTTTCTTTTCTTTTTTTTTTAAGTGATTGTGGCATTCTGCTATTCACAAGCTATAGAGAACTACTGGAAGAATGTTTGTGTTTCAGTGATGAATTTTTGTTGCAGGGAGAAACTTGAGGTCATTGAAATCAGTGCATAATTTGCTGAATATTTTCTGCCCACTCTACCCTTTGTTTGATTTTGGGGTCCACTTCATTGGGCATCTGCAATGTCTGTCTGAAATATTAATGATTAGTTCTTTAGGCTTCCCCTCCAACTGTCTATCACAGCCTGGACAGCCAATATTCTTCCATCCATTTGTTTTTCCCTTGGGATGGTTAGAGTAGGCTTTCTTGGTTTGATTTTTCTACCTCACTTAAGAAGCCCTGCAGTGTTCTAAGGCTTGATGCTATCAGCACAGTATTATTCACAAACAGAAGCATCTGGAGGGCCTCACCACACATGGGGAATTCCTCTTGGATTTCAGCTGTGTCCTGGATATTCTCAATGACAAATCATATTCTTCATATGTCTCCCTTTATTCTTGGCCTTGCTTGATATTGGCAGAATCTCAGAAGTCTATGCAAATTTTAAGCAGGGAAGCAGGTACCAAACCACATGTAATTACATTCTCTTTGATGAAGTACTTTTCTTATTCCTCATTATAACGTGAAGAAAGGCTGTTACCAGTGAATTGCATAGCTCTGGCAGGGTCTGTTAAGCCTAGAGTGTGGGCCAACTTCACCTAAGTTTAGAAAGGCTTATCAATAGAGGATGATTATTTTTTTTGGCCTCAGAAACTCTCGAAGATTGTCATTTAAGTTACAGAAGAGCTGCTGCAATATCTGTACAAGATGGCCCATACCAACAAAAATTCTTTTCATGATTCCTTCAGCAGTTCAGTAGGTAATGGAATGTTATTAGAGTCATGCAGAAGGATTTCTTTGGGGAGGGTTTTTAAAGGTGTCCTTAGGTGAATAATTTATGAGAAATGGATCTGTTGATGTGTTTTGCTGACTTCTTACCATATAGATGATAGGAAGAGAAACTAATATCTCTCTCTTTAAAGGCATTAGAACAGGAAAGTGGTATGTGCCATCTATCAGTTGTAATCAGTTTTGCTTAGCTTTTGTGGGAAAATACTTTGTAAAAGTACATAGGAAAGAATCTGTTGTCAAACAGCACATGAGTTTTTAAAAAATCAGCGAAAGAATGAGAAGGCATTAGAAGGATCTTCTGGAACTGCCATTTAGCCATTTCCTTTTCTATTCCAATAATGCAAGGCATATCTATTTTTCATTGACCATCTTAAAGGATTGAATAATAGGAGTGAATGAAGTAAGGTGAATGTGTTGAACAAGATGAATACATTTGACGACTCCAAAAGAGGAGGTCTAACCAATTAACTAAGCGTTCCCTTTGATTCTTGCCAATTAATTAAACATAGTGTGTGTAACTAGTTTGTAATCACTAATCTAGTCTTGGCCCCACCCTCACCCCCCTTTCTCACCCACCTCATCTTACCCTCTCTGATGCAACTTATGCTTTTGTACCAGTAGAGCCTAAGAGCTTTAAATAGAGGTTGTATTAGCAGGGCCATGAGTAGAAATTTATTTGGGGTCAAATTAAAGATGGGAGATCCTGAAGAAAGCTTACTGAGAGTGCTTTCAGAAGGAGCCTGATTTTATTGGTGAACTTAAGTATGTTGCCTGAAATTTGCATACCCAGTTATATAAATTAACTTCATTTTCAACTAGTAAGCCCCAGAACAGATTTAGACCAGAATTGAACTAGTACTCAAAACTACCTTTTATACGAGCGATGTCTCCTTTTCCCATTCCTTCCATCAGCTACCAGGCTTTGGGTATCTGCTGTCTCATCTCTGTAATGGTTCCACTAGGGAATTGCCTAATTCTGTGTTTCCCAACTATTCTTAATTCCCTAATTTCAGAGCCACTCCCTTCATCCTGATACACCCTGGCTTTTTGCTTCTGCACATTTTTAAACAAAGCAAAGCATGAAATGAAACAGTTAATGGGTTCCTTCAGGAGTGATGACTATTAAGTGACATTCAACTGCCTTTCGAAACGTTGGTCTTCTCAAGTTGTGCTAAATCATCTAGTGCTTGTGACTTTTGGCTTACTTCTATGGGAAGGCTGCAGTGGTTGTCAAGGTTTCAGGCCAGTCACAAAGATCGGCTTGATCTTTCTTTTACCTCTCTCCTCTTTACTTTGAATTTTAGGAAAAGCGTCTGCACCGGACAGAGGCAGAATTACATTCTAGATGTATGTCTGATCACCTGCCCATCAAGTCCCCTAAGCATGAGGTGAGTGTGTACGTGTGTAAGAGATGGTGGAGCTATCCAGAGTAGAGTTTACTTTTCATATGATACTGTAAATTTGAATTCTGCATTTGCTTTCTCAGACTATATATAGTCTCTCAATTTGTTACCTAGGCCATACCCTGGCTTCTCTGCAGTTTGCTATGAGCCTTCCTCTTTTTTGAACTACACCTAACTCTCTGTTCATGCATTATATACCTTCTCGCTTTCCCCACTATTCTTTATTTCTTTTGATGCTTAGCTACCTCAGATCTAGGATTCAGCCCCTGTTCTCTTCTGCTTTGTTTAAGAGTTTTTCTTCCCTAATTATTTACGGCTCTCAAGTTGAGTTGATCTATGCCAACAGTGTGTGTACTCTCCACATTTTTAAAATCATTTATTTTCAATGTTATTAAGGCTTTCACTGGATATTTGCTAAATGGAAGCAACTTAGTAGAACAAATCTTGGCCCAGCAGAGGCGTTTTATTCCAGTCTTTGCCCCTAATAAGCAAATTAGCTAAAGAATCTTATTGCTGCATTTGTGCTTTGGTTTCAGAGATAAAAATTGGAATGATGATTACAGATGTCGTGTTAAATAAAGCACAATGATTACTTGTGATTTCTATGGGTCTCACTTTTCTCACCTCTAAAATTAGAGATCTGGACCAGACAAACTAAGCTCCCTTTTAGGTCTCTAATTGTAGAATACTGTAAATAAACTTATTTTTCCACCTCAATTGAAACTTGTTTAAAAAAAAAAACTAGAGATTCTTTACTATTCTCAGGTAAATTTTAATTTATCTCCAAATTGGTGGTTCTGTAAGGAATTCATACCCATGTTGCTAGTCTCTTATTCCCCCAGTAGATTTTAATTATAGAATGACCTTTACCAATTGGGATCTGGCTTTTCTTCTTGCTAAGTTTCCCTCCTTCAGATAGTGTTCCCTGTCTTTTTCTATAGCTTCTGTAGTGAACACCCACTAAAAGCAAAGTCCTTTTCTGTTCATTCGACTCAGCTTTTGGTGGAATCCTCAGGGTAACAATTTGTTCTTCAGGTTGCATAGCCAGTCTCTTATTATATATTCAAGCCTAGTGTGTTAGAGGTGAATTCATTGTTATAACAAATTCATTATTCTTTTAAAGAATTTTTTTAACATGTAAAGATATGTACAAGTGATTCAGAGTGAAGAAAGGGTAGACAGAGAAAAAGATAAACATTACCTTTAATAATATAGAAAGTGAACACTGAAACATCAGAACCCTTCTCAAATGTAATAGTCATTGTTAGTACCATCAACTTGAAAGGATACAGCCCTGCTTTCTGTTAATTGATAGACTTTTCAGGAAATGTAGTTTGTAGAGGGTGTTTGGGAACTGTTTGTAGTACCAAAACAGTGAGCCATTATTTTTTTTTAAGTTTTAGAAACTGAACCATTAAGAAAAATTTTAAATTTTATATGCACGCTTGTATGTATGTGTCTGTGTGTGTATATGAATGAAAATATAATCTTACATGAAATCCATAACTTAAAAAATGCTTTTGTTTCTATACCTTTCCAGGTTTTTTCTGCTACCATTTGGACTAGTTTCCTTTCTCTTTGCTCTTTAAATAGTTTTTTGTCCATGTATATATAGTTCTCCATTTCCTGTTTAACTTTGTATGTTTATTTATATAATGTCATTATCCTTTTGGAAAGTTTCCTTTTCTCATCTATAGCTGACATTAACACAGATCATGAAGTTTACAAAATGTTCTATATACATCTTATTTGACCATTCCAGAAATACTTGTGATGATCTCTCTCGTTTTAGATTAGAGTCACTCTGGTGAAAATTTGCAGAGCCAAAAATTGCTGAGAATATTTCTTAGGGGGAAGAGGAATGGGTTTCAGAGCTATAGTTCAGCTATTAAAAATACCTAATGTAGAGTTTAACATTTAGGCTTTTTTTTAATCCTTCACTGGTCACCCAGGAGGTCCAATTCTACTGCTACAAGACCTCTCTTAATTGGTAGTTATGTGGAAGATAACTGTGATGTGAATTCTCCTAGGATTCTCAGTGAAAGCTGTTAGTTCAGGAGACTCTGGATATTGCCGTTGCCAAGGAGTTAGACATGGCAGTTTGGTCTCTGGTGGGTTGGCAAAAGGTAGAAGGGGCCAAATAGGGTCTAATAGCAGGAGGTGGAAGAAAGGAGGTTCTGATTAAATGAGAGGTTTTACTTCCAGTCCTGTAGGGGATTTCAGACAGGTGGTTCAGATTAGATCCTTATTAAAATCCTTGGTACCTGTACTCTTGTTAGAAGAGGGAAGCATGAAGACATATTATGATGAAAGCAAAAAAAAATGACAAAGAAAATGAGCGTGATCAGAGAGAGGAAAAAAGTGTCCCAAAGCAAGCATTGCTAAGCAACAAGCAACTGATTATTATGTGCAAGGCATTGTATAGGATGCTCAAGATGTGAAAAGTTCTCCTTGCCCGCAAGAACTTACATTCTAATGAAAGATCCAATATTTTTCACAGATAAGTAAGTTGCACCTTAATTTTAAAGGGAAAAGAGTACCTACAACTACAACATCCAGGCAAGAATTGTTATAGAGTCTGAAGAACCCAGAAGGAAAAAGGCAAAAGAAAGGAAATGTGTTCCAGGCATGAGGGCTATCCTTTGCAAACTCATGAGAGAAAAGAAAATGGCAATTTCAGGAAATAGCAAGTGAGCCATTTTGACTTGGGGCCCAGAGTGCAAGGTGAGGAATAATGAGAAATAAATCTGGAGAGGGGTGAGAGCATGGCTCCAAATGCCAATTAAGGAGTTTATATTTTGTCCTGTGGTCCATAAAGGACCCAGTGAGCATTTTTGCTTAAAGGATGATGTCAGCTTTAGGAAGATCATTTTTACATCAGTGGAGATGGATGTAGGTGTAAAGAGAGTGAAATCTCTCCATATCTTTAAGGATCAGCTTAGCTGTTCAAAAGGCTTCTTTCTATAAAGCCTTCTTGGACTAGAGGCCTTGTGGAGTAATAGCAAGAACCCTGAATGTGAAGTCAGGAAGCCCTGCCTCCAGTACATTAACTTTGTGTTGTCCTCTCTGCTATCTTTTCCTCATCTATGGAGGGAGGGACTTAGCTTGGTGGTCTCTAAGGTCCTTTCCAGCTCTAGAGCTGTGATTCTGTCAGTTCAGCTGAAAGTGACCTTTCTCTCCTCAAATTTTCAGTGTCTTGATTTCTTCTTTACCTTTATTGCATTCTACTGTGTTCCTTAATTAAGCTGTAAGATTTAGAGATGGAAGCCACCTTAAGAATTACCATTATACAAGTTGTGGTATATGAATGAATGTATTGGAATACTATTGTGTTATGAGAAATGATGAACAGGAAGACTTCAGAGAAGCCTGGAAAAACTTATATGAACTGATGCTGAGTGAAAGGAGCAGAACCAGGAGAACTTTGTACACAGCAGCAACCACAGTGTGTGAGGAATTTTTCTGGTAGACTTAGTACTTCATTACAATGTGTGGACTTAAAAAATTTCCAGTGGACTCTTGAGGCAAAGCGCCTTCCTCATCCAGAGAAAGAGCTATGGAATTGGATTGCAGATAGAAACAGACCATTTTCTTTTGTATTATGTTTTGTTTTGTTTTATGGTTTCTCCCATTCATTTTAATTCTTCTGTGCAACATGTATTTAATAGGAATGTACATGTAGATTATACACCATCTTAGGGAGGGAATGAGGATGGAGGGGGAAGAAAATCTAAAATATATGGAAGTGATTGTCGAACACTGAAAACAAATAAAATAATTTAATTTTACAAAAAACATTTAAAAAAAGAATTACTGTTATGTGAATCCCCTCCTCAGAATAATGTTTTTAAATGTGTTAAATAACATGTGAAATATTAGAAAGGAAGTTTTATTGAATTATAGTTTTCAGGATATTTTTCTAAAATGAGTTCATAGTCCCCATGTAAAAAACCTCTGATCATTCCAATCTCCTTATCTTAGAGGAAATGATTTGCCCAAGGTCATAGAGGTAATACCTGATATAAGAATTGAATTTGTTTCCTTCGACCCCAGAGAGGCATTGTTGGTGTGTCAGATAGCAGTGTGGCCTCAGAGCATGGAAGACCTGGGGGAAGTCACTTACCCTCCATGTTCTAGGCAGTTCTCTGAAGCTATAAGTTGCAGAGAAGGTGCCTACTTACACTGGTGCAGTGAATTTTCTTATCTAAAGGATGTTCCTTCTCTGTGAAATCACAGGTCCAATCCCTGTGCAAACTAACCTCTGGTCTCAGATCACTCTGCTGTGCCTTATTGTCTCCTATGTGACTTTATAAATTCACGTAGGGCAAAGATTCTCTTTCATCCTTGTATCCCAAGAACCTACAGTTCTATTTAATAAGCTGCTGTCTAATGTTCATTGAACTGAATATCTGGTGTGTATAATTGATCCAACATTATAACTAAGCTTTATATAGTTGGAAACTCCATTGATACACCTTTTGGTCTATTGATTATGTGTCACTGTTCCCATGGCATTCTTTCTGCCGTCACCACCAGTATTTCACCTAAACTGTTATTTCCAAGGAAACCACTATTGACATTGAATTATTTTCCACAATATTCAGCATAAATTAAAACTCATGTAGCATCTATTCGAATATAGTAGTGCCCTATGAGGCTGTCTTCCTTAACAATCAGAGCTCTCTAAAAGTAGAATAGGTTATTTTAGGGTTAATGATTTTTCCTGTCACCAAACATCTTCATGCAGAGTGTGCATGGCCACTTTTCACACTTTCAAAAAACCAATCATTCAGGGCCATGTGACTGAGAATTTCAAATTTCTGTGCTAAAAGTCATCATGATAAAAGATAGATATGCTTTTCAGGCTTGGTCTCAGGTTTCTTCTTTCCAAAGACCAAGGAGTCTTCTCTGTTAATAAGCAAACAGTTCATCAGGCTTCAGTGATTAGATAATTAAGAAATAATCAACAAGGAGGGGAAATATAGTTAGTCTTACAGAACATGACTATTATGGAAGTCATTTGCAAAACTACACAGATATGGCCTATATTGAATTACTTGCCTTCCAAAGGGAATGGGTGGGGAGGGAGGGATGAAGAGAAGTTGGAACTCAAGGTTTTAGGAACAACTGTTGAGTATCGTTCTTGCATACAACTAGGAAATAAGAAATACAGGTAAAGGGGTATAGAAAGTTACCTGGCCCTACAGGTCAAAAGAGAAGATGGGGACAAGGGAAGGGAGGGGTGATAGAAGAGAGGGCAGATTGGTGATAGGGGCAATTAGAATGCTCAGCATTCTGGGGTGAGGGGAGGGGACAAACGGGGAGAAAATTTGGAACCCAAAATTTTGTGAGAATGAATGTTAGAAGTTAAATAAATAAATTTTTAAAAATACAAAAAAAAAAAAAAAAGAAAGCAAGAATCAACAAACATTTCTTAAGCACTTCCTATGTGCCAGGTACAGTAGAAGTCAGATGAGGAGTGGAACTTCATTGAGCAAGGACAGGAGATATCTTGGAAGTAGGAGCCATTTGAGTATTGATATATCAACTTTCAAAAGTTTAGAATCACTGTGCCATGGGGTGAATATGAAAAGTTAGTTGTCTGCTAAGTCTGGAAGAATAAATTCAGGCAGCATATCAGTGGTTAGGATTAGAACTCCTCCCAAATATGTGGTAGTTTCTCCTGCCTCACAGCAGGCAGGAGAGAGAGGTATGGGGCACAGATCCAGAAATAATACTAGTGTCTTCCCTTCCCTGAAGAGGTCCTTGGAGGTTTGGAGGTTGAAAAAGTCTTATCTACGGGCTGATCTATGGTGGAGAAGGCTCAAAAGGTACTATAGTTGGTCTGGAGCAGTTCCACTAATTGGGCATGTCCATAGGACAGCGTCAGTTGAAAGAAATGGCCTAGGAATTCTCCCTTTTGTAAGAAAGTTTGAGAAAAAGGTTTGAGAATAGCCAATAGATCTTGGTTCTAACACGGGTCAAGCCTGGGAAGAATATATTAGCATATATCCAAATTCAAGAGGAGCAATCTCTGATGCCACAGAGGCTTTTTTTGGGGGGGGGGATTGTCTTTATAATAGTCACTCCATCCCAGATTAATGACTTGTTTTGTTCCCCCCCCCCCCCGACAGTACTGTAATCCTATTATCTTTGTGTTTAGTGGGGGGTTTTTTTCTGATCAGATTCAAAAGGCTAACTCTAAACACTCTCCCCACCCTTCTCCAATGATATAGATGCAAATTACTGCTTTACCAGAATCATGTCAGTCAGTGTTTTGTTTTTATTTTTTAATTTCTTTTTGTTATCTCATTTTAACATCATCCCCATTTCTGAATATATCCTTTTTTCTTACCTTCCCCAGTCATCACTTTTACCAAAGAATGAAAAATAAAAAGGAAACCAAAACTTAATCAAATGCAGTTTGACATTTAGATCCCATGTTCCCCACCCGTTGTCCCCCAACTCTTTAAGAAAGGGAGAGAAGTATCAGAGTTGTCCATTATAGTTTTTTTCTCCATAATTATTCATAAGTAGGGGCTGGGGGAACACAAAAACAGCTGCTTTGGAAAATCCCAATGCACTCTTGTACTCCTTCTCCTCCCATTTTCCTCCATCTTTTGGATCTAGAAACTCCAAAGTGGTGTTTATAGTGCCTTTCTAAGTAGGGGGAACGCAGAAAGCACACTAAAGGAGGTTCACTCACAGTCACACAAAGTAATGAAATTAAATCTGTGTTCTCTTTAGTGACTGAGCCATCCAGCCCATCCATCTGTTTTTCTTTCTTTCAGAGTGCCATGTACTTTCTTAAAAATAGCAGAACTAAAAGCTTTTCTTGTCTTAGCATTTTCTGCGATCATATCCCAGCACTTAAATTCCATGATTCTTTAATTTCTTTCTCAGAAGTCACTTATTAATTAATTTCCTGATGTCTGTATTTGCCTTTTGTACATAATTTTATTTAGGCTTACATGCAGTTTTAAATTTGTGCATAAATAATAATGATTTAACTAATATGTTTACACTTAATTTTCCAGCTGTGTAGATTGCCATCTCCCAAATGTATAAGCTAGTACTGTATTCTTCTAGCATGATAAGATTTTATACTTGTCTGGTTTCTCCCAGGAGACCTCTGTGCTCAGCAGAATAGAGAAGCAGAGACGTAAGGAGGAGGACGAGGAACGCCAAATCCTTTTAGCTGTGCAAAAGAAAGAACAAGAACAGATGCTCAAGGAGGAGAGGAAACGGGAAATGGAAGAGAAGGTCAAAGCAGTAGAAGGTAGATGTGCTTTCTACATGACAAAGAAGAAATTCAGTATAAAATGGCTGCTGTCATATATGGTGCCAAGTCAGACTCCTCTTGTACACGTGGAGCTGAGGCTTTGCACGGTCTTTTTAATGATTTTCTTCTTCCATGATTGTCCATCTGTGTTCTCCTGGTTCTTTTCTCATGTGTGGCTAGTATATTCCTTATACAAATCCCTTCCCATGCAGACACTTCTCTCATTTTTTTCATAATATATTGCATCCCATTCCATCTGTGGTGCTTGGAAATAATTTAAGAAGGTGTGTAATCACACAGAAATATTGTGAGAAAAATGAGAATTTTTATGAAGGTATTTATCCTAGAGGCATTATATGTAGCATAGTGGCTAGAGACACTTGCAGTCAGAAAAATCTTGATTCAGGACCCATGAACAAATCACTTAACTTTTCTATTTTTCAGGTTACTCTTTAATACTGTAAGTCACAGACAGGATGCTGCTCTGCATTGAGTTCTGAAATGATTGAAGATATTTTCTTCCATTTTTCTCTAGTTCAGCTCCATAGTACAGGGACATTTTTCTGGCCTACATCCTAGCGTTTAGCTCTTTCTACATTAAATAGAAAGAACAATGATCTCTAAACTGTTTTTTATTAGTTTTTTTAAAATGAGCATTTACCCCAATCAGTGTTTTAATAAATTATATAGAAAACATAGACAAGAATGAGATAAAGGTAAAATAAGCATTATTTAATAATTATTTTAGTGATACAAAAATCCTTTTGTTATTAATAAAAATGCATGTTTCATTGTGATTGAATATACTTCTTTTGGGGGAAAAAATCTTGGTTTAACATTTTGATATGTGGATTTGAAGGTTCAGTTCTAAGTTCAGTTTATTCTGATACACAGTTTTAATGTCTATTAGAGCTGGAAAGGATACCTCATAAAGACGCATAGATGATCCATTGGGAAGGACATGCATTATTGGCTGGACACAGTTTTTTCAGTTCCATCCACCACATATACAAAGGCTTTTGTTTTAACAGACCTTTACTGATGTCTGTTCTTGGAAATTAACCAAAAGGCATTGCATTTTTATGTTTTTAACTAATGGGTTTAGAACAGTGAAATTCTTTGTTTAGAAGATTTTTATAAACAATAGAAAATTCTGTTTTTGGTTTTTTTTAGTATGCAGATACAGTAACTTTAGAAATGACACAAAAGCTTAATCAGTGGGTAATAAAAGCTTAGTTTTTAAATGTCTCACTTCTCATGATGACTTCATTTTATCATTAGTTCATATCCCAAGGCACAATAATACACTCAAGATGAGGTTCATCATTAATAGTAGTGAATGTAAATTCATGTTTCAGATAAGTTTCTTGGTAATTGTAATTTTTTGGTCCGAACTTGTCAAATCTGATTCGATTATTATTAATTTAGACCTCATGTTATGATTGACAGTGTTGTACTAAGGAATAGAAGTGATGATTCTAGTTTCTTGTCCAACTGTACTTAGGTTACAACATTACCTTCAATTTGCAGCTTCTTTATACATGATTAAATAAATCACTTGTCTATTTTGTGAGGGTTAGTTTAGTTAAAACGAGATAACATTCGTAAGTCCACTTCACTTGACACATGTAAACCACAGCCTGTGTTTTCTTAATCAGACAAAACATTTTAGAACTTAGAATTGAACCTTCAAACCCACATATCAAAATGTTAAACTAGAATTTTTTTTCCAAAAAAGAAGCACATTCAATCACAATAAAATACGCATTCTAATAAGAGCGAAGGATTCTTTAAATCACTAAAATAATTGTTAAATAATTATTCCACTTTCATGAACATTTATTTCAACAAAATGAACGAGTAGATATGAGTGTCATTAACAACCCTCCCCTCCATGTTGTGGAGCTTCCATTAATTCCTCAGCATCACGCACATCCTGTATGTGATACATGACCCATTTGACCTGAGTGCACTCAACTATATGCATCACCAAATGAGAAAGTCCATGTCAATCTGTGTATGTGCCTATGTGCACATACACATATAGATAAAGTTTAATTTCTTAGTTTTCTTATTTGGAGACTACTGGAGTAGAAAATTGTTCTAAATCCAAATTATGTCCATGAAGCTACTGAATACGTATATTGGGGGGGGGGGGGAAGGCAAGGCAATTGGGGTTAAGTGACTTGTCCAAGGTCACTCAATTATCTGAGGCAGGATTTGAACTCAGGTCCTCCTGACTATTCATTGTGCCACCTAGCTGCCCCACTGAATACATATCTTAAACATTGCCATGGTAACTATACCTATTCTGCCAGTTCTATTTAGAACATGATGCTGATAAGCTTTGGTTGTGGCTTCCTTCAGTCCACCTATCACCAGTTAAGTAGTTGTTCTATATCTGTTTCCTTCTTAGAGAACTATCTGGGTAATCAACAAAGAAGCAGGATGGGGTGGGGGGGAGAATGCAGTCTAAATTAAAAGCAATTTCCTGTTGTCAGTAGAATTGCCTTTTGAGTTTTAAAAACTATTTATTGATTTTTTTTTTTGCATTATTGTCACTTCCCTAGCATTGCCTCTATATAACTTTCATAGAGATAGTACTCTATTTACCATTGCTATCTGTGGTATTATACTATATGGTAATTTGAGATGGGGCTTACATTTGACAGGAGGAAAGTTGTTTGGACTGGTTTAGGGGCTCAATGCAAGTTGTTGTGTGTTTTGTCTGATTAAGTAAAAGCATATCCTGTATTCATTTTATCATTGGCCTGAGTGCATGGATGGGAATTGAAGTCTTTCTCCTTTTCTATGAGCCAGAGTTAGAGCTGTTGACCCGAAATTGAACTGGTCCATGGAAAGCCTGGGCTGGGTTTCTGACATGTGAAACGTTTTGCCTATGTTAGATAACTGCTCCTCATCGCATACATGAAAGGTAGTATACTATTTTACAGATGAAGAGTCTCAAATTGCAGTTTTTCTTATTTCAGAGCTAGAATTTAAACACAAATCTTTCTTCTTCCAAGTTAAACGTATACACTTTTAATATGGTAATTGTTGTTTGATTTTCTAAGAGAGAATTCTAAGAGACATTGTCCTTTGAGAGATTAGGAAAATAACTCGGGGGGACCTAAGTCTGGAGGTGCACTGCAGATAACCTGTATGTGCACACATGTAGCCCATCACAAGGTAAGAGAGATTGGGGGAGATAGATTAAGATTGGGTCTTGTCTGATAATGGGCCATTCTACCTCTCTAGCACATCCTGCATATTAACATGGGTTTGTTCACCGACCAGCTAGGAGTCCATATAGGAAGAATTACCTGGGGATAAGCCAGAAAAACCTGGCTGTATCACCTAGCCCTATGCCAATTCTAGCTGCCACTCTGTTCTCAGTTCTAGCTAGATCCATTGCCAGCACTTCTACCAGGACTTGAGGGAGCAAAGCAGGGCATGGAGCTCAGTGGAAAAGAAAGTAGAAGATAAAGGAGAGGAAAGAGGACAGAGGCAGTTGGTATGTGTTCAAGCTTGATACTACCTCCGCCTCCCCACCTCACTATGTATTTGTACATCTGTAATGCATTTATTATTGTATGTTGTGAATATCTGGGTAGGGACTAGGTCTTAACTAAATTTATCTCCCCTAATACCTAACATAGTATTCTTGTGACACAGTAAGTTTTTAGCATCTTTTGAATTCAATTCCCTCTTCACTTAACAAATGTTTGAGTGTATACTACCTTGTAGCATATGGGTGCCCATTTTCAGTTATAAGTGTAGAATTCTACATATCTGTGTTTGTGTGACGTTGTGCATGGGTTTTGTCAGTGAGAGAAGTGAGGAATAAATTGTAGTCCTCAAAGGTAGAGGCTATTTATTTCTCTCCTTTCTTTTCTTCCTTCTTCTCTACCCACTTTCTTTTTTCTTCCTTCCATCTTCCTGCCTCACTTAAACTTCAGGATTAGTAGGAGTGCGAGGAAAGAGTCCCACTAATTTATACTTCCCCAAAAGCCCGCTGTCTTGAATCAGTTCAATTGAAAACAAGGGCTCATCACATTAGCAGAAGTAGCTATAAACGATAGTTTAGTTCAGTGGTTGTGGATCATTTTACAGTTAGGTGTTCTTTTTACAGTTTTAGCTAGATGGAAAGTATTTTATTAAGAACATTCTGTGGAGTGCAGATATAAGCATAAGTGTGTTCTGGGTCTTCAAAGAGCTTACATTCTAATAAGAGGAAGAAAATACCCACATAAAGTGGATCTGGAAAAGTGGGGTGCATTATACAACTATGAACTGATACAACTATCTTTGGTTACGTAATAAAATGTATATTATTTCTTTTTACCCAGTGATCCCACTACCAAGACATATATACTCTAAGTTATTTGTAGTTTTATTTATAAAACTTTGGATTTGGATTTGTTTCCAACTCCAGAAGTCTAATCACGTAAAAGTGGCCAAGAACATTTGGTATATCTATTAAACAGCAGATATTGAAACAAAAATGGCAGCTGAAGAGAAATAACATGTAAAAAGTGATACAAAGCAGACACTCAAAAAAACTTTTGAGTAAATCACTGGAAAAGCTATTTTTAAAGGAATAAAAGTAAATTGCAAATTACTTGGTTTTATCTACCGGTTTATTTCTGATTTTATTTGCATTTATTAAAAATTAAGTTTTGTAGCAAAAATTGTCTTTTATTAAAAAAGAAAACAGTAGTGTTGTAAAGAGGAAAACAAGTTTATATATAGTCATAGAATATTACAGAAGGACATTAGAAAAAATTCAGTTGAGTCCTTTAATTTTGTAGATGACTTCCCCCAGTTCATATAAGTTGATTGGTGACATATACTAGTCTAGGAACCAGATCTGTTAATTCCTAGTCCAGTCTTTCCACTATACCGTACTTCCTCTTAGAGGAAAATTGCATAAGGTTTGGGGCTAGGCAAAGGTAAAATTTATGCAAGGATTTTTTTTTTTTACTGTAGAGGCAATTATTATGCTTAGAAATAATTTTTTACTAAACCAACATAAACAAAGTTTCTACCTTGACCATTCTGCCCACTGAAACAGTGTGTAGTCAGGTGATTTTTTTTTTTTTTTGAAGAAACACACATCTTGACACTGAAATGGATTAATTAAGAATTTAATGTATCCTCTATCCACCACTGAATGACTAGTATTAGCAAAGCTGGCCATTTTCTCTTACCTCTCTGTGTTTTTTATAAAAATGTTCTCTACAGAGGAAAGCTCTTGGATATTTAAAAGAGACCTCATCAGGCTTCTGTGCTGTGTGGCCTTTATTTACTTTGCTTGCAAGTAATGATGCTTTTTATTCCTCAGATCGAGCTAAGAGGAGGAAGCTCAGGGAAGAACGTGCGTGGCTTTTAGCTCAAGGGAAAGAACTTCCCCCAGAACTCTCCCATTTGGACCCAAATTCTCCCTCCAGAGAAGAAAGAAAAGCTAAGGATCTGTGAGTATCAGTGAGAGTAACAGCAGTTCTATTCATCATGGAATTCTATTATATATGTACTCTCAGATAGGACTATGAATGTTCTGTAGACCTCTCAGTGATGGCAATGCAGAAAAAACTTGTAGGTGGCTTAGAGGATGTCCTTAGAGTGTTGTGGGCACTTGCGAATGACACTCCAAAGGCCTTCTTCTACTCACTGAGAAGTAGAGCCCTATGTGTACACAGAATTTCTTCTAGATTTTTGGTTTTTTGGTTCATTTCTGAGATGGCACACTTATGTATACAGACACATACTCGGAGTGCACATGAGAGGAAAATTTATAATGCTTGGGTCAATGAGACAAAAAGGTTGATCAGGGTTTGGGATTAGAATATCAGTGGAATAATAATGTTAAATGATACCTCATACCTAACAAGTTTATTTTTCTTTCATTTTTAAAAAATTAAAGTTTTTCAACAAAAACATTGGGATTCTTGAAAATATGAAAAGTTATTTTTACTTCTGGAATTTTTTAAGGGAAAAATGATTTGAAGCTTAAAAATCCTCATTTTCTATTTCTCTTTTATTAATTAATTAGGAAACATTCTAATCAATTAGTCACTTTTATAAACTTCTGGGATTTGGCTGTATTTATATTTTTATGCCTACAAATATCAGTACACATTGTGGTGAAGTTGAACAGAGAAAGTCTACTTGCTATAAACTCTTCAAGATTGCTATCATTTTATAACTACTGGTGAATCAGCTACACAATTAGGCCTAGTGGAGGGACTGAGTGAGATGAATTGTTGCTAGTAATTTTTACTGTTTATCATTCATAGCTTTGAGCTGGATGATGAGTTCACTGCCATGTACAAAGGTCAGTGCCTATTCTCAATATTGTGTTCTTGAAAAAAAAATATTTTATACCAGTTTAAATCTGAACTTAAAAACTATCCATTTCCATCAGTCCTAGATGTGGTGAAGGCTCACAAAGACTCTTGGCCCTTCTTGGAACCTGTAGATGAATCTTATGCCCCAAACTATTACCAGATCATTAAGGTAGGCCATCATTTAAAAAAAAAATCTTTAAATGTCATTGTATGACATTATATATGATGGAGAACTGTGAATAACCTGGCTGTTCTCAGCAATACAGTGATCCAAGACAATCCAAAAGGACTATCTGCCTCCAGAGAAAGAACTGATATTATTTGAATACAGACTAAAGCATGCTATTTTTCAATTTCTTTCTTTTTCTTTTATTCAAGTCTTCTTGTACAAAATTACTAATATGGAAATGTTTTACATGATAGTGCATGTAGAACTTATATCTGATTGCTTACCATCTCAGGGAAGGAGGGATAGAATTTGGAACTCAAAATATTTTAAAAAAAACAACACAACAAATGTTTAAAAATTGGGGAGGAGGAATAAAATAGATATTTTTTTTAAAAAACTCTTTAAATGTCACTCCTGTATGTTAGTCTATCTAGTGGTCTGTAAGAATAAAGTTGTCACCAGGTGGGTCATATTCTTCTCTGGGACTGAAAAGAGATTCTTTCGTTAATCTAATTAGAGGTGTGTGTCTTGTTTTAGGTCCCCATGGATATCTCAAGCATGGAGAAGAAACTGAATGGAGGCCTCTATTGTACAAAGGAGGAGTTCGTCAATGACATGAAAACTATGTTCAGAAATTGCCTAAAATACAATGGGGAAAGTAGTGGTAAGAAGATTAAGATTTTTCTCTTAGGTCCACAAGGTTTCTTGAGCACTGCAGTTACAAAAAATATGCCACAATGCAGTGCAATCCAATAGAACCTTTTCACTCTTAAACAATTATTTCACAAAGCCCAGCATATGTCATTGCAAAATACGACTTTGGAGGAAAACCTCATTTCAACAACAATTGCTTTTGGCAGTTGTGCTGGAAAGGAGACAGTTCTGAGGTAATGAGGAAGACATCCCACCAGGTACATTCTCCCTCTGGCCTCCTCTCTAATCTTATATATACATCTCCAACTTATTCTCCTCCATGCCAGCCTAGTTGGACCACTCTGCACGTGACCCTGCCCTCCTCATCTCACAACCTCTTCCTCTGAGACTTGTGGGCCTTGAATATTCAAGGAGAGGGAATAAAAATGGTTTTGGTTTTTTAGGCTTTCTTGCCCCCTTCCCTTCAGATTTATAGTTTGAATTTGTAATTCCAAGTGATTTTGTGGATGGGACAGATTTAATGACCGTCAAAAACAACTATTTGAACTTTTCAGCTTCGTAACAGTTTGTTTCAGGTTTTCTCTGTCCTGGGCTACGCTGAAGTCATTCACACACACAAAAAGAATATTCTTCAGAGAAGACTTCTAGGGAATTGGGATCTCCACATATAAATAATGCGTTGGAGACTCTGACTCTTTGCCATTGTAGACTTTTGAGTATCTGTATTATATCAACCACTGGGGGGTGCCATTGGCTAGGCTGTGATTGAGAATAAATTCTCATCTCTTATTTATGTAATTATCAGTGCCCAGAATTTACCAGGAGTTTACAAGTGGTTACTTAACTGACCAATACAGTTCTCACCGTGAGCTTTCTCATTTCTTTGTTGTGTTTTTCTTTTTCTGTTGTGAATTTAGCAATAATCAACACACAACATTTCATTTTACAAAGAACAATAAAAGGGATTGTTTAATAAAAATGAATTTGTAACATAGTAAGCTTTTAATGAAATGTGTTGCTTAACCAGGTAGTAACAAAATTACTTATTTGAGTTTCTCTGCACTACTTTTGCCTACTTTTTGCATTTTTTAATGTTTTATTGATTTTAGTGTCTGTCACTACCCACTGACCCATCAACTTCCCTCTGCTCCCAAAGTGGCAGCCGTCTCTTGTAACAAACATATAGTTAAATGTATCAAATCATTCTGTACCTCTAATCTATCATCCTCTCTTGAAGTCATGACTGGTTGCTACTGTGGTCAGAATTCTGAGGTCATTCAGAACTTTTCCCTTCTCATTATTGTGGTCATGACATAATTTGTTCTCCTAGTTCTGCTTACTTCATTCTGTATAAGTTCATAAAAGATTTTCCATATTTCTGTGAATCCATTATATTCATCATATCTTGTGGCACCATATCCATTATATTCCTATACCACAATTAGTTGTCCTTTTCCAAATTACGGATACCTCTTTTTTTTCCAATTCTTTGCTCTGCCAAAAATTACTCAAGGGTCCTTTTGCTCTTTCCTGGGGATCGATGCCTAATTACTACGTTTTGCCCTGAATACAGAGTATACCAAGATGTCTGACAACTTAGAGAGGTGTTTCCATCGGGCAATGCTAAAGCATTTTCCTGGTGAAGATGGAGACACAGATGAAGAGTTCTGGATTCGAGAGGATGAGAAGCGAGAGAAGAGGAAGAGCCGAGCTGGACGAGCAGGTGCAGGCAGTATTTGGACTCGAACCAGAGATCTTGAGGGATCCAGCAGGAGACAGCAGCCTTTGGAGAATGGGGGAAAGCCCCTGCCAACACCACATCGAACCTCCTCTTCTACAGATGACCAGAGCAGCAGGACCCTGCAGCCCCCCAGGGAGGTGGGTCCTTCCAATGGCCGAGGCTTCTCTCATCCTTTGCATTTTGGTGGGATGCCCAGGCAGGCACCTCTTTTAGGCCAGATGGTAAGGAGTAACCTAAATATTCTGGTTTTCCCCTGTACAGTGAATTTGTGGAATAAGGGGAAGACTCCTCAGTGTGTCTTCATATCATATTTTCTGCATGTCCTGTCATCCATCCCTTTCTTGACTTCACAAGCTTGATATTATTTCAAAACCCACTCCATGTTATCTTTCTTTTTAAGGAATTCTACCACCTTATACCTAATGTCTGATATTTCTCTGTTTTCCCCCCACCCTCCCACTCCTTTTCCCACTGGTCTCCAGAGACCAGCAGTGCCAGGAACGTTTGGCCCCCTTCATGGATCTGATCCAGTTAACTTATATGGGTCACCCAGAGTCCCAGAACCACATCCTGGAGAATCTGTTCAACAGCACCAGCACTTTCCAATGCAGGTAAGAGACCTCAAAAACTGAAATGGCAAAGATTCCATGGGCATTAACTCTAAAACCATGTTCTCTCTTTTAGTTTAGTATTAGCCTCTAACCTAGAAAGTCAGTCTTGTCAGGCCTGTAATGCACAGAATAAGATGGGCTTCATCCAGAGTAACTAGTGAACCTTCTCTCCAACCTTTGCCTTCTTTCAGCCTCCAGTTGGATTAAATGAACACAGAGGGCCTAGGCTTGGTGTACCAGAAGAAAACCAGGTGTGTGGAGGGCTGACTCATTTCTCTACCATGGGACCACATCCTGGATCCTTACAACTTGGGCAGATGGGTGGCCCAAGCCAGGATGGTAACATGTATCCCCTAGCACAGTTCCAGGCAGGATTTATTCCTCCCAGGCATAATGGGCCTCCGATAAGACAAGAATTTCCTGAAAGTTCCGATGTACCCGCTCCCAGTCACATGTACAGACCATACAAATACCTGAATCGAGTACACTCTGCAGTCTGGAATGGGAACCATGGGGCAACAAATCAAGGTCCCTTGGGTCCAGAAGAGAAGACCCCTGTGGGACCAGGAGCTTCTCTCCAACCTCGAATTCTTAGTCACATGATGGATCCACGAGGAATGAGATCATCTCTGCCCCCAAACCAGTGGACTGAACAGTCAAGCTTCCTACCTCATGGGGTACCTCCTTCAGGGTATATCAGGCCACCCTGTAAATCTACTGGACAGAGATTACAGCAGCCACCAGCACAGAGCTCTCTGTTTGGGGGACCTTCCCCAGCTCTTCGGGGAGTACAAGCAGGAGAGTCCATGATGGACAGCCCAGAGATGATTGCCATGCAGCAGCTCTCATCCCGTGTTTGCCCACCAGGTGTGCCTTACCATCCACGACAGCCTCCTTCTCCGAACCTACCTGGTCCTTTTCCCCAGGTAGCTCATTCAACAGCAGTAAGCATGTCGACCTCTATGCCAGCCTTGGAAAACAATGGGAGTGCACAAAACACCAGCGAAACTAAAGAACCTGATAGTAAACAAGGTACCTTCTGAGTTTGGCTTTTACTTTAAATTTATGATTGAATTAATTGAATGATTTCCAAAATCAGAATGACATGTGATTTCTAGTCTCTTTTATCCACAGATCTTCCTTTAAAATCAGAAGAACTATAATCAACTCTAATCATTCCCTTTGCTTTGTAGATATTATCTTGCTAAAAGTTATGATTGATGAAAGTTACTAAGAAGTAGCTTTCCCCTGGCAGTTCTTTTTCTGTGCTGCCTTTGTGTCTTCGCAACTCTGTTCGGGGTTTTCTTGGCAGAGATACTGGAGTGGTCTGCCATTTCCTTCTGCACTTTATTTTACAGTTGAGGAAACTGAGGCAAAAAGGACTAAGCAGCTTGCCCAGAGTCACACAACTAATAAATGTCTGAAGCCAGATTTGAACTCTGAAGTCTTTCTGACTCTAGGCCTCACTCTCTAGTGACTGTGTCACCAAGCTGCCCCATTTACCAACTTACTATTCCTGAAAACTATTCCTAGCATTAATGAAGAAGAAGGAGTGAAAATTATAAATTCTTTAAACAGCCATTTAGAAAATTCACTTAAAGGCACAAACACCATAAAATGAGTAGAACAGTAATGGGTTTGTGCTATTAAGCTGAGACTCCTGGAAATTAGATACTCTCAGGGTCATATAGGTGCTTAAGTACTAGCATCTGAACCCTTTGCTTCGTGTACTCAATGAGCAGAGTTTTCCCATTTGGATTTTAAATGTTGGTTAATAATGATTCAGATCTTTAGAAAAGAAGACCCACTCGAATTTATATTCCACTTTTAAAAGGGTTTTGTCTCCTCAGTGTAACCCTTCAGTTGCTTGTCTAGGTGACAGTTTTCATTTAGAGGGGATAGTGATAACTAAAGCTGTGGGCTTGCTTCAATAAACCTCTTCAGGGACTTAACAGAATCTGAAGGTAAGCTTTTGAGATGTAAATGGAGAGGGGGAGAAGTGTTTCTGTAGCTTGCCTAGAGACCTCTTAAAAGCCAAGTCAGAATGAATCATTGTTCAGGATCCCAGTAGTGAGTGAGGCTTTTTGGTGTGCTATCACAATAGTGCCCTGAGGAATCCCAAGGTTCTGATTAGCTGCTTAAGAGGCTGATTGGTAATTTGATTTGATTTTTACTTAGCTTTCTCAGGGAGATAATACTAGATAGGATATACAAGAAAGGATTACTCTGTGCTTAATGTAGTTTCTTGTCCATTGAAACACACGACAGATCAGATTAAACTATGACTGTGGCCTCCCTGAGAGTTGGCGTTGGTCTCACCCTCTCACCCCATCTTTCCCCTGACTTCTGCTTGCCAATGACGGTTCCCTGTAGTGCTGTTGTCTTAAGCATTTTTCTGAGTCTTCTGCCATTGGAGGAATTTCTCTACTTGTCAGTCATATTTCAATAATGTCTGACTTCATGACCCCATTTGGGGTTTTCCTGGCACAGATACTGGAGTGGTTTGCCATTTCTTTCTCCAGCTCCTTTTACAGAGGAGAAGAAGAAACTGAGGCAAACAGGGCTAAATAACTTGCCCAAGGTCGTATAGATAGTGTCTCAGGCTGGACTTGAACTTGGTCCTTCCTGATTCCAGGACCAGTACTTTACCCTCTGCTTCACCTAGCTGCCCAGTTTCTCTACTATCCATCTCCATTTGACAGGCATGACTCTAGTCAGGCCCTTCCAGGGCTTGGGCAGACCTTTGTTGAAGCATTCATTAAACGCTTAGTGATAGATCTCATTTCCAGGTTCCTGGAGAATTAGCAACAACTGTGAAGAGACTGACATTGCCACTGCTGTCTCCTTTGGGAGCTTTCAGACTATCCCATCATGGCAGGAAAGCGGCATGTTCCTTGACTTTGCAGTGTCCACCTTCAAAATGCTCTGTCTCCATTGTCACTGTTCTGATCATTCTCCTCTCTTCCCTTGCGTTGCAGAACCTAGACTTGAGGAGAAACCTCCGAGCCTTGGTGCTCCCGAGGGAACATACCTCACACAGCTACCTCATCCCAAACCACCCCTGCAGACGGACTGCATTAGGCAGAATTCACCACAGGATACAGAAGCAGATGGCCCGATGGTTAAAAATGACTCCTCTCAGTCTGGGGAAAACTGTAAAGCAACCAAGGGCAAAAATACCTGGCCAACAGAAGGCAGCTACCCCAGCCCCACTGCCCAAGGCTGTATGAGGGACCTTACAGCCATAGCAGATAGAGGGGTCCTCCCTGAAAATGGAATCGTTGGAGAAGCATCCCCTTGTGGCTCAGAAGAAAAGGGACTAGGTGGTAGTACCTCAGAAAAGCCACTTTGCCCCCGAAACAAGACATTTCAGGAAGCAGCTATACCTTGCACAGGGCAGAATTCTAATACTTCTCGGAACATAGATGCAAGTTTGATGGGCAGTACTGTCAACCAGTTTCCCCCTCTATATATGCCTGGCTTAGAATATTCCAATTCAGCTACACATTACCACATCAATCCAGGTCTTCAAGGTTTTGGTCCTATGATGGGGGGCAAACAACCTCCAGTATCACATCCACAGCATTTTCCCCCTCGTGGTTTTCAGCCTAGCAACTCCCACTCAGCTGTGTTTCCTCGATATCGTCCACACCAAGGTATCCAGTACTCTTATCAGCCACCACCTCAGCCTTCCTTCCACCACTATCAGCGAACTCCTTATTACACATGTCCACAGGGCTATTCTGACTGGCAAAGGCCTCTCCATCCCCAGGGAAACCAGCCTGGACACCCAGCTCACCAGGCTCCCCAACCAAGGCCGCCTTTCTCAGATAAAGGGACGGTAGCTAGTCTGCAGAGTTGTGAGGCACTCAATGCTACTCTAGCCTCCCCAACCCGAATTGCTGTAGTGGGTGTCAAAGTGGTACCAACAGATGGGCAGAATCAAGGGCCCAAAGAAGAAAAACTAGATGAATCTATTGAGAGGCCGGAGAGTCCCAAAGAATTTCTTGACTTGGACAACCACAATGCAGCTACTAAGCGACAAAACTCTGTGCCCGCTAATGAGTTCCTGTATGGTACTGCTTCTCCAACCTTGAGTTCAGGGATGAATTTCAGTTCATCTGCTTTTCCACCCCACAGCATGATGTTACAGTCAGGGCCTTCTTACGTTTCTCAACATACAGCCAGTCATTTTCAGCCTAGGGCGTATTCACCAGTCACTGCTCACCCATCTCATCCAGCTGCTGGACAGCCTAATGGTCTCCCCCAGGAGGGCCCTCTCTACCGTTGCCAGGAAGAGAATATGGGTCACTTTCAGGCCATAATGATGGAACAGAGGGGCAACACTAGTGGAATGGGAGGACCTTTCCAGGACTTATACAGGTCATCAGGGTAAGAATTGATTTCTGGTAAAAAGAATGAAGTAGTATTAGAACATACATGTTAGTACTTTGGCAGAGTTGTATAATGGTCACTGACCTTCCAGATCTTATCTGACATGGCCAATGTATTTGTTTTGCAGTGGGGAATGACTATATTTATTTGTTAAAAGCCAGGGCTTCCTTTTTGGGGGTGTGGGGAGGGGTTCAGATTCATTTGGGAAATTATCATGATAGTTTGTGCTTTGTTTTTTTAAATTTCAGTTGCAATTACTTTTAGAACTCAGTTTTGACTTTGATATTTTTTACCTGGTTAGAGTGATTAGATTTTTACACGGATCTGACTGTCTTCATTAATGGTTATTAATTATGGGTGATTTTACTAAAAGAAGCTAACAGACCACAGCTGGAGCATATTGTAGCCATTGCTGTGTGACTGTTTAGTGACTTGGGGTCTAAGAATTCAAAAGGTTCTGGGAGTAGGAGAATGAGCAGCTCAGGAAAGGAAATGTGATACATGTCTGCTTCTTTATAGCAACTGAACCCCTTATCTTGTCTCTACTGGCAGTGTAAATTAACAGGGGTCATGGAGCCCACTGTATAGAGATCTGTGAACTATGAACTGAAAAGCAGCCCTTAATTTAGAACTATTAGCCAAAAGATGTTTGGAAAAGGAAAACAATAGTGATTTTTATGTATATGAAAGATTTTCCATAGAAATATCCTTTTCCATCCAGATTCAGTTCTTGAGAGCATTTTAGGCACATAAAACTGAGACACCTGAGAACCTTTCTCCTTTCATTTATTCAGTAAGCATTTTTTAAATGCATATGTGCCAGGCATTGCTAGGTACTAGAAATACAAAGAAAGAACAAAATAATTCCTGTTCTCAAAGACCTTACATATCTTGCTTTAGGTATGCAGTTTAAAGAAAGCCTATTGAGGGACCATGATCACACAATGTAGGAATCTGAGGTCATGGTCCTGGAATGGGAAGTAGTCATTTGAGAAGTACAAATAATTGACCCCAAAATCCAATGGGGGGTGGTTGATTCTAAGAAGTAATATTTTATTAATGTATTTGTTGGTCTTTGCTGTTGTGGCTCTAGAATGCAAATGCATCAAGCCCAGGCCCAGTCACAGTCTCCCTTTCCAAAGGCTTCAGCTCCAACAACATCAAGGAAAGAGCTTCCCCCACAAAAGCCTTCAGCCTTGCCTCTGGATCAGGTGAGAACTGGAAGTTAGGGGGAGGGAAAGGATTTGGGGAGTTCCTCCCCATTCCTTCTGTCTTCTTCTTAAGTGCCCTTCTAGTAGGCAGAATTTATGGCTAAGTAGATCCAGGAAAATTTGTCTAAATGTGAATAATTTCCTCTGGGAAACTTGGTGAAAGTGGATATTATCTCCCAACCAGCTCACTGCCACTAGTCGTATGTAGTGAAGGAGAGAGGGAAAAGAACTAGCTACTCTTTTGAGAAGGACGAGCACTCAGTCTAGTCAGTTGAAATGGTTTGCTAGTTCCTTGACCAAGACCGGACTCTAATTTTAAGTCTATTTTCTTATCTATAAAGTGAGAATGATAATAGCACTTACCTCCTAGAATTGTTGAGGATCAGATGAGATAATACATGTACGGAACTTTGCAAGCCTTAATGTGCTGTGTAAATGCTAATGGTGATGATGATGATGATGACAGGGATGAAGAAGAATGCCTGTCTTATAAAATTGCTTTGTAAACCTTACAGTGCTATAGAAATGTAAATGACCATAATTGGAGAATTAATTGAAGCAAAGCCTTCATTAATGAGTGAAATATTATTGTTGTTTTTAAACCTTCCCTCCAAATAATTGTCTCCCAAGTTCCTCTTGGGCTTGTAATAGTGACCTCTTCTTTAGTAGCTCATCCTGTTATGTCACCTCCTTACCCCAAAATTGCAGTGGCTCCCCATTGTCTGTATCCTAGTCATCAGAGATATTGGAGAAGAGTGACAACCATCCATGCACTTGTTTTTCCACATTTAAATATCTGCTAGTAGATGAAAGCACTTTGAGGTATTGATTGCTCAAATGCAAGCATGCTTTTCCTTTTATTGAAGGGACTCTATCCAGTGCTTCTCACAGCATTGGCTAGACGAAGGGGTAGGGTATATAACTCCAGTCCTTAGTTCTGTCTGTTTTTGTCTCCATTGAGGGACACCTTTGTTGACATACTTGTATGAGTATAGCTTCCTAGAAATCTTGAGGAAAGGAGATGCATACAATTTTGTCTCTTCTTTTCCTCAGAGCTAGTTCAAGGAAGAAAGAGCCCCCAAGAAAACAGAAGCTGCACATGAAGACGTGGGCATAGAGAATGGGAGAGGCACAGTGATCCTTGTTCACCTTCCCTTTCCCACCCCTGACTTCTTACCATCTGGCAACTACTGCCATTCCAGAGATCCCTGGGGCACAACCCTTAGATGATGAACACAAAATTTACAGTGATCTTGGGTCAGGGATCTTCTACATGGCTGATCTGGACAGAAAAGGATGAACCATGTACACCTGGAACTAGTGTGTTTTCAAGACTTGAGACTGAGGTCTCATTCAGGGAAAAATTTTTAAATCAGGGGTGGGAGGGGGAAAGCTGGTGAAATGGGATGATTTGTAACTTTCATGAGCAGCTAAACTCAGGTATATATTTGGGGATGGGAGATGTAATTTACTCGTAGTATTAATGTGTTTGGATCTGGGTCCAGTTTACAGAATTTACCTGTTGCCTTCTAAAATAATTTTTTTGTTGGTGGTGAATGTATTGTATATAAAATGGGAAAGGGAGGGAAGTGGATGTGGGAATCCCAACTGTAGTGGGCACGTAGCACTGGGGTGATCCTCTACTGTTTACAATCATGTCACACTGAAATCTTTCAGGAACTGGAAGGGTCGGGAAATACATAATCATGTCATTTGTCATTATGGTGTTCCCGGGTTCCCTCCATGCTTTCAGAGCCTTCCCTTTAATCAGCCCAAGAGAGCATTCCCAAGCTCCTTTCTTTACTAGATTCACTCGAGGCCACATACTTCCTGAAAGCAGACAAAGAGGCTTCAAATAAGAAGTGATGTTTGCATCATATTAGCTGCTCTGTTTCTCATTTTAGTGGCCCAAATCCAGGATTTCAGAAACACTATTTGATAGGTAGGTATTTCAGTTGTCTGGAAATGGATGTCAGGAATAGGGATCACTGCAATGATTCACTCATTAGAAGACAAAACTGGATTGTCCTTTAGTGATGGACCTACCAAGACTGATGTAGAAAGCTTCATTAAAAGCTTCTGAGCATTTAATCATATTTTGTAGGAAGTGACTACTCAGGTTTGTACATGGTAGTATTAATAAGGAATTTGTGTGTTTTGAATAGGAAAAATTTAGACTTACAGTTTGAATTTAGGAGTGATTCCACATGTAGTTTAATTCATCACACAAAGCAAGACATCGTAAAACTGGTCACACCATAATTTAGGAGTTACCAAGATCAAGGTGTTGGGAATCATTTACCCAGCAGTGTATCAGTGGTAGGATACAGCATTACAGTATTAAATTAATTTTAATTTCAACCTTAGAATATGCACTCTACTAGATTTTTTGGATTCATGTTGTAAATCCTGTTATAGCTGCACTGCCACCTAAATTAATGCCTATATGTTTAAAATTTATTTTCTATGAAGACTAACTCTAGGAAAAAAAATGCTCAAATAACAGGGTTTGGTTTGGTTTTAACAGAACAATATTATCTACCAAAATATATGTGAGACAATATCCATGTCCACAAAATCTGAATCTTCTCATGTTCATATGAAAATGCACTTCTAGAGATATTTCATTATAGCAACCCCCTTTCTTTTACTCTCAGAACCCATTAATGAAGTTGGTTTATTTTGTGGCCACATAACCAGCTTCAGTGACAAAAGCTAGTGAAAGGCAGTGACAATTGGGACATGGTCAAGGTTGAAAGGGAGTGGGTGAGTGGAAAATACTGAAGCTTCAGGTGGTAATGCTTCTTTCTCCAACTGAACTGTGTTAATCTTTGGTTTTAGTTACATTTAGAATGAATTCGGAGCATTGTCCTCATTTAATACTTATTTTTGTTAGTGCTCCACCACTGATATGATGGTTTGAACTGGAAAAGTGAGCAAGCAGTCAGGAGTATTCTTAATGCAAAAACAACACGTCACATAATGCACTTGTTTGCGTGAAAACACACAATTGCTCTTGAGCTGGTGTAAACTGGATTAAATAGTACTACCTTTATCTAAGGAGTGGTGCAGGCCAGTCAAAATCCAAGGTTCTGAGCCACCACGAAGCACTCATTCAGTCAGTCTCTTCCTCAAATCATGTTTGGAATATATAACATGAGGATCACTTGAGTCCTACTTATGTATAAATGTAGCAAAAGCTTTCTTAAAGCTATATAAGGGTTCTTTGTCTCTAATAATTGTGCAAAAAGAACCCTAAGCTATAGTAAGCTGAATTTCTGTATCTTTTCCTACACATATACCCCCTGTTCATGTCTGAGCAGTTCTCTATACAAAACGGCATGATGAGCATGCTGTGCCCCCACATCTCTTAGCAGATTCTGTGAATAATAAAAGGAAGAGAAACCCTGATCTCTTCTTGCAATGTGAAGAGCAGGCTAGTCTGAAAGAAGCAATAGAAAACGGAACTACTGTATTAAAATTGTTACACTGTGAACATGGGCAGCAGTACAATAGCCGTACAGATGTTAGAACAGCCCCATTGTTGGCTCATCTTAAATGTATGTGAATAATCTAATTATGTCCCCTTTTAGATTTTAGCTGTGTATGGTAGGTGTTAGCATCACATTCTGTTGTCAGGTAGTTCCTGAGCTGTTAGAGAACTTTGAAGGCCTTCCTTTAAGTGTAGAAACACTCAAAGGTGAGCATCTACATTTCAAGCCACATTGAATGGCTAATTCATTGAAGATGAAGTTGAGGCTTTGTTTCACTAAACTCAGCTTTCTCTAGCACTTCTTTCATAGTTTCTTGAGCAGATGCAATGTCTTAAAGAACTGTCAAAGCTTTGGCAAATGCTCTTGTGACCTCCCCTAGTAAATTATTGGAATCCTTCTTTGCCATCAGAGTTTCAGAAAATTACCCAGATACATTTTTCCATGACATGAGGTATACAACCTAGGGAGGTATTTTCCCAGGTTCTTACTGTGCTTTCTTTCTCAAGCAGAAGTAGCCGATGTGGGCACTTTTGGTAAACCTCTTCTCACCTATCCCTTCACATGTAAAGTAACCCTTCTAGCTTCTTCTGGATCATAACTGCCAACTTCCAGAGCAAACCAAGTACACATAGGAAGGAGACTTTTTGTGTTCATTCTGCACTTTTGTGAAGCATATTGAAGCCCATGTTTTGTGGCCACAGCATCCATGCCGGGACTCATCCATCTATAAGGTTTTTATATTTGAGAATGGCTTCCTTTATTAAAAGAAGGTTGTACTTATGCTGCCTTAAACACCTAATAATACTTTTGGTGACTTAGCAGTAGGTGCCCCAGTTGTATGGATCTTGCCTATGGTATTATTTATCATTCATGGTAATCCCTGCCTGCTTGGGGCCCCACATATGCTTAGTGCTACACAAGCACATAAAATACATCCCTGTCAGAAGCCAGGAGCAAGCACTCTTGTCTGGCCTACTTGGTCAAACCTAATTATGTTTATACCTATATGGAACTCGACATCCAGGAATGACTCACTGTTCTGCTCGGGCCTATAGCTTCCTTCTTTGGGACAACACTGGTTTGAAAGTTCGCTTGAGATCAGCTTTTCCCTGCCCTCACAGTTCTGAGGCAAGTAGAATCATAGAATGTGCTTGACTTGCCCAGCGAAAATGCCCTGTAGTCTGGGGGTGGAGCCTGGGCTTTATCCCAGCATTATGTTTAGTTCAGTGCCTATTTAAGAGCCTGTCCACCCTTGTTCAGATTTCTGACAGATACTTGTGATAGATCTCACTTCCACAGTACATAAGAGCAGATCACATGCTCCAGGGCACCTTCATGTGATTCTGGGATGTAGTGCCTTCCTTGCTCTCCAGTCACCAGGAGACTCAAGATGTACGTGTTTATAAACCAAGCTTGTCCTAGTGACTGCTTAAAAATCAGCTTTCATGTTTTCAGTTTCCTTAAACTCTATATCCTAAACTTACTGGTCTAATCAAGGCATCATTGTCCAATTAAGAGAGGAATGTGATTTTAGACTTGCTGACACAAAAGTATAGTCTTTCTTTTACTGATTGAGACTAGTTTTCTTTCTTTGTGCCTCAAAACCGAAAGGTACATCAATTAACCCTGCCTTCCACGGAATCCACGATTGTAACTTGGGCAGAATAGTCCTTAAATCCTTTCTTGTTGTTTTCCAGCTGTCAGACTTAAATTGTGAAAGCAACTTTTGCCACCAGGCCATGTGATGGAGACTTAACCGATCTCTCTTTTTACTGCTGTACTCCAATGGACTTACTTTTACTGATGTATAAAAAGACTGGGAACAAGCTGATTGTCCTGCATGTTTTTTGAAAGGTGTTGGGGTGGGAACAGAAGTGAGGGTATCAAGTAAGTTATTGAAATGCTGAACTCCTTTCTGTCCATGTAGCAACCTCTTCTTTTCCCCAAGCTTGGGCTCAGGTACCTCACTCTGCTGCCTTCTACACTGTTCCTGGTAGCCTGGCTCAGGATCCGCCAACCAGCCTGTGGCACACAGTGTCAGGGATTCTTTGCTCCTTGTGCAAAAGCTGTGTGAACTTTCCTGGCCAGTACTGAAAAGGGGAATGCTATTTATTTTTATATTTGTGTATATTTTGTCTTGGTCTGCTGATTCCCTTTTACCCTGAAAGCGACACTTACCTCAATAGTTAGTTCAATACTGTGTTGAATACTTTTTTTAAAGAACTTTTTAAAAGCTTTTTGATCCTTGGAGGTCTGTAGATTTATTTCCATATGAATTGGTTATTTTGTATAAAGTACGTTCTTAAAATAGCAAGGCTCTGGTGTGTATATGTTTGGGCATGGGGTTCACTTATCATCTGGAAAAATTTCACAGAAGTTCATGGAGCTGGATTTACATGGACTTGAGTGTCATTGGGAAATATCTTTGTATCTTTTTCTATTTTATCATGGATAATGGGTTAGCCATTCAGAATGTGATAAATCTTTCCTGCATCATCCAGCAGAATGCATCGAGCAAAAGAAGAATGGGGAAGCCATGTCTGAGGCCAGCTGCTCATTGTAGAACAAGGAGTATTCTGGGACATAGCTAATTCAGGCCAGTCTGGTTATTCAGGCTCTAGTTTAGAATTCATTGAGATTCTTGTGAACCATTAAATGCAATAAAGATGACCTTATTAATAAGCAGTCAGGGGAAGTAGTTTGACATTTCCTCATAAATTTCTAAAAATATAAACTCTTTCCATTAGTTCTTAGCCCCTATACCAGTTTATAAAAACAAGAGACACCTCTTTTCCTGTTAGCTTTCTTTCTTCTCTGTCTTGTCTTATAAACCTAGTGTTACAGGCAGTATAATTTATTAACATTAACAAATAACATCTACAAATATTTCAGTGTTGTGTTACCTATGAGGAAGATCACACCCTTTCACCAATGGCTGCAACTCATGAATCCTCCAAAATATTGGAAACAACAGGCCAACAATTATCTTGTAGGACTTTTCCACAGAATATGTTCTTCACAATCTCCCAAGAGATGGCAGGCATTTCATAGACATGTCTGAGATTCTTGAACAGCAGTTAATACTAAGGAAATTGCAGATTTTTGCTGTCACTATTAAGTTTGCAAATCTCACGAAGTCTTCCTCTAGTCCCTTCTCAATGCTTTACAAAAATTGTTTCAAAGATAACAGTTAACTGTCCAAGTCTCTCATAGACTTTCTTCATTACAGTTAACTTAGTTCCCTCAGGAAAGAAATTCTCAACCTTCTTGTCGCCCTGGTTAACAATCTTGAATCAGTGATTCAAGTTCCTCTCTCTTAAAGGTACAGTGAAAGTATCCAAAATCACCATCAGGGGCTAGTTTAGGAGTTATATAGGTAAGGAAAAAAGCATGAAAGGAGAGTCGGTAAATATCCCTATTTACACAGTAAGTAGATTAATGAACTAGGACTCCATTTCAAAACATTTTTCTTAACTTTTTGAATCACTAATCAGCCTTGAAAGCAAATGGAAATTATTTGCCCATGGTTTCCCTTACAGCCACACTGTTTACAAAATGAACTTCATTTCCAAGAGTTACAAATGTCACCATGGAAAATGAAACAATTGGTTATTTCAAGTCCTTCTGATTATACCACCTCGTAGGAAACGTGCAAAAGTGACTCAAAAAGGTATAGGGCTTTGGCTGTGCTCTTAAGAGGTGGTAAATTTTGGAACTGTGATTTGCGCTCATCTCCTAACTCCAAATTCAACATTCTTTCCACTATACTAAATGACTGCCTCCAGTTTGTACTGGAGTCTCCAAACAAATGGAGGAGGCACACAGGGATGTGGTTGCTGCTGAAAACCCCTGGATTCCTTTGCCTTAGGCTGTTGTTTCCAAAAATGTGTTTCAGGAATTATAAAGACTTGTGTGATATAAGTGTGTGTTCATCCTTCGTTGCCAAAGAAGACCATGCCATCAGAAAAATAATGACATAACTTGCACTTGACTTTGTTTTGAGTGAGGGGGGGCTGTGCAGGTCACCAGCCTCACTTCTCCTCCAGAGCCATCTGAATCCAGTGACCAGATATTCATCAGGATGACTGGAGATGACCCAGGATGAGACAGTTGGGGATAAGTGACTTGCGCAAGGTGACACAGTTAGTGAGTGTCAAGTGTCTGAGGTGAGATTTGAACTCAGATCCTCCAGACTCCTGCACTGGTGCTCTATGCACCTCACCACCTAGCTGCTCCATGTGATGTAAGTACACTTTTATTAAATGCCTGCTTTGTGCAAGGCATTGTGCTTAATCAAGCTAGGGTTACAAAGAAAAGCAAAAGTTCATCCCTGCCCTCAAGGAACTCCGTCTATTTGGGGAGGTACCATGCAAACAACTTGGTACAAACAAGACACATATAGGATAAAAGAGATTATCAACAGTGGAGAGACACTAACAGAACAAAATAAGAAGCTGGTCTCAGTTAGCATCACTGGTCTTGCCATCCCTGAAGCCAAAGCACTCCGTGGCTTCTGTTAGGTAAGTGCCTTCTATCACCTGGCCAAAGATTACATCTCCTTATTGTCCAACCAATGAACGTTAGCAGTACAAATGAAAAAGTAGGAACCATTTGTGCTTGACCTGGCATTCTCCATGAACAGGAAACTAGAATCCATATGCTCCACGGTGAAGTGCCCTTCAGTCAGTTCTTCCCTATAAATGGATTAGCCACCAGTGCCCTGATGGTATGTACAGTTATACTGGCATGTCAACCCAAAAAGGATTTTGTGAAAGTAGAATCCTTTGTAACCAACCATATCCTTTCCCTCCAGGGCTCAAAGCTCTTAAGTTTTTTGCTGTCTTTGCATCCCTGTCTGTAAATAGCTCAGAAATAACTTGGCCTAAGGGTTCCCTAGCTACAGCAATATCCAGGATACATTGGGTTTCTCATGGCAGCCTCTGGTTGAGCTAGGAATGACAATGGGAATTACAATAGTAAACAGTGCCCCCTCAGTGGATGCTTAACATGTAAAGATAATTTTGTCATACTGATAAGTGAAACTAGAGATGTACAGAACTTGCATTATTTGTGCCAAATCCTATTTGGGAAATGTAACTATACACCATCAATAAATCCCAGTCTTTGGGGACTTTTTGTCTTCTAGGCTACTATTCTCAGTTATAATGCCTATTATTTTCTAGGGCTCAGTCCCTAGAATTTCATGTGCCTTCAGAGCTTTACCATTTATCTCCCATCACAGAATGGCAGTAAAAGATTTGTCTTTATCCCAGCAAAGACTGATAGCATACTTCCTGAGGACCAAGTTGAGCTCCTCCAAAAACCTGGACAATCCTAATCTAAGTCACAGGTAACTTCACTATTCTGGGAGAATGAATTTGTGCTTTTTTCCTTCATATACCTAAAGGACTTCAACAAAGATGCACAGATCTCTTTATAATCTTTTCTACTCTAAGGTAAGGAAAGAGACCTGGTATGTTATCTGGTGTTTGGGCCTTGGGCACTTGTACATCCGGCCTCAGTACTTTATCACCAACGCCTTACATTTAGCAGGGCAACATTCCTACAAGTAAACACTGTATAAAATAAAACTCATTTGTTCTTAGTTGATCCACAAAAATTCTGCTTTTTAAATTGTCTATGATCAGCATTTATTACCATTTACTATGTGTCAGGGTCCATGCTAAATCTTGGGACTTCCAAAAAAAAAATATGGACTCTCCCCTCAAGTCCACATGCTATTTGGGGAGACAATTCAAACAGTTGTGCATATACAAGATATAGACAGTATAAATGGAAGTTAATCTTAGAGGAAAGACACTAGCAGGGGGATAGGAGAGAGTGAGTAGAAAGACTACCAGGAAAGGCCTCCTACAGAAGAATTACTTTGACCTCAACCTTGAGGGAAGTTAGGGAAGTCAAGAAGCAGAAGTGAGGAGGGAGAGCATTCCAGCCCTGAGGAACAGCCAGTGAAAAAGGCACAGGAAGGATCATTGCATCCATAGGAGTTGATGAAATTCCCCAAGTGAACGAGTATTCAAGTAGAAGAGGGTCTGGGATAGCCCCGTAGTGGACATCAATGATCAGTGGGTGTGACCTGGATGAAGATCCATGGAAGGATACTTAGAGGAAGCAGTGTCATAAAAACTTGGGGAGGAGGAGAGCGTATTCAGAAGAAGGTTATCCACCATTACAGAGAGGTCAAGAAGGATGTGGAATAAGAAAAGGTCATTACATCAGGTAATTAGATCTTGAGTAATTTTGAAGAGAACAGTTGAATACTGGAAGCTAGACTGTAGGAAGTTTAGAAGAATGAGAGGAAATAGAAGTACCAAGTGAGGGTTTGGTTTTGGTTTTTGATTTTTAAGTGCAAGGGAAAACTGGATGTGTTTGTAGGCAGCTTGGAAGGAGCCAGTAGATAGGGATAGATTAGTAAGAGTAGGAATGATTGGGAAGGCAGGTGGGTATGGGAGGGGAATATACTAGAGGAGACAATGGAATAAGAGAGTACCTGTAAAGGACGTACTTCTCATGTGATAGGGGTGAAGGAGAAGATGCCTGAATGATATGAGAGAGAGGAAACAAAGACCTTTATTCAAATAGCCTCGTTTTTGTTTTTTTTTCAGTTAAGTATAAGGTAAGCTCTTCAGCTAAGAAGGCAAGAGGTGGGAGTATGATGGGGGAAGAGAAGAACAGGGTTTATTTAGTATCGTGAGGCAGAGGGAAATAATGGAATGATAAAAAGTTAGGATCAAATAAAGAAATTTCAAAATGACCATTTCTGCTCAAAACTAAGGTGGAGTGACAGAATTAGTAATGAGAACTGAGTAGATCAAAGAATTGGGAAATCAGGGTATTTGAGGAAATATCAGTATGTTTGTTAAAGTTTCTTATGAGAATGTCAGGAGATGATGGAGTTGGAGAGGAAAGCAGTGAAATAGATGCTGAATTCAATGAGAAAGAAAGGAGAATGACATGGGGGTTGATAAATGACGATAGCCACTAGAATCTTGATTGGGTCTTAGATGTGGATCTAGTGAACCTCAAAGGTGGAGAGGTTGCTTACGGTGTAGTGTAGTAAGAGACCCTCTAGTGATGTAGAGGGCCTAGAAGTGGCAATGGGGCAAGTCAGCAGTGAATAAAGCAAGTTATATCCCTAGATGATTGGGTGACTTCATTTTGTAGGGGAATTCAAGGAATTATGGTAAAAATTACGTTGGATAAGATTAAAGAAGCAAGAATACATTCAGAAAGTACCGAATGTATCAAGCAAGCAAAGATTAGCATCCCAAAGTATGAAACTGACTACCTGACATGATGACCTGTTTCAGATTAGCCTATGCTCTCCTCCACCCCTGAGGCAATATATTCCTGGAACAGAAATTAAGAGGTTCTCAAGACACTTATGATTCAGATGGGGATGCTGTATGAGAAAATCTAATTTTACAGCCTTTTCATCATTACTTGTACTCCACTGATATCGTGTAGAGAGAAACTCTTAACAGTCAGATCACAGCCTTTCTCTCGGGGAAACGTTCAGTGGTGGAGACAATTGCAGAGATGAGATTTGAGCTGAATCTTGAAGGAGGCCAGCTTAAAGCTGAGATGAGACAGGGAAACATTCCAAGAGGCTAGACAGTGAAAAACATGGCACTGGGAGATGGAAAAAGGGTGAGGAGTGTAGTAAGAAGGCCAGTGTCACTCTATTACAGAGAATCACAGAACCTCAAGAGATATAAGGGACTCAATGGACATCTAGTCCAATCATCTTGACTTACATCTTGCCACTGGATTCAGATGACCGGAGGAGAGAGTGAGACTTTGTACAGCTCTGTCTCACTTAAATCCAGTCCACTAGCAAGTCATGATGTTATTGGCCCTCTTAGAGAATGAGCTACAACAGTCCAATAGAGACCTCAGAAAGGGTCATTTTGTTAGCATACCTAACGAGGGATCATCCCGCTTTCTCTTGGAGGCTTTTAATGAAGAATCTCACTATCTTTCTCATATTAAAAGTATCCTTAATGAGAATATTAAAAGAGGAGAGACAATTTTTCCACAGATTAGTTTCTGCAACAGGCAACCCCATTACAGCCCCATTTTTGACTTGAGAGGTATGAACAACACAAGGTTCTTCCGTGTTTATCGTTTGTTGATTACAAAAAAAAGGATAAAATACAGCCTTTAAGACTCTACAATTAGGTGCTTCTCAGCGTATCCCATAAGTCTTAGTACAGCTTGAAGCTATTAAAGCTTAGAGGTTACTTATATCAAGATTATTTGAAAGATGTAGCCATAAAAATTTACTTATTTTTTTCAGTGTCAAGTGTGCCTAAAACAGGGGGATGTTTGTTTGCTAGTGATATGGACAATGCCCTAAAGAGAGAATAAATGATTGAAGGATTCTCTGTGTTAATTATAACAAGCCCTAGAGTACTACTGGGCTTCCTAAGTGGGACCTACAATCATTGAAAAGAGCTCAGTCATGGAATTCACGTGGGAGAAAAAATGATATTGACCAGTCAGAGGGTGAGAGTAAAGGGTGACAAGATGGACAGTCAGCCCTGGTCCTCATACCCTATCAGTATCCTCTGGCCCTGGGGCCCCTCTAATGGAAGGTTGGAGCACAGAGATCACAACACCTCCAGCCCCAGGCCAGCTATCTCTTCCTATCTAGCTGCACTCCTTTGACTTCTTTATCATGGCCCTTGCACCAGATACCTTCCCACTCTCCATGCCTTTGGTCTTCTTTTTGCATGTTGTCTTCCCCCATTAGGTTGTAAGCTTTTTGAGGCAAAGACTGTCTTTTTTGTAATTGTATCCTCAGTGCTTAGCACAGTGCCTGGAATGTGATAGGCTCTCAATAAATGTTTATTGACTCACTGAGTGATCTAAAGGGAAGTCCCCTGCACACTGGATAAAAATACTCTTTGGAGAAGTTATAAAAGAATGTGGACAAACATTGCACGGGATGAACACCTGGGAATGGGTTGTACTTTGCACTCATATTGGTAAGAACAGAGCTCCATCAGAGTTACCCAGGTAATGAAGATCATTGACATTAACAAGTAATCCCCAGATTTTGTCCCCCTGTTCTAACCCAAACTGATGATTTTCTTTAGACAGTTAGTTACACACAGATGTAATTGCTGCTGTTAGGACTTTGTAGTACCCTCAAGTCTTCCAATACCTTTATACTGCCCTATTTTTCCTCAGATTCTCTCATTGTTACCTCCCCTCCCCAAATGTCCACTGTTCAGATTCCCTTCTTTTCACACTCAAACTTTCATTTCCAAATATTAGAAATTTTGTTATTTCACTGAGGTGTTAATAAGGATGTTTTCATCTTAAAAGAAGCAGTAATTAAGCCAAATGAATCCCTGGTTGATTTCTTTCAAACAATAAAATAGAATAGTATGGCATTAGGACTATTAAGAGATCATGTAGTTACAAGCTTCTCATTTTACAGATAAGGAATCAGATGCCAAGAGGCTTAAGGATTTGTCCAAGGTCATACAGCTAGTTAGATTTTTATTCCTTCCCTAATACAAAATACATTCTGCGTAAACAGTTAAGCAAATCCACCTAGCATGACTACAGCCATGTCATTTTTCCCATTCATTGTTTACCAAATATTAATGGAAAGGAAGAACTAACACTTGAATTTTGTATCATTAACCATGGTACTTGACCCAAAAGGTTTGTGGACAACACCCAAAATGGCTTTGTTTACCTTGTTGGTTATCATATTTATTGTTCTGTCAGCCCTACTTTCTTCAGTTGGCATCACTTGCTACACATCAATGTTTCTCTGAATTTTAAATTTTCATCATTTCAACACACTGATCTTCCATTACAGTCATAATTTGTCAAATCATTGGGCATGCATTTTGTTTTTTGATTTTCGTAAGCACAAAGAATGCTGCTGTGAACATTTTTGTCTTTGTGGGTCTTTTGAGGTTTTTTGATGTCAACAACCTCCTTGTGAGATAGTTCCAGTTCTAGAGATTTCTGTTAACAGACATGAACAATTAATAACTTTTCTTTTATAAGTACAAAGTATTTATCAGAACTGTTGAACCAATTCATAGATCTACAAGCAGGAAATTAGTGTTCTGTCTTCCCACATGAAGAAACACAGAATATTAAGCATGTATGAAAACAAACTACCTGCAGTTTGCAAATGTATCAAATTGGGAGGTGGAGCCTAAACTAGCTTCTTGGGAAATGACTGATTTGAATTTTCCCCGATTTCCAGTTCCTCACTCTCCTCTCCCTTCAGTTTTCTCTGGCATTGAAGGCCTGTAATTGTGTGGTGAGGCCTCCCCCAGCAGCCTGGCTGAGATCCTCTCCCAAACTGAGCTTTTGATCCAAATGCTGGTCACCAAATGAACATCTACTTGCTTTTAGCCTGGGCAGGTGGGACTTGGCTCAGGTAAGTGGGTAGCCTCTTTTGGTTACTGTGGCAAACTAAACTTATTTAAAGGGATGAGTGGCTCACAGAGGGAGGTGTAGGGGCTGGAATGGAGATGGAGGAGGGCCTAGAAGAGCTCTACCCAGCCTGATGCCCCTAAGTGAATAAGCTGCCACCAGGAGTGACAGAAGAGGGAGGAAACCCTGCCCTTAATTCATAAGGGACAGCAGTTTATAAGCTTGCCTCCCCAGTTATATGGAAAAGGTATCCTGCCTACAACTTGGTATCAGGAAGAAGCCCTAGGCACCTAATAGAAGAAAAAAAGGTGGTAAGTTTTCTCTGTTTGATCACAGGTGCTGGGAAACTCTTTTAGTTAAAAAAAAAAGTGGGGGAGTGACTGAATAAAGGACTGTATTGCTCTCTCCTGTGTCTCCCAAACGTAGTAAGGGAACTGAATGAGTTACAAGAGTTGGGAATTAAGTAGCACTTAGAACAGGAAGGAAATTATTTCCTTAGAGACAAGAAAAAGATAAGGATTTTGACTGCTTGCCTTTGAAGGTTTTATTCAAAGCTGGTTTTTAGGAAGATTAATCTGATGTTCTGGGTGTAACACTAACAGAACACAGAACAAAGGTTCTTTGAGAAGTGAGGCAAAAGTTACATTCAGGCAAAAAGCAACGTATTTGTGCTTTATTCATTTCTGGAGTGAAATGAAACTTTATTCTGTGTCTCATGTTTCAGTTTTCTTGGTACTATTAAAAGTGGATAGCTCCAGAGTTTCTTTGGCCCCCATCCTGTACCATATAGGTTAAAATTATATTTGATATCCAGTGTAGTGTAATGGGGAAAAGCCTTGGACCTGGAATGAGGAGAACTGAGTCCTAGTCTCAACTCGAGCACTTATCTTCAGATATTTCGCCTCCATGGGGCTGAGTTTCATAATCTGTAAAATGAAAAAGTTTAATTGGATCTCTGAGGCTCCTTTTAGCTCTCCTAGTTTTTATATGAATCTAAAAAATAATAACAAATCATCACTAACAAAAATCGAAGTAGCATTGTCATCCAGTGGATAAAGGACTGCATGACCCTATGTGCTTCAAGAAACTTCTTAAAATGAAATCAAAGATTTTTGGGGTGTTCAAGTGCAAATAAAAATAAACATGAACCAGGGTATTTTTGTAGCACTGTGATATAGCAAGGAATGTGTTTTGTATGTCAGCATTTGAAAGGTAAGGAAGCAGTTACTTCGTAGAAACATTTCTGATGACCTTGGTTCTCCAGCATTGTCCTGAAACGGTGGTTTCTAATACTGCTTTCACATATGGGTCTCCTGGTTGGGAATGAGGGACCCAGGAGCCAGGATGAAGAAAAAAGGGGCTCCCAGATCAGGATGGAAAGGACCCAGGAGAGTTGTGAAGGAGGAGAAAAGAAGCTAGAAGCCAACTGTAGATAAAAGTATGAAGTAGTCAAGTTAATAAGATAGTCAAGGACATTGACCCTCCTTTTGGGGACTTCCCATCCTCCACCTTATTTTTCTTTTGATGGTAACATCCTTTCTATTTGCTATCTTTTGGCATTTAGGAGTGACTTGCCAACATCTTGAAACACTTCTTCCCTTCCAGTTCTCAGAAAAAATCTGAAACTCATTTGACTAACAATTATATAGAACTTTATACTTTCCAAAATTCTTTATATAAGCTATCTTTATAGAACCTCAGAATTGAAAGGGACCACAGAGACCACCAATCAGTAAACCAACAATCATTTTTTTAACTAAAAGTTTTCTTTAATTCTGAACCATTAATATAACTGCATTTTGTCTTGGAAGCATCTGTGTCACAGCAGGTTACAACAACTTTGAGAGAAAAGGCAAATGGTAAACTGTCCAACTAACAGTTCTTACTGACCCTTACCCAGACATATCCCTGATAAAATCTTTTATCAAAAACATGATCCACCTGCTTATTTTAGGCATATTAAAGAGGAAACTAATAGGACCATTTCTGTTTGTCTATTTTGTACAAAAAGGCTACACAGGGTTAGACTTTATTCAGAATACAATTAGAGTAATCATGAATTAGTGTTCTACACCATTACTCAATCCTTAAAAATCAGAAATTGCTGTAACAATAACACTATAATTTAACACTATGAGGTTTAAAAACTAGCAGTTACTACCAAAAAAAAAACAAAGAAAGAAAGAAACTCTACTGTCAAAGCAAGCAAAGTCAGTACTATTATAGAAATTTTTTAAAAATAACTTTAACAGGCAAGGCTAGGGTTTGATAAATTCCATCTTGTGATCCATTTTCCAACAAGCACTTTTTAAGTGCTTCCTATGTGACAGGCACTATGCTAGGAGCTAGAGATACAAAGGAAAAAGTCAGGATAGACTTTGTGCTTAAGGTGCTTCCAGATAAGTAGATAGTCTATATATACAGTGATTAGGGGTAGGGGAGCTATTAACAACAAAGTCAAACATCTTTGCTGAGCAGATTATTTAGCTGGTCCCCAGGGTCTGTTCCTCTCCATACTCATCTCTCTTCTCCCCACTTCTCAAAGCTCCTGGCTCCTCTCTGTAACTTTCTGTATCTGTCTAGAGTATACTTCTCTACTCTCTCACTACTGTACTCTCAAATCCCTGGATAGAGTGTCTTCCTCTGGCCAAGCCATTGCTGGATGCTGTGACAAATGGGGTGAAGGAAAAGAGAGAAACTCTTTGTTCTCTCATTGTAGAAGTCTCTCTCACAAGATGCTCCTCAGCCTTGAACCTGACCTTGAAAATACGTGTAAATTGGCCTATAGATTTTGGATGTCAGACATTTAGCTGATATTTTCTTTTTTGTAAATTTTTGTTAAAACATTGCCATTTTAGAGATATGGCACTTATCTTTGTATAACCAAACCCATCATTTCTGTTCCTAATGTTTTTTTTCTATTTGATAAAAGATGGTTAAAGATTTGTTATAATATTGCTTTTTTATTTCAAAAATATTTAGATTACCAAACTAGTTAGTTTATTGTAGTGTATCCACTACAAATTTCGCACTTTTTAAAAATTTTCCATAGGGCTATAGTTTTCCCAGCAATTTAGCTTCAGTAGTGATTCCATTCCCAGTAGTTTTTTTACTTAAAAGTTTTATTATAACATTAAATATCAGTAGAAACAACAAACTTGCTTAGTAACTATTTGCTTCTAAATTACTTAGTTCTAGCACATAAAGTATTATAAAACTTTTTTTCAGCCTTTACAACTTCTCAGGATCCTTTTTTCACTCATTCACATTTCCTCATATCATGATAGTATGTACTTTCTTCTGGTTCTGCTTTTTTTCCCCATTATATTACTTCATAAAAGTCCTTCCAGATTTCTTTGGATTCCTCATACTTCTCCATCATAATTGTATTATAATGTTCCATCCCGGTGGTTTTTAATATGTGTCTATCAAACACCAATCTTATTTTCGTTTGGTTCTATTTCTGGGTTCTTTGTTAGATTACATTGACCTATTTTTCACTTTTCTAAGACCACAGAGTTTTTTAAAAAATATTGCGTTGTAGTATATTTTTGACAACTGGTAGCTTTAATTTTCCTTTGCAGGCTTTTTTTTTTTAATTTTCCTTTTTTTAATTTTTCCTTTATTTTTCTAATATTCCTGATATTTTTATCTTATTTTCTGTATGAATTTTGTTATAATTTTCACAGCCCAACACTTTAATAATGGCTATCTGTGCTTCTAACTATGTGTGGGACAGAAGGTAAAAGGTTGTGAGCATACAAATTAATTACTCTCACTTGACTGTCAGTCCAAAGACTTATGTGGGCAAGAGTTACAAATTCCATTTTCCCATATAAAAAGTAAATAGTTTGACTTTATTAAATCCCTTATGGTCTTTCAAGTTTACTTTCTTGTGTTTCTCCTGATTTGTGTTAAGTCTAATTTTCTGTTCAGTTCTGGGCTTTTCCTCAAGAATATCTGAAAGTCCTTTAGTTTATTAAATATTCTTTTTTTTTTTTTTTTTTGGCTTGCAGGATTACATTCAGCTTTGCTGAGTAGGTTATTGGGCACAAATCCAGGTCCTTTGCTCCTTAGGATGTTATATTCTATGCCCCTCAGTGTTTTTTGATGTAGAAGCTACTAAATCTTGTGTTATCCTCACTGTGGCTCCACAATATTTGAATTTTTTTTCTAGTTGCTTGTAATGTTTTCTCCTTGACCTGGGAGCTTTGAAACTTAGCTATAATGTTCCCATGAGTTTCCATTTTAGGATCTCTTTCAGGTGGTAACAGATGGATTTTTTCTATTTCTATTTTACCCTCTAATGCAAGAACTTTGGGGCAATTTTCCTTAATATTTTTTTTTTTAGTAATTTTTTTATTTTAGACAAATACTAAAACTTAGATAGCAAGAAAGGAAAAAGAAACATTATAAACTTAAATAAAAAAGGAAAAAGAAAAAACATGTGCACAGCAGAACATCTTTTTTTTTTTTAATTTCACTTTTAACATTCATTTTCACAGAATTTTTGGGCTCCAAATTTTCTCCCCCCTTGTCCCCTCCCCCCACCCCAAAACACCGAGCATTCTAATTGCCCCCGTCTCCACTATGCTCTCTTCTCCATCATTCCTCTCTGCCCTTGTCTCCATCCTCTCCTCTGTCCTGTTGGGCCAAATAACTTTCTATACCCCTTTACCTGTATTTCTTATTTCCTAGCAGCAAGAACAGTACTTGACAGTTATTCCTAAAACTTTGAGTTGCAACTTCTTTTCCTCCCTCCTTCCCCTCCCCCTCCCTTTGGAAGGCAAGCAATTCAATATCGGCCAAATCTGTGTAGTTTGGCAAATGACTTCCATAATAGTCGTGTTATATAAGACTAACTATATTTCCCTCCATCCTATCTTGCTTCCAATTACTTCTATTCTCTCTTTTGATCCTGTCCCTCCCTGTGAGTGTCGACCTCAAATTGTACCCTCCTCCCCATGCCCTCCCTTCCATCGTCCCCCCCACACTGCTTATCCCCTTGTCCCCCACCTTCCTGTATTGTAAGATAGGTTTTCATACCAAAATGAGTGTGCATTTTATTCCTTCCTTTAGTGGAATGTGATGAGAGTAAGCTTCATGTTTTTCTCTCACCTCCCCTCTTTTTCCCCAAACTAAAAAAAAATCTTTTGCTTGCCTCTTTTATGAGAGATAATTTGCCCCATTCCATTTCTCCCTTTCTCCTCCCATATATTTCTCTCTCACTGCTTGATTTCATTTTTTTTTTAAGATATGATCCCATCCTATTCAATTCACTCTGCGCACTCTGTCTCTATGTGTGTGTGCATGTGCATCTGTGTGTGTGTAATCCCACCAAGTACCCAGATACTGAATAGTTTCAAGAGTTACTAATATTGTCTTTCCATGTAGGGATGTAAACAGTTCAACTTTTATAAGTCCCTTATGACTTCTCTTTGCTGTTTAACTTTTCATGCTTCTCTTCATTCTTGTGTTTGAAAGTCAAATTTTCTTTTCAGCTCTGGTCTTTTCATCAAGAATGCTTGAAAGTCCTCTATTTCATTGAAAGACCATTTTTTCCCCTGAAATATTATACTCAGTTTTGCTGGGTAGGTGATTCTTGGTTTTAGTCCTAATTCCTTTGACTTCTGGAATATCCTATTCCATGCCCTGCAATCCCTTAATGTAGAAGCTGCTAGATCTTGTGTTATCCTGATTGTATTTCCACAATACTTGAATTGTTTCTTTCTAGCTGCTTGCAATATTTTCTCCTTGACCTGGGAATTCTGGAATTTGGCCACAATATTCCTAGGAGTTTCTCTTTTTGGATCTTTTTCAGGTGGTGATCGGTGGATTCTTTCAATATTTATTTTGCCTTCTGGTTCTAGAATATCAGGGCAGTTTTCCTTGATAATTTCATGAAAGATGATGTCTAGGCTCTCTTTTTGATCATGGCTTTCAGGTAGGCCCATAATTTTTAAATTGTCTCTCCTGGATCTATTTTCCAGGTCAGTTGTTTTTCCAATGAGATATTTCACATTATCTTCCATTTTTTCATTCTTTTGGTTTTGTTTTGTGATTTCTTGGTTTCTCATAAAGTCATTAGCCTCCATCTGTTCCATTCTAATTTTGAAAGAACTATTTTCTTCAGTGAGCTTTTGAATCTCCTTTTCCATTTGGCTAATTCTGCTTTTGAAAGCATTCTTCTCCTCATTGGCTTCTTGAACCTCCTTTGCCAATTGAGTTAGCCTATTTTTCAGGGTGTTATTTTCTTCCGCATTTTTTTGTGTCTCCTTTAGCAGGGTGCTGATTTGTTGTTCATACTTTGCTTGCAAGTCTTTTATTGCTCTTCCCAGTTTTTCCTCCACCTCTCTAACATGATTTTGAAAATTGTTTGGGCTCTTTATGACCTTTTCCCAGAACTGATCCCATTGAGTGGGCTGGGATGTAGAAGCATTGACTTCTGTGTCTTCCCCTGATGGTGAGCACCGCTCTTCCTCATCAGAAGGGAGGGGAGGAGAAACCTGCTCACCAAGAAAGTAACCCTCAATAGTCTTGGTTTTTTTCCCTTTTCTGGGCATTTTCCCAGCCAGTGACTTGAGCTCTGAATATTCTCCTCACACCCACCTCGCCTCCGGATCCTCCCAGCCCGCGCTTGGGGTCTGAGAATCAAATGCTGCTTCCCAGCCTCAGTGCTTTGAGCGGGGGCAGGGCTGCTATTCAGTGTGAGATTAAGTTCAGGTGCTCAGGTAGGGGCAGGGCCGCCTCACGGGCTCAGTTCCCTCAGGGGGTTTATGCGGAGACCTTCAACAATGGATCCAGGCTCCTGCCTGCTTGGGGAGCCCTGGTCTGCTCCCGCCTCCGCTGTTGCCTTCCAAGGGGGCCTGAGTATGGGGGCACCCCACTCCCCTCTCGACCCACCCAAAGAGACCTTCTCACTGACCCCTGTTACCTGTGGGTGGAGGGACCCACGCGGCTGCTGGAGATCCCGTCCCTGAAGTCCGCTCGGATCTGTTCCTCTCCTTGCTGGGGCCGGTGCAGGGCTGGGCTGGGCTCTGCGTCCGCAGCGTGACGGACCTTTTGCAAGAGGTTTGCAGGTCCCTCTGGAACAGAAATCTTATCCGCTCCACTATTATGTGGCTTCTCCTGCTCCCGAATTTATTGGCGGCTCTTTACTTCGGATATTTCATGGGCTGTGGGTTCGGAGCTAGCGTATTTGTGTGTTTCTACTCCACCATCTTGGCTCCCACAGAACATCTTAATAACTTACTGAAGTAATTTATTGCACAAGTGTCGACTCTTTTTTATCGTAATTTTCTGGTAATCTGATATAGTATCTTGATCTGTTTTTCAGTTGTTTTTCTAATGAGATGTTTTACATTTTCTTCTATTTTTCATTCTTTTTATTTTATTTTATTATTTCTTGATGTTTTTATAAAGCTTCCCCTTGCCCAATTCTAATTTTTAAGGAGCTATTTTCTTTGGTAAGTTTTTGGATCTCTTTTTCTAATTGACTTTCTTTTCACAATTTCCTTGCATTTTTTACATTACTCATTTCTTTTTCCAATTTTTCCTCAACCTCTCTAATTTGATTTTTAAAGTTCCTTTTAAGGTCTTCCAATCACTCTTCCTGGACTTGTGATCACTTTTTTTTTTTTTTAAGCTTTAAAAGTAGCTATCTACAGTCTGGTTTTTTTACTTATTATTAACTGGCCTGTTTCTTGACTGTTAACTTTATGTTAGAGTCAGGCTCTGTTCCTGGGGTGTGGGGGATAAGGTCTCAGGCTTTAGATATTTGTTTTCTGAACCTCTATCTGGAGGCATTGATGAACAATTATTTTTTTTTTAATGTTTTATTTATTTATTTTTTGCCAGGAATTAACCTCCAAGTCACTGGCCACCAGTTTGCAGATTACTCTTTCCTTTTTTGAAAAGCAGAATGACCTCTGACCTTCACTGAACACATAGCAGGGCTTCATTTCTCCAGAATCTTTCAGTGATCCTTGACAACATTTGCCAGTTTTAGTAGGCTGTGATGTAGTTCATCCCAGCTTGGTGACAAAACTCCTCCAGGTGTTCTTTCATTATCTCCTTGCCTCTTTTCTGTTTTAACTCTCCATCAACCTATTTTATTTTGCCTTTCCCAGTTCAAACATTATACTTTAGCTGAGAAAACAAAATTTAGAGAAGAATTGAGTATTTCCGCCATCACCATCGTTCCATCCAGCAGATTCTCCAATCATCCCCTTTTCTTTGATAACTCTTTAGAGCTCTTCTTGCTGTCCTTAGCATGCCCGCCAGCACCACTCACATGCTGTGCCAAGCTTTTGTGCATCCTTGTTTTTATTGCCCGTGGTTGGTTTATCTGTGCATCCACATCAAGTTCTTTTGGCAAGCCCCCCCTTTCTCATCAGAATCCTTTAGAAATTCATGGTTGAGAGCTCCTCATCCCTTGTAGGCTGGCTTCCTGTGAGCCATCTCAGGGCCTGTGTATCTCACACACCCAAGTTCCAGGTCTCCCTCCTGCCGAGGCCCTCCCCCACCTCCCCACTGCTCTGAACCCTAAACCCTTCCCGGCTGCCGCCTCCCCTCTGCCTCCCGGCCTCACCCCTTCCCCCGGGCAGAGCTCCCTCCCGGCTGCCGTTTCCTGTGCTCTCGTCTGCAAGTTGGGCGGAGGGTCCACGCGGTAACCTAGTTTATGCGAAGCTGGGCCAAGCCGGGCTTGCTAACCCCAACGAGCCCCTCGCTGGTGGAATTACTGAGAATTCATCAGCGTCCCAACGTGGGTCAGAGATGGGTAAGAGTTAGGATCCCCCCACGGTGGGGGAGAGGGGGATCATGGAGGACAGACGGAAGACATGGATGCTATTTCTCCCCTCAGAGCATCCCTGTTCCTCACGGGGTCCCCTTGGGCCCCACCCAGGGGATGGTGATGGCTAATGAGACTAGGTAAGTGCAGAGCTGGGCCTCCCCTGCGGACCCCAAATTCCTGCCACACCCAAGGGGAGGGGGCATCCTTGCACTCTTCCCCCAGGGAAGTCCCGCCCCTTTCCCCTGAGGCGCTGTCAGGCGCAAGGCATTGTGGGAGCGATGCAGGGCTGCTGGGAAGGTGGGGACCAAACCTGGTGAGACTAGGGCTTCGTCCGCACCCTCGATGTGGGGAGAGTGGGGTAGGGGCAGGCAGGGGTTGGGGGTGAGCGGCCCCGTGCCCCAGTGCTGGGGGGGGGGGGCAGCTTTCCTCGTGGACCACTTGCTGCGTGTCTGACCCCCCCAAGCCCAGAAGGATCTACCCTGGCTCACCCTGGAGCAGCGGGGTCACCCCTCCCCCACCCGCCCGGTCCCCTGGGGACTGATGCCCCCCCTCCCCCTCGCATCCTCTCTCTCCTTGCTCCCAGTGTCCCAGCGAAACTCATCAATGGTGGAGTGGCAGGGCTGGTGGGGGTGACCTGCGTGTTCCCCATTGACTTGGCCAAGACCCGGCTGCAGAACCAGCATGGGAAGATGGCCTACAAAGGAATGTAGGTGAAGGCTGCAGGGCTGGGCAGGCGCCAGCGGGTGGGGGCGGGACGGGGGGCGGGGGGGACGCCGGCCCTCGCCCGGACCTGCCATCTTGCCAAGGCTCGGACCCTCGGCTTCGGGGCCCAGGCGGGACCGAGAAGAGCGGCCATCCGTGCTGCGGGCTAGAGTGGCAGCGCCGGAGAGAGGGCCTGGGAAACAGGAGATGCCCCTGCCTCTTTCTCTTCTAGGATGGACTGCCTGGTGAAGACCTCGCGCACAGATGGCTTCTTTGGCATGTACAGAGGTGGGCTTCCCTGGGGCCCCCGGGAGTGGCGAGGCCTTTCAGACTCTGCCCTTTGGGGTGGTTCCGCAGCCTGGACCAGAGCTGGAGATGAGGTGTCATCAGCCTCCCTGCCCCTCTGGCGTTAAGTGGGACTAGGCGAAGAGCCCGAGGCCGATTAGGGGACCCCCAGTCTGTCCTTGGTTTTCAGGAAAGGACAAGTAATGCCCCTCTGCTCCACCTTCCCCTCCTTGCGAGAGTAAATGGCGTGCGTGGTTGCTCAGTTGTTTTAGTGGTGTCCAATTCGGTGGGAGTTTTCTTGGCAGAGATACTGGAGTGGTTCATTTCCTTCTCCAGCTCATTTTATAGATAAGGACTGAGGCAAACAGGGTTATGTGACTTCCCCAGAATCAGGCAGCTAAGTGTCTGAGGCCAGATTTGAACTCACAGATTATTGGTCTTCCTGCTCCAGGCCTGGCACTATCCATTGTGCCACCTAGCTGCCCATGGAGTAGTAAACAATTGACAGTAAATGCTGTGGAGATGGTGAGAGCTAAAAGGGCCCTTAAAGACCATAGGATCATAGATAATCTATTTTAACACCACCATTTTGCAGGTCGTGGAAGTATAGATGCCTTAAGCTTAGAAGAGACCTGGAGGTCATTTTCCAGATGTAGAAACTGAGGCTTAGAGGGTTGAAGTGCCATAAACTGATTCCAAAGTGGTGCTGAAAACCTTAATGTATGTTATTAAGGATAACTGACTTTTTAAAAAAATGTAATTTTTAAACTTATGTTGTCAAAAGGCTATTTTTTTTAAAGCCCCCATATATCATTTAAGCAGTTAAAAGGCAAGATATCATTATGGAATGATACATGGTATTAGGATAGGGAAAGAAGTGATTTCACTGTTCTAGGGAATTCCCTCTACCAGTCAGGTCCAGCACCTTCTTTGTACATTCAGAAATGATGTGACATGCCCAGAGTCCCAAGCTAGTAAGTGTTAGAAGTGGAACTTGAACCCAGGTCTTCCCGATTCCAAGGCCAGCTCTCCATCCACTGGCTTAAGGATCAGGAAGCCAGGTTCAAGGTCAGAGGGTATGGCTGCCTCACCATAGTATTGTGAAACTAAATTAATGTAGTCTTTTCAATAGGATATTGATTAGAGTTGGAGCTTAATTTTATAGGGTTTCCCAGAAACTCATCTAAAGGTTTTCAGGAAAATTTTTTAAAAAACATCCCACCCAAGTAAATTAAGAGTCAGTATGGTCGTAGGGTTAGGGAACCTGCAGCCTTAAGGCCACATGTGGCCCTCAGTCTTCAAAGGGGGCCCTTTGACTCCAAACTTCATAGAACTTACTCTGATGTTCAGAATTCAGAATTATGACTTATAACTCAATCTTCCTGGCACTCCTCTTGCATCTTTCCCATCTCTTCCAGGACCTTTTCCTTTCTGATTAAGCAGCTACCTTGGATCTGATCAGCACTGGAAAAATCATGCATTATAGGCAACGTTACACTTCCAGTCTCTTTGGAACTGAGACCAAAATGGGCAAAGAAAGATACTCAGGCATAAAAAAATACAAAATATCTACAAATCCATGGAAAATTAGAGATACTTCCTGTCCTCTAGGGTTTGGTTTATTTTCTAAGAGGCAGAACAGAGGACTTGTAGAAAACAGGTGCAACACTGAATGAATCTGCAAATTAAAAAAAAAAACAAACCCAGGTAATACAGGTATACCAGAACTACCCTAAACTGTTAGTTACTCCCTTTCTAAGAAGCCAATTTCACATAATTAGATAGGTCTCAGATTGATTATGTATATAACCAGATATGCACAGTGGCTTCTTGTATCTTGTTACCTCTGGCACTGTATCAGTCCTTTTATTTTTCTGTATCAATTCCCAGGGGCAGCAGTGAACCTAACCCTAGTCACTCCAGAGAAGGCTATCAAGCTGGCAGCCAATGACTTCTTCAGAGAGCAGCTCTTAGAAGATGGGTAATGGGCAAAACGGTGGCTTGAATAACATGGCTAGAGGGTTAGAGAAGTGTGGGTAGAGACTGGGAATAGGGGAAGGAAGACTGAAGTGAGAAGGCATAATTCTAGGATGTCTACCAGTCTTGAAATTTTTTTCAAACAAACAAAACCTTGTTCTTCCTAGTGATTTGAGTCTCAAACAGGGAACTGTTAATGGTTTCAACTTTTATTTCAAATTCTTTTATCCTAACACCCTAATTTGCCCCCGGGGACTCCTCACCCCCATGGGTTGCTGTTAATTTACTTAGCTGTTGAGTGGCAATCATTGGGAGTACAGCTGAGTAAAAGCATCTTGGCCATTCACTTTAATTTACCCGTCTCAATGGGTGAGGATGGGCATCCATATACGACAAAGGAGTCTGACTGTCCATCTCGTCTCTCTGGGGCTTGTGTCTGGGCTGATCCTGCAGGTCAAAATACATTTTGATAAGGGAGATGCTGGCTGGGTGTGGAGCTGGGGTGTGCCAGGCAGTGGTTACCTCTCCCATGGAAATGCTGAAGATACAGCTGCAGGATGCTGGACGTCTGGGTGAGGCTTATATTGGGTAAAAGACTGGGTTCTTTATGTCCTTTTTACGGGTGAAAAAAGTCTTTCAGCCCATTCAGACATGCAAAGCTAGACTCTCCAATCCTAAGGAAAGGGGGCCAGAAGAAAAAAACCAGGGAAGGACACAGGAAAGCATTTTCTTCTTTGGGAGGTGTGGGGGGGGGGAGACAACGACTGGATCCTCAGGCTAAATACTTAGCCTGACTAGAATTTAGCTAGGTGTTTTTTTTCCTCCCAGGCGAACCTGGGACCAAACCAACCTAACCAAACAAAAATCAAACTTAAGTTCCAAAGTCTCAGAACTTAATGCATATATTATTTATAAGGATTACATTTATAAGGATTAAATACTTTTGCTTCTGTTTACACCTTTATTTTCAAAGCTGATTCACTTGGGGCCTGGTACCTTGAATTCAAACAACCTGTGAATTACAATGTTTTACTAGGAACTCATGATTAAGATAAAACTTGAGAAGCATGGCAAACTCAGTTAACTTTATAATTTTTCTTGATGAATGCTGTGGTCATTACTTGATGTTTCTATCATGTGTATGAAATAGTAAGTGCTTATTATTATTATTAATTTATGTTAATCTCAGGCCCTTCTAAGTGACTGTAGCTTAAAAAATTTGTCAACCTTAATACGGGTGGAATGTAGGTGCCAAAGTGGGAGCTTTCAGATTTCAAGGCAGGAACCTGATCTAGACATAATCTGGAAAAGGTGGCACACAGTGAAATCCCCTAAATTGTAGGTGACAGTGCTTATAGGTAAGAGTGTCTAACTGTCGGGGATAAACTATACAGAATATTAGCAAATTAATTTCAATGGGCAAACGGTGTATTAGGGGAAATTATCCAAACTACTTCTATCCAAGCTATGCTCTAAATTATTATTTATGACTTAGGAATGTATCCTGGGGTGGCACCGTCAACTGACGATTTCCATGAAACTTTCAACTTAGTGTGCTGTTCTTGTAGCTAAAAAGACCAGCAAGCATTGCAAGTGAAAGATATTAGAAACAATCCAAAACATCTGGAATACAGTGGGTTAAGAGGACCATTGAAGAGGTCAGTGGGATAGAGGGATGAAAGATAATGAGTGTCTTTTAAAAATGGGACTTTTTAGTATGGAAAGATGAAGGTGGAGAGTTTTAGAATAAAAGGAAATGCTACTTCAGAAATAGTAAATGTATGAAAATTATACAGATTAAAAAAAGACGAATGAATGATTGCATTTAAGGAACACATAGGATATACTCCTATCCCTTTAACATCAGTCACAAAAGGGCTTTCCAGTGCTCTTTTTTGGAAAATTTCTGTCAAATACGGAATACTTGGTTCAGTGATTCTTCTATGTAGCTCACTCTTACTCCCTTACCACCACTAAGAAGCTTGGGAGGGTTGAGTGTGCATAGAAGGGGAAGTCAGGCAGGGAAGAAAAGGAAGCCTGCCTGCTTTTCCCATCTTTTCCAGTTGGCCAGCAGCACAGGACATGTAAGGCAGCAGCATCCCCTGTCAGACCCTACACCACAGACTCCACCCCTAAGCGTCCTTCTGCCACGGTCATCGCCTGGGAACTCTTTCGTACTCGAGGCCTGAGTGGCCTTTACAGGGGCTTTGGTGCTACTCTGCTGAGGTAAAGGTTGAAGTTGTGTTCTAGTTTGGAAATAGGTTTCAGGCTCGATTTCCCAGCAATAGAACTGATCAGAGAGGGATAGGATCATTCAAAGGCATCTTTGGTAGGCCACATCAAATGTTTCCCTTACCCCCAGTTCCACCTTGGGATAGCTGACTGTTCTCATGCTCCATTTGTTTGCTAAGGGTGGATTTTGTCAAGATCCTACCGCAGGGCCCCAAGAAAATTGAAAGAACCTCTGCCTACTGACTGGGCCTACATGTTGCTAGGATATTGGTCTTTTGGTTTGTGGTATAAGCAATTTCCCCTCCTCTCCTACAGGGATATTCCTTTCTCCGTCATCTATTTTCCCTTTTTTGCCAACCTCAACCATCTGGGGATCAATGAAGCTACTGGGAAGGCCCCTTTTGCCCACTCATTTGCATCTGGTTGTTTAGCAGGTTCTCTGGCTGCTACTGCAGTGACACCCTTTGATGGTAAGAGTCTGGGTTAAACTGGTGACTTAAGAGACAGGAGTAGATCTGTTTGGGGTGAAGGCTAAGTCAACTTTAAGGTACGTTTTAAAAATGTTTTTAGGGTAACAGTCTAATTATGAAGCATCAGATTAGGAGAAAGTTACAATAAAAACTAGAGTAATAGGGAACTTAATATACATAGATTTAGTTCTTCCCTAACTAAAGAGCTGTGTTTTATTTTCAGCCAGTGACAGGTCCTTTTCTGCCTTGGTTTCACCAACTTGTTACCTCCCAGGAGACTAGTCTAGACCAGGGAAAAAATAACCTGACAATTCAATTTTTATTTCTGGTTAATGTAACAAGCAAAATAATGGGCTTCCAGCAGTGCCTCCTTCGGCTTTAGGGCTGTGGCTAGTTATGTCTCTTCTGAGGAAATGCCTTGGGTCAACTGTCATGATTTCTTTCTTGTTTGCTGGAGCATGGAATCAGGAAAACCCAACAACTTAAGACATCAGAGGCAGGAAGTTTGTGACTTCTTTTTCTACTTGTTTTAGTTGTGAAAACACGAATTCAAACTCTCAAGAAAGGTGTGGGGGACGAAGTCTATGATGGGATTATAGACTGTGCCAGGTGAGGACTGTTTTCTGTAATTTGACTGTAATTAATTTATAAATTGCAGATTCTAATTTTTGCACATCTTATCCCCAGTAGTTCCTACCCCCAAGGAGGCAGTTTGATAATCTGTCACTTTTTCATTGTTGTTTCCCTGGTACCTAGCACAGTGCCTTACAAATAATAGGTACTGCTTAAACATTTAACTGAACATATAGTGTTCTCAAAAGAACCAGCCTAGAGAACATTAACTGCTTTGCCCTCTTAAGCCTTAGCATTTCCTCATTCCCTCCCATCTGAATAATCTTGTCTTATTAAAAAAGCTGGGACCTACCCATTCTACTTCTTCCTTACAACTCCACGGGAGGAAAACAACTATTTTTGCTCCCTTTGACTGCTAAAGTGGGAAGCTCCTTTTAGCTAGTTTCCTCTGACTACCCAGAGCATAACTGCTGTATCACTCATTAGCCTATGGAAAAACATTTCCTAGTTAAGCTCCTCCTAACCCAAGAAACAGTAATATAGGGATAGAATGCACTGCATTCTGCTTGTATTAGGTTGTACTTTTGCTCTTCAGCTGACCAGGATCTTTTTTCTCTCCAGGAAAATCTGGACTCATGAGGGACCTGCTGCCTTTATGAAAGGGGCTGGTTGCCGGGCCCTAGTCATAGCCCCTCTCTTTGGTATTGCACAAGGCGTATATTACCTCGGAATTGGGGAAGCCATCCTAACAGTTTTCTTTAGATCGAGCTAAAAAAGGACTCTCCAGCAAATACAACAATACTTCTTTTAATTTAATAGTTGATAAACACTGAAAAATGGACCTGGTCACATTAATTGCTAGTTATGAAGCCAGGAATTAATTTCAGACATTGGGGAAAAGAAAAATCAGAAGCTTAAGAGATAATTATGGAAACCTTTGTAACTAACCATACCAACTCCAGACCATGACCAGTTCCAGGATCAGGGTGACTAGAGATGAGCATTCTCTGGGGAAAAGTCAGTTCAGCTATATGCATGACGACCCTTAAAGTAGTTACTGAGATCAAGTCTCAACACTTGATTATTAATATTAGAGGAAAAAAAAGATTGCTTAAGATCTCATTCTATGAAAAGCTTGAGAGAGAATTAAACAAAGCTTGAATGAATACTGGCTTGCTTTTTTTTTTTTCAAGCCAACAATCCTTGTATCTTATCTGAACAAAATAAATATTAAAACAAGCAATGAACAAATTATTGTTACCAGTTTCTTTATATCGTTAATTTTTTTTATCAATGAATGAGCGTTGCATTGGATTAAGTTCTTCTACAATCAATGGGGAGAGCTTGGTGAAGTCATTTAGCCTTACTTTAGTCATAGTTGTTCAGAATTCTCTAAGTCTGCTATGAGAAAAAAAAGTGAGCTTACAAATGTTTTCATTTCCCAAGAAGAAAGGACTACAAAAGCCAAGTCTTTCCTATACATCCCAAGACTACCGTAGCAAGAGAAAGATTGTTGAGGATTGTGCTAATAACGTGGCTATATGCTCTTGAATGCAAATCCACCCTAACTCACAATTGTAGCCAAAACGGATAAAAATACTTTCCTACCCAATGTCTTAGAATCCTAAATGGGAAGTACCATTATTACTATGGCATATGAGATGAGAGAGTAAGACACAGACCTGGTACAGACATGTAGGTAGTAGGTAGAAAGCTATTCTTTCCTAGATAACACCCCAAACATTTCACCTCATCTCTCAAATCTGTGAATGTCCTGAAAAAGAGATTATTGTAGCTTGATCCACATATTTTTTATTTTAATAAATAAAGCATATTCATAGTTTGGGTTTTTGAATCACAGATATAACTGAGGAAAGCCTCTAAGCCCAAATCATTAGCAGGGGTAATACTATTAATGCTGGAGTGAATACATGCTCCTTATGCACATTAAAGTAACCTATAGAAATAAAATACAAAGAGGCTATAATATACCTCACATACACAGTTCACTCCAATCTAAGGCAGATCACAGAAGGATTCTCAGTGAAAATCATGCAACTGCTATGTATTCCCCTTGTCCCTAGAATGTAGAGATCAGAACTTAGTCACTTCTACATGAGCTAGGTTACTTTGACAGTTTAAGTCCATAAATCCTCTCTCAAAGTTAACATTTAGGCTGATGGCATTCTACACAAAGGCTACTCCACTGGAAGAACATAGGACGATGTCAGAGCATCAGAAAGGAGAACATTGATAGTTGTTTCTTCAATTTTAGACACACACAACTCAACAATACAGCAGATGGAATGGATCCCACCTCATCAGAGGCTTAGTCCAAAAATTTCCTGTTGGCATTAGCACCAAACAAGGCCCCACGGACTTCTGGCATCATCTGCAAAGAGAAAGAATAGGTTTTTTTCCCCTTTAATGGTCAGGTCCAGTTGGTTAATTCACACACCATTCAGTAACTACTTTTTTTTTTCAATGCCTACCATACAACTGGTGGATAGCTTGGTGGTACAGTGTCCTGCCTGGAGTCATAAAGACATCTTTGTGAGTTCAAGTCTGTCCTCAGATACTTACTGTGTGACCTTGGGTAAGTCACTTAACCCTGTTTGCCTATTTCCTTATCTGTAAAATGAGATGAAGAACTCTACTATCTTTGTCAAGAAAACTCCAAATGGGTTTTCAAAGAGTTAGACACAACTGAAATGAGTGAACAAGCCAGGCAAACAAATGTGCCAGACATACATTAGGGATATAATGACAGAAATCATGCCCTTAAGGGCTTTACATTATGCTGACAGGAAAATATATTCACATATAAATAAATACAAAGTAGTTTTAGATGGAAAGGGGGCAGCTAGGAGGCACCGTGGATAAAGCAATGAATTTAGATTTAGATCTCTGTGAGGTCAAATTTGGCCTCAGACACTAAGTTGTATGACCCTGGGCAAGTCACTTAACCCTGGTTTGCCTCAGTTTCCTTACCTGCAAAATCAGCTGGAAAAGACTATTTTTGTTAATTTTAGGTGGCTGGGAAGGAAAGGTGCAGCTCAAGAAAAGCTTCTTTTAGAAAATGGCACTTCAGTCATGCTTTGAAGGAAGATTCTAAGAAGGATATGAATCGAATGCATTTCAGCCATGGGGATGAAAGTATACATAGGAAGATATGTATAATAAGCTTAAAAAGATAGGTTAGAGGTATACTCTGAAGGGCTTTAAATGTTGGGGAGTTTGCATTTTATCCTGTGGTAATGGAGAACCACTGGAAATTTCCACAAGAGTGACCATGATGAAACTTGTTTTAGGAATATCATTTTGGCAGCTGCCCTGAATAATCCAAGCCATCTGGTTTATAAGCTATACCACTGGGTTCAAAGAGAAGGTACTACAATTTGAAGAGGGACAAATATCCTGATTTTCAAAAACTATGCCAAATATAGCTAGTGAACTTGATTTCACTTGGCAAACATTTAGAAAAAGAGGCAGTGATTACAAAGAGTCAGCCTGGGTTTCTTGTGGGCCCACCTAGAAGGAATGGGCTATCCCAGCCTAGCCCTAGAATTCATGTCTCAGCCCAATGAGAGCAAGGCTTCATTCCATGGATCTTCTGTGGGTAACAGAGGGGAGATGAGGAAAAGATTGGGGGATTCTTTGACATACTGAGACAGTTATTCCCATTCCAAGGATAATACCACCCTTTGGTTACTATAATTCCCAAAATGCACCAAAACGAGCAGGCATACTTATAAGGCCCATGGCCAATTCAAACTATACATGAGTTGTTCTTGCCATAGTGCGATCATTCTTACTGAAAATGAACTGTTCCTAAACCAGAAAGTTACTTCTTCCCCCACCCCCACCGCCCCAAAAAATATTCTAAAAGAAACTAAAGAATCAAAAATTTCTGCCAGTATGGCTCCTTCAAAAACACATCATGCCAAACTAACCTCATTTCCTTTTTTGAAAGGATTACAAAACTAGATGAGAGGAATGCTGGACATAGTTTACTTAGAGCTTAGCAAAACTTCTGATAAAGTATCTCAACCTATTGGATGAGGAGATGGAAAGACTCGGTTTAGATAACATAACCAGATGGATTTGAGACCAGTTGGATTGTCAGATTAAAAGATTCAATGTAAACATTATCAACTTTCTCCAGGGAAGTACTTAAAGGATTTGTTCTTGGTACTGATGGGGGAAAGCATGATCTTGGGGTTAAAGTGGACTGTAAGCTCAATATGAATCAGGGGTGTGATGTGGCAGGCAAAAACGCTAATGAGATCTTGTGCTACACTGAAGGGTATAACTTCAAGGAATAAGGTGACAGTCTGAACCAGGGGAAATGACTGTCAAAGACACACATTTATTTGATGTTAGGGAAAACTTCCTAACAATTAGATCTACACAAAATTAGAATAGTGATGGTTAAGGTCCCTGTCTTCAATCAGTGGCTGGATGATCATTTGTCAAATAGTGTGGCTAGACTAGATAGTCAAAGTTAAGTTTTTTCCAACTCTCAAATTATTATTTTCCCCCTAAACTGTTATTTAGGTCTTCCACACATCGTAATTCAGCTAAGTGTATTAAGTATCCATCAAGATTTCATTTGAAAAATCTGTACTATTCTCCTACGAGGAAATTTTCCTGTTGTAGGCCTGGGTCATCTTACAAATCCTTATAAGTGTAAGAAGGTTTCACATGCAGGTTAATAGAAGTATAAATGATAAAATATCCCCAACATTGTTGGTTACTCCATTAAGTCCTTCTGAGAAACTTTTAGAGAAGCACTTCAGTTGTCAAAGGATTAGACTCATTTTCTTGCTCTTGCTTTCTTGATCTTACCACACAATAAATCTTTCTGCTTCTATCTTCTCCTCCTCCCCAAGTCATCCTTCATGCCATCTTCCTTATCTAAACACCTGGAGGGCAGGGACAGTATCATTTTTATCTTTGAATTCCCAGGTTTGGTTGGCTGGCTGGTTGCTGTCCTTTGTTCTCAAAGAAGACCAAAATGACATCATTATGTTAAGAGTCAAGTTACAATGTGTCTGACTGTGGGTGATCAGACCAATAGGAGCTTGGAATGCTCTAACACAGGTCAGGCACAAATAGTTCCTGTGAATATTTGGGGTGGATTCTTTGCCCACCTCATAATTCTTTTGAGCTACTTCAATTCTGTTTTGCTCACAGAGCATGGCATCTTCTTTGATGAGGGCATGTCATGCTGGGCAGTCCTGTGCCAGTATCTCCCACATCACACAATTTATTACAAAGTTCTTAAGAGAGACCATGTTTTCAGACATGTTGCCCAGATTTAGTAAGTGCTTTGCAAATATCTGTTAGGTTGAATGGAAATGATCTGGTCATCTGGAGCTACTCCCTAATGCAGTACTCTAGCATAGAGAGTAAAACATGTATTTGACTGTGGAGAGCAACTTGCATTCCTGGATGAGGAAGAAACAGGCCTTTGCCACTACTACAAAATGCAGAGTATTCAGGAGCACAGACATGTTCCCAGCTGGTTTTGTGGTGATCAATCAAGCCTGAAGGCTCTGGCCCTGCACTCACTTTGTAAAAACTGATTTTTGGGAAACAGATACTTGGCAAATAACTCACTCTTTTACCTCAAAGTGCACTGCTCAAAACTCCCTAATAATATGACTGCAGAAGCTTCTTTTAAAGGAATATTTACTTTATTTCCTTTCATTCCTACAAGAGGGGGACTTTGATTACCATTTGCTACAGAGTAAAACATTATGTATAAATAGAGCTCCAAAGAGTTCCTATTCTGACCGCAAATCCTGTTTTATGTGAAAAGTATCACCTCAATACATATGACCCAGTGCCTGTAACTATAACTATTGTCCTCAAAATCACTGATCCTGATCACTACCTAGATACAGCTCCAGAGACCCTTCTATGCTGACCTTTTCTAGAAACAAAGTGACAAAAACCCAAATATCAGTGTTACTCATTTTTGGACAAGTTGAGGATATTTATTCTCTATACCTCTCCCCACAAAGCTTACATTTGATAAATAGGGAAAGTGAACATCAGTGATTACTACTCACCTGTTGGGCTATAAGATCCAGTCTACTTTCTAGGGTATTAGAAACTTTTATTTTACGATCCCCATTATAAATCTCAACACCTCCAGCTCTGGAAAAAAGTAATAATTTTCAGGTTAAGAGTATCTTTGACAAGGCAGTATCTCAACATAAAATACCAGCAGTTTAAGAGAATCTTGCTCCTCAAAGCAACAAATAACATAATAAATTAGTGCAGAAAAGCACACAACGTGTATAAAATTACAGTACAGGTAGTATTTCACTTGATAATGTAATACTTGATTCAGTCAAAACACTGTCATCTATTGCCAAATAAGCAGAATAGGGAGAGCACTGGTGGTTCTACTGCAATGGAACAATGAGTCCTGACTTAAAATCCACTTCCTCCCCTAACATTCCACTGTGATGGCTCTGAAACCCTTAGGACCTCAGTTCCTCCCCACATAGGCTGGAGGTCAAATCTTGTTATAAGGAAACCCAAGGGAAAAAATTCTTTTGGTGCACAAAAATCTTTAGCATCAAATAGCAGTTGGGACATGGAAATTTTTCTTTTATAAGCATTTATTTTGTAATTATGTTTTAATGGAATTTAATCTAAATATTAATGTCTAATCTATTAAATTAAAATTTAAAATTTAAGTATTAAATGTTTGTTTTTTTGTAATTGTTTTCTAATTATTTATTTCATCTGCATTTGGTCTCCCCGATCAGACAGATTCCCTGAGAATGAAGGATACATCTTCTCTACTTTTACTGCTTGCTCCATCATGTACAATGAAGGGCTCTCAACTGTAATCGCAGAGACAGCTCTAACAAAGATTATGGAATGCATTTAAGTCCCCAAGACCTGCTTTATAGCAGTGGGAATCACAAAGGGGACAACACCCCAAGAATGTCCTTGCCATATCCTATACTACACAAAGGCACATCTTGTGGTCCATTCCAACTGGTTGATGGCAAAAATAGCCACCACAGTGACCTGAATGTCTTTTATGATATACTGCAAGGGTAGAGATTACATTATTTCTTTTTTTATTCCTTTGAGCACCTAGCATTCAGCATACAGTAGCCACTTGATTTCTACTTCTGCCTGGAACTGTGTTTGGGGCACATGACACTAGACTTTTGGGACATCTCTCCATGAACAAGGGATAAGAATATAAAAAAGCACAAAAAGAAAAGCCAGAGCCTTGTAAATCAATGTTAGTTGTAAGTTCATTGTCCAGTTCTACCATGGAATTTTTAATGTGAGGTGCAGCTCAAAGTGGCTAAGAGAAATTATACCACGATAAATGTCAAGCTAAAGGACGCATCTTTAGTCCCTAAAAACCAATAATATTGCTCTTTACATTTCTTCTGGCAAGTATGCCTCCTGATCAACTTGAACATCAACATCTTTTGTAGTAGCAATCTTGTACATAGGGATCGCTTTTTGCACTGCAGCCTGGAAAACAAAAGACAATACTGATCAAAGGTTTTGGCAGCAACTTCACAGCATACCACAAATAAGAAAACATATATGAATGTTCACTGTGATTGTAAAGTGCTTAAAATAAATGCTACTGCTGTTAGACATCAAAAACTCAACGAAGTGTCAGAAGCGCAGTGAGAACACAGTGAGAAATCTCTCCATTTTCTTTAAGAACTGAGTACTGTACTAGGTTAAAGGTGCCAAATTTTATCATTCTACTTTTTGTATCTGCAATTTCAGTTATTAATTACAGAATACTGATATGAATTATTGCAATATATTTTTACTAATTTTATATTTATCTACTTTCTGGGGAAAAGAAGGTACTAAAGGGTGGAAGATCAATGTGCAGTTAGATTTTTTAGGACCACTCCACTGAAGTGCACCAAAATAGTTTAGAGAATATGTTTTGCCAATAAACCTTTATATTTTTAACTGTCTGCTTTGCATGAGTGAGCCCTCTTATATAAAGATTTTTTTTGAATTTCATATTTTTCTGTAACAGACTGACTCAATCCCACTGCTAAATTAAACCCATCTTAGAGGACTAGTCACTGATAAAAACTGGATGCTCTTAGTAAATATAAATACTGCCTACATGTCATGTTTCAACTCCCCTGATTCAGGGTAGCCAGAAATCCCAACAATTCCCTCTTAAAGAACGTAAGTTTTCAAAGGCCTCATTTCTAAAACATATAGAGAACTGAATCAAATGTACAAGAATACAAGTCATTCCCCAACTGATAAATGGTCAAAGGATATGAACAGGCAGTTTTCAAAGGAAGAAATTAAAGCCATTTATAGTCATATGAAAAAAATGCTCTAAATCACTATTGATTAGAGATCCAAATCAAAACAACTCTGAGGTACCATACCACATCACACCTATCAGACTGGCTAACACGACAAAACAAGAAGATGATAAATGTTGGAGAAGATGTGGGACAGTTAGAACATTAATTCATTGTTGGTGGAGCTGTGAGCTGATCCAACCATTCTGGAGAGCAATTTGGAATTATGCTCAAAGGGCTACAAAAATGTGTTACCTTGACTCAGCAATACTGCTTCTAGGACCGTATCCCCAAGAGATCATAAAAATGGGAAAGGGTTCCACATGTACAAAAATATAGCAGCACTCTTTGTGGTGGTCAAATCAAGGGGATGCCCATCAATTGGGGAATGGCTGAATAAATTGTAGTATATGAATGTAATGGAATACTATTGTGCTATAAGAAATGATGAACAGGAAGACTTCAGAGAGGCCTGGAAAGACTTATAAGAACTGATGCTAAGTGAAAGGAGCAGAACCAGGAGAACTTTGTGCACAGCAACAACCACAGTGTACGAGGAATTTTTCTGGTAGACTTCGCCCTACACAGCAACACAAGAACCTAACAAAATTCCCAATGCCGTCCACATCCAGAGAAAGAACTATGGAATTGGATCACAGAGTGAAGCAGACCATTTTTTTCTTGTTTAAAGTTTTGTTTTCATGGTTTCTCCCATTCATTTTAATTCTTCTATGCAACATGACTAAGGTGAAAATGTATTTAATAGGAATGTATGTGTAGAACCTATGTAAGATTGCATGCTTTCTTGGGGAGGAAGGGGGGAAAAATCCAAGATATATGGAAGTGATTGTAAAAAACTGAAAATAAATTATTTGAAGTGATTGTTAAAAACTGAAAACAAATTATTTAATAAAAAGTTTTCTTCTCCTATAAACATCATATTCTTTACCTTGACCAAAGGGAGATCCTCTTTTTTGCAACGGACAATCATTCGTGGCTCCAGCAATTGGTATAAACCCTATGCAAAATAAGAATAGATAGAACTGGCAGAAAATACAAATTAAAATCTTAAGAAAAAAAGCAAGAGAAGAAACATTTTCTGGCACTTATTTCATACAGCTTAGGAAAAAAGATAGTGAGTTTCCAAAAAATAACAGTATTTACATAAACAATAAAAGTGAAGTTAATGATTTCAAATGGTAACATAAAAATGCAGATATGAGATTCAGGTTAAAACAAAATCTAGTTTTTGTTTTTTATTGGCTACAAAGAAAGCATAATTCTTACTGTAATTAAGATACCAGGAGACAGTGTAATTAACATAATTACATGATACGGTGTCAGACAATGAATAAGCACTGAGATTCTTCAGTCAAACTGTCAAGAGTCAATTTATAGTAAGGATCTGTGATACAAACTGGAAGCTAGAACCTGAGTGTTCCAAGTAAACTTTACTTGAATTACTCAGGATAAATTTGTAGAAAAGTGCTATCAGGACCATTTTATTAAGGCTAGGTAACAGATTTCCATACTAGACAAGGAAAAGAGAAAAGAATTAAAGGAAAGCTTTATTAAAGGAAAACTGATGGATATGAGAAGATTTCATGATTAGTAAGTTCCAATACTAAAGGCAGTACTTAGTAAAAAAAAAAAAAGTTCTAGGAAATGTTTATTAGAAAGGGTGGGGCCTCTAGCCATATTTTATAGTATGCAAAATTACCTGAAGGACCAGACCATCCAAAAGCACCTGATACCTGGTTGTATCTTTCACTACCTTGGAGAGTCTCTGCTTTGCTTCATTTAATAAGTCCTAAAGAGAAAGGATAAAGGAAAGCAGAAAGTCATTTTCAAATCCTGCCAAAAGACTCCACATGCCTGAAGGTTAGGCTGCTAGGTGGCATAGTGGATAGAATGCTGGCCCTGGAGTCATGAGAGTTCAAATCTGGCCTCAGACACTTAATAACTGTGTGAGCCTGAGCCAATCACTTAACACTATTTACCGGTTTCCTCATCTGTAAAATGAGTTGAAGAAGGAAATGGAAAACAACTCCAGTATCTTTGCCAAGAAACCTCAAATGGGGTTATGGAAAGGTGGACATGACTAAAAGGACTCAATAACAATTCCCAATCCTTTTTTAAAGAATACTTTTTCATTTTTTAATAACTTTTTAAAAAATTTCTTCCTCCTACTGTCCCATTGCATAAATTGTTCTTACTTCAACTTTTCACCTTTAATTAGTTCAAAAAGGTCTGTCTAGTTTCCAGATAACACAATAATAGTTCATTATGTTTATATATCATGATCTGTTTAGTCATTCTCCAAATAGGAAGCCCTCTTCATTTTCAATTTTTGGTTACCAAAAAAGGAGTTGCTATAAATATCTTTGTACATACTCCTCTTTCTTTCATTGGGTTAGTAGGGTCATAGCTGGGTCAAAAGATATATATAAAATTTGTTAACTTTATGGGGCATAGCTCCAAATTGGCTGGACCAATTCACAGCTCCACCAACAGTAAACTAGTGTACCTTTCTTTTTCTCATACCCCTAACATTTGTCATTTTCCACTTTTGTCACCTTTGCCAGTGTCATAAGTAGGTATGAGGCAGATTCTTAAAAGTTGCTTTAATTTGGATTTTTATAATCATTAGTGACAGTATTTTTTTCATGATTATTGATAGCTTGGATTTTTTTCTTTGAAAACTGTTCACAATTTTATCACGGTCTTCCTGTATCTAAAAAATCTGAAAGGCAAAGTCTTCCTTATTCCTCTGATTTGTTCCTGTATCCATTTTAGAGCTTATCTTATGGTATGTATGTATGTATGCATAAGGAGTTGGTCTAAATCCAATTTATGCTAGACTGCTTGTCCAGTTTTCCTAGCAGTTGCTCTCCTGAGTAACTATAATTGTCAGGTTTGTCAAACACTATGCTATTGTGTTTGATTCCGTATGTTGTATACCTAAACTGTTCCACTAATCACCTCCCTTTTTTGAAACAGTATCAAATCATTTTTAATTACTGTTTTATAGACATCTGGTACTGATCTACTTCCTTTCCATAACTTTTCATTATTAACTTTGAGATTCTTGGAATTTTGTTCTTCCATATGAATTTTATTTTTTCTGGCTCTATAAAATATTCTTTTGGGAATTTAGGTAGTAGCATTGTTATTTTTATTATATTGGCTTGACCTACACATGAGGAATTACTATTTCCCCAATTACACATGTTTGCCTTTAATTTTGCAATGAGTGTTTTATGGTTAAATTCATATAATACCTGAATTAATCTTGGTAAATACATTCCCAAACACTTTACAGGTTGTTGTTATTTTAAATGGAATTTCTCCTTCTGTCTATTCCTGCTGGGTTTTGTTGGTTACATATAGGAATGCAAATATTTTATGTGTATTTATCTTGTATCTTACAACAGTTAAAATTTCTATTCATTTTTAGTTGATTTTAGAGCTCTTTTCAATAGATCATCTCAATTCAGTTTATTTTTTGCCTATGCTTATTCTCAATTTATTTTTCTTGTTTTGTTGCTAGAGCTAGCATTTCTAGCACTATGTTAATTAGTAGTGGTGATAATACTTACTGGAGAGCCCTAATTTTACTCTATTACATATAATTTTTGTTCTTAGATTTAAATATTATTTACTATAATAAGAAAAGATCTTATTATTCCTGTGAGCTCTAAAAATCAATGGCGAATTTTGTCAAAAGCCTTTTCACTATTGATTGGCATAATCATGTTTGTTTGTTTGTTTTAATTGTTTGCTATATTCTTCCTTATACTGAACCAACTGGGCAGAGAAATCTTGGTGTAAACCAAACCTGGTCATAGTGAATAATCTTTCTAATATGTTGTCACAGCTTACTTACTAATATTTTATCTGAAAATTTCTACATCAAATGTTCTTTGGGAATACTGGTCTGCAGTTTCTTTACTATGCTTCCATAATGACATAACAGAAAGAGATTGGAAGTATGACTTACTTTCTTATTACCGTAAACAGCTTATATAATATTGGAATCAATTGTTCTTTGAATGTTTGATACTCACTTATAAATCCATCTGTTCCTGGTTTTCTTCTTCGGGAGTTCATTTATGGCTTATTCAATTTCTTTTGGGTTATTTAAATAGTATATTTCTTTTGTTGAATATTTTATATTTTTGTTAGTATTTATCCATTTTCTTGAAATTATTAGCTTTCACAGTAGGGCAAAATAATTTCTCATTATTTCCTCTTCAATTGTTCTAAGTTCTCTTTTTTGATATGAAAATTTTGGCTTCCTTCTTTTTTTACCATCAGGTTGGATAACTGCTTATCTATTTTATTAGTGTTTCTCCCCGCCCCCCCCAAAAGCCCAACAGATTCTAGATTTATCAATTCAATGGACTTTTTGCTTTCAGTTTTATTAAACTCTTTAACTTTCAGATTTTTCTACTTTGTTATTCAGTTGACGATTTTCTGACATTATTCAAGTTTTTCTTTTTTAATTTCACACCCAAGTCATTTTTCTTTCCCTTTTTTGATACAAACTTTAGATATATTTTCTTCTAAAAAAATGCCTTTGCTGCATAAATTTAATGTTTCAATGTCATATTATTTAATGAAATTTTCTGTTGTTTGTATACTTTTTTCTTTGATCCACTTGTTCTTAGAATTATAGACTCCAATTTCTTCTTACTTCTTTAAGGGCCTTTTATTGAATATAATTTTACTGACAAAATATGAAGGCTTTAGTATTTCTGCTTTTCTATGTTTTTCATGAGGTCTTTATGGGGCAGCTAGATAGCACAGTAGATAGAGTGCTGCGCCTGGAATCCTTGAGTTCAAATTTGGCCTCAAGACACTTACTAGCTGGGTGAGGCTAGGCAAATCATTTAACTTTATCTGCCTCAGTGTCCTCATCTGCGAAGTGAACTGGAGAAGGAAATGGCAAACTACTCCCATATCTTTGCCAAGAAAATCCCAAATGGAGTCAGTCATGAAGAGTTGGACACCACTGAACAACAACAAAACCATCTGGAAAGTCACTCAAATTCTGTAACGGCAGAAACCTAAACTCTTCCTTCTTCCTCATTCTCCACAGTCAATCAGTTGTCAAATGACTACATTATTACTCTTCTGAACAAGAATCTTCAGTAGGTCCCTTATTGCCTCTAAGATAAAAATACAGATTCCTCAGTTGGGCTTTTAAAGCCCTTCTTAATTAGGATACAAGGAATATTCCCCTATTTGTTTCCTATACAGCTCTTCTGACATTCCAGCCTACTTGCTGTTAATGGGATTTGACATTTTACCCATCACTGCCATGCCTTTGTACAAACTATCATTAACGCTTAGAAAGTACTTTGTCTTCTCCCTTACTTCAAAGAACCTCCCCCTACTTGCCACATCCTACAGTAATGTCCTCTTCTCAAATTTTCTTGTATTACATTTACTTGTCTGTATCCTCATAGTAGGATGTAAGCTGCTTAAGAGATAGTTTTCATTTTTATTTTTATATTTCCAGCAACTAGGAGAGTACTTTCTGCATAGCAACTTAATAAATGCTTGTTGAATTGAATTAAAACTACTATGTCCCACAGCAGTTTGTTCCACTTTGGGAGAGTTCTGATCATACATAAGACTTCCTGGTAAAGCAAAATTTTATCTCTTCAACTTCTACCCACTGCTTAGTTTTACCCTCTAGGGGCAAGTAGAACAAGTATAACCACTTCCAAATGACGGTGCTTCATTAAGCTCTCTCTCCCACCTTCATTTCCCCTACCCCAAAGGCTTCTCTTCCTCAAATCACCCTCTCCCTTCCCCCTAGCTCTACTGACATCCTCCCATGGTATTACCAATTTACTTCCTAACACATGGAAACCAGAACTGAACACAATACACCAGATGTTCAAGGCAGAGTACAGTAAGACTACCATTTCCCTCATTTCTGGACACTAACTTTTTTTTTTAATTAAGAACTTAAAAATGACAAACATTTCCATACACAGAGAGCAGGAAATGAGGTTTGCATAAAACAATGAGTTTCTATTACATACATCTTGCTATTTTTTAAAGTACATTTTTCCAAGGCAATTCTAAAGGACTCATGATGGAAAATGCAATCCATATCCGGAGAAAAAACTGATGGAGTCTGACTGCAGATTGAAGCATTCTTTTATCCCTTCTTTTATCTTTTTTGTGACTTTTTCCTTTTCGTTCGTTTCTTCTTTCACAACATGACAAATAGGGCAATATGTTTTACATGACTGCACATATATAACCTATTTAAAATTTTTACATTTTTAGGGAGAGGAGTGAGGGAGAAAATTTGGAACTCAAAATTTTAAGAAAATGAATCTTAGTAATTGTCTTTATATGTACTTGAAAAAATAAAATATTATTTTTAAAAAAGAAAGCTACTATTTCAGCATACAAAAGTATGTTTTTTAAAAGCATATTTTAAATTTAAGACAATAGTACCAGCACTGTCCAGATTGTCTTGAGTTCCATTCTGAAGTTCCTTCTACTTTTTTCTGTGTATTTAAGGCTTCACTGGTATTTTTTTCTTTTCTTTGCATCATAATTACTACCTACTCCTTTATCTCACAAATCTCTCCCCTCAAAATAAAAGCCCTCCCTAAAGTACAATCAAGTAAAACAAATTCACAAACTGATTACATCTGAGAGTATATTGTTTTGCACCTATAGTCAACTACTTCCTTGTCAAGAAACGAGGAACATGTTTTACCCTTTAGAATAGACACTGGCTACTGAACTGATCCAAATTCTTACATCTTTTTAGTTATTTTTCTTTACATTATTTTATATATTGTTCTTGAGGTTATGTTCATTTCATTCTTCATTGATTAATCACCATCCCTTTTGTCATTTCTTACCACACAATAATAATATTCCACTACATTCATATATACAACTTGCTGAATCATCCACCAATTGACATGATACTCGCTTCATTGTCAGTTCTCTGCTCCCTCTTCATGCCTTCCTCCTGCTTTCCTTCCAGAACCAGCTAAAATTCCATCTTCTAAAAGCCTTTCCCGATTCCCCCTCAAGAATCATACCTTTCCTCTGTTGATTATCTTCCATTTATCATCTATATATCTTATTTGCAAATAGTTGTTTGTATTTTGTTTCCACTATTAGACTGTTATAGGACAGCAGGAACTGTCTTTTGTCTTTCTTCATATTCTTATCAAATAACACAGTGCTGGACACACTGTAAGCACTTATGACAAAAGATGGGAAAGGCTAATGCTGGAGGGATAGGCATACTGGTGCATTGTTAGTAGAATACACACATCCGTCCATCCATACATTAATACGTACAACACACATACCCTCCCTTTTCTTCTTTGAGGTAGGTGATAAGCAGTTGGTAGTGCTGGGTCAAAGGGTATGCACAATTTAATAACTTTTGAGACATATTCCAATTCATTGGTAACTGGAAACGTTTTTACAAATGGTTGTTTGCTGATACCTTGCCTCCCTTTTTTAGAGCTGCTTGTTCATAATGTAATCTACTGAGAACAAGTTCTTGATTTTTATGTATATAGGATATATACATATACATATGTGTGTGAATACACACTACCATCTAAAACAATTAAGTTATCAAAGGCTCTATTATGAAAAGTATTTTTTTAATAAACTACAAGATCTTTTTCAGCATTTTCCACTTCTAAAAGGATTGTGTTCAATAAATAGAAACCAAAAAAATAAACTAGATGTTCCAAATTATAAAAACTAGTATTTCATCTTAACCATCTGAATGTAGTAAAATACTTGGCATTAAATCTAAACAACGTTATGGCATTTACATCATAAACTGCTTTGATACTTCATAGATCTGTGAGCACAACACTCCTTCCAATATCATGAAGTACAAACCACTTGTGCCTTTTCCTCCATTTCCTCCCAACATGCTAGCGGCCTTTTTCTACATCTCCTGCCATAGGCACCAATGAGTACCAATGAAGCATGTAGGTTATCTGCTATTCCCCACTTTTGCAGCATGCCTGACCATTTCTGCTAGTACATTTGCTATCTTTTGACACATTTCTTGCACAATTCTTCATTTGTAATAAATTCACAAACCTCTAACACTTTAAAGTTTATAAATGGCACCTGCAATAGTTACACCTTTTGTGTTACTAGAGAAGATTGTGACTAACTACATCAATTATGACCAAAAAGGATTACTATACCTTAAAGTAGTTAATGAATTAGGTGAGTCAATCAATCTAATTTGATAAAGTAATTCTCTTCTAGGAGGAAACTAACTACCATTATTCACAGAACGCTAAACCTTGTTTAAGACATAAATCATCAGCTACTTGGAGCTATGAACATTTTGCATTTCTGCTCCATTAGACAAACTAAATTAGCAATAAATTTCTTCCTATACTCTGAGCTCAGCAGTATAAAGGATCAATTATTCAATTTAAGAATTGGTCATCAAGCCAGTGGTAAAGTATTCTAATTCGAGAGCTGTTCTCTATAATCTGAATAGCAATTATAGAAATTCTTTTCCTAAGTTACTTATATTTGACCTAAACATACTCCATCTATTTAAAAATTAAATCATCAACCACCTAATGGAATAAACTGGGTCAATTCAATCCCTATCAAAGCAAAGTACATTAAAAAAAAAATACCATAGCGGCTAGATACTTACTGAGATAAGGTCATCTCTGGCTCTGAGGACTTTCAATCTTGCCTGATTCATCAAGTTGGACATCTGACTGGAAGGTGCATAGAAACATAGGAGTCAGTACGGAGCGCAGACGCTGCTATACATTCTGGACAACGAGCTAATATTTACCTATGTTCTACCACATGATTTCAGTGACTGCCATTACTAAAGCTCTTTACCCGAAACACCAGGAAGTGGAAGCTACTTACATTTTCTTCTGCTGCTCAATTTGTTTCTCCTTCTTCTCATAATATTCCATTATCTTCAGTCTCTGTGTTTGCACAAGACGACCTTTCTCAATGTTGAACTCTTCTTCTGCCTACATGGAACCAATTTACATTCAGAGGCACTAATTACTGACCAAAAATGGTTCCAACATAGCAGCAAACTTGTTGTCCAAACTCCTGGGTGATGTGTGTTCTCTCATAGCTATGTGATGTAATGCACAAAACTTGAAATTTATTCTGCCTCATCTCATTAGATTTTGCTTTTTTAGTTTTAATATATAGAAAATGAGAAACAGATAATTCTCAAATACATATAGGAAAGGCAGTATAAGGTAGGATTGAACTTGGAGTTAGGTGAGACTGGGGTTCAAATCCTGCTTCTAACACTTTACTAGTTAACTTCTGAACCTTAGTTTTTACATCTTAAAATGAAGACAATATAAGCATTTACCTCATAAAACTATGAGGATCAAATGAAAAAACGTATGTCAAGTGCTTTGAAAACCTGAAGTTGATACATAAATGTCAGTTATTATTAAGAATAAGGATATGATCAAGAATTTGTATGCAAATTAGGCTGCAAAACTCTCTCCAGACAACATATGAACTTTTTTTTTCAAGAAAAGTAGATGTTAAAAGTCTGCAATCAAATTTACTTTTCTCTCCCCAATTGATAAATGGTCAAAGGATATGAACAGGCAATTTTCAGAGGAAGAAATTAAAGCTATCTATAATCATATGAAAAAATGCTCTAAATCACTATTGGTTAGAGAGATGCAAATCAAAACAACTCTGAGGTACCACATCACACCTATAAGATTGGCAAACATGACAGAACAAGAAAATGATAAATGCTGGAGAGGATGTGGGAGAGTTGGAACACTAATTCATTGTTGGTGGAGCTGCGAGCGCATCCAACCATTCTGGAGAGCAATTTGGAACTATGCCCAAAGGGCTACAAAAATGTGCATACCCTTTGACCCAGCAATATCGCTACTAGGACTATATCCCCAAGAGATCATAAAAATGGGAAAGGGTCCCACATGTACAAAAATATTTATAGCAGCACTCTATGTAGTTGCCAAAAACTGGAAGTCAGGGGGATGTCCATCAATTGGGGAATGGCTGAATAAATTATGGTATATGAATGTAATGGAGTACTATTGTGCCATAAGAAATGATGAACAAGAAGACTTCAGAGAGGCCTGGAAGGACTTATATGACCTGATGCTGAGTGAAAGGAGCAGAACCAGGAGAACTTTATGCACAGCAACAACCACAGTGTGTGAGAGTTTTTTCTGGTAGACTTAGATTTTTGTAATAACACAAGAACTTCTGAAAAAAAAAAAAAAAATCCCAATGGTGGACCTCAAGGCAAAATGCCTTCCACACTCAGAGAGAGAAATATGGAAGTCACTCACATAATGTAGCAGATCATGTTTGTGTATGTGTATCTGTTTGTGTATCATGTTCTGATTTGTTATACGGATTCTTTCATTTATCTTAGTTTGACTACATAGCATGACTATAGTGAAAATATACTCAATAGGAAAGTATATGTAGAATCTATACAGAACTGTATGCAGTCGTGGGGAGGGAGGGAGGTAGTGGGGGGTGGGATAAAATCGCAATTGTATGGCAGTGATTGTTAAACATTAAAAAAAAAAAAAAATTTACTTTTCTCATATAAGGACATAAAATTCTGACGTTTCCTCCTATTCTGTACATACCAGTAGTCATGATTAATGAAATTGAAGATCTGAAAAAATGAGCTAAAATTTATAATTAAAAGAGTTTAATATTTAAAAAGTTAACTGAGTCTTCATATTCTGAAAAAAAAAAACAAAAAAAACCCCAGCAGCTTATCTCCTTTCCCATCATGGTGGATGAAGATGTTTCGGATGATGCTGAGATTTCTGTATCTGAAGAACATCAGATGGATAATGGTCCAAGAAGAAATGAATAGTACAGTAATTACAGTAATCAGTAAAATAAAAGGTCATCAAAACACCATCACACAACAAAAAATCTTATTTTTTTGTCAGAAATGTTTATGTGTCAGGAAGTTTTAGAGTGATTTTCTTTTTCCTATGTCTAATAAAACTCAACATGGCCAATTTTAAGGCTGCATCTATGTGCTGAGACAGTGATATAGTTGATGTAGTCAATGGGTGGTCTTGGAGTTGGGAAAATGTAGGTTTATGTTCTGCCTCTGTCACATATCTGTGATACTTAAGCTCAATATGCCAGGAAACATTCTAAGACTAATTTACAATACAGATGGAATTCACAGCAGGAATTCCCTGAGCACAAAACCATTGAGAAGTTAACTTTAAATAACTAAAGCCAAGGCCAACGCCCCCAAATGTACCTTTGACCTTATCCCTTCTTGTCTTCTCTAGCCAAATGCCTCCACCATCATCTCTACTTCTTCACCTACTATTCTCATTTCTAGTTTCTTCCAATATACCTTCTATCTCCCCTCTTCAAAACACTACCAGCTCTACTGTCTCTTTTCAAACTCTCTTCTAAACTCTGGCTTCAACCGAAACTGCACTCTCCAAAGTTACCAAGAGATCTCTTAACTGACACAAATAATGACCCCTTCTTAATTCCCATCCTTTTTTGCAACATTTGACACTACCAACTATCCTCAACTCCTAGATACTTTCTGTGGCCTAAGATTTTGACACTGCTCTCTTCTTTTCATCCGATCATTCCCTTTCTTTTCCTATCATCCAGAAAGTTCACTAAAGGTGAGTGTCTCAATAGTAAAATAGGGACAATAATGGTACCTACCTCACATGGTTACTGTGAAGATCAAATGAGATAAATGTGTAAGGAATTTAGTAAGTGGCTAACACACAGTCTGTTTAAATAAGCCTTAGTCCTCTCTGTTTTCTTCCAGTGTTTTCTCACTAGATAATCTTATCACTTTCCATTGTTTCATTCCTATGCATACAATGCCTAGATCTATTTATCCAGCGTGGGTTTTTCTCCATGGCTCCATCTTGCATCTAATTAAATTCCCTACCTCGTTTTCCCCCTTTCCAACTCATCCTCCACCTAGATCCTAAAGTGATTTTTATGAAGTGTGGACCTGAAGATGTCACTTTACCCCAATGAATAAACTCCAGTTGCTTCCTCCTACTGCCAAGGATCAAACAAAGCCCTTTGTTTGGCATTTCAAGCTCTTTCTAACCTAGTCCCTTTCTACTTTTCCAATCTCCATATATTCATTCTATTCCCTTCCACAAATTCTCCCATCTAGCCATTATTTGATGTTTCTCAACATGTGACTCTTGGAATCCACAGCTTCCTTTTAGGTTCAGCTTAAGCGCCACTATTCCAATAGGACTCTCCTGATCACCCCAGCTGCTAGTGACATTCCCCCTTAGCATCCATTTACTATAGATTTATTTATGTTTTAATTTATGTATGTTCAGGGAAGACTCTCTTTGTAACCTCAGTTTAGCATAACATTTGGTACTTTCTAAGTACTTGTTAGCTGATTAAAGCAGGAGCTCTTAACCTTTCTTCTGCATCATGGACTCCTAGGCAAGCTGGTAAATCCTATGGACCCTTTCTCAGAACGTTTTTTTGCAGGTTTTTTTAATGAGCATAATCATGGCAATTCAGTTTTAGATATTTCTTGTTTAAAGAAGGGAAAGAAAATATACAGTATTTATTAAGTGGCTCATTTTCACCATTTTATTTGCATATTTTCCATATGGAACTTTAAAACTTCGTTCATATTTATAATATTGTCTGACCTAGAGAAATAATTTCAGTAAGTTTCATAGGCTTACCAAGGAAACCAATTATGTTGAAATACAAACAAAATATTCATACTGCAAGCATGGCTGTTCATTTCCGGCTTTCGGATGTGAAAAAGCTACATCTATCTGATTTCCATTAGAGGAATCCTGAGGTATTCCTCATAGCCTAAATTAATTTGCAAAGAAAAAAATGATAGTGCTTACAAAACTGTTTTCTATAAACAAAAACCACATTTTTCCTGACCCTAGGATAAGAGGCTATGGTCTGTTTAAAGGCATTGAATGTCTAGACATTCAGCTAGTGGGGTAAAGAATATAAATGTACTATTACTTTGCTAAAGATCATTAACCTTACCTTTGCATCTATTTCTTCGGCCTTCTCATTTGCTTCCTGTTCGATGAAAGCCATCATGTGTTTGATCTGTAAGAAGAAAAAAATTCGATTTTCTTGTGGCTCTAGAAATACTTTAAAGTACGGCACCTATCCTTTCACATTCAAATGTGAAACACTTTAAACAACTCTACAGTCTTGGGTGAGACTCTAGACCAACCTATTTAACAAATTTATTGATACCAATTGAGTCTAAAACTAGTAATAGGTGAATTAAAAATTAAAAAGAAATTATCTACCAAGTCCTTTCTTTTCTAGATCATTATGCCCCATAAAATAAAGGCAACCTGGGAATCCCTTGTGGATTTAACTCTGGAAGTAGTGTCATAGTACTTATTTCTTAAGATTATTCTATAAATAATATATCATGAACATATTTTGACCATCTGAATATAATAACATTCCTGAATAGTGATGTAAACCCCAGGAATACTACCCAAGGGATAATATATCTTAGTTAACATATCTTCAAAAGCAGGTTTTTCAAATATCTAAAAACATCTATAAAAATCTATACAGATAATTATGAAACTTTTGTACCTTACACACAAACAAAAGACTTTAAATTATAAGCCTTATAATCCTCATGATCACAATATCATTATTTTTAAATTTATTATACTTGTGGAAAAATACTGTGACTGTAAGAGGGACCTCAAAGACCTTGAGGATGTGATTGGTGCAATTCCATTTGAAGCAACTTGTCTTAACTAAAAGAACAAAAATAGTGGGTATTTATAAATGCTACAGAAGCCGTGTTTAACACAAAACTGTCCCTTGGCTCAAACCTGCATTATCTGCCTTCATTATTCCAGAGGGACTCAGCAACTAGTTCTGACTAGATCAGTGCAGACCTCTAAGGAGAAGTCCAGGGGACTGTCAAGGAGGACAAAGTGTTTTATCTCACTGATCTGTTGGAAAGAAAGTTTAGCCAAAGAGATTTTAGCCTCAAAGCAAGAAAATTCTGGCCTCCTGAAAGATAACGATCTCTTCCCTCTACACAAATGTAAATTCAGTGTAGAATAAACCTAGACAACTGACATTTTCCTAAGCAAAAAAAATTCCCTAAAAAAAAAAATACGCAAAACAGGATGTTATATTTTAACAAAGAAATTTAGCAAGCTTTAAAAAATTACTCAAAAAGGTATTACACCACTAAAATATATACTCAACACCCAATAAATCATAAATATTGGCTTTAGTACAAATGAGTAATTTATTCTATAAAATCAAATGAAACATTTGCAAAGTATTTAGCACTTAGCCTGGCACACAGTAGGTGCTATATAAATGCTTATTCCCTTTCCTTTTTCCCCCCAAGTAATAAAGCAGATGTTTATAGCTGACTGACTAGATTCTTTGTACCCAAATATCTACACATTTCAACACCGGTCATTTGGCAGAAACAAATATGAAAATGCAGTGATTCTTTGGATAGTTCTGGGAGTAAATCTACTTTAACTCTAGAAAGACTTCTGGGGGCCTGAGAGGGGAGGCAAGAACAGACTTCAAAGTCTCAGATTTAATTAATTAAAGATTCAAAGACTTTTGGTCTTTTCAGTAACCAAGAAAACACTCCCTTGGGTACTTTGATACTCCTCCAGCAAGAGACTGCTATTCATTTTCAATGCATACCAATACAAGATTTCCTATAACTTTTTCTAAAATAAATTTTAATTAGAAATTAGCAGCAAATACAGCTTAAAAAGATCATTCTTCGTCTTACTTAACACAGTAATAACCTAGTAAAAAATATGTAGTGAGTGTTATTTCCAAGCCTGAGAAAAAAATTCCATATTCCAATGTGGTTTTTCTCCATTCCTCATCCAGCATATTCACCAGTGTGTGAATATTAGTCAGACAATCTTCCAACTACCTCAAAATATGGCAACTCAGGGGCTTAGCTCTAATTCTGTTTCTACCATTTACCTGCTAATATGACCTTAGTTTCCTTGTCTAAAAAACCTTTTGGCAAGGATATTTAACTGAAATGATTTTGGTTCTTCATTGTTATGTACTGAGGTGGAAACTACTTATAGATCTACCATCCTTCTTTCTTTCAAAAGATTCTCCATAAGAAATCACCAAATGATACAGCCATCTATTCAAGACAACGCAAAAATATTCTGAAGTACTGTTTTTTAACCGACAAGGTAAGTGTTAACAGGATCAGAGAATACTATGTCTACGAGGGACCCTGGAGGTCATCCTTAATCTTTTTCGTACCATAATGGCTACCCTTCGGCCGTCCAGTGAAGCCTATGGACCTTTTCCAGAATGCTTTTAAATCCATAAAATAAAATACGTAGGATTACAAAGGACAATTACGTGAAAGCTAAGACTCTTCGATCTAAGCCAATCCTCACATCTTACAGAAAAGGGAGGGAACTGTCTTGCCCAAGATCAGTGGCAGAGATAATAAGAGAACCAGGCTCCTGACCCCCAGTCTGGTGCTCTTCCCACAATACTTCCTTTTTCTTGAAAATTACGCGTAGGCTAGGGCGGAATGCCTCAGGACTGCTCCATCGGGAAGCCCGACACATTTCACAGAATCCCACTGAAAGCCCCAGCAGAGCTAGAAAACCCCATCGGGATGGGCAGAGCGCATTTCTAATCCCCGAGGAGAACCTGCCACCCTCCCCCTGCCTCCACCCCCTACGAAGCAAGGTCCCACCGGCACAAAGAGTCAACTTGGGACCCAAAGACTCAGACCCGGGGGCAGGATCGGGGCTAAGAGGTCAGAGGGCGTGGGAGAATGACTGCAGTCCGTGACCTTCCGCACAACGCCCTCCCCCCAACAACAGGCGGCCCCGAGGGCCCCCGGGTCCCGGTCGTCTTCGCGTTAGCAGAACCACTTATCCAACCCAACATCTCCGGATCGTCAAGCCCAGAAAACCGCAAAGGGCTCGAGAGTGTGGGGCCCGGACCTGCTTTTGGACGTCGGCGTCGCTGAGAGCCATGGTGACGGCAGCTACTCCTACACTGCGCGGTCAGCCTGCAGGCGCAGCAGAAGATGAAAACAGCCGCGGAGGCCGAGCGCTCCGGTTTTTCTTCACTTTACAAGCCCAGCTTCCGGTTCCGGTCAGCTGCTCCTCAGGTAACGGCGCCCGCCCCCTTTTTCTCTTCCCCGGCGGCCAACGGGAGAAAGAGGAGCCAGGAAAGCCCCGCCCCCTCGCTGCGGATAACTCGTGAGCCGGAAGCTTGTCCGGGTCTGAAGGCTTCGGGAGCTCCTCTGTCCTTGACGGAGAGAACGGGTCCTCGCCGGCGGTGCTTGTATCCGGAAGCGTCTGCCCTCGCCTTTTTTATTGCTTTGTCCCCAAATACTGTGCATTTCTAAGCCTGGCATTCCGAGTAAACAGAAAAATGAGTTGGTTCTTTGATTAATTAAGGGAGCTAATCTTCGTTAACCAGAAAGACATTTTGTTGGCGGGGCAAGAGTGTGGACTCCGAGCCTCCAATTTACGTAAAGAGAAGCGCCGTCGAAAGCTCCCAATTTAACACCTTTTTATGGACACCTTTCGATTTCCCGTCACCATTTCGGTATACATCCTCCCATCTCCTGCGCAGACAGCCATCCCTTGGAGCGGAGGTCTCTAACACCCACTCGGGGTTATTTCCGGGGTTCCAGAAGTCATCCGTGGGTACTTGAGCAGCTCCTGAGCACCCGCTGAAACCTTTAGCAAAGGCCTTTACTGAGACACTGTGTGAAAACCTCTCTCCCCACCCCTAAACCCCCCCAGTCAACGGGAAGAGCGGGCTCATGTAGGCAACACACGTGACAAAAAGTGGCGATCCAGGCTGGAAATGCCTCCTCCCTTATCTCATCCCTTAGGTTCGGTTTTAGCACAAAGGGCACTCCGGTTCCAAGCTTCTGTGCTCCTCCTGAGCGCAGAGCTGGCACTTCTCTCCACCGCGGAGGGTCCACTCTCCGAACTTACCTGTCCTGTGAGTATCTACCCACTCCAGTAAAGATACTTTCCTTGTTCCTGCCCCCTGCCATTCTGGGCACGTGGCTCCTGTTCCCCCCGAAGATTTCCCGGGATCTTTGGGCCTTGACAAACGTACACGTTAACCTGGATGTTTCCATCTCTCGGTGTACTCATTTGGACAGACAAACCCAAAAGGAACAAAAGGTACCATGTGTTCGTGGCCACCATAGCCAGCTGTGTATACCCCTCACAGCTCTCAGGAGCTTACTCAGACCAGCTTTTCCCATAGGAAGGAAAAAGGAATAAAGATGGGTTGCTCCTTTTGTATACGGAGTTCCAGCTCAGCAATCAATCAGGGAACTTCATCATCACTCAGTGCAATTCCCCTGAAAGCAGGCTTTCCCAAAAAGATATTTTTTTCCATGTCTGGCAATTTTTCAAAAGGTTTGTTATCTTTAATTATTAATTTTTATTTGTTTATCTGTTCCAATACCTGAGCAAATTAAAATAAATAAGCCCTCACTGCACAGGTAAATGGCTAGTCACTCTAGTAAAGCAAATACCCACAGTGGCCATGTCTCAAAAATGTGTATTTTTTTTGCATTTTAAGTTCATCATCTCTCAGTTCAGAGGTGAGCAGCATTTCCACAGTTTCCACATGGTAGACTGTAAATAGGAAAGGGACATCTACCTATGTTCCAATACCTAGCCCCCTTAAACCAGTTCAACCATGTTAATAGATTTAAAAAAAGAAGGAAGGGGAAAATTAGCTCATTAAAGTCAATCAATAATTCAATCATGCCTGAAAGTATATTAAATATTCCACATACACAGTGCCCCAGCTTAGAAAAGCTAAGAGAAGTGAAGAGGTTTTGGGGTGCTAGGACCCTGAGAATGCCAAGGCAGAGTGACCTGGAACAAATGCACACACCTTCACACACAATGCCTTCTCTCAGTCAAGTGGCAAAAGTTTATTGTAACACATTAGCAAAAGCAGGTGAAATTGCAAGGGAACCTGCAAGCTAGTGAGGATGGTGCTGGGACTTACACGGAAAAGGAACAAGGGAAAAGAATGTCAAGGATGTTAATTAGGTAAACTAGGGACTTTAAGAGATGTACTCCAGGGGTCTTTGGGAGCAGGCACCTATAATCTATGGATGGGAAAATACAGAATCTGCAGGGATAATTTTGCTGACACCAGACAATGAAGGAAAAAGACAGTTTTTGATTGTTATTTACATAAATTGTTACATACATTGTGATTTGTTATTTTTTATTGTTTTAAGGTATTTAATAAATGTCAGTTGACTGTCTAAAAAAAGAAATGGGTATATAACCTGTTCTTGAAGAACTAATGCTGCCCTCTGTGATCACTACTTCCTTCACAAGCCACCCCATTCAATGATCCATCCCAAACACTCAATTCTAATTTTTTTCAAGAATTAACATCAACTTTATCAGTTTTTAGTTTACAGAATCCACCTTTTTCCCCTTTTTGAAAAGTAGACATTTGCCTCTGATTGTATGGCACCTCTCATTTTCACCTCTTTTTCTTTAATGATCATGGTTCATGGTCCCCTTGCTACACACCAACTCTTTATGCCATATGGAAACACGTAGCCCATGCCCTCCATTCTTATGCCTATGAAATCTGTAAAAATTAAAAAAAAAACATAACTTGAGATTCTAGCTTAAAATCTGTGATTTACAGGAATTTATTAAGCCCCTGCTATGTGCCAAGCATGGTACTAAGCACAGGGGATGCAAATAATAAAAAATAAAACAATGTCTACACTCAAAGAGTTCTTTAATAGAGTTTGTCAAATATTATCCTGACCTAGACAGACTATTGTATTAATTTGCAAACTAATCTCTGTCTTTAATGTCCATTACACTGCTGCCCACATATTTTTGACAGAGAACTAGTTATTAGGCCCATCCTCTACTCAGAAACCTTTAGTTCATTGCCTACAAAATAAAGAATTAACTCCTGAATATGGCGTTCAATGTCTTCTACAATCTAACTCCACTACTATTATTCTTAACATACTTTATGTTACAGCCAAACTGGTCTAACCTCTAATCCATTCTTGTTCTGCCTTTGTGTCTCCATACCTTTGCACAAGCCACTACAGGTATACAGAATTTGCCAATACCCGAAGTGGATGTCTGACTAAATTCTTGTCTTGGTTAAAGGCATAATTAGGGTGTCACCTTTTATAGTTGCCAAACTCTTCCTTATTCCCACTCTCTAAATTTAAAATGATCTCACCCTTCTCAGATTGTTCACAGTACATTGCCAGGACCTCTCTCTACTTTGTCACCCTATCCCCCAGAAGCCAAAGTTCTAAGAGCAGAGTCTGTTGTATATAACTTCGTAATTCAGCATTTCCCTGTGTCCAATATGTTTCCCCAACATTAATATAGTAATCTCAAAAACTATAATGCAAGAAAATTATAAACAGTCCATTAAAAAAAAATCTTTTTTTAACTATATGAAAAAGTGACAATTGATGAGAGAAATTGATAATTTCTGAGATACAGTAACAGCTGTTCTCAGAGGAAATACAATGTACTTAAGAATGTTTTTGTTGTTCAGTTTTTTTAATCTTGTCTGAGTCTTTGGATTTTCTTGGCAAAGATACTGGAGTGATTTGCCATTTCCTTCTCTGTATCATTTTACAGATGAGAAAACAGGCAAATGGGGTGAAAGGACTTGCCCAGGGTCACACAGTCAGTAAGTGTCCGAGGGCAGTTTTGAACTTAGGAAGAGAAGTCTTTACTGACACCAGGCTGGGCCCTCTATCCACTGCTCCACCTAGCTGTCCCATTTCAGAACATAAACCAATAAAAGAGAAAAAGAAAGAATTGGCAAACTGAATTTAGGGTTAAAAACTGAAAATGCAGCAAATAGTTTTGAGTCCCAATTTGAAGAAAAGAGAAAATCAACATTTTGCTAGCAAAGTAGCTTGATATAGTAGACAAGAGACTCTTCCTTAATCGGAAAGCCTGTACTTGAATCCTGTCGCTGCTGTGTGTCAGGTAAATGGCCCAAGGGAGTTTGCTTCAGCTCTTTGGGCTGTAGCTTTCTCAACTACATTGTATGAGGATTCTGATAAATAATCTTGAAATCATAGTCTGAGCTTTGGGCTCCATTTGATTCCATCTCAGGCTCAGTGTCAGCAATAAGGTATATCTTGGGCAGCATCCTTTCTGATTCATTGTTTTCTTGTCCTAAGCAGATGAGAAACAGCAAAATATAAGTACTGAGAGGAGCTTCTTCAGTTAGGTCCATGAACAGCAAGCTTTTCATGCTTCTCTTGATTCTTGTGTTTGAAAGTTAAATTTGCTTTTCAGCTCTGGTCTTTTCATCAAGAATGCTTGAAAGTCCTCTATTTTATTGAAAGACCATTTTTTCCCCTGAAGTATTATACTCAGTTTTGCTGGGTAGGTGATTCTTGGATTTAGTCCTAGTTCCTTTGACTTCTGGAATATCATATTCCACGCCCTTTGATCCCTTAATGTAGAAGATGCTAGATCTTGTGTTATCCTGATTGTATTTCCACAATACTAGAATTGTTTCTTTCTAGCTGCTTGCAATATTTTCTCCTTGACCTGGAAACTCTGGAATTTGGCCACAGTGTTCCTAGGAATTTCTTTTTTTGGATCTCTTTCAGGAGGTGATCAGTAGATTCTTTCAATATTTATTTTGCCCCCTGGTTCTAGAATATCAGGGCAGTTTTCCTTGATAATTTCTTGAAAGATGATGTCATGGCTTTCAGGTAGTCCCATAATTTTTAAATTGTCTCTCCTGGTTCTATTTTCCAGGTCAGTTGTTTTTCCAATGAGATATTTCACATTATCTATCATTTTTCATTCTTTAGGTTTTGTTTTGTGATTTCTTGGTTTCTCATAAAGTCATTAGCCTCCATCTGTTCCATTTTAATTTTTAAAGAACTATTTTCTTCAGTGAGCTTTTGAACCTCCTTTTCCATTTGGCTAATTCTGCCTTTTAAAGCATTCTTCTCCTCATTGGCTTTTTGAACCTCTTTTTTCAATTGAGTTAGCCTATATTTAAAGGTGTTATTTTCTTCAGCAGGTGTTAATCTGCTTTTCATGATTTTCTTGCATCTCTCTCATTTCTCTTCCCAATTTTTCCTCCACCTCTCTTACTTGATTTTCAGAATCCTTTTTGAGCTCTTCCATGGCCTGAGACCATTGAATATTTATTTTAGGATACAGAAGCCTTGACTTTTATGTCTTTCCCTGATGGCAAGCATTGTTCTTCCTCATCCAAAAGGATGGGAGAAGATACACGTTCACCAAGAAAGTAACCTTACATAGTCTTATTTTTTTTCCCTTTTTTGGGCATTTTTCCAACCAGTTACTTGACTTTTGGGTCCACTGTCAAGAGTAGGGTATACTCTGGGGATCTATAAGATCTCAGTTCCTCCAAGGTGGCACAATCAAGCATGTACACTAGTCAGGGAGCAGGGAGAAATTTTTGTGCCCAGAATCTTAGCAGAGTTTCCTCTTCACAACCACCTTGCCTCCTGTTCTGCCAAGCTAGCACTGGGGGCTGAGATTCAGATAAGTTGCGGGGGCAGGGCCACCATTCAGTGTGAGACAAAGACCAGCTCCCTCAGGGCCTCTACACAGGGCTGAGGTAATATTCAGCTCCTAAGTGCCCCCAGGGGTTTTATGACCCAACAGTGAATGCAGGCTGCTGTAGGGGCTGCTGTGGGAACTGCTGCTGCCTGCCTGATGTGGCCTCTGTGGCCACTGCCTGAGGCTGGAGCTATGGGAAGGCCCTTCTCCCTTCTTGGCCAGCTGAAAAAACCATGTCACTGACCTTTGGCACCTGTGGGTTGAGGGATCTGGGAACTACTGCTACTTCAACTGGAGATTCCACTCACTAGGCCTGCTCGTATCCTCCTCCCAGAGTGAAGCCGCGCCAAGGCTGGGTTGGGCTCCTTGCATCTGGTGTGACAGACGTTTCCCATTGGCCTTTCAGGTCACCCTGGGCTGGAAATCTTCTCTGCTCTGTTGTTCTCTGGCTTCTGCTGCTCTAGGATCATTTGAGAGTTTTTCTTTACAGGTATTTTATGGGCTGTGGAGGGAGAGCTAGCATATGTGTGTCTTTCTACTCTGCCATCTTGGCACCAGCCCCTAAAATAAATAATCTTATGGACTAAAATATACAATAAAACTCGTCAAAACAAATATTAATTAATAACATTAGTCCAATTAATAAATAACAGTAGTCCAATTTATTTCCAAATCATCTATGGAGAAAAAATACATATATCTCCCAATTTTGACATTCTCAGTTGATTGTATAAACAATGTGGGCAGCTAGGTGGTGCACCACTGCAGGAGTCAGGAAGCCCTGAGTTCAAATCTCACCTCAGACACTTGACACTCACTAGCTATGTGACCCTGGGCAAGTCACTTAACCCCAACTGCCTCATCCTGGGTCATCTCCAGTCATCATGATGAATATCTGGTCACTAGATTCAGATGGCTCTGGAGGAGAAGTGAAGCTGGTGACCTGCACAGCTCTCCCTCACTCAAAACAAAGTCAAGTGCAAGTCATATCATCATTTCTCTGATGGCATGGTCTTCTTTGGCAACAAAGGATGAACACATATAAACAGTGTGGTAGGCTTTAGTGAGATATATACCCTAAGTGAACATAGTAAGGAATTAACTAGGTAGAAACAAGAAAAAAACATATTATAAAACAGGGGAGGGAAAAAAATCAGAAAAAAAATGTTGCAAAACATTTAATAGACATACTGAAGTCATCTAGATCTTATTTTGACTGTTACCTATGCAACTTCCAAGGCTGATGCAGCACTCAGCATTTGGGGATAAAAGTAGCTAGCAGGAAGAGAGGTCATTCCTCTTCTGACCAGGCAAAGTACTCTGATTTTGAGGGAGCCTTTGTGGGGGTCAGGCAGAGGCAGAGAGAATCTGTCTTCTGACTGGCACAGTGATTAGACCTTGTTTGACATTTGTAGCTTTATACCAACTCAAGTAAACGCCTTTTTTATGTACCCCTCCTTGAATGTATTGGGTCAGCCTTTTCATCATCTTGATCCCTAAGGTTAAGATGCCTTCTTCATTCTCCAATAATAAGGCGTTAGAATCTTTTTTAAAAATCTACATTTTTGTTGTTCTGTGTTTGACATGTATAATAAAAAATGTACACTTCTACTTTCACAGAGCAGAAAAAGAGGCTTGTATTGTGTTCATCCTTTGTTGCCGAAGAAACCATGCCATCAGAGAAATGATGACATCAGGATGACTGGAGATGACCCAGGATGCACTGGGAGACCTTGGGCCCTTTAGGCCAATGTCTCTGAAGTAGCAAAACTGATTTAGGGTGAGGTAACGCCCATTTATTGAATAGGACTGTTTAAGCTGTAGCCAGGGAATGGCCAGGGAATGGTTTAATATATATATATAATTTATTTATTTTTCAGTTTTCAACATTCACTTCCACAAGAATTTCAATTCCAAATTTTCTCCCCAACTTTCCCCACCCCCACTCCAGGACAGCATGTACCCCATCCATCCCATCCACCCCTTCCTCCAGTCTGTCCTTCCTTCTATCACCCCCCCTTCTCCTATCTCCCTCCCCTGTATTTTCCTGTAGGACCAGATAGATTTCTATATCCCATTGCCTATACATCTGATTTCCCAGTTGCATGCAAAAAAAATTTTTAACATTCATTTTTAAAGCTTTGAGTTCCATATTCTTTCCCTTCTCCCCTCCCCACCCACCCTCATTGAGAAAGCAAGCAATTCGACATGGGTCACACATGTGTAGCCATGCAAAACACTTCCATAACAGTCATGTTGTGTGAAAGACTAACCACATTTCCCTCTGTCTTGTTCTGCCCTCCATTTATTCCTTTCTCTCTTAACCTGTCCCCCCACAATAGTGTTTGCTTCTGATTATACCTTCCCCCTATCTACTTCCCTTCTGTTATCTTCCCTCTCCTATCCCCTTCCTCCCTACTTTCTTGCAGGGTAAAATAGACTTCCATACCCAATTGAGTGTGTGTTATTCCCTTCTTAAACCAAAGTCTGTAAGTGTAAAGCTCACCTATTCCCTTTCACTTCCCCTCTTTTCCTCTTCATTGTAAAAGCTCTTTCTTGCCTCTTTTATGTAAGATGATTTGCTACATTCTACCTCTCCATTTCTCTTTCAGTACATTCCTCTCAATAGTAAATTTTATTTTTTAGTTATTCTCCCTTCACATTCAGCTCACCCTGTATCCTCTCTCTCTCTCTCTTATTTTCTCTCTCTCTCTTTCTCTCTCTTTTTCTCTCTCTCTCTTTTCTCTCACACACACACCTACACATATGTACTCTACATATACATACATAAACACATACACAAATATATATGTATGTATATTCTCTCTAACTATCCTAATATTGAAAAAAAAGGTCTCATGTGTTACAAATATCATCTTTCCATGTAGGAATGTAAACAGTTCAACTTTAATGAGTTTCTTATGACTTCTCTTTCCTGTTTACCTTTTCAAGTTTCTCTTTTGTATCAACTCATACAAGTCTTCATTCTTTATATTTTGTTTTACTATTTCTTGGTCTCTTATAACTTTGCCATCTCCCCTTGCCCAGTAATAATTTTCAAGGAGTCATTTTCTTCCTTAAGATTCTGAATCTCGGGGGCAGAGCCAAGATGGCGGAGTAGAAAGACGCACATACACATAACTCGGAACCCACAACCCACAGAACGGCTAGAGGGGACCAACCCACGGTGAATTCTGCACCCAGACACCACGGAATATTGGAGCGAGGGAGATTTCTGTTCCGGAGAGACCTGCAAACCTCTCGTGGGGGGTCCTTCGCGCTGTGGACTGGGTGCCGGGACTGGGAGCTGAGTGCAGCCCTGCAGCGGCCGCGACACCATGAGGAAAAGATCTGAACGGGCTATGGGGACGAGATATCCTGCAGCCACGAGGGTCCCTCCACCCACAGAGGGACCTGCAAACCTCTCGCAAAAGGTCCGTTGCGCTGCAGACGCAGAGCCCAGCCCGGACCTGCGGCGGCCACGGCTCCGAGAGGTACAGATCCGAGCAGGCTTTAGGGACGGGATCTCCAGCGGCAGCACAAGCCCCCCCACCCACAGGTGACGAGGGTCGGTGAGAGAGTCTCTTTGGCGGGTCGAGAGGGGAGTGGGGTGCCCCCATGGCTCGGCCCCCTCCCCCCCCGGGAGATAGAAGCTGAGAGGCGGCTGCAGACTCCCCAAGCGGGCGGGAGCCTGGATCCATTGTGGAAGGTCTGTGCATAAACCCTCTGAGGGAACTGGGCCTGAGAGGCGGCCCTGCCCCGACCTGACCATCTGAACTTAATTCTCACACTGAATAGCAGCCCTGCCCCTGCCAAAAGCCCTAAGGCAGGAAGCAGCATTTGAATCTCAGTCCCCAAACGCTGGCTGGGAGGACCAGGAGGCAAGGTGGGTGTGAGGAGAATATTCAGAGGTCAAGCCACTGGCTGGGGAGAATGCCCAGAAAAGGGAAAAGAAATAAAACTATTGAAGGGTACTTTCTCGGAGAAAAGACACCTCCTCTCTTCCTTTCTGATGAGGAAGAACAATGCTTACCATCAGGCAAAGACACAGAAATCATGGATTCTGTGTCCCAGCCCACCCAATGGGCTCAGGCCATGGAAGAACTCAAAAAGAATTTTGAAAGTCAAGTTGGGAGAGGTGGAGGAAAAACTGGGAAGAGAAATGAGAGAGATGAAAGAGAAGCATGAAAGGCAGATCAGCTCCCTGCTAAAGGAGAACCAAAAAAATGTTGAAGAAATTAACACCTTGAAAACTAGCCTAACTCAATTGGCAAAAGAGGTTCAAAAGGCCAATGAGGAGAAGAATGCTTTCAAAAGCAGAATTAGCCAAATGGAAAAGGAGATTCAAAAGCTCACTGAAGAAAATAGATCTTTCAAAACTGGAATGGTACAGATGGACGCTAAGGACTTTATGAGAAAGACAGATATCACAGAACATAGCGTGAAGATTCGAAAAATGGAAGATAATGTGAAATATCTTTTTGGAAAAGCAACTGACCTGGAAAATAGAATCAGGAGAGACAATGTAAAAATTCTGGGACTACCTGAAAACCATGATCAAGAGAAGAGCCTAGACATCATCTTCCATGAAATTATCAAGGAAAACTGCCCTGAGATTCTAGAACCAGAGGGCAAAATAAATATTCAAGGAATCCGCAGAACACCGCATGAAAGAGATCCAAAAAGAGAAGCTCCTAGGAACATTGTGGCCAAATTCCAGAACTCCCAGGTGAAAGAGAAAATATTGCAAGCAGCTAGAAAGAAACAATTCAAGTATTGTGGAAATACAATCAGGATAACGCAAGATCTAGCACCCTCTACATTAAGGGATCGAAGGGAATGGAATAGGATATTCCAGAAGTCAAAGGAACTAGGACTAAAACCAAGAATCACCTACCCAGCAAAACTGAGTATAATACTTCAGGAGAAAAAATGGTCTTTCAATGAAATAGAGGATTTTCAAATTTTCTTGATGAAAAGACCAGAGCTGAAAAGAAAATTTGACTTTCTAACACAAGAATGAAGAGAACCATGAAAAGGTGAACAGCAAAGAGAAGTCATAAGGGACTTACTAAAGTTGAACTGTTTACATTCCTACATGGAAAGACAATATTTGTAACTCTTGAAACATTTCAGTATCTGGGTACTGGGTGGGAGTACACACACACACACATGCACACACGCACACATACATAGAGACAGAGTGCACAGAGTGAATTGAAGAGGATGGGATCATATCTTAAAAAAAAAATGAAATCAAGCAGTGAGAGAGAAATATTGGGAGGAGAAAGGGAGAAGTTGAATGGGGCAAATTATCTCTCATAAAAGAGGCAAGCAAAAGACTTATTAGTGGAGGGATAAAGAGGGGAGGCAAGAGAAAAACATGAGGTCTACTCTCATCATATTCCACTAAAGGAAAGAATAAAATGCACACTCATTTTGATAGGAAAACCTATCTCATAATACAGGAGAGTGGGGTACAGGGGCACAAGCAGGGTGGGGGGGAGGATGGAGGGGAGGGCATGGGGAGGAGAATGCAATTCGAGGTCGACACTCATGGGGAGGGAAAGGATCATAAGAGAATAGAAGTAATGGGGGTCAGGATAGAATGGAGGGAAATATAATTAGTCCTATACAACACAACTAGTATGGAAATCTTTTGCAAAACTACACAGATTTGGCCTATATTGAATTGCTTGCCTTCCAAAGGGAAGGGGTGGGGAGGGAGGGAGCTAAAGAAGTTGGAACTCAAAGTGTTAGGATCAAATGTAATGTTCTTACCACTGGGAAATAAGAAATACAGGTTAAGGGGTCAAGAAAGCTATCTGGCCCTACAGGACAAAAGAGAAGACGGAGACAAAGGCAGAGAGGGATGATAGAAGAGAGAGCAGATTGGTCACAGGGGCAATTAGAATGCTTGGGTTTGGGGAGGGGAGGAGATAAAAGGGGAGAAAATTTGTAACCCCAAATATTGTGAAAATAATTGTTAAAAGTTAAATAAAAAAAAAAGATTCTGAATCTCCTTTTCCAGTGGGTTAACTTTCTTTTCATAATATTATTTTTCTTGGGTTGTTCTTATTTTAAAAAATTTTTTCTCAAATGATAAATGTTGGAGAAGATGTGGGAAAATTGGAACACTATTGCATTGTTAGTGGAGCTGTGAACTGATCTAACCATTCTGGAGAGCAATTTGGAACTATGCCCAAAGGGCTATAGAACTGTGCATATCCTTTGACCCAGCAATACCACTTCTAGGTCTGTATCCCAAAGAGATCATAAAAATGGGAAAAGAACCCACACATACAAAAATATTTATAGCAGTTCCTTTTGTGGGGGTAAAGAATTGGAAATTGAGGGGATATCCAACAACTGGGGAATGAATGAACAACTTGTGGTATATGAATGTAATGGAATACTATTGTGCTAAGAAATAATGAGCAGGCAGACTTCAAAAAAATCTGGAAAGACTTATATGAACTGATGCTGAGTGAAATGAGAAGAATCAGAAGGACACTGTACATAGTAGCAGCCACATTGTGTGATGAATGACTTTGATAGACTTAGCTCTTCTCAGTAACACATGATCCAATACAACTCCAAAAGACTCATGATGGAAAATGCTATCCACATCCAGGCTTTGATTACTTCATCTGAACTGATCATTTTTCATTTGGGGAATGACATGTTCTTATAAATTTGATTCAATTTCCTATATATTTGTGGGATGCAGGCAAAGCAGTCCTTAGGGGAAAATGAAAGTATCAAAAATGAAAGGGGTGAATTCACCACCAATGAAGAAGTTAAAGCAATTATCAGGAGCTCTTTTGTCCAATTACATGCCAATAAATCTCATAATCTAAATGAAATGGATCTCTAAAAATACAAATTACGCAAATTAACAGAAGAAATAAAATACATAAATAACCCAATCTTATAAAGAGAAATTGAACAAGTCATCCATGAACTGTCTAAGAAAAAAATCCCCAGCATCAGATGACTAATATGGAAATATTTTATGTGATTGCAAATGTATAACCTATTTCTGATTGCTTTCTATCTCTAGGAGTAGGAAGGAAGGGATAATGGGAGGGATAGAATTTGGAACTCAAAACTTCAAAAAAATGTAAAAGAATTGTTTTACCATGTAATTGGGGAAAAAATACAAAGTATATTTAAAAAGAGTCTAGATATAATCTTTCAAGAAATTATCCAGAAAACTGCCCTAATGTTCTAGAACCAGAGGGTAAAAATAGAAATTGAAAGAATCCATTGATCACTCCCTGGAAGAGATCCCAAAATGAAAACTCTCAGGAATATTATAGCCAAATTTCAGAACTCTCAGGTTAAGGAGAAAATATTGCAAGTAACCAAAACCAATTTAAATATTGTGGTGCCACAGGATAACACAAGATTTAGCTGCTTTTACATTAAAGTATCAGAGGGCTTGGAATATAATATTCTGGAGGACAAAGAAGCTAGAATTACAAGCAAGAATCACCTACCCAGTAAAACTGAATATAATCCTGCAAGGGAAAAAATGAATACTTAATGAAATAGAGGACTTTTAAGCATTCCTGATGAAAAGACAAGAGCTGAATAGAAAATTTCATTCTCAAGTACAACACTTAAGAGATGCATAAAAAGGTAAACAGGAAAGAAAAATCATAGGGTTAAATGGTTTACATTCTTACATGAGAAGATAATACTTGGGTTTGGTTTTTTTTTTTTATTTTCAGTGTTCTCCAATCAGTACCAAATAACTTGGATTTTTTTCCCTCCCTCCCCCTCCTTCCCCTTATCCTTCCCCCTTCTTCCCTGAGACAGCATACAATTTTATATTGGTTCTACATATACATTCCTACTAAATACATTTTCACCATAGTCATGTTGCATAGAAGAATTAAAAGGAATGGGAGAAATCATATAACAAACCAAAACATAATGATCTGCTACATTCTGTGATTGAATTCCATAGTTCTTTCTCTGGATATGGAAGGCATTTTGCCTTAAAAAATCATTGGGAATTTTTTAAGTACTTGCATTGCAGTAAAGTTCTAAGTCTACCAGAAAAAATCCTCACACACTGTGGTTATTGCTGTGTACAAAGTTCTCCTGGTTCTGCTCCTTTCATTCAGCATCAGATCATATAAGGCTTTCCAGGCCTCTCTGAAGTCTTCCTGTTAATTATTTCTTATGGCACAATAGTATTCCATTACATTCACATACAACAGTTTATTCAGCCATTCCCCAATTGATGAGCATCCCCTTGATTTACAGTTTTTGGCCATCATAAAGAGTGCTGCTATAAATACTTTTGTACAAGTGAGACCTTTTCCCATTTTTATGCTTTCTTGGGGATACAGTCCTAGAAGCAATATTGCTGGGTCAAAGGGTATGCACATTTTTGTAGCCCTTTGGGCATAGTTCCAAATTGCTCTCCAGAATGGCTGGATCAGCTCATAGCTCCACCAACAATGAATTAGTGTTCCAACTCTCCCATAACTTCTCCAACATTTATCATCTTCCTGTTTTGTCATGTTAGCCAATCTGACAGATGTGATGTGGTATCTCAGAGTTGTTTTGATTTGCATCTCTCTCTAATCAATAGTGATTTAGAGCATTTTTTCATATGACTGTAGATGGCTTTAATTTCTTCCTCTGAAAACTGCCTGTTCATATCCTTTGACCATTTATCAGTTGGGGAATGACTTGTATTCTTGTACATTTGACTCAGTTCTCTCTATATTTTAGAGATGAGGCCTTTAAGAAGATGATACTTGTAACTCTGAAGAATGTTATCATCATTAGGCTGGAAGAAGTATACACAGATAGACAGCTTGGATGTGACTTGATTATTATCGGATGATATCTAAAAAAATAAAATTAAACAGTGAGAAAAAGGAAGGGGAAAGGTAGGGATAAGGAGAAGTAGAATAAATGTACCTAAAAGAGGTGCAAAAGAGCTTTTGCAGTATAGAGGATGAGCAGAGAGGTGGGAAGGAGAGCACTTGATCCTCAACTCTCATTGGAATTGGCTCAAAGAGGGAATAACATACGCACTCAGTTGGGTATAGAAATCTATCTTATCCTACAGAAAAGTAGGAGGGGAAGGGAATAAGAGAAATGGGGGGATGGTGTTAATAAAAAGAGAGGTTTGGGTTGGGGGAAGTAGTAGTAGGAGTCAAACCACTTTTAGGATGGACAAGGTGAAAGGAATGATAAGAGTAGGATAAACAGAAGAAGAAATAGAATGGAGGGAATACACAGGAATCATAAATGTGAAAAAATTTTTGCAGTTAAGTTTCTCTGATAAAGGCTTTATTTCTCAAACATATAGGAAACTGAATCAAATTTATAACACAAGTCATTCCCTAATTGATAAATGGTCAATTCAGATGAAGTTATCAATGTTATCTATTGTCATGTAAAAAATGTTCTAAATCACTATTGATTCAAGAAATGAAAATTAAAACAACTCTGATGGACCACTTCATACTTATCAGATTAGCTAATATTACAGAAACAGAAAATGACAAATGTTGGAGGGGATGTGGAAACACTAATGCACTGTTGGTGAATTTGTGAACTAATTCAATCATTGTGGAGAGCCATTTGGAACTATGTCCAAAGGGCTATAAAACTTTGAATACCCTTTGACCTTGTAATACCACTATTAAGTCTGTATTCCAAAGAGATAAAAAACAAAAAGAAAGGGACCTATTTGTACAAAAATATTTATGGCAGTTCTTTTTGTGGTGGTAAAGAATTGGAAATTGAGGAGATGTCTATCAATTGGGGAATAGCTGAAGAAGTTGTGGTATATGATTGTGATAGAATACCATTGTGCTATAAGAAGTGATGAGTAGGATGTTCTCAGAAAAGCATGAAAAGACTTACATGAACTGATGCAAAGTGAAGTGAGCAGAATCAGGAGTACACTGTACATAGGAACAGCAATACTGTAGGATGATCCACTGTGAATGTCTTACCTATTCTCAGTAATAGCAATAGCAATAGTCCTGTAGGTCCTCAAGTGCAGCCTTTTGACAGAATCCAAACTTCCCAGAACAAATCCCACATGTGGCCTCAAGGCCACAAGTTCTCCACACCTGATCAAGAGAATTCCAAGTGACTTTCTCCACAGAAAGAACTGATAGAGTCTGCATGTGGATCGAAGTTTGCTTTTTTTAACTTTATTTTTCTTGTTTGTTTTTGTCTTTTCTTTCACATGACTAATATGGAAACATATTTTACATTACTGCACATGTATAACCTATATTAAATTACTTGCCTTCTCAACGAGAGGGGAGGAGAAAGAGGGAAGGAATGAATTTGAACACAAAATTTAAAAAAAATGAATGTTAAAAATAGGTGTGCTTGAAAGAAGAGAGACTTGAAAGAATCCAGAGGTGGATTTAAGCAGGAAGAGCATGTCAAGCATGGGAGACAAGCAGGGAAGCTGGACTCGTGATTTTGGAGTGTGTTTTTTTATATGGATTTGAGTAGCCAACATGATGCAGTGTACATTGTGTTGGGGAATATCAGGCCTAAGTCTAATCCCCACATTTTAATAAGTAAGCACTTAACACTAGAAGAACCAGGCCATTGATGAAGAACTTTTGTATTTTTACTATAAGTTGCTTTAATTACTGGGGGCAACTAGTGGTGCAAAGCATAGAGCACCAGGCCTGGAGTCAGGAAGACTAAACTTTGTGAGACCAAATCCAATCTTAGATACGTACTAGCTGTGTGACCCTGGGCAAGTCCCTTAACTCCGTTTGACTCAGTTCCTTTATCTGTAAAATGAGAAGGAAATGGCAAACCAGTCCAGTATCTTTGACAAGGAAATTCCCAATAGGGTCATGAAGAGATGTACATTTCTGAAGAACTTTCTGAACAGCTCTCCATGCAAATGTACTTTAAATATACATATTTGCAAAGAATTTCTAATTTTACTTTTAAATAAAAAAAATTCACCTCAGAATCTCTGTTCTCTTTGCCTGAAGCAGACATTTTGATTTTACTTTGAAAAAAAATTTCACCCTATCTCAAGTTCCTTTGGCTACTTAAGGTAATTACAAGCAGATTTTCTTGAAATAAAAATTTTTATCCTATCTCCATTTTCTTTGCCTCAAGGTCTTGGATAAACAACAGAAATGTAATGAGTCAATTAACTCAGCTTCCTCTTTTAGACCTTGTCTTGACTTCTGGTGCTTCTCTTTACCTAGTGACTGAACTGTATAGGAAATTGCTAGATTGCTAGGCAAAGGTGGGAGAATTGCCTAGAGTAGTATGGTATTTCATCACATAACTGTTACCACCGTATGCTCATCACACTCTGTTTTTTGTCTAAAAATTGGTTTATGACATTTCATCGCATAATCGTCCCATGGTAGAATTCTGCTCATCATACTGCTTAAAAGGTAAACAGAGAAGCATATGGATACATATGTATCTTTGGCATTGTGACCCAGGTGCAAGGGGAGAAGGCATTGAGTAAGTCGCTCCATATGGTCAGACTTGTATCTTCCAGCGCTAGCTAAAATGTACAGTTTGTCTTTTGGCAATATATTCATGGGCAAAGCATTTCTTTCTGATGATAGGTAAATATAAAAACTATTCTGCCGGCTTCACACTGAAAGTGATTGTGTTGCTAAACAGTGTTGTGGATTCCTGATGTGCAGGACCCTCTCAAAGAATTCAGTCTTCCCACCTCTAATCCAAGTACTAGGCATTTATTGAGATTGACGTCTCATGAAGTGGGCTCAGTTCCAAGAAGAACCAGCAACTTCAGAGGAAGCAAGATGGATTTTTATAGGATAAAGATGCAATTATATAACAGAAATTATGAATATTAAAAAGGCAGGAGGGGTTTGCTAAAGGATTGGGTAATGGAGGTTTGGTGGTTAAACATTCTGGTCGCGCTGCCCTCCATGGGCAGATATTGTGGTTCTGTCTGGTCAAGAGGAAGAGTTAGGTAGTGTGGTCCTGTCTTGGCCTAAATGGACGACGTGACTGCGGTTGAGTGCAAGAACAGGCCTGTTCAATTACGTGAACTGGATCTGAGGTCAGTGGTTAGCTATGGCCAGCGGGCTTGTTCGGTGAGATGGTCTGAGTGGTGCTAGACTGGCAGAAACTAAAAGACAATACCCGCACGTTTGTTTTTTTTTAAATAAATCTTCACATAATGGTCACACCCCACTTCTTTTGGCAGGACAAAATCTACAGTGATAATGAGATGAAATAGTCATCCACTTGAGTCAGAGCGCGATACACCCAGTATGTGTCAGAAGCTCGCCTATGAACCCACAATTCCAGGGTTTGGGGCTGGCTGTCTCTCCACAACACCCTCCGGCCCTCAACTGGAAAAACTAAGACCAGGCCGCCCACCTCCAGACGCCTTCGGACGTAATGACATCACCCCACCCTACGTAATGACATCCCCATATCCTGCCCAATGACACAGCTCTACAACGTAATGACGCCACCGCCAGCCACCTCACAGCGCGTGTTTTAGAAGTAATCCCTCGCCTCCCCTTTCTACTTAGTTAGGAATGAGGCTCAAAAAGACATAAATTGTCTTTTTAACCTATGCTTACTCCCTCTCCCCCCATAACCATCCATCTTTTAGCCGAGCCACGACCGGAAGTAACTGCAGTCGCCGTCACTTCCTCCCCACGCTACTATAGAGTGGCGCTGAGCCGGAGGTGGAGCTGACACCGCAGACTCCTTCCGGTTGTGTCCGCGCCGGATCTCTCTCTCAGCCAAATCCCCGGACACCTCCCCCTCAACCGGAGGGAGGGGCTCTGCTTGCCTCTGGCCCTCCTTCTTTCGACCCTCCCCTTCCCGACCGCCTAGACGCTAGCGCTGACGTCACCACGCACGGGTGACCTCCGCCTCCATCATGGTCGCGGCAGTAGATTAGGGTCGTGGGCCGGGCCAGTTGTTGTTGCCGCCACCGCTGCGGGATTGTTTGAGGACCCACCGTCGCCGCAGCCGCTGCCTCCTCTCTCTCCTCCTCCTCCTCCTTCTTCTCCTTCTTCTCTTCCTTCCCCGGAACCAGGGCCAGGTGATGAGGGGACGGGGTCCGGGCAGCCAGGGCCGGGCCGGGCCAGCCGAGGAAGCCGGGGCTGGAGCCGGGAGCTCGGGTGCCCTAGCTCGGCCTCTCCTTCCCAGCCCTCCCCCCGCCCCCGTGGCTTTTGTGCTCCCAGCTCCCCTCCCCAGGCCCAGTTGGGGTGAAACTAGACCAGTCCCTGGCCTCGAGCCTCGCTTTCCAGCGACAACTTTTGTCCTGGGAGAGGGAGTGGGGTCGCTTCCACTGCAGGTCCGAAACATGAGGCTTGCGTGTGGTTGGAACTCAGAGACCTGATAAATTGTAACTCTCCTGCTTAAGTGTGATCAAGTCATGTTACAAATGATACTGACTTGGGTACGTCTGGGTCACTCGCCCAATCGCTGGTGTGGGGACTAGTTAGTATGACCCCGGATTAATGAAGCCACAGAGAAATGCTGGGGTCCATGATAAATCCGACCTATCAAGGTTTTTGTCAGGAACAAATGAGGTAGTCTATGCAAAGCGCTTGGCAAAGGCTACTTGTCAGTAAACCGGGCTGATTCTTTATAGTTTGCTTCTGGATTGCCTCTTTTCATCAAAATGGGGGAAAACGAACGGTTGAAAAAAGCTGTTTTCACAGGTTCTTTGAGAGAAAATTTAGTACCAGAACGCCAGTGTTATTTATTTCTTCCCTGACGTACTTAGAACTTTGGATAAGTAGACACTTTCTTCTAGTATTTTTTTTTCCTCTAGAGAATTGAGCAAGTACTAATCTGCTGGTGATGTTTTTGTGCTTGTGAAATATTCACAAGCCCTTGGGTAAATGTACCTTGTGTATCATGATTATTTAAAGCATTATGAAATAATCTTTATTTAGCAATATGAAGCTGGGGGAAATGGGCTCAGAAATTATCCCGATGTAGATCCTGTTCATTAATCATTCAGTCTGGAGATATGTGGAAATAATTATAGAAGCTAATTATTATATTTTTCAGACATTTATTAAGCACCTACTATGTGGCAGGTATGTTTGGTACTGAGGATACAAAATTGAAAACCAATACAGTCCCTTCTTTTAAGGAATTTACTATTTTAAGTCGACAACTCTCTCATCTCAGAAACACTTCACTTTTCCATCCGTCAACCTGACTCACCTCTGGTGTAGCCAATTGTAATAGGGTTCAAATTGATCTACTTGCTTCTTCTCCAACACCTACCCTCCACACTGCTGCCAAATAATATTACCAAGTCTTTATCTTCCTTTCTTGGCAACCCTCTTTATCTAACTATTGCTGCTAGGGTAAAATCTAATTATCTGATAGTGCTCTATGCTTGATGCTCCTTTGCCTTCTCCCTCTTTTCCTCTTACCCAGACCCCAAGCATAGGTTTTTACCTTTTATTTTTTTCCTTTTAAATCTTTTCTTCCCAGTTACTTGCTCTGAATTTTGTTGTGCCTGTGATTAATCTCTCTCTTCTCTACCCTCTCCCTGTTCCTTATCCTGTTGAGTTGAATGTATTTCTACACCAAATCCTTTGTTCTACCCTACTTGGACCAGTTTCACATGACAGTGAGGTTAAAGTGATACCAGTTTCTCTCACCCCTTCTTTTGTAGAGATTTCTTTCCATACCTTGATCAGGTGCACACATCAGTTTGACACTTTTCTTAGATCTTTGTCTAGTCTTGGGGGGAGTTATCCCATCTTTCAGGCAGACAACATGCACAGTTGAAATGGCCCTGAAGCCTTATGAGCACCTAATTTGGGTAAGGGGAAGCTCACCAATGAGAGCCCAGCTCCCCAAGGGTAGTTCCAACTGAAATACATTAGAGAAAAATGAAAGTGAGGGAGCCTATATAATAGGTTGAAGATACTATACTAAACCTTATTCCTTCCTATTTTGAAGGATGTGAGATCATGTTTAGTAGATTATGTAAGCTAGAAGTTAATATTTATTAGAAAATTCAGTTAACAAATAGCTATTGAATACCTTTAATATTAAACCTTCAGAGCAGGGGTTCTGAATCTGGAGTCCTTTAACTTATTTAAATATTTTGATAGCTCTTTCAGTAGAATTGATCTCCTTTGTAATCCTAAGCTTTTTATTTTATGCATTTAAAAACATTCTGTGAAGGGGTTCATTGGATGCTGTGTTCTTGACCCCCAAAAAGTTAAAGACATCTGCTTTAAAGTATGATGTTGTTTCCCTGTGTTACCATTTTTTGTTTTTTAGCAAAACAAAAATGTTGTTTTCTCACAATGAGATTTTTAAGTAATAGCCCAGCCAAATAAGGTGGTTGCCATATAGCCCTTTACACATATTTCATTTTATTGCAGAGGATTGTGCTGAAGGCAAGAGGTGCCTTGAAATATGAGCTGTATATAGAAAGAGTGGGGCTTGAGGGATAGATAGATATCTTGATGGATAGATAGACTTTCTCCAGTAAGGAAGACTTGAGATCATGAAAAATTCTTTTTGTGACTGTTAATTGGAGTGGCTTATCTGTATTGGTAGAAGTTTTCTATTTTTCTTTCTATTCTTGCCCTGTCCCTACCCTAAGCAAATTTTTTGCACTAATATCACACTCACCATACTCATCACCTATTTATAGATAATCTTAGGGAAATTTAATTAACTTATTTTGAAAAGCACTTCCTGAAAAGTTCTGTTTGTAGTAGTAGAGATCAGAAACAAAGCATAAAGAAATGCCATTCAGTGACTATAAATATTTTTGGGCAGTTATCACAAAGTTTTAACTAGTGTGTTTCAGTTAGATATGCATGTTTTTGAGCTCAATGGTATATTATTTATTAAAATACCATACTTAGCCTCTGTTGTATTTTTTAAACAAGTTATATCTTGACTGGCTGTGTTTCCCACTATGGTGGAATGTCTGCATCTACAACTTGTATTTAAGCATCTTCATTTTTTGCTCTTGAAGAGAGATCTAAAGACATATAAAACATCAATGAAGTACTTATCTCAACTGACTACACCAACAAATTCTACATAATTTATCAAAGTGATGCCCCAAAAGATTTAATCTTTTCTCTCCTACTGATATCCCAGTATCTACTGCAACTAGCCCTGGCTTCATTTCACTTCCAAGTCATCTCCCCAGCTTCTTTGCCTTTTGAAGCAGAAGCCTTGGTGGTTGTTGTTTTCAGTTGTATGCACCTCTTCATGACCTCATTTGGGGTCTTCTTGGAAAAGATACTGGAGTGGTTTGCCATTTCCTCCAACTCATTTTACATATGAAGAAACTGAGGCAAACAGGGTTAAGTGACTTTCCCAGGGTTACACAGCTAGTAAGTATTTGAGGCTGGATATGAAATCAGTCCTGACTCCAGCCTGGCATCCTGTTCACTGTGCCACCTAGCTGTCCCCTGTCATTAGTAGTCCTTATTGTTGTTCTCTACCTATTATATCTCCTAGACTCCAGGCTAACTTCTTGTCATCTCCCTTTCCCTACCCCTTCTGGTTCCCACCTTACAATTCTTGAACCATAATCAAATCAATGTTTCATTGCCCTTGTGAAGGAACATTTCAAAACACTACTACTCCCCCTTTCACTACTCTTCTAAGAGAATGTAAACTTCTCACAAGTCAGTCCGTCCTTATTTTAGTACTAGCCCTAGCTCTTGTATTTGTTTTCTCTTGTCAGTTCTTTCATCTTTTAGATCCCTTCCAGATCTAAATATATGAGATAAATAAAGTAAATTATTGTATTAGTCAGATTATTGGTGAAAATTTATGCAAAGCATCCTGCTGATATCAGTATCTTTGAGATGTAAGCAGAGAACTGGTAGTTAGATTATTTTCAATTATAGAGCAGATCAACTTGATTCCATTTTTTCATCTATAAAATGGAATTAAGATGTGTTAATTCAGCTCTTCTGTTATAGTAGTGTTAATAATTTTATTAGGTTTATAATTTTAGGAAAATTTTAATTTTAAAATGGTTTAAATTTGTTTCTTTTCGTTTTTTGATAACACTTTAACCAGCTTCCCTTCCTCCTTGACCAATGCTTCCTTCTTCCCCTCATAAGCATAATCCAGCAAAACAAGTCCTTATATTCAGTAAGTCTAAATATTTAGGTCTCATGATGTCCTTGTAGTTAGTTTTCTCTTGATCAAGATTTAGAAAGCTTCAGTGATCTTTTTATAGGCCAGAAGATAGATCCAGAGAATCCATGTGACGACTAAGATCATGAAACTGGTTAATACTGTCTGGTATTCAAGCCCAGATCTTATAATTCCAAATCCAGAGCTCTTTGTATTATGCAATAGATAGAAACTGGAGTCAGGAAGACTGGAGTTCATATCTTGCCTCAAAAGCTCACTAGCTGTGTGACCCTAAGCAAGTCATTTAACCTCTCTGTTTCAGTTTCCTTCTCTATCAAATGGAGATAATAATAGCACCTACTTCCCAGGGCTGTTGTGAGGGTCAAATGAGTTAACATTTAGTGTCTTGTACACTTTAAATCATTATGTAAATGCTACTTTAGCAAAATTGTTTATAAAATATTATACACATGAAAGTAATTTTTAGCCTTACTGTTATACATGGAAGTAGCCACCACATATTGGTTTGTTTAGTAGGTTGTTGTAAAGAAAGTATGCAAACTGAAGGGCACTATCTCCTGAATGTCTTGCACCTTTCCTATGCTTGTTGTGTCTTTCCATCATTACTTGATGGATTATTATTAATCTTTTGTGAATTCCTGTTAAGTTCAACTCAGATGTCACCTTTTCTACAAAACCTTCCAGATCCATATATTGTTCCCTTTTCTCTTTCTGAAATTCCAGTCTCATATCATGAACATTTCATACTAGATAATTCATAATCCAAAGTCCTCTTGTCTAAAATAACACTATCTTTTCTTCTGTACTTCCGTATTACTACTGTCCTTCCTGTTACAAAGATTTCTAACCTCAGTGTTCACTCCTCATTTTTCTTCACTTCACATGTCCAAGTTGTCATATCTTGAAAGTTGTATTTACATTCCTTGCACCGCCCCTCCATCTCCACTCTCTGGATCAAACTCTCATCTCTTCTTATCTATGTTATTGTGCTGTCTTCCTAATTGTTCTTTCTGGCTAAAATCTCTCCACAAAGTCCTTCACAAAGCTTCAGAAGTGATTTTTCTAAAGTATAACTTCAGTTTTTCTGTTATTTCTGATATCAAATATAAGCTCTTTGACATCAAAGGCTTTTCATAATTTGGCCTCTTTCTTTTCAGTCTTCTTTTATACATTGTTCCTCTATTGTCCAGCCAAAATGGCCTACTTGTTATTCTTTACACAAAACCCTTCATCTCCTATCTGAGTGTTTCTGTTTTGGCTATCTCCCGTGCCTTGGATGTCTTTCCTCCTCGCCTCTGTCCTTTCCAATCCCTGTTTTTCAGCCTTTGTTGTTGTTTGTACTTCATTTTCAAAGAGCACCAGTGACGTCATGGGTTGATGTCTTGGTTTTAAGTGAGGCAGAGTTGCACAGAGTTGTCTTCTTCACTCTTTTCCTGAGTCATTGAAGTCCATTGAAAGGACAAAAGTCAAGATGGGCAGTGGCCCAGGATGTCTGACCAAGCTCTAAGCAGTCCATGGCCCCTGCTTCAGCGTCTTTGTGGTCTTTGTAACAAATTGTTTTCATGTACTCGTTCCACTGGGGAAAATCTTCACATGCTTGGGGTAGACATTTGAGGTAGACGTTTGAGACCCTTTGGTTACCTTCAACTTGTTTTAGTCTGCCTGCTGAGACTGCTTACCAGGGTGTGGCTGCTATGCGTGCCACAGCTTGGAGACTTAGGTGAGAGTGGACACTAAAGATAGATGAACAGCCCTTAAAAGAGCTAGGCAAGCCCTCACACCAGAGGTGCTAGTCCTCCCCAAATACCAATACACCCTTTGTACATGTTGTCTTCCCCATTAGAATGTAAACACCTTGAGCTTAGTGACTTTCACTTTTGTCCTAGTGCCCTTAGCACTTAGCATAGTGCCTGGCATATATTGTAATAGGTACTTAATAAATGCTTATTTAGTAGTTATCTAACGGGGTGTATGTGTGTGCAGATTAGGTACAGTGTTTCTGTCCTATGTTTCTTTTTTTTTTTTTTTTAGCAAATTTTATATTGTTTTCAGTCAGCAAAAATCTACCTTTTCAACCAGTCTAAATCCTGTCCTATGCCAATGGAGGATGAAAAGACCTCCCCAAAAAAACTTCTGTTAAAGACACGTTAAGTCAAGCAAAATCAATTTCTGCATTGGCCCTGTCCAAAGAACAAATAAATCTATAAAATGTGCACATAAATGTGTATATATGTATCTCTCCATATATATATATCTGTCTGTCTATCTAACATTTCCTGCAGTTTGTCTTTTCATCTCTCAGGAAGTAGGTAGCATGTTTCATTATTAGTCCCCTGGAATTATGGTTGGTCATTAATGCTGATCAGAGTTTCTAATCTTTCACAGTTGTTTATTTTTGCAATATTGTTGTCATTGTACAAATTGATCTCCTGATTCTTTTCACTTAATTCTGCATCTGTTTCTGCAAGTCTTTGCAGGCTTTCCTAAAACCATCCCCTTTATTATTCAGTGTACCACAAGAATATTCCATCGCATTTATATACCAAAACTTGTTTGATCATTCTCCATTTGATGGTCATTCTCCTAGATTCCCATTCTATGCCATTTAAAAAGAGCTATAAATATTTTTGAGTGAAATGTATTTCTTTGCCCAGCTTAGTATGTATATGTGTGTATATGTATATGTATATGCATATGTGTGTTTGTATATTCTTCTCTTCCTTATTCAGATGAGAGTAAGATTCAAATATTCCCTCCTTCCCACCTCTTCTTCTTTGTTTGTAGAGACTTCTTGTATACCCTGATTTGAGATAACTTTTCCTAACCTTCCCGGTCTTCTCCCCAACACTTTCTACCTCCCCAACAGATTTCTCACCACCGCCCCCTCCCATCCTTTTGGTTCTTCTTTTAAGATCATCAAAATATAATTGAACCACTCCTAGGCATTCTGTCTAATTAGATTCCCTTTTTGACCATTGGTGATGATAGATTTCAGAGGGGACATGTGAATCCTTTTCCCACATTTGAATGTCAGTAATTTATCTTTGTTTATTCTCTTAAGATTATTCTTGTTTATCTTTTTATGTTTCTCTTGTGTTTGAACTTCACCTTGCCTGTGGAGTTCTGGTCTTTTCATGCCTAATGCTTGGGAGTTCTCTATTTTATTAAAAGTCCATTTTTTTCACCTATACAATTATGTTTAAGTTTTGCTGGATGTTACTCTCATCTCTAAGCCTGTATCCCTTGTTTTCTGGAGTATTTTATTCATTTGGAGGTTTCTTTCACAAAGTTATGGCAGATTCTATTTATAATTTGCCCTCTGATTCTAAGAGATCTGGACAGATTTATTTGAAGATTTCTTGAAATATGATTTATAGGCTCTTTTTTGGTTATGGCATTCAGGCTGTTTAATGATTCTTAAATTTTTTTTCTTCTTGATCCATTTTCCTGGTTAGTTTTATTTATTTATTTATTTTGTTAAGTAATATCTTAAGAGTTTCTTCTGTTTTTTTTTAACCTTTTGATTGGCTTTAATGTTTCTTTTTGTCTTTTTCCAATTTTAATTTATTTATTTAATGTTTGTACAGTTTAATAGTTTTTTGGGTGTAGTTCCAAATTGTTTTCCAGAGTACCTGTTTTCCCACAACCTTGCCATCATCTATTTCAATTTTCAGAAAGTTTGTTATTTGGACAAGATTTGTACCTCATGTGCCAAGGTGTTAATTGCCTTTCCAATACTTTCTTCTACAGTTTTTATTTCTCTTTCAATTTTTCCTCTAGTACTCTCTCATTTATAGAAAGATTTTTTTAACACTTTAAAAAATTCCTTTTTTTAAAAAAATTATTTGTTTTCAGTTTTCTACAATCACATCGATATAATTTAGATTTTTTTCGTCCTCCTTCCCCTTCCCTCTTCCCTCCCTTCCTGAGACAGCATACAATTTTATATAGGTTCTACACGTACATTCCTATTAAATACATTTTCACTTTAGTCATGTTGCATAGAAGAATTAAAACGAATGGGAGAAATCCTAAAACAAACCAAAACGTAATACGAAAGAAAATGATCTGCTACATTCTGTAATCAAATTTCATAGTTCTTTCTCTGGATGTGGAAGGCATTTTGCCTTAAGAGATCATTGGGAATTTTTTAAGTCCTTGCATTGAAATGAAACTTTAAAAAACTTCTTTAAAAAAAAAAAACAACTTCTTAAAACTCTTGCTTCATCTCTTCCAAGAATTTTGCTTGAATTTTTGCCCAGTCTGTTTGTTTTTTTGTTTTTGTTTTGTTTTTTGTTTTTGAGGCTTTTCTTGTATATGTTTTGAAGTCATTCTTTTCTAGTTTTGTGTCATAAATATCCCAGTCACCCTAGCAACTCTTTATGGTGGGATCCTTTGTTTGATTACTCTTTCAGCCTACTTCCTGACTTTAGACTTGACTCCCTTTGAAGGCTGGTCCTGTTGCTCCTTTCTTGGAGTACTGAGTTTTGTGTTATTCTGAGATCTCTGGGACAGCTCAGGCATGCAGGCTTTCACTGCCCTCCAAGTCAGGGCAAAGCCTGAGTGTAACCTTTTTGATCTGAGCTCTGGAAGTTGTTGACCTGGGATTGGGTCTGAGCAACAATAGAATGTTGCTGCACTCAGCAACTGTCGGCCATCTGGGAAGCTCTCTAGGTTCAGAATGATAGAACTGTAGGCTTTCTGTTGATTTGGAATACCTGTCCAAGTAACTAGGCTTCAGAGGAGGATAGAAGTTGGAATTGAGATCTTGTTTTGCTCCTTGGTTCTGAGTTGCACAGTTTCATCTTGATTTTGAAATTGTTCATCTCTTAAAACAGCACCTTGGACATATGACTGTTCCATACTCTGGACTACCCTGTCTGGGTGAAGGTCCTTCTCTGTTGGCTCTAGATCTGCTCAAACTGGGTAATAACGCTGTCACTTGGCACTTGTTGCCGCACTGGGCAATGTTGATATATCTTGGTATGGTTCTTGGACATCCTGTTACCCTAGTGTACAATCTGTTCCTGGGTGTTGGTGTTATCTACATGATGTGCTCTTGGTCAAGTGCTGTACCCAGTGTATACTTCCCTGTCTCCCAGTGTTTACTTGTGCTGGAAAAATGAATCACTGTGGCTTTTTCTTGGATTTCCCCATCAAGACTTGGTCTGCTCTGTTTTTTAGATCTAGGTTTGGCAGTCAAACAAGAAAACATTTGTGATTAAAGCTGTGGTAGCCTAGCTATTGAAAAATATTTCAAGGATTACTAGTAGGGGTGGGGAACCTGTGGCTTATGGGCCACAGGTAGCCCTCTAGGTCTTCAAATGTAACCCTTCCACTGAATCCAAATGACTATAAATGAAATTTGGATTCCGTCAAAGGGCTGTACTTGAGGACCTGGAAGGCCACACACAGATCACCAGTTTCCCACCTCTTGACCACAGTATTGTGTTTTTGCATTTCTGATTTTAGATAATTCCCCAGATCATCCAACGACATTTGGTTTAAAATATGAGAATGCAAATTTACTGAGACTTGGACAAAGCTCTCTGTATCTGCCAGTATATATGCATATGATGATTTAAAGAAAGAAACAGTTCAGTCTACCTTGCTAAAATATTTTAAACAATAATAAGGATCTTTTTATCCTATCATCAGTGTAGGCTTATCTTTAGGTATGACATTCAGTAATTTTGTTTTTAAAAAAACTTGCTTTCAGTAGTTATGCTATTACTTTGTAGTAAACTTGAATCAGAAATGTATTTTTCTTATCCTTTGCTCTTATGTTAAGAAACAGATAAAAAAGTATTTAAAATTTTTTCATTGTATACTTCCATTGGGCTGAAACCAATTACCATATTTTTGTACATAATTATAACTTTGAATAATGTGAATTTGAATAATGGGACCCTTCTCTGGGATTATTCATGATTCACACTAATGCGAACCTGACCTTACTTTGTATGTTAGCAATTATTTTATGTAGGCTGCACTCTTTTTTTCTTTAGAGGGGCAAGGAATCTATTAGGACTTAATGTTGATAGGTCTTCCCTGGCTGCCCGAAATATAAAAAGCCCAGCCTATAAGAAGTCAGGGATCCTTAGGCCTAATGGAATTTTAGGTGCTGTTGGAATTAATATACATTTCTGGGAGTTGCTTCCATTATAGATAAGCACTCAGAGGGGAATCTCAATCATGAATCAGTGCTATAACCTTAAGATTTTTTTTTGATTGAGTAAATTTCCCTTTGTTACATATTTTATCGTCAATGAGAATCTTAGTGCAGTTTGATCCTAAATTTGAACCACTGGACTGTCTTGAATTAGGTCCAAGACATTTTATCATTATCTTTGTACTTATTTGAATCCCATTCAAAATAACCACATACTAACTTGTTTGGTTGGACAGAACCACAGGAAAGATTTAAAAAAGATGTAAATAATGATGAAATTTACAAGTTTGGGAAGACTTGATTGTAGAGAGTAAGATACTGGGTGAATGACCAATAACATAGGAATTTGATATTTCCAAGGAATTTCATTTAAGTACAGCAGATTACATGATAACTTGTGTTTCTTCAAATCATTGTTTATAGAAGTATTTCTCTAGTCCTATTCTTTTAATTGTGCCTAGTAAGACTTGAGCCTAAATGCCAGAGAAAGTATTACTGTTAATGTTTTTCTCTTTGGCAATAGGAAGCTTTAGGAAAGCAAAGTAAATAGGACTGAAAAAATAGTATATGTATCCAAAGTCTTAAAGCAGTAGTAAGCTTAAATAACACAAATACAAATACAGCAAACTTAGGAAGAAAAAAGCATTTGAAAGGTTAATTTATTGACATTTTAAAAATATTGAATATTTCTTACAAGAGTCCAGCGTGGCTACCATTATATGTTATATAACGCTCTAGTCGATTTTCAGGTAAAAACTTTCCTTAGCTGCTCCTCAGTGACTGAAAGTATTGCATTTTTAATCTTGGCTTTAAAATCTTCCAAAAATTAGGTTTTGATATATATACAAAAGTTTTTTTGTGACCTCACATGATAATACTTTTTTTGTAACAAAAATTTTTAAAGAGATAAAAGGCAATTCAATTTAGCAAACCCAATCAAGTCCAGGTCAGATTAGGATTTGCTTGCTATAAATCTTAAAATTTATGCACCATGGCTTTCTTTACCCACCATACTTAATCTTATTTCTTTGGAACTTCTGTTTATCCTATTGAATATCCACTTTTTAAAGCACACTTCTTGGTTTTGTGTTTTGAATGGAAACAAGATTATTTTAAAGAAGCAAAAGAATGGAATGGCCATTTTGTTGGAAGCAGCTTGGTATGAGGGAAAGGAAACCCATGATATAGGTGCTGGTCACAGCTGTGGTATTTCCTGGCTGTCAGTTCTTAGGCAGATCACTCTTGCATTTTCCTCATAGAAACAACCACAATTCCCTCTCCATCTTAGAAAAAAAAGTAAAAAGGAGAAACTGGAAAGAGATGGAAAAACATTTGCATTTGAAGCAAAATTTGAGTGTTTAAGTCCTCTGTAAACAAACTTAATCAAGAGTTAAATGTTCCCTCTTTTTTTTCTTTTTTGGTTAATTGTAATGGTAATAGTGAGAATCTTTGAATTGGCTTCACCGTAGTAGAGTTTAAAACTAACACAGTTACTTTTCTGTCTTTCAGTGTTTTCATATTTACCAGAGGAATAGTTCCCTCCTGCTGGAATTTTGTGGAACTTCACCAGCCAACCTAATGGCATCTTCTGTTGCTGTGCCTGTAGGATTTCACTATGAAACAAAATATGTTGTTCTCAGTTACCTGGGACTCCTTTCAAGGGAGAAGCCACAAGAACATGATCCTTTCTCAGCTCAAGGTAATAGTTTTGGCTTATGATACTAGTAGTGTTATTAGTGGTTTTACATAGAGTGCTTGATGGTATTAGTAGATAGTAGAACTTAACAGTAGCTGTAGGCCTAATTCAGTTCAATTTAGACATTTATGTAAGTACATACTATGTGCAAAAGCATTGTGCTAAGTGCTAGGGGAGTACAAAGACCAAAAAAAGTCCCTGCCTTAAATATTTTCCTGTGTCAATAATATATTAAAATAAATAACAATATACTTTGAGAAGGGAGAAAAATTAACAGCTAACCTAATTGATCACAAAAAGTTTTCTGGAGAAATTTGTTTCTAATCTGAACTGTGGGAAAGGATTTCAGACATGTGGTATAAACAGAAAAAAGGTGTGGCGGTAAGAGATACCATGCCAAGTTTGGAGAATAGGTAGGTTAGTTTGAGTGGAATGTAGTTCCCTGAAAGAGAGCAATTATGACTTTCCCCTCCCCCTCATGTTGCTATAGCCCAACCAAGAGAGGCAGATTTTTCTCCAATTTAAATTTCTCTTTATATCCTTAAAGAGTGATGTAGTGTTTTTATATAAATTTATGTATTTTGGTAGGTTGGCCCTGGATATATACATTTTGTATTTACTTTGAATTTATCTTATTTCTTCCTGAGTTTTTAAAGTATAGAAATGTTAATGATTTTTACAGATGTATTTTGTGTCTTATGATCTTGCTGAAATTATTGTTTTGTTTCTTTATTGACTGTGGGGTTTTCTATTTTGTTTTTTTTTCTGCTTAATAGTATTTTATTTTTTCCAACTACCTGTAAAGATAATTTTCAACATTCACTTTTATAGAATTTTGAGTTCCAAATATTTTTCTCCTTCCCTCCCCTGCCCAAGATGGCAAACAGTCTTATATAGGCTGTATGTACATGTACAATCATATAAACATATTTCCACATTAGGCATGTTGTGAAAGAAGAATAAGAGCAAAAGGTGGTGACTATGGGGTTTTCTAATCCATCTTGTCATAGGAATAAAAATCTCTCCTTTATCATGTTTTTACTTTGGATTTTGTTCTTTTGTCTTATTGCTATAGCTTGCATTTTAAAAAAATATATTTCCCCCCAATTATATGTAAAGACAATTTTTAACATTTATTTTTTAAAAATTTTGAGTTCCAAATTTTCTTCTTTACTGCTTTGCCTCCCTGAGATGGTAAGCAATTTGATAGAGGTTGTCCATGTTAAATTATGTAAAACACATTACTGTATTTCTTTTTTTTTATTAATTAATTTTATTTATTTTCAGTAACTACAATAACCGCCGTATAACTTAGATTATTATTTTTCCCTCCCTCCCCGAGACAGCATACAATTTTGTATAGGTTCTACACATCCATTCCTATTAAATACATTTTCACTATAGTCATGCTGCGTTGAAGAATGAGTGGGAGAAATCATCTAACAAACCAGAACACAATACACACACGCATACACACAAAAAAATGATCTGCTACATTCTGCAATTGAATTCTATAGTTCTTTCTCTGGATGCGGAAGGCATTTTGCCTTAGAAGACCATTGGGAATTTTTTTTTTTAAGTCCTTGCATTGCGATGAAGTTCCAAGTCTACCAGAAAAAACTCTCGCACACTGTGGTCATTGCTGTGCACAAAGTTCTACTGATTGTGCTCCTTTCACTTAGCATCAGATCATATAAGTCTTTCCAGGCCTCTCTGAAGTCTTCCTGTTCATCATTTCTTATAGCACAATAGTATTCTGTTACATTCACATACCATAATTTATTCAGCCATTCCCCAATTGATGGGCATCCCCTTGATTTCCAGTTTTTGGCCACCACAAAGAATGCTGCTGTAAATATTTTTGTACATGTGGAGCCCTTTCCCATTTTTATGATCTCTTGGAGATACGGTCCTAGAAGCGCTAATGCTGGGTCAAAGGATATGTACATTTTTGTAGCCTTTTGGGCATAGTTCCAAATTGCTCTTCATAATAGTTGAATCAGCTCACAGCTCCACCAACAGTGTGCCAACTCTCCCACATCCTCTCCAACTTTTATCATCTTCCTGTTCTGTCATGTTTGCCAATCTGATAGGTGTGATGTGGTACCTCAGAATTGTTTTGATTTGCGTCTCTCTAATCAAAAGTGATTTAGAGCATTTTTTTCATATGACTATAGATATCTTTAATTTCTTCCTCTGAAAATTCCCTGTTTATATCCTTTGACCATTTATCAATTGGGGAATGACTTGTTTTTTTGTACATTTGACTCAGTTCTCTATATATTCTAGACATGAGGCCTTTGTCCCTGAGATTAGCTATAAAAATTCTTTCCCAGTTTTCTACATCCCTCTGAATTTTGCGTTGAGTTTGGTTGTGCAAAAACTTTTCGGTTTAATTTAATCAAAATTATCCATCTTGCACTTCATAATGCTTTCTATCTCTTCTTTAGTCAAAAATTCTTCTCTTCTCCGTAAATCTGATAAATACACCATTCCTTGCTCTACCAATTTGTCCATAGTATCCATTTTTATACCTAGATCATGTACCCATTTGGACTTTATTCTAGTGTATGGTATCAGGCATTGGTCTATGCCTAGTTTCCCCCACACTTTTATCCAGCTTTCCCAGCAATTTTTGTCAAATAGTGAGTTCTTATGCCAGAAGCTGGGGTCCTTGGGTTTATCAAACAGTACACTGGTATATTCATTGTCTACTGTGTCTTGAGTACTGAGCCTATTCCACTTGTCTACCCTTCTGTTTCTTAGCCAGTACCAAGTCGTTTTGATAATTGCTTCTTTATAATACAATTTGAGATCTGGTAGCACTAGGCCACCTTTCCTAGCATTTCTTTTCATTAGTCCCCTTGATATTCTGGACCTTTTGTTCTTCCAGATGAATTTTGATGCTATTTTTTCCAGCTTTAGAAAATAATTATTTGATAGTTTAATTGGTATGGCATTAAATAAGTAAATTAATTTAGGTAGAATTTTCATTTTTATTATATTGGCTCGGTCTACCCACGAGCAACTGATATTTTTCCACTTACTTAGATCTGACTTTATTTGTGTGAACACACATTGCTATATTAGTCATGTTGTAAAAGAAGACACAGACACAAAGGAGAAAAAAAAGCCACCAAAAAACCAATAAAAAATGGTATGCTTGATCTTCATTTGGTTTCCATCAGTTCTTTCTTTGGAGGTAGATAGCATTTTTCATCATGAGTCCTTTGGAATTGTCTTTGATCATTGTATTGCTGAGAAGAGCTAAGTCATTCACAATTGATTGTCCTCCAGTATTTCTGTTCTTCCTGTGTACAGTGTTCTCCTGGTTCTGCTTACTTCACTTAGCATCAGTTCATATAAGTCTTTCCAGATTTTTCTGAAATTAGCCTGCTCACCATTTCTTATACCACTGTAATATTCCATTACAATCATATACTAAAGCTTGTTTATTCATTCCCTAATTGCTGGCCATCCCCTCAATTTCTAATTCTTTGCTACTACAAAAAGAACTGATATAAGTATTTTTGCACGAATAGGTCCTTTTCTCTTGTTTTGGATCTCTTGATATAGAGACCTATGTAGTAAAAGTATTGCTGGGTCAAAGTGTATACACAGTTTTATAGACCTTTGAGCATAATTCCCAATTGCTCTCCAGAGTTGGTGGATCAGTTCAAAACACCACCAGTGCATAAGTGTGACAATTTTTGTACATTCCCTCCATGGGTTCCCGGAAGCTCTTTCTGGACTGCCTGGGGCAGGGCATGACTTCAAAGCAAGGATTAGAAGGCCTGAGGGTGTTCTTTGAGGTCATTTTTTCCAAATCTGACCACAAAACTGTTAGCACATGGTGTGACCATCCTTGCCTTTCTGACATCAAGGTGCCTAAGCAGAAGGACAGGTTGTCCTTGGTACATAAAAACTGTACATAGCTGGTGATGACATAGAATCTTTGTTGGCCAAACCTGCTGAGGGGCCCTGTGCTCCATAGCCAGAGTGGACTCTACATCTGGTGTTGAGCTCAAAATGAAGGTATGTGATAGTTATGAGTCTTTTCCCCCACTTTGGACTGTTGGGGTGGGGCTGGGGACAGTATTCCCCAGAGGGAGGAAGACATCTCTGGTTTCCAAGGATTCAACAAGTGAATAGCCACAAGTGTTAAACTTCCTGAGTATGTCTTTACTATAAGTGTCTCTATAAGTAGCGTAACATTGCCCTTTCCTTAGCAAACAGTCCTCTAGCCTGCTGCCTCTGCCTGAGAGCAGGGCATTCCTCTGGTCTTGCTATGGGGACAGTCTGGGGCAGTGATTCCCTCTCCAGTGGTTCTCAAGATGCTTTCCTGGTGTGTTTAGAGGAGTAGCACAGGGCTGCTTCTGTTAGGACAGAGCCAGGATGGCCTCTTCGATGAAGGGGGCTGAGTTCCTATTTTGCACGATGTAAATTTCTTTTCTTTTTTCTTTTCTCCTTTGCTCCTTTCCTCTTTTGCTGCTTTCCTTCTTCCTTTCTTCCTTCCTTCCTTCCTTCCTTCCTTCCTTCCTTCCTTCCTTCCTTCCTTCCTTCCTTCCTTCCTTTCGTCCTTCCTTCCTTCCCTGGTTTCCCCCCTTGTCTTTGGGACATGTTGGCATGCAGAGTGGAGGTGCTCTCTTCAGAGTGAGTGGGAACAGGATGGTTCCCCCCTCATTTCTTCCCCCAAAGACTACCAACCCTGCACCATGATATAGGCAATTATCATTGGAGATTAGTAGTGTTCTTGTTTAAGTGAGAAATGTCCTGAGTAAAGCCAGAGATTACTTTCCTAAAGCAGATTGAGCAGTCTGCCTCTTATATAGGGTGGATTGCCTTTGGGCATCCCCAGAACAAGGTTAGAACTTAAAAAACTTTGTTTTCTTCAGTTGGTGAGTGTTGTACAAATACTGGCAGTGTGTAGCATGGCATTTGTGTGACCCTAAATGCGCTCCCCAGCCTCCATAACTTTAAAACTCCTGATGTGATCCGTAACAGGAAGATCTTGATTATGTTGGCTATGGAAGGTAGGGGATTTTGAGGTATGTGTGAGACTCCAGCTAAGCTCTGCTACAGGGCCAGCCCCACTGCAGAACCACTGGCTGATTCTGCTACTTGGTTAACAAACGAAGGCCCTGAACTTTTTCCTCCTTAATGACTAAGTTGACAAATAACTGTATTTAGCTGCTGTTCAAGGCCTTGTTTTAAAAAAAAATAAAAAACAAAAAAAAGATAAGTTCCCCCTAAGTACTGCTTTCGCTGCATCTTATAAATTTTGGTATATTGTCTCATTGTTGTCATTTTCTTTAATGGAATTATTGTTTGTTTCTATTATTTGTTCTTTGACCCACTCACTCTTTAAGGTTAGTTTATTTAGTTTCCGTTTAATTTTTAATTTGTCTTTCAAAGAGCCTTTATTATTGCATCATGATCTAAAAATGATGCATTTAATATTTCTTTCTGCATCTGATTGTGAGATTTTTATGCCATAAAATATGGTCAGTTTTTGTGTAGGTGCAATGTACTGTCAAGAAAAAGGTATAGTCTTTTTATTTCTATTCAGTTTTCTCCAGATTCTATCATATCTTAACATTTTTTCTTGTTTATTTTGTGGTTAGATTTGCCTATATCTAAGAGGGGAAATTTGAAGTGTCCCACAAGTATACTTTTACTGTCTATTTCCTCCTGTAATTCTTCTAATTTTTCCTTTAACAATTTTGATGCCACACAATTTGGTTCATACATGTTTAGTATTGATATTACTTCATTTACTCCAGTACCTTTCAGCAAGAAGTAATTTCCTTCTTCATCTCCTTTTATTACATCTATTTTTTTGTTTTGCTTTGTCTGAGATCATGATTGCCACCCCTGCTTTTTTTACTTCAGCTGAAGCATAATATATATTCTGCTCCAGCCTTTTACCTTTCCTCTGTGTGTCCCTCTGCTTCAAATGTGTTTCTTGTAAACAACATCTTATAGGATTCTGGTTTTTAATCTACTCTGCTGTTTTCATTTTATGGGTGTGTTCATCCCATTCACATTCACAGTTATGATTATTAACTGTATTTCCCTTTATCCTATTTTCCCCTGTTTAGACTCCTCTCTTTTTACCCTGTCCCTCCTCCAAGCCAGTGTTTTGCTTATGACCACCACCATCTTCAAGATACTCTCTCTTATATCAGCACCTTGTTCCACCTTTTTCTTGTCCTACTTCCCTCCTACTTCCATATAGGGTAAGATCAATTTCTATACCCAACTGAATGTGTATGTCACTCCTTCTTTGAGCTAAATAGGATGAGAGTTCATGTGATGCTTATTTCCTTTCTCTTCTTTTCTTCCATTGTAGCAGGTTTCTCATGCCTCTTCATGTGAGATAATTTACTTCGTTCTACCTCTTCCTTGCCTCTTCAACCAGTGCAATCCTCTTTCTCAACCCTTCAATTTTTTTTTGTCATCCCGTCAAAGTCAACTTATACCAGTATCCTCTGTCTATTATGTATATTCCTTCTAGCTGCCGTAGTAGTGATACAATTCTTAAGAATTACAATTATCATCTTCCTATGTAGGAATATAAAAAGTTTAACTTTATTGAATTCTTTATGTTTTCTCTTTCCTGTTTGCCTTTTTATGCTTCTCTTGAGTTTTTTTTTTGAGAGTTCAATTTCTGTTTAGGTCTGTCCTTTTCATCAGTCAGTAATGCTTCAAAATCTTCTATTTCATTGAATATCCATCCTTTCCTTTGAAGGATTATGCTCAGTTTTGCTGTGTAGGTGATTCTTAGTTATTACTCAAGCTCCTTTGCCTTCTAGAATATCTTATTCCAAGCCATCTGATCCTTTTAACGTAGAAGCTGCTAAATCTTTTGTAATCCTGACTGTGGCTCCTCAATATTTGAATTGTTTCTTTCAGACTGCTTGTAGTATTTTCTCTTTGACCTGAGAATTATGGAATTTGGCTATAATATTCCTGGGAGTTTTCATTTGGTGATTGCTTTCAGGAAGTGATTGTTGGATTCTTTCAATTACTATTTTACCTTCTGGTTCTAGAATATCAAGGTGATTTTCCTTGATAATCATGTCTTTCAGGTAGTCCAGTAATCTTCAAATTATCTCTTTTGGACCTGTTTTCCTGGTCAGTTGTTTTTCCAGTGATATAGTTCATGTTTTCTTCAATTTTTCATTATTTTGATTTTGTTTGATTGATTCTTGATGTTTCATGGAGTCATTAGCCTCCACTTGTCCAATTCTAATTTTTTTCTCTTAATTTCTTTTTTTTAAAATTTGTTTATTTGTTTTTAGCTTTCAACATTCATTTCCACAAGATTTTGAGTTCCAAATTTTCTCCCTGTCTCCGCCCTCTCCCATCCCAAGATACCATGCATTTTGATTACCCCTTCCCCCAATCTGCCCTATCTTCTGTCACATGCCTCCCTTCCCTTATCCTCACCTTCTCTCTTTTCTTGTAGGGCAAGATAGATTTCTATACCTCGTTACCTGTAATTCTTATTTCCCAGTTGCTTGTAAAAAAAAAAATTAATGTTCATTTTTAAAACTTTGAGTTCCAACTTCTCTTCCTTCCTCCCCCTCCACCCATCCTCACTGAGAAGGCAAGCAATTCAATATAGGCTATACATGTGTAGTTATGCAAAAGACTTCCATAATAGTCATGTTGTGAAAGACTAACTATATTTCCCTCCATCTTATCCTGTCCCCCATTTTTTCTGTTCTGTCTTTTGAACTTGTCCCTTCCCAAAGGTATTTACTTCTGATTACTCCCTCCTCCCATTTGCCCTCCCTTCTGTCATCCCCTCACCCCTCTTATCCCCTTCTTCCCTACTTTCCTGTACTGTAAGATAGATTTTCATACCAAATTGAGTGTGTATGCTATTTCTTCCTTAAGCCAGATGTGATGAGAGTAAGCTTCACTTTTTCCCTCTCGCCTCCCCTCTTTCTCCCTCCACTGGAAAAGCTTTTTCTTGCTTCTTCATGAGAAATATTTTGCCCCATACCATCTCCCCCTTTCTCCTCCCAATATATTCCTCTCTTACCCCTTAATTTTATTTTTTTAGATATCGTCCCTTCCTGTTCAACTACCCTGTGCCTTCTGTTTATATATATGTATATCATCCCTCCAACTCCCCAAATACTGAGAAAAGTTTCAAGAGTTACAAATATTATCTTTCCATGTAGAAATGTAAACTGTTCAACTTTAGTAAGTCCCTTATGATTTCTCATTCCTGTTTACCTTTTCATGCTTCTCTTGATTCTTATGTTTGAAAGTTAGATAGATTTTCTATTCAGTTCTGGTCTTCTCATCAAGAATTCTTGAAAGTCCTCTATTTCATTGAATGACCATTTCTCCCCCTAAAGTATTATGCTCAGTGTTGCTAGGTAGGTGATTCTTGGTTTTAATCCTAGTTTCTTTGACTTCTGTAATATCCAAGCCCTTCAGTCCCTTAATGTAAAAGCTGCTAGGTCTTGTGTTATCCTGATTGTATTTCCACAATACTTGAATTGCTTCTTTCTGTCTGCTTGCAATATTTTCTCCTTGACCTGGGAACTCTGGAATTTGGCTATAATATTCCTAGGAGTTTTTCTTTTCAGATCTCTTTTTTGGAGGTGATTGGTGGATTCATTCAATATTTATTTTTTTCCTTGTTCAAGAATATCAGGGCAGTTTCCCTCGATAATTTCATGGAAGATGATGTCTAGGCTCTTTTTGATCATGGCTTTCAGGTAGTCCCATAATTTTTAAATTGTTTCCCCTGGATCTATTTTCCAAGTCAGTTGATTATCCTTTGAGCTATTTCCCATTGTCTTCTGTATTTTTCATCCTTTTGGTTTTGTTTTGTAATTTCTTGGTTTCTCATGAATTTGTTAGCTTCCATCTTCTCCATTCTAATTTTTAAAGAATTATTTTCTTCAGTAAGCTTTTGACCCTCCTTTTCCATTTGGCTAATTCTGCTTTTTAAAGCATTCTCCTCCTCATTGGCTTTTTGGACTTCTTTTGCTATTTAGGTTAGTCTATTTTAAAGGTGTTATTTTCTTCAGCATTTTTTTGGGTCTTCTTTAACAAGCTCTTGACTTCCTTTTCATGATTTTCTTGCATCACTCTCATTTCTCTTCCCAATTTTTCCTCCACTTCTTACTTGATTTTCAAAATCCATTTTGAGCTCTTCCATGGCCTGAGACCATTGTGTATTTATTTTGGAAGTTTTGGCTGCAGAAGCCTTGACTTTTATATCTTCCTCTGATGGTATGCATTGTTCTTCCTCATCTGAAAGATTGGAAGAAAACATGTGTTCACCAAGAAAGTAAACTTCTATAGTCTTATATTTTTTTCCCTTTTTTGGGCAGTTTTCCCAGCCAGTTACTTGACTTTTGAGTCTTTTGTCAAGTGGAGGGTCTACTCTACTCAGTTCCTCCAGGGTGGCACAATCAAGGGAAGGGAGTTTACTCCTCTCATGGCCTGCGCTGTGGTCTGGGAGAAACCACAAGCTTTTCTGCCCAGGATCTGTGAGTAGAATTCCCTCTCCAGAGTCTCCACCAGCTCGACCATGTCAGCTCTCCCCCTCACCCCAGGACCACCACTCAGGGCTGAGATCCAGATCAGCCGCTCAGTTCCCCCAGGGTCTTTAGGCAGAGGGCTCCAAAAATGGATGCTGGGCCACAGTGACTTCCACTGCTCTAGGCCCAGGGGTAGGGCCAGACCCTGCTCTCTTCTCACCCAGGTGAAAGAGCTTTCTCACTGACCTTTGAAACTGTTTTTGGCATTTGTGGGTTGAGGAATCTGGGAATCTCAGCTGCTACCAGTGATTCTGTGCTCTGAAGCCTGCTCTGGTCTTGTTCATGCCTCTGGGCTGTGCTCCGTGGGCTGTGCTCTGCTCCAAGCTTGGTGCAGTAGACCCTTCCTATGAGCCTTCCAGACTGCCTTGGGCTGGAAATCTCTTGTACTCTGTTGTTTTGTGGCTTTTGCTGCTCTAGAATTTGTTTAGAGTCGTTTTTTACAGTATTTTATGGGCTGTGTGGGAAGAACTTCTACAGGTCTGCCTTTCTACTCTGCCATCTTGGCTCCACCCTTTTCTTTTAATTTCCTCCAATTTTAATTTTTTAAGGAGTTATTTTCTTCAGTGAGTGTTTGTATCTCCTTTTCCACTTGACCAATTCTGTTTTTTAAGGAGTTGTTTTTGTTTCCGGCTTTCTGTACCTCCTTTTCCTTTTGGCCACTTCTGCTTTTTAAGGAGTAATTTTCTTCATTGAATTTTTGTACACTTTTCATTTTTCGTGCTTCCTTTCCTAAGCTGTTGACTCTTTTTTCATGATTCTCTTGAATAACTCTCATTTCTTTTCCCATTTTTTCTTGTACCTCTCTAATTTTAAAATCCTTTTTGAGTTTTTCTAGGAGTTCTTTTTGGGCCTAAGACCAATTCATATTTCTCTTTCCTGCTTAGTGTGTAGGTGTTTGGACGTTGTTGTTCTCTGTTGAGTTTGTGTTTTGATTTCCCTGCCACTGTAGTAACTTTCTTTGGTCAGATTTTTAAAAAAATGTATTTTTTGGTGTTTGCTAATTTTCAAGCCTGTTTCATGACTTTTAAAATTGAGCTTTGCTTCTGGGATGCAGGGGCACTGTCCCAAACTTCTTGCACCATGACCCAGTGTCCTTTGGCCCACATGCTGGAGCTTTTGGGCCAGGTGTCTTACCTGCTTTCACCTTGCCTCTCTGTGGCTGCTCCTGCTGTGCCTGTTCAGTTTGGCTGCTTGTTGCACTGGGGAGAGAGGCCTCACAGCTGGGCCTCTGTGCCTTTCACTTGCTCTGGGGCTGCAGGACCTCTATTGCTGACCTGTGCTGGGATTAGGGGACTCTTGTCAGTTTGCCTGGATGCTGTCTGTACTGGCTGTGCTCCCCTTTTAAAGTGATTTGGAATGAAATTTGGGAGGGCTCAGGCAGGTCCCTGCCTTTGCTCTGCCATCTTGGCTCTGCCCTCCTATAAGCTAGCATTTCTAAAACTCTTACCTTGTTATAGTGGAGAAAGGAGGCATCCTTGTTTTACCAACTTTTTGTATTGGGAAAGCTTCCATGTTTATACATTGGAAATAATTTTAAAGGTATGATTTTGGACATATTAAGAAGGCTTCCATGTCTATATACTCTTCAGGTTCTTTTTTTTTTTTTTTAACATAAATGAGTGTTGTGTTTGTTGAAATAATTATAATTGTATGATTAGCTATTTTAATTGATATATGTTGAATGAAGTAGAGTAACATGAACTAAATCTGGAAATAGAGACTGATATCAGCTCATGCTGATCAACCTGAAATGTGTGTTTTTTGTCATAGAGAAAATAGGGAACTGCTAAAGATTCTTGAATTATGGAGTGTCATGATCAGACTTGTGTTTTAGGAAGATTACTTTTGTAGTATATGGAGAATGGACTGAAAAAGGAAAAACTACAAGCAGAAAGATAATCAGGATCCTAATTCAAATGAAGTATAATGAGGATTTGAGATGGGAAAAGTAACTAGGTGAGTGGAAGGAAGGGAACAGATTTAAGAGATATAGAAGTTGAATTGACAATACTTACTAACTGGGTGCTGAGCTTGAGATAAAATGAAGTTAAGGCTTTCTGTACCTTGGAAGGCTAAAAAAATTGGGCACATAGATAGATACAATATAATGCAATTCAGTCATTCATCTTTTTGAAATTCTAGTCAACAGTATACTATTCAGAATTAATTTTAAAATCTTAATACATTGAAATTTCGTTTATTTTTTTGTTGAAGATACTTGATTTTTCTGGGTAAATTTTATTCTTTTATGATTAACCTAAATGTAGCTAGGTGTACAGTGGATAGGGCCTTGGACTTGGAGTCAAGAATGCCTGAGTTCAAATCCAACTTCAGGCACATACTACGTGAATGACCCTGAGCAAATTACTTAACCTCTTTTTGCTTCAGTTGGAGGATAAAATGAGATAGTATTTATAAAGTACTTTGCAAACCTTAAATCACTACATAAATGCTAGCTGTTATCAATATAATTGTTAATAATAACAATAAACATTAAGATCTCAAGATTTGGTCATTTTAAATTGTTTGGCGTATAGCTTGCTTCTACATGTTGTTTGTTTTTAAAAATAAAACAATGTGAATATTGTTGTGGTTAGCTCCTTTTTTGCGTTTTTGAATATTTTTGAAATTCATTTCAGTAAGGGGTCAAAACGTACAATATTGCCACATTATGTTCGTACCAGTCTATAGTGGCAGCTATGTGGTTCAGTAGATAGTGCTGTGGGTCTGCAGTATGGAAGACCTGAGTTAAAATTTGGCCTCAGGCACTTATTTAATGTATGTGACCCTGAGCAAGTTACTTAACCTGCTTGCCTTAGTTTCCTTACTCTAAAATAGGGATAATAATATCATCTAGCTAGAGGATTCTTGTGGGGATGAAATGAGATAATATTTCTAAAGAACTTAGCATGGTACCTGGCACATGATAGGTGTTTAATGCTTGTAACATACTCTGTAGAAATAGCAACAATGTATTCAGTTTCTGATTTCCCTCATAGCCCTTCCAACATTGGATTTTTATCATCTGGGGTTATTTATTATCTTTGTCATTTTGTTGAGAGTATGGTAGTAGTACTTTATAGTTGTTTTGATTTTTAAAAAATTTCTTTTTGTTAATTTGATGAGTGTGTCATGTGATTACTAACAGTTGATACGGTTTTCTTCCTGAGTATATGTGTGCTTTGTCTACTGCTCCATTGGAGAGCATGTTTTAGTCTTGTGTCAGTTCCTTATGAGGTCGAAGACTTTGATTTACTGCAGATATTTTTTCTACAATGTTTCTTTTAATTTTAGAGGTGTTGATTCTGTTGTATAAAATACTTATGTTTGAATAATCAAACTGTGAATATTATCTTCAGTTATTTCTTTTTTGATAAAAATGTTCCTGTCCATAGTTACCTTTTTCGTCCTTTTTAAAAAAAAGTGGATTATTAATAATTAGTTTACTATGTAGCGTATGATATAAATCAAACCCTACTCTTTTTTTGTCATAGAACTATCCAATTTTCCCAGTAGTGTTTATTGATTTGTTACTCCATTCCCTAGATTTTAAAAAGAAGTTCTTTTATTGATACTTTATTTTGACACAATGAACATTCTCTATAAACTAATCACCCTGAAAACATTTAACAAAAGCACCCTATAGAGTGATTTTGGTTATTAGTATCTGCTACTTTCTTTTTTGTAGCTTATTAGTTATTAATCGAAAGAATGAGTACTTTGAATTTAATTCTGTGGTTCCAGCATTATCTGTTCTTTGAACAGATAATATGTTTGCTTTTTCATGTTGTTGTTTTTTAAAAATTTACATTATTGTAGTTTTTGTATGGTTTTGGGGGGTTCTTTTTTCATTCTGCATCATTTTATATAAGTATTTCAATTTTTTCCTGATTTTTTCCATATTTGTGATTCCTTATAGTGCAGAAATATTCTATTACTTTCATATAACACAGTTTGTTCGGCTATTCTCCACTTGTTGAGCACATCTTGTTTGTGTGTATGGTTTTACTCTGCTTTTTAGATGGATGGGTCTGTTTGTTTTTTGTTGTATTTACTTTTGTACTTCATTATTATCATTAATCTGCTCATTGTGTTTTTGAGCATATTGCTAGGTCCTGGTGCGCGCGCGCGCCCGTGTGTGTGTGTGTGTGTGCGCGCGCTTGGGTTTGTGTAGGCAGCACAACAATTACTGCTTTATGGTTTCCCAGTTTTATGTTTTGCATTTCCTTATAGTCTTACTTGTTACTTTTAACTTAATGGACTTTATAATAACTTTGGTTCTAAGAAAGAGCCTGCTTGTATTTTCATTGGTGATATGTTCAATCTGCGTATCAGTTTAAGTATTAATACTCTTCCTATATTTCCTTGAATCTAACAATGAACTTGGAATAGCTTCCCCTTTTAGATTTAACAAATTTGTTTTATCAAAACAAAAATTTAAATTGTCTTATTATGTAGTTATCATTTTTATTAAATATATAATAAGTAATATATAAATCTTAATGATTTGCTACGTACATTTTAATGCTTTTTGTCATATTTTACAGTATGTGTTTTTTTCTCAGATTTCTTTACAGATAAAAAGCTTTTCAGTCTTGATTAGCTAGAAAAACGACTTGATGGAACTTTAAACAAGTGAAGATCAGAAACAGCAGAAGTAAAGAATACAGTTTTCAATAAATCCCAGTCACAAATTACTTATTAAATAACTCTCTATTTGATGTGAACTGCTGGGAAAACTAGAAGCAGTTGGGCAGATGTAAGGCTTGTCAACATCTCACTTTCTTTTCTGTAATAAACTCAAAATGTATATGTGACAGTATTTTTTTTCCTGTCAATGGGAGCTTACAAAACTATTATCTTATTATAAAAGTTTTTTTTTAATTTATTTACTTATTTTTAGTTTACAACATGCAGTTCCAGAAGCTTTGAGTTTCAAATTTTCTCCCCCTCTGCCCTTCCCAGGATGGCATGCAATCTGATATAGGCTCTATATGTATATTCATATTAAGCATATTTTCACGTTAGTCAATACATGACATTGTTAAAGGAGGTGTGAACAGACTTATGTGCAGAGAAAGAAATGGGGATGGATTTTTTTGGGGGGATGAGGGAAGGATAATACTGGAGGATAAGAATGATGAAGTATGTGAACACACCTAAAGAGAGCTTATGAATTAAAGGGGTATTTTTGTACCTGCTTGTACATGGCCACTGTCTGTATTTGTTTTGCTTGGCTGTGCTTACTTGTTAAAAGGGTCTATTTCTTCCCTTTTCCCCAATATATTTTTTATGCGTTTTATATAGTGAAAAATATTTTTAAAATAATAATGAATTAACTAATCCTATATGTATAAAATTTAAGAAATGACAAAGGACAAAAATTAACAAATAATTATATGTGCACTTAAAAAAACCTTTTCTGTCACCTAACCATACATGTTTGCTACTTAATCACTCTGATATTTTCAGTGATAATCTTCAGATTAAAGAATGAGCTTTCCCTCCTCTTATGCTTCAGGTTATGTAACTTTTGGAGCTGTTCAAGCTCAACTCAGCTTTCCATGCTTCCCCCCAATGTTGAAAATGTTGAAAATTAGAAGGGCCACTGAAACATTTAAAAACTGGTCAGAGGAGAACAGAAGGAATTCAGAAGGAAGCATGGAGAAGCTTGACTGTTTTAAAAAATACCATGTGGAATAGTGTATACTTTTTAAAAAATCAGGTAGCATGGAAAAGATTCACAATTTCATATGCAATTCTTTTTTGTGTTCTTTGTATATGGAAATATCTTTTTATGTTTTATGATAATAAAACATCCTGTTCATATTGTTTTTTAAAAATATTTTATATCAAATATATGCAGTTTCATAGATACAGAAGAACAGAAAGGATATTTGAAACACAAGTTTCTATTACAGTTTGAATTTTTAAAAATAGATTTTTATTGATAGCTTTTATTTTTAAATCACCTAGGTTCCTTCTGTATTCCTCTCCTTATATCTTCCAAAAAGCCATTCCTTATCACAGAGAATCTTTAATAAAAAGAAAAAGATGAAGAAGGAAAACATCAGCAATATTGGTCAAGACACTGGAAAAATCTGATGTTATGTGTAGTGTTCTACATTCTGCATTCCCCCACCTCTGCGAAGGAACCTTGGGTTGGAATAGGGGCAGTGTCTTTTAAGATTTCTTCCTTAGGGGTCGGATTTATTCTGTGTACTTTTGCAACATTCATGATGATTGTTTATGGTAATTCTTTCCATTTACCTGTTTTTCTGGCAATACTTGTTTCATTTTGCATCAGTTTATGTAAATCTTTACATGTATCTCTGCATTCATCATGTTCATATTTCTTACCACACAGTAATATTCCATTGTATTCCTATGCCTCCATTTGTTGAACTGTTTCCCTAGTTGATGGACTTCTGCCTTGTTTCTGATTTCCTTTCAGAGGCATCTGGGTGGTGTAGTAGCTAGAAAACTGAGCATAGTCAGAGATGCATGAGTTCAAATCCATCCTGTGACACTTACTAGTTATGTGATCCCGGCTGAGTTGCTCAACTGTAAAATAGGAATAATAATAACCCTAACCTTGCAAGATTATTGAGTCAAATGAGATTATATTTGTAAAGTACTTGGCACAGTGTTTGGCACATAGTAGATATTTAATAAACACTAGCTTCCTTCCTTCCTTGCTACCACAAAATTTGCTGCTATAAATATTTTAAGGTGTAGATAGAGATATCCTTGGACCATATCCCCCACACTGTTGATTATTCCTCTCTTGACATAGGTGTCATTTTCTGGGCAAGTAATACCTCAGGATTGTTTTGATAATATGTTTATTCTTTAAGGTGGTGGTTAAAATTTTTAGAATTATTTTTATAATTATTCATATCCTTTGACCACTTATCTCTTCAGAAATAGCTTTCCATTATACGTATTTATTTTAGATACCTATATATTTTGTATACCAAACATTTCCTAGAGATAGTTGATAAAAAGATTTTTTTGTCCTTTTTCCCTTTTATCTTCCCATTTGTATTCATTTTATTTGTGTACAAATGTTGCAGTATGAACAAAATGATCTATTTTAGTTTTGTATTTTCTTCTATTTCTTGATGGTTAAGAATCCTCCATTAGCTTTCATTTTTATATATAATAAGTTCAACAAATAATTGCCATATTTGTCCGTATATCCTTCTAAATCTTCTGTTCTCATTTATGCATTAAAAAATAATGATAGAATAGAGCTCTACTCTCAGCTTGTGGCATTTTTTTCTGACTTTCTCCTTGCCTGGAATATTTGTGTTCTTTCCTGCCTCCTGGATTCCCTGATTTCCTCTAAGTCCTGGCTAATAAAATTTTAGCCAGGAATACTTCTACGGGAAGTATTTCTCAACTCCTCTTAATTAATCTTCCTTTTGTTAATTATTTCCTATTTATCCAACATATAATTTGTGCATATTTGTTGTCTCTTTCATTAGATTGTGGGTTTTTTGAGGGCAGAGACTGCCTTTTGTTTTGTTTGTATCTCCAGCACTTAGCACCTTTCACACAGTAGGCACTTAATAAATGCTTATTGATTAATTAGCTACTTGCCCACTATTCTTTTTGTCTTTGTTTTGATATCTCTATTACAAGTCTCCTTCCATTCAACTCTCACACCAAAAAAAACCAAAAAACAAAAACCAACCCAAAGTAAGAATAATCAAGAAAAACATTCACACATTGGTCATGTCTGAAAATGTGTATGTAATCTGCTCCTTGTGTCCTTACTTCTCTGTCAGATTGTGGATTACATGATTCATCATTAGTCCTCTGGATTCATTGGTCATTATGCTAATCAGAGTTTTTAAATTTTTCATTGTTGCTTTTCTTTATAATGTTTTAGTTATTGAATAAGTTGTTCTCTTGGTTGAGTTCACATCATATAAGTTTTCTCAGGTTTCTCTGAATCCATCCCTTCTGTCATTTCTTACAATACAGTTGTAATACATCACATGGATACTTCATCAATTTACATTTCATTGCCACTGCAAAAAGAGCTCCTTTAAATATTTTCAAAGCAAAATTTCAGGATATAAGATAAATTCTTGTAAATCATCAACATTCTTATATGAAGACAAAAAGAGCCATCAAGAGGAGCTAGAAAGAGAAGTTCTATTTAGAATAACTTCAGAAACTATAAAATATTTGGGAGTATATTTATTAAGATTCACCCAGTTATTCTATGAATCTTAACTATTAAAATATTTTTTGCAGAAATAAAGACATACAAATATTCAGAAAAACATTCATTGCTCATGAGTAGTCTAAACCAACATGATAAAAATAACACTAAATAAATTAATTTACTTATTCTGTACACATCAGAAAAGTGGGGTCTATAGCCCAGTGTGAAGCAGAGCAATAACCAAGGCAAAAGCCCCAGACCAAAGGGGATACTGTGTTTTTGTCACCTTACAAAAATACAGTTAGGTATGGAAATACATTTCATTCAGCAGGGAAATAGGAGGATGGGGGGGGGGGGAAGCAGGAATTAAAGAAAAGGGTAAGTTAATGGAGTGATTAGTTCAAAGCAGAATGAACTAAGTATTTAGAAAAATATTTATAGCTCTTTTTGATATGGCAAAGAATGAGAATCTGAGGAAGTACCCATCAATTGAGGAATGGCTGAACAGGCAGGTTGTAGTCTGTAAATTTGATGGAATACTATTGTGTTTTAAGAAGTGAAGAAGGAAATGGTTTTAGAGAAACTTGGGAATGTTTGTATGAACAGATGTACAGGTTTGTGGGCAGAAACAGGAGAACAATTTATACAAAGGTAATAATATCGTAAAGATAAAATAACTTTGAAGAATTAGAGACTCTGGTCAGTGACTCCAGAAAATCAACCACAATTTAAGGGGAGCAATGCTGTTACCCATGTCCTGAGAGATAGGTGAAGAACTCAGAGGACACACACTGTAATTTTTTAGGATGTTAAATGCAGAAATTTGTTTTGCTTGAACCATATATGTTTATAATAGGGGTTTTGATTTTCTTTCACTCTCATGGTGCTGGGTAAGGGAGTTTAAGGTAGGCAGGAGAAAAGGAAGATTTTTACTAATTGAAAATATACACACACACACACACACACACATACACACACACACACACATACATAATTTAAGAAAGAAAAGTGCTCACTTATGTCCTGTGGTGACTTACCTATTGGAGAATGACTCTTGTCAATAGGTCAGCAAACATTTATTTTGCTCCTGTTGTGTGCCAGGTATTATTGTAACTGCTGGGGATCCAGAGAAAGACAAAAAATAGCCTCTTTCTCAAGCATCTCATAGTCAAATGATGAAGGCAACATACAAATGACAATGTCCAAACAATATATAAACAAGATAAATTGTTGATAGTCTCATAGGGAAGACACTAACTTTAAGGAGTACTGGGGAAAGCTTTCTGAAGATGGGATTTAAGTTGAGATTTGGAGGAAACTGGGAGGCAGAGATGAGGAATTCTCTTCCTCAAAGATGAAGAGGCCCAGGGGACATCTAAGGAAATACATGGAATTGGGATGAAGTTTCTTGTGTGAGGACTAGCTAGGAGGCTGGTATCAGTGAATTGTAAGAGTACATGGAAGGGATTAAGAAGAAGGAAGACTGAAAAGGTAGGAAGGGGCCAGGTTAGGAAGGTCATTCAGAGTTAAAAAGATTTTATATTTGATCCTGAAGGCAATAGGGAGCCAATAACATTTATTGAACAGTGTTGACATGGTCAGGTTTATGCTTTAGGAATATCAGTTTTACAGCTGAGTGGAAGATGAATTAGATTAAGGAGAGAGTTGACACAAGGAAACTAGGCAGAAAGCTATTGCAGTGTTTCAGGCATGAGGTTATAAAGGCCAGAGTAGCAGAAGTGTCAGAAGAGAGGAGATAACGTATGAGAGATGTTACAAAAGTAAAATCAACTCAACTTGGCAGCTGTCGATATGGGAGGTGTGAGTGAGGATAACTCAGAGGATAGCGTTTCCCTCAACAGTGAAAAACTAAGAAGAGGGGGAGGACTAAGGGGAAGGAAAATGAGTTCAGTTTTGGACATTTTGAGTTTAGATGTTTTAAACAGTATGTACAATAGGCGATTGGAGATGGGAGACTGGAAGTTTAGGAGAGAGAGAAGGGCAGAATATGTAGATCTTACGTAGGAGAAGAGGATGATGGACAATGTCAAAGGCTACATAGAAGATAGGAAAGATAATGACTGAGAAAAGGCCTTTAGATCTGACAATAAATTGTTGGTACCTTTGGAAAGTTGAATGATGGAGTTGGACTCTAGAATTAAGAAGAAAATGAGAGGAAAATAAATGGAGGCACCAAATTGTACATGATCTTCTTAAAGGGGTTTAGCTATGAAAGGGGGGAAAGATAGGGCTAGTGGGAATGGATAGATCAAGTGAAGATTTTGGGGGGTAGAAGAGACGTAGGCATGTTTGTAGGCATTAGGAAGCATTTAGTACACAAGGAAAGATTCAAGATCAGTGAGTGGGGATGATAGAGAGTGCAGTGTGCTGGAAGAGATGGGATAGAATGGGATCATTTGTTCATGTCCAGAGATTTTCCTTGGCAAGGAGAAAACCTAAGACAGGTGGAGGTAGAGATAGTCTGGGAAGGTATCGAAGTGCTGTGAGATGAGGAGGAAAGACAGGGTATTCTTGGCAAATGGACTCAATTACTTTCAGTAAAATACAAGGTAAAGTTCTCAGCTGTTAGGGTTGGGGGAGCGTTGGGAACTTTGAGGAGTGAAAACGTTTTCAAAAGTCTTAAACAATTGTGGTGAAAGGGAGAATGAAACATTTAGAGAGGTGTAAAAGAATTGCCATGCCACAGGAAGGGCCCAGTGAAGATTATGTAACTACATATATAGTGGTCCCAGTCAGCATGGTTTTGTGATTTCCTCCAGGTTCCTTCAGCAGCACATGAATGTGGGAACAATTTTGTTTATAGATATTTGAATCAGTTCCTTGAATGTTTTGAATAGGAGATCTTTATCAGAGACTTGCTACAAAGTTTTTTCCCCCCAGTTTACTGTTTTGCTTCTAATCTCAACTATTAATCATTTCCCACCTGGCTGCTTTCCGGGACACTATCATCATCTCCAGAAACTCATCCTTCTGCAAGATGAAATTCTCAGCACCCCCTGCTCCTGGAATTCCTCCCTCCCTCTGGATGGAGAGGATCGGGTGGACATCTGGGAGCTCCTCTCTGATCTTCCAGCATTTAAAGAGAGCACCCAGGTAATTCCCCTGATCATTTCCCACCCAGCTGATTTCCTGGACATCATCTCCTGAAATTTATCATTGTGCAAGATAAAATCAATTTAGAAATTGACACCTCCTCAGATCATTTTCTCCTGGCTGCAGGACTTGATCATGTTCCCAGCTAGCTAACTTCCCTCACTCTCCAATTCCATCCCCCATCCCCCAGCTTTTTATGTGTTGTCTCCCCCATGAGATTGTGAACTCCTTGAGGGCAAGGGCTATCTTATACCTTCTTTGTATCTCTAGTGTGCTTAAGTAGAGTGACTGGCACATAGTAGGCATTTAATGTTTATCGACTAACTCTATATTGATTTTGTTTATGCAAAACCTCCTTAATTTTGTGTAGTCGTAACTGTCCATTTTGTGGAGATCCTGGGCAAGTCACTTCTGTCTCAGACCCTCAGTTTTCTCAGGTGGAATACAGAGATTAATAACATCTAGCTCCCAGTGTTACTGTGAAGGTAAAATTAGATAATGTTTGTAAAGTGCTGTGAAATCCTTAAAGTACCACATAAAAGCTGGCTTTTGTTATTTTTTTATGGCCCTCTTTATTTTTTGTATGGTTATGTGTTCCCTTATCCATAGTTAAGAAAGATATTTCCCCTGGTGCTCCTCAAATTTGTTTGTTTATGTTGTTATTTTTTTTACCTCTCAAGTCTGTAAACATTTGGAGATTATTATTGAATATGATCTGAGATGTTGGTCTATACCTAATTTTTTCCAGATTAAGTTCCATTTTCCTTAGCAACTATTTTGGTAAAATGGTGAATTCTTTCTCTTATATTTGTTGTCTTTAGGTTTATTGAATATTGTATTACTATGTTTGCTTTCTTCTGAATGTTGTGTACCTATTCTGTTACACTAATTAACCTTTCTTTTTTACTTATTATATAGTTTTGATGTTTACTTCTTTGAGATACAATTTGAGGTCTAATATTGCTAAGCCTGTTTCTGAAATGTTTTCAGTGTTACCTTTGAGATTCTTGATATTTTGTTCTTCCAGATGAATTTTCTTCTTATTCTTTTCTAGCTCTATGTAACAACTCTTGTAGTTTTATTGACATAGTATTGAATAAGTAAATTAATTAGGTGATATTGTCATTTTTTTATACTGGAATGTCCTAGGCATGAGCATGTATATGGCCTCATATTTAGACTTAATGTGGCTCTTTGTAAAGAGTGTATTATATATAGCTGTATTTGTATATAATTCTTATAAATATGTTTGTATGTGGACTCTCAAATATTGTGTACATTCTGTGGTTATTTTGAATGAAATTCTTGCATTCTCTTCATGTTGGATTTTTTTGGTATTAAATAGAAAGTTTGATATGTGTGGTATTATTTTATATTTTGTAATTTCTCTGAATTTATTAGTAGTGTCAATTTCTAGTTGAAATCTCTAGCATTCTCTAAGTAGAAATTGTATCACCTGCAAAAAGAAATCATTTTGTTTCCTCTTTGCCTATCGTTAGCCTCTCAATTTTTTTCCTTTGATTGCTTCAGCAATCATTTTTAGAACTATGTACTGATAACAGTGGTCATTCAGGTTTCCCCCTGTTGGAACAACTACTAGTATTTCTCAGGTAGATATAATACCATATTTTGATTTTAGGTATTTTATCATATTTATGAAATATGAAGTATCCATTTATTATTATGTTTTTAATAGAAATGGATGCACTTTGTCAAGTTTTTTACATGTATTTTTTCTTATTAAGATCTTTTGTACTTGTATTTTTACATTTACATTGTCTTATTTATTGATCTGTTATACTCATAGGTTTCTTTTTCTGTACACCTCCTAGAGTCATCCCATATAATGAGAAGTAGCATTTTTAAAAACAAAATAAGAGAGAACATTTTTCTTGGTCTGAAAGGTCTCTAATGAAGCCCCCAACTATTATGATTCTCCTGTCTGTTTTTCTTTGTAATTTTATTAATTTTTCCTTTAAGTATTAAGATGCTATGTAATTTGATGCATATATAAATTCTTAATATTCTGTTACCTGTAGTACCTTTTAGTAAGCCATAGTTTCTTGTTTATAATTTTGTTTTCACTGTTGCCTTTTCTGACATCATAATTATTACCCCTACTTTGTTGAGTTTTCTAGAAACATAATAAGTTCTGCTTCAGCTTCTCTTTTTTCTCTTGTGAATCTTAAGTTTCATATTTATTTCTTGTAAACCAGGTATTGTTGGATCTGCTTCCTAATTTGTTCTCTTTCCTCTTCTGTTTTTTGAAGGATTGCATCCTATTCATATTTATGGTTATGATTGCTCATTGTATGTTTCCCTCCATCATATTCTCTTATGTTTTTTTCCTCTCTTTTTTTCTTGGTCTTCTCTTTACAAGGATAAGAAGGCATTTAACTTCAAGGAATGTGAACTTTCTATTACTTGTTTTCTCTTCCCTTGGCCTCTCTCTCTATATATAGACATATATCACTATATTATATATATATGTACATATATATATATACACACACATATATCACTATATTATATATATATATAATACACACACACACACATATACATATATCACTATATGTCACTGGTTCTTGCCCTTCCTTTCTTCCTTTTTCCCTTTGTGATCCACTTTCCAAAGTTGAAATCTATTTTGCTTGACTCCCTTCCCATCCTCCTTTTTAAATCCTCTTCTCCCTTTTCCCTGCCTCTTTTACTATTGAGTTTAATATGTTACTACCCAAACTTAGTATGTGTTAGTGTGTTCAAACCTCCTTTGTTCAGTTCAGATGAAAGTGAGGTTTGTGTGATGACCCTTTCTCCATCCACAATTGCACAATATTTTTGTGAAAAAATTTTTTTAAATTAATTTATTTTAAGCTTTCAATATTCATTTCCACAAAATTTTGAGTTCCAAATTATCTCCCTTCCCCCCACCTCAAAACGCCTTGCATTCTGATTGTCCCTTCCACCAATGTGCCCGCCCTACTAACACTCCTCCCTTCCCTTATCCCCATCTTCTCTCTTGTCCTGTAGGGCAAGATAAATTTCTATACCCCATTATCTGTATTTCTTATTTCCCAGTTGTATGCAAGAACAGTTCTCAACATTTGTTCCTAAAACTTTGAGTTCCAACTTCTCTTCCTTCCTCCCTCCCCACTGAGAAGGCAAGCAATTCAATACAGGCTATATATGTGTAGTTTTGCAGATGACTTCCATAACAGTCATGTTGTGTAAGACTAACTACATTTCCCTCCATCCTATCTTGCCCCCCATTTCTTCTATTTTCTCTTTTGATTTTGCCCCTCCCGAAGATTGTTTACTTCTAATTGCTCCCTCCTGCCATTTGCCCTCCCTTCCATCATCCCCTCAACCCTGCTTATCCCCTTCTCCCCTACTTTCCTGTAGTGTAAGATAGATTTTCATACCAAATTGATTATGCATGTTATTCCTTCCTTGAGCCAAATGTGAGGAGAGTAAGCTTCACTTTTGCCCTCTCCCCCCCCCCCCTTTTCTGCTCCATTGGAAAAGCTTTTTCTTGGCTTTTTATGAGAGATAATTTGCCCTGTTCCATTTCTCCCTTTCTCCTCCCAATATATTCCTCTGTCACCCCTTAATTTTATTTTTTTAGATATCATGCCTTCCTATTCAGTTCACCCTGTGCTGTGTGTGTGTGTGTGTGTGTGTGTGTGTGTGTGTGTGTGTGTATAATCCCTCCAACTACCCAGATACTGAGAAAAGTTTTAAGAGTTAAAAATATTATCTTTCCATGTAGGAATGTAAACAGTTCAACTTCAGTAATTCCCTTGTGATTTCTCTTTCTTGTTTACCTTTTTATGTTTTTCTTGATTCTTGTGTTTGAAAGTCAGATTTTATTTTCAACTCTGGTCTTTTCATCAAGAATGCTTGAAAGTCCTCTATTTCATTGAATTACCACTTTTTCCCCTGAAGTATTATACTCAGTTTTGCTGGGTAGGTGATTCTTGATTTTAATCCTACTTCTTTTGACTTCCGAAATATTATATTTCCAAGCCCTTCAATCCCTTAATGCAGAAGCTGCTAGATCTTATCCTGATTGTATTTCCACAATACTTGAATTGTTTCTTTCTGGCTGCTTGCAATATTTTCTCTTTGACCTGGGAACTCTGGAATTTGGCTGCAATATTCTTAGGAGTTTCTCTTTTTGGATCTCTTTCAGGGGGTGGTTGGTAGATTCTTTCAGTATTTATTTTGCCCCCTGGTTCAAGAATATCAGGGCAGTTTCCCTTGATAATTTCATGAAAGATGATATCTAGGCTCTTTTTGATCATGGCTTTCAGGTAGTCCCATAATTTTTAAATTGTCTCTCCTGGATCTATTTTTAAGGTCAGTTGTTTTTCCAATGAGATATTTCCCATTGTCTTCTGTTTTTTTCATTCTTTTGGTTTTGTTTTGTAATTTCTTGGTTTCTCATAAAGTCATTAGCTTCCATCTGTTCCATTCTAATTTTTAAAGAACTGTTTTCTTCAGTGAGCTTTTGAACGTTCTTTTCCATTTGGCTAAATTCTGCTTTTTAAAGCATTCTTCTCCTCATTGGCTTTTTGGATCCCATTGGATTGGCAAAATGCCAATTGAGTTAGCCTATTTTTAAAGGTGTGATTTCCCTTAGCATTTTTTTGGGTCTCCTTTAGCAAGCTGTTGACTCACTTTTCAAGCTCTTCCATGGCCTGAGACCATTGTATATTTGTTTTGGAGGTACTGGATGTAAGAAGCCTTGACTTCCTTTGACAGTATGCATTGTACTTCCTCATCCAAAAGAATGGAAGAAAGTAACCTGTTCACCAAGAAAGTAACCTTTTATAGTCTTATTTTTTTTCCCCTTTTTTGGGCATTTTCCCAACCAGTTACTTGACTTTTGGGTCCTTTGTCAAGAGTAGGGTTTACTCTGGGGACCTGCAAGTTTTCAGTTCCTCCAGGAATTGAGGGAGAGGAGTTTACTCCTTGGCCTGATTCCTGGTGAGATTCAGATCAGCTGCTCAATTCTCCCAGGGGCTTTGGTGGGGGCAGGGCTGCCACTCAGGGCTGAGGTTCAGATCAGCTGCTCAGTTCTCCCACGGGCTTTAAGTTGAGCACTCCAGCAGTGGAATAATGGATGCCAGCTGCTGCCTGTTGAGGCTACTACAACTGCAGCAGCTGCTGCCTGGGGCCGGGGCTAGGGGAGGACCCTTCTCCCTTGTCTGGGAGCTGAAAAAGCCCTCTCATTGACCTTTGAAGCTACCTCAGGCATTTGTTGGTTGAGGGATCTGGGAACCACTGCTGCTGCTGCTGCTGCTGCTGGGGATTCTGCCCTGGAGGCCTGCTTCTCCAGGTGCAGGCATGGCCAAAGCTGGGCTGTGCTCCACTCCTGTCCTGTGTGACAGACCTTTCCCATTGGCTTCCCAGGTCACCCTGGGCTGTAAGTCTCCTCCACTCCATTGTTTTATGGCTTGTGCTGCTCTAGAATGTGTTAGAGTCTTTCTTTACAGGTTATTTTATGGGCTATGGGGGAAGAGCTACAGTATGTGCATCTTTCTACTTTGCCATCTTGGCTCTACCCCCCATTAAAAATTTTTATGAAAAATACTAAGTTCCATCCCTTTTTCTCTAATTTCTTTGTTAGTGTATTCCTTTTTCTTTGCCCATTAAAACAATAAAACCACCTTTAAGTCTCTCTATCTAAATGAACCTTGAGGTATTGGGATTTTGAAGGGATACTTGTTTCTTAGCCTTCCCTTGGAGTATAAGCATTTTGTCCCTTCTAATTTTCCAAATATATTAACCTTGCAGTTCAGAGTTTCTGTTCATCTCTGGTCATTTCATCAGAATTACTTTAAAGATTTCTATTCCATTAACATTTCAATTCTTTCTATATAGGATTATACTTATTCTTATAAGTTAATTTTTTGCTTTTATAATGTATTCCAAAATGTTCTCTCCTTTATTGTGGTAGTTTCTGATTCTTATATGATCCTGATTGTGGTTCTTTGGTACTTGAATTCTTTTTTTCTTTGTAGTAGTCTGTATCTTCTTATGTTGACTTATTTCTGTAGGATTACTTTATTATTTTTTATTTGATTTCTAGCAATATTGGGGCTTTCATGACATTAGTAGGTGATTTGACCTACTCCACCGTACCAAGGGGGAAACAGGGTCTGCCATGCTTGTATTGTATTTTTCACTTGGTGGGAAGCTTAGTAAGGAGGAGGGACATGCTTTGTCCACACCCCAAGCAGAAACAATCCGTGTTATGAGACTGAATTGCATTACGTAGCTTTATCAACTACTCCACTTAATTTTGCCATAAAATCCTCTTAATTGCTGCCTTAAAATAGCTAATAAAGGCTAACATTTGCAAAGTCCTTTATATTATCTTACTTGATCCTTATGGACTGTGGGTGTCCTGGAGTGGGAGAACTAGGGGAGGAAGGAGGAATACTACTTTGCTAAGTTATGGACTGTAGTTTTCATTTAAAAAACAACATGGAACCAACAGCTTTGTGGCCAATCAAACAAAAAAGTTATAATGTAAATGATTAATCTTGCTGTTTTATATAAGTAACCATACAAGTAACAGTAAACCTTATACAAGTTGATGCTGCTACTGCTATGTTTCTAAATTAAAATAAACTCTTCTTCAAAGAAGTAAGATGGATACTTATCTTTAAACCTTTTGTGGGAGCACAGTTTCTGTCTCCAAAAGTAGGCTTGCTGATGCTCTGCTTCCTGTCCTCTCTGTGCTTGGGAAGGCTGCGACTTGTCCAAACTCGATATTTCTAGTTTCCTTTTTATTTTCTGAACATAGTTTCTTGGGTCTAGTTATTTTGGCATATGTAGACTTGGTTACTTATAAACTGTGTAAGCATCCCTCTAGGTCCTTGTTCAGCTTCCACTTCTTTGTGTTTGCATCACTTTCTGGACAAGGTTTCTTGACTAATCTTCCTTGTATCCCCTGTAACCTCATTGATTAGTGACCATGGCACATATATGACTTTAGCTGTGCAGTATGGGGAGTGAAACCTTGTATTAACTCTACATATTTGATATTAAACAGTAAAGGAGTGAAAGATTACAATGAAAGATTAAAGGAATGAGAGATTACAAAGATAAGGTTGTGTTAATGTGGCTAGAACCACGGATAGTGAATAAGACATTCAGAACGAAAGAGGTAAAATGCATAGATTCCTATCTACCACCCTATTCTCTATGAATTATTACAGTATGTTGCTTTCTCTTTAACCATTTCTTTTTGGGTACCTATATATCTTATTCCTATCTTCAGTTCAGCAAACACATAAACACTACTGTGTGGTGTGAGGAATACAAAGACATAAATATAGTCTCTGCCCTACATTCTTTTGGGATAGTGGAGAGGGAAGGCCAGATATTCACATGTAAGCTAATATAAGTGAGAAAGCAAAAGAGTATTTCAGACTGAGCATGCTAGGAATATTTGAGGAGAGAGATAGAATCCTTTCTGCTGGAGAAATTAGGAAAGACTGCATAGAGAAGAGGAACCTGATAGTCTTGAATGAAGATAAGTATTCTGAAAAGTAGGAAGCAGCACATTCAAGGCATAGGGAATAACTTTTGTGAATGTATGGAGGCAAAAGATGTCATGTTGAGTTTGGGGAACAACCAGTAGTCCAGGTTAAGGAAAATGAGCTGAAATAAGAATGGAATGGGCGGTTGGAGCTGGATTATGTAGGGCCATAAATGCCAAGCTAAGCACTTTATATTTTATCTGGGATGTGAAAGTGAGGCACTGGAAGTTTTTGAACAGGTCAGTGACTTGGTCAGACCTGGGCGTCAGAAAGATTATTTTGACATTTTCATTAAGGTTATATTGGAGAAGGGGAGAAACTGGAAGAAAAATTAATTAAAAGACTATTACAATAGTCCAGAGGAAAGCTGATGAGAATCTGTATTTGGGTGGATTAGAGAGAAAGAAGACACTGATATTTCTATGTTAGCATAAGTGGTAAGTTATAAGAGACATCATGCAGATTTAATAAGACGAATTTATGGAAAGGAAATATTCAAAGACAACTATAATATTTGCAACTAAAAATAGGGACGCTTAGAGGAAGTAGTTTAGATTTAGGGACGTAAATATGGAGATGACTAAACAGCAGTTGAAGATATGGCATTTGGGGGGAGATTAGGGAGAGTATGTGTGTGTGTGTGTGTGTGTGTGTGTGTGTGTGTGTGTGTGTGTGTGTGTGTGTGTGTGTGTGTGTGAGTGAGAGAGAGAGAAAGAGTGTCAACCTTAGAGAAGAGATAATTATGTTCAGGGGAGTGGATGATGTCACCAGGGGAGTGGATGATGTCACCAAGGGAGAGAATGTAGAATTAGAAGAGGGCCAAGTTTTCTTTGGGAGATAACTGTCCTTAAGGAACAAGAGACTGATGGTGAATAAAGTAAATAGAGAAGGATCTTTAAGATACACATCAGTCAGTCAACAAGTATTTATTAACATCTACCATATGCCAGGCACTCTGCTAGCTACTGGGTATACAAATACAATGAGTGAAACTCTAAATTGCAAAGAAACATGCAAGGGACTTACGTATATATATTCAAATGGGAAAGATAGCAGGTAATTATATGTAAGTATATGCAGAATAGATTAAATACAAAGTATTTAACTGTAAGGTGATTTAGGAGTAAGAGCTCTAGCCACTGAGGTGATTAAGAAAGGTTTTATTCAGAAGTTGGTGTTCATGCTGTATCTTAAAGAGAGAGAGGATTCTATGAGGTGGAGGAGCAAAAGGAGGAAGAAGTGAATCCTAGAAAACTAGGATGAAACATTGTCTTAGAAGCTAATCAAGGAGTCTAGGAGGACCTACTCACCATTGTCCAGCATTACCAAGAAGTCAAAGAAAAGGCCATTAGATTTAGCAGTTTAAGAGAGTAGCAACTTTGGAGAGAGCTGTTCCAGTAGAGTTGATTTTAAAAGTCAAAATTACTAGGAATGAGATTTGAGTGGATGGTGAGGAATGTGGAGGTGGAGATTATAAATAATTCTTTGTAGAAGTTAACCAGTAAAGAAGAGTAGAAGTCTCTTTTGGGAATGACAATGTAAAGGGAAGATTTTTTAATTTGAGTGGGTGACCGGAGTGTATTTGTAGATTATAGAGGTGCCAGTAGGATACAGCTGTGTTACCAGAGTGGGAGAAATAATTGATTAGACAAACTCATGAAGGAGTTAGGAGGGGTTGGAGATAAGGGCAAGGTTAGAGGAGTTACCATTGAAAAGGAGCCACTTATTTCTCAGACAATGGTTGTTATGTTTGTCCTTCATTCTCGAAGAGGACCATGACATCATGATGATGACTTGACTTGCAGTTGACTTTGATTTGAGTGAGAGAGGGCTGTGCAAGGTCACCAACCTCACCTTCTTCTCCTGAGCCATCTCGGTCCAGTGGCCTTGATATTCATCAGGAGGGCTGGAGATGGCCCAGGATGCAATGGGATATACTGGCCCTTTCAGACTAAGGTCTTATAGCATTCTCACTTTGAGTGAGATATACCCATTCAGTGAATAGGCTTCTTTATGGCCCCTTTAATCAAAAAAGTGAATAAATAAATAAAACTGGGAGAAGACCCTCAGGAATCCTGAGTAAAAGAGAAACAATTACTATTTAGTATTTAAATCCACTCTGTGCTAGATGGGTGGGGACTTGGCAGTCTATGAGCTGAATTGGGTTTGAGGCTTGATCTTTGAGCAAGAAATATAGCCAGTAAACTCAGAGGAAAAAAGGCAGCTTTTGGGGGTGGAACACTGAAGAAGGAGGAGGAGGACGACGACAATGACAAGAGGAAGGAGGAGGGAGAGGAGGAGGGCTGCTATTCACAGGTACTTGGAAAATGGAGCAGAGGAGGAGATGGGTAAAAGTTTTATGATTTGAAATGGGTGACAGAATTTATGATCGCTATAAATAAATAAAGTAGGTGCCCAAAGGGCTATAAAACTTTTCATACCCTTTGATCCAGCAATACCACTGCTAGATCTGTATCCCAAAGAGATCACCAAAAAAAGGGAAAATGACCCTTATGTACAAAATTATTTATGGTAGTTCTTTTCGTGGTGGCAAAGAATTGGAAATTGAGGGGATGCCCATCAATTGGGGAATGACTGAACAAGTTGTGGTATATGAATATAATGAAATACAATTGTTCCATAAGAAATGAAGAACAGGCAGATTTCAGAAAAACCTAGAAAGACTCATATGAACTGATGCTGAGGGATGTGAGCAGAACCAGGAGAACATTGTATATAGTAACAACCACATCGTGTGATGACCAACTTTGATAGATTTAATTCTTCTCAGCAATGCAGTGAGCTCTGACAATCCAAGGGACTCATGAAGGAAAATGCCGTTCATGTTCAGAGAAGGAACTATAGAGTCTGAATGCATGAAGCGTGCTGTTTTCTCTCTTTTTTTTCTTGTTTTCCCCTTTTGTTCCGATTCTTCTTGCACAATATGACTAATGTGGAAATATGTTTAATATGTTTGAACATGTATAGCCTATATCAGATTGCATGGGGAGGAGGAAGGGGAAGGGGGTGAGAAAAAAATTTGAAACTCAAAATTTTGTAAAAGTGAATGTTGAAAACTCTCTTGGCATGTAATTGGGAAAAAAAAATATGGGGAGAAAGGCAACAGTGGAGAAAGAATTTTTCATCTTGGCAGAACAGATTCTAATGAATTATAGTATTAAGAACATAGAAATTTTCCAAAGGTTAGTTCCTGAATGTTATGCTCTTATTGCCCCTCTCCAGAAGAAATAACTAGGACAAGGGGACCTCAAGTCAATTTTCTTTTTATTTAATTCCCTTAAATTCCCACTGAACTTTACTCTAAGTAGCGGACCCAGATACTTCCAACAGGGGTCTTCCTAACAGGCCCAAGTGGTCCCAACTTCTTTTTTAACAGGGGCCTGGAATCAGCATTTTTTTCCAGTGGTTAATGTTATATTAATTTTTTGTGTATTGTTTTTGATGCCTGCCTTCTATCTTTCTCCTTCTGTGTCCTCCTCTTTATATGTGTGTTAAGCTTTCTGATTTTTTTTTAGGGGTCCAGCCATCTACATCTTTTCAACTTAGGGACCAAGATCTTCTATTGAAAGTTAAGACTGGAATTGAAGAAGAGCTGAGGTCTCTGAATGAAGAAATTTCTGAAGGTTTGTTTGTTCATCTTATTCTAGCTATATTTCATTTTTGATTTGTTTAAAAAATTACTTCAGAATTTATTCTGGTATATTCTAGTGTAAATATTTAAGTGGTAGAGGGCTTTTTGTTTTCTTGTAGAACATCTCCCAAATCACAAAATCTCAGAGTTTGGAAGGTATCATGTTACTCATCCATCTGAGAATCCCTCTACAACATGTCTAACAAGACCTCTTATCATGGGGTCATTGAACGGAGTTCTCTCTGGTTGAATTTATTAAAGATACATAGATCATCATATATTCATTCACAAGATATTCCTTAGCCAAGATACATCTTTAGTTTTAGCAAGTCACATAGCATTTTCTAAACAATAAACAAGTTAAATTGAACAAATAAGAAAGAGAATCATGCCTTTTTATACCTTTTGAAATAGAATACTAATTTTATTAAATGATCTGTGAATCTGAGGTCACAAATGAGTCAGTTCTGGAGTGGAGATTCCCAGGATGCTCAGTCATGTTCTACTTCCATTCCTTATGATCATGTAGGATCAAGCCTAAAATCAGTACTATAAGAAAAACAAAATAAAAGAAACAGAGGACAAGGTACTGTAGAGCCAGGAATTAACTGTAAAAGGAAACCGCATGTCTTTGCTGTGAAGATGCAGAAGCACTGAATATGTCTTTAAGGAATGCAGATAAATCCTTGTCCCTTCCAATCTTACAGCAGTGTAGCTTTCTTGTTTAGTCTTCTAAAGTCAAGTTCATTGACCTCTTCCTGATAATTAAGGTAAGTTAAGACTCATCAATGTCTTTATTATTGCATATGACTTGAACAACCACAATGTTATCTGGTTTTTCTTATTTTGCCACACCTATTGATATGTTCTTGGGAGTGGACTTGCAGAGTGTGTGTGTGTGTGTGTACACCTATAGATGTCATTGAAGTTGGGTTTTTCTGTGTGTGTGTGTGTGTGTGTGTGTGTGTGTGTGTGTGTGTGTGTGTGTGTACACGTACACCTATAGATGTCATTGAAGTTGGGTTTTTCTTTTGATCTGATTCTTCAGCTTTCACCAGCACAGGCTTTGACTGCCACACATCTCCAGTATTCAGCCCTGTTAATCCAGAGAGCTCAATAGAAGACTGCTTGGCCCATCTTGGACAGAAGGTGTCACTGGAACTGAAAGAACGCATGCACGAAGCATTGCAGACTCTGCTCAGCCAGTGAGTCACCATTGCCAAGTCAGAGTGTGCTTTCCCTCAGTGTCTTCATCCTTTTATTAAGAATGGATTGACTGAGGCTTTGCTTTTATGGGAACCTGTATCATTTAGTTTGTCACCCTTAACACTTTAAAAAAATCTTGCTCAGATATAATGTATCCTTTGTATTCAGATTTCAGACATTGTTTCAGATAAACATAGTATAATAATACCACCTTATTTATTTATTGTGTCAGTAACAACAAAGGCATTTCCTGGATATTTAGGAATAGCTCATTTAATTTTTTGATTTCCTATTACATTATAACATAGAATTAATATTATGTCTTATTTTAGGTCTCCCAAGTGTTGCTAAACTTGGAATTGTACATCAGCCCATGAAACTATTTTCACATTTTTTAATGGAAACTTAGTTGTCTCCCAGTCATTTTTCTGGTTTTTAAGACTAGAGGTAAATAGAAAGTAATAGTGAAAGTACATTAAAATACATCAAGGCTATTTGGTATAAATCTTCATTTAAATAAACCAACATAAACTTTGCTCCTAATTACTTATTGGTAGGTTATTAGGAAAGTGACATGAATTTGAAACATTATCTGTCTGATACATGCACTTTTGAAAGCATGTAATAATATTAGCTCACAGAATACAAATCTGTTTCAAGAACCACAGTTCAGTTGCTCAGTGTGGTAGAAAGTTCTTGAATTCAAGTGGATGAAGTTTATTGTTTATTATTTCTTAAATGCTGCTGTAGGTGAAATTAATTCATTTCTCTGCATTCTGATTAATTGAATATGCATAAGCTTCCAAATTACTTTTAGATAATTCTAGATTTGAGTAAGTCAGAATTTGATGTATCATTCTGTACTGAAAACCTAGTTTGAGTTTCTTTGAATCTTATTCTGTGGAAAGAACATGAGGTACAAATAAGCGTGGGGGGGGTTAAAGAAAAAGACATTTGAATGGAGAATCATGGGATAAAGGAAGAAGTGAAAAACAAAAGACAAAGATTCTTTAGAGTTTTTACTTTGTGGTCTCAAGTGAATCACTTAAAATTCTTTTAGTTTTCATGTCTCTCAGATCCCACTGATATATTAGGAGCAAGAATTAAGTAATGATTTTTAGCATGCTTTGAGTTCCACAAGAAAAGATGTTCTTTAGGCAAAGTATTCTTAATTTCTTCCCTAGTCTGTTAGTAACCTATATATATATATTAATCTTACTCCTAAGTAAATGACTGTTTTCCCTCTTTATCTTATTTTTGCAAAAGTCCTAAATGCTGTGATTTATTTTGAAATTTGTACCTCGTATCAAATATCACAATTCACATTTCTTTGTGAATGAGATTTTTTTTTTCCCCTCTTTGAAAATTGGGTTTGGATTGATGAAATATGGTAATAGTTCCTGCTATAATTGACTTGCAATGAATGGGATGGGAATAAGTACTTTTGCTAATGCAAGAGCTTAAAATTTCCTAATTTTGTGTTTACTGAAATATTTTAATCATTCATTCAGAATCAAGTCTAAATAAAACCAAACTTTATTGGTTTCTGAAGATTATTTCCTTTTCTACCATCTTTTTATAGAAAAGTCATGACTATTTTATGACCACGATCACTTTAGAAACTAATCAGATTTGTGTAATAATGTTTTGGCAGGTCAGAACACAAAAAACCCCACATTTATATTTCCAACTATGGTGTTTTGAAGTTGAATGTGTTACCGCATCCTCAGAACCAATTTAAGTAAAGCTGAGAAAGAATTCTGGACTTTGTAGAAGAGCCTCAGCAGTTTTATTTAGGGATGGTGAATGAACTTCTTTGGCTTGATTATACATCTTGTTCCCTTTGAATATTTCAAACAGCTGTCATCTTCTCAATGTCCATATCTGTGTAGGTGTAATTAGCAAAATATATGGTCACCCTGAAAGGTCCTCAAGTACTTCAGCCTCATAGACAAACTCCATGTAAGAATTACCAAAAGTCTCAGTACAGAATAGTCCAGCAAAGGAAGTGAGGGGATTGAGCACCAGAGGGAATTTTAGGTAGAAGCAGAATGTCTTCTAGTAAGTAGAACAGTTGAAATGTCACCAGAGTCTAGTATAGAATCCTAGTCCATTAAATAGTTATGTGGTAACTTCTTAATTAGTTTATTGTTAGGAATGTGGCAATAAGCTCTTCTTTAAAAAAATGGATTACTGGGAAGCACAGTTCCCTTTGATATTGTTTTGATGTTGCTTCAGTATTAATTTGTGAAGGATATTTTCTCAGTTTCTGAAGCACTTGAATTGTTAAGTGTTGTATCTCAATCCTAACCAAATGTTGTGATTGCTCAAATTTGTGTGGGAACAGTTGCATTTATTTAAGTAAAAATAAATTAAATTACAATATGAGCTAAAAGAAATGTTTTCTGTAGTCTACATATTTACATGACTGTTTTCTTTTCTGAAATTAGACGTGTTCTTTACAAATCCATCTGTAGGTAACAATAATTTTTGTATATGTGATTTTAAAAAGTTACACATTTTTAGCCTTCCTAGTCAGTTTTCTGTGGTATATGGGATTTTTTAGATTTATACCTAACACTGCAAAAATTACTTTTTAAAAATAGTTTTCTGCAATCCTACTATTCAACTATATGTTCCTTTACCAAACTTTTTCAGAGAGTATACACAATCCCACTGTACTATAGATTCTGTTTTGTTAAATTACATTCTCTGAGAGGAGTTATTTATTACTTTTCTGTCACTTCCTTTCACCCATAAATTAGCTGAGTAAGAGGATGCTATCCCTGAAGGAATTTAAGTTTTATAATTCTTAATGTCTCTCTTCTGACTTAAGTCTCTTTTTTGAATAGCATAAATTTGATGATTCAGAATCATAGAATATTAGAGCAGAAAAGGAATTTAGAGATCATTGGGTCCATTCTCTACATGAAGGAATTGAAGCCTGGAAATATTCAGTGACTTACTTAAGGTGACATAATAACTAGTGAAGGTCAGAGTTTAACACTGTGACCCAAGTCTCCTGACTCCCAATTTACTGCATTTTCTACTATACTGAGTTGCCTTATGGAACTATTAATGGATGAGAGAGAAATTTTAAGAAGAGGTCCAAGTCTTTAAAAATAAGTACTTTTAACATTTATTTTATAAGTTTAAATCCTGCCAATTAAAAAATTGTTTTCATGAAACAAAATGCTATTATAATATATATTAACCAGGTACCAAATAGATGAGGAAAACTAAGGCACAAAATTTAGAATTTAGAGCAATGACCTATCACCTGTTATTGCCACCCAATTATTTTAAGGTCTAGTACTATAGTTCTTATAGAAATAACAAGAAAAACTTCTTTCCAGACTTTGAGAAGATAATACTTTGAGGTTTTGATTTATAAATATAATTTCTTCCTTTAAACATGAAAAGTTTTACCAGCTGTCAGGTCTCTTTATTTATTAAACATTTATATTGTGGTTGGTTTTAGAACCATCCTGAATGAAACCCTTTTTTTCTTCCTTTATCTTATTATTCTTTGGTCCTATAATGAACCAGATTGTGATATCTAATTAACATTAAATTAATTCCAGAAAACCTAAAAAATACTTGCAAGGTATAAAATTTAGCCGAACATATACCATTGTTCCAGAAAAGTGACTACTTCATTCAAAATATTTTCCATTAACCTAAAGTAAATGTTTGAAGAACAATGGAAACTGTTAGTTTGAAGTCATGCTTTTCTTTGATTATGGGTTTGATTTTTTCTTTTTAGGTCCTAAACAGAATGACTAGCTATTAGTTAATGGTAGAGAGGTGAATCATGTTTCATATGTGTTTGTATTCATATCATCATCTGAACATTTAGAGTTTTCCTTCTTTGACTCAGACTTTTAAAAAAAATTTCTACAGGCCAGTGAGCTATCAGGCATATCGGGAATGTACACTGGACACTGCAGCTCTTGCCAGCGGATGGAATAAGGTACTATCCAATTTATCATGTATATTTAAAGTATTTTTAACATCTTGTTATTAAGATAGCATAGAGTTCCTGATCAGTAAGAGATCTCTTGTAGCTTAGTACCTATAGAAAAATCAAGACTGGTCCTGTTTGCAGGTAGCCATGTACAGTGTTTGAATTTTTGAGCAACTATAAGGCCCCAATCTGTTCTCAAAAGAAGGTTTCAGTTTGGTGCCACTCTCCTTTTGTGGTTGACCCAAAATTTCCATCAGTACCATCACTTGCTTAGATTAAACAGACCACATTTTCCCCCAAAATTACACTCATTCATATATTACCTAGTCAGGGAAATCAGGCCTTAGTAGACAGACAGATAGATAGATAGCCTTCTTCTTTTGGCATGCTAGTTTATTGTTAATTGTTCGTTATTATCATGAATACCTAAGGCACAGAGAACATTAGGGCATATGATTCAGTAAGTCTGAATTTCAAAAAACTGAAGAGATAGGATAACATGGTGATTGCCTCTAAGATGAGCCAGAGAGGCAGAGAGGATGATTGTTCATAGATATTCAACGAGTGGGCACCTGAGTGACAGGAGCATACAGAAAAAGGAAAGCTTTGAAGATTTGCTTGATCACACTGACATGCTTATATAAGTAAAAATTACTGTAGTATAATGGACAATAATGTATAGTTTATGGTTATCACTGTGTAGATTAAATCCAATAATAGTAAAATATTTTTACAAAAGTCCCCCTGTACCACAGATTCTTTTTTGCTTTAGGTTAAATTATGTTCCCTGAGTAGTAACATTTTACATTTATATAGTATTAATTAACATTTGAAAATGAGCATACATAGCATTGTTGGTCACAATTTTCTCTATTTTCTTAAGATAATGCCCAGGAAATTGGGGTGTTTGGAGAGGGGAGTAAAGTAGTGGCTAGAGATTGACTTAAGAATCAGAAGACCTAGGTTCATGTCTTAACCTTTGACATACAGGCATACCTTGGAGATACTGTGGTTTCAGTTCTAGACTACCACAATAAAGTGAATATCACATTAAAGTGAGTCACAGAAAGTTTTTGGTTTCCCAGTGCTTAGAAAAGTTATTTTTATACTACATTGTAGTCTGTTAAGTATGCAGTAGTATTACATCTTTAAAAAACCCTAATGTACATACCTTAAATAAAAAATGTTTTATTGTTAAAAAATGCTAATTGTCACCTGAGTCTTTAGTGAATCATAATCTTTGTGGTAGAAGTCTTGCCTTGAAATTGATGGCTGCTGACTTAACAGAGTGGTGGTTGCTGAAGGTTAGGGTAGCTGTGGCAGTTTCTTAAAATAAGGCAATGAAGTTTGCCTCATCAATTGACTCTTCATTTTACTTGAGGCCATTGTACGATTATTACTTGGCCTAATTTCAATATTGTTATGTCTCAAGAAATATGAAGGCCTGAGGAGAAGGAGAGGAAAAGGGGTAATGGAAGATCGGTGGAGCAGTCAGAACACAACATTTTTTTTTATCAAGTTTACTATCATCTGGGCATGGTTTGTGGTACCCCAAAACAATTACAGCAGTAACATCAAAGATCACAGATAACTATAACACATATGATAATAGTGAAAAAGTTTGAAATATTTTGAGAATTACCAAAATATGACACAGAGAGTATGTGTGAGCACATACTATTGGACACATGGCGCTGCTAGACTTACTTGATGCAGGGTTGCCACAAGTCTTCAGTGTGTAAAAATGCAATATCTGCAAAGTACAGTAAAACAAGGTATGCCTGTGCTAACTTTGTAATACTCTCCAAATCACTTCATCTGTTAGTGCCCTGGGGAACTTTAGAAGAGTTGTTTGATGGAGGGAGCTTTGTCACTGAGAATGCCCTCCACCAATAAAAATCATAGATTCCAACCAAAAAATAATTTACACTTATATAGTGTTTTAAGATTATAGGGCATTTTATATATATATATCTCATGTGACCCTTGCACTCTTCCTGTTTGGTAGATAGTGCAAGTAATATCCCCATTAAAATTTTTAATGACTTGCTCAGGGTCACAAGAGCTAGTTTGTGTAGAGGTGGAACTGAAACCTAGGTCTTCTGATTCCAAAGCCATTGGTATTTTAACAGCTATTGCTATGTAAGTCTTCATATTACAAGCCTATAATACAGACATTTTGGTCCCCCAACACCAGCATTATGTGTTTTTTTAAATTTATATTAGATACTGTATATATAAAAAGATTCTGTTGTATTATATGCCTACATTTGTTTCCATTGTGTTCCATTGAATAAGGAAAATAGTATCTCATATATGAATGTTTGGGATAGATTTTTATAACTTTTTATAATTATCAAGATGTAAGATGAGATTGATTCTACTAAAGTCCTCCACTATTGATGCCACCTTATCATGGTTTAGAGGTGATTCTAACATTCTAGAAGTGCAAGCTCTGATGGGTACTATCAAACTGAAGAGGTTTCAGGTGCCAGAAACAGATTTGGTCTGTTATATCCTTAAGTTCAAGTTCAAGGAAATTCATCACCAGGTTGACCACAGGTTGATGAGTTTTCTGCTAAGTCATAGAGAAGTAGAGAAAGATCTCTGTGAATGGATGGAGTAGTCACATTGATGAAACCATGGACCCTTGAAGTATTAACATAGAATTGACTTGTATTATATTGAAGCTGTTCAGTAATTAGATAAATCAGTGAACAAAAATTTAGGTACTAATATCATAGGCTTTCAAACCTTTTTTGTACTTCTTGTGTTTATTCTGATCATTCCTTCTTGGGAATGACTTCAAGGGATTTCTGTCCCTTTGTCACACCCCTTTGACTCTCTACTTTTCCCTGTTCCCCACTTCCCACTTTTTCACAGTCAGTCTACCTTCATTGATTACCTCCAGAACTATCTTCAGTGTAGTTATCATCATTGTTCAGTTCTTGGCTTTTAGGTAGTAACTGGAGGAGACTGGTAAAGGTGAAGTTGAGTTGATTCTTTGTCAACTAATAGCATGTGAGTTACTTTTTGTTCATAGAGAAATCAGTTAGACTCAGGCCAGACCAAGCCTTGACAATGAGAGATCAGTCTAATAGTTCACCTCTTGATTTTAGCCCAAGTGGTATCCTGGAAAGACTTCTGAATTTAGCATTAGAGAATCTTATCCCAGTTCTGCCATCCCGCTAGTAGTGGGATCTTGGGCAAGTTCCACCTCTCTGGTCTTCAGTTTCCTCAGTTGTTTTGATTTTCATTTGTCTTATTAGTGATTTGGACCATTCTTCAATGAGGTTGTGGGAGCTTGCATTTCTTCTTTCAGAAGCTGCCTGTTTGTATCTTTTGACCATTCATCTATTAGAAAATGACACTTGTTCTTATATTTTTGTAGTTTGAAAAAAATTTTGGGTAGCCAGGGGACAGTCCTTTTTTCCTGCTAACAACTCCACATGTTATCCCTTCCCTTTGCATTTCTATTTTCCCCTTCCATTGTGGCTTATGGAATCTGTTGTTGACAAGTTGTTCTTTATTTTGGACCTTTTCCGTTTAAGCTCCTTCCATTTTCTGTCACTTACTGATAAGGCACAGTCAGTGCCTTATTCTGGGCTGTCTTCTCTGATCCTCCGTTCACCTGCATTGACTTATTCCACTTCTCTGCTCCCAACGTTCCCCTTCAGCTCCCTCCCCCTGCGACATTCACTGGATCAAGTAGAGTCGGCATGCTTCTTGCTTTTCAGTGCCACTCTGTGCCCATTTACTTGGCAGCTTCTTTTTGAGGTACACTCCATCCAGATCTATCACCCTGTCTTTCAGGGAAATCGTTTCTTACACATCTTCTTCTCTCTCACATCCCCAACTCAAGCTTGGGGAATCATCTACTTCAGTTTGTTGTTTAAATCACCCTTGTTTCCCAATTCTTCAGCTTCAATGATTTGCATTTAACCTTAGTCACATATAGATGTGGCAGTCAAGGCCATAGTCCTTGATTTCAGTCTCACCAACAATTACTCTACAATCCACAACTCTGCATTTCCTCTATTTCATTGGTTTTCAAAGTGAGATTGTATAAATTCACCAGGAGCGATGGACTGATATGAGAAGGGTATATGAATGACCAAACAATGCAGGAGTGAGAAGGTGGGTCAAATTCTACCCACCCCAGGAGAGCTGATAGGAGAACACCAGCACCCTGTTCCTCTGTCATCAATGTAACATTCTCCCATTCAACACTCTTCCAACCTCTTTTCTTCTGTGCTGTGTGTGAGCTCTTCAGGGAGTTGGTAACCTGAGACAACTGTAGCAATAATTAGATTACACTCGGAAAACTGTACTCTATCACTTCATGGCTGCATTACGTGCCTTTCCTTGGCTCCAAGTTCTAGAGCAGTGGGTGGAGAATAGTGTCTGTCTTGGCTTCCTTAATTTTCTTTTAGGAGAGGCATTGATGGATTGTGCTTTGCAACATGACTCATTTTATCCCCTTCTAAAACCACCTCTCTTCTGAACTTCATTATTAATTACTACTGAGGATATCACCATCTTTCTTTTTTGCAACCTGAGTTTACAACTCAGAGTTATTCTGAGCTCACTCAGACATACCCCATATGTTTAATCAGCTGCCAAACCTTGTTTCTACCTCCAAAACATCTCTTGTATTTGTATCTTCTCTTTACTGTCATTGCGGTTGCCCTAGTTCAGGCTCATCCTTCTTGAACTATAGTAGTAGCCTTCTGCTTGGTCTAACTCAGGATAGTCTGATGGTTCTGGCTACCGATCAGGACAAAATGAGACACTGGTAGACCATATAACATTTAACAAAAAATTGTTTACTTAACTTCAGACCTACACAACTTGACAATAGATAGGGGCCAAAATTAAAATAAGCTAAACTTCTTAGGCTGCAGATAGGTTAGACTAGAGACAGACTGATGATGGTTGGTTGCTGCAGGTCATATGACAAACAGGAGCAAGTGCATAGTGGCAAGCCTACATTTTTTGGTAGGCCATATGTTGTGTAGACCTTCTTCATTGCATGGAAAGGAGGTTTAGCAAAGATATGTTGTATACAGTTGTGTACAGTTTTCCTGACTTTGAATTTTCCAAGAACCCTGGCTTTTATTCTAAGGTAACCAAGAAGCTGGGGCAGCTAGGTGGCACAGTGGATAGGGCACCAGAAGAAGTCGGAAAGACTCATCTTCCTGAATTCAAATCTGGCGTCAGACACTTAGTAACTGTGTAACTTTGGGCAAATCAGCTAAGCCTGTTTGCCTCAGTTCCTCATCTATAAAATGAGCTCGAGAAAACCCCAGGTGAAGTCACGAGGAGTCAGACACAACTGAATTTAACAGCAGCCACCAAGAGAGCTATATCAGATCAGTTAATTCTCAAAAACAGTTTCATTACTCTTAATTTTTTTTCCTGAACTTAAGAAACAATTTTCCCTACCCCCAAAATGAGTTTTTCCATGTACAAAATGGAATGTAAAAAAAGTTTTATAGGGAATCATGACTCTCTTAAGCATAACTTGATTTTTATAAAATGTACATATAAAAATTGAACGTATTAATTTCAAGGCTGTCCTGCTTGTCGATTTCCTTCTGATAGAGTGCTTGGTGGCATGTACTTGGGCCCCAATTTTAAAATCACATTTCTCTTTAAAAAATCCCATTTCACCCTATCCTCAAAATACTATCTCAGGCAGTTTTTCCCTGAAGCACACAGCTTGCCCTAGCAACAACCCTTATCTCCTTCCTGCTGCACCTATAGAACTCGTTAGTTTAAAGCAGCTGTGTACTGAACTGGCTGTGTACTTGGGTCATAACGACATTTACTGCTTACTGGTCAATCACATGTATCCTAGACTTGGACAGACTTACACTCCCTTACATTAATCTTGTCTAACAAGACATTGACCAGAGAAGCCTGGTTTTTCCTGGTCAGCCCTGACCATTGGTTGACTCAGTGACATTTCAGGCCTAAAACCACACCTCCAGGTAGCCCCTCATTGGGCTGTTTCCCGATGAATTTTGGTTAAAATACCTGCTCAGTAGATACCAAAAGTGCATGTTCTTTTAAGAACTGACCACTCCCTAACCCCACCCCAAAACACCTAGTTAGCATTGGCAAAAGTGATACTATGGAATATCCTATATAAACTTTCCCTGTACCCCTTTAAAGTTGCAGGTTCCCTAAGAACTCTTGTCTGCTGAAAAGTGTAATAAATCTTTATCTTGACATCAACAATGCTTGCCTTTTGAATTCTTCTCCAAACGACCTGCCCCTGGTACCCCTGTCTTTGTGGGGGTCTTACACCCCTTTTCCAGCCCTCATCACTTCTTAAAATGTCTGTTCTCTTCTGTGCATTTTTGTAACTGCTTCCATGTTCCTTTTTTCTTTCTTTTTTTTGGCAACCCTGTTGCTAGTTTCCTTTCTTACCTAGTTTAAGAAAATATTTTAACAAATAAAATCACCCAGTGGTCATGCCTTAAAACTAGTATGTTTCTGCATTTCTTTGTTAGGTGAGTAACATTCTTCATTATGGGTCCTCTGGAGATGTGGTTTTTTATTGATTTGTTTGGGTCTGAAAGTTGTTTTTCTTTACAAAGTTGCTATTTATTATATAAATTGTTCTAATTTTACTTAACTCTGCATCAGTTCACACATCTCAGAATTCTCTAAAATCATATCTTTCCTAATTTATTTTTTAAAAGAAAACATTCAAATAAAATTTTTTTCTTCTGAACTAACACCAAAAAAGAGCAGTTCCATGTGTACAGTGTAACACAAAAGAGGGTTGTATATGGAACCATGAACCTCTATTTCATACCACTTGCTAAGTTATATATTAAATAATTATATAAAAAGAATATACATAAATTAAATAAATGTATGAATATATAGATTTATAAATGTATAAAATACACAAGTATTTTCAAAACTGCTCTGTTTCTCTATGCTTCCTTCTGAATGTCCCTGTTTTCTTATATGCAATAAAATTTTTTTTCATTCTGCCACTTTAGTACAATCACAGTTGCTCGAAACCGTATTAGGGAAATTTGGAGCATTTACTCCCATGTTTGGCTCTCTGCTTTAATTTACGTTCTTATGTAAATTAAAGACCATGATTTATAGTGTGTCTGTAGATAGATAGGTACCAGAAGGGGAAGTTGGGGATAAAAACAGACTTTTTTTCTTGGAACTTCCTTCATCGTTGAATAGCTGAGTATGATGCCATCAACCTGACCTTTTCCTCTGAAGTGCCTGTGGGACCTGTGGTCTTGCTTTGTATCTCCCATGTTTGCAACAGTTCAGTCCTGCCTTCTCTTCTTTTGCTATTTGCCTTTGAACTACCAGTTCTTCCTGGCTCAGCTTTGTATCATTCTCCTCTATCATCTCTGCTTTCTAGGATCCTTGGTTTCTCTATTTGGTTCTTACATAGCTCCTCCTTTTTATACAAGTTTCTTAGTCTTATGATCAAACCTTTCATAGGACAGTTAGTCCAGCCTACAGGCACATACCAAGCAAGTCAAGCCGCCACCACCACCGCTTTGACTAACTACCCTCTCTCCTGGAACCCCAGGGATAACTGCCTAGGAGTCTGAACCCAGTAGCCTTTGGAATAACATAACAATGCTTTCAGTACGCTGCTTGCTACCATCATCCTGGGAAGTAACCCCCTGTGGAGATATAGTCCAGCAATTGCTCCTGAAGGTGCTACAGCCCCATTTTTTTTTTTTTGAAGACCCAGAAAAGGTTTTTGTCATTGATAGATGTTTCAGTATCACAAACTGATATGTCTTTGTCAGTAGCAATGACATTAAAGAGGAGGCTGCACCGTGCCAGCCTCAATTAAAGAGAAGACAGCCAATGTAGCAAAATTTATGATCTTTAATTGGGGCAACGGAGTTGCAGCTGGGATACCATGCAGCAGCAAGGATTGGGTTACGGGTTTTGGGGGTTTTTTTCAAGTATTGGAATAAGAGGGAGAGTTGTGCATTCTCCAAAGGATCTGACTACCGGGGTGTGTATGTGTGGGGATGGAGGGAGGTTGGGGACATCCCACCCTTTGAAGTGATAGGTTATTTTGCATAATTAAGTGAAAGTCCTTAAAGAAAGCTTGAGAGGGGTAGAGTTAAGTATTTACAAAAACATCTGGCTGGAGATGATCAGGCAGTTCGTAGGTCTGGGAATGGGAACTGGGTCAGCTTTTGGTCTGCTTGCTTTCAGTTTGTGTTGACTACCCTCAGGACCTTTGGACCTTTCCATCTAACTTGCAGCTGAAACCTTCCATATGTACTGTCTCCCCCAATATAGAAAGGGAGCTCCTTGAGAGCAGGGACTATCTTATTTTTTTATTTGTGTCCTTAGTGCTCAGCACAGTGCTTTGCACATAGTAAACTTTGTATAAAGAAATACTTCATTCGTTTATTAGCTATGTACATACAGGAAATATAACGGAATAGATGAAAGGTGATCTCTCTGGGGAACTCCTAACAATAGTGAGTGGAGTGTGTGTATTTAGGTGAGTGGGAGGAGGTTGTGTGGGAAGACCTCAGGCTGAAAGAAGTTGAGATTTGACTTGCATTTTTTAGGAAGCCAGGGAAGCCCAAAGAGAGATTTAACACCCGTGAGACTGACATTGAAAATGCAGGTGGAGGATCTGTTCCAGGATCGGAATGTTAGTATTACTGGGTGGTAGATTATATGGAAGAGAATAAAATAGACGATATCTATAAAGGTAGGGAGGAGCAAAGTTGTGAAGGGCTTTAAATGCCAAATGAATTTATAGCTCTAGAAAAAAAAACACCTGGCAATTTATAGCCCCACGCCCCAATTATATAAAAATCTTCACCGTTTAGATTGGTTTCACTATGTCAAATATTTTGGCTGTTTTCTTTTAGTTTATAATGTTGGACTTCAACAGTACTATTTTTTGTCTGGAGGAATCTAGAAAACTACTCCAAGACATTATTTTCCATGTAGATTCCTTGGCCTTGGTCCTTGTTTTCTTATGCAGATACATTTTGTCATTCCTCTAGTAATACCTTAGCTATTGGAGCTGTGAATTGAAATTGCTTTAACATCCTTTTGCATTTCCTTTTCTCTTTGAATGGAACTGTTTCCATTTGAATGAGTCTTCTGCAAAGTAATTGCCGAGAATAGTTCCCTTCTTTTCTACAGTATCTCAGAGAAGATAAAGAAAAGTTAGGCATTATTGATGGGGTACAGACTTGGGGGAGCCTCCTTGAGCTCTGCTTGAATCTTCCCCCTTTATCTGGCCTTTCATACTCAAATCTATTTCCCTTAACCTAGCCTGGCCCTCCTTTGTGTTACCCTCTGTATTGCCTCACGTGTATCCCACTCAAGCCCTCCATTTTCTCATACCTCCCAATTGCCTCCAGCTGTTTTCCACCCTTGATTACATCACTAGTTACCCCAGTCTCATCCAGATCCTCCTTAGACCCTCCTCCCAGACTACTGGACCACCTCTAGATCTTTCCTGCCAGACTTTCTGTATATAAGTTCCATCTCACCTCCATGAAGGCACTCAGATTCAATGCAGCTCTGACTCTGTCTAGCTGAGATTCTATCTGGCCCACTTGTTAATACAAGCCTCACAAATGGCCAGGCTCCTAAAGAGTCAGCCCAGTAAGGCAAATCTTTAATAAACTTTGTTTCACTTTGACTGAAAGAAGGCTCGAGTTGAATTCATGTTGAGGTTTGGGGTGTTTGGGACCCCAAAATACCAACACCCTGGGGCCTGCCTGAATGAATTCGACTCAGACCTTCTTTCAGACTAGATGGAACTTATATACAGACTGTGAGAGGAATATTGGGGTGGTCTAGTATTCTGAGGTGATGGGAGGAGGGGTTTAGGGAAGATCTTGAGCTGTCCAAGGAGGATCTTAGTGGGACTAGGGTGATTGATTAAGGGTGGAAAACAGCTAGAGGCAATTGGGAGATAACTGTCAATGGAGGGGTAGGGGTGAGAAGCAGGTGGGGTCATTCCAAGGTAAGAAACTATGGAGGGCCAGGATGGGTTATGGGTAATAGATTTGGGTATGAAAAGCCAGATTAAGTGGCTAGAAGGTTCCTAAAGTCTGTGCCCCATATTTAGTAGAGAAGAATGTGCAAAATTTCCTTCTTTTGCCGCATTCTTTCACATTATTTGTCATAAAATTTATAAAATTTTGACACACTCTTTAATTCTTAATCCTGATATGTTTACCAGCTTGAAAATTTAGTTTACTTTTGACGTAATCTGTTTTTACAAATCTAATCTTGATTGCCAGGACATTGAAGCATATCTTGGAAAAAATTCTCAATTTTTTTCATCATTAGGATGGTATGAGTTGATGTTGCAATATTTCATCCCCATTTGGGAAATTCTGTAATTCTGGAGCAGTTCTCTTTCTCAACATAGTAATATACGTGGAGTGGCTCTTGTCCTTATATATTTATGTGAATCTTTTATATCTATCAGATTTTTGTCAGAGAAATTTGTTAAAATTTCCCCCCAACTCATTTTTCCCCTTTCTTTGTAACTACACTGATTTTGCTTTTACAAGAACTTTTCAATTTTGTGTAATCAAAATTGGTCATTTTGTCTTGTGTTATTGTTGAGATTTAGGGGTGTTGGGACCCAAAAATAGCGACACAAAGGTCCTACCCAAATGAATTCGACCCAAGCCTTCTTTCAGCCAAAGAAAAACAAAATTTTTAAAGATCCACCACATTGGGTAGACTCTGAAGGAGTCTATATAGTACTTGCAGGCCAGAATGAATCTGAGCACCTTCTTGGAACCAAAATGAATCTTATATCCTGAAGGACTGTGGGAGGGATCTAGGAGTGGCCAAGTAGTCTGTCTGGGATGTTGGAAGGAGGGGCTCTAGGGAGGATCTTGATGGGAGTGGCCAGTAGGCTGGGGTGGAGGAGGCCAGGAACCAAGAGAATGGGGTTTTGATAGGATCAGAGGTGTGAAGTAGGTGAAGGTGATCGGAGGTAACCAAGATTTAGGCATAGGTATAATGAAAAGCTTATAGCCTCAGGCGAACTCCAGATCTAGTGGGTGGATTCAAGGACATTTCAAGGGCATTCCTAGAACCTATGTACCATCATGATCACCCCTGTCCCTTTTTGGCTAAGAACTCTCTCCCTTTCCCTACCTGTGAAAGATATTTCTTCCCTTCTGTCATTAAATGAAATTTACCCTTTTCTCAAAGAGCTTATGTTCTATCAGAGGAGAAAACATGGACTTATATGAGCATAGACAGAATAAAAATGAGGTAGCATCAGAAACTGAGGAGATTAGGAAAGGCTTCTTTTAGAAAGTGATGCTTGGATTGCCTGAAACAGGTAAGGGATGCCACAAAGTAAAGTGAGGGGGGAGTGCATTCCAGGCATGATAGTTGGACAGCACAAAGACATGGAGAAGGAACATGGGATCCTGTTTGTGAGGGGCAGCAAGAAGGCCAGTGTGTTTAGACTGTAGAGTGCAGGAAGGGGAGTGATGCATAATGAAGTTAAAAAGGTCAAAGAATTTATATTTATCCTAGAGTTCATTGGAAGCCACTAGAATTTACTGAGTAGGGAATAATATGGTAATATGGTCCATCCCTTTCCACTTCGGCAGCTATGGGGAGACTTGAACCAGTGATACCAATTGGGAGGCAATTTCTATAGTCCTTACAAGGGGTAATGAGAAACTGAACTGAGTTGGTGACAGTATGAGTGATGAGAAGGGGATGGATTCAAGAGTTGTCATGGAAGTAGAGAAATAAAAAAGATTTGGCAGCAGATTAAATATATGGGATGAAAGAGTTGAGAACATATACTGAAAAAATGATTGTGACTCCAATCATAATAGTGAAGTTTGTGAGAGGTGTAGATTTTAGGAGGAAGATGCTGAATTTTGGACATGTTGAGTTTGATGTATATATTGAATATTCATGTAGCAGTGTCTTGTAGATAAAAATATAGGACTGGAGGTCAAGATAGACATGGGGATGCTTGCTGTATATATTTAAAATGGGCATAGTCTGGATGGAGAGGATAGTTTAATCCATTTGAGGTGATCCATTCCTTGATTAGAATGTAAGGAATGTTTTTAAAAGCAGCAGATTGATGACCATCATTTTTAGAGGGAGGAATTCTAGTTTAGACTAAGAAGTTGGACAAGATAACTTCCAAAGACTCCTTGATGTGTTACAGTAGAAGGTATGTTGGATTTGTAGTCAGTATATATGTTCAGATTTTGGCACTATTATTTGCTCTGTGTTGGAGACATGCTTGACACTAAAAAGGTATCAAGGAAAATTTATTGCAGCAGAGTTCAGAGGAATTGAATGCTTTGGCTAAAGCGGATCCCAAGCCCCTTTTCAGGAGGAGGGAGTAGTGAGTACAGAAGCGAGATGAGCTATGTACCATTAGTTCAAGACAGATCCTCCCACTAGGAGACGGATTGGTCCATTCTCCATTAATTAGGTCACCATCTTCTCTACATGCCTACTACATATGCCCTTGATATGTTTCTTCTCTCCAACCCCCAAATATGAATTGTGCCTAATTTTGTGCTATCTTTACCCCCTGAGTGGAGAAGTTAATGTGCATGTGGCTTATTAAGCAATCATAAAGAAGAAAAACTTTCTCCCAGTTATTCCCAGTCATATTCCCCAACCAGTTCAGGCGGGTTCTAGGCTTGGACCCCTTCATCAGAAACTTTGTGGTTTTCTGAAGGCCACTGTCTCTTGATTGGTTGGACCCACCTGCAGTCTGCTAGCTTTCTTATTATCTGACCTATTCTTAATAACTTCAGCAACTAGTGACTCTGTGGAAACTTGACTCTGCTGTCTCTCACAGTCTGTGACCTTTTGTTCAGTTGTTTCTAGCTTTGTGACCCAGTTTGGGTTTTTCTTGGCAAAGATACCAGAGTAATTTGCCATTTCCTTCCCCAGCTCATTTTACAGATGAGGAAACTGAGACAAACAGGATTAAATGACTTGCCCAGGGTCACACAGCTAGAAAGTATCTAAGGCTAGATTTGAGCTTAGAAAGATGAGTCTTCCTGACTCCAGACCTAGCACTCTATCCATTGCAACACCTAGCTGTCCCTGTCTAACCTTTGCAACTTGTTTAAACTCTCTGGACCTGAGTTTCCTCATTTGTTAAAACGGAGGAGGTTAAATGCTTTCTGACTTTACTTTTCAGCTCCAAATCTAGAATCCTAGGTATTTGATAGACTATGGTTTAAACAAATGCTTATTTAAAAATCTTTTTTCAACTAAACAATGTTAATGATCATTTTTTTAAGTGAATATTGTTTTCATTTTCTAAAGGACAGACAGGGTAACCAGGTGGTACAGTGGATAGACTGTTGATGTCAGAAAGACTTGAGTTAAAATCCTGCCACAGACACTTGATTACTATCTGATCCTGGGCATCAACTTCCTTACCGGTAAAATGTTGATAATAATAGTACCTACCTCATAGTGTTGTAAGAATCAAATGATAACGTGTAGAACACTTTGCACATTTTAAAGTACTCCATAAATGCTCGCTATTATTATTAATATTAAAATAGAGCTATAGACGTTCTCAACTTGGTGTTTTTACTCAGAATAGAATCTAGTATTAGAAGATCATCTGGATCCAACCCCTTGCTTTTATAGATGAGAAAACTTCAACTCAAAGAAGTTATTTGTCCAAGACAATATGGCTGTAGCAGAACATATTTAAAGTTGAGTCCAAGGCTGGTACTCTTTCCATTACCACACACATTATAGAAATAGTATCCATTTTACATAGACTGGGATGGTTTCCCTTTAAGGAGGCATAATGACCAAACTCTGGATTCGATTGGACTACCATGGGTATAAAAAACCAGCCTCTCAGGAACTGGTGATCCTAAAATCTGGCAGAATTTCCCACTTCTCTAGAGAATGTCCTTTTGATGCTGTGTTGCTGCTGTGGCAAATGTAGACAAAGGTGAAGGGGAGATGCAGTTTTTATATTTAGTAATTATCTTTAAGCCTTTATTATGAATGTTTTAATTGCATTTTATGGTCTCCCGTGTTTCATTGCATTTCAATTGTAAACCTGAATCACTGGGTCCAAATATGGATTGATCCAGAATATTTAGTATTAATTTTCAGGTTTGAATCACAGTGACTTCGTAGTTGAAATGGGAAGAGTAATGTGGAAACAAAAGTTTTTATAATTGGATGCCCCAAGTCTGGTACCCAGAACTCATGAGTTGCCCTTTAAATGGGATAAGGAAGGGGCCCCCTCTCACCCTGTGATATTAATACAATGGGTGCTTAAAAGAGTTTCATATACAGAGTAAAAAATTAAAAAGCCAACATTGAGGTAGCTAGGTGGCATAGTTGGATATAGCATCAGCCCTGATGTTCAGTTGTGACCTCAGAAACATAATAGCCGTGGGACCCTGAGGGAAGGTCACTTAATCCCAATTGCCTTCGATACTTGCTCCCCTCCTCCCTCCAAAAAAAATAACCCAGTATCTACTGGCTCTTACCAACAGTTTTAGAAAAGTTGGATCAGTAATATAAGGAAAATGGAAACAAAATATCTTTGTGCTTTTAACTACTGTAGAGTGTTGTGTATGCTTTTGATTTTAAGAACCATGCCTTGTAATCACTGCTTGGTGATCCATGTTCAGGTTCATAGTCTACCTGTGGGTAATATAGTCTTGCTATCTGGGTGACCCTGGATAAATCACTTAGCCTCTATCTGCCTCAGTTTCATCTATCTCCCAGGGCTATTGTGAGGATCAAATGGGATAATATCATGAAGTGCTTGATGGTACTTGGCCCTCAAGAAACGCTCGTTATTGTTACCATCATCGTCATTCTGTGCTTCCTGTTAGTTAGTTATTAGTCTCAGATGTAAAAGCGAAGATAAGAACAGGACCTCCCAGGGTTGTTAGGAGAATCAAATGAGATATTTTTAAAGCACTTAACATAGTACATGTTGCATAGTAGGCAATAGTAAGTGTTTTCCATTGGATTGTGAGTTTCTTGAGGGCAGGGACTTGTCTTTTGCCTTTTTTTATATCCCCAGTGCTTAACATTGTGCCAAACATCTGGTAAGTGCAAAGTAAATATTAAATATTAGCTGATTATTGATGAAAACAGCACTGTAATAAGTCATTAGAATGATAAGTGATGAGAATATAATCTAAATACGGCTTCCCAGTTTCTGAGTTCAAGAACCTTAGGGAGCTCACAGAAGATATGTTTTTCCAAAGCCAGTTAATTGTTAGAGGCCTTGGATGGGGACAATTCTTTGTCCCTTTTTAGGTGGTTAAGATGAATAATTCTGAATACCTTACCCCATAAAGATGAATTCCTTCAGTAGCTGTTTCCCCAATGGTTGTCAGCAAGAGAGGTGGTGAAATTCCTAAAAGATCAGTTTGGCAAACTGAATTTTTGCTGCCTCGTCGGCTCACATTCCCTGTGAGCCACCTGTGTGGGGAGCAATTAGATCTCACCTTCTAAGGCCCTTGTGGCTTCAGATTTTAGGTATGACCTTCCTGACCATATTACCATATAGGCTTTAGCAAACCAGCATGTGAAATTTGAATGGGATCTTGGGACATTCCTAGTGGCTGATTGGGCAAGTGTGTTTGCTCACACAAATCAGTCCTCTAGGGTGATGGGAGCAGAACCGGAGCCTGCATTCATGTTAGTTAACCACAGGGTGGTGATATTCCTTCCAAGGGGTCAAGAAAATGATTGATTATTAGCCTGTGGTGGTGTTAGCAAAATTGAATTTCATTATCTGGGATTAGGGCAATAAAGGTTCTTCTGCCCTGCCCAAATTTAGGACATCTCCCAAAACCCCTACATTATTTGGTCATTCCAAGTTGCTCAAGTCTTGTCTCTATTTCTTGGGAGGAGTTCTCCAGGACAACAAGCCGATACTCTTCAAGACTCAGATTGTTCTAACTGCAGGACTGTGAGGGGACAAGAGTCTATATACCTGGATCAGTGACTTAGAAGGGCACGAGGTCAAATATATTAATAAGTTCCTTCCTGGCAGTCAGGATATTCTTATACTGAGTTCCCTCAACAATTTCAAAGGGTACTCCAGTTTCCAGTAGAGGTATTTGAGGGGAAAGAATACTGCTGAGAAAAAGAGCGTCCTTGCTTATGTGGAGTTTATAGTAGACTGGGTGCTAGGGATATAAAAATTTAAAAAGTTTCTGCCTTTGAGTAGCTGCCACTCTGTTGTAAGTGCAGCTCCTTTTGTAAATCATGCAAGGCCACACATATGTCTCTCTATTTTAGAAGTCTGTATATTTTCACAGGACAATCCTATAGGAGATTATTAGCCTTTTATTCTTTGTTGTAGAGAAATCTACTCTCATCTATACACTATATAGTCAGTTCTTTCCTGATAGTTAACGCTAAAAAATTATTTCCAAATTTAAAATTTTACTTTCTCCTTTTTTTGAAGGTTTTGGTGCCTCTGATTCTTCTGCAGCAAATGCTGATGGAATTGACAAGACAAGGGCAGGATCATCTTAGTGCATTGATACAATTTGGTGTGACATATCTAGAGGACTACGCTGCAAATTATATAATTCAGCAAGGCGGATGGGTAAGGATTGGACTGTTGGTTGCTATTTTCCTCAAGAATAGCTTACATATAATTTCTCCTGTCTTGATTCTTCCCTCTATTCTTATCCTTTTTGTCTGTCACATAGTAATTTGAAGGATTTCTCTAGTTTCCTTTGAATATAAAAATTGAATATACCACCTTGCCATTAGAAGACTAGATGGCCAGGATGATCCTTCTTGTTTGGTCTAACTAGTCTGTAAGCTAAAGGACAGCTAAGCAAAAAAGGAGAATGGGGAAGGAAGGGAACAGGAATCCATTCTTGAAGCATTGCTCATTCTACCTTTATCATTTCTGTTTAGCTCTCCTCTTAAAGAAATATGGACGATTAAGTGCATCCGAAGGATGTTGTTTGCTTCATATGTTATGTTCCCAGTAGGTTAGAATTTTGTCCCTGAGGTCTTGATATTAATGGCTTAGATTTTTAGAGGTTATATAACATATTAAAAGACTATAGGGGAAGGATATATGTTAAAATGATACATGTTAAAAAAGGAAATAGTGATCTTAGATAGACATGTTTTTCATATACCTTTGGAAAAATCTACTCTTTTCCTTACCGTTCCTTGTAGGAAACCAGATTTCTGTCACTGCCTAGGCTGTTAGATTGTGAAAAAAGACTTCTGATATATTAATACTGAATGATTGAGGGAATATAGTGAAATTTCATTAATTTGAATTTTGAAGGTTGAAATTTACCTTTACACTGTCTGTGAAAAAAAGGAGTTACTATTTCCCCAGGTGTGCCAAAGGCATGGCTCATCAGTCCAAGAAACACTGGAAGCAGTTGGCTGCCCCAGAAATGCTGGATGCTTCACAAACTAACTGAGGTGTTTGTGAGCACAAAGGACATTCTCCATCTAGTTATCTATGATGCTGGCAACATCCACTATCTCCCCCAAATAGAGTAGTAGGTGAATGTTCACATATCACAATAGATTTTCTCTGGCCAAATACAGACTTCGCAATATTCTTTAAAAAGAAAAAAAGTTACTAAGTAAATGGATTCATTTAAACCCAGCAAAGTTGAGGAGTTATCACCACATCTCAAACTATGCTATAAAGCAGTAATCCTTAAACTAAATAATATCAGTTGAAAAATAGAAAAGTTGATCAGTGGAACAGATTGAGTAAACAAGATCGAAAAGCAATGAATCATAGTTAGCATAGTGTTTTAAAATTTTAGAGCACCAGCTACTGAGCTGGTTTAGGCATTTCGCAATGAATGACCACCCTCTAACAGACTTCCTGTGTGAGAGAGAGAGACAGAGACAGAGACAGAAGCACCAACATCTGAGTTTTCAGAGAGGTGGGAGGGGGAGCTCCTTAACAGCTGGCCTAATCACACAAACACTCTTCCAATAATTTGAACCCCAAAGCAAAACCTTACCTCAGAGTGTGTATACACTTTTCAGAGGAAGGCACAATCCTTTTAACCCAGTGCCTTGTTAGCAATCAACAAAAGGTATGGGCTTTCATACAAAACAAGCCTCCCATAATCAAACTTCCCTTAATAGCCCTACCTGAGGCCTATTACTGGGTGAGGAAGATTTTTAACTCCCATTAAAACATCCTGGAAAGGACTTTGGCAGAAATGAAGTTTAGACCTGGAGCTTACACCGCAGTAGTACAATAAACTCCAAAAGGATAAACGACCTAAATACAAAACATCATTTTTTTCTTACTGAATCTGTAATTTCATCATTGAAGGGAGCTCCTAGTGAGGAATTTTCTACACCAGTACAGATCAACACTTTCTCTAAAACTTAGTCATTAAGAATTACCCGGAGCACCTGGAGATTATGTGACTCACCCAGGCTCACACTTTTTACAGCCACGATAGGCCACTGTAGGGAATAAGATGCTGTTCACATTTATGACTAATCAAAGAAATACTAGCTAGACAAAGTATAGAAGTATTCATAGAAAATAAAATATTCCAAATCATTAGTATTAAGAAAACTCCATGCTAAAATAACTTGGAGGTTTATCTGCAATTCCGTCAGATTTAGCAACAATGGCAGAAGATGAAAATGGAACTTCTAGGAGTTGTGGGAGGACAGTGTGCCCATCAGTGAAATGGCTAAACAAATTGTGGTGTGTGATTGTTTTGGAATATCATTGCATTATAAGAAATTATACATTCAGAAAAACAAGTGTGAACTAAAACAGAGGAGATAAGCAGATCAAGGACGACAATTTATACGACCACAATAATGCAAGAAAAATAACTTCACATATTGAATTGATGATTTCAGCGATCAGTTTTAATTTCAAAAGACTGATGAGAAAGTGTACCACCATATTGTATGTATGTACCACCACTGTATTCACAGAATATTGCTTCTCAAAGTAAAGAACATAGTCTGAGCAGAACTGTGTGCCTCAAAATATTTTCAGGCTTCTCACGTAGAGAAGAAAAGTAGGTTTGTTGTCTTTTATCTCTAGCAAAAATGGTGTGCACAAAGCTGTTCTCCATCTAGTTATCCATGATGGAGTAACTCTCTACCATATTTATTTCAAGAAAATATCAGACCAAGTAGCAATCAAAAAATCTAAGTAGAAATTACAGTGAATCATTTTTCCAGCCAAAATGATCATAAGGAAATAGCTAGAGGTCTGCCGGCACTGAAAGGGGCTAGCCAGCCAAGAAGTCCCATTTAGAGATTTCAGCATAGTGACTGACTGAGTAGGAGTCTGTAGGACCCCATTTCAGAGCAGTGTCTTGAATCTAATATGAAAGGGCCTGGGGCTATGTACCATTCAAGGCATGGGAGTAAGAGTCAGCTGCCATCTGTGTCTTTTGCCTCCAAAGCTAGGGCAGGGGTCCGTTTTGGAATAAGGGTGTCCTTGCAGAGCCAGTATAGACTGAGCTTGTGCTTTTTTACTGGATAAGGAGCAGAAATGGAATCAGGTAGCAGCTGTGTGTCTCTGAACATGGATGGCATTACACATTCAAAGCTGGGGTCTGCAGCAGAGTAGCCAGAGCAAGCAACTTGGACCAGCAATGAGCCTGAAGTTTTATTACTCTGAACCTGCAGAGCCTTCTAGATAACTGACTGTGGCTAAGTTCAGCAGCCGTTTCTCTTGGTATTCAAACCAGGGGTAAGTCTTTACTTGTGTCACCTGACCCAGACTGATTGGGAGCTTGCAAGACTCAGACTCTGAGAGGAACAATAACAGCCCTAGATCAAACTGCTTAAGGCACACTGAAATTTTGCAGGTCCCCTGACCTGAGCTGTCCCTGAGATATTTGAAGAATATAACACTTAGTCCAGAAAAAGCAGCAAGACCCAAGACAGTATTGACCGTTATGCAAGAAGGTCCTGACAGTCCCTCCAAAAGTGCACAGAGCCTGGCTCTAACCCACAGTTCTAAATTAGGAAATAAGTCTGGAAGAATAAATAACAAACAAAAACTCCCAAATTAAAAAGATGTTTTAAAGCCAGAGATGACTAGGGCACAAATAGCACCTACAAGCAAAATTTAAAAACAAAGTATGACTTTTCTACAAGGTCAACTAGAATTCCTAGAAGGAATGAATCAGGAATTTAAAAATCATATTATAAATGAAATGAGATTCCTTGAGGAGAAAAATAAAGAGTACCAGAGGAAAGACTTGGAAATAAGTGATGAACAGAAATTGCACAAAATGTATAAAACTTTATTCAAGAAATAAATTCCCTGAAAATTAGAATGGATCAAACAAAAGTTAATGACTTCAAGAGACAAGAAATATGCAAGTTAAAAGACTTTAAAAAATAGAAGAAAATACAAGGTGTACCTAACATAAAAAAATAACTCACCTGGAAAATAAAGCAAGGAGGAAAAAAAAACACGCTGTGAATCCATGCTACTGAACATGCTACCGAAAACCATGATGAAAAAATGAACCTAGATACCATATTTCAAGAAATTACGAATGAAGACTTCTCAGACTTCCATTACAATCAGGAGAGTGAAAATAGAAACAATTGGTTACCTCTTAAAAGGACCACTTAGCAGAACCAGGAGAACATTGTACGTAGTAGCACCAACATTGCGTGATGATTTAGCTCTTCTCAACAATACAGTGATCTAAGACAATTCCAAAAGACTCATGATCATGATGGACAATGCCATCCACACCCAGAGAAAGAGCTATGGAGTCCAAAGGCAGATCAAAGCATACTATTTTTTTTCTTTCTTGTGGTTGTTCCCTTTTTTCCTGATTATCTTTTAACAACATGACTAATGTGGAAATATGGTTGTATATGTATAATATGATTGTACATGTGTGTGTGTTTGTCCTTCATTGCCAAAGAAGACCATACCATCAGAGAAATGATGACATGACTTGCACTTGACTTGGGTTGTGCAGGTCACCAGCCTCACTTCTCCAGAGCCATCTGAATCCAGTGACCAGATATTCATCAGGATGACAGGAGATGACCCAGGATGAGGCAATTGAGGTTAAGTGACTTGCCCAAGGTTACACAGCTAGTGAGTGTCAAGTGTCTGAGGTGAGATTTGAACTCAGGTCCTCCTGACTTCTGCACTGGTGCTCTATCCACCGCACCACCTAGCTGCCCCTTGTACATGTATAGCCTGTATCAGATTGCTTTTCATCTTGGGGAGGAGGGAGGAAAAATTTGTAATTCAAAATGTTATAAAAGTCAATGTTGAAAACTATCTTTACATGTAATTGGAAAAAAATTAAATACTATTAAGTGGGGGAAAAAAAGAAACTCCTAAATGAAAATTCTCTAGAAAGTCATAGCCAAAATCCAGAGCTTGGAGGCCAAATTAAAAAGTATTATAGGCATCCAAAAAGAAAGTTAATGTATCAAGGAAGCACAGTCAAGATCACGTGAAATTTGTCAGCTACTACTCTTAAGGAGGAGAAATCTTGGAATAGATGCTTCAAAAGGCACAAGATGTAGGGTTACAAGCAAAGATAACTTATAAAAATAATCCTGTGGTGTGCATATGTGTGTTTGTGCATGAGAGAGGGATTGTGGGGTAAAGAAATGGAACTTTAAGGAGGTAGAGGTTTTCTAAGTATTCCTGATGAAAAGAGGAGAGATGAATAGAAAGTTTTGAATATAAACATAGGAATTAATAGAAACATAAAAAGTTAAATACATTTGAATAATTGGTAGGGTCTATACAAGGAAGAAGTTTTTGCATTTTTATAGGGGGTGAAGAAACAAATGCTTTCCTCTGACCTATAATGTCCTTACTTTTAACAGCGATTTAAATAAGACAAAGGACTTCAAAGTGGGGTATGTTTTGATAAATCTTAAAATAAGGACAAAAAGAAAAAAAGGAATCCACTAGAGAAGAAAATGGGAGAAGAGGAACTTAGTGTTTCATGTCATTTGAATGAGCAAGTAGAAGACTATAGAAACAAGCGGGGGAAGGTGGTGGGAGTGAATAATTTCACTTGACCTTCACTTTCATTTAAATTAGAAAAAGGAGTATAGAAAAAAGTGCACATACACATAAAGAGTTTGTGTACGAATAGACTCATCTTAATAGAAATGGGGGGAGTAGGGAAAGGAGACAGGAAAGGGGGAAATAAAAGTAAGGGTAGGCTGATGGGAGAGTTTAGTCATAAGCAAAACAAATTTCAGCCTTGTGAGGTGAATTATAAGGGGGATTTAAAAGGGAAAAAAGGGAGGGTAAGAAACTGCTGGGCAAAGGGAAGAAAAGAGGAGCAGGAAGATCCCCAGGGATGTGCACACTCTTCATTCACACACTCGCTTGTAGCAAGGAGTGGGAATGGGGTAGAGTGGAGAAATTAAAGAGAATAGGATGGGAAAAGATGCATAATTATCATAACAGTTGTCTAGAAAGCAGATTCCAGCAATATGTTGTTTATAAGAAACCCAACTAGAACATATTGACAGAGAATTAAGAGAAGGGACTAAAGGAAACTCTCTTATGCTTTGGCTGAATTAAATAAAAAGCAGGGGTAGTGATCGTGATTTCAGACAAGTTGGAAGCAAAAAAAAAGACTGGGCTAAACAGAGAAGCTACATTATGCTTAAAAGTACCATATACAATTAATATCAATACTTAACATATATGTACCAAAATATATAGCATCTAAATGCCTAAAGAAAAAGTTAATTGACTTAGAGGAAGAAATAAAACATAGTAATGGCCTTCTGTCTACTCCATGCAGAACTATACAAGTCTCATGGAAAAGAAGGAAAGATGTTAAAGACAAAAATGGAATTTTAGAAAAATTAGATGTGATAGTACTCTAGTGATTATTGAATGAGGATGATTCCCATGTATGTAACAAAATTATTGTAGTAAACCTTTATGAAGTAGAAACCAGGAGGTGTTGATCAGGGAATGACCAGACAAATTATGTATATTGATGTAATGGAGTGTTATTTTGACTGGAAAATAGTGTGACGAAAACTGGGCATAGACCAATATTTTACACTTCATACCAAAATAAAGTCCAAATGAGTACACAATGTAGATATAAAGGCTGACATTATAAGCAAATTAGGAGAGCAAGGAATAGTTTACCTGTCAGATTTATGGAGAGTGGAGAAAATTTATAACCAAACGAGATGAAGAACATAATGAAATGAAAAATGGATAATTTTGATTACATTAAATTGAAAAGTTTTTACAGAAACAAAATCAATGCAACCAAGATTAGGAGGGAATCAGAAAATTGGGAAAAAATTTTTACAACCAGTGACTGCTAAAGGTCTCATTTCTAAAATACATAGAGAACTGAGAACTTATAAGATGAATGGTCAAATGATATGACAGTTTTCAGAGGAAGAAATTAAAGCTATCTCTAGTCATATGAAAAAATACTCTAAATCACTATTAATTAGAGAAATGCAAATCAAAACAACTCTGAGGTACCACATTACACTTAGCAGTTTGGCTAACATGACAAAACAGGAAAATGATAAATGTTGGAGAAGATATAGAAAAGCTGGAACACTGATACATTGTTGGTGGAGTTGTGAATTGAACCAACGATTCTGGAGAGCAGTTTGGAACTATGCTCAAAGGGCTATAAAAATGTGCATTATTACCCTTTGAGCCAGCAATACCACTTCTAGGGCTATATCCCAAAGAGATCATAAAAATGGGGAAAGAACCCATATGTACAAAAATATTTAGAGCAGCTCTTTTTGCAGTGGCCAAGAACTGGAAATTGAAGGGATGCCCATCAATTGGGGAATGGCTGAACAAATTGTGATATATGAATGTAATGGAATACTATTTTGCTATAAAAAATGATGAGCAGGTGGTTTTCAGAAAAACTTGGAAAGATTTATATGGACTGATGCAAAGTGAAGTGAGCAGAACCAGGAAAATCTTGTACACAGTAATAGCCACAGTGTGATGACTGACTTTGATAGACTTAGCTCTTCTCAGCAATGAAAAGGTCTAAGACAACTCCAAAAGACTCATGGTGGAAAATGCCATCCACATCCTTCTTTCTCATGGTTTCTCCATTTGTTCTAATTCTTCTATACAACATGATTAATGTGAAAATATGTTTAATAAGAATGTATATGTAGAGCCTGTGTCAGATTGCATGCCATCTTGGGGATGGGGGAAGGGAAGGAAGTCGAGAAAACTTGTGGAAGTAAATGTTGAAAACTGAAAATAAATATTTTGAAAGTAATATTATTTTGCTATTAAGAAGTGACATAATAAATGGTTTCAGAGAGCCCTGAGTCCAGAGTAAAGTGAGTAGAACCAGGAGAACAGTTTATGTGATAACATTTTTAAGGTAAACAACTTAGAACTGTGATCAGTGCAGTGGTCTCTGTGGTTTTAAACATATGTTAATGAAGCAGGCTATGCTTCTTGACAGATAATGTAGTTGTTTTCACCTCACTGTGCATATTTGTTGTAAGGGTTTGATTTTTTTTCTTTGATGTGAGAGACATGAGAGGTAATGAGGAATAGCAAAGAGAGAAGAAAGAAGTTCATTGAGGTATCTTTTAAAAGAGAAACTAAAAGGAAGGCCAGAAAAAAACAAACAGGGAAGCTTTACTAGCATTTGATTAGTAATTCCCCAGTCAGTGAATTCTCAACCATTTTATTTTCAATTCAGTTTCCAGTGGTTTCTCCTCTGGCTTCTTTGCTACCATAATAATGCTGCTGCTGCTGTGTGTGTGTGTGTGTGTGTGTGTGTGTGTGTGTGTGTGTGTGTGTGTGTGTGTGTGATGTATGCATAAATATGTATATACGTATGTATTTGTGCATATGTACACCTGTCTCTGTACACACACAGCCTTTCTGTATTTGACTTTCTTGGAGCTGTGGTTAGCATTGGATCTCTGAGTCAGAGGGTATAGACAATTTAGTTACTTCTGAAGGAAATGATTCTAAATTGTTCTCCAGAATAATTGGAACCAATCACAGTTATACCAATAGTGTATTAGTATGTCAGTTCTTGGGTTCGTTTTTTTTTTTAACCTTCTTTTGGAGTCTGGATATCCTAGGAAGCAGCTGAAGTTTCTTTTATTCATAATTTCTGTTTTGGCACAGTTTGAGGGGTCATGGGTCGGAATCTGAAAAAATGTCATTTGCCATCTTGGGGCTCATATGACCCACCAGAACTGGGATTTCAACTGAGGTCCTCTGACTCCAAATTTAATGTTTTTTTTTATTGTTTAATAGTGCCTCCAAACATGAAATATATATGAAGTAAATACAAAATATTTTCGGGGTTCTGGGACATTGGCAGCTTGGGGGAATCAAGATAGGCTTTGTGTAGGCTGTGTAAGTGGAATCTTAAAGAAAGCCTGTAATTTTGAGAGGCAGAGGTTAGAAAGGATTATGTTCTAGGCTTGGGCAGGCAGCCAGTGGAAAGGCTAGAGTCGAAATGTTGCATATAGGGTTCAGTAGATGAGGCCAGTTCATCTGGAGTTCATGTAAAGGAGAATAATCTGTATTACATGTGCAAAGTTAGGCTGGAGCCAGCAAAGGGCTTTATATACCAAGCAGGTACATATAGTTTGTCTTAGAAGTAAGAAAGCCAAGAGTATAAGGCCCAGAGGAACTTAGGATCAAGTGGCAGGGCAGATGGCAAGACCAAATTTTCTTGAAAGGATTAGAATTGGTGACTTCCTTTTCATCCAAGTGGTGTAAATAGTTATGTCACTCTTCTCAGTTGGCATTGCTGATAAGGACTTGGTGGCTGGGGAGAGGTAGAGAGGGCAAATGAGAGGGCAGAAAAGGCTGAGTAGGTCCCCAACTCCTGGCTGCTTCATGGGATTTCTCTGTACTGGCTTAAAAATAGATACATTATGGGCCAAATACGCAGTGTGATATAATGCATAGAGAGTTAGACTTGGAATCAGGTGCTCTTGGCTTCATTTCCAGATTCTTGTCACTTACTAGTTATGTAACCCTGAATAAGTCACTTCCTCATCTTTAAAATGGTGATAATAACCCTCAACCAGATTACTATGGAGGTCAAATGAGATTAATATGTAAAATGCATCATAGACCTTAAAGTGCTAGATAAATTTGAGGTACATAAGGCTACCTGGAATTTAAGAAGGAAATATGAAAAACAGTCTTTATTCTTTGCTGACTTGGCTTATTCTTCTTCATTAGGGCACTGTCTTTAACCTGGAGTCAGAAGAGGACCCTGGAATTATTGCAGAGGACAGCAATGATATTTATATCCTCACCAGTGACAATTCTGCACAGGTCACTCCTCCAGAATCTCCAACTGTGACCACTTCCTGGCAGTCAGAAAGCTTACCTGTGTCTCTGTCAGCAAGTCAGAGTTGGCATACAGAAAACTTACCAGTGTCCTTGGGCCCTGAGTCCTGGCAACAGATTGCTATGGATCCTGAAGAGGTTAAGAGTTTGGATAGTAACGGTGGCGGTGAAGAAAGAAGTGAGAACAACTCTTCTAATTCTGATATTGTGCATGTGGAGAAAGAAGAAATACCAGAGGGAGCAGAAGGAGCAGCGCCAGCTTCTGGGGCACTGCAGGATGCCCCTGCCCTGTTGCTTCCAGGCAGCTCTGCCACTTCCTTGTTAGGGATTGAGAAAACTAGCCCTGCCACATCTTCATTTGTAGAACTTGGAGAAGAAGAGGTCAGAGCAGCAAAAGAGAAGTTGGTTGGATTGCAGTTCCCCAAGCCAAGTCATCCTCCATTGAAATCAGTCCCAAAAGCTGATGAAGGGGAACCTACCCCAGAGCTGAAGAAAATACTGCCTCAAGAAGGAGAGATAAAAATAAGGAAGGAGGGCCTCTCTGAAGACACATCTCCTGCTGGAGAAGAGAAGCACATTTTGTTGTCAGAGGGCAAATCCATCCTGCTGTATGGTGGTGCTGCTGCCGTTGCCATGTTGGCAGTAGCAGTCGGAGTGGCTCTGGCACTGAGAAAGAAATAGCATATTGTATGAAGGGAAGGAAGCAAAAAGATGACCACATTTGGATCTGGAGTGAAGTTACCGATAACAAAGTCCATAGGTGTGTGTTCATCCTGTGGATTCAGACTCTGTAAGCATGAAAGAGAAGGGTTCATTTAGTGGGAATTTGAAATGGGAATTCCTGGGGGCAGTAGTGGCAGACTACTCAAGCAACTGGCCTGTCTGCTGTTTACCCCCTGAAATTTCTAGTTTTCTCAAGGTACTGGCTGTTGTTGCAGCCACACCGATTCATCCCTTCTCCTTTTTCTCTACATCTTCTGTCCTGTAGCATGAGGGAGCCCTCCCCTTATGTTTCAGCTGCCTCTCAGGTACTGCACTGCTCCTTTTCATCTCCAAGTTTCTTCTCAGTCCCCATGGGAGAGTGCTTGCTCTATACCTCTGCTCTTACCAGTCAAGTCCCCAAAGCTTTCTACAGCTCTGCCTTGTAAAGATGCTGCCTTTAGAACTCTTAAAAAACCAACCCCAAACCAGAGGTACCCAGGGTTCCTTATACAGTCAAGGTACAGGGCAAATCACTGTTGATCAGAATAAGAAATTTTAGTCTTACTTGGAGATATAAGGTCAGACCAGTTGACCTGCTCTGGTACCTTTTTAATAATTATTCTGTTCACCTTTTTGGTCGTTCCCCTCAGTGGTGGAATCAGCTCTGTTGCCACTTGTCTGTGACACTGCTTTTCTCTTTTGCTGATTGTCTTTCCTACTAAATATCCAGCTCTTGATAGGTCAAAATTCATTTGTTTATGGAGCCAGCTGGCAGTCTGTTAAATATTGAAAGTCATTTATATTTTGTTGAAGTCAAAGTAGGAACCCAGAGAACCTGTAAGATTGAAAACTACAACCTCCTTTGAGGCATCAGCTTATCTTGGTCATTCCAGGACGTTGTCACTGTAATCTTGGTTTTTTCATGCTTCTTCCCACAAAGTACCTTGATATAAGCCAAAAGGACATCAGAGCAATGGTTCCCGGTCAGTGTAGTTAGTTTTCATTCAGTACAATCTCTCTTCTATCTCTTTGGCAGTTGTTTCAAATTCCTTCCCCAAAAGAGAAATTGAACCATGTCATTTCATGCTGTTATGGTCATAGTGTCATCATGTAGAGCATACATGCCTAATGCAAAAAGCTATTCCCATGCGTCAGAAAATGCAAATTGCTTTTTTTGATTTTGTAATAAAATTAATTTGAAAAGATGTCTACCTAAAGTGATCACATAAACCTTCATGTTTTATATGTACCTTGTTTTTACGTTTCTTTTAATTTAAAAAAAAAAAAAATTCTTCCTGGAGCAATATTGTTTCTTAGTTGGCCAAGAAAATAACAAAAATTTATCTAGCTTGCTGTAATTTTATAGATGCAAATTTTGAGATTTGCTTAGGGTTTTATGTTCTCTGGGTTTTAGTGTAACTCAAGAAATAGCCAGAATTAGCACAATTTTGAATGAATTAAGAACCAGAAAACCCTTTGAACACTAACTGTTCTTTGAGATAATGGCAGTTGGATTTGGTTTTGTAAGCATTTTAATTTCTGCATATTGAGTTTGACTTTTTAATTATAACTCTCACTGATGATTAAGATAATAATGAAGAGAACTGATTAGTTTATCTTGACTTTTTTTAAAACAGTAAAATAAAATCCCCATTCTTATATAATTTTCAGACCCTGGGTTTCAAAGCCCAGTGGTTGGTGCTGAATACATAAAAGAGGCACTAATAAAGGCAAGCCTAGGTTTTTGAGCTATTAATTAGGGAAATTTTAACCTTGGAACTTACGTGTGTGCTTGCTTTCTTTTCTCTTCAAGAAGAGGTAAGAAAGGGGCCTTAAGAAGTGATTATTTTGAGCTCTTAACAGTATGGGTTTGCTGTCTTTGCTTTTTCCTTCTGTTGAACCCACCCTTTTTTTGTTGTTGTTGTTTCCATATTTGCTGTATAAGTTAAATAGCAATTTCTTTATCTCTTCCCCTAACTTTCTAAACATTTTTGGTTCTTGAATAAGGTGGCATAGACTTCGTATGTATTAATGTTTCCATTACCCTTAATAACAATTAAAATGAAGATTCAAGGAGATTGGTTTCTAGAAATCTTTTTAATATTCAGGCATTTCTTTGTTTACCCTATTTTTAAAAAGGGTGCTCCACTGTTTGGAATGTTGAAGAATACGTTTTTTATCCTCAATTTCCTGTTGGCTGGTTTGGATGGAATTTGTGTATACATACATATATATATATATATGTATACATACATATATCCTTAATAATTTAACACTCAGCAAGAGCCAGGCTAAAAATCTAGAAATAAGAATTTTATCCTTTTTTCCATGCTTAGACAAATCAGTGTTTTCTTCCCCAGAGCCCTCCTCCTGCCATAACACAGGGTATTCTGTGGGTGCTAAATTAATGGTAGTTGTTTTTGTTTTAATAATAACTGTGGGGAAATAGACACTTCTGGTATCTATTCTTTCACCCAATTTTTATACTTAGACATCTGAATCCTAGGTATCTTCTATGCACCATTTATTTTTAATGTAATCCTGGTAAGTTAAGATACTAGTAGAGTTTTTTCCCCCCTAGCAGAATAAGCAATGGGCATAAGTCAGCAATCTTGGTTTCCATTCTATGTTCTATTGCTCATTTACTGTGACAAATAATTTCACTGGTCTGTGCTATGTTGTCCCCTTACGTAAAATAAGCTTACTGGTTGATTCTTGTCTATTTTCTGAAGATAATGTGTGAAGCAATATAGTAGTACTATCAAAGAGATTTTTAGGGTTTTCTGTTAGATATTTTATAAAAATTAAAGGGGCTCTTTATAGGTCATCTTTCCTGTGTTTCTGTGGTAATCACACTCACAGTTCTTCTCTTTTCTCAAATTCCCATGTAAGAACAATGTGCAAAGAACTTGAGTGGGTGATGACAGCTGTCTCACTCTCTGACCCCCCAAAAGAGTGGCCTGTGTGGCTGAGCACTTTTCTGCTAGGTAAACTGTTTGTAGCTAATGATTTTTGTGAAACATTTTTACTTTTGGGGTGTTTTGTCCTTTATATAAAAAGCATATTGTCCATAAAAAAGCCTATTTGCCCATAAGAATTATCTTGTCAGTTTGTCATCAAATTCTCATTTCACATTAGGAAGATATATTGTCTCCTTTCTCTTTGAGTATCAGGGTCTACTTTTCACTGTGAAACCCTCCCTCTCCCATCACCATCCATTGATGAGAAGGTTGATCTCTGATATGACTGGCCTAGATTAGAATATACTTTTTTCTGTGTGAGAATTACTTTTTCTGTTAGGTTGTATGTGTGTCCAGGTTCATGACTGTATGACTGGCCCTTAGTTAAATTAGGGAGAAGAAAGGCAGGCTGTGAGACTCTTTCTCTACAGTTATTCAAGGTTTTGACCATATACACCAAAAAACTAGTAGGATCAAAGGCCTCTCTCAGAGATGAAGCTGTAGAAAACATTGTTTGGCCTTTAAGGAACTGCTCTGAAATTTTGTATAATATCAGGGAGAGAGTTTTCATCTCTGAAAAAAGATGTGATCTAGATCAGGAGTGGGGAACCTGCAGCCTCAGGGCCACATATGGCCTTCCAGGTCCTTGGGTGCTGCTTTTTGACTCAGTCTAAGTTTTATAGAACAGATCCTTTTTAAAATGAAGTGGATTTGTTCTGTGAAGTTTGGATTCAGTCAAAGGGCCACACCTGAGGACGTAGAGGGCCACCTATGGCCTTGAGGTTGCAGGTTCCCCACCCCTGGTCCAGTCTTACACTTCCATTTCTAATTCCTATAATCCCATGATGTGAATCATCGGAGAGACAATAAGACACAACTTAAACTTTACTAGTGTGAGAAAGTTGTTATCATTACTACCAATTTTTTATGAGTTCCTTTGGTTTATAGATTTAAGGATGAGTTTAGACCTATTAAGTGCTTTTCTATCATAGGAGCATACAGCTTGGGTCACTGCATCATTCTCTATAGTTCTTACTCTCATAATCCACAGGTCAACTGGGGGCATCTACCAACACTGCTTAACCCAGCTGGGGGCAATTCCAAGCCTAAAATGTGTTGCTTATGGTCACATAAATAATTACGTCATTTGATTTCCCTCTTAACCTAGCCAGAAAAGGTGGGTTAGCTATGTGTTGAGTTAGTGTCTGACAATTGTCAGCACTTTGATACAAGGTTAATTCTTTTTGCACAGACTTAGGAGGATAGCGTATTGCTACGTAATCAGATCTTCCTAGGCGTTCTGTAATTCACCTATGACTATATCATCCAAGGATTGTAGAAAGAGAAAAGGACAAATTGTGGCTCCAAGGTGAAAACCTTTCTAAAAGCCAGAACTTATAATGGCTTTATAAGATTTAAAGACAGACAAATAGTGAGGTATTTTCATTCCTGCCTCTCATCTGAAATAGAAGAGCCAGACTACCCTCTGGGTCTTAAAAGTATCTAGACTCAAAAAGATCTAAAATACACACACACACACACACGCACACGGAGACACATATCTTAACTCCCTCTCAAGACTAATATTAGGTGACCCTAGCCTAGGCTAGATTGCTATTGTTAGTAATTGGAAGTCACTGGATCCTTATGTTTACATAGAGCCAGTCATGTGGCTTCTCATAGGCAGAGCTCAGGTTGAAATTATGCTCAGGGATGTCTGCTAGGCATTGCAATAGGCCAGAAAGCAGAGAAGGTTTAAGATGACTTTCCCCCCATTATTTCACTAGAGCAGAAGGGAAAATTTATGATTAATGCTCACCATTAATAAACTTGCTGTACTACTGGGGGGAAAACTAACTTAAGAACATAGTATTTTCTCTTTAGAGCACAACTCTTAATATTTGAGGTATCTGTCTCATTACCTGGCTTTAGGAGGTAGGTGGAAGAAGGAAAATTGGCATGCTGTTTTGTGAACTAGTGTAATTGTTGCTGACACCTTCCAGCTGAAGCGTTGTACTTTTGTAGAGAATTTTTTGATCAGCATTTACTGAAATAATCCATTCAGATCTGTGCTTTGTTGCTGTTGTCTTTATTTTTTCTCTTCTTTTAGATTAAGTGCCTCTCTTCCTGCCTAACCAGTTTCCTGACTGGGTTTTGTCTTCACTATGTTCTCATCTAAAAAAATAGAATTCACTGAGGATTTAATGAATCCGAAATCTCACAGTCTTGTTTATTCTTTTCCTATTGAAGCATTCATATTGAAGCATTCTGCATTCAGATTATTGCAGCATCTGATTTATCCACCTTAATAGGTGGTTCATTATCTTCTTCCCGTTGCCTATCTTTTGACTGTTTTGTCTCTTGTGAAACAAGAAACAGACAAAAATCTGTTGGTTTTGTGGGTGAGCAGGTTGTGACTAATGACCATTTGAAGTTTTGGGGACGTTCCTCAGTTTCCATTACCTATAGAGAATTTGCAGCACTAGACCCCAGTCGGTGCAAATACCTGCAAATTGACTCTGCCAACAAAGCCAGATTCTGTACCTACCTGAGATTTGGGGTAAGAATTGAGCACCTCTTAGCAATGATGATGGTCGGTTGGGGAAAAGGTGAGGTCTGTAGTGATTTATCATTTTATGTATATCATCTTGCTTCCAGAAACCCAACATCTTTTGAGAAAAGAGCTTTTTGTCTTTTTCCCCAAGAAAAACAAATGAAATAAATCATTCTATGAAATTGATAAGGTCAATTTTCATTTATCTACATTTGCATCATCCATGGGCCAGTTTAAAATCCTCTAGCCCATCTGAGTGACCTGCTAACATCTTGTGAGAACTCAAGTCATGAAAATTCATTTTCATGTAGTGTAATGTCATGGTAGTTGGGAACAAGACAAATGCCAGGCTCACCATGTTAGGTTTTTGTTATGTACGGATTTTATAGATCTGTATGTCTATGTAACAATTGTATTTGGTGATCGAATCCTACTCCTCACTTAACTGAAACAGAATGTTGGAAAGCAAAGTCTGCCGTTGTTGTTTGACCTTTTGAATTATCTAAGTCACTGCCCTTCACTGTCACTGGTAATTTATGGTTGACAACTTACATTTTAACTGTTCTTTTTTGCTGAAAATTTCTCCCATTCTCCCCCAATTGAGGAACTTAATATATTGATGCATAATGTATAAAAATGAACAAAGCATATGTGAACAGGCTCCCTCATATTGAGATATACATGTATACATATATTGATTTATTTTTATCAATAAATTACTCATTCATGGACTTAATTTTTTAAAGTGAAGAGGCAACCCTTAGTTCAAGCTTCTGTGTCTTTGTCCTCCATTTGGTGACACCATTGCGCTGTATTTATTTTAGGATCTTTTTGCTCTTTGCAGAATCCAGCCAGGGCAGAAGATAGAAAATTGTGAGAATTTTCTAGCTCTTCCGCTTTATTTTGAGTCCTGAAGATTACCTCCATTGCCTTAAATTCTCTAATTTCCTATTCTTAATGAGGGTCTCCAATCTGAAGGCAGAAAGCAGAATTTCTGAGCTCATGAAATGCTTTTTTAACAGTCAACATGTATCTGTCCCATTTGATAGATAAGGGAACTGAGGTTCAGAAAGGTTGTGATACGAAACAGACAATTTAGTTGCAGAATTGGGATTTTCATTGAGGCCTGGCTTCAGGCACAGCACTCTTTCCACTACGCTGTGCTTGACCTTATGTATCTCTGGTTATTGTTGATCTCTGTTATGTTGGTCACACATTTTGTTACTAGACTTTGAAGTGACATTCCAGCTTGTTTGGTTTTCAGGCTAATGTTTTGGCAACTTAATACATATTCTTAGTAACTATTAAATTAGAATCCAGTCCTGTTTAATATAGTCATACAGGAAAAAAGTATACCCTTTCTTGATAATCTAATGATCCACAAAAAAAGGGTGTGTGGGTTTTGATGAAATCCATTTGTTTACAGGATGTATTCTTGTCTTTGTTCATACCCCTTTCAAATGACAGTGATTACATTTAAAACTAAAATCACATGAGCTTTTCTTGGCCACCCTGAAAAACTCCTTTTGGCTGGCTTAGGCTCGTTAGAAAAAGTCTTGGTGTTGTGTGTGAACACTAAGTCAGGGGCATGAACTGGATTCATGTTCGTTCTCACCTTCAAAGAAAAGCCATTGTCATCCTTGTAGACTCATCACTTGGAAACTCTGTAAACTGGCACTGACTGAAACAGAGAGGGTTCCATGGGTTTGTATCAATAGTTATGTCTATTTCCTAATTCTTTCTGGAGTTGTCAGAGTGGTATCTATCATTGGGATTGCCTTGGAATCAGAGAATTAGGAAAGAAGGGGAAGACGATCCATAGCTTCTCTTGAATCATTCTTGCCCAGTAACAGATACACCTTTTTAGCTGTTTCATGTGTTAGACAGGTATGTGTGACAGAAAATGGGGGAGCTGATAATGTGACTTAAAATCAGAATATATGGAAAAGTATTGAACACTATGTGCTATACAGTGTGTGGTCCACAACACCTTCCAGGAGACCCTTGTCATCTTAAGGAACAGTTTGTCTACTTAGTACAAAGTCTTGGCTTTTTGAAGCCCAGGATGGTCATCTAGAGAAAATGTGATTAAATAACCTTACTCTTAATCACCTGATTTCACTAGGTTCTAGTTGAAGTTGGTGTTAATGACCCATACAGCTGTGGCCTAATCTGTTGTTTGAGTGCAGCACTTTAAAGTTCAAAACCTTTTGTGCCATTTGGTTTTTTAAACAGGGAAGACTTTACTTCTTCAGTGTTAAGAAGTTTTCTCCATCCCTAGTGGAATATATTTAGTTTCTAAGGGGTATGTATCCTTTCTCCAACCCTCCCTTTCCTTTAAATGGAACACTGCTTGCTGTAAGACCATACCCTAAGGTTGCACTTTAATAAACAATAAAATTCTTTTTTTAAAGTGTGCATATTTTTTCTTATTCTAATTACATATTTTAATGGTTACTGACTCAGGAAACTAGCCTCTTGTACCATTTGGGTTGTGTCAGTTTTCAGCACAGAGTGATGAGTTATTTCATGAAGATTTTTCAATGAAAACTAATTTTAATTAAACCCCAATCCATCTATTAAGTACACATGTTTTTTAAGGCAAGTATCTCCAGCTTTCTTATGTTGTTGTCTTAACTATGGTTTTCAAACACATTGATAACCAATTTAAAATTTTATTTCCAATTATAAAAATTATCAATACAAAACTGAAACATAATTAAGTTGCATAAAATATTTGCCACATTCTAGAAAATGAGATAGGTCATAATAGAAACTGTTACTGAAAATTGTATTCAAGTCACCAAATAAAATTTCAAGTATGAAGCCAAAATTTAGCCCTGGAACTTCATTGATTCTTTCCATTTTTTTTCCTGTTCTACTGGTGGTAAACAATAGATACCTCTAACTGTTGGTCAAACTCAAATAAATTGTCACTAAACTATACATTAGGACCCCTAGAGGCAGCATATTGACTTAGAAATACTGACATCTATGTTCTATATTTTTCTTTATTTAAATGTTTCCCAATTACATTTTCATCTAGTTTGGGCCACACTTGGCAGTGCTTCACTGTGGTCCCCTGTGTCTGACACGGATCTGTGTACTACTTACCCTGTGTCAAGAAATGAATGACATACTTTGGCTCCAAGGCAAGTCAGCCCAGTCATGAGTACAGAACAGGTGACAGCATTATAACAGAAAGAGCTCTATTCAGGGGAACAGGACAAGAGAGTCACTTCTGTTCTCTGCTAAGTCACCGAATTAAAAGTTCTGTTTGGTTTTTTTAAATATCCAGGAAAACAAATAACCCAGCATTTTGTCTATCTTTATCATGTCTTTATTCTTCAAACATAACATCTAAAAGTATTTGCTCTTCCTGTTTCATCAGACTGCTTTCCCACAAGCAGATTTTTAAATATTCCAAATGTTTGGGTAAATGGCCTTTGCAAAGTAATCCATTCAGTCCATGTCCTAGAGGAAAAAGGACAAGAACACAAAAGAGTTAGAACCAATCTCATGAAATAGTCCTTCCTTTGGGAATCTGGAATGAAAGCTGGAACGAGACCTTAGAGGTCATGTAAGTTTAGTCCCCTTATCCTATAGCAGTATACCCAAGATCACACAGCAGGTGGCCTAGCTGCAGTTTGGATCCAGGTCCTCTGACTTCAAGGAGACCATACCACACAGATTACTTAGTGTCTTATTGTATTGTAATTACTGGTGTATGACTCCAGATGCCACTGGTCATACATAAGAACAGCACTTAAAAAAGAGAGAAACCTCTCATTTACTTGGCATCTCGTGTCCCTGTAGATGTAGCATATTCAAATTAACCTCTTCCTTAAGGATAACCAATCCATGTTACTGAAAGAGTTAGTTTCCCTTCAACCCTTTTAGACCTCCTAGGCTATAGCTATAGGGAAATATGTGCAAAAACATCTTGGTCACCTTGACAACTTCTTCTCCACAACCTCTTCCTCTGTAGATTGTTGGAAGGGGGTAGAAGTTTGACTTGAAGATCTGTCAGCTGTCCCTCAGCCTCTTAAATGTCAGCACTCTTCACCATAACCTTTTTGCTATAGCTATTGTACCCATTTGTCTCTTGATGACTTGGACGCTTTGTTACAGGAAATTTGTCAGGGCCCACTTCTCTAAAACTCAATTTGGTTTAACCTTTGAGGTCTTGTATCATTTGCTACACTCTTCCTCTACAGATATATGCCACTTTAAATCAGTAGTATCATAGCAACTGAATGCAGTTGGGAGCCTGAAGCAATTAGTTGTAGGGATCATTGGTGAATCTTAGGAAATGGTGAGGTCAGCTTATTCGTGTAGAATCTAAAATTCCTCAGGATGTCTTTAAAAAATTATTCAGATACACATGGAACCTTTTAGATGAAATGATTAGGTTATATGTCACTTCAACATCTGGTTCACAACTTAGGAGACAGCCTAGAGTCCTAGTGATGGAATGAGTGCCTTTCAAAATTTTCAGGGATTTAGAAATGGAAATAAAGTACTCTGGGAAGGTACACAGGGGAAGATTTTCAATAGTTCTTTGTGTACTTTTCCCTTTGAAATTTGTTTTGGCCCCCTTGTTTTCAAATACATGGTTTTAAAATATAACTTTTCATGAAGTAACAGAATAAAAACGAGTCCTTGTCATCTTTATCAACACTCCACATGTATGGGCCTGTGAATCCGCTACTTAATGTACCAGAAGCATGATAGAACTCCCATCTTGTCTCTACTAATAATGGAAAAAGAGGGGAGACAGGCATTAGACTGGAGTTCAAAACCATTTCCCGTATCTCCTCGTTGCATGAAAATAAGTCTGTACAAATGCCTTATTTCCTGAGAATTAGGTTCAGCTGCATCAGTTTTCTTTTTGGTTAGGACACCAGAATCATTGGTAGCAAGGTGAGCATGCTGTGCACAGGTGGTCCATGAGTGGTTTGAGCAATCATTGCTCCCTTCTTGGCTCTGAAAGTCCTAAATGGGCTGGAGCTATCTTGATTGGTGACTGGAGTACCCAAACACCTAAACTATGTGAGAGTGACCCAGACCGTTCACATCCTGTCTACCTGAGAATGCACCCAACTCCTCTTCCCCCATCTCACACACACACACACACTCCTGTATTGCATTGATCCTTTAATTACCAAATCTAGTGGTCTTTTCTCAGTTTTCATCCTTTTTGATCTCTCTTCAGCATCTGACACTGTCAGTCACCTGTTCCTAGATACTGTCTTCTCTCTAGGTTTTCATGACACTGCTCTCTCTTAGTTCTCCTCTGTGCAAATGCTCCTTCTCCATAGTCCGTGTCAGGTTAATTAACACTGGGTGTCCTTCAAGGATCTGTCCCAGGCCCTTTCTTTTCTCTCTGAGTGGTGACCAAATCATCTCCTATAACTTAAATTGTCAAATCCACGCAGTTGATTCTTGGATCTTTATATCAAGTTGTAGTCTTTGTCCAGTTGCTTACTGAACACAGCTCAAACTAGAGGTCCTGTAGGTGTCTCAAATAACACATCCCCGCACTGTCCTCTCAACAGCTTTCCTGTTACTGCTGAGAGTACCACCATCCTCTTACAGCCACACAGAAAAGAGAGTTGCTGAATCTTGTACTTCCTAATGCCACAACATCTGTACACATCTCTTTCTCTTCACTCACACAACCACTATTCTAGCTGAGGCCCTTGGTACCTCTCACCTGAAATGTTATTAGACAGGTCTAATTGGTTTCCCTGCCTCAAGTCTCTCCTTACTCAGCTGCCAAAATGATTTTCTTAAAATGTAAAGCAGTTAGTAATTGAACACTTAAGTGCCTACTATATGCCAGGCACCGTGCTCAACACTAGGGGGTACAGAAAGAGGCAAAAGAAAATTCCTCCTCTCAAGGACCTTAATGGGGGAGACAAGAAATAAATCAATACAAAGCAAATCATATACAAGATAAATAGGAAATAATTAAAAGAGGGAAGGCACTAGAATTAAGGTTTCCAGTAGAAGGTGGGATTTTAGTTAGGACTTAAAAGAAGCCAGGGAGATTAACAAGGAGGAGGAAGGAGAACATTCTAGGCATTGGGGGGGGGGGAAGGGAAGGGCGGGCAGCCAGAGAAAATGCCCAGAGCTGAGAGGTGCAGTGTTTTGTTCATGGAACAGTCAGGAAGCCAGTGTCGCTGACTTAGAGTATGGGGTGGGGAATAAGGTGTAAGACTATAAAGACAGGAAGGAACTAGGTTATGAAGGGCTTTCAACGTCAGACACAGCATCTGTGTTTGCTCCTGGAGGCGATGGGAAGTCACTGGAGTTTATTGAGTGGTGTGGGGAGGATGGGGGGTGAGAATAGGAGAGAGGCAAATGATTCAACCTGCACTTTAGGAAAATCACTTTAGTGGCTGAATGGAGGATGAATTGGAGTGAGGGAAAACTTGAACCCGCCAGCAGGCTATTACAATAACCCAGGCATGAGGTGATAAGGGTTTATGTTAGAGAAAGAGTAGTGTCAGAGGAGTGAAGGGGGCATATTTAAGAGATGTAAAATCAACAGGCCTTGGCAGCAGCTTGGACATGGGGGGTAAAAGATAGGAAGGAGTCCAGGATGATGCCTAGATTCTGAGCCTAAGGGACCAGGAGGATGGTGTTGCCCTCTACAGTAATAGAGAAGCTAGGAGAGGGGACAGTTTAGGGAGAAAGATAGGTCTGAGTCACTCCTTTCACTCAATAAACTCCAGTTGGCCCCTCATACCTCCACGGTCAAATATAAAGTCCTATATTTGGCATTTAAAGCCCTTCACAATTGGGTGCCTTCCAACCTTTCCAGGATCCAGCTATACTGGACTATTTGCTGACACACTATCTTCTGGTTCTCTGTTTTTGCACTGGTTGTTTTCCATGCCCTTCCTCATCTCCATTTCTTAGAATTCCTGGCTTCTTTAAGGGTTTAGCTCAAATTCTTTATGCAAATGAACTTTCCTGGGACCCTCCAGCTGCTAGAACCTTTCCCTCAAAATTATCTGCCATCTTCTCTGTATTTATCTTCCCTGTACCTAGTTAACATGTTGTTTCTCTTGTTAGAATGTCCTCCTTGAGGATAGGAACAGTTTTTGCTTTTCTTTCTACCCTGACACTTAACACAGTCCATGGCAAATAGTGAGATTTTAATAAAATCTTGTTGCCTGACTAACACATGCTAAATACTTAATTTTTTAAATGCTTAATATTTTCATTCATCCATTCAATCAATTCCTCTAAACCAATTAAAGCTAGGCTGTCATTTTTTGAGGAACAAGGATAATCAGATTAGATTTATCTTGGCATTTGGTTCTATAATTCTTAGGAGGTTTATGAAAATGGGTACACAGAGAAGAAGTAAACATGATCTGACCCCCAGCAATCTAAAACAGTCAACGTCCCTGGAACTTACATGTCTAGTTAAGTTCCTTGTAAGGAAGTTCTGGTTAATGTAATCTACAGTGATATAAAAGATGCTTCGGAACAAGTATGGGACATGGGTCATAACTTTTTTAGCCAACAGCATTGTTAGCAGTAGTTTAGCCTTTTCTAGTCCAAGGTCCTGAGAAATTGTCTGCATCTGCATCGCTTGTTCCACAGTAGCAGCCAGCGATCTTATCTTGTCCTACGTGAGACAGGAGAAAAAAGGTAGAAAAAAGTTCAGACCTTCTTTTAACCAACATTTTTTTTCCTCCAGAAAACATAAAGAAAACATTCTAAATAGGTATCTAACAAGAAAAAATAAGTGCACTTCAATTGTAGCAAGGTTAGATAGCAAGGACTATTAAAGCTTGTGAGAAATTGGAAAATAAGTTCAAATAAAATCCCCAAACAACTGCAAAGCAGTTTCACAGAAATTACCCTTTGACCAACATCTTAGGTCATATATCAAAATAAGCTCCAAATAGATAAGTGACCTTAATGTAGAAGGTCACATAAGAATCTAAAAACAAACCAAAAAACCCACTGCCAAACATTTATTTGTTCATTCTGATTTCAATTTTATTTTCAATTCTGAATTTTCTCTTTCCTTTCTCTACCATCCTACCCACTGAAAAGTCAAGAAAAACAAAAATCATTGCAGATATGCCTAGTCATGCAAAATAATTTTCCACATTAGCCATCTTCAAAAAAGAAAAAAAAATATATGCTTCAATATATCCATGAACTCTCTGTCTGGAGGATGCATTAAAAAAAATTAAAGGAGAATGAAGGGTAGCACCTTTCAGATCCATAGCTAGGGGAAAAATTAAGGTATAGCAATGATCATAAACACATAAGATAATTTTGAGCATATAAAACTAAAAAGCTTTTGTATAAATAAAATCATTTATCTAGAAAGAGAAATTACATTGGGAAATCATTTTTATCATAATCTCCAAGATAGAGAATTGATACAAATACTTAAGACTAAAAAAAAATCATTTCCCAATAGATAGGTCAGCTAATGGTATGAACAGGTTTTTAAAAATTATATCCTTAGTTTTATTACCAATTTCATTTCCAAATATTATGCCTCTCCTCTGACCCACCCAGTCAGCCCTTCCTTGTAACAGAGTAAAAAAGAAAGAGAAAGCAATTTTAGCATATCAACCAAGTCTAATAGTATATACAATATTCCACACCCCATTACCCCATCACACTTCTGCAAAGAAGAGAGAAAAGTATATTTTCTCACATCCATTCCAGGGCCAAGCTTCATCATAAGTACAAAGAGTGCATGACCACTTTGTATGGTAAAGTGTATCAACATTTTCTGTATCACTTTCTTAAATCTAAACAGTCAACACAGCAATGATCAAGCCCTGATTTATAGCAGTTGAGACTTTTCAGGTATAGATATTTCCACTGAAAATTGGCAACTGGTTTGAAGGTAGAGCTGGTTCCAGCACACCTCTGCCTGGAACTCTGAGGGAGAAAAGTAGCATCTACCATCTGTGGACTCAACTTGCCAGTGGGAGTTGGGATTGGGAAAGTAGATCCAGTTTGTGCTACATACCTATCTTTGATGAAGCTCAAATAAAAAACAACAAAGCAAAAAAAAAAAAAAGTACAGAGTTGTTTAATTTTATTTAACAGGTAGTTTTTAAAGGTTGAAATTTGAACTATCAACAACTGTATGAAATAATACTCCAAAGAATAATAGAGATGTGAATTAACCGAGGTTTTACCTTATACTTATCAGACTGGCAAAGATGGCAAAAGACAAAAATGACAAATGGTGGAGATGTGGGAAGGCGTGTCCCTATTACTGTATGCTGGTAGAGCTAAGTTTGGGTCTAATGGTTTTAGAAAACAATTTGGAACTATCCTAAATAAAGTCACTAAGCTACATTTCATGATACTAATGTTCAGCCTGTACCCTAAGAAGGTCAGAGAGACTGGCCCTGTATATACAAAAATATTTATAGGAGCATATCTAAAAATACAATTTTATTGATATCTCTTTTTAAACAATTTTAAATCACATACACCTCCCCCTTCTATAGAGCCATCCCTTACAGCAGAGATTCTTAACCTGATGACTATGAACTTATTTTTTCTTTTATTTAGAATTTTATTTTTCCCGAGTTCATGTAAAAACAATTTTTAACATTCGTTTTTATAATTCTGAGTTCTAAATTTTCTTCCTTTTTCCCTCCCCACCCCATCCCACCCCCCCATTGAGAAGGCAAGCAATTTGATACAGGTCATACATGTGCAGTGATGCAAAACATTTCCATGATAGTCGTGTAAAAGGAAACATAGACCAAAAGGAAAAACAAACTCAAGAAAAAAATAAAGAAAGTAAAAACCATCTGCTTCAATCTGTATTCAGACACCATGAATTCTTTCAGGGGGGAGGGAGAGCATTTTTCGTTATAAGTCCTTCCGAGTTGTCTTGGCTCATTGTATTGCTGAAAATAGCTAAGTTTGAACTTATTTTTAAAAAATATTTTGATAGAGGGGCGGAGCCAAGATGGCGGAGTAGAAAGACGCACATACACATAGCTCTGAACCCACAACCCATAGAATGGCTACAGGGAAGTAACTCACGGCGAATTCCGCACCCAGAGGCCACGGAACATGGGAGCGAGGGAGATTTCTGTTCCAGAGAGACCTGCAAACCTCTCGCGGGGGGTCCTTCACGCCGCGGACTGGGCGCCGGGACTGGGAGCTGAGTGCAGCCCTGCCGCGGCCGCGGCACCGAGAGGAAAAGATCCGAGCAGGCTTCACAGACAGGATCTCCAGCGGCCACGCGGGTCCCTCCACCCACAGAGGGATCTGCAAACCTCTCGCAAAAGGTCCGTCGCGCTGCAGACACAAAGCCCAGCCCAGACCTGCTGCGGCCATGGCTGCGGCACCGAGAGAAACAGATCCGAGCAGGCTTCAGGGACGGGATCTCCAGCGGCCGCACAAGTCCCTCCACCCACAGGTGACAGGGGTGGGTGAGAGAGTCTCTTTGGCGGGTCGAGAGGGGAGTGGGGTGCCCCCATAATTCAGGCCCCCCCCCCCGGGAGGTAGAAGCTGAGAGGCGGCTGCAGACAGGGGCTCCCCAAGCGGACGGGAGCTTGAATCCATTGCGGAAGGTCTGCGCATAAACCCCCTGAGGGAACTGAGCCTGAGAGGTGGCCCTGCCCCGATCTCAGCACCAGATCATAATCTCATACTGAATAGCAGCCCTGCCCCCGCCAAAAGCCCTGAGGCTGGAAGCAGCATTTGAATCTCAGACCACAAACACGGGCTGGGAGGATCAGGAGGTGAGGTGGGTGTGAGGAAAATATTCAGAGGTCAAGTCACTGGCTGGGAAAATGCCCAGAAAAGGGAAAAGAAATAAGACTATAGAAGGCTACTTTCTTGGCGAACAGGCATTTCCTCCCTTCCTTTCTGATGAGGAAGAACAATGCTTACCATCAGGCAAAGACACAGAAATCAAGGCTTCTGTGTCCCAGCCCACCCAATGGGCTCAGGCCATGGAAGAGCTCAAAAAGAATTTTGAAAATCAAGTTAGAGAGGTGGAGGAAAAGCTGGGAAGAGAAATGAGAGACATGAAGTCAAAGCATGAACAGCAGATCAGCTCCCTGCTAAGGGAGACCCAAAAAAATGTTGAAGAAATTAACACCTTGAAAACTAGCCTAACTCAATTGGCAAAAGAGGTTCAAAAAGCCAATGAGGAGAAGAATGCTTTCAAAAGCAGAATTAGCCAAATGGAAAAGGAGATTCAAAAGCTCACTGAAGAAAATAGTTCTTTCAAAATTAGAATGGCACAGATGGAGGCTAATGACTTTATGCAAAACCAAGAAATCACAGAACAAAGAGAGAAGAATGGAAAAATGGAAGATAATGTGAAATATCTCATTGGAAAAACAACAGACCTGGAAAATAGATCCAGGAGAGACAATTTAAAAATTATGGGACTACCTGAAAGCCATGATCAAAAGAAGAGCCTAGACATCATCTTTCATGAAATTATCAAGGAAAACTGCCCTGAGATTCTAGAACCAGAGGGCAAAATAAATATTCAAGGAATCCACAGAACACCGCCTGAAAGAGATCCAAAAAGAGAAACTCCTAGGAACATTGTGGCCAAATTCCAGAGTTCCCAGGTCAAGGAGAAAATACTGCAGGCAGCTAGAAAGAAACAATTCAAGTATTGTGGAAATACAATCAGGATAACACAAGATCTAGCAGCCTCTACATTAAGGGATCGAAGGGCATGGAACAGTATATTCCAGAAGTCAAAGGAACTAGGACTAAAACCAAGAATCACCTACCCAGCAAAACTGACTATAATACTTCAGGGGAAAAAATGGTCTTTCAATGAAATAGAGGATTTTCAAGTATTCTTGATGAAAAGACCAGAGCTGAAAAGAAAATTTGACTTTCAAACACAAGAATGAAGAGAACCATGAAAAGGTGAACAGCAAAGTGAGGTCATAAGGGACTTACTAAAGCTGAACTGTTTACATTCCTACATGGAAAGACAATATTTGTAACTCTTGAAACATTTCAGTATCTGGGTACTGGGTGGGATTACACATGCACACACGCTCACATACACAGAGACAGAGTGCACAGAGTGAATTGAATAGGATGGGATCATATCTTTAAAACAAAATGAAATCAAGCAGTGAGAGAGAAATATATTGGGAAGAGAAAGGGAGAAATTGAATGGGGCAAATTATCTCTCATAAAAGAGGCAATCAAAAGACTCATTAGTGGAGGGATAAAGAGGGGAGGTGAGAGAAAAACATGAAGTCTACTCTCATCACATTCCACTAAAGAAAAGAATAAAGTGCACACTCATTTTGGTAGGAAAACCTATCTCACAATACAGGAAAGTGGGGGATAAGGGGACAAGCAGGGTGGGGGGGATGATAGAAGGGAGGGCATGAGGAGGAGAGTGCAATTCGAGGTCGACACTCATGGGGAGGGATAGGATCAAAAGAGAATAGAAGTAATGGGGGACAGGATAGGTTGGAGGGAAATATAGTTAGTCCTATACAGCACAACTATTATGGAAGTCATTTGCAAAACTACACAGATTTGGCCTATATTGAATTGCTTGCCTTCCAAAGGGAAGGGGTGGAGAGGGAGGGAGGTAAAGAAGGTGGAACTCAAAGTGTTAGGATCAACTGTCGAGTAATGTTCTTGCCACTAGGAAATAAGAAAAACAGGTAAAGGGGTATAGAAAGCTATCTGCCCCTACAGGACAAAAGAGAAGATGGAGACAAGGGCAGAGAGGGATGATAGAAGAGAGAGCAGATTGGTCATAGGGGCAATTAGAATGCTTGGTGTTTGGGGGGGGAGGGGATAAAAGGGGAGAAAATTTGTAACCCAAAATTTTGTGAAAATGAATGTTGAAAGTTAAATAAATAAATTTAATAAAAAAATAAAAAATAAAAAAAAATATTTTGATAACTGCATTTCAACATAAGTGGTTTCCTTTATGTGTTTTAATTTATTATTTTGAGAAGGGCTTCACCAGATTGCCAAAGGGATCTATGTCAAAAAAGATTAAAAACTTCTATTTAAAAAAAGAAGAAAAAAAAGAGGGAAAAATTAAGCAAAACTAACTTACATATTCAGGCCAAACTCGCATGATCTGAACTCATTCCTTAATAATTAACATAGAACTTTGTCATTCTATCATGTCTTATCCTAGTGATTCTGAACCTCAGCCTGTCCCAAACTCCATTCTCATTCTCTCACTGATTGCTCCCTTATTCCAATTTTCTTACCCTCTTCAATAATGATGACCTCTGAAGCTCTCACTCCCATCCCCCACCCATGCATTCTTTTCCTTTCTCAATCCTTCCATTTTCTTGCACTCAGAAACCTGGGTTCCTTCTGATGACACAATTTTCCAAGTTCACCCTTTCTAGCACTGGTTGCATTTTCATTCTTTTTCTGCTTCTCTACTCCCATCACTTACCCCAACTCCCTAGTCCTGGTACAGGAGTTAAAACAGTCAGATTATAATCATTTATTAAGCACCTACTGTGTGTCAAGTACTGTGCTAAGTGCTAGGGATACAAAGAAAGACAGAAGACAATCCCTACTCTCAAGGAGCTCATAGCCTAATTGGAGAAACAAATAACTACAAATAGGATATATACAGGATAAATTGGAGACAACCAACAGAGAGATGACCCTGTTATTAAGCGAGATCAGAAAAGGCTTCTTCTAGATGGTGGGATTTTTGCTGGGGATTGAAGAAAGCTAGGGAAGCCAGGAGTTTGATGAGGGAGTATCTTGTTCAAGGAAAAAACAAGGAATCTAGTAGCGGGGCATCAGATTACAGAGTAGGTGAAGGGAGGAAGGCATAAGAAGCCTAGAAAGGAAAGAGGTTGGGAAGAGCTTTGAATGCTTATTTTATATTTGATTTCATATTTGATCCTAGAGATGAGAGGAGCCACTGGAGTTTATTGAATAGGGAGGTGACATAGTTGGATCTGTGCTTTCTTAAGATTTTTTAGCTGAGCGGAGGACAGATTGAAGTAGGGAGACACCTGAGGTAGGGAGAGCAAGCAGCAGACTTTGAAATCCTGCTGAATGGTCCCTCCTACCCTCAAGCTTTTTCCACCTCATTCCATCCTCCACTCAGGTACCAACGTGACCTTTCTATAAAGTGCAGGTCTGACCATGTCTCTCTCTCTCTCTTTTTCACATACACATCGACACATAGACACACACACACACATACATACACACACACATATCCCTTACTCAATAAACTTCAGTGGCCCCCTATTGCCTCTAGGATCAAAAATAAAATTTTGTTTGACTTTCAAAGTTCTTCCCAACCTGTTCTCTTCCTACTTTTTCAGTCTTCTTCCCTTGACTCCCTTCCACATAATCAGAGATTTAGCAATTCTGGTCTACTTGATGTTTCTTTTTTTTCTTTAATATTTTATTTCCTCCCCTAATTCTCTATGTAAAAACAATTTTTTAACATTAAAAATTTTTTTCTGAGTTCTAAATTTTCTACCTCTCTCCCTGAGGTGATAAGCAATACGATATAGGTTATATATATTCAATCATATAAAACATAGTTCCATATTAGTAATATTGTGGAAGAAAAAACAAAAAAAAAAAGAAAAGAAAGGAAGATTTTCTTCTTTCTCTCTTTTAATATTAACCAATGTTTATTTTGGGTTTTTTTGCATAAAACAAACTCCTGAATTTATTTGTTAATTCAGTGGTTTTCTTACATCATATTATCTCACTTTATTATCTTCCCATTGGTGTTTGAGAATTTTAAATTTGTTCTTTTTTTTAGGTTTTTTTTAAAAGTGCACACCCAATTTATTGGTCTGCTCTTTATTTTGTTCATATAAACATTTAGATATAAATTTTCCTCAAATTACTACTTTTGCTGCATAAGTTTTAATACGTTGTATCATTATTGTCATTCTTGTGAATGAAATTATTGATTATTTCTATGATTGTTCCTTAATCCATTCATTCTTTAAGATTGGATTGTTTAGTTTCCAGTTAGTTTTTAGTCTGTGTTTCCATGGTTCCTTATTGAATATAATTTTTTATTAAACTGTAATCTAAAAAGGATGTGTTTATTTGAATATAATTTTTTATTAAACTGTAATCTAAAAAGGATGTGTTTATTATTTCTGCTTTTCTGTATTTAACTATAAAATTTTTAATGCCCAAAATGTGGTCAGTTTTTGTAAAGGTACCATATACTGCTGAGAAAAAAATGTATTCTTTTCTACTCCCATTCAGTTCTCCCCAGAAATCTCTCATATCTAACTTATCTGAAATTCTTTTCTTATTTTTTTGGTTAAATTTATCTAGTTCTGAGAGGGGAAGATTAAAGTCTCCTGCTGTCATAGTACTACTATCTATTACCACTTGTAATTCATTTAACTCTTCTTTTTTTTAAATTAAATTATTTTACTTGTTTTCAGTGTTGTACAATCACTTCCATATATCTTAGATTTTTTCCCCCCTCCCTCCCTGCAATGGTGTACAATCTTATATAGGTTCTACACACACATTCCTATTAACTACATTTTCACCTTAGTTGTGTTGCACAGAAGAATTAAAATGAGTGGGAGAAACTCATTTAACTCTTCTTTTAAAACTTTAGATGCTACAGTAGTTGGTACATATAGATTTCGTATTGATATTGTTTCATTGCCTCTGGTACCTTTTATGATAATGTAGTTTCCCTGTTTATTTTTTTAATTAAATCAATTTTAGGTTTAACTTTCTTTGAGATCATGATTGCTGTCCCTGCTTTTTTTGCACTGGCTGAAGTGTAATAAATTCTACTCCAGCCCTTTATTTTAACTCTATTTTTTATTTTAAAATGTGTTTCTTCTTAACACATTGTCAGACTCTGATTTTTAATCCATTCTGCTGTTTTCATTTTATGGGTGAGTGCATCCCATTTACATTATTATTTCTGCTTTTCTGTATTTAAGTTGCTAGTTTTATATTTCCCTCCATCCCATTTTTCCTGTTATCCTTCTCAATCTCTCTTTTTACCCTACTGCTCCTCATCTATCTGATTTACTTCTAACCACTATCTCCCTAATCTGTATCTTTTTAAAGAATCTCTCCCTCATCCTCTCCCCTTACCCTCCTATTCCTTAATCACCCCTCTAAGAATTCCTTCTTTATCTTTCTCCCTACTCTTCTATTTCTTGGATCTATACCACTCTAAAAGTCCTTCCTTTATCCTGTCCCTTTGCCCTCCTATTTCTTTATAAATTTAGAAGACTTTTTTACTCTTTTAGATGCATATGTTCCCTCTTTAACGCAGATCTAATGAGAGTAAGCTTCCAGCACTACCAGCCCTCCATTCCCACCTGCTTCCTCTGTATCAGTTCTTTTCATGTCCCATTTGCATGAGATAATTGCTACTTTTTACCTTTTCCTACCCAATTTTGTTATTTAGAATCACTTCATCATACTTAGCTCAACCCCAAGCCTTCTGTCTATGTGTGGTCTTTCAAATTACTCAAGTAATGATAACATTTTTAAGAGTACAGATAACATTTTCCCATATAAGAAGTAAACAGTCTGATCTTACTGGGTCCCTTATAATTGGTCTTTTATATTTACCTTATTTTTCTCCTAGATGTTATATGTCAAATTTTCAATTAAGCCTTTTTGATACAAATACCTGAAAGTCTTTCAATTCATGAAATGTCCTTTTTTTTAGTTTTAAATTTTGTCATTCAGCTTTGCTGGGTAAGTTATTCTTGGTTGCAACTCCAGTTCGTACAATTTTTTAAATATAATGTTCCAAGCCCTTTGGTCTTTTAATGTAGAAGTTGCTAGGTCTTGTGTTATTCTGACTGGAGCTCCACAGTATTTAAATTGTTTTCTTTTTCTTGTTGCTTGTAGTATTTTCTCCTTAACCTGGGAGCTTCAAAACTGGGCTATGATGTTTCCATGAATTTTTATCTTGGGATCTCTTTCAGATGGTAATTTTTTCTATTTCTATTTTACCCTCTTATCCTAGAACTTCGGGGTAATTTTCCCTAATGATTTTTTATTAATATAGTATTTAGACTTTTATTTTTATCATAATGGTCAGGTACTCCAACAATTCTTATGTGGTCTCTCCTCAGTCTGTTCTCTGGATCAGTTATTTTTTCTAATGAGATGTTTCACATTCTCTTCTATTTTTTCATTCTTGTGATTTTGTTTTGTTATTTCTTGGTATCTCATAACATCATTAGTTTCCTCTTGCCCAATTCTAGTTTTTAAGGTGTTATTTTCTTCCTTAAGTTTTGGAATCTCTTTTTCCAAACGATGGACTCTTTTTGTAATTTTCCTGATTTCCTTGGATTGCTCTTTTTTTCTCCCCAGTTTTTCCTTAACCTCTCTTATTTGATTTTTAAATTTCTTGTAAAGCTCTTCCAAGAATTCTTTTTGGGCTTGTGACCATTTGACATTTTTCTTTGAAGTAGGAATGGCTTTTTTAACTTCACTGTCTTCTGAGTATGAACCCAGATCTCCTCTGTCCTCATTGTAGCTATCTATCATTGGGTCCTTTCTCCTTTACTTACTTAGTTATTGCAGCTTACTGTTATTATTACAGTCAGGATTTAGTCCCAGTGTGAGGGGGGAAGCTTTAAGCTTTCCCTCCTGTTGTTTTTGAAGCACTGTCTGGGGGCCTGACCTCCTGACTCCTTTCCACCCCTGAGCCACAGCTGGGGCTTCCAACCAGGAACCCCAGCCACCTGTCACTACAAATGCGCCTACTCCCTGTGGTCCCTCCTATAGCTACAAACTTCAGCTGAACCCTCTGCCCTGGAGCTGAAACCAGGAACTCCTTTCTACTGTAATTGTTCACAGCCAGCAGAGCCCTACCCCTTTATTGGCCACATGCTTATTCCTCCTGGCCCACAGTTGCAGCCCAGACCATGTCTGGTCAGCACAGCTGGGCCTGGTACCCAGCAACAGCAGAGGGTCCTTTAATCTTTCCCAATTCAGCTGTCTGACCCCCTCTCCCCCCACTCCCCCACTGTCTGAGATGAAAGATCCTGAGAATGAGGCTGTCTCCCAGGCTTGTTATTTGTTAACTGGAGGAGTCTACCTGGTGGTGTCTGCACTTTAGTCGGGCCAAACCTCTGACAATGGAGATCTGGTCTTTCCTGAGGTCCTCTTTAAGTTGTCTTAGGAGAACAACTGCTTTACCCAAATTTTTATTTATTTCTGCCCCTCTTAGTTCACTTGGAAGTGAGATTTATCTTGTTTGTGGAAGAAATTTGGAGAGCTTGATATTTTTGGATCTACTCCGTCATCTTGCCAGAATTTTATCTCCCAGTGCCTTATTCTGACTATGGTGACTCACCTCACAATTCAAGGTACTAGAGATATGTAAATTCCTTCCTCTAGAAATGAAGCAAAAAGATGGATCAAGCTACTATTATTATTCTTATTATTGTTATATGGTTTGTTTTAACCCATTTTACTTAGATGAAAAGAGTAAACAGTTTTCTTTAAAGTATAGCCACCTGTTGAAAGTGCGACAGGTTTTGTTCTGCAAAAGGTTTTTGTCTCCACTCCCCATTACCCCTGCCCCACTCGAAGTTAAGAGGAGCTCCTTTCTGAGGTGGTTCTAAGAATATTAATTTACATCCAAGCTGAGCAGCTTGCCATCCTGAGAGACTGACTTAGAGCTGAAGAAATCAATGAATGGATGGTACATCTGGGATAAGGAATGAGAGTAACTGACAACGGAGAGAAGGCAGAGCTGTTCGGTTTTCATTTGCATGATGTGGCCCAGTCAGGTTTGGAGTCAAGAAGACCCGAGTTCAAATCCAGCCTCAGATACTTACTAGCTACATGACCCTGGGCAAGTCACTTACCCATTCTCAGCTTCAGTTTCCTCATCTGTGAAATGGAGATGATAATAGCACCTACCTCCTAGAGTTGTTTTGAAAATCACAACTGAGATTACATATGTACAGCACTATAATAAAAGTAACCAAGAAGAACAAAAGATTACTTAGCTGCTTAGAAAACCTGCATCTCTGCTATGCTGAAGAAGTGGAAGATGTGGTTAACTGAGATGCTACCAGTGATCTCTGAAAGACCACAGAGAGTAGGAGAGGCGCAGCAAGATTTTAAAAAAGGCAAATGTTTGGATTTTCCAAAAAGGGAAAAGGTGAATTTTGTGAACTATATAGACCAGTGAGCTTTACTTCAATTTCTGGCAAAATTCTAGAACCTATTATTATTGTGGGAATGGTTAGTAAAAAAACTAAACAAGGGAGACATGATCACAAAGAGGCGGCATGGCTTAGTCAGGAAAAGGTGATGCTGGAATAATCTCAGTTTCTCTTTTGGTTGGATTACTAGATTGCTACATCAGACTATGACAAAAAGGCACCAAAGTCTCATGTTATTCTTGTAGAAAAATGGGAAGATGGGCACTAGATGGCAAAAGAATTAGGCAGCTTCAGAGCTGGTTGACTAGCCCATCCTAAAGAGTAGTCATCAATGGCATTAGGTCAGCATGCAGAAATGTCTCTAATAGAGCACTCCAGGTATTTCTCCTTGGTCATGTGCTGTTTAATATTTTTTCAGCAACAACTTAGGAAAGGGAACAGATGGCATACCTATCAAAGCTGCAGATAACAGAGCTAGGATAGGGTAACTAAATATTAGATGACAGAGTTGGGATCCAAAAAGGTCTCCAAACCTTGGAATATTGGTCCAAATCTAATAAGATGAAATGTAACAAAGATAATTGTAAAAGTTTATACTTGGGCTCAATAAGTCTTCAAGATACAAAGAGGAAAGAGGGCATGCCTAGATAGCAGTTCATTCACAAAATATCTCAAGGTTTCAGTGTTTTCATAGCTCAACATAAGCCAACAGTTTGATATAGCACACAAAAATATTAATGGCTTGCATTTTGGCTACATTGAGTGCCACTGTGCTCAGAAGTCAAATAAGATAACATTTGTAAAATGCTTAGCACAGTGCCAGGCACGTAGTAGACACCATAGAAATGTAAGCTATTTCTGTTGTCCTTGTTACTGTTCTTATTTTCATTGCTCAGAGAAGTAACAGTTTTGCCATGCTTTGACTGGGCAAGACTACTTTGGAGATTATGTATTGGGAAAGATATTGACAAACTGGGTACATCCTTCCCCCCCAAAAAAGGCAACCAGGATAGTGAGAGGTCATGGGATCCCAAGCTCCATGAGGATCATCTTTCCCATATCTTTCAGTCTCAAGTATTACAGGCTGGAACTTCATCTGAATCCAACAGCAGAATGTGGACAGACTAGGCTGGGACTAAGTAAATCCTCATAAAGCAATCTTGATTTCTTAGAATCATGATGAACAGACAGAATGTTTTCACTGATGAGCACAAACGTTTTTAATTCCCTTACCTCCACGGGCAGATTCAAATTCCTGAATTGCTGGACCAGGTCATTCACCAAGTTGGGTTGGATGCTATTTTCCATCTTGTCCCCAATCTGAGCAAGCTGGATTGCTATTTGCCGGATAATCTCCTCTTGGTGTTCAGAATCTGATTTCACAAACAGCCAAATAGGAAAGAGCCAAACTAGAGAGATTAGACAGTTTTTGTTTGCCTGTCACCCATAAACAGTTTTCCCTGTTTATAATAGACCAGGCTCCCTATTTCAGCTCTTATTTATACAGTGTCCCCTAAACCACTGCACAAAGGATAGGGGGAGGTTACTGGGTTTTGGGGCTGAGGAGAAGACATAGAGATAATTGGTATAAAGATAATTAACAATATAGGAGACCAAAGTAAAGGTACTAGATCTAGTGAAATGACTTGAATGTGAGGAAGGTTCAGAAGAAGAAACTGACTGGTGAGGTGAACCTCTCTCTGAATTTAGGCAAGATGGTCAACATCTTCATATGAGGAAAGAAGAAGAGGAGCCCGTAGGTCTGGGGCTAGGTGAGATATAGACTTCTCATCCTGAGTACTTGTGCAGGCTAAGTATAGCTTCTTTTGGTTGTATGTGTATTTTCTTTCCCATAGAGTCTATTCCACCACTATCACCCCTTTCTTTGCATATCCCCTTCACATGACAGGTGCTTCACAAGCATTTTTGGCTATCCTTCAAGTGAGAGCAGTTTCCTCTATACCCAACCTGATCAGAGCAAAGGATTGGTGAAGACAGGCAGCATTAGCTCCACCAAGTGCTTTCCAAGTATACTCTGGGCCAAGTTAGACCTTAGAAATCAGAATTGTGAATACCTAGCTCAGTGTGCAACAGAGTAGGAGGAAAAGAAACTCACAGCTAATGAGGAAGGAAAATCTTGTGAGAAGAACAATGCTGTTTGCCTATTTTTAAACAGTAAGTGAAACCCACTTCCCAAGCCCTTTCTGAACAGAAGAGCCACAGTTTCCTGCTCCCTGATGCCTTGAGAACAATTATCCCTCTTTAGAGAAACAGGTAGAAGGGAGTCATTTGGTTATGTCCTAGCCAGTGAAGCACCATTAATATTTTGGGGTATGAGACCTCCTAATATACGCTAGTGAGAAGTGTGGCCTTGTACTCTGAATTACAATGAAATTAGGGGCTCAGCCATTTTGGGACCCCTGTGTTCATATAGGGACAGGTGAGGGAAGGGAGGACCATTCATCTAACCCAAAGATACCCAGTGGGCACAGATCATAATTCTACTATACTTTGCTCACAATAATACTATGAAACAGGTAGTGGAAGAATTATTATTCTGTCTTTTTACAGATGAGGACCCTGAAGTATATAAAATTTAAGTGACTTAACCAGTTTGTTCAGTCTCATGGCTAGCAAGTAACATGGTCTTTACTAGAACTAGAATCCTCTTATGATCGTCTGATACCTGGTCTGCTGTCTTAGTTACTATCCCATGCGGACGTAAACCCCATGGACCAAGGCAGCTCTTAAAACCAGATGAGGCATCCTGGGATTGCTACGGAGCATCTAGACTCACTCACAGATGGCCCGAGCCATAGGGCTGATGATTTGATCTCCTCCTTGGCCCATCATGTGCTCAGCTGTTAGGGTGCCATGCTTTGCAACCTCAAATATATGATTATTTATCAAAAGTGATAAATACTCCATTCCTGAGAACATTCTGAGGAGGGGGTGAATATGAGCCAGGCTCCATACTATTTTAAGATCTAAGGACAAAAGCTGTGAATAGGGTGTTTGAAACAAAAAAATGTGTAATGGACAGGAAGCTTCATTTCTTCAAGGTGAAGTCTCTCCAAGAGTCTAATCTCTTTTGGCATCCTATCTCTGGTCATGGGGCTGGTGGGAATGGGAAGCTTGGAAGCAGCAAAGGCAAAAGTTGGGAAGTGAACCCTCAGGATAAGAGGAGAATACTGATTTTTTTGGGAGGGAGAGGCAATTGTGGTTAAATGACTTGCCCAGGGTCACACAGTTAGGAAGTGTCTGAGGCAGGATTTGAACTTCAGTCCTCCTGGGCTGGTTGCTCTAGCCACTGTGCCACCTAGCTGCCCCTTTGTTTTTGGTTTTAAATTTTTTTCTCTTTTAAAGTAGAGAATATTTGGGAACCACTGAACAAGGAGTTAAGAGACCCACCTCTCACTAGCTTTTGTAGTTATTCAGTTGGTTTTCAGTCATGTTCAATTCTTTATGACTGCATTGGCGGTTTTCTTGGTAAAGATACTGGAGTAGTTGGCCATTTCCTTCTCCAGCTCATCATACAGATGAGAAAACTGAGGCAAACAGGGTTAAGTGACTTGCCCAGGGTCACCCAGTTCATAAGTGTCTGAGGCTGGATTTGAGCTAAGGTTTTCGTGGCTCCAGGCCAGGTACTCTATCCACTGTGCCATCTAGCTGACCCACTCATCAGCTATAACTATGTAATTATTCCATAAGTATTTGGTAAGTATGCCACACACTGTGCTAGATGTATACATATAAAAGACTCGCTTAAACAAGTAAAAAAATAAAACAAGTTTTACTCTCAAATAGTTTATATACGATCCTATGTAAGTCTGTTCATCTCCCTCAGTTTCTTTCATCATCTGCAAAACAGGAACATACCTGTTGTCTTTTTCAATCAAAGTTCTTGTGGGATCAAAGGAGGAAATGTACATGAAAGTGCCATGCAAATATGAGGCAGTGGTTTTGTAAAACATACAATCAGGCACTCACTGCTGTTCTCTGACTAGTCTGGAAGAAAGGAGACAAGACAAGAGGCCTACCACGTGCTCTGGGGATCTCAAAATAGGCCCGATTGCCATCTGTCTGCAGCTCATGCTCATCCTCCAAATGAGGACCTTGGAAGACTACTCTACGAGGCAGCTCGCTGCTCAGCTCCTTCAGCTCCGTTTGGAAAAGGTCATTACTGGAACATTGTAGGAAGTTGTACAGCAGCAAGCTCGTCTGTCGATCGTCCTCGGAGCAACACAGAAACGAATTAGCAACTGGTCTGGCACTGGAACATCTTTAAGGCACTAAGTTAATGTTTCCTAACTGCAGAGGAAAAAACGCCTCATGATTAACCTTCAAAAGCATTTGTTCACTTGGCCAAAAGGTCTTAAATGCTCTCTCAAGAGCAGTTTTAAACAAAAGTACACTAAGAGTTTTGGGACCATCTGTGCAAGTTCTTAGCCAGGATAGTTTGGGTCTGTTGAGCTTGTTCAACACATACAACAATTTGGGTATCAGATTTGGGTGTCAGAAAGGTTTTGTAGGCCTTAGCTTGTACAACCTGTACATAGCAAAGCCTACTACACTACCTCTGCCCAAGTAATCTTGTGGACCCATGTCTTTAACTCCCAGCACCTCCTTATACCCTACCAAGGAAAAATATCAGCAACGTACCTTCCCCTTCCTTCTAACTTATCTAGTTCTGTTGATGGAACCAGGATCACAGAAGTGTTTAATCTCAGAGTCATCTTTGATCTTTCCTTCTCCCTCAGCCTGCACATCCAATTAGCTGTCAAATCTATAATATTTCTCATATATATATATATGTACTTTCCCTTTTTCACAGTCATTCTTCAATTACCGTAATTCAGGCCTTCATTTCTTGTTGCAAAGACTAGTAGTCTCCAAATTTTTTGACCAGCCCCCCATCAGTAAAAAATTGTTGAACATGCACCCTTAATACATATTTATTTATAAATTAATCAATTTTATTTAATGTAACAGGTAATATAATTTATTTAATTAATTTACGAATTAAATGCATGTACTAGTATACTAATAATTGTGCAAATTCTAAAACTCATACAAAAATGAAAAAAATTTAAAGAAATGGATAAAGATAAAATATTTGATCCTAGAATCAATAGGGAACCACTGGAGTTCTTGAGGAGGGAAATGATGAAACTCATACTTCCAGAAGATCACTTTGGCTGCTGAATGGAAGGTGGGCTAGAGTGGGGTAAGACAAGTCATGTAGGGCAATAAGGAGGCCATTGTAGTAGTCTAGGAAAGAAGGTAATCAGGGGAGAGAGAACTGATTGTATGAGTATAGAGAAAGGGACATATGTGAGAATTGTTATAAAAGTAAAAGGATGATATGGTGAATGAGAAGGACAACAGGACCTTCAATAGCAGTAGAGGAGTTGAGACAAGGGGATGGTTTGGGGGGAAAGGATGAGTTCTGATTTAGACACTTTGAGGTTAAGATGCTTGTGAAATCTAGTTTTCCATATCCAAAATCCAGTTGACGACACATGACTAAGAGCTCAGGAGAGAAACTAGAGCTAGAGAAATAGATCTGGGAATGGTTTGTGCAGAGATGATAACTGAACTCATGAGAGCTGATGAGATCACGAAATGAGACAATATAGACAGAAGAGAAGATGTAGACATGATATAGAGGATGGCACAAAGGAATTAAGGGGTCAGACAATCATGATCCTATTCACTCGTTTCCACTAAATAATAAAAAATGTGTTGGAGGCCACTGCCAGAGAGCATAAAGCCTGTTTAATGTGTTTATCTACAGGATAGGATGTGAGGTCATTGTAGGAGAAAAGTGAGTTTGACAGAAATTTGGCTGTGTAGCTTTTAATGTAGCCTGAACCAGATTAAGTTGGGAGGGGGAAGAGTTTAGGGACAGGAAGGAGTTGTAAGTAAGTCTAACTTGGGTAGCGGCGGGGGTGGGGGGGGGGGGAAGGAGTATATGACCTATCTTTTCACCTTCTGACTGATCACCCATCCCTTCAGGTCAAGCCCCTGCTGCCAAGTGACCTAGACTATTGTAATCCCCCCGAGCTGATCTTCCTGCCTCCACACTGATTACCTCTCCAATTCATCCTTTCATACAACTGAGTAACAGTACTCTAATAATATGACTTTTCTACTAAGAAACCCTGGGGTTCCCCATTTACTAGTATCAATCAATCAACTATTCAGTATTTATTAAGTGTTTACTATGTTCCAGGTACTGTGCTAAGTGATGAGGAATACATAGGCAAGACAGGCAACATACAAAAAAGGAAAGAAATAAGCATTTTTATATAATGCCTACTATGTGCAAAAACGGTATGACCACATTCCTTCTCTTTCATGGCTTCCTCCTTCTTTATAAAGAAGAGGTGGGGGGGGGGGGGGGCAGAGCCAAGATGGCGGAGTAGAAGGACACACATACACTAGCTCCAAATCCACAGCCCATAAAATATCTGTAAAAAAGAACTCCCAACAAATTTTGGAGCAGCAGAAGCCACAGAACAATGGAGCAGATGAGATTTCTGTTCCAGAGAGCCCCGAAAACCTCTCGCAAAGGGTCCGTCGGGCCCCTGACTGGGAGCCGAGCCCAGCCCTGCCTTGGCCGCGCAGCACTGAGAGGAGCAGATCCGAGCAGGCTTCAGGGACGGAATCTCCAGTGGCTACGTGGGTCCCTCCACCCCCAGGTGACAAGGGTCGGTGAGAGGGTTTCTTTGGTGGGTTGAGAGGGGAGTGGGGTGCCCCCATAACTCAGGCCCCCTCGGAAGGCAGCAGTGGAGGCGGGAGCAGACCAGGGCTCCCCAAGCAGGCAGGAGCCTGGATCCATTATTGAAGTTCTCTGCATAAACCCCCTGAGGGAACTGAGCCTGTGAGGCAGCCCTGCCCCCACCTGAGCACCTGAACTTGATCTCACACTGAATAGCAGCCCTGCCCCCACCCAAAGCCCTGAGGCTGGGAAGCAGCATTTGAATCTCAGACCTCAAGCACTGGCTGGGAGGATCTGGAGGCCAAGTCGGTGTGAAGAGAATATTCAGAAGTCTAGTCACTGGCTGGGAAAATGCCCAGAAAAGGGAAAAAAAAATAAGACTATAGAAGGTTACTTTCTTGGTGAACAGGCATTTCCTCCCTTCCTTTCTGATGAGGAAGAACAATGCTTACCATCAGGGAGAGACACAGAAGTCAAGGCTTCTGTATCCCAGCCCACTCAATGGGCTCAGGCCATGGAAGAGCTCAAAAAGGATTTTGAAAATCAAGTTGGAGAGGTGGAGGAAAAACTGGGAAGAGAAATGAGAGACATGAAAGCAAAGCATGAAAAACAAGTAAACACCCTGCTAAAGGAGACCCAAAAAAATGCTGAAGAAAATAACACCTTGAAAAATAGGCTAACTCAATTGGCAAAAGAGGTTCAAAAAGCCAATGAGGAAAAGAATGCTTTCAAAAGCAGAATTAGCCAAATGGAAAAGGAGGTTCAAAAGCTCACTGAAGAAAATAGTTCTTTCAAAATTAGAATGGAACAGATGGAGGCTAATGACTTTATGAGAAACCAAGAAATCACAAAACAAAACCAAAAGAATGAAAAAATGGAAGATAATGTGAAATATCTCATTGGAAAAACAACTGACCTGGAAAATAGAGCCAGGAGAGACAATTTAAAAATTATGGGACTACTTGAAAGCCATGAACAAAAAAAGAGCCTAGACTTCATCTTTCATGAAATTATCAAGGAAAACTGCCCTGAGATTCTAGAACCAGAGGGCAAAATAAATCTTCAAGGAATCCACAGAACACCGCCTGAAAGAGATCCAAAAAGAGAAACTCCTAGGAACACTGTGGCCAAATTCCAGAGTTCCCAGGTCAAGGAGAAAATATTGCAAGCAGCTAGAAAGAAACAATTCAAGTATTGTGGAAATACAATCAGGATAACACAAGACCTAGCAGCTTCTACATTAAGGGATCGAAGGGCGTGGAATAGGATATTCCAGAAGTGAAAGGAACTAGGACTAAAACCAAGAATCACCTACCCAGCAAAACTGAGTATAATACTTCAGGGGAAAAATTGGTCTTTCAATGAAATAGAGGACTTTCAAGCATTCTTGATGAAAAGACCAGAGCTGAAAAGAAAATTTGACTTTCAAACACAAGAATGAAGAGAAGCATGAAAAAGTAAACAGCAAAGAGAAGTCATAAGGGACTTATAAAAGTTGAACTGTTTACATTCCTACATGGAAAGACAATATTTGTAACTCTTGAAACTATTCAGTATCTGGGTACTGGGTGGGATTACACACACACACATGCACATGCACACGCACACACACACATAGAGACAGAGTACACAGAGTGAATTGAAGAGGACGGGATCATATCTTTAAAAAAAGGAAATCAAGCAGTGAGAGAGAAATATATTGGGAGGAGAAAGGGAGAAATGGAATGGGGCAAATTATCTCTCATAAAAGAGGCAAACCAAAGACTTATTAGTGGAGGGATAAAGAGGGGAGGTGAGAGAAAAACATGAAGTTTACTCTCATCACATTCCACTAAAGGAAGGAATAAAATGCACACTGATTTTGGTATGAAAACCTATCTTACAATACAGGAAAGTGGGGGATAAGGGGATAAGCAGGGTGGGGGGGATGATGGAAGGGAGGGCATGGGGAGGAGGGAGCAATTCGAGGTCGACACTCATGGGGAGGGATAGGATCAAAAGAGAATAGAAGTAATGGGGGGCAGGATAGGATGGAGGGAAATGTAGTTAGTCTTATACAACACGACCATTATGGAAGTCATTTGCAAAACCACACAGATTTGGCCTAGATTGAATTGCTTGCCTTCCAAAGGGAAGGGGTGGGGAGGGAGGGAGGAAAAGAAGTTGGAACTTAAAGTTTTAGGAACAACTGTCGAGTACTGTTCTTGCCACTGGGAAATAAGAAATACAGGTAAAGGGGTATAGAAAGTTATCTGGCCCTACAGGACAAAAGAGAAGATGGAGACAAGGGAAGGGAAGGATGATAGAAGAGAGAGTAGATTGGTGATAGGGGCAATTAGAATGTTCAGTGTTTTGGGGTAGAGGTAGGGGACAAAAAGGGAGAAAATTTGGAACCCAAAATTTTGTTAAAATGAATATTAAAAGTTAAATTAAATAAATAAATAAATAAATTAAAAAATTAAAAAAAATTAAAAAAAGGAGAGGTAGGGGCATAAAAAGAGGATGAAAGAGAATATGATGAAATGAAATTAAAATAATATATTGTCATACAATTAATAATTATAATGATGGCTGATTTCCCTCCTTATACTAAATGCATTGACTGTGTTTGTTCAAAAACTTTATACTTTCATGTAATCAAAAGCATTTGTGGTATCTGCTATGATTCCCTTTATGCCTTGTTTGCTCAAGAACACATTATTCAGCCCCTTCCAGTTGCTCAAGTGTATTTTTCATTTCTATGTTTCTGTATCTCTTTGGGGGGGCTCATTTCAACAATCTTGCCTATCTCTGTCTGCATAGGCTGGCTCTGTGTTGTCTCTGCTGCTACTTCTCTGATCCACACCTCTGACACCATCCCCTAGCTTTTGAGTGATAACTCTGACCCACTCTCTGACCTTTTCTCCTTTCACAGTCATCAAATGGCTCCATCCCCTGAGAGACTCTACTGGATATCAGAGAAAGTACTAGTTTACTTCTCCTCTACCCCTTGGCAGTTGTCCAGTAGGAGCTGGCCTTGTCCCCTGATGTCGCTCTGAGAGGTGAAGTAGGTACAGCCCTGTTGGATAGGCTTGAGGGATGTAGGCACTGCTAGGTGCTGTCTTCTCTCTCAGTAATGAGGGTTAGGTTGGCCCCCTCTCATGCTACAGCTCCACTAGGCCAGGGCTGATATCCCAATGGCTTCAGGCCCCTTTTACCTGGCTAACTTTGGGCTTCCCCTAGCGTCATCCCCACTTAGGAGACCTGAAGGCTTCTGCTCCTGTTCCTGTCCAGTCCTCCTCAGAGTGGAAGAAGCTTGCTAGTGTTTTCCTTTGACCTTAGCTATCACTGCTTCATCTGGTGCTATCTCTGCAACTTTCATGCCCTTATTCTTTACATTTTAATTCTTTACTACCATGTCCCTTGAAGACAAGGAGATACTTAAAGGACATTTGTTTCTACTGTTAGATTTTTTTTAATTAAACTTTATTTTTTAATCAATAAAAATCTATTTTTATCCCTCCCACCTTTCCCCATGCAAAAGAAAAACAGAATTCTTATATTAAATATGCATAGTCTAGCAAAATCATTGTCCCTGGATTGAAGAATATGGGGAGGGAGGTTTAAGGTATAAGAAAGCTGAAACAGGGGAGGGGGCTAGGTTATGAAAGGCTTTGAACACCAAATTTAAGATTTTGCATTTGATCCTAGAAATAATAGCAAGTTACTAGTGTTTACTGGGGGGAGGAGGAGGAAGAAGGGGCAGGTAACATGATAGGAGCTACGTGTTAGGAAAGTAACTTTGGCAACTGAGTGGAGGATGTGCTGGAGTGGAAGAGACTCATGGAAGGAAAATCAACCAGCAAGCCATAGTGAAAGTCCAGGTATATGGACATGAAGGCCTGTACTAGGCTGATGGTACTGTCAGAGGAGAGATGGTACAAGGGTGAAATGGGCAGACCTTGAAAACAGATTGGATGTAGGAGGTGGAGAGACAGTAAGGAACTAAAGATGATACCTAGGCTGGGAGCCTGGGGGACCAGAGGGATGACAGTAATAAGAAAGGATGGAAGTGGAGACTTTTAGGGGGGAAAGGTAATGAGTTTAGTTTTGGACACTTTGAGTCTAAGGGGATAGAGTGCTGGGCCTGGAGTCAGGAAGACCTGAGTTCAAATCTGACCTCAGATACTAGTTGTGTGACCCTAGGCAAGTCAGCCTCTGTTTGCCTCCGTTTTCTCATCTGTAAAATGGTATCATAACAGCACCTACCTCCCAAGGTTGTAGGGAGGATCAAATGAGATAATAACTGTAAAGTGCCTAGCACATAGCAAGTATCATAGAAATGTTAACTACTATTGTTATTACAGGACATTCAGTTTGAGATATCCAATAAACAAATGGAGATGTGAAACTGGAAGTCATCAAAGAGGTTAGGGTGGGATAAGTAGATGTAGGAATCATTAACATAGAGGTGATAATTGAATTCAATGGGAGCTGATGCGATCATCAAGTAAAACAGTCCAAAGACAGAAGAGAAAAGAGCCCAGGACAGTCCTCAAGGACACCCACAGTTAGCTGGCTTGATGTGAAGGAAGATACAGCAAAGGAGACTGGGAAGGAGCAGTCAGACAATAGGAGGAGGACCAGGAGACAGTAGTTTCCCCAAAACCTAGAGAGAAGAGGGTGATCATTGTCAAAGGCTGCAGAGAGATCAGGATGGAAGAAGACTGAGAATTGGCCACTGGGTTTGGTGACTGAGATCAGTACCTTCAGAGAGAGCAGTTTAGGAAACCAAACTGTGCAGACTTAAGAAGCAAATGAGACGAGGTGAAGTCGAGACTCATACTGTGTCCAGCCTTCTCAAGGAGAGTCACAAAATGCAGAAGAGTCATGAAACAAAAATGAACAGAGGTAGAGACATTAAATGAGGGTTTTGTGAGGATGGGGGAGATGTAGGCATCTTTATAGGGGGTAGGGAAGCAGCCAGTGGACAGGGAGCAACCGAAGACAAGTGAGAGTGGGGATGAAAGAGGGGACAACCTGCTGGAGAGATGGAATGGGATCACCAGTGCATGTTAAGAAGCTGGCTTTGACAAGAAGAGTCACCTCTTCTTGTGAGCCGGGGAAAAGACATCTGAGTGATGTGAGATGAAGAGGAGGGGAGAAGAGGAAGCTGCCAGTAAATGGCTTCAATTTTTTGTCCCAATAAAATGTGACACAAGGGCTCTTAGGTGAGACAGGAGGGATGAAGTTCTGGGACATCTGAGGAGGGATGAGAAAGGACCAGAAGTAGTGAATGGGATAGTGTGTTAATTAGGAAGATGTAAAAAATTAGAGAGATTTCCCAGCAGTAGCCCAGTGAGGGCCTAGGGGAGGTTGTGTAATATTAATATCCATACTAGAAGTAGAATTACTGCAGAATTGTTTCCCAGAATTAGGTTGCTTTATGCTTTGCTTTCTATTACTTGACTTTTTTGAGCCTTTCCAGTCTTCTTAAACGTTACTCTCTTCTGCATACTCTACTTGCCACAACACAACACTCCAATCTCTTTCAGAACATAGAGAATTTTTTGTAGATGTAATAGCCCTCTTATTAATGATGATGAGCTGGGAGGAGGTGATGTTGTGGCTAATCTTGGATTTTTACACAGCCACTGAATTTTCTCAGATAAAAGGAATCTTAGAACTCAGCTTGCCCCAAGCTTTTATTTTATGAGGTCTCTTGAGTCTGAAGAGATAAAAAAGATCTGCCCTAGTTCACAAAATAAGTGGCTAATGTAAAATAAAAATTCTGGTCTTTAGTGCTACTTTTCTATTACACTAAATTGTTTCTTTCTTTTCTTTTCTTTTCTTTTGAGGCAATCAGGGTTATGTGACTTGCCCAGGGTCACACAGTTAGTAAGTATTTGAAGCCAGATCTGAACACAGGTCCTCCTGATTCCCAGGTCAGTGCTCTATCCACAGTGCCACCTAGCTGCCCCACTAAGTTGTTTTTATGTATATATCTTTTCAATATGTATTCAATTGGAAGCACTCTTAAGTTCTCTATTGCTGTTGTGTTCTACCCTTTGTAACCCCATTTAGGCTTGTCTTGGCAAAGATACTAGAGTGGTTTACCATTTCTTTCTCCAGCTCATTCTGTAGATGAGGAAACTGAGGCAAAAAAGGATTAAGTGACTTGCCCAGGGTCACACAGCTAGTAAAGTTCAAGACTGAATTTGAACTCAGGTCTGCCTGAATCCAGATCTGGCTCTCTATCCACTGCAGTGCGCCTTAGCTGCTTTATTTCACAATAAGTGGAGTTCCTTTATTATTACTTTCCCATCCCACCTTACCTAGTTAACAGCTCTGTAAACATGGAACACAAATTTACCAGTTTTTAAAAAAATCACCCAAGAGCTTGCTGATATGCTTGTAAAATAAAAACAGTATCTAAATTTCACCTTATTTTCTAAGAACCCCCAAAATGCTCTTTCCATTTGCAAGGTTATTTTTCCAAGGTCATTTTCCTTGACACTGAAATACATATCCCCTTGGAGGGTCATAGGGACCCTTCAGTCCCCAAGCCAGTCCTTGGGTCTTGCAATCTCTGCCTGTCTTTTCCCCTTTGAATGGCTTCTTTTCCTTTTTCACTCATCAAACTCCTACACTACCATCCAACTTGGGGAGACTTGATTCTAACCTGATCCATTGAAGAGTTACTTCTGGACAACAGTGCCTCAGTGGAACCCTCAGCGTCGCCTCCCAGATGTCAGGATAGCAGCCTGGAAGAGAAAAAATGCACACACAGGGGAGTAGGTAGGGAGCACAGGGACATGGTTTTAGTAAGGAGATTCAGTCACTTGCACCAATCAAGGGGGGCTTATCTGTATAATTTCCCATTTGATCTTCCCTTCTTCCCCTTCTCTCTCTCTTTCTTGAGCCAAAAATGTACAGTAATCAAATTCACTCCAAATTTAGTGGACAAAATTTTGAATTTCCCTAATGACATGCCCCTAGTCTTACTACTTATCAGTCAAATTTCCATTACAATCATTAAAAAAAAACCCAAACACCTAATTAATTTAGATTGGGGAGGAGGGGAGTGCAATTTGGATTCCTGTAATCTTGAATTATATATAGGATGCTTATAAAGAAATGTAGCTTTATTACTTTAAAATACCAATAGTAAATTAGACTGGATTAATAACAGTGTTACTCAGGAGGACTTTTTCTTCTTCTTACTACATTTGTATTTTACAGCATTATATAAATATAACATTTTATACAGTTTTAGTGCTTTGCACAATTTTCAATTCACTTTCCTATTTATTGTCACATATGATTCTCAAAACAATCTAGTGAAGAAAGCACTGAAGATAATTTCTCTGACTGTAGCCTATTAATAAAAGTCATTATAATAGCTGGCATTTACAGAGTTCCTACTATATGCCAGGTACTGTGTACTTTACAAATAGTTTGTTATTTGACCCTCATAACAACCGTGGGAGATAGCTGCTATTATTATCCCCAAAGTATAGGACAGAGGGATTAAAAGTTGCAGAGTTACTTGAAATCTGGCCTTCCTGATTCCAGGCCCAGCACTTTACGCACTGTGCTACCTAGCTGCCTATCACTCTATTTCTCCCCATGTTTTACCTTTCCTAAATGTATTCTTCATTCTCACCTCCAATCTCACCACCCCTCAGTACTTTCTCATTCCATTATCTCTACTCTGCCTTCACTTCTATCCCTTCCCAATCTCAATTCTATAGTTAAGGTGTTCAACTACACATTATCCCATCCCCAAGTTCTTTCTTGCCCAATCATTGTTCATGTCATGCCCTGGATTAGGCACCATCCACCTTCTTTGCTACTATTTACATTCTCCGAAATGGCTTGTGGAGAAAGCCAGGTAATGAGCTGATGGGGCTGCACTACAAATTATCTTATTAACTTTAACCAGGCCCTGGCTGCAACAAGATAATTATTTCACTCCTCCCTAAGCAGTTCCCTATTCTAGTCCCCACAGAAGCTATTTCTAGTCTCTTCAATCCTCGACTATCCCACATTCTCTCAACTGAGGATCTCATCTCATCCGTTACTGAGAAAATGGATCTCTCTCCACATCAGCCCCCACTCTTTTCTTTACTTCAGTATCTGATGAGATGGCATTTCCCCTCTGTACACATCAATAATTCAAAATACTCTGCTTTTAAAATCAGTTATAAGCTCTTCTTTTTAGCTTTTAAAGCCCTTTACAAACAGACCTCAATCTACTTTTCTAACCCCCTCTGGGGCTAGCCCCTCAACTCAAAATGGCACTCACAGACTAGTTCCAGTCATGCTCAGGTTCGAGGCATTTTGTGAGGGGTCTTCACTCCTAAACCTATAGCTCCTGAACGCCCATCACTGTGTTTCCTCAAAGTTAGTAATTTATTACACACACACACATATATATGTGTGTATGTATATGTGGGTGTGTGTATATATATATATATATACACTTATACATAATGAAATATATGTATGCATATTATGTTGTGCAGTCATTTTAGTCATGTCCAACTCCTTATGATCCCATTTTAGATTTTCTTGGCAAAGATACTGGAATGGTTTGCCATTTCCTTCTCCAACTCATTTTACCGATGAAGAACTGAGGCAAACAGGGTTAAGTGACTTGCCCAGGATCACACAGCTAGTAAGTGTCTGAGAACAGATCTGAAGGCAGGAAGATGAGACTTCCTCACTCCAGGTCCAACACTCTAGCCACTGTGCCACCTAGCTGCTCTACCTATCAATCTATCTGTGTGTATATATGTCAGTCCTTATTTATATGTATGTATGTATACATGTATTAAGCACCTGCTATGTTAGGCACTATGCTAAGAGTTGGGGGTACAAAAAGAGGTAAAAGTTAGCCATTGCCTCCAAATAGCTCATAATTTAATCATATATGACATTCCATCTCCTAACTCCATGTCTGCCTCTGCACTGGCTATCTCCCATGTCTGGAATATATTCTCACCTCACCTGCACCACTAAGAATTCCTTTTTCCCTCTAGAACTCTATTTAAGTGATATTTATATGAAGTGTTTACTGATTTCCCCAGCTTCTAGTGTCTTTCTCCCTGCAAAACTGACCTAGTATTTAATGTGCATACACTCTCTCTCTCTCTCTGTCTCTCTCTCTCTCTCATGTCCATGTTATCATTTCAGATACAATGCAAACTCTGTGAGGGAAGGGACTTTGCCTTTTGTCATTGTGTCCCCAGCACCTAGCAGAGTACCTAGAACATAGAAGGTACTTGATAAATGTTTACTAAATTACTGATTGATTGACCCAGCAAAGGAAACAAGAAGGAACCATTAGATAAGAGGAAAATCAAGGAGAGGGTCCCACCAGAGGTTAAATATGGAAAAAAAAGTTATATACCAAAATATTCAGAGTAGCATTTTTTTTTTGTTTGTGGTAGCAAAGAACTAGAAACAACATAAATGCCCATCAGTCAGCAAATGGCCTGAGGGACTGTGGTACGTGAAAATAAGGGAAGATTACTACATGATAAGAAATGATAAATAGTGAACTTAGAGGAGCTTACAGAACCAATGCAGGGTGATGTAAGCAACATCAGGAAAACAATATACAGGATGATGATGACAATGGAATTGGAAAAGAACAACAAAATACCCGGAATGCTGTAGAATTATAATAACCAAAATGTTTGGACCTAGAGGAACTCAGAAAATTTGCCATTCTCTTTCCTTTGCAGAAATGGGGGGGGATGGATATGAAATGTTACATATACCATCAGACAATGGATGTATGGGTTGATTTTGCTGAACTTCTTTTATTTTGCAAAAAAAACTTCTCATTGTTGCAAGGGAGGGATGGCTACCTAAGGAAGGGAGTGAGATGAGATAAAAACAAAAGACAGTAATTTTTAAAAACAGAAAATCCAGCGGGGAGAGAGTATCTGGAAGTAAATGGTTGTCAGTGGGTCATTAAGGGCCTCACTGGAGATTGAGAAAATGCCAATAGTTTTCACAATTGAGAGGTCACTGATAAAACTGGAAAGTGTTGAGATGAGAAATAAGACAGAAAGAAGTTGAAAAGTGACTGGGAATCAGTTGGGGGATGGCTGAAGTTGTGATACATGATTGTGATGGACTGCTACTATGCTATAAGAAATGATAATCTTGACAAGCTTTCAGGGAGCCACAGGAGGCAGATGGGCCCTCGGACCCTCCTGCCCAGGCCTGGGGAGCCCCATTCCCACCCTCTCCTCACTGAGGGGGGTCCTTGAGGCCTGCCTGATTCATGGGGCCTGCAGGCTGGCAGACTAAGTAGCTGTGGCCAGTTCATTTGACTAGTGACTGAGCAGTATGCCAGAGGGAATCTTCTGCGGGCCAACTGTAGCTGTTCCAACTTGGAGGCCCAAGACCATTGAAGCGTCAATCTTTTTTTATTGTACTATGTTATGGAGATATTTGTTTTATTCCATAAATTAAAAATACAGTTTTTTAAAGAAAGTGACTGGGAAGAAAGGAAATGGAAGCAGTTAGTCGGCATGGTAAATAGTGTGCTGGGCCTAGACTCAAGGAGGCTCTTGTTCAGATCCCACCTCAGACCTTGGGCACTCTCTTAGTTTGGTATGCTTCTAAAATAATAGCACTTACCTCCCAGGGTTATTGTAAGGATCAAATAACAAAATATTTGTCAAGTGCCAAGCAGAGTGCCTGGAACACAGTAGGAGCTCAATAAATGCTAGCTGTAATTATTACTATTGTAATAAAGAGGGTAGGTGGCTTTTTCTAAGAGTGTGCCTGTGAAAGGGAGAAACAGAAGGAATGAGGGTACTGCAAATCAGGTTTCTGGAGAGAGGAGATTTGGATATATACTTGACAACATGGGAGTAGCCTGGAGGTAGGGCCAATTTGAAGATGAAAGGAAATTCCTGGAGATGGGAAGGGACGGGATCAATGCCATGAATAGAGGTGCTCTCATTGGCAAGAAGGACCTTCTTCAAAGACTATCAAAAGAGGAAAGATTGGGTGATATAATGTTGAGAGGGTTTTGAGGTATAGAATTAGTGAAAAGGGGTAGATCATGATTGGGAGGAGAAAGGTCTTCTGTTGAGAAAAAAGGAATCAAGCCTTAGCAGAGAAGGTTTGGAATAGCTATTTGGAAAGTGATAAAAAGTCAAAAGAGGCAAGCTAGCCTGGGAATTAGGAAGATCAAGGTTCAAGTTTTATCTCTTGATAAGTAATGACTGGGAGACGCTGAACAAGCCACTTAACATTTCAGTGTTCCAAGCAATTCTAAAGTTGTAAAGTCGGTGCTACATGCATTGGCAGAGAGAGTTCCCCACCACAGTAAGTAACTACTTGTATTGATGACATCATAGTTCCAATTTTTAAAAACCTCAATAAGAGGAGAATAAAAAGATTATCATGTACCAGGGAGGCCCAGTTGACCTGAGATAATATAGATTTATGTTGGAACTAGTCGTCACAGTTGTGTGATAAATGATGGAGACAAACCACGGTTGGCATTTGGCAAGGTCCAAGTGGTAGAACTATATTGGGGAAAAAATTTAATAGTTTAGCAGAGGCACTAGTTAACTATAAGGTCAATATTATATTAGGTAGTGAAGCTAAAGTAGGGGTGATGGACTGGGAGAAGAGGGAAGCATGAATGACTAGAGATTTTCATAAGGATGAAAAATAAGTTTAGGAAAAATAATGCAGAAGAAGAGAAGGAAGGATCAGATAGACAAATTTCAGAGTTCTAGATCCTGGATCTAGAACATATATATGACTGATAGTGAGAACAAGGATATGACCATCTCTGTGAATAAGGTGGAATAAAGCTGCAGGTAGATCATGGAAACTGAGCATGGGAATTTACTACCTGGGAGACTAGCAAATTTAAGATGATATAACAAAAGTAATCCAGCCTGTTTCCATCTTCCAGGTCTGTTCAATTCTCAATTCACTATCTGTCCACAGTGACAATTCAAGATGCATGTTATGATAAAACTCTATGAGTTGTGCATCCAATTGCATATCATGGTCCTAACATTCTTTATATGTTTGTTTGTTTTTTTCTTTGCCCAAGAGTGCACTCCTTTGAGTGATTACAGATCTCATTTATTTCAGATTTCTGGGATTTGATGAGATGGTCAGGATGTCATATGAAAACAGAAGCATCTGGAAGACCTCACAATGAACCATATGAACTCTGAACTGGACATTCTCCAGAGCATGGTAAAACCTGCACCAAGCATACATCTTTCAGAATTATTCTTCAGTTGATATTAATAAATAATAATCAGTGGATATTAGCAATTGATTGAGAATATTAGTAATAAAGTTGATATTAATAAAACATCCACTTTTAAATATTTAAGTGAAATTGTTACAGTTGTTGCATATTTCAAGTAATCTTGTATGTTTTCATTACACATATAGAGAGAAGCCTCAAAGTGGCATTTGGCTCAACAGTGGCATCTTGTTTTCTCTATACTTTTCAGTAAATTGCATGTGACTATAAAAATGTGGTGTGATGTGTAGCATATCATCTGTGAAAACCTACTTCTTCCCTTCTCACACCTTCCTTCAATTAAGGATGTCATTAATATATAAGAAAATTCTCATAAAGATTTTGTAGAGAGGAAAAAGTTGGTATATGAGTTGGTAGTTACCATTTCCTTGATCATTTTTGGTAGTAATAACATTAGTGACTTTTAAAGTGTTCTTTATTGTGAACTTATATATAAAAAAATGAACATTTTAATATATAAAGAATAGAAAAGATTGTGGACTTACGTTACATACAGTTTTTAAAGTATATATTAAATTTAACACAGAATAAAACTGTCCTGCTTCATGTTACCTTCTGCACTTCCTTGTGTTCTTTTATGCATTCTTAATGTTTCATTGATACTCTTTTATTTTTGCCTTATTATCACTAACAAACTGAGTAAGTCTCCTACCCCAATAGCAGCCCTCCTTTGTAACAAATAAATCTATTCAAGCAAGATAAATCCACACATTAGCTATGTCTGTAAATGTATATCTCATTCCACACCTCCAGTCTATAATCTCTCTTGTCAAAAGGTAGGAAGGATGTACTGGTGATTCCCCCACTACCCTCCTCAAGCATTTAGTATTCTCCCTTCTGAGAGCTTTATAAATTCTATATCAGGTATCATTATTAAACCTATTGTCCAATGCCGTCAGAACACTGTCCCTTGCAGCATGAATCTCCTCTATAGTTATTTGGTCTCATTTTGCAGCTCTTTCTATTTTTGTTTTCTTTAGGATCATTTCTACTTCCTTATATAGTATATTGGGAACCATGATATTAAGACTCCAAATGTGAAAGTTCCACTTGTCACTGGTGGAGAAAATAGTTTTTTCTAAGAATTTTCATTTTAATAGATCTCCAGTTTCATGATTAAATTCTGTCAAGATGTGGCTTAATAGCCAAGTATTCTATAAATGTGTTCTTTTAGACTTCTACTGTTCCTCTGTTGTTTTATGAGGTTCTAATGCTCATAATCTTTCATTATTCTCTGTTATAAGATTTTTTTACAAACAAGTTTATATCCCAAACCACTCTTGTACTTGACTACCATCTCTCTTCTTAGCAAGAGGATAAGACCATGGCTGTTTTGGCTTGGTTTGTTCTTTGTTTTGGTTTTTAGTGGCAACTGATGCACAATAAACTTTCTGAAGAAATGACAATAACTTGCAATAATGTACTTTGTTTTTATCCTCATGGTAACTTTTTTGCTTATGTTCATCCTATACAATGAAAAACTGAAACATTGTATTCCATGAAATTATATTTCTTGTTGCCTTTGAATGCACAATGAAAACAACTCCAACTCCTTCATTAGCTTCTACGAGGAGAGGCTGTGGGCACCTTTTCACTCAGCTATAACTTCCTTTAGTATTCTAATTTAATCATCTGAAGAAAGAATACAAATTACAGATATTATTCAGTTCCTCTAGTAGTGTGTCTATTCATAGGTTACAGGAGAAGGATTTAACATTTAAAGTATAGTCAGTTGATTCCTCTTTATAAACAGCGCACAGTGTGATTACTACCCTCTGCCACTGTCACTACTGAAAGGGTTGGGGGGAAGGAGAGGAAGCAAGCATTTATTAAGTACCTATTATGTGCTAGCATGATTTACAAATATTATCTCATTTAATTTGAAGAAGCAGAAAGGATCAGATCACATAAGACTGATGGCCATTTTGTAATTTTTTTCTTAAAGAATTTATCCTCTAGCAGGCTGCAATGTGTTGATAGGTCTGTGGGTACTAAGCAAATGGGCCATTTTTTTTCAGAAATTAGACAGTCTGTTGAGATTGTGTTAGTAAGGGCAGAAAACAGAACAAGGAGCTAGATGAAACACAGATTGGAAAGAAGACTGTATCTGAACTGCCAGCTGCAGAATCCAGGCTCATGAAGAGGGCTCTGCATTAGTCAACAAATAGCCCATTCAGAAGGGAGGCTTAAGTCACACCTTGAGGAGGTGGTTATGAAACAGAAAAGAGAATTGCTAAGACAACCATGAGGTGGCACCAGAGTGTAAGAGGGCTGAACCTGAAATCAGAAAGACCCGAGTACAAAGCTGGCCTCAGCCCCATTCTAGCTATGACCTTGGGCAAGTCACTTAAGCTGTCTGCTTCAGTTTCTTCAGCTGTAAAATGGAAACAATAATAACATCCATCTGGCCAGGCTGTTGTGAGGATTAAATGATATAATAATAGTTGACATTTATAAAGCACTTACGATGTGTTAGGCACAATTTTTTTTTATTCTCACAACAGGCCTTGGAAGTAGGTGCTATTTTCATCTCCATTTTATAGATGAGGAAACTGAGGCACAGAGAGGTTAAATGACTTGCCCAGGGTTATTTAGAACTAGTATGTGTCTGAGGTCACATTTGAATTCCTGTCTTCCTGACTCAAGGCCCAAGGCTCTATCCACTACTGCGTAAGATGCACTTAGTACAATTCCAGACACATAGTAAGTGCTTAATAAAATGTATTGATTTACTTACTGACTCCAGGATTCTGCTCTGCTCCGATTTCCAACAGGGCCTCCTCCCAACATTCTCTTTGCTGAGGTCTTTGCAACATAACTTTACTGAAGAAAACAACTGAAAACTTCCTCTTTTCCTTTCCTCCTCATTGCATAATCCCTCAGCTTCACCCCTGAACACTTTCTCCTTTATTCATGTATCTGGCGTCTATCTTCCACATGCACCCTTGACCCTATCCCCTCCCACCTCATCCAACACACCACTTCAGCTTTCATCCCCCTACTCCAAAAGACTTCCTGACTGCTTTCTGTCCTCTCTCCCTCCACCAAGATAAACTTGCGGGAGTTTAAAATCAAGTTAGGGAAACTAGATGAATATATCTGAAACAAGAGTTATATTGAGTGTCATCAAAAGCTTTGAAAAAATAGACAAATCACTGGATGGGAAAATGAAGCCATTACACTCCTACTTCTTTAACCTTAGGGGTAATTTAACTTTTCATTACCTCAGTTATAAAGGGGGTTGGTTGGATTAGATCACTAAGGGTCTATGAACAAAGAAAACTTCCTGTGTATTTCTAGAGAAAAGAGTGAAGAGATCCGCAATACTTAAACTGTGATGATTCCAAGATCTCTGCACTGGTGCAGATTACAACCTATTCAGATCTATCTTTCCATAAATCTGCCACAGAGAAGATTTGTTTCTCTGGTTCAAGTTCTTCTCCTAACTGATTTCTGGGCTACAAATCTCTCCATATTCCAGTTGATTCTCTACACAGCTGCCAAAATGATTTCTTTAAGCACAGATTTGAGTATGTCATTCCCCTACTAAATAAACTCCAGTGGCTTCCAAAAGCCTCTAGGAAAAAAAAAGATAAATTCTCCTGTTTAGCTTTGAAAGCTCTTCGCAAACTGACTCCAACCTCACCATAGATTATTTCCCACTTCCCCTTCCCCCCACATTCTTGGCAATCTAATTCTTTTTTCTGTTCCTCTTTTGTGATATTCATTGCCATTATAGTGGTCATTGCTCAGAACACACAACCTCTGTCCTTTGACCCCCTAGCATTCTCTTCCTCCAAGATGCAGCTTCAACATCATCTTCTACCAGAAGACTTTCCTGATCCCTTTACATTCCAGTGCCCTCTCTCCTTAACTATGTTACGTTTACTCATTCATTCATTTATTTTCAAGGTCGGATTGGCTTTACTCAGCAGACTGGTACAAGTCAGTGCACCTCACCAGGGGTTTAATCTCTGTCAGAAAAGAGTAAGAGTTCAGATGGAAGCCCTGCCTCCTCTCCATCGAGGCGACAGATCCACAGAGCAACCCCAATGACATCCATAGACATAGGGTCAGGGTATACCTTGGCTTCTAGCTAGAAGGCAAGATATTGTTTCAGGCCTCTTCCTCACTCTCCTCTTCACTCTCCTGGGTTATCAAGGAGGTCTGAATCGTCTTCAGAACTGGCATCCTTGGAAGACTGAGTTTTCTCGGGAGTTCTGACTGAGGAGATATGTTTCTGCTGTGGCTTTGTTTCTCCATGACTTCAGAGATGGCTTCAGGCCAGAGTCTCTCCTTTTGTAGAAAGCAGATATGATCCTTGCAGAGGACACAGGACACTGGCCTTTACCTTCACCCCTTTCTCCATACGGTCTAAAATGAGGAAGTCATCTGTCTTGATCTAGATGCTCTTATGGTATTTGGAGGGCATGCTGACAAGAGTGCTGCCCCTGGGCAGTCTCTACCTCATGCAGTTGTTACCAGGGGTCCCTAAAACCATAATAATATACTGCCAGTCAGAGGGCTCCATGTGCTCCCCCAACACCTTTTACACTTCATGCTTCCATTTGGGTGGCCTGAAACATGCTGGGCAGAGGGGCCCTGTGGTTCCAGGAGGTTGTGGTCAGCCAGATCATTAGTGTGGGAGGCCTTGAATGCCTGGCTTTTCAGTTTCTACTGTCCCCCAAGGAACTGGAGAGCTACTGAAGTTTCTTGAGGAGGACAGTGACAGGGTGTAACCTGTGCTTTAGGAAAGTTGGGAATTAACTAGAGGCTATTTGGATAGTTGAAGTAAGAGGTGATGAGGGGCTGGGCCAGGTAGCCTGGAGGGGAGAGACAGACCATAGATTCAGCAGCAGGTTGAGTAGGACCTTCTCCAGCTTCCACTTGAAGCCTTTGAAAGATAGGGGGCTTACGACCTGGAAAGGGGAGAAGGTCCAGGGAGTCCAACTCTACATATATTTATATAACCCTTTATTGTTTTTTCCCCTTTTTTTAAAAAAAAAATTCATTTATTTAGTTTCTAGCACTCACTTTTATAAGATTCTAAATTTTAAATTTCTCCCTTCCCTCTCCTCTCTTCTCTCCAAGATGGCATGCAATCTGATATATGCTATATATATATATATATATATATATATATATATATATATATATGATCATATTAAACATATTACCACATTAATCATGTTGTGAAAGAAGAATCAGAACAAAAGGGAAAAACCATGAGAAAGAAAAAAACAAAAAGCAAAAGAAAGAGTTCTTTCTCTGGATGTGGACAGCATTTTCCTACATGAATCTTTTGGAATTGTCTTGGATCATTGCATTGCACAGAAGAGCTAAGTCTAACAAAGTTGGTCACTGCTCAATGTGGCTGTTCCCAGTGTCTCCTGGTTCTGCTCACTTCACTCAGCATCAGTTCATGTAAGTCTTTCCAGGTTTTTCTGAAATCTGCCTGCTCACCATTTCTTATGGGACAATAGTATTCCATTACATTCATATACCACGACTCGTTCAGACATTCCTCAATTGATGGGCCTCCCATCGATTTCCAATTCTTTGACACCATAAAAAGAAATAAATATTTTTGTACATGTGACAACCCTTTATTGCTGTTTTGTCATCTTCTTGGCAAAGATATTGAAGTGGTTTACCATTTCCTTCTTTAGCTCATTTTACATATGAAGACAAACAGGGTTAAGTGACTTGCCCAAGGTCACAAAGCTGGTAAGTGTCTAAAGCTGGATTTGAACTCATGTCCTCCTGACTCCAGGGCTGTCACTCTATCCACTTTACCACCTAGCTAGACTATGTAATTCTACATCTTCCCTAGTCTGGGAAAGTTTTCCTCAAGTATAGTCCTGAGTTCTTAAATGTGTGGATGAGGGAATCATGGATGAGGCGATAGAAGAAGGAACATAATTACTCAAAGGATGGGGAGACTCAGTTTTTTTGCTCAGTGTGTGTGGCTCCTTTGGAGATCCATGGGCATACAATGACCATGGAGTCTAGGCAGCCTGGATTCCCTGATCTCCTGGGTCAGCTGGGACATCTCCTAGGTCTTGTTGTTGCTGGGCAGATTCTAGGTACTAAGTGGGAGGGGGGACTTTAGGAGCAGTCAATCATAGGGCGGTTTGGATTGCTACCCTCCCTTATTAACCACAAGGACAACAAGGTTTGCTAATCTTACATAACAAGATTAGATGAAGTTTACTAAGCTGATAGTTTGCTCATTTGGCATTCCTGTTCCTAAATGTAACTGACTAAACCATTAGGTGGGTACATAGGAACTTTGTGGCATATAGGTCAATCAGTGATCAAAGACAGTCACTTCTCTCAGAAAGTACTAACTCTCCCCATCTCCTATCCCTTCCTTATGTCAACGTAAACTCTTTGAGAGTGTTTTGTGTCTGCAGCACTTAGCATGACAACTAGCACATAAAGGCTTGTTGATTGCGAGAGGATCAGCTACCCAATTTGCTGAAAATTCTCCTCTAGTTCTGTTTTGTGGATACAAGTGCAATTAGTAGGCACATAAAGCAACAAACTTGGTTTCAGTTCATGGAATATTACATCTATAAAAAAATTAAATCTGAGGTCACCAAAAGGCAAGAGAAATATGGTAGTATTAAGGATATATTAAGCACATAATTATTATAAGTATTAAGGATATATTAAGTATATAAGTAACTTGCAATGCATATTTGCTGGTGGTGTTCAGTCATTTTCAGTAGTGTCTGACTGTTCATGATTCCATTTAGGATTCTCTTGGCAAAGATACTGGAATGGTTGGCTATTTCCTTCTCCAGCTCATTTTACAGATGAGGAAACTGAGGCAAACAGGGTTAAGTGCTTTGTTTAGGGTCACGCAGGTAGTATCTGAGGTCAAATTTGAAGTCAGGAAGATAATTCTTCCTGTATTCATTGTATTCACTGTGCCACCTAGTTGCCATGCAACACATAACCAACCAAGAATTAAATAAATGAAACAAAGGATGCCATTGGAGAAATATTTGAGAAAAGTGGGATGGTCATATGAAGGAAGCAGGAACACACAGCCTACAGACTCTAGTGGTATTCCTTCATGGTCAAAAGAACCAGCAGAAGACCCTCACCATGCTAGACTAGCCTTTTGTGGAAATATTCTGGCAAGACTGAGACAAGAGTTGTAGCAGGATGAATGGCATGGATAAGTGGTAATCTTCAAGGCTGGAACAAGCAATTAAATAGATGTGATCACAGATCAATCAAAAGAGGAAAATATTACAGCACTTAAGCTACTCACCAACTATTGATCCATGACTGTCCCATGTTGTTTTCTAGTTCTACTTGTCCTTGGTGATATCTTTTCACTAGCAATTCATTCTTCCTAATATTCTTCTAATTCCCAACATATGTTCTTCCATTGCTATTTGGGTCACCTGTTATTTTCATTGAAATTCTGGTGTTCCATGACTTGTAGTCCTCTGCTTGGACTCATGCTGCAATAGTTTGGCAATCTCTCACCTCTCTGTCCCCATCAAGAACTAGGTGGGTCAGTGGATAGAAAGCTGGGCCTAAAGTCAGGAAGACCTGAGTTCAAATCCTGCCTGTGTTACCCTGGGCAAGCCACTCTGTCTGCCTCAGTTTTTCAACTGTAAAACAAAGATAATAATAGCACCCACCTTGTAGAACTGTTGTAAGGATCAAATGATATAATATTTGTAAAGTGTCTAGCACAGTGCCTGGAACATAATAGTCATTATCTAAATTTTTATTCCCATCTTTACCTTCCCCTTCCTTTTATTATCTTCCTAACATAATGAAAAGTTATACAGAGAGCCTAGATGGCAAAAAGCATATGCCCCTTCCTTTGTGTACAGAAGCTTTTCTTGCCAGTCATTTATATGGGCATGCGTATACATGCATACATGCGCACACAGACACAAAACACACATATACACAGTCACAATCCAAAGGTGATCAAACAGACTTCAGATGACCTGCCTATTGTGGCATAATTAAAGAGTACCACTCAAGGAACCAGCAGACCTGGATCCTGGTCCTGGTGTCTGTGTAACCTTGGAGAGTAATTTGACTTCCCTGGATCTCAGTTTCTTCATCTGTAAATATAAAATGAGGAGGGTTGGGATAGATAATGTCTAAGATTCCATCCATCTCTAAGTCTACGATTCTGTGATTAGCAATCAGAGTGTCTCTGGAATGACATCTGCTAAGCACCATGTCTCGTAGGCTGGCTAGTTTTTGCTTAAAGGCAATAAAATCTTTCTTCATACTTCATTGGTCCAAAGGACAAAGGCTTGAACCCCTGACATGGCTTCCTGGTCACCTAAGTACAAAAACTTAGCTCATGAAGAGCTTAACCCACACTAATGACTGGTCATACTATTATGGCAAATAGACACAGGGGATTGCACGCAAACAAAGCAATACTGTATCCCTGCTGAATATATTTTTCATGTTGTTATGAAGTAAACCTCTTTGCTGGATGGTCTACAAGTGACTTTGGGATTATTCCAATCCTAAAGCTGAGTCACTGGACCCAGACCAGAGTCCAGTTCATATATCCATGACCTAGGGAACAGGATGAATGGTTGAAAGGGCTAAAGAAGAGATAGATACAGTCAGAGGCCATGGTGAAGGAAGAGTGGAAAACTAAGGTAGTTCCCTTGATCAGTTGCGTGATTTAAAGAAGTTGCTAACATCTCTAACAAAGTTGTTGTACAGATCAATGATTTATAGCTCTAAGGAACTTCTAGAGGCCATCAAGTCCAGTCTCTTTATTTTATAAATAAGGAAACTAAGGCCAAGAGATTTCAAGGGTTCAGGGTCACAAAACTTGTAAGTGTCAAAGGTGGGATTCAAATCCAGGTCTTCCTAACTCCAAGTCCAATACTATCCACTACCTCATGTTACCTCAACAAACTAACTTAGCTCTAAATTCTGTGCTTCACCCCCTCCCCCACCTTAGTCCACAGCTACCCTAGCAGTTGAGTTGAGTTCACTCACCAGACTAGAGGCCTGCTATACCAGTACAACCTGTCAATGATCCAACAAGCACTGGGGATGGAGAAGTCAAGACCCAAGGATCATCTTTTTCCACAGCTGCACCCCTCCCTCACAAGACTGCACATAAACAACTGGAAGAGATACAAGGGTGGTGGGCAACCCCAGAAACTTTAAATGTCTTCATGGAACGCAAACTACTAAGGTACCTGGAACCAGTTTGGGAGAAGGGCTCTACAGATATAATCATATGAGACAACAATTCATAATTATATAATGCTTTAAGGTTCAAAAAGTGCTTTCCCATTAGGAAAACAGTCACAAGAGAAACTCACAGGTGAGAGCACCAAAGACCAAGGTGCATGTAAAACATTCTGAAACTATAAAAGTTTCTAAACATCAGCTATTATTGTTTATTTAGATTTAACTCACCAACTGTAATGATCATGATACAAAGAACCATCTTCCTCTTTTGCTCAGCCTTCTTGTCCACTCCTTAGACCACATATGGTGTCGGTAACCCACCAGTTTCTTCCTGAGTTTCTATTCTCATCTGTTTTCAACCAGATTCTTATGACAGTGTTCTGATGGAAATTGCCATTCTTACTCAGGTCACACAGCTGTATTGCCAACATAGAAGACTTGGCCCTCATAGAAGAGTTTGTAGAGGTACTTAATTGGGAGAAACTTTGGACATCAGCTAATAAAGCCTTTTATCTCACAAATGAGGAAACTAAAACCCAGGGATTTTAAGTGGTTTGTTGAAGGCTGAGTAGGTGGGTCATATTTAGAGTCCTGTGTGCCACATTTGAGGAAGAATGCTAGAGATCTTCAATTGCAATGAGGATGATGAGATAATTGGGAACCATGTTAGATGAAGTTTATTCAAAGGAACTGGGGATGCTTAAGATAGGAAAAAGAAGACAGTGAGCACAAGATAGCTGTGTTATATTTAAAGGGCTTTCTTTCAGGTGGAAAGGGGATAAGACTTATTTTGCTTGAACAAAGAGGTCAAAACCAAAACAATGGGAGGGAGTTACAGCAAAAAATTTGGGCCAGATACAGGAAAAATGCAACAACAGCTATTTCATCAATTCCATGAGCCCAATCATAATTTTCATTGAAATAACTACAAGATTAAAACATAGCCTTTGTCTCTCTTTTGAGCTCCAGTCCTTTATCATCCAGTCTACTGAACTATCTACCTCGATGTCCCCAAAATGAATCAAACTTCAAATGTCTAAAACAAAATTCAGTATATTTTCCCCTAAACCCATATTTCTCCTCCTGACTTTCCTAGTTCAGATAAGAGCACTACCAAACTTCCAGTTAATCAGTTTAATAGCCCTGAAGCCATAGTCAACAATTCCACTTTCATATCCCCTCCCACTTTTGTCCCTTTTCAGCACCTATAGGGTCGTCACCCCCATTCAGGTCCTCATCACCCTTTCCTGGACAGCCTCTTAATTGGCTTCTCTGTAACTAATCTCTCCTCCTCCAATCTATCTTCCTTACAGTTGCCAAAATACAGCACAGGCCTAACAACCTCACTCCCCTCATCAAGAAACCTCAGACTGCTTCTAGGATAACATACCGTCACTTAAAGCCCTTCACAGTCTGCCTCCAGGCTACCTCTGCAGACTTATTCTACTATTCCAATCTCAAGAGCTTGCTCTTCCCTCTACACTGTCATGTATATCATCCACCTCCCACCTCAGTGCCTTTGCACCAGCTATCTTCCACTTCTAAAGTGCATGCCTTTGACTCTTCTGTCTTTTAGAATCCCAGCTCTGGAATCAAGGCTCTGCTCAGGCACCATCTAAATCACCAAAACGAGGTCTTTCCTGATTGTTCTCTCACCTCTCCTGAAATTCTGCTGCATACATTTTGTAGGTTTTTTATTGTGTTTGTCCTTCATTGCCCAAGAAGACCATGCCATCAGAGAAATCATGACATGACTTGCACTGGACTTGGGCTATGCAGGTCCCCAGCCTCACTTCTCCTCCAGAGCCATCTGGATCCAGTGACCTGATATTCCTCAGGATGACTGGAGATGACCCAGGATGCCAGACCCTTTACACCAAGGTCTTTGCTGGTACTCACTTAGGGTGAGGCAATGCTAATTCATTGAATAGGCCTGTTTAAGAAGTAGCCAGGGTATGGCCCCTTTAATGAGATCAAGAAAAAGAAAGACATCAGGCTGGATGGGAACCAGCAACAGTTAATATTGATAATCACTCTAAAGCTAGGAGGGTCCAGAAGAGCCCTTAGGCAGGGGCCCATTGGCGTCTCAGTTTCAGAGTACAGTAGGTTTAAGGTTTTGGGACAGAACAGGACAGGACAGGACAGGAAAGGAAAGGAAAGGAAAGGGACAGGACAGGAAAGAAAAGGAAAAGTTTTTTATAATTACTTATTTGTGAACATTTTTGAATCCCCCTCCCCAGCAGAACACAGGCTCCTTTTACACATGAACTATCTTATTTGTCTTTGCATCTCTAGCACTTCCTTTCTCCTTATTAATTCTCTACAAGTTTATCTTCTGACCTCATCATTCAACTGAAACTTCTCTCTCCAAATGACCCTTTTTTTTTTTTTTTTTGGGCAAGGCATTTGGGATTAAAAGCGCCCAATGTCACACAGGTAGTGAGTGTCAAGCGTCTGAGGCTGGATTTGAACTCAGGTCCTCCTGTCTCCAAGCCAGTGCTCTAGTCACTGTGCCACCTAGCTGCCCCTACCAATGACCTCTTAATAGCCAAATCTAATGCCCTTTCCTCAACCCTCATCCTTCGTGACCTTTAGCCTCTTCTGCTGTCCATCTCTCTCTTCACTTTGATACTCTTAAATTTCCATGACATCACTCTCTCCTGACTTTCCTCCTACCTTTCTTACTCTTCCTTCACAATCCCCTTTGCTGGATCTTCCTTCAGCTCAGGCCACCATGTTTTATCCTCTCTTCTCCCGCTACTGTTTCATTTGGTGAGTTCATCATTTCCAATGGATTAATTGTCATTGCTGATGATTCTCAAATCTACAGATGCAGCCCTAACCTCTCTCAATGTCCAATCTCTGAGAGCCTATTGGACATCTCAAGTTGAGTTCTATAGATTCAATGTGTCCAAAGCAAAATTCCCCCCCAAACCCACCCCTCTTTCTAACTTCAATAATATTATCAAGGGTACCACCATTCCCCTGGTCACCCATGCTCAAAATCTAGATGATACCCTAGAATGCTTTCCCTCAACCCCCATATCCAAACAGTTGCCAAGACCTGCGAATTCTACCTTTAAAACATCACTTGTATATGCTCTGTCCTCACCTTTGACATGGCCACCACACTGGTACAGGCTGTCATTACTTCATGCCTGGAGAATTACCATAGCCTGCTGGTTACTATCCCTGCCACTAGTCGTTCCCACTCCAGTCCTTCCTCCACTCCACTAGCAAATTGATTTTTCTTAAACACAAGTTTGATAATAGCAGCTTCCCTTTCCCCCATTATTCAACGAACTCCAGTGGCTCCCTATTACATCCAGCAACAAATATAGAATCCTATTTATCATTCAAAGCCCTTCATGACCCCTTGCTATGTTTCAAGTCTTCTTACAACTTACTCCTTCTCACATATTCTGTGATTTAGTGACACTGGCCTCCTTGCTGTTCCTTGAATGGGACACTCCATCCCTTGACTGCATTTTCACCAGCCGTCCCCAATGGTTGAGCTCTCTGCCTCCCAAGCTCTGCCTTTTGACTTCCCTGGCTTCTTTCAAGTCCTTAACTCCCTTAAAGCATGGGGGACAGGATGAGTGAAATGAATAGCAAGCAGGTCCATTTGGCTAAAACATAGGGTGTGTAAAAGAAAGTAAAATGATAAGCCTGAAAAAGTAGGCTTTTAAATGTCAAATGAGTTTTTATTTTATACAAGAGGCAAACAGGAGCCAGCAGAGGTTTCTGAGCAAATGCTTGGGAACCTGCACTATAGGAATAGCACTTCAGTGGATAATCTATATTGTAGCCACAGGAGAGAGTTAACAGTACAGCCCCTCTGATAGCTGCATATAAGCAATCAGCCTCCTCCAAAGTCTTTTCTTTTCAAGTTTCACCAGCTCCAGTTCCTTTGACAAATCCTCATACGGTATGATCTCAAGACTCTGCATCATTCTGATACCCCTCTTTTATCTCCAGCCAGCTCCTCCTGCAGTGCGATGCCCAGAAATAACACAATCCTACAGATATGAGCAGGACAGAATGCAGCAGGAAGATCATTTCTCCTGTTCCAGACAGTTCTGCAATACTTCAAGGCACATGTGCTTTCATGAATAGGGAGATTCCCTCCATCAGTGCAGAACCAAACTCATTCATACCTTCTTATCTTGTGTAATTCTCATTCATGGTCTTCCATAAATCATTTGCAGTGAATCTAGCATATATGGTAGGGTTTTTAAGTCTTACCTAATAATTCTTGGGGCTCACCATCTGTTATCTAGTCACATGATCAACCCACCTCCCAGTGGATAAGTATAGGTTCTATTTAGGAAGTATGGGAAACAACTATATGAGAAGTAGGTTCACAGCTGGAAGGAACCTCAGTGGCCATCTAGTCCAAATCATGTTAAATAAGAATCCCCTATAAAGTAGACCTGAGAAGTGGCCATCTAACTTTTGCTTGAAAAACTTCAGTGAGGGGAAAGATAAGCAGAGCTCTTCCTTTTCCTTTATTACCACCTCATTTAATATATCAGTTGTTAAGTTTGTGTTTTATTATTATTATTATCAGGAAGCTTTTATTATGTGTATATTTGTGTGTCATGTAAAAAAAATCTGACACCTTGTCCATCAAGAGCTTATAAATGTAACACAGTTAATGGTGACATATTGCTTTTCTGACCTTACTACCATTTTTAACAATACCAGTGGCCAAACTATCCCTTTCGTACCCAAACATTTTAAGTGTTCTCCATATCATGAAGCTAAGAGAAGACAGGATCTTGTTTATAATAAATAAGTTTCCAGTTTCTCATGGAATATTTACTAAAAGGTAACAGACTGCTGATTCTTTTTCTTTTGGGCCTTAGGCAAGTGCTCTTTTGCAAAAGGCTGCTCCATCCTCTTGTTCACTTTCCCAGGTAAGGAAATTCTCTACCTTCCTTTGTGAATTCCTTCCAAAGGCTGGTTACATATTTACTGGAAAATTATTCCTCATATCTAATTGCAGTTCTCCTTCCTGAGGTAAATTCCAATGCAATTTTGTTTCATTAGAAATGGAGAATAGCTTGCTATCTATCATCTTCCATAAATTATCAGTTAAGAGACTGACATTTTTTTACTTCATAGCTTTTTCTGCAGACTAAATAAGCAAAAAATGAACCAACAGGATTTGACTGCTAAAGGTTAAGAGGTTAAGGCAAGAAGTTAAAGTAGTCAATCTTGTGTATGGTGTTTATAAGCAAGAGGTCCAAGAGAAAATCTTGTTGAAATGCTTGGGAAAATCATAATTTAGGATATCTCTGCTGCTCAGAATTTGGAATAGGAAATGGGTGTACTTGCAACAGTGAAGATAATGATTGTGTGTGTGTGTGTGTGTGTGTGTGCATGCGTGAGTGTGTGTGCTTGTGCCCTTTGTTTTAGGAAATGCTATTTCTGATAGCAATTTTAACTTTCCACACTGTATGTGTATGAAGATTATTCTTTGGTTTCAGACAGCCTCTGCTGTTTGAAGAGTTGGGTTTTGGTATGTATACTTACTATTTTGTCATACACAATCCTAGTATAGCTGTCCTATGAAGAATTTTTTTGTCATAAAAAAGTCATTATGTACCATAAATATTGCCATTCCCTCTTGCACAGTCTATTTAAATTCCCTTTGGAGAAAAAAAGAGGTTTAACTTTAACATTTTTCAAATATTGATAAATTTATATAAATCTATGTTCTTTCAAGGGTTCAGCTCCACTTGGAGTTTTCCTTCAGAACAATGACCCTGACTGTTTCCTGTTCTCTGTGGAGTTTCTGGTGTCTTAGAAGGCTTGAACGCCTACTGAAGTTCCTTCCACACATACTACACTTATAGGGTTGCTCACCCATATGGGTTCTTTGGGGCTTAATGAGATGGGAGTTCTGACTGAATCTTTTTCCACATTCATGACACTTAAAGGGTTTCTCTCCTGTGTGTGTTCTTTGGTGAGTAAGAAGGTTTGTGCTTTGACTGAGGCTTTTCCCATACCAGGAGCATCTATGTGGCTTAATTTCCTGATATGTCATCAAGTGTTTGTTAATATCTGAGCTCCATTGGAATCTTTTATCACATTCTTGACATTTATAGGGTCTTTCTTCAGTGTAGACTCTCTGGTACTTAATAAGATCAGAGCTAATTTTGAAGCTTTTCTCACATATATGACATTTGAAAGATTTTTCTCCTGTGTAGATTTTCTTGTGGACCTTCATGAGTTTTCATAGACTTTTTTTCCAGGAAGCAAATTTCTTCCATCTTCCTACAGGCACATTTTACTATGGCTTTCCTTCCCCATGCTGCTTTTCATGAACTTCTTTCAATTCTGCCCTCTGGAGAACTTTCTCATTAGTCTTTTTAGATACAGATGAAGTACTATCTAGTGCTTATACTTCTAAGGGAATATAATGTACTGCCTTAGGCTTTTCATTCTCATTCATAGCCTTATCCTCATTAGGATAAATAGAAGAATCAGTCATTTCTGTATTAGAATCTTTTGGGATCTCTTTGGATTCCTTAGAATTTGTAACACATGGCTCTTCCTCTTGTTCCAAAGAGGATATCAGTTCAGGTTTGGGAATCAGAAACAGTGCTACTGAAATCATATTGCTGTAAGTCTGTTGCATGACATTCTTGTAGAGGTCCTTCTGAATGGAGCCCAATAACGGCTATTCTTCCTGAGAGAAATACATGGCCATATCCTCAAATGTCACAAGACTGAGACTCTGGTAGGTCTCTCTTCAGGAAGTACAGGAACCTGGTGAGCAGGGAGGGTCCTCTCCTGAACAGGCTGAAACTCTTTCTTCAGGGTCAGAGCTCAGTGGTTCCTGTAGTTGTGGGTGGGTACTCCACAATTTCTCTTCCTGGAACCCCCCATACACTAGGGCTTTGCTGGCTCCAGATGGAAGCTTAATGCTTCGGCTGCTCTTCTCAAGGGTACTGCCTTCTCTGAGAGTACTTCCTGTTCCCCCTGCTCATGGACTGTAACTTCCCTGTCCAAATCAGAAATATTCTTTGTCTCCTTTTCTCTGTCTTGTAAGTGGGCTCTGCTAATCTTCTTCCAATGTTACTGCCTCCTTGATGCTCCTTGGGGAATGCTTTTGAACCCTGGTCTTTGTCTCCTCAGGCAGAACATTCATGAACTGCTCCAGCAGCAACAGCTCTAACAGCTCCTTTGTGTGGATCTCTGGCTGCAACCAACCGATGGCAAAGCTCCCTAAATTGGCTAAGGGTCTCCTGGGGACTAGCTGACTCCTGGTACTGGAGACTTCTAAAGCACTGTCTCAGCTCTCGGAAGCAGCTTTATCATTCTGTAGGACAGATTCTTGAGTCTGGATTGAATTCTCTTTTAGGTTTTTTTCTAGAGGCCCTTCTTTCTCCCATAAAGTCTGGATCTGGGGATTCAGATCTGCAACCACCATTAGCTCTATAGCCATCATCCTGTTCCAAAAGTTTTACTCTTGCTTTTAGTGGCTCTGCTCATGCTCAATTTCCAGTACTAGGTGTCTCTTTTTGGTATAAAGCTAGGGTAATCTTCTTCTTTGATCTTCTCACTGTAGAAAAGATGAGATCCAGCTTACTTGTTGTTATCTGGAGAGGACATCAGCTACAGAAATGGACTGTGTTGGGGGCCTCCTGGGTGTCAAGATCTAGAGGTTGGAGGGTGGGAGAAAGTGTAAATGTCACTGATTACCAGGTCCTGCCTGGATCCTAGAGCAAGTTTTGTTAATCTTACCTCTTTGTCATCTCTGATATCTGGGCCCCTTTTCCTACTTATTTTGCCACCATCCAAGACCACTCACTCATTACCACTTACCTAGACCATTGCAACGTGAATGACTAACTAGTCTCCAGGTCTTTCTCTCTCTCTCCCCCAATCCATCATCCACACACTTGTCAAATTACTATTCTTAAAGTCTGACAATATCATTTCCCTCCTTTAGACAGGCTTTCTCAAATCCTAAAACATTCTTTTTTCACTCCCTCCTCTTGTGAACACTAGCCATTCAGGTACCACCACTTATCTGAATCCCTAGTTGTTAGCACTCTCCTCAAGCCCCTAAGTAATTACACACACACACATATTTGTGTATGTGTGTTTACTTACTAGTGTGCATGTTGTTGCCTTTTAGTAGTGTATAAGAGGAACTAGGTTCATTTTTGTCTTTGTATCTCTTATCTTCAATCTCCTCCTAGTTACTTTACTGAACCCTGCAGCTTATAAATATACCTACATCTCTATCATCCTTAAAAACTTTCACTTCATCTCTCCATCCCTGCTAGCTACTGTTCTAAATCCTTCTAAATCCTTCCTCTCCTTAGCTAAACTCTTTAAGAAAGTAATTTACACCAGGCACTTCCAATTGCTCTCCTCTCACTTCTTTTAAAAATTTTTTTATTGATATTTTCTGTTCTTATAGTCCCATAGTGTCCCATGTATCCTTCCCTCTCCCCCTACCAGAGAGCCATCCTATATGACAAATAGTATTTTTTTAAAGAGAAAGGGAGAGGAAAGTCAGCATGATTGAGCTACATTGAGAAAGTCTGAAAACATGTGCAATGTGTAACACCTGCGGACCTCTTATCTCCATGAAGGGGTAGGTTTTCTTGTTCCTCTTCATTTGAGTCCCCCTTGATTTTCATAATTTTACTTTTAATTTTTTGGTTTTGTTCTTTCCATTTACATTGTAGTTACTGTGTATATACTGTTTTCTTGGTTCTGCTTACTTCTCTCTGAATCAGTTCATGTAGATCTTTCCAAGTTTCTCTTCCATCACTTCTTACAACACAGTTGTATTCCATTACATTCATGTATCATAATTTGTTTAGCTATTTCCAAACTGATGGGCATCTACTTTATTTTCAATTCTTAGCAATAACAAAAAGTACTGCTATAAATATTTTAGAGCATATGGGGCCTTTTTTTCTTATCAATGGCTTCCTTGGGGCATATGAAATCTCTGGTTCACAGGATATGGACATTTTAGTCACTTTATTTGCATGGTTCCAAATTGCCTTCTAAAATGGCTGAACCATTTCACAGCTCCACCAACAATGAGCGTGTGCCCATCTGCTCAGCTTCCAAATTTATGTTGCCGTTTTTTGCCATTTTTGTCAATTTGCAGGGTGTGAGGTAAAACTTCAACATTCTTTTAATTTTCATTTCTTTTATCACTAGTGATTTGGAGCATTTTTTAATGTGGTTTCTCCTTTTACTTCTAAGCCACTTGCAGTGTGATTAACTGAAACTCTCTGAAGTTATCAATGATCTCATGGTCTTTTTTTCAAACCTGATCCCTCTCAAATTCTCTGCAGTCCCTTTGACAATGCTTTCCTTCTGGATACTCTGTCCTCTCTAGGTTTACATGACAGTGCCCTCTCCTGGCACTTCTCTGTCTTTTCTATGTCTCCCTTGCTAGATTTTTATCCAGGTCATGCACACCAAAGTACACCCCAAAGTTCTGTCCTAAGCCCTCTTCTTTTCTCTCTCTGTTCTTTCCCTTGGTGATCTTATCAGTTCCTTTGGGTTCAAACAGCATCTCTTTAAATGATTTCAGATTTAAAAGTCCAGTCCTTTTCTCCTCAGCTCCAGCCCATATCACTAACTTTGAGTTTCTTGAACTGAATGTCTTGCAAGTATATCAAACTCACCACGTTCAAAAGAGAGTTCATTGTCCTTCCCCAAAAACCATCCCCTCTTCCCAAATTCCCTATTACTGGTGAGGGCACTACTATCTTCTTTTTCACTTCATCCAGTCAGTAGCCAAATCTTGTCTTTCTACCATCACAACATCTTTCCTATGTGTCCAGCACTTAGCACAATAATAGGTACTTAAGAAATGTTTATTGAATTGAATGTCCCTCTCTCTATGCTCAAATAGTTATCACCTCAGTACAAGGCCTTATCTATTTGTCTGAATAGCTTTCTAATTGGTCTCCCTGATTCATATCTATTCCCATTCCAATCTGGTGCAGGTGTGTTCATCCTTCCTTGCCAAAGAAGACTATGTCATCCGAGAAATAGTGACATGACTTGCACTTGACTGTTTTGAGTGAAGGCGGGCTGTGCAGGTCACCAGCCTCACTTCTCCTCCACAGTCATCTGAATCCAGTGATCAGATATTCATCAGGATGACCCAGGATGAGGCAGTTGGAGTTAAGGGACTTGTCCAAGGTCACACAGGTAGTGAGTGTCAAGTGTCTGAGGTGAGATTTGAACTCAGGTCCTCTTGACTCCTGCACTGGTGCTTTATCCACTGCACCACCTAGCTGCCCTACTCCAATCTATCCTCTACTTAGCTGACAAAGTGATTTTTTGGGGGGAGGCAATCAGGGTTAAGTGAATTGTCCAGGGTCACACAGCTAGTAAGTATCTGAGGTCAGATTTGAACTCAGGTACTCCTAACTCCAGAGCTGGTGCTCTATACACTGTGCCTCCTAGCTGCCCCTCAAAGTGATTTCCCTAAAGTCTGACCAAGTCATTCCATTACTCAACAAACTGGCCCCTTTCTACCTTTCCAGTCTTCTTATACTATATTCTCCACCAAAGACTCTACAATCCTGTTTCACTGTCCTACTTGCTATCCTCACATGACCTGCTATCTCCCTTGGCATTAGTTGTCCCCCATGCTTGGAAAATTTTACTGCCTCACCTCTGCCTTCTGGATTCCCTGGCTTCCTTCAAGATTCATTTTATATCCTACCTTCTGTAGGAGGCTTTTCCAGTCCACCAGTCCTTTAATAGTTCCTTTCTTTTGAGATTATTTTGCTTAGTATTTATGTACATTGTCTCCCACATTAAAATGTGACGCCTTTGGGAGCAGGGGCTATTTTTGTATCTTTGTATCCTTAGTGCTTAGCATAATGCCTGATACACTGTTGTTGTTCAGTTATGTCTGACTCTTCATGACCTCATGGACCATAGCACACCAATGGGGTTTTCTTGGCAAAGATATCAGAATGGTTTGCCATTTCTTCATCCTGGTACACAGTAAGAGCTTAATAAGTGCTTGTTGAATGACTTTATCTCCAGCCCCTTGTACAGTGCCTGACACATAACAAACCTTAATAAATGCTTGATGAATTTAAATGAATTGGGATAAGCTTAGTACAGTGCATGACCTCAGAGTTGGAAAGATACAAGCCAAAATTTTGATTCTGACACATATCAGATGTGTGACTCTAGGCAAGTCACTTAATCTTTCAATGGCCCAGGCAACTCTCTAAACTAATAGTTGCTGAGAAGGTGCAGGTCAGCATTAGTAGAGGTAGTTCCCTATACTAATGGAATCAGAGATCCAGTACAAAAACAAAACGTTAGAATTAAAATGCAGCATTTCAGAAGCATTCCAGCTCCAGAAGCATTCCAATATGCTTTCTGAATAGTTCGAACTGTTTGGAACTTATATATCTATATCTGATTCTTTAAAACTTCTGATCATTCTTTCTAGTTCTTTCTACCCTTTAGAGGTCAGGAAGAACAAATCTATTCACATTTCTTCAAATACTTCAACACAATTATCACTTTGAAACCTTAAAGTGTTATTAAAACTTGAAACCTCACTAACACTTTTGGGAAACTCTGTATAACTGTCACTTATCACATCCACCCTAACTCGTCTCTACCTGTCTGCAGGCTCCTGTCTCCTGTCTCTTCCTCAGTTCCTTCACATGGCATGATTTCAAGGCCTTCACCATCCTAGGTACCATTCTGAATGCTCTCCTAGTTTATCAATGTCATTTCTTAAATTGTAGTGCCTAGAACTAAACCCAAGACACCATATAAGGTCTGACTAGGATAGAGAAGAAAGAACTGTTACTTCTGTGGTGATAGATATTATGCCTTTTTACAAAACATCTACAATTGCATTAGGTTTTGGGGGCTGACACCTCATATTATTTACTAATATTGAGCTTGCAGTCCACTAAAACCCCAGATCTTTTTTCAAATAAAATGCTGTCTAACCATACTTCCTCATTCTTATACTGAAGTTGATCCAAATTATTAATAGAAATGTAAATTAACACTGGAATTGTTTCTAGGTTGACCTAAATGTAGCTTGGGTAAACAATTAACCCATAGGGTGCACTTCAATTGGGCCTGACCGTGATAAATTCTGATAATGGTTAATATTTACATAGCCCTTTGTACTTTATATATGTATGTCCTCTGATTCTCATAACCCTGTGATGTAAGTCTCAAAGGCATGAACGAGCATGCCCTCTGCTTTATGAAAGAGTCAGAAGGCTCGGAGGGACTTGCTCAGGATTACACAGCTAGTAAAGTGTTGGAGGCAGGATTCCAGCAGTTTTGGTCTGTAGGTCTGCTGGGACCCATCTTCTCCTGCCCCAAACAGTGGCCATTCTCCTTATGGAGTAGCACCCCTCTACATATGCCCTTGATCTCATTCTATCCTATCTTCTCCAGTAAATGGTCAGCTTGAACACCCTCACTTTATCAGTAATCTTCAATCTCACTGTCTGTAGGTTCCTTCCCTATTGCCTATCCTTCAGAACAAAACAACCTCATTTACTAGTTCAATATCTCTCCTTTTTCAGGATTAATTCCTTGAGAAAGCCATATACAATAGGTTCCTCCATTTCCTTTCCTTTTACTCTCTTCCAAACCCTCGGCAGTCTGGCTTCATTCAATAGAAACTGTTCTTTCCAAAGATGCTAATAACTTCTACATTGCCAAATCCAACGGTCTTTCTCATTCTTCCTCTCTCTTGACCTCTTGGTAGCTGATGCCACTGTCAATGGTTTTGTTTTGTTTTTGGTAACAGTGCTTCTCTTACTTGCCTGACTGGTCCTTCTTGGTCTCCTTTATAGGTTTTTATCCAGGCCATATCCACTAATGTTCGGTATCTCCCAGGGTTCCATCTTTGGCCCTCTTCTCCCTCTATAATATCATGCTTGGTGATGACATTAGGTGGAGTCAATTATCATCTTTATTCAGATAATTCTCAGAACCACTTATCCACCCCTAACATCTCTAGACCTCCAGTCTTGCCTATTGAATATCTAGCAAATGAATGTCCATTAGACAGCATGTCCAAAACAGAACACATTCTCATTTCCCTTAAAATCTCTCCTCTTCCAAATTACCCAGTTAGTCTAGGTGTCATCCTTGTCTCCTGAGTTGCATTCACTCCAAATATCTAATCTGTTGGCCTTATTTCTACCTTCAAAACTTCTCTTGAATGCATACCTTCTTTCCTTTGTGGAAGCTGGGTGGCAGTATCCTAGTGGCTGTACCCTGAGACACTCTCTCATCACCCCTCACCTGGACTTCAGCACTCTGCTGGTGTCTGCCGGCCATAAGTCTCTCCCTACTCCAGTCCATCTTCCACTCTACTGTGAAAGCGAATTTCTTTGAGCACGGGAGTGACCAATTCACTCCTTTATTCAATAAACTCCAGCGGTTCCCTGATTACTTGGAGAATCAGATAAAAAGTCCTTTCTTTGACTTTTAAAACTTCACAACCGGATCCCTTCCTACCCTTTCAGTTTTCTTATACTTCACTATCCTTCACCTAGTGCTGTTGCTAGCTACTCCTGACTTCATTCATGCCTTTGCACTGCCTGCCATGATCTCCCTCCTGTCTCCTGGTTTCCCTGTCTTTTAAGACAGCATAAATCCCAACCTCTACAAGAGGCTTTTCCCATTTCCCCCGGCACCCACCCCCCCCATCCCCACTAATGCTTTCCCTCTTAGATTATCTCCCATTTACACGGTGTGTATGGACGTAGTTGTTTGCATATTTTCTCCCCATTACACCCTGAGCTTCTCGAAGGCAAGGTCAGTACTTTGGCCTTTTTCTTTTTTTTGATCCCCAGCGCTTAGCACAGTGCCTGGCACACAGCAGGCTGAGCACCCTGGGTCAGCTAAGGACAGAAGTGGGGTGGGGGGCCTGGAGAATTCGCGCCACAGCAGCGAGAGAAAGCCCGCGGGGCAGATGTGAGCGCGCGCGGGACAAAGGCAGGCCGGACGAACCAAACGGGCCTGGAATGGGGATGGGTACAGCCCGGCTCCGACCCCGGCTCCGCTCCCACATACTCGCCCTGCCAGTCCCCATCCTCCACCCCCGGGGCACGCCGGGGACCCCGACAGGGCAGGCCGGGGAGCCAGGGCGCGCTCCGGACCGGAGCTCCTGCCTGCACAGGCCGTGGCGATCCCCAGGGCGAGGACACTTACTGCTCGAGCCGTCAAAATCCCGGGGACCAGGGAGTTCGCAGCGGTGGAGAGCAGCCGGAGGTTCCAAATGGCTAAAGTAGGAGCCACCTCTTCGCGGAAGTCTCACTTCCTTTTTTCTTCCTTCTTCCTTCACCCGCCCCAGACCCCTCCCACCAGGCCAGGCTCCAGCTCGCCTTTAAAGGAGAAAGAGGTCGGGCGGGTTGCCTCCCCCGAGAAGGACCCCAAGGGCGAAGGATGTATACGGTTAGGCTGTGGAGGATCGGGACTTCGAACCCGTGCTTTCTGACTCCTGGGCACCCTCCGAGTGAAATCCCAGAAATGAGGAAGTCTCGGAGTTGGGAGAGATGGCAGAAGTCGTTCAGTTTCGTTCGAGTGAGCAAAACGGCTGGGCTCTGGCACCCTGGGCACCCAAGACCGAATCGAAGGTCTCAGCGCTCCAAGGATTTACGTTTGGTGGCCCAGCGCTGCTACCGTGTCATCCACCCGAGGTTAATGGAGGGCCTCCCGGGCAAAGGCACCCCTGCAGCCAGCCCGCTGTCATTGTGCTCAGCTCTCCTCGTTCCGCTTTCAAGTCCTGTTGTCTTCTCTCCAAGGTTGACCAAGGAGTAGGGACCCAAACTGGTGGATAACAATCTAAAAAGAAGCAAAACTCATTTGAAAAATAAACCTAAGGGCAAATCAGAACTCAAATTTCCTTAGTTGCCATTTTATACAACCTATCAACGAGTAACTCAAGATTGTCACTCTCCTTACAATTTGTGTAATTAGCAATTACTTAACCTCTTAATGAGAGAGCTAGATTTGATGGTCACGAAAGCCTCTTTCAGCTCTAATTCCTAAGCTTCTAAGATCCCCACTAAGATCCAGAGAAGAGGCTATTGTTTTACATTTGTGGAAGAGGCCCCCTCTCCAATGGGGCAGCTTGATGGCAAAGTACATACACGGGGCTTTGAATTAGGAAGACTCATCTTCTTGAGTTCAAATCTGGCCACAGATGATTACTAGTTGTATGACTGTGAGCAAGTCACCTAATCCTGTTTGCAAATCACTCCAGTATCTTTGCCAAGAAAACCCCAAATGGTGTCGTGAAGAGTCAGACATGACTGACACCCTCACCAATAAATTGGAAACTCTTTGACTGTTGAAGGAAACTTATTAGAGCCCATACATCTAAATGAATGATATCCCTTCCAAAGCAGTCACTTTAGAATGTTGCCACTGCTGAAATAAAATTCAGAAAGATGTGTCTAGGCAAACAGAAGAAATGGAAAATCACAAGAACCATTCCTTAACAAGAGGTTAAAGAAGATCAACAATTTTCCAAAAAAAAGAATTCCAAGTTGTCAATGACTGTACAAAAATATGTTCTAAATTATTAATTGTAAGAAAAATGCAAATGAAAACAACTCTTTTAAGTTTTACCTCAGGCCCTTGCAGGAGTGTCAAAAGAAGACAAAAAAGATTCAAGAAACAATGTTAAGAGACCTTTGAGAAGAGATGTACACTAATCATTGGTGAAGTTGTGAATTGGTCAATTTCTTAGAATTATGCAAGAAAAGTTTCTAGATTGTATTCTCCAAATCACTAACATAACAAATGCTCCAAAGAAGTCTAGACAGAAATAAAGATCCTGCATGTGTCAAAATATCCATGGTACAATTTTTTTGTGTATAGAATAAAAGAATTGGAAACAAAGTGGGTACCATCAATTGAGGACTAGCTGAACAAACTGTGGAATATGCAGGTAATAGAATATTATTTGTAGTAGGAAATGATAAATATAAGGAATTCTGGGAAACATGAAAAATATGTATATGAGTTTATGAAGAGTGAAATTATTATTTGCCCTTCATATTTGAAAAGCACTAATGATATCATAATGCTAGGGTTAGGATATAGTGTGTTTCAATTGTGACTGATCAGTCCAACACAAGCTCGAAGACCCTGCCACAAGTCAGGCACAAGTAGTCCATCTGAACATTTAGATGGAGCTATCTTTGAGCATCTCACATTTTCCTTAAGCTACTTCAGTTCTGCTTTGTTCATAGAGCACAGAGCCTTCCTTGATGCAGGCAATCCCCAGCCTGGTGGTCCTATGCTAGTGTCTCCTCTGTCTCATAGTCATAAAACCAAACCAGAATAATATAAACGGTAACTACAAAAGTGTAAATGAAACCAAATGCTGAGGAATTGAAAAACCAATAATGGTCCCAGAGAACAGATTTTGAAATATGAACAATCATGAAACAGATGTATGAAACATACCTGTGTTCTCTTGATCTGAAAACAAACCGTTACAAACATTGTCAGATGTGGTCACTGTATCAGTTTTTTTATTTTTTATTTTTGTTGCAAGGAAGTTTTAATCAGTTGAGGTAGAAAAGGAAGGCAAGTGTTTAGTTAGTGTCAACTAAATTACAACTAGCACAAATGCATATCCAGCTGTCTGCTGGGGAGATGCTAGGCCTCTTTTCATCATGTATTTAAGAATATATTTGCTATTTAGGGTTTTTATAACTGCAAATGTCATCTTTCCTTTGTGAATGTAAACAAATCAATATTGCTTGATAAAGAATGAATACACACATATTTCTACATACTTGTAAGTTAAGGCCCCTTTCTCCCTATTAGGATCTTGAAGTGGTTTATTCTCACTCCTAGAATCTAGGCAAACGTTTTTATGTTGAATCTCAAGGGAGAACTCCTTAAAACTCCTTAATACAAAGACTCTATTGTCTTTTCACAAGAATATACCTTATGGCCATTACTCTTGGCCTTTGTCAAAGCCATTTAGAGTTAAAAGTTGTTAGAACACTATTAAAAATCCAGTTCCTAAAAGAGTTTAATATGTATCAGAGATGGAAGATGTTTCTATATGTAGCTATAGTTCTAGAAGTTGATGTACACATTCCTTGAACCTCAGTGTAGCACCCCCTCAGGGTTGCTCCTCAACTTGCACTTGCATTTGTGACAGGCATCCACTGTATTCTTCCAATTAACCTACAACAACGAGGTCAGCACAATGGTTCTGTAGATCTTCAGTTTGGTAGTTAAATACCTCTTGTGCCGACCTCGTTGTTGTATGCCTATGAGACCTGGATGGTATACCAGTGCCATGCCAGGAAACTGAATCAGTTCCATTTGAATTAGGAAGATTTTGAAGATTACCTGGAAGGATAAGGTGGCAGACACTAAGGTCTCTACTCAACTAAACTGCAAGCATTTAAATTCTGCTTTAGGTAGTTCAACTCTGATGGGTTATTATTTGAATGCAAAATGTAAATTTGCCCAAAAGACTATTTAATGGAGAACTTACACAGGGCAAGCGCTCAAATTGTAGTCAGAAGAACAAGTACAGAGGGTACTCTCAAGGTGTCTCTTAAGAACTTTGGAATTGATTGTGTGACATGGGAGACCCTGGCACAGGCCTGCTCATCATGGTGTGCCCACATCAGAGAAGGTGCTATGCTCTATGAACAAGGCAGAATTGAGACAGCTCAAAGGAAACACAGGATGCCCAAATTTGGAGTATCCACCCCAAATATTCACATGGACTATTTGTGCCTGACCTGTGGTGGAGCATTCTGAGCTTGAATTGGTCTGATCAGCTACTGTCAGACACAATGAAACTTGACTCTTAACATAGTGATGTCATTTTGGTCCTCTTTCAGAACGAAGGACAATAACCAACCAATTTACAATCAGCCAGCCCACACAATTAGTTTTTAGCAAAAGATATTTACTAAACTTAGAACAGTAGTTATAAAACATTTCTTCTCTCCCAAGAAATTTGAGCTGACTCTCCCACTAATACCTACAGAAGAGGAATAGTAACAATGAAAGAAACAAATGCCACCAAGACAGCTCATAATTCCAGAACTGCCACTCCTTGAAGTCCCTTCTCTACTCTCTGCATGTAGTCTTTTCTTCATTTCAACTCCTGTTTGCCTCTCTCTCTCTTGAATTTTTAGCTGACTTTCTTCCCTTCTACCAGGTACATGATGCAACTTGAAAGTGCTTCTGGTTTCAAGTGACTATCTCACTGTATGTCTATCTGTCTTGGGTGTGTATTTTTGCTTCATCACACTACCTCCAACTCTCTGAATTGACTTGAACTTCTTAATGGAGTGTCTTCTTCTAGGCAGGTAGCCATGCTGCTAATTGAGGAAATCGGGGATAGGGAAGAGAAAGAAATCCAATTTTTCCCTCAATGCGGGGCTCTATTGCACAACTATCTCCTGGTATGTAGTCCCGAACTCCTACATCTGACCAGAAAATTGATGGAGGCGGAACCTGAGAGCCAGAAAAAAAATCACAGAGATTTTGTCCTGTCTCTAGTTCTCCTGACATCTTTGCTTGTACAAAGAATATCCTTTGAGAAATGTCATTAGTATATACAAATTTCTCTCTCTTAAAAAAAAAAAAAGCAAACAAAAACCTTAACAAACCTCAGCTTTCATGTCTTCCTTTCTTCTCTCTTTTGGAAAAGAAAAAGGGAAGCCACAGTCTTGCGGCAAATTTTGTTGTTCAGTCATTGTTTAACTCTTCCTGACCACATTTGGTGTTTTGCTGGCAAAGATATTGGAGTAGTTTGCCATTTCCTTCTCCAGCTCATTTTACAGATGAGAAAACTGACACAAACCCCTGACTTACTGAGGGTCACATAGTAAGTATCTGGGGCTGGATTTGAACTCAGATCTTCTTGTACCACCTAGTTGCCCTTGCAACAAATATGCATAGTTAAACAAAACAAATTCCAATTCTTGGCCATGTCCAAAAAATCTGTCTCATTCCATACCTCCAGTCATTCGTCATCTCTGTCCAGAGATGGGTAGCATGGTTTCACTTTTAATTGTTGAATGTGATGACCTTTTCTCAATCCTTATCCAAAATCTTTCTATGATATTTGACACTTTTAATCACACTCTCCTTTTGGATATCCTCCCTTCTTATAACACTGCTATCCCTCTGTTCTCCTACCTGTCTTACCACTTTGCTGACTCATCATCTGTATCATGCCCCTAACTGTGGATGATACCCCCCCGATCTTTGTTTTGGCTCCTCTTTGCTCCTTTGTCCCTATTCTTTCACTTGATGGAGAAGTGGCTACAGTAGCAGGCAGGGACAATCCAGACCCATGTCTCACCTAGCGTTGTCTATAACATGCCTGGGAACTGTGATCATTATTATTCATCTGCTAGCAACCACTACCCCAACAGACTTGACAGTCTCTCATTTCCTGTTTCTCTCCCTATTCCTATACTATCTTCAACCCCCACTCTCTTTCTCATCATCCCCAATCTACTCAGCTTTTCCTAAACATGTCCTACTACAGCCCTGCCTACCCCTTCCACTGTGCCCTATAGAAGCCTGATTCCATAATTTTAAAAAAAGCTCCTCTTTGTCTTGAACCTCTTTCTTTCACTATCTCTCTATCTCCTCATTCTCAGAGTCCTAACTCTTCTTAATGACACTGTATCCATGTATATCCTCTCCATAACTAGCTTTACCTTCTGTCATCTCCTCTCTCCCGCGATGGTCCTAGAGGCAAAAGCAGAATGCTCCTTGCTTTTCATTGCCACTTCCAGACTATCCATTTACTCCTAACACTTAGCAATCTTTTCTTTTGAAATCCACTAAATCAAGATTTTTCATCTGATCTAAATCATGATTATATCAGCTTCTATGCCATTCTTCCTCCTTCCTCAAAAAAAAAATCACATTTATGTTTCCTTAAACTCCCTAGTCTCCTTATTTCTTAACCTTCTTAAATTCCATGGCCTGTCTTTTCACTCTAACTTATCCACACATAAGGATGGTCACACACTAAATGTCACCTTTACCCACAATTTTCCACCACTTTAATGATCTGACTATAGTTACCAAGCCTTCATCTCTTCCTACATCTTGTTCTGCTTAAACCAGGGGTGGGGAACCTGCAGCCTTGAGGCCACATATGACCTCTAGGTCCTCAAGTGTGGCTCTTTGACTGCATCCAAACTTTGTGAAGGCCACATGTCCTCAAGGTTACAGATTCCCCACTCCTGTCCTAAATTATTCTCTTAAACCTGAGACTTCCATTCCCTTCATCTTCATCTTCCAACTTCACTTTCTTCTCTTTCCTATCCTGACTTTATAGTTAATCATTTCAATTCTACACAGTTGTTTTGCTCTGAAATCTCTCACCCCATAAATACTCATAACAAAATTCATCTGGAGAAACAAAAGGTCAAGAATCTCAAGAGAAAATTTTTTTTAAATGGAAAGGAAAGAGGCCTAGTAGTACCAGATCTCAAACAATGCAACAAAATAGTAATCAGAAGTATTTGGAGCTAGTTAAAAAGTAGGAAAGCTGATCTGTGGAACACTTTGAGTACACAATATATAGAGGCAAATGAATGCAGTAACGTAGTGCTCAATGAAAGCAAAGACCCCAACTATGGGGTCAGGGATTTGTTATTCAACAGAAAGTTCTGGGAAAATGGGAAAGCATTTTGCCAGAAATTTAGTTTTAGATCAACACCTCATACCCATATACCAATATAAATTCCAAATGGACACATAATTTAGATACATAATTAACAATATATCTTTAAAAAATAGAGGAATAAAAAATAAAATGTCTTTTAAAAAATCATATTTTCCCTAATTACATTTAAAACACTTTTTAACATTCATTTTTTAAAAAAGTTTGAGTTCCAAATTCCTTCCCTTCTTCCTTCTCCTCCCCCCTCCTGAGATGGTAAGCAATCTGATATAGGTTATACATATACATTCATGCAAATGCAAAATATTTCCATATTAGTCGTATTGTGAAAGAAAAACAGACAAAAAATCATGAAAAAAGTGAAAAACAATATGCCTCAATCTTCATTGAAAGCACACAGTTCTTTCTCAGGAGGTGGATAGCATTTTCACCATCAGTCAAAAAAAGAAATACCTAATGGTTAAAAGTTTATGACTAAACAAATAGAGAGGATCATAAGAGATAAATGAGACAGTTTTAAAAACATAAACTGAAAAAGTGTGGACCAAGTAAACTTGAGGTTGTTAAAATTAGAAGGGTGACAGTTAGCTGTGGAGAGGGAACTTAAGTTACCTGGGGAGGTGGTGCCAAGATCAACAGCTTGCGTGTTACAATGGTATTGAAACAAAATGAGGGGAAGAACTATGCTTCCTTTAGGGAGGGTCTGGATGAAAATGATAAAGGGGAGGCATGGATACATCAGGGCAGGGAGTATATACATTGAAGATCTGAAGTATTAATTAGCATAGCATGAGAAAACTATCAAGGCAGGGTATTTCTGTTTAATGTAAGAGACCTGAAACTTTTTATCCATTCTACAAACTTTGGTACTCGAACATATACCCCAGGACAACTAGGTAATGCATGGTTGTATTCAAATGATGTAACATCAGCAAGAAACCACCTGTTATTCTCTTGGCACATTAATGGCCCACCAGAATCTCCCTTTTCATGCTTCTCTTAATTCTTGTGTTTGAAAGTCATATTTTTTTTTTCAGGTCTGGTTTTTTCATCAAGAATGCTTGAAAGTCCTCTGCATCACTGAATGACATTTTTTTCCCCTGAAGTATTATACTCAGTTTTGCTGGGTAGGTGATTCTTGGTTTTAATCCTAGTTCCTTTGACTTCTGGAATATCATATTCCAAGCCCTTCAATCCTTTAATGTAGAAGGTGCCAGATCTTGTGTTATCCTGATTGTTTTTCCACAATACTCAAATTGCTTCTTTCTAATTGCTTGCAATATTTTCTCCTTGACCTGGGAAATCTGGATTTTGTCTACAATATTACTAAGAGTTTCTCTTTTTGGATCTCTTTCAGGAAGTGATTGGTGAATTCTTCCTATATTTATTTTACCCTCTGGTTCTAGAATATCAGGGCAGTTTTCCTTGATAATTTCATGAAAGATGATGTCTAGACTCTTTTTTTTTGATCATGGCTTTCAGGTAGTCCCATAATTTTTAACTTGTCTCTCCTGGATCTGTTTTCCAGGTCAGTTGTTTTTCCATTGAGGTATTTCACATTATCTCCTGTTTTTTCATTCTTTTGGTTTTGTTTTATAATTTCTTGGTTTCTCATAAAGTCATTAGCTTCCATCTGCTCCATTCTAATTTTTAGAGAACTATTTTCTTCAGTCAGCTTTTGAACCTCTTTTATCATTTGGCTAATTTTGCTTTTTAAAGCATTCTTCTCCTAATTGGTTTTTTGGGCCTCTTTTGTCATTTGAGTTAGTCTATTTTTTAAGGTGTTAATTTCTTCAGTGTTTTTTGGGGTCTCCTTTAGCAAGCTGTTGACTTGCTTTTCATGTTTTTCTTGCATCGCTCTCATTTCTCTTCTCAATTTTTCCTCAATCTCTCTTACTTGATTTTCAAAATCCTTTTTGAGCTCCTCCATGACCTGAGACCACTGTATATTTATTTTGGAGGTTTTGCATGCAGAAGCCTTGACTTTTAAGTCTTCCTTTGAAGACCTAAATTGTTCTTCCTAATCTGAAAGGATGGAAGAAAATACCTACTCACCAAGAAAGTAGCCTTCTATTGTCTTATTCTTTTCCCCTTTTTTGGGCATTTTCCCAGTCAATTACTTGACTTTTAAGTTCTCTGTCAGGGCCAAGCTCAGGGCTGAGATTCAGATCAGCTGCTCAATTCCCCCAGGGGCTTTAGGTGGAGGGCTCCAAAAATGGAAGCTGCAGCTGCAGTGGGTGCTGCTGGGGTCCAGACCTTGCTCCCCTCTCCTGTGTGACTAAGCCCTCCCACTGACCTTTGAAGCTGTCTGTGACATTTGTGGGTTGAGCAATCTGGGAACTGCTGCTGCTGGTGGCTCCCTGAAGTCTGTTCAGGGTCCTGTCGCTGCCACATTGGGCTGTGCTCTGTGCTTCCTGGGCTGTGCTATGTGCCCTCTGTGCTTCCTCAATTTTTCTTCTTAATTTCTCTATACCCCATTTCCTCATCTGTAAAATGAGTTCTAATATCCTCTAAGATCTCCTCTAGGGCTAAATCTATGATCCTCTAATCTGGTAACAGCAGTTAGGGACAAGCCAGAGAATGAAGGGCAGGAATAAGTTTCCTCCATGGAATCTCCTCCCATCCCCTCCACCAGAAGTTAACTGTCTCCTCTGATCTCTCATGAAACTTCCTTTACACTTCTCCTAATGTGCTCATGCTTCTACTCTGAGTTACTCTTACTATCTAACATATCTTAACACCCTTATGAGATGGAAGAGGTCCTTGAGGTCAGGGATCATGTCTAAATTCCATATCCCACATAGTGTCCAACATAGTGCCTTTCGCATAGGGGTTGCTTTATGTGGAATCACATTGACTCTAACTTAATTAAAACATTCTGTTATCGAGGGAGGGGTAAAATAGAAACCCAGAATCTCAAAATTTCAGAGTTGGGAGGGACCTCAGAAGCTATATAGTCTAACTCATGCCTGTATAACATATTCATCAAGTGTATCTAGCCTCTACTCAAAGATATACAATGAGAGGAAACCCACTATCTTCCAAAGCAGCCCATTCTGCTTTTGGGTAGCTGTAATTATCCCAAAATTATTACTGACATCAATCTCACATTTGCCTCTTGGTGACTTCCATCAATTTCTCCTGATTCTGCCCCATAGGATCAATAATAGCAACAACCGTAGTAATAATAAAAATAATAACTTACCTTTTTATAGTGTTTACTATATGCCAGGCACTGTACTAACAACCTTAGAAGTAGGTGCTATTATTACTCCCATTTTACACATGAGGAAACTGAGTAAATAGATTGAGACCTACTCAAGGTCACACAGCTAGTAAGTGTCTGAGGCTGAATTGGAACTCAGGTCTTCCTGATCCTGGCTTAGCGTTCTATCTACGGTACCACCTAGATGTCAAACAGAACAAATCTAACCCATCTTCCAAATGTCAGTTTTTCAGATATTTGAACAGTTATCGTGTTCGTTCTGAGTTTTCTCTTCTCCACTCTGTATATCTCTAATTCCTTCAATAGCTCGTCACATAGCTTAGCTCAAGACTCTCTCCTATCCTGCTTGTCCTCCTCTACCTTTTCATCGTCCTTCATAAACAGTGGTGTCTACAGCTGAATCTAATATTTTGGATGTGGTTTGACAAGTGCAGAGTACAGTGGAAGCATTACTTCCCTATTCCTGGAAGCCACATTTTTCTTACTATAGACATGGGCAGCCCCATGACACTGCTGAATCATATGGAATAAGCCTCCATCTCCTTCTTCAAATAAACTGCAGTCTAATTGTGTCTTTCCTGCCCTGCATCTTATTTTTGTGTAGCATTCTTCTAAGAGGCTAGTGAGGAGCAGAGGTCTGGGAAGGACTAGTGACTGGAGACTTTTGTCTATTTTCTTCTTGTTCCCCAAGTCAAAGAGAAAGAGAAGATGTTAACCTTGAGGGCAGTGGAAAATGGTAGATATGAAGGACTTGTCAGAGTTCTGTATGTTGAACTTTTCAAGGTTAATTAAATTTCAGGATGAGTGTCTACAGTGCTCTTAATCAAGGGTGAAGAGAAGTGAAAGGGGCTGAGAACATTGTTGGGCATATAGGAATGGATGTCTATCAGTGAGACTAGCTTGAGGTCCTCTTCTCTTCCAGAGAAGAGAGATCCAGTCCCCTTTTATTCACCTTCATCTATTTCCTGCTCTTTCCCCATCCCCTTTTAGAAAGCAGGACAAAGGGAAAGCAAGCCACAGTGTTTCCCTATTCTCCTGACTGCAGACTGAACTGATGGAATTAGAATTGTTAATCTCTTTAAATAGCATATTAAGGTTTTCCATTTATAAATTTGAAAATGAATTAAAATTGGATAGCTATCCAAGCTATCCTTATGCTACTAACTTGAAAGCAAGTAGGGAAATTGAAAAGGAAGCCAGAAAACCTAAAGGTGATAGACCAGCTGTCCTTGTATCTGTCAGTCCTTCCTTGACTTGAGTCTTGAGTCCATAGTGATCTCTCTATCCAGTGAACTTCTAAAGTCTTAATAATACTACGATCTCATAATGTTTTCTATTTTTATTTACTTATGATGCATATGTGCATGCATGTGTGTGTGTGTGTGTGCACACGTGCTCTATCTCCCTCATATTAGCTTGTATAAGCCTTGTCTTGGGGCAGTTCACATTTTCTTCTCTTCCCCTGCCTGTTTCTCTCTCCTCCTTCCCCCTCTCCATGTTATCATAGAAATTTGGTAGACCAGAAGTAAGTGCTCTTGCATGTCTAACCATTTCTCCAAAGTCTTTGGTTTTTAACCTTGAAGGGACTTGAAGTGGAACCAATCATGTGAACATTGGTGGCATTCATTTTGGTCAGGATCCCTCCTTGCTTGCCAAAACACGTGAGCAGTGAAGAGCACTCGACTAGACAAGAAGTCTGGGTACGGACCTGACATACTTTCCAGACAGAGCAAAGCTAATTATGGTGTCAAGATGTGACCAAACGTGGAAGCAGTGGGACAAAAGCAAGTACTAGAGAGCAGGTCAGGCAGTCATGGGACAGTGAGATGCATAAACCCATAGGAGTCGATAAGATCACTAAGCGAAACAGTATAGAAGGAAAAGAGAAGAGGGCCCAGGACAGAGCACTGTGAGATACCACGGCTAGTGGGTAAAGATCCAGCAAAGGATAATGAGGAAGTAATGACTCAGTAAAAAAAAAAATGTCCTGACCACAAGGATTATTGGATTACCTAGAAGAAATGAAATGGGATACAAAATGGAATAGCTAGGAAGGAAGAAATAGAGAGGAAAACTGATACCTTAGAAGAGGCAATGGAAAACTCATTCAAGAATTAAATGTCCTGAATATCAGAAAGGGCCACATAAAAAAATTTAATGAGATGATAAAACATATTAAAATAAAATCAAAAGACTGAAAAAATCAGAATAAAATTAGTAAATGTGACACAAAAAACAATTGACCTGAAAAAGAGGTCAAAGAGAGATAATCTAAGAATTATTAAACTACCTGAAAATCATACACCCCCTAAATATCTGGATACCTATTTCAATAAATTATGAATTAAAACTGCCCAGAATTATTAGAAACAGGGGCCAAAAGCAAAAATAGAAAGAATCCACTGAACATCTCCTAAAAAAAAATTTTCCCGATTCAGAGGTCAAGTCACTGGCTGGGAAAATGCCCAGAAAAGGGAAAAGAAATAAGACTATAGAAGGTTACTTTCTTGGTGAACAGGCATTTCCTCCCTTCCTTTCTGATGAGGAAGAACAATGCTTACCATCAGGCAAAGACACAGAAATCAAGGCTTCTGTGTCCCAGCCCACTCAATGGGCTCAGGCCATGGAAGAGCTTAAAAAGAATTTTGAAAATCAAGTTAGAGAGGTGGAGGAAAAGCTGGGAAGAGAAATGAGAGACATGAAGTCAAAGCATGAACAGCAAATCAGCTCCCTGCTAAAGGAGACCCAAAAAAATGTTGAAGAAAATAACACCTTGAAAACTAGCCTAACTCAATTGGCAAAAGAGGTTCAAAAAGCCAATGAGGAGAAGAATGCTTTCAAAAGCAGAATTAGCCAAATGGAAAAGGAGATTCAAAAGCTCACTGAAGAAAATAGTTCTTTCAAAATTAGAATGGCACAGATGGAGGCTAAGGACTTTATGAGAAAGCAAGAAATCACAGAACAAAGCCAGAGGAATGGAAAAATGGAAGATAATGTGAAATATCTCATTGGAAAAACAACTGACCTTGAAAATAGATCCAGGAGAGACAATTTAAAAATTATGGGACTACCTGAAAGCCATGATCAAAAGAAGAGCCTAGACATCATCTTTCATGAAATTATCAAGGAAAACTGCCCTGAGATTCTAGAACCAGAGGGCAAAATAAATATTCAAGGAATCCACAGAACACCGCCTGAAAGAGATCCAAAAAGAGAAACTCCTAGGAACACTGTGGCCAAATTCCAGAACTCCCAGGTGAAAGAGAAAATATTGCAAGCAGCTAGAAAGAAACAATTCAAGTATTGTGGAAATACAATCAGGATAACACAAGATCTAGCAGCTTCTACATTAAGGGATCGAAGGGCATGGAATAGGATATTCCAGAAGTCAAAGGAACTAGGACTAAAACCAAGAATCACCTACCCAGCAAAACTGAGTATAATACTTCAGGGGAAAAATTGGTCTTTCAATGAAATAGAGGATTTTCAAGCATTCTTGATGAAAAGACCAGAGCTGAAAAGAAAATTTGACTTCCAAACACAAGAATGAAGAGAACCATGAAAAGGTGAACAGCAAAGAGAAGTCATAAGGGACTTACTAAAGTTGAACTGTTTACATTCCTACATGGAAAGACAATATTTGTAACTCTTGAAACATTTCAGTATCTGGGTACTGGGTGGGATTACACACACACACATGCACACACGCACACACACATAGAGACAGAGTGCACAGAGTGAATTGAAGAGGATGGGATCATATCTTAAAAAAAAATGAAATCAAGCAGTGAGAGAGAAAGATATTGGGAGGAGAAAGGGAGAATTGAATGGGGCAAATTATCTCTCATAAAAGAGGCAAGCAAAAGACTCATTAGTGGAGGAATAAAGAGGGGAGGTGAGAGAAAAACATGAAGTCTACTCTCATCACATTCCACTAAAGGAAAGAATAAAATGCCTACTCATTTTGGTATGAAAACCTATCTTATAATACAGGAAAGTGGAGGATAAGGGGATAAGCAGAGTGGGGGGGGATGATAGAAGGGAGGGCATGGGGAGGGGAGTGCAATTTGAGGTCAACACTCATGGGGAGGGATAGGATCAAAAGAGAATAGAAGTAATGGGGGACAGGATAGGATGGAGGGAAATATAGTTAGTCCTATACAACACAACTATTATGGAAGTCATTTGCAAAACTACACAGATTTGGCCTATATTGAATTGCTTGCCTTCCAAAGGGAAGGGGTGGAGAGGGAGGGAGCTAAAGAAGTTGGAACTCAAAGTGTTAGGATCAACTGTAATGTTCTTACCACTAGGAAATAAGAAATACAGGTAAAGGGGTATAGAAAGCTATCTGGCCCTACAGGACAAAAGAGAAGACAGAGACAAGGGCAGAGAGGGATGATAGAAGAGAGAGCAGATTGGTCATAGGGGCAATTAGAATGCTTGGCGTTTGGGGGGGGAGGGGAGAAAAGGGGAGAAAATTTGTAACCCAAAATTTTGTGAAAATGAATGTTAAAAGCTAAATAAAAAAAAAAAATTAAAAAAAATAAATAAATAAAAAAGATAAATATATAGTAGAATGTAAAAAAAAAAAAAATTTTCCCAAAATGAAAACTCCCAAGAATGTCAGACAAAATCCAGAACTTCTAGTACAGAAAAGCAGAAATACTAAATCTACTATTGCCTGATCACAACACAATCAAATTTTATTTGATAAAGGACCCTTAAGGAAAGATTAAAATTCTAAAGAATTAATGGGAAAAAGAACAAATTGTAGGAGCAATAGAAAAGTTCACCAAAGCAAATGTCAGTAAGCTAAACTTTGTGGGATATAGCCAAAGCAGCTCTTAGGGGAAAATTTATATCTCTCAAAGCTTTCATTAATAAAAGAAAGAAAGAACAAATCAATGAATTGTCTGTAGTAATAGGTAAGTTTTTTTGGGGAAAGATGATGTTATCTGTTTTGAATATGTTGAGTTTGAAATACCTACAGGACATCCAGTTCAAAATATTCAATACACAGTTGATGATGTGTGATTGGGTTCAAGAGAATTCAGGGCTGGATATAAAGATTTGGAAATCATCTGCATAGAAATGATAACCAAACCCCTGGGAACCAATGAGATCATCAAATGAGATCATGTTCATCCTTCGTTGCCAAAGAACACCATGCCATCAGAGAAATGATGACATGACTTGCACTTGACTTTGTTTCGAGTGAAGGAAGGCTATGCAGTTTACCAGCCTCACTTCTCCTGCAGAACCATCTGAATGCAGTGACCTGATATTCCTCAGGATGTCTGGAGATGGCCCAGGATACACTGGGAGACCTTGGGCCCTTTAGGCCAAGGTCTTTGCAGGTACTCACTTAGGGTGAGGCAACACCCATTCATCAAATAGGCCTGTTTAAGAAGTAGCCAGGGTATTGCCCCTTTAATGAAGTCAAGAAAAAGAAAGACATCAGGTGGGTGGGAAACAACAACAGTTACTACTGATAATCACTCTAAAGCTAGGGGGGGTCCAGGAGCCCTTGGCAGAGGCACCTTGGAGTCCCAGTTTCAGAGTGTAGTAGGTTTAAGGTTTTGGGAGAGGACAGGGGATAGAACAGGGGAAAGGAAAGGACAGGGAAGGGAAGGAAGGAAAGAAGGAAGGAAGAAAGGAAGGAAGGAAGGAAGAAAGGAAGGAAGGATGGAAGGATGATAGGAAGGAAGGAGGGAACGAGGGAAGGGAAGGGAAGGGAAAGGAAGGGAAAGGAAGGGAAGGGAAGGGAAGGGAAGGGAAGGAAAAGAGGCAGTAAAACCCATGTCAACTGGGCAACTTTTGGCCATCCAAATTTACCTTCCTTTGCAGAGGAGAAGGAAGGGGAGGGGCAGGCAGACAGGAGAGGAGGAGGTGAGGTACCCAGCTAGCATTCAGCTAGCTGCATCTCCTCACAGGATCGTGTTCATCCTTCATTGCCTAAGAAGACTGTGCATACCATACACAGAAAAGAGAAAGAACCCAGTGTAAAACCTTGGGGACATGGGGAAGTCCAATTAGTGAGTGTTACCTTGAAGAGCTAGCAAATTGATGATAAGGAGACTTAGGCTCCATGGAGCCCCTGATTTTCTTGAGTTCCATCTCACTCTCAGCTCTAAACTGGAGGCGTAGAATAGGAGTTTACACTTGGGACTTTGGAATTTTTTCTCTAGTTTTGGGATTTTTAAATTTTATTTTTTTCTTTTATTATTCATATTGCCCTTTAAGCAGGTTTGCCTCAATGATACCGAAGTTAGTGGCAATGGGGATATTCCCATTTTTGGAAGATTTCTTTTTCCTGGATGCTTTTGAATTTTGAGCTAAATTTTTGCACAGTTTTTCTTGCTGTTTTTTGGGGGAAGAATTTTCTTTTTTAAAAAAATTTTTACTATTTTTAGTTTTCGAAGCTTATTTTTAAACATGTCCGTATTATTTACTGAAATTTTTTTCTAACCATGATTTTCTAAAAAATGCTGTTTTCTAGTTTTGTTTTTGTCTTTTGTTTTATTCCATTTTTCCCTCTTTTATGATTACTCAATCATAAAATCATGTATTCATGGATATTATAAATTCAAAGTGCCTAGTTTTGATGCTAATTAAAATATGTTGAAAATATCATGTGCACTGTATACTTATAGCTGATATTTGAGTGGCAGTATTACAAGTGCTTTCCTATGATTTTCTATGATTTCTATAATTTTGTGTCACCACTAATTGGCATTCCTACTGTACTTTTCTTTTTTTTGTGTTACTTGTATACAGCTATTGCTTGGTTATGTTATTAATGTGTGATACTGTGTTTCCAGTGCTTAATTTAGTGTTATTTGTGTGCTGAGTACTGTAATTATAGATAAATTTAGTGAAAGAAAATAGCTTGACTTGATTCCAATGTATGGTATAGAACCACACAAAGAAGAAAAAGATAGTGGAGCAATTATGTACTCTGTACAATGCTTTATACAATCAGCTTCCACTGTTCTCTTTTTCTCAGATCTGTCACAATTTATTTTCCTTCCTTCCTTTTTTCCTTCTTTCCTTTCCTCCCTCTCTTCATCTCTTCTTTCCTTCCTTCCTTCTTTTTCTTCCTCCTTCTTTCTTCCTCCCTCCCTCCTTCCTCTTTCCTTCCTTCCTTTCTCTTTTTCTTTCTTTCTTTTTCTCCCCTTACTCTGAAATTCCTTTTCTTCTTTGATATGTTTTTCTCCACACATCCTTCTTATTTTAAGATAATCAAAACAAACAAAATCTCTCTCAAGCCCTCTGTCTTATTTGACTCCTTTATGTCTTCTGATGACATTAGGGTTCAAAAGAGACACTTGTGTCACTTCCCTTCTCTCCATTAGAATACTCACATTTCATCATCATAAAGTCCTTTTCAATTGCTCACCTATATTTACCTTTTTACATTTTTTCCCTTGGTTTGTATTTCAAAGATTCTATTCAACTCTTTTAAAGAGAATTTTTGTTCATATTTTCTGTTTTTTACATCATCATAGTATCCAATCCCATATGACAAATAATATTTTTTGGAAAGAAAAAACATCTGCACAACTAATCAATACATTGAACAAGAATGAAAATATGTGCAATGAATAACACTAGTTAGCCTCCCATCTCCACAAAGGGGTTGGTTGGGGGTGTCTTCTCCTGTGTTTGTCCTTCGTTACCAAAGAAGACCATGCCATCAGAGAAATGATGACATGACTTGCACTTGACTTTGTTTGGAGTGAGGGAAGTCTGTGTAGGTCACCAGCCTCATTGCTCCTCCAGAGCCATCTGAATCCAGTGACCAGATATTCATCAGGATGACTAGAGATGACCCAGGATGAGGCATTTGGGGTTAAGTGACTTGCCCAAGGTCACACAGCTAGTGAGTGTCAAGTGTCTGAGGTGAGATTTGAACTCAGGTCCTCCTGACTCCTGCTCTATCCACTGCACCACCTAGTTGCCCCTGTCTTCTCATATCTCTTTATTTGAATTCCCCTTGATATTTATAATTTTGTTAAATTTACTTTTGGTTTTTTTTGGAGTGTAGTTGTTCTTTTCATTTATGTTGCTTCAGAGGTGGGGAACCTGCAGCCTCGAGACCACATGTGGTCCTCTAGGTCCTCAAGTGTGGCCCTTTGACAGAATCCAAACTTCACAGAATAAATCTCCTTTTAATGAGTGAATCTTTAGCATTTGGATTTACACTTATAAATTACAATTATGAAATTATAATTTTAGCAGATTTACAAAGCCAGACTTTCCCAACAGAGTGAGATTACAGCTCTAGCTGCAGAACACTTCTGTGCAACTTCTTGCAGCACAGTGTTTTCAGCTTTCCAATATGTTTAACCCTCAAACAGAAGATGAGCTTGGCTGAAATACAGAAATTAAAGATGATGTAATTGAAGAATTTAACAAACATAGAGGAGTGATCCATATTTATGTTGACAAAAATTCAGCTCTCTTTTTATTCTGTGAAGTTTGGATTCAGTCAAAGAGCAACACTTGAGGACCTAAAGGGCCACATGAGGCCTTGAGGCTGCAGGTTCCCCACCCCTGTACTGGATTATCATATTTTCTTGGCTGTGCTGATTTCACTCTTCAGTAGTTCATGTAGATCTTTCCTTGCTTCTCTATATTCATCACATACCTCATTTCTTATATCACAGTAGTATTCCATTACATTTATGTACCACAATTTGCTTAGCCATTCCCCAATTGATGGGTATCAACTGTGCAGATGTTTCCAATTCTTAGCACAAAAAGTGCTCATATAAATAATTTAGAGCACAAGGGGATTTTTTTCTAATTGATGGCTTCCTTGGGTATAAACTGAATAGTGGAGTTTCTGGTTCAAAGGATATGGATATTTTAGTCACTTTATTTGCATAATTCCCAATTGCTTTCTAAAGTAGTTGTACCATTTCAAAGCTCCATCAACAACTTACTTCTCTTTTCACAACCCCTCCAACACTGGTTGCATTTTGGGGGGTCATTTTTGCCAATTTTCAGGATGTCAGGTGAAACCTCAGAGATGTTTTGATTTGTATTTCTTTTATTATTAGTGATTTGGAGCATTCTTTCATGTGATTATGAATACTTTGCAATTTTTTTGAGAATTTTTTTTATATCTTTTGACCATTTATGTATCAGGGAATAGCTATTAGTCATATATACACATACACAGACACACAGACACACACAGAGACACACAGATACAGACACACACACATCTTGGGTACCAAACCTTTATCAGGAAATTTGATACAAAGATTTTTTTCCCACTAGACCACTTTCCTTCATTGATAGATGAATTAATGTTGTCTGTGTGGAAGCTTTTCAGTATCAAGTTTCCTCTCCTGTTGTAGACGCAGCATTTTGTTCCTTTGGTTGCTTTACTTTAATTGTTTTTTTAAGTAGCCCAGTTCCCATTGGCTCTCCTCTCTTCATCACTGACTCCCTCTTCTCATCTGGTATTCCACCTTCCTCTCCTCTCTTCTCCTGTTCCTCAGTTTTTAAATTTCATTTTTGGTGCCCTTTTATAAAAAGGATTTTTCTTACTTCATCATCCATCTTCTCTTTCTGTTTACTCTAAACCCTCATTCTCTGATTCACTATCCTTATAATTATCTGGTCTCTTTTTTTCTCTATACAATGCAATATAACACAACATAACACAACACAATACGATGCAATCATGGTACTCATTGTAGACTTTCCCCTTAGGTGCTTTCGGCCACTGTCTTGTAGAGCTTGTTTTCATGGATTCTCCTTTTCCACTGTATCTCATTTCTAGAACAGTGACAATTATTACAGTTGTCAGAAAGGGCACTGCCTCATGGTAGGGCCCCTTCTTCCACCACAATGATTATTCAGTTGTTTTTCTGTCATGTCTAACTTTTCATGACTCCATTTGGGTTTTCTTGGCAAGGATACTGGGGTGGTCTGCCATTTTCTTCTCCAGCCATCTCCGTTTACAGATGAGGAAACTCAGGCAAACAGTGGTAAGTGATTTGCCTAGGATCATATAGCTAGTCTGAGGCCAGGTTTGAATGTAGTGAGAGTCTTCCTGACTCCAGGCCTGGCACTCTATCTAGCTCCACCTAGTTACCCCTATTATTCAGCACACCACTAATCTAGGCTCTTTCTTGTTGACCTTCTTTTCTACATTTGCCTGGAAATCTCTCTGTGTCCATGCTCTCCCACTCCTCCAGGTACCAGTTGCCCCCAGGAGTTCCAACTTTCCCTCTTTCAGGAAAAGTATGCTTTTCAAGCACCAAATTCCCCAGGGTTCATCCAGTATAAGTTCTTCACCTCCCTCCACCTAAAATTTCTCTTCAATCATAGGAGCATTGATTAGTGGAACACACTTCTACCTCCAAAGTTCCCCCACTTTCAGTCTTTTCCCCCTCCTCCACACCAACTCCCTTGTAGGCTTTTCTCTGAAACCACAAAGGTCACCTTTCCCTCATTGCTTGATTTGAGCCCAGTGCATCACTCATTCCGTCCCCTCCCCCTTTTATGTATTCTCCAGTGTTGAGGTCTAGTCCCACAAAAGAAGCATTCACCTGTAGGCAGAGTCTTTCTAGGTTCTGTCCATAATAAACCTTGTATTGTATTCTTAACTGTTATCTCTACCAGATTTCCATCTTCACCCTTGTCTTCTTGTGTAGAGATAAGTCTCTTACTGGTCTCTACACCATCAGTTTGCTGTTGTTACTGTTTTTGACTGCTGAGTTTGTCCAATTCTCGTTCATTTCTGTTGCTTGGGGTGTTCTAGAAGCAAATAATCCTTATTGGTCGGGTCTTCTTTGTGAAAATGTTTCAAACTCTTCTTTATTATTGAAGTCTGTCTTTTGTCCTATATGGTTAAGCTCAGATGGGCAGGACAGGCCACCTTGGGCTGAATCCTAAACTTCCATGCTCTTTGGAACACATTCTATTTCTTTCTCATTTTTCTAGTGTACACGAAATAGTCTCACATTATTTCAATGTCCTTTCTTTTGTATTTGAGGGTTTTTCTCTTGTTGGCTTGTAGAAGTTATTATTTCTGAATTGAGTTGTTAAATTTATCATCATGTGTCTTTTTTTTTTTTTAAAGACAATTGGGGTTAAGTGACTTGCCCAGGGTCAAACAGCTAGCAAGTGTCTGAGGGTGGATTTGAATTCTGGCTCTCCTGATTCCAGAGCTGATACTTTACCCATTATGTCACCTTAGCTGTCCCTCTGACCATGTGTCTTGGAGTTGAAGCCTTTTTTTCCCATTTTCTTCTCTAGATGTTATCTGTGAATTCTTTCGATTGGAACATCACTTCTATGTTTAGAAGGTCTGGGCAGTTCTGGTCTATCATTTCCTGAATCATGGTTTTAAGGTTTTTTATTTCCTTGTGTTTCTGTGTGAGACCTATGATACTTAGGATATCTTGGAGATTAGTATGTGTTGCTTGAGTAATGAGTATGTTTTCTTTTAATGTTGGTTTTTTTTCCTTCTCTTCTTCTGGATTGTCTTTCACTTCTGTGTATTTGCAGACCAAATCTATTATTCTTGCTTTTTTTGTGAAGTTACTTTTGTAGATTCAAGTTTTTCTATTATCTTCATTATTTTTGTTATGCAGGACATAAATTCTGCTCTTGTAATCCTCATTTACCTTTTAAACCACTCAGGAAGAGTGTGTTGTGATTTCATTTTCTCCTCAAATCCCTCAGGGTCCTCTGCCTCATCAAGCATTGGGTAATTTCCTTTATTTTGCAATATTTATTTATAGTTGCCTGGAACTAACTTACTACATCTGAAGGCCATATTTCATTCTGTTGTTAAATTTTTCTTATTGATTTATGTGTTTGTATTCAAGGTTTTTGACATTCTTCTTCGTGAAATCTTTGGTACTTTCAGTCTTTCCCCCCCTTATTTTCCTTATTACTTACTTCCTGACTCCCTCCCTTCTTATTGTATTTTCCTTAGGGCTGGATCTCACAGTGTCTCAGTCTCCTCCTACACTGGGCAATTCATGGTTCACCAACCTAAATTAATGTCCCAACTGACTTTTGGGTGGCCACAGCTAGCCTAAGCTGGGTGCTGTGCTCTTTCCCTTAAGCTTGGTAGAGTGCTGCATAGCTCTCCAAAACACACACATGATGTCCTGTCTTGATGATCTAGTCCACTCTCTCCTTCTTAGTTTTCTGGCCTGACGTTGGCAGTTCAGATTCTGTTTTCCCTGGTGCAGGTAGTTCAAAGCTTTATAGCACTGATGCTTCCAGGTTGTAGCCCCAGCAGGCTTTTGTCCCTAAAAGGGCTGTGACCAAGTTGGCTATTGAGGCCTGTTCAAACTTCTGCAACCTGTAGCAGGGATCTCCATGGTAATGGAAAGAAGGACAAGGGACCAGGATGCAGAACTGGGTTTTGTTTTAAATCTGTATCTTATCCTTGGTCTTGTTAGGACAGCCTTGATGTCATTTAGGGTGAGAGGCAAGGGAGGAATGCTATGTGAGTTCAGGGTTAGTGGTGTAGTTCCTATTTTTTTGGCTGGGAGTTACTTCTTTTGGATTCTAGGCATCCTAGACCATAGAGACAACTGAAAATGCCTTATCTTTGGTGCATGATTTCTGTTTTGAAGAGGTTTGAGATGTGGGGATTGGAGAAAATATCTAGTGTATCATCTTGATGGTCACATGATACTGAGGTAGAATTCCTATCTTTTCCTCAGAAATTCTTTGAAATTCTCTTCTTGATTAAAAATAACCCCCCCATAGTACTGTGCTGTTTTCCTGAGTAAACTAATATATAGATATGTAACATATCTGTATATTATTCATATATCTTTTGCCTTTTGAAATGTTATATTCCATGCTTTCTACTTCTTTAAAGTAGTAGCAGCTAAATCTTATGTGTTCCTGATTGTGGTTCCCGGTTCTTGAACTCTATCTTTTTGGCTGTTTACTTATTTTTTTTCTTTGACCTAGAAGCTCTGGATTTTGCCTATGGCATTTATGAGCTTTTAATTTTGAGTTTTGTTTTAGGAGGTGTGATAGACTCTAATTTTAAAAATTATTTTTGTTGATATTTTCTGTTTCTTACATTATAATTGTATTCCATAAAATCATTCCATGTATTCTTCCCTCTCCCCTTCCCAAAGAACCATCCCATATGACAAATAATATTTCTTTTAGAGGGAAAAAAGTCTACACAACTGATCAATACATTGAAAAAATTTGAAAATATGTGCAATGTATAACACTTATGGATCTCCTACTTCCATGGAACAGTAAGTTTAGAGTATCTTCTCATATCTCTTCATTTGGGTCCTATTTGCTCTTCATAATTTTGTTACATTTACTCTTAATTTTTTTGGTGGGTTGTTCTTTCCATTTTCATTATTGTAGTTACTACGTATATTGTTTTCTCAGTTCTGCTTATTTCCCTCTGCACCAATTCATATAGATCTTTCTATGCTTCTCTGTATTCACCACCCACATGGATTCTTATAGTGCAGTGATATTCCATTAGATTCATGTACTACAGTTTGTTTAGTCATTCCCCAATTGAGGGGCATCTGCTTTGTTTCCCATTCTTAGCACAAAAAGAACTGCTATAAATATTTTAGGGTATATGGGGACTTTTTCCTTATCAATGGCTTCCTTGGGGATATAAGCTTAATAATGGAGTGTCTAGCTCAAAGTTTATGGACACTTCAGTCACTTTATTTGCCTAATTTCAAAATGCTTTCAAAATGGTTGTATCATTTCATAACTCTACTAAGAACGTATTAGTATGCTAGTCTTCCCATACCTCCTTTAACATTTTACCGTTGCCATTTTTTGGTTATTTTTCCCCCCAATTTGCAGAGTGTAAGGTGAGAAAACAGTGTTATTTTGAGGTGCATTTCTCTTCATATTAGTTATTTGGAGTATTTTTATGTGCTTGTGAATATTATTTTGGCAGTGTTGTCATTTTATTATATATTAGTACAGCCTACCTGTGAGCACCTGTGGGGTGTAGGGTGTGTTCAGGGAGGACCAATACCTTTGGTGTGATGGCTGCCAAGCCTTTTTCAGGACTCTTTCCACTTTTGGTGTCCACCTGTTCTGCCTAACTCTCATCTGTGGCTCTAAGAAGCTGCAGCATGTGCAGCAACCACACCCCAGTAAATCATTTTGGCAGATGGGCCAAACCAGGTTGAGGGTAACCAAGGGTTCTCAAACCCATTGGTGAGTTAGGGGAGTGTCTACTCCAAGCATGTGAAGACTTCATCTGATGGGATGGGCAGATGAGAACAATTTGTTCCAATGGCCATGAAGGCAGATAAATCAGTCCATGTGGAGTGCTTAGAGCTTGGTTAAACACCGAAGACGCCAAGGTCATCCACTGCATCCTGAGCCATCGCCAGCCATCTTGACTCTGTCCTGCCACTGGACTCTAATGACTCTGGAGGAGAGAGTGAGGCTGACGACTTCATGCAACTCTGCCTCACTTAAATCCAATTTATGCACGAATCAAAAGACATCACCCATACCATTTCACTATTATGCTTCAAAGTCCTGTGGCAACAGGCAAGTGATGAAGCAGCAGGTGAGGATACACTGGGAACTGTAGTCATGACCCTGCACACAAGCAGCCCAGGCCATGGGTTGTTTCTCACTGGAAGCAGCAGCAGGACTCAACAGCCCCCCGGGTGTCTGAGTAGCCTTTTAAGGATTGCGCTGTTCACCTCCCGGTGTGAGGAAGGGGGCTAGAAAAGGGATCCTAAACATTGCCTGCTTACCCAACCCTGGCCTGATTACCGCGGCAGGTGGGGAATCCCACTATGTGGTCAAAACACAAAAAAATGTACAAAAACATTTCTAAATATGATTCCACTCACAATCGGCACATGGAACATGCGCACACTAATAGACAACACAAAACCCAGTAGACCTGAAAGAAGAACTGCTCATATTGCAAGAGAACTGAACAGGTATTGCATCCAAATAGCACCCCTGAGTGAAACAAGGTTGTCAAATGAGGGTCAGTTTACTGAAGTTGGAGCTGGATACACCTTTTTCTGGAGTGGGCGCAGTGAAGGGGAGCACCATGAAGCTGGCATGGGTTTTGCAATCAAAACTAATCTAATCAGCAAGCTGGTATTCCTGCCAAAAGGAGTGAATAACAGGCTCATGACAATGAGATTGCCACTCACAGGAAAACACCATACCACCATCATCAGTGCCTATGCTCTCACCATAACAAACCCTGATGAAGTCAAAGAAAAATTTTAAAAAGACCTAAAGACCCTTATTGTCAATGTGCCAAAAGAGGACAAGCTTATAATACTGGGTGACTTTAATGCTAGAGTAGGCTCAGACTACCAGACTTGGCAGGGAATCCTAGGGAGGAATGGAGTTGGAAACAGCAAACAGCAATGGTCATTTACTGCTGAAGACTTGTGCATCGTATGACCTTCTTATCACCAACACTGTCTTCTGTTTACCTAAACGCAATAAAACTTCATGGATGCACCCTCACAGCAAACACTGGCATCTAATAGATTATGTGATTGTAAGGAGAAGAGACAGATAAGATGTGAGAGTGACAAAGGCAATGTGTGGTGCAGAGTGCTGGACTGATCATAGACTTATCCTTTCCACGCTAAATATTCACATTCATCAAAAGCGCCGCCCCCAAGAAATGACTACCAGAAGAATTAATGTCAACAAATTAGAGCTCTTCTCTGAGCATGAACAGTTTGCTGCTGACTTGGAAGGAAAGTTGAGCCAACATACAGTTGGCAATAGTGGAGCAGAAAAAGAGTGGGCAGCTCTCAGAGGTTTGGTGTATAGCACTGCATTTGCTCATGTGAGTCAGAACACTCACAAATATCAAGACTGGTTTGGGGAAATTCAGAAGCTGCTAAATGAAAAATGAGAACTTCACAAGATTTACCAGCAAGATAGTTCATCCACCTCTAAGAAGGCAGCATTTAATTCCATCAAAAGCAAAGTACAAGCAAAGCTTAGAGAGATGCAGGGTTCCTGGCTCAGTAAGAAGGCAGATGAAATTCAGTTTTATGCTGATAGTAACAACCCAAAGTGCTTTTATAATTCCCTGAAAGCTATTTATGGACCAAAAACTTATGATGCATCACAACTACTCAGTGCTGACGGAGTCACATTGATTAGTGATAAGGACATGATCCCAGAGAGATGGGCTGAACACTTCCATAGTATTCTCAACAGACCATTATCAATCAATGCTGAGGCCATTGACTGTTTACCTCAGGTTGAAGTCAGTCTCTCCTTAGTTGAACTTCCAACTGAAGAAGAGGTTTTGAGCGCCATTAGACTCCTTTCATGTGGCAAAGCACCTGGTGCTGATTCTATTCCAGCTGAGATTTACAAGGTAGAGGGACCATTGCTCATACAAGAGCTGACTGAAATTTTCCAAGTTATATGGCAAGAGGAGGTTATCCCCCAGGAGTTCAAGGATGCCTCCACTGTCCATCTCTATAAGGGTAAAGGGAATTGACTGTCCTGTGACAATCACAGGGGGATCTCTCTCTTAGTCATTGCTGGCAAAATTCTTGCTAGAGTCCTCCCTAATAGACTGATCCTTCACCTGGAAATGAGCACATACCTGAGAGCCAGTGTGGCTTTAGAAAGGGCCGAGGAACAGTCGACATGGTGTTTGCTGCCTGACAACTCCAGGAGAAATGCCAGGAACAGAAGAGAGGTCTGTACATGATGTTTTTAGATTTGATCAAAGTCTTTGACACTGTTAGTCATGAGGGCTTATGGAAAATTATGTCAAAATTTGGTTGCCCAGAGAAGTTCATCAATATTGTATGTCAATTTCATGATGGCATGTTTTCCTGGCTTCTGGACAATGGACAAAGCTCTCATGCCTTCCCAGTCACCAATGGAGTGAAACGGCTGTGTGCTTACTCCCATGCTTTTTAGCATGATATTTTCAGCCATGTTGACAAATGCTTTCAATGAGAATGAACATGGCATCAAGGTCAACTACTGTACTGATGGTAAGTTCTTCAATTTGAAAAGGCTACAAGCCACCAAAGTGGAGGGAGTGTTCGTGCATGATTTTCTGTTTGTAGATGATTGTGCACTCAATGCAGCCTCTGAAGCTGAGATGCAACAAAGTATGGATCAATTCTCTGCTGCCTGTGGTAATTTTGGTCTAATAATTAACACCAAAAAAGCACAGGTGCTCCATCAGCTACCACCACACCATCCATATGTGGAACCATCAGTTACAACAAATGGAGAAGTTCTGAATACTGTGGATAAGTTCACTTACCTTGGTAGTGTACTTTCCAGGGATGTACACATTGACAATGAGGTTGATGCATGCATTGCCAGAGCTAGCTCAGTGTTTGGGAGGCTCCAAAGAAGAGGTATTAGATTGACTACCAAACTCAAGGTCTACAGAGTCGTTGTGCTGACCTCATTGCTATATGCTTGTGAAACATGGACAGTCTACCAGTGCCATGCCAGGAAACTGAATCTCTTCCATTTGAACTGTCTTAGGAAGATTCTGAAGATCACCTGACATGATAAGGTACCAGACACTGAAGTCCTCGCTCGAGCTGAACTGCCAAGTATTCAAATTATGCTTCAGAGAGCACAACTCCTATGGGCTGGCCACGTTGTTCAGATGCAAAATGTATGCTTGCCAAGAAGACTATTTTATGGAGAACTTGCATGGGGCAGGCGATCACATAGTGGCCAGAAGAAACAATACAAGGACACTCTCAAGGTCTCTCTCAAGAACTCTGGATTTGACTGTGCAACATGGGAGACACTGGCACAGGACTGCTCAGTATGGCACGCCCACATAAGAAATGGTGCTGTGTTCTTTGAGCAAAGCAGAATTGAGATAGCACAAAGTAAATGCAGGATGCGCACATTTGGGATATTCACCCCAAATATTCACACAGATTATCTGTGCCCAACCTGTAGTAGAGCATTCTGAGCTCCTATTGGTCTGATCAGCCACAGTCAGACACACTGAAATTTCACTTTACAATGGTGATGTCATTTTGGTCCTCTTCAAAGACGAAGGACGATAACAACAACGACGGCCTGTGAGCACTGGATATTCCTGTAGTTATATAGATTTTTCTTTAATTCTTTAAGGAGTGTTGTGCAATTGAATCTATGAAAATTTTCTGTGTGCTTTTGGAGCTTAATCTCCAGATATTTTATGCATATTGTAGTTATTTGGTTTGAGATTTCCTTTTTAAATTGCTTTTTGTGTTTTGTTATTATTATAGATTTTATATTATTATTATATAATACCAATATAATATACATTATATTAGAGAAATTATTATTATATTATAGAAATACTATTGATATTTGAGGTGGTTTTTTTTTTTAATCTGCAACTTTGCTGAAGTGATTGTTTTAATTAATATCTACTGATTCTCTGGGGTTTTCCAAGTAAACTATCATATTATCAACACACAAGATTAGTTTTTATCTCTTTCTTACCTATCTTTATTCCTTTAATTCCTTTCTCTTATCTCATTGCTAATGCCATCATTTCCAGAACTATATCAAATAATAGTGGGGGAGAATGGGCATCTTACTTTATGACTGTATTTATTGGAAAATGTTCTAGTGTTTCCCCATTGCATCTGATGCTTGCTTTTGGTTTTAGATAGATGCTTTTTATGATATTAACACAGTTCCTCTCTTCCTTTGCTTTAGAGTTTTTAGCATAAAAATGTGTTGTACTTTGTCAAAGGGTTTGTCTGCACCACTGAGATGATCATGTGGTTCTGGATGTTTTGGTTTTTAATATGATTAATTATGTTAATTGCTTTCCTAATGCTGAACTATCCTTGCATCCCTGATATAAATTCTACTTGATTATAATGAGTTATTTCTTGGATAAATCGCTGTGATTTGTTTGATAGGATTTTTGTTTAGGATTCTTTTCATTTTTACTTTGTCCTCTGTTCTGATATGTATTTTTCCCTAAAATTTCTTGAAATGTGATATCCAGGCTTTTTTTTTTTAAAATGATTTCCAAGTAGCTCAAAGACTTTAACATTTTTGATGTTATCTAGAAATGTTGTTGTGATATGAAATACCTTAGATTTTCTTTCATCTTAAAAGATCTTCTGACTTTTAACACTTTTTTTTTTTTCTCATGGAGTAATCAACTTTTGCTTGGGCTATTCTAATTTTCAAGGAGTCTATTGGATAAGATTTTGTACTTTTGTGTTAAGCTGTTAATTCTCTTTCCATGTCTTTTCCCCAAAGCCCTTATTTTCCCCAATTCTTTTAGCTCCCTCATTTCACATATCTTTTGAAGCTTTTTTTCAACTCTTGCTTCATTTCTTCTAGGAATTTTAACTGACCTTGTGGCCAAACTGTGCTTTTCTTTGAGTTTTTGCCTTTAGTTTTTTCCCCTCTCAGTTATTTACTCTCTTCTGAGTTTGTGTCTTTAGAATCTTTGGAATCATGATAGCTCTCTATCTTTTTAATTTACTCATTCGTCTAGACTTACTCCCCAGATTGGGATTTTGTGTTAGTACTGCCCTTCTGGCAGTATTGTCATGACTTTAAAAGATTCTGGTCTGTCTTATTTGGGGTCCTGCCACTATGTTTTCTGAGTATTGATATTGAGTACTGATTAACTCGAGACAGGGAGCTCAGACTTTCCGTGGGACCTATGTAGTTAGAAAGGGCATGGTCTGATTGTTATCCTCTTGGGTTTTTCATACCCTGCTTTGTGTCTAGACAACACAGCTGCAGACTTAACCCTAAGTGACTATGGTAGGCAATAGTTCACCCCATACTTAGACTCTACAGGTTTAGAGGGACTACATGATGATCTAGCCAGTGTTTCTTTGTGGGCTGAATCCTTATTGCTTTATTTTTCATCTGGAAAACACAGATTGCTGGTGCAGCTCCAAGGCTGAGTCCATACTTTACGCTGGGCAATTCCAAGCTTCTCTGTATTCAGATGGTGTTGAGCCCATGATTATGATTTGTTCTGGGAGACCAAAGCTGCTGACCTAGCTTTGTTCTAGACCTGGTGTTGAGTCCTTGATCCACTGTGGGCTGCCTGACCGTGAAGCCTGTTTGGAACCCCAGGGATGGGTTTTTTGATCCTAGCCCCTTGTGGGGATCACACTGCTGGCTTGCGTCCTAGGGCTGGGTCTGTCACAGTTCCTCCCCTGGTCATTTACCTTTAGGTAAAATTTGTCATCTTTGGCTGCAAAGATGCATTACTGTGATTTCTCCTTAGATTTCCCAGTCACTGTAGTGATCAGTGTAATGGTCTGCTTAGACCTTTATTGGAGTTGTCAGAGGGAACTGGACTGGATTGCTTCTTCTAATTCTGCCATCTTAACTGCTCTACTCTGGGCATAATATTTTACAGATTACTTTACCTTTTGACCTGACCTTGCCTTCAATAGCCATCTCTCTTTGTTTGGAAAGTAAGTGAAAAGGCTGTTGACTAAAGTGCTTTTTGTATTCTTTTGATCTTTTTGTTGTAGCAAATTACATTTTAACTTCTGGATGAAACTTTTATAACTGGTATTGATGTCATTACTATACTCCATTTTGTATTTTAAAATTTCAATAGATTGTTCAAATAATTCAAGGTTAGATCTTAATTGTAGGTCATGTATTTTCCCATTACTACTTTTTTCTTGTGTATTAATAAATTCTGGTCTTAGCTCTGACAACTTGCTGTTCTGACCACACAGACAACTCATGAATAACTCCCACATCAACCATGCCTTTCCTATCTGTTAGTTTGTTTCTTACCACGTACAGTGCCCAGTAATTCTTTTTTGGACAAATGTGTTTGTGAGGTGGAGTTGTAGTACTTCTGTATAATCTATAAGTCTTTCACCTCTTATCATTTCTTTTCCCTAAATCATATTTTCCCATCTTTTCCTTTTCTTTACATTTTCATGGAAGTCACCATGCATGTATCAGAATTTATGCTGATTTGATAAAGGAATCTAAGTAAGTTCTTCCTAGAGCTTTTCTATTGCTTTGTCCTCAGCCACCAGTGTTGGTGTATAAGCTGCAATTATTTTCAAGGTACTCTTTTTGCAAATACTTAATATTAGTACTGCAATAAGTGATGACCAAATGTCTTATGAAGTAATATCTCTTGTATCTTTAGGGTGTATGATGAAATGCACTCTGCCAACTCCTTTCTTTGCCTGTTGAAAGAGGACCTGTGAATGATCAGCTACATCTTCCTCCTCTTCCTCCTCCTTCTTTTAAAAAGTATGATTCAGCTCCTCCAGCTATACCCATTCATTGATCAGTGGACAAGGCCCTCACACTATAACACCAACAGTCAGATCCAAGTTGGTCAGCAGATTATAAGCTGTGATTCTTAGCCTACTCTGTCTCTTTTTCTGTTACTTTGCCACCATCACTATAGGGACAATAGAACCATTGTCCCACTTATCTTGGGGAACTGCTCTATCACTTTTTAACCTCTTTCTCGTGGCCCATTCACCTCCCCTGTTTCATTATCCTTTATGCTCTCTGTCTCTCTCTCATCAGCTTCAGCACATTCTGTACTCTAGGATTCCTGACATTGTTCTTGCAGGGTTGTGCTGCACTTTTGGGGTAGCTAGGCAGCACAGTGGATAGACTGCTGGTCCTGGAGTCAGGAAGACTCCTCTTTCTGAGTTCAAATCCAGTCTCAAGCACTTACTAGCTTTGTGACTCTTGGCAAGTCCCTTAACCCTGTTGGCCCCAGTTTCCTCATTTGTAAAATGAGCTGGAGAAGACACTAGCAAACCACTCCAGTATCTTTGCCAAGAAAACCCCAAATGGGGTCACAAAGAGTTGGACGTGACTCAACACTAATTCATTCTCTTTTATCTGCCTTATTTCCATCTCTGGACAAGTCCTTTTAAAAATTTATACTGGTTGATGAGTTTCTGCATCTACATTGATCTTTCTAGACAACTTTCTTCCTCATTGGAAATAGTTATCTTTGCTCCTTCAGAATTTTATTCTTGAGAGTTTACTATTCTTGCAGGGTTGTCTTTCCTTATAGAACTTTTCCTTTGGAGCTGATCTCTTTTCTAGTTCCTAAAATATGGGGTGTATGTCATGACAGATTATACCAAGATTTCTTTTACTTCTCTATCACAGATTCTAAGAACCTCTCATTTCCATTTCAGTGACCAATTCTTTCTTTTTTGCACAAATCAAGTTCAGAATAACATTTCCCCTTGATGCTTCCTTCACCTTTTGAAAGTTGAAATGATCATTTAATAAGATAGAATATTAGCTCTAGAGGCGGATAGGTGGTAGAATGGGTAGAGTACTGGACTCCTGACTCAGAAAGATCTGAATTCAAGTTCTGCCTTCCATCAGGTAGTATCTCTTGGGCTGCTTACTCTGCTCAGGTTCTGGGGGATGTTTGGTTTTCTGCAGCATTATTTAGTGGCATAGTGGGGGAGGAGGGTGAAGCTAGGGGCATTGCTTCTTGAGGGTAATATCAGGTCTCCAATCCCCCAGGATTTAATCTCCCAGTTTCTCTATGCCTCTTATCCATTGATCTGGTTGGAGAACTGGATGACTTTCCCTAGCGCCGGTCTCTGTCTCCCAGAGTTTCTTAACCCAGGGTCAATGAACTTCTTTAATATCTTGATAACTGCATTACCACATAATTGATTTCCTCTGTAATCCTATGTATTTTATTTTACATATTTAAACATATTCTGAAAAGAGATCCATAGGCTTCATTAGTCTGCCAACACAATCACAAAATCACACATACACACACGCACACACACACAAGATTAAGAACTGCTCCAAGTCAGTAGCAGAGAGACTCACATAGTGATGGAATTCTGGCCAGAGTAGGGAATCTTAGTGGTGGACACAGTTGCCCTCTAGTGCAATTTAGTGGAACTGTCTTTCGCCTTCTCCACCTTCTCAACCAACAGGAGTAGCCACCCTTGCCTTCCCTCTTCCTAGGAGGACTTTATTTACTCCTTTTCATTTTCACTGAAAGTAAGAAAGAATGACAAGTGGAATTGCCCAGGCTTTGGCTTATGGCCTGCAGTTGCTATGCTCCTGCATTTGACAATTTCAGTGTTGTTTAGTAAGTCACCATTTTCATATTTATTAAGTGCTTAAGGAAGTGTTTCCCACTCAGAACGATGTGTTTCAGGAAGGAATTACTTGCAGTAAATGCTCTGTCAGGCTGGGTATTATCTTACTTCTGACATCTGCCCTTTTGGGTGCTAAGTTCAAGGCCTTTTCTTAGGCCTTGAGCTCTTCAATCTCTGTGAAACATCTGAGACTACTGACTCTTCCCTTCCTGAAACCCTCTCTTCCAAGAGAGAAGGGGTGGGCAGTGTGGAATTTTTCAAATTATGCCTATTTCTAATTCTGGGGAGCAGGGTCCTGAGAGGACCAAGAGGCCTGGAACTAGGACATGAGAACATTCATATAATTATTAGTGGAGTTGTTGGGAAATAAAACCATGAATATTCTTTGACCCACTATTGGGAAAATACCTCAAGCTGCTCGATGATGACTATAAGGGTCCTCCATATAACAAAGTATTCAAAGACACATTTTTTTTTATGGTAGCAAAAAAACTAAGCAAAGTTCATGCCCATCAATTGGGCAATGGTTGAACAAACTATGATATGTGCCCATAACAGATAATTATTTTGCTGTTCAGAAATAATGATTATAAAGAATTGGCTGAGAAGTTTTATATGAATTTATGCAGAGTTAGGTAAGTAGAATAAGGAGAACAACATACACAATGACCATAATAATGTAAAGGGAAACATTAAAATATATCAGAATTCCATGGGAGCTGAATAAGGCACATGCTATCAGACGTGAACAGTATAAGTTTGTTTGACTAAATTATTTTGCAAAACTTCTTTGTTACAATAGTGGATTCTCTGGAGGAATTGGGAAGGGACAGCATTATTTAAAAAGCATAAATGAAACAATACAAATGCCTGGAGTTATAGGGTTATTTGGTAGGCGTGACATCTTGTGCACTACCTGATCATAATGATCTGGTCTCTTCTACCTTAATGCTCCCCCTATCCTGCTCTACTTCCAGCATCTGCTATATTGCTAAGAGGAATATTTGAACCAGTGCTTTCTTAATAGCTGGTGATGACAGAGCCTTCCAGTTTGCTTTTGGGGAAAAAGGTGATAAGAACCATGGAAATGAAGGATTTTGGCAACCCTCGTGGGGAGGGGTATATGTATCAAAAAGGTGAAAATGTCTGAGAACCATGGAGCTGGAATCAAGCAGTTATGGACCCTTGCCTCCATCCCGAAGCTGTTAACTCTTGTTATGTAGCTTTCATTGGCCTCAATTGTAGGAGTTTCATGAATCTGACCTTGTTGTCTCAGGGATCATGCTTCTATAGTAACCTGCAGGTTCAATTTTTTTGTGGTTTGTTTTCTGTCTACTTTGCACACTCCCTCCCTTATCCTCACTGTTTTGTTTTTTCAATCTAACAAGCTAGTACACTCACTGGTGGCGACTGACCACTACCATTTACAATCACTACCATTATGCAACTGGCTATTGCCAAGTATCACGTTACCTTGAATTAGTGATTGTAATTGAAGCTTAGTGTAATTGCTTATATCCATATGGACTGCACATACAGATTTCTGATCATGTGGTCTATTCCACCACTGAAAAACATAGCCACCCTAAGTTGGAGCCCGTGGCAGGCATGAATTTATTTGCTTGAGACAAAATCAGCTTCTAACACGCAAAAGAAAAAAATAACAAGACTTTATTTTAGCTGTTGGCCATCTGAAGGGCATAAACATCTAGAGGGCAAATGTACACCAAAACCAAACTGAAGAAAATGTTCAGTTCTACACAGAAGATACCCTTTACTGCTATACTCCACACACAAGCTATATCTTTAACAGTCTGAATATCAGAATTCTCCTACCCTTGAACAAGGTGCAAGAGGCAAATCCCTTCATTAGAGTGCATTTGGTGTGTATGTGTGTATTATTGAAATTACTGTAATGCCATTCCAATACGGCATTCTTTCCATCTTTTACATCTAGAATCTTAAAAAGCTTTCTTTTTTCAAGTTAATTTTCTGTGAATTCCTGTTGGAATTCAGTACAGTCCTGGGCTGCTTTTCATACCATCTAGGAATGGAGGAAACCTTTTTCAATTTTGACAGAAGAGTTAGATCTCTTCCTGTCCATCCGTGTATTGAGGGCTTGGCCCATTTCTAACCTATGCCAGTTGGCAGTTGGGTAGTTTCCCCCTTTCTTATCCCTCAGAGTTTTATGTAAACACGGGATTCTTGAACCAATAGTGACCTAGATCATGCAGTGTAAGCTGGCAGAATGTTCAATATTACTCTCTGTGAAGATATTGAAGGGAAAAGGTGAGGGATATTCCCATGGTACACAAGTGTAACAGATCAGACACCCCGTACTTCACTTAGGTCTAATAACTGCACAGCACTGTGATTAGAACCACAAAAAACTTAGGACAGCTGTGTCTCTAGAATGTGCAGACATACTCTCAGACCATCCCTAGCTTTGAATAAACACAAAATGAAAACACAAAGTGGGGTTTCTTGAAACAGTCCAACCCCTTTATTCTTTGCTCCAGAAATCTTATCCTGTGTTCCAAAGTGAGGCTGAGGAGGAGTAAAGTTTTGCAAAAAGTGTGTGTATGTGAATAATTACTTCTTCAAAGAAGTCTTTTAGAACATGGAAATGAAGGGAGTTAAACGTTTCTCCTTATTTTTGTGGAGGACAGACTCCTAGGGCAGGACTAACACTGGCTGATAATTTCAGTGAATTTCCCTAAGTTCCAGGAAGGTAGAGTGGTTTTTTAGGTGCTCCCCTATTTGGCAAGACACTATCAAACGTGCGCATATCGCTCTTGACCACCCAAACTACCAGTCACTAGAAAGTCCCACGTTCCTCAACGGTCCCTGTTTGATCTGCTCGGCAGGATATAGTCTTGATATCACAGAGGGCAGTAATTACACTCCTCAATAACACCTTTCTTGATTGCCCCATCAGAACGCTGAGGTGGAAAGAACATATGTTTAACAAGGGTTTCAGGGTGCCTGTGGAATGGAGCTCACAGCATTTGAGGTTGGAATATGGGAATGCTGACCGGCTTTAGCATGTTTTAAGGATGTATTTAAGGATGGGTGGAAGACAAAAGAATAGAGGGCACTTATCACTGCCTTCCTCATTGTTTATCTAGCAGCCAACATCTAAAAGGCAGGAAGAGAAATAGTAAAGAGCAAGATGTGGATACTTGAAAATAATCTTAAAATATAATCTGATTGATCTCAGATAAGACAGCATTACTTGGCAGCAGGAATGTATTCTCTTGTGAAGGGCCATCTCTGGAACCCTGCTGGATTCTCTTGGGAGTATGCTTCAGACTAGCCTCCATAGGAAGGAATTAATTCAAACAGGAATGTCCACTGAGAGTAAAACTGTATGTGGCTCCTTCCACTTAGGATATCAAACCACTTTACAAATTATTACCCCTCACACCACTCTTGTGAGGTAGGTATCATTATCCCCATTTTACAGTCTGAGGGATTGAGGCATAGAGAGGCCATGACTTGCCTAACATCACAAGCTTAGGTTGGTGCAGAAGCAGGAACTGAAATCAGGAATGTTAATTTCTCCATGTCCTCAACCTAGTACTACTTCTTGTAGCTATTATACCTGTGGAGGCTTGTGATCCTCTCTCTCCCTCTCACACACTTTCATTTTTGGTAACATCATATGGAGAGCCACCCTCTACAAGGTGAGCATTATTTACAAAGGGAATACTGCCTGGGACCTGGGGCCAATATCTTAATTAATTTGGGAAAATCTAGTAGAAGTCTGGCAGACTTGTGTAGCAGCTACTAAAACTTGGTCATATGAGATTCAACTTTCCTAACATGGAGGACTAAGTGATTCTCTGTGGAAACTGCATGGAGCCAGGCAACCCGGCTAGGGCACGCTGAATTTTATTCTTGGATGTTGGGACGTTCTCTATAGTTGTCTACTGTGAAAGCCTAAATGGGGGAGGGTGTCTTGCTTACATCCTGAATCCTGTAAAATTGGAGAATGAAAGCTCCTAGGTGGAGAAAAGTCATGCCTGGACTGAAAGGGGTGAGGCCTGAAGAGTGAATAACATCTTATAAGAAGAGTCCTCTGCTCTGCTTATTGCAGCAAGTCTAAGGCAGCAGCTGCTGGCACATGTATCTCTTTGCTTGAAGCAGCAGCTGCTGTGGAGATTGGATGAAGAATTCAGCGTTCCCTTTAAAGTCTCAGCTGCAGGCTAACCTCATGCTGAGGGAGATGGGCTATCTTATCTAATGTGCAAAGAAAAGGCACCACCCCAGGGACAGAAGGAACCCCCCTGTAACAAAAAGTCTTGGGGCAATCTACTGGGGTTTCATGAAAACACACTAAGTGGAGATCATCAAGGCAGTTTGTTTAACTATCTGGTGCTACCAACAACAAAATGTGATCTCAAGTGCTCACTGCTGGTGCTTAAGAAGAGGATTAGTCTGAGGAGGAGACACTTTTCATTCTACCGCTTTGGCCTACTCCATCTGCCCATCCTCACTGGATAGCACTGAAGGGGTGCTACACTCATTGCTTTGGACAGCATTGACAGACGAGATGGAATGGGTCTGGAAAGCTTAAGAGGAATTGCCTTACTCCAAAGCAATGGCTGTTAAGGCTAGTAAAACACAACAAGGAAAACATAATTCTCTCTACTGTTCCTGCCCAGCTGCACTATTACTTCAGACTAGTGCATTTTAACTAGGTATGATGACCAGCAGAGCCTGGGAGTGTAGGAGGTTAGATCAAAAGTATGGCACTACTCCATGGTGGTTTTTCCTCTTCCTCAGCCCACGGATGACAAAGTCACTATTAGATGGTATTCACCCTGGGCTTTCCTTCTTCCCTGGTTACTGCAGTATCTCTACAGATTGCCTCGATTTCCTGTATGACAGCACTAGGTTTACTGACTCTCAGTCATAGCACTCAGATGCTACATATTTTAAGCACAGAGAAGATAGTTTCATTTTGGAAATAAAAAACTAAGCTGGGTAATAAAGTCCCACTGATGAGCAGTGGTGCTTGTCAGGACTGCTCTTTGCTTTCCTTTCTAAATAAGACTTTCACATTATCCTCATCCTGTGCCTCCCTTGCCATTTCTGGAACAGCTGGTAGATTTTCCTTCTCTTGAGGCAAAGACCTAGATAACCAGCTGCTCATTTCCAGAATGCATCCATGGTGATGACCTCTAACTCACCTTTTCTAGGCTTGCCTACATGACTACATCTTAATCTCCAACTGAAAAACAGGTTTTTGTGTGTAGTTTTGCTGGTGATCATGGAACCAACCAAACAAGGCGAATCTGGAGAGATCTTGATTTACCAGGAGAATGAGGAACAGAGTTGGCAGATGACAAAATCATATTTTATGCAAGGAGAATCACTGGAAAAAGGTGCAGAGAAGGCCTCGGGTGGAAAGGAATGAAGAAATCTTTGGAATTCCTTTCATTTCTGGGTCTCCTTTAGCAAGGTGTTGACCTGCTTTTCATACTTTACTTGCATCTCTCTCATTTCTCTTCCCAGTTTTTCCTCCACCTCTCTAACTTGATTTTCAAAATCCTTTTTGAGCTGTTCCATGGCCTGAGTCCATTGAGTTGGCTGGGATACAGAAGCCTTGACTTCTGTGTCTTTCCCTGATGGTAAGCATTGTTCTTCCTCATCAGAAAGGAAGGGAAGAAATACCTGTTCACCAAGAAAGTAACCTCCTATAGTCTTATTTTTTTTCCCTTTTCTGGGCATTTTCCCAGCCAGTGACTTGACTTCTGAATGTCCTCTTCACACCCACTTGGCCTCCAGATCCGCCCAGCCAGTGCTTGGGGTCTGAGATTCAAATGCTGCTTCCCAGCCTCAGAGCTTTGGGTGGGGCAGGGCTGCTATTCAGTGCGAGATTAAGTTCAGGTGCTCCGGTGGGGGTAGAGCCGCCACATGGGGCTCAGTTCCCTCAGGGGGTTTATGCAGAGACTTTCAACAATGGATCTGGGCTCCTGCTGGCTTTGGGAGGCCCTGTCCGTAGCCGCCCCGCTGCTGCCTCCTGAGGGGACCTGAGTTATGGAGACACCCCGCTCCCCTCCTGGCAAGCCAAAAAGACTCTCTTGTTCACCCCCGGCGCCCTTGGGTGGAGGGATCTGCGTGGCTGCTGGAGATTCTGTCCCTGAAGCCTGCTCGGATCTGCTCCTCTCGGTGCCGCGAGGCCAAGGCAGGGCTGGGCTGGGCTCTGGTCCAGGGCGCGACAGACCTTTCGTCGGTTTTTCAGGGCTCTCTGAAACAGAAATCTCTGCTCTGTTGTTCTGTGGCTTCTGCTGCTCCAGAATTTGTTGGGAGTTCTTTTTTACAGATATTTTATGGGCTGTGGGTTCGGAGCTAGTGTATGTGGATCTTTCTACTTCGCCATCTAGGCTCCTCCCCAATTCCTTTCATTTCTCTCTATTTGGACTGAGTTCCAACCAAGGAAGGTTGAACTTAGCCCATTCTTGGGACCTATCAGCTGAACGTGTTTTGGAACTATGGGACAGCAGCTCATTTGTGCTATAAAGATGGTGAACCAATGTCTGGAGCTTGGGTCATTTCCCCTGAAGATAATTATCTTGGACTGGGATCTAGCTGGGGGATCTAAGACAAAATGAATCATTTAACTTGATAGAGAATCTCTGTTTATGTTATATGGTCCCACTCACTAGAGGGCTATTCATTTTGGGCCAGGATGAACTCGATCAGATTTTGCCTTGTGTGGGATTTCAAGAGATGAGAAAGGAGTTTTACAGATAGACTGAAGGAACAAATGCCAATAAAAGTTATGCTCTTTACAAAACATGTATTTTTCCAACGTATGCATATACATACATGAATATATGTATATATATGTAAAATGTGTGAACATGGGCTTTTCTCAGACAGTTGTGTCTGCTTGCTTGAATGAGGTACTACAGTGAAGGAAATGCAGAGTGGTTAACTACAGTCACTAAAACACCTAAAAAATACACCATGTATTTTTTTTCTAAAAATTTTATTGTGCATAAAATGGACCATTTTTCTTGATCAGGCAGGTCCAATGTCTTCCCTCTTGTACTCTCCTCCCTCCTCACCCTACTGCAAAAATACTTCTTCTGCTTGATGGGAGAAGATGATTGTTCCACTGGTGCTGGTTATAATCAGTCAGGGAGCAAGGTACCAATGCTAGATTCCCAACTCATGGCACTATCACAGAGTGATGGCACCACTTTGAGCATGGGCAGGATCACAAACCAAGAGAGGTACCTGGTCATATTGCTAAGTGATCTGTGAGACTCAGAAGCCAAGAGCTTTCCCTTCCAACAATGGGGATCCTGTTACCCCCAAGCTGTTAGAAAGTTGGTTATGTCTTTTTGTGCTTGTGTTCACTAAAAGCAATTCTGGAATTTCTGCTAGACCAGGGATCCTATTTTTTCCAGGAACTAAGATCTCAGAAAGAAAGCCTAGCAGAAAGATAAGACATATTTCCAGAGCTGGGAAACTTTTCATACTACTCATGTTGCCAGTGTACTAAGAAAATTTGCAAAATAGTGGTTAACAAAAATGGGAGTTTAAAAAACTTCTATAGCCTGAAAAATGTCAGGCTGGACTCAAAGGAGCTCAGGCCCCTTTGGAAGGAGTAACTAAGACTCTGAATAAAGGTAGGAAATATAAAACAGAATTTTGGCAGGTAACTGATACATTTCCTGCTACTGACCACAATGAAGCCATAATACTGTTAACTGGAAGAACTACGGAACATTTTGCAGGCTTATAGTTTTGTTTTTTTTTTAATAGATACTGCAAATTCAATTCAATAAACATTTATTAAGCCCCTACTATATGCATAGTATGTTTAGCACACCACTTTCCCCTGGCTGAGACTGCAGCAAATTGTGATTTAATAGGATGCAGTAGTGTGAATATTCACATTCTAAAAGTAACATCTGCGTTAGGCCACTTGAAGCATATCACCACCACCACTGTGACATCCTTTTAAGTAATTTAGAATTTAATCCTGAACTGATGCTTAACTCTTGACCAATGGGGTAGTGATGGTGAGATTAGTGAGAAGGCCACATAGTCAGTCATAGAATAGTGGTGAATACACTATGGGGGGATGAGGTGGGGTTGGTGGGTTTCCTTTTCATGGAAAGCTGGGGGACTCAAAGGCAGAGTACTGAAAATCTTTCTTCTTGAGGAAAGGAAGCAAAAATGGAGACTTCTCTACTAGAAATATGGGAGATAAAGATAAAAGTCAGAACTTGTGGTAATATCTAGCAGCTTGTCAATGGGGGATTTCCATAGGAAAAGATGGCAGTTTGTAGACAGAAAGAATTAAGGGACAAAATCTTTGCTCCTTTATTGTTAAAAGGCTCATAGTTTTGGAGCTGGAAGGGACCTGAGAGGCCAATCACCCTCATTTTATAGATGAGGAAACTGAGGTCCAAAGAGAATGTTATGGTTGAGGCACAAAATGATTCCCCACAGAAATTTCAAGGTCAGACCTGACTCTTGCCTTATCCATAGGTTGCTTCTGAGATGTGCCAAGGCTTTACTTCTCTATGGACAATGTTCAGCCTAATCAAGAGTTGGAGCACACCTGGTCTGGCAAAGATGACATCTTCCTTGAGTTCATCATACTCCCAGTGGCAGCAATCAGGCTCGTAGGTTGGTCTAAGACAGTGGAACTGGGAACTTTGAGAAGCTAGCTTTGAGGTGAACTCCAGTAAACTGTGGTGAGCTTGCTTGCATGCTGCTAATCAACTCTAGATGCTCAGGCTTGTTTCCTCTCTATCATTCTGGAGAAGAGGGGAGCAAATACAGTTTATCTGTTTGCTTAGAAAGTCTGCCCAAACCTACCAATAAAGTCTTGCTATACCCAGTGCATTTCTTTATGATGGGCTTGGTATGAGGAACTTTCCTTAGTGAGGCTCCTGCCCACTGGATTAAGATGAATCAATGTCAATTGGCCTAGTCAATAAAGAAGGTTAACTCCACTACTTCCTTTTAAAAGTGTATTTTTGGTAGGAGAAACCCTTGGTGTCAGATACGAGAAGAGCAGCCTTTTCAGAGGCAGCATCTCACAACAGGAGAGAAACCAAGAGTAGGGTGGGGGGGTAGGGGACAGAAGATTGGTATCGTATTCTTGGCTTTGTCTTGAATATTAATGGAAATATATTCTCTGTCACATGACTATTACTCATTTGCAATCTGGAGCATAGAGGGAAATGGAAAGTTGGGTCCTGGAGACATGCCATTCTCCAAGTCTGAGGAGGCATGGCGCCAAGATTGGGTCTCAGTCAGGACAGGACACACAAGAGGGCACAGAACAAGCCATCAGATAAAACAAGAAAAAAACTAGGTTACAACAGGGTCGGGTTCTATTCCCTGAAGCCAACCAGAATAACAGGATAGAAATATCATGAAAGACACGAATAAATAGACGCATGTAACCAAGACTTCAGTCAGTTGCCGACTGGATGACAAATGATGTAAGACATATGTCTGGCACTCCCTCATTCGAGCACTGGATGATTTGTGTTTCTTGTAAAGATATAAAAAGCGAACTTGCTTCTTTTCAAGTATTAAAAAAAATAAGTTAATTGAAAAAAAAAAGGGTTCAAAGTGACTGAGGGTCCTGTCAGGTCTTTGCTTCATTTTCATTGTGCAAACACAGGAAAAAATTAAGGAGAACATATTCTCCTTTCCCAACTTAAAGTACTGAACAGTGTCAATAACTTTCTGTCCTGAGGCAGCCCTCAAATGGGGTCTGAAACCTGGGACCTTGATCCCGCCGTCCCTCAAAGTCAGTATTTTCCAGTGTCAAAATAGTTGCAATTCAAAACAAAGGTAAAAGGTAGCACTCCCCAGGCCTGGAGTCCTTGCCTCAGGGAAGTGTCTGGGCCATGGGATTCTTGGGCCAAACACTCTATATGAACATTCTCTAAATCATGTAGTGTAGGGTTGTTCTCTTATGTACCCTCTTCATTTGTAGAGATAACTCTGGAGACCTCCCTAGAGAGAGGTCTTAGTCACCATCCCTGACCTCCAAGAGGGACGGCTACACCCCAGCCTGACAATGGCCTTTTTGTTCTCTTGGGTATTCTCAGGGTGGGGGGTACTTTTTAGGTTTCTTTCATGGGGTTATAGGAAGAACAGATAAAACTGCAGCTCCCTTTGGCTGTTTAGATCCCTCTGAAATAGGAAGTTAACTCCACAGTAGCAATGATGTCAACAAAGAGGGAGTCTCTTCACTTCCTTCTCTAATTGAACAGGTTAGTAGAAGAAATGGGAAAAGGATCAACTGGAGTCCATTGGGAGGATAAAGGGTTTTCCATAATAAGTGTCAATCACTCTGTGCTCTTCCTTCTCCCAGTGCATATATCTCAGATGGGCCCCTTGAGCCAGGCTCTCCAGGGTGGCCGGACTCACTCAGCTAATCAACTTCACTCAGGGTTTTCCCCAAAACACATGAGGCTCAATTCTGCTGTTGAAGAGGCACATAGATACTTGAAAGTATGCTCTCAGAAAATGCCAGACCTTCTCAGATCTCTCAAGCTAGGGGTTTCTGGAGAGCCCAGTCTTGGCCGAATGGCTACGAAAGGTCAACCAGTGAGCGTGAGCAGATCCTCAGGACCAGTTCATGTTGAAGCCTTTGGAGAGCATGACAGCCTCCAAATCCTTGTCTTCTTCTTTTTCCCGAAGCCTCTGTTCTTCGAGCAAGGCCACCAGAGAGTCCCTCTGCTCCACTACCTCTAACATCTCATTCAGAATCCTCTTCTCTTCCAACAATTCCTCATCTGTCTTTAAGTGATCTGCAGAGGAAGCCAAAGGTTTTATATAAATATAGGACATTGACAAGAATGAACCAACCTGCCAACAATCAAGTTGTTTTTTTTTTTTTTTTACCTTCTATAGCCATCCGTTCCCGGAGCTCTTGTTGTAATCGACTTTGTCGATCTTCTAGCTCTAGTTCACGGGCACTGAAAAGTGGATCAGGAGGAATAAAGACAAAAGAGTGATGTCCACAGTTAAACATACACCCCTACCATCCCCCAACAATGTGCACAGACTTTGGTCACTCACAATATCATAAGCTCTGACTCATAGCGCACCAAAGCATTCTTCTCTTGTACCAGCTTGAACCACTCTTGCATCAGCTTTGGATCATCTTTCTTCCCCATGCCTGTCGAAAGACACAAAGAATCAGCTGCCATCTCCCAGCTTGTCAGAATTACAACACAGGGGCCAATGTGCAAAGAGAGCCAAGCAAGAGCTGCTGGAACACTTCCAAGCCAGATCTGTTAAGTTTACCTACAACACACAGGATGAGAAGACAACTACAGAAACACTCGGAGCCCACCACTCACCCCTTCAACCACTCTCCGACTGGCTTCTGACATTCATTTTTTCCCTACTCTTTTCATTTTCACTTGATAGACCATGTGACCACCAACTTATCCTTGACTCTGACTTATTTGTGCCTCTCTCTCTTTTGGCTCAAGGATTTTCTCTTTGGTCGCCTTAAAACAAAACAAAAACCAACCCCAAATCTTGCCTGTCCTGCATGTCTTTTCAAGTCACATACACTGATAGTCTAATATAGTAAGATGCCTTTTCTTGCACAGGATTATTTTTAACCTGTTTGCTGCTGACTGTTTGAATAACTTTTCCCTCCCACGGGGTACTTTGCCTGTCTTGGTTAGACTAATGCATTATCACAAAGAGTGTGGAAACTTTGGCAGACACTAGAGACGGGAGACACTAGAGATGATCCAATTCCAGTTCAGTTTTCAGACTTTCTATTTGAGAATGAGATTAGTCTGTCTTTAATACCCAACAGCCAAATATATCTTATTCAATTCAACCTCTGATTTTACTGGGTTTAAATTGTAGTTGATGAGTTCTAAAGAAGAACTTTGTGACAGGGAAGCAATTCAGATCACAGATGTACATAAAGTGTGGGAAAGGGTATGCTAACCCACCAGGCTTTTTAAACATTGGAACTGGGTTCACCTAAAACTTACATAATTATTTACTTTGAAGCACTTAAAAAGCAACATGGATTCTTATGTTTGGGTGTTCGTTAAGTACAGTCTTACCTGATACCTCCCAAGGTATCTTCCATTCTATGATTCACTAGGTATTGTGATATAGTGATCAGAGCTGGTCTGAAACCAGGAAGACCTGGGTTCAGGTTCTTCCTTTGACCCCCTATTGATTATGTGACTCTGGGTGAATCACTTAATTTCTCAGTGCTAGGCAACTCTTTTACATCTTAGAGGAGATTCTAATATGCACTGGTAAAGGAAATTTCCTCACCTGGGAATTCCTTATACCAATAAAATCAGGTCCAGTCCCTGTCCCTATCCTATGACTCAACTGGTTAGCTATTTCACTCTATAGAAAAATTATACTGTCATCCTAGCAATAGCCAAACCCTCAAATACACATTTTAACCTATTATGCATTGTTCGCTTAGAAATCTCCTTCTTCCTTGGGCAAACACAAATTCTTTCCAGGTGCATGATGCATTTGAACCTTATAGTCTTCTCCATTTCCCACTTTCCTATACTCCCAATGCTTAACATTCTAGGCACACCATTCAAAAACAAATTTGGTTTTGGTAATATAGCTTTTTCAATGCAAAAGATGTTATAGCTAAGTCTTTATTTGGTGGCTAAAGTCTGGAAAGGCAGAAATCTACTATTGCATTCCCACAAGTAGTCTGAGTTAGTGTCCATGCTCTGCTCCATTGTACATGCAACTTTGCTCCCAAGGTTAAGTCCCATCATGGATTCCCAGTCTATAAGACTAAAGCTACCACCATGTTTACAGATCCACACTTCCTGGTATAGCATATGAGTGAGTCCTGGGGGGAATAATGCCCTCCTCACCCAACCCAATAGACTTGGTTATTGGCTTTTAATCTAGCCATCTGCTCAGTTCCAAGCATTCCTTTCTGGGCATCTCTGCACAATATGCCCATATAGCCATGGGGATATGGGACCTTTAGGCATGCAAACTATATAGTGTGGCAGAGTCATGAGAGAGTACTGGAGAAGTCTCCTTTCCCATCTCCCAAATAGAAAGAAATAACTGAGTGAAAACTGGACACTCCTCATGAACTACAGTAGAGATTGTTCACAGCCAATGACAGAAGATACAGTGGATGAAAGTCAATGTGAGAGCCATGGAAAGCAGAGTAAGAGGTTAGCAAGGTTAGTCACGATCACATTCTCCCTTTCCCCTTCCCTCATGCCTTTGCAATGACAATTATCACAACAGACTCCAAATTAGACAAATTCAAAAATACACTCAGCAAGACATGGGATACAAAGTTTTTTTTTGTTTTAAAGACCTCAAGGATGTTTATGCAAACCAGTCTTTGTAAGGGCACAGTATACCTTTACTTCAGCAATGCAAATCAGTCATACAGGTGGGAAGCTCTCTCACCTGTATCCCTGGTTCCTCTGAAAGATCAGAGAAATCATGCCCCAGCAAACAATAGAAGTGTCAAGTTTTTAGGGAAGCCACTGTAGTTCTACCAAACCAAAGACTTGGCCTCCACTCCCATATTCTAGTCCTCCCCCCAAAATTGTCAAAGGGATACTGTACCTTGTAAGAAACTGCCACAGTAATAAAAAGTTGCAACAGAGGGTAATTATTGGGATTTAAGGGAAAGGGAATGAAAGAGAAACATCTGGGAATTGGGTCACTGGTTGACTAATGGTGCTATGACCCCCTCCGTGGCAGTGGTAATGGGGTTGTATCATGTTACATTACCTTCATGGACACAGCAAGGGCAGAAGGAGGGAGGTCTACGACGTGGTGTCCCGCCACTGGGCTCAACTTCAAAGGACCAAACAGGGAAGAGAAGGAAAAGGAGAAAGACAAGGTGCAGGAAAAGTAGAAAAAAAGAGGAATTTGGAAGTGGAGAGGAATAGGGAAAAGGTAAAATAAAATACAAGCAGAGGACAAAAAGCATACAAGTGAGAAAGAAAGGAACAGTAAGAAAAGAAAAAAATACGAAAAATGGAGAAGCAGAAACAAGGGAAACAAGTCTACAAATGAATTAAGTCCTTTATTTTTTTTTTCCTTTTCTTTTTTTTCTTTCTTTTTTTAAAGCAGCAAAGAAACCAGACAAGAGTAGACCAGGGGATCAGGCAGAACACTCTCTGATGTACAACTTAGGAAATAGAATGCAAAATTTGTCCCCCAAAAATACATACACATTCCTTCCACTGTGACAGAGGAATGAGAAAATTGGGTTGCTTCTAATTCTTCTATAGTAATCTTGAGAATTCTGGATATTATAGAACTGGGGTCTCTTAGGCCTTGATTGTTGGACTTTTACTTCTCAAGTACCCACATATCTTGGGTAGCATTGTGCACTTTTGAGTCTATCTGGGTCTGGGACAGATCAAATTGGTATGTAGGAAGGTTCTCTGATTTTGCAGGTGAAATAACAGCCAAACCCAAGCAAACTCTATCTATCTGGATCCAAAGATCTCAGTGTAATGAGTGCCAGAGGTAAAACTTTAATTTAGTTTAGGGTAGGTGAGAAGCATAATATCATCCAGTCTGCCATGTCGACTGAAAGGAACTCAGCAGAGGTAGCACTCAAACATTTTTGATGGCACCAATGGATCTGATGGTAGTCTACTTTGAGCTGGGCCAAATGGGGAAATCTTCATCAGCAAATTGTGGTGCTCTCGGAGAGCAGAGAACAGAAGTCCCTCCTTCTCCCCTCTTGACTCTTTTAAAAAAAGCTGCTTTCCATTATGGTAAGGGGGCTTCATTTCCAAAGCTAAGGAAAGGCTGTTAGAATTTGGATTATAGGACTGAAACAAGGATGTAAGCTGACAGAACACAACAGAAACTAACAGGCCAAGGAGAGGCACAGGGCAGTTGAGAGGGGATGGTATGGAGGGAGACAACTTTGAGGGTAGAGACCTGGATGGTTACTGAAAAGGGAGGGGAATTAGCAAGGGACCATCACAGAACTAAAGGAGACAACATATAGCTCAGGATATGATACTCGCTTCTAAGATGGTGTCATGGTCTTAACAGGCAAAGAACAACACAGTTCTGAGGGAACAATCAGGGCTGAGTTCTTCTCAGCAGAAGATTCAAGAGTTAATCTCATTTTAAATTAACACAAAGGAATGAACAGTCAAGTTACTGTCTGGGATGGGCCTACCTTATCTAATATCAACTGCACAAATCTCAGCCTGAAAATTTAAATCTGAATGTTTCTCACTAAGTTGACAGGAAAATGTAGTGATGTTTAACACTCTGAAAGGCTTCAAGCAGAAAACGCAGGTCCGACTTAGAGAGGAAGGAATTCCAACCTTCCAATTTGATGGCTGTGCAGAGTTCAAATTAGATTACAAGATCCCTTAGGGTAGGGACCATACTCCTTTTCCTTCTGACACTCAAGAGTACTGCGATCATAGCACAACTTCTTTTGATTTTTTTTGGTTAAAATCTACATATCAAATATAAGTGATGATGAAGGTTATACTATATATACACCAGGTGTAATTAGCTCATTTCAAAAGCTAATAGTCACTTTGAGGTACTTCCATAAAGTTTCCCTGTCTTCTGGCTGAGATTGCTTTCAGCCTTGCTCTTTTAGGAGTATACTATATGTACTAATGGTTAAAAAAATGGTGGCATTCCTATTCAAAATAGCTTACTGTGTCTTTTTAAGGAAGGGAAGAAGAGGTCTTAATGAGAATTAGAATAGGTTCCAAATTCATTGGCAAGGGCCAGAGGAAATCAACATACAAGCAACATGAAGACACTATCCTAACTGCACAAGTACAGGAAGAATGCTCCTATTCTTAGGCACACAAAAGGCAGTTTTTAGTCTCCCCCCTCCTTTTAGGAAAAATATACTCTAAAAAATATTGCATTATTAAGCAGATGCTATACAATTTTTTAAATGATAAAAGCATACATGGAATAAACAGAAAGTTGAGAGATGAAATTAGGAAAACAAAAAATTCAGGTAGAGGGGATAGCAATAAGTGACTATAAATGGTGGATGCTACAGAGAAAGCTCTTGTGTCTATGGCTGCTATTTGGTGTGAGATAACAAGAAAACAAAAGGGATAGGCAAGGAGAGCATTTCTATGGCATTAGAGATAGAAGAAAAATGAAATAATGTATCCTTGAAAAACTATAATACGTGATAGGGTATTATCATATACAAATAACTGTATCATACAAATAACTATGATGCAGGTTAGAATGTGATTGGCATTGGAAAGGTCAAAGAGAATAGTCAAAGGAATCAGGGCAGGGGGGCGGGGAGAGGAGGGAGAATCAGGACAGTTTAATGGAGGTGTACCTGTGAAGGACGAAGATTTTAACAGGTGGAGATTTGCTAAAGGTTTGTTTTGTGACTGACGGATGGCCTGGGAAAAGATAGGGAGGCAGGTGACCGATGACAAGTCTGTGCAGTACAGTTTGGTTAGAGGGTAGTGTGTGAAGCAGACAAGGATGGAATAAGGATGGAAAGGTGGGTTGGTGCTAGATGTGGGGAGACAAGAATTCCAGGCTAAGGGACAGAGCACTTAGCTCTGAAAGGACATTCAGAAATCATCCCATTCGACCTATTAATTCTGCAGATGAAGAATTTTGGGTTTGCATTTCATTTGGGAGGCAACGGAAGAAAACCTAAAACAACTGGAGGTGGGAAGCTAAAATATTAGTCCAGATCAGAGCTAAAGAACATCTTGGGTGAGGGTAATGAGAATAGAAAGGAAGGAAGGAGAGATGAGGGAGAGTATAGATCCTTTGGTATTAGATTTGATTCTAAAAAGTGAGGATGATAGAGGTAGGGTGGATAGTGGTATTTTATAGTCATAAGAAAGGGATTAGACTGGTGCTAGAGTGATGAGGAGTGGGGAGTACGAACGCTGTCAAAAGCAATCAGAGGTAGGTCAAACGTTGAGATAGGAGTGGGGAGAGATGAGGTTTACAGGGGATATAGGAAAGGGAATAAGAGAACAGTGGGGTAACAGCTAACACATATTCAAAGCCTGGATGGCGTAACGACTATTTTTTGGAGAAATGAGATATATGGGTTTTCACTACATGTGGGAAACAGAACTCTCTTCTCACAGAATCAAGTTTCTGTGCCTTTCTAGTACACATCTAGTATTACATCTGAATGTTTGCAAATATTTATCAAGTACTATCTGTGCCATGGTAGGCAGAGGCATAAGGCCTTTCCTGGTCTCTCCAGATGCTAGTACTTTGTCCCTATTTTAAGATTACCTGTTGTGTTTTGTACACACTGATATATGTGCAAATCATGAGTGTCTAGCACAGTGCCTGTACGTAGTAAGAAATTAGTGTTTGCTGAAGTAGTTTTCTACATTCACGTTTTACTTCCACAATCCTTGCCACTGTTATTCAGTAATATCAGAAGCCTAGCCTGAATCTCTGCCTTATAATTGTGTATTGGTCAACTAGACTCCTTCAATCTCATTCTTCTTAGAGGTTTGAGTTAAATTATCCTTGAATCCTTCAGTATTTTTGAGGTTTGTATGGTTTTTTCTTTCCTTTAAAAGAAAAACACCCAAACCTCTTCCTCGTGCTATATTTTCTGTAGTAACTTTTGTCATTGAAGTTTCATTTCCCTGTCACCTCTGGAGGCTTAGGAGATAAGAGATTATGAACTATAAACAGATACAGGTTATTGACTACCCAGTATCTTGAAGCATTTTTTCAGCAGAATGCACTTTAGTTCATAGTTTCATATCACATCTCATTCATATCCCATAGTTTCATCCCATCATATCCCATCCCATCCCATCCCATCCCATATCCGGATCCTTCTTTATCTGTCTCAGTTTGAATCTAAAGCAGGTTGTTGGAATGGCAGAATGTAATAGTAGCAGCATAGTGAACAGGAAAGGAAAAGTGCCTTTTTGTGTACCAGGTTTTTTCCCCTATGGCAAGCCTGCATATCATTTGGCCCATGGGCTTCAAGTAGCCTGCAAAAAAAGTAGAGGATATAAAACAGGACTCTACAAACTACTGCCCACAGGCTGCTTTGGTGGGCTGCAAGTGGCTCTTGTGCAAGCCTAGCCTACGGGGTTAGGAATGGCATGATAGGAGCACTATCTCTTAGAGTCCCTGCCATATTGGATAGGTTAGTTTTTCTCTAAATAGACCCTGAGACTTGATTGGTTCAGGGTGTATGGTTTCCCTGACACCTATGGTATAAAAGCCAGAAATAATGAGCTCTGCCCCTTTGACTTGATGGATGTCCCATCGCCATGCACGTCAACACAGCCTTTGATCAGATGTATTTCTATATGGTGATAAAGCAATCTAACTGAAACAGAGCTTCAACTTTCCTAAGGGTAAGAAGTAAATTTCTTATTGTTACATGTTTGGTTATCTACCAGTTTTTCACTTTAGTTTAATCCTAGACCCATAAAACTGCTCTCTCCAAAGTGCTGATAATCTCTTCATTGCCAGATCTAATGGCCTTTTCTCAATCCTTATTTTTTTCTTGACCTTTCTGTAGTATTGGATACTATTATTCCTCTCTTCCTTAATACTTTCTTCTCTCTAGGTTTTCATGACATACACTCTCTCTTTTCATGACACTGAAAGAAAGATATTCTTTCTCTATAGGACCACTTCTCTTCAGTTTCTTTTGCTGGGTCTTTATCCAGGCCATGCCTGATAAACACTGATGTCCCACATGGTTCTCTTATGGGCCCTCCTCTTCTCCCTCCATACTTCACTTGGTGATATCATCTCCTGTGGATTTAATTACCCCTATGCCAAGGATTCTCAGATCTACTTAGCCAATTCTAATCTCTCTGCTGACCTCTAAGCTCACATCTCCAACAGCTGTTAGCTATCTTTAGTTGGATGCCCTGTGGACATCTTATACTCAATATGTCCAAAGTTGAATTTATGAACTTTCCCCCCAAAATCTTCCCCATGCCCTAACTTCCCTATTTCTGTTGGAGGCACTACCATCTTCTTAGTCCCTCAGGCTCACAATCACAGACTCCTCACTCTCAAACCCTCTCCCCATATCCAACGTTTTGCTGTCCTGTTCGTCCTACCTTTCCAATATCTCTCTAATACATCTTCTTCTTTCCTCTGATACAGCTGTCAACATCCTTATTGTCTAATTCTTGGACTACTGAAATGGTCTATTGGTTGGTCTCCCCATCTAAGTTATCCCCTCCCTCTAATCCATCCAGTTGTCAAAATGATCTTAAAGCACAGGTCTGACCTTTCTTCCAGCCCCCACTCAATAAATGCCAGTGGTTCCCTATCACCACCAGGATCAAATATAAGTTTGAATTTTCTTATACTTTATACTCTGCTACATATTCTATCATCCAATGACAATAGCTCCCGTCTTGAACAAGACACTCCATCTTCTGACTCTGGGCATTTTCAATGGCTGACCCTCATGTACAGCTTTCTATAGGAAACCTTTCCCCAATTCTTCTTCATTCCAGTTCCCTTCCCTATGTTTTGTATATAGCTTGTTTGTACATAGTTGTTTGCAAAGTCTCCTCTATTAGACTGTGAGATACTTGAGGGCATGGACTGTCTTAACTTCTTTTTGTATGTCCATCACTTCACACCAAGTAAATGTCTAATAAATGTTGATTGACTGAAATACTGGACTGGACTGAGTTAGCTGTGGCTCAGAAGAGAGTGTAAATGAAAACAAAATCCATGCCCCCCTCATATTTTTGCGATGGTGGATGGTGGTAGTGAGCAAGAAAGGAGTCCCAACTAATGAGATTAAAAAGGAGTAGAAAGATTGGGTGGCATTCAAAAGACAAAGATTTGGCTCTGGACCAGGGCTTGGCAAACTACAGCTGCTCAGTTCTTTGGTTAAGTATGTTTTTCTTTTCTTTTTTTTGTATTTTTAGATCTAAAAAAACTTTATTTAAAAATGTAAACACTATCATTAGTTTATTGGCCTTACAAAAACTGGAAATATGTAGGCCATTCTTTCCTGACCCCTGTTCTACAAAGGAGCCTAACTAGGGACAACTCTAAACTTTTAAAAAGCCTCTTGAAATGGTTATTTTTTCATACTTGTCATTTTCATCCCCTCAATTTCCCCATTGTTGCTAGTGAAAAAATTCCTTGGAGATTTCAAAAGGAAGATCATACTTCAGGGACTGAAGGGTAGGAGAGAAGCTACTCAGAAAAACCTGTTTTATACAATAGCCTATGTTAGAAGTGTTGGAACAAAGGAAAACAGTCAAGATAGTTTCTAGTCTAATAACTAAAACGTGGAGATTAAAGAGCTGGTCCTGAAATGAGATGTGACATTGTAGGGGAAGGGAAAGTTCACACCAGCATAAACTTTCTAACTCAACTCATATACTTTTCTTCCTCCCAAATTCCCCATCCCCAGGGCTGGTCAAAGGGTGATGGTGGCAGGGACTGGCGAACAGAAAGTGGACGAGGGTGAAAAGGAATGGGCAGCTTCTTCCTATCCTAAGGTGTAAACTAAACATTTTTCCATATAGAAGCATGGTGATACATAGATAAGGATCCACAATACTGAGTACTGATGGCGATATCCAGGACAATACAAGTTAAATAGATTTTTATCTGGGTTGGCTGAGAACCAAATAAAACAACATATTTTCGGAAAACATTTTTTTTTAAAGTTGGAGACTGTTTATATACCCTTTCTTCTAATGGAGAACAGCTCATTTTATGAATATGCCCTTCAAGGTATGGAGTGTGCTATCACTTCGTCCTCTATATCTTTAGAAAGATGTTGAGTTTAAAGGGGTCATTTCTTCTGGCTTCTGCTTCTCTTTACTTAGCTGGTTAAGTCAAAGTACTAAAGCATGCTCTAGAGAAGGGCACACTTCCTTCCTTATCTACAGTTTAAGGTTCTCCCTCACTAACAGGGCTTAGTGCACTGCCTGGTTCATATTAGGCACTTAATAAATGCATGTTGTTCTTCAAGGAAAGCCCCTACAAGGAGCCAAGCACTTAGACACATGAACTGTTTTGTTTTGTTTTGTTTTTTTCCTGGTGGGATGAGGGCAGGTCCTTCATCCTGAGAGTAAGGCTCTAACTTCTTGTCTTGGTTTTTGATAGTAACAACACCATATTTTTTCTTTTGTAACAGGTTGAGTCTAGGATTAGTGCTACACCAGTGTTGGCAGATCATCCTTCCTTTAATGACAACGGACATATGACTGCACAAGTCACATAACCCTTTGTTGTCCCAAGACTCATTTAGAATAGCTAAAGATTTACATTAGGAGAAGCTTTCTTGCTGAAATTTCTGTGCACTCTTGAAATTATGGTTTTTAGTTTAAAAAAAAAAATACCAAACAAAGCTATTTTACATTCGGGGAGGGAAAGATTCAGAGAAATTTACATTATAAGTCACTGGAAATCAGGTCCCATTACAATCAACTACAAACCTGTAGGTAGCAGCATGACCAGAGCTGGGAAAAATCTCTGGTGGTATAATATTAAAGAATGTAGTTTTCATTTATTTTCTTTGTACTGTGCAGGTTAAATGGGATAAAAAGAGACTGGACTGAGAATTGTTTTCGTTTGGTTGGGTTGGTACCTTTTTAGCACTTAACTGTAAAGTCAAAGTAGAAATGTGCCCCTACTTCTAGTAGTATCTACTTTCACATGTACTTGACCATAAATAAGACTCTTTCAGGGTATGGCTGAGAAAATTATACTACCACCTGGAAGAAAGCACAGAAAAACCCCAATGCTATCCTACCAGGGGGTGAAATAATCAGTTTGCATGGAAAGAGAAAGTTCCCGTGACATAAGATATGGGAGTCTAGGGGAAGGCATCTGGTAGGGCTTGCTCAATCAAATCAATAAGGCACCTTAGAGAAAAGATGCCTTAGTCATGACTGCAATGCAGAATCCATTTCCAGATTCGAGCAAGAAATGGAAAGGGGATAAAATGAGTACAAAATTTGAGATTGTGATTGTGATTGTGTGTGTGTGTGTGTGTGTGTGTGTGTGTGTGTGTGTGTGTGTGTGTAAGAAAGAGAGAGAGAGAGAGAGAGAGAGAGAGCTTCTAGGATTTCCAGTTTTCTAATAAACTAGAATCTGGTTAATACTTAGAAGGAAAGCCAAAATATAATAACAGGGAGAGGAAAGCAAACAGAAGAAAGAGGTGCGCAAACACTCTCATTCAAAGGAGGAAGAGGAGCAGCACTCAGAAAGGAATAATGAAAGGAAATTATGTCCCAATCTTTTAAGAACATTTGTATACAAATTCTGTCTTTCCAGTTTCCTAGTGGGATGGATCAATCAGAGAGAGCTGAGGTCTTCGAAACTGGGATTAGATGTGGGCTACAAACTTGAGGAGACAAGATTCTTTTATCTAAAGCTCCATAGGAAGGTTTTCCTTGGGAGGGCTTGCTCAATGGCTTCATATGTCAAAGGCTGGGGGAATGTCACCTTATTGTTGAATGAAAATAAGTAATAATGCTGTGGGGTGGAACAGGAAGTGTCTTTGGGAGCTCTCGATCCTTCTCTTTCTCTTCAGGGTTACTGTTTGCACTCTTGGATCATTTCTGTCAGCCACTTTCCATTTTTCAGTAAAGGGAAGCTTTAATTCTATATAACTCAATGAGTTAAAAAAGCAATGGCTTTCTTTTAGAACAGATTTTGATGACCAACGCTGGACTGAGGGTTAGGGATTTGATTAAGCAATTCTTCCCGAGGATAAAGTCAGCATCCCCAAACACTGACTGCTAAGTGTTTCACTTTATTCTCTAAAGGAAAAGTAAGATCCCTATTACTGATTACCAAATGATGCCTCAACAGCCCTGTCAGAACATAAGAATAAAGGTGGAATTGGTGCCTTAGCACTATGGCAGATACTAGACTAGGGGCTTTTCAGGTAATAGAGTACATTCCCAGTTTAAGATGCCTGAGGCAATTGCAAACTGACCTGATTCTTCTAGGTCAGTAGTATATAGACAGTCACCTTACAAGGCATCTTAGAAAGAATGGTATCTAAAGCTCATTTCCTGTATTGGGGTGGTAGTGTGTCCTCAGAGATATGGAATGGTCCAATCTCCTCTGTAAGGTTGACAGACACCACAAAAGGCAAGGAGAAAATTAAGACTGTGATGAGGGTGGGGCCTTTTAACAAGAGAAGTGAAGGCATATAAAACAGTGGTAATATTATTTTAGAGATAGTTGTCCAAACTGGAAGACAATGGTTTTCCATGAAGTTTGAAATCGATTTTAAGAGTAAAGTTCTTTTCTGTTATTATTAGTTGCTTCTGGAACTTTTTAGATTCCTATATGCAACAAGCACTAGGTTAGGACCAGATCATGAAACTGGCCTATTAAGTGTGATCTCCCAAATCTAGTCCTATGTAGAAGACTAAAAAGCACCACGCTTTCTTTGTGTGGTAGCAGTAACACTGGCTGGGGATTTTATTTTAAATATACAGGTTTTACAGGGATTTTAAAAATGCTTTGTTTCATACATCAGTTTTGATTTGGGAAGCATTTTCTGCACCCCTCCCCCATCCCCACGAGTGTTAGGAGGAAGGACTAATGAGGATATTAGATGGGGAATGGGATATGTTAACTGGACATTTAGCATCAGCCCTTTTACAGCATCTAGTAAACAGGGACACTGATGTCCCCCAAAGTAGCAAAGGATCTGTAGTGCTCACAAGTCTAGGTAGCCAGGGATAACTTTATCGAATGAAATTTATTAACTGGAGGATGGGCTCCCAGAGAGGCAAGGCACTATTCATAGACTGGTAATAACAACAATACTAAGAGAGGTGTGTGACTCTTATTTTTTCAAGGGAGATAGATTATTTTGGCCTCTGATGGGTATTTCCTAGCAACTCATTAAAGAGAAGGTGGATCACACAATACCGCAACAGCAACCAAAGAATGATGTTTTCAAAAATGAAAAAATCAGACAAGATTGCTCTTGGAAGAATGGGGCTCAGGTAAGAAGGAGATTTATCTTTCTCTATCTTTTCTATTTTGTAAATTCTTCACTGAACTTTGGGCATGAAGTCTTTAAAAAGAGGGTGATAAGGACCTAACTGAAGATTGAGGAATAAAAATTTAGACAACAGAATGTCTTGCTGGCAAGCCCTTAGGTTAAACCTAGAGACACAAAACTTGGGCTCAAATTTTCTAAGTTAATGAAAATGTGGGGACTTAGAGATCTAACTGGAAAAATACTTAAACACTTAAGAGACAAACATTGGAAACATTTAGGGGCAACTCCGAAACTTTGATACTTAATAGAGTCTTGTTTCAGGCCAGTGAATATTCATAGAAATCAAAGGGTCAGGAGATCCCATTCACTTTTGGCATATATGAAATTCATCTTTGGGAACTTTGTGCTATATATCACTTAGGAAGGAGTGAGAACATCCTAACGAAAAAGGCTTGAGCCTGTTATGCCAGAAATTGGGTCCTTCAAAAAATTACAGTGCACTTACTTATCATAAGGAAGATAAAACATGTAGGATATGGAGGAGGTTAAAATCACTTTGGAGAAGGAAAAAAAAACCATCTCTTTTGATAAGTGATAGAATTAGGTTAGGGAGTGTGAGATTTTGATGTGAAAAATTGAACAGAATAAACCACTTCAAAATTCTTTCCTCGAGTACCCGTGGTCTAAGGAGCACTTGGTGTATAGCTCATTTGAGCTGGAAAAGGGCCTGTGCATTTGCCATTTGGTTATAAGGCTTATTTCCTCTTGTTTATGAGCAGGGGATGGGGAGACAGGGTAGGGAAGGACTGTCAGCAGGGTTAGTGCCAACAAGAAATGCTGCTATACATACCACCCAGATGCAAGTCGATGATGTCACTGTAATAAGACTCTCCCCAATAGTCTATAACAAGGAATTGGTGAAGAGAGAGTTACTGGATCAGATAACCCTCCTGCCTCCCCACCCCCACCCCAAGTCAAAGCAATACGAAGGTAGTATACATACATACACACACACAGCAGGAGAGACAGAGCAATAGCAAGAAATCATGAATATTTATATATTTATTTATATACATTCTAATAGTAGTCATTGGAGAACTAAGAGAAGGTACAGTCTTATCCATGGATAAGGCAGGAGTTCTTCTCCATGGTGGTTCATGATCTGCTGCAAATGTGCTCCTGGTTTGTAATACTTCAGGAAGGAAATACTGTTGTTTGTATTTTTTAAAAAATGTTAATGTTAGTGAACAACCTGCAGCATCTCAGAATATGACAGGGAAAATTTTGCAAATTGTGGGAGGAGAAGACAATATATGAAAGAGAGACAGGAGGTATACAGACATGTTGGTTGGCAGGAAATCTGTGTGGAGAACTACTTTTGACAACTCAGAATTTGCGAAAGTTGAAGGTGGGCCTGTTAGGAAAAGATTTCTCAAAGTTTCTGAACTATGGACCTTACGTTAGGAAGATAATATCACCAGTGTTTGTTCAGGAAACCATTTCTTTGAGGGTCTTGTCCATGGATCCTTCACAAAATGCCCAAACCAGGAGAGGCTCGAGAAAGTGCAAGGACAGATCAGAAGATTACCACCCTGCATAGAGAAGGTGCTCAATAATTATTTATTGAAGAATTGGATGATTATGGAAGACTAATCTAGGTCCTATACTGAAGTGATAAAGGAGAGGAAGTATAAAAACCTTCAAGATCACCAATCTCTTATGTTTAATAAGAGGAAAACTGCTAACCCCAGGAATTCCCACAACAATACTCTGGTGTTCAATTCTTTCTGGAACCTTTTCTTTCTAGACACATCTGGAGCTAAGGAAAAGTTGTTAATCTTAAGACAAAGCCATATCTCTGGTTTAATAATGGCGCCATTAAAAAAAAAAAAAGAATGGAGCCATTTATCTATGAAACTCCTTGCTATCTCCTCAGATTTTCTGTTCATTCTGAAATGGAACATAGATTTTCTTTGTGCAAGTACTCCTCCAAATCCTGCTTGCTCTGATGCAACTGGTGTCAAGCTTTCCAAAATATCTTCTTTCATGAAATTTGGGCATTTTCATCACCACATACTGATAACTGTTGTCCAGTGGTGGATTTCAGTTTCTCATATATCCAAGAAGGAAGAATTAGATGGAGGAAGGAGTCAAAGGAAGACTCTACAGACTTAGATGCTGAAGTTGTTCCTCCAGAATTAGAATGGAAGATGCATCAGATCAAAATGATGACACTGTCCAACTTCAGACTTTCACCTCCCACCCCTAATTTCCTAACTTGCTTTGGTCATTTTTATTATCTCATGAATAAGAGGTTCCTCCCACAAGCACTGGACAGAGATGAAAATAAGTATTACAGAACAGAATGTGGCCAGTCAAGTGCTGTTCAACTTGTTCCATGTCCAAGGTTAAGTCAGTGGTTTCAGGTCTGGATCAAGAAACTGACACTGCAGGACCAACATCCCAATGTAAAAGATGACCTAAGATACTCACTGGTATTCCTGGGTCTACATTTCATTGCAATCCAGATGTCAGAGAACCTTAGGCATGGAGTGAATTACACAACGGTTTACCTTCTTGACATCCTACTACTGGTTAGTGGATACTTACTTGGTTTTTTCTTTGGCAGTGCAGATCAGACAAAAAAGTCTGATCCAGGCAATCTTGGGAAACAATAGTGTGTTAGATATGACACAATATGTTGCTATATTCGACCTAGCATAGTGCCTCAGGGGATGGAGATGAGTCTTACTCTTTGATGCCCTGGATCATCATACTCAGCTAAGGGCATCTTCCTGCAGGAAAAGACAGAAACAAACTAGACAGAGCTCAAATGCGCAACAAGAATGATAAAAAATAGGATGAAAGATAGAGGAACAAGAAAAGAAGTCAACAAACATAGTGTGGGAATTTTAATACAAGTCCACTCTTAGGAAGGATGGGGTTAAAGTAAGAAAAGGAAAAAAACAAGCTGATTATTTGTAATAAGAGTAGATTTGAAAATTCACTCATGAGATATTTTTCCAAGAGAAGTGTGAAAACTCAAGAAGGACTTGAAAAAGAGAATATATTTTCGCTTCTCTGGTTTAAATGCCGACATTCCTGAGGTAGAGGTCCTTCCAATTATACAAGTTTATGAGAAATTAAAGTGGACACATTATTAGAAAGAATCATAGAGGAAAATTTCAATTAGAATCCTCAAGGAATTTCTATTTTCTTTGGTTCTTGGGTGGGTCACGGATTACATGTAAAGAGATTAAAAGGCTGGCCGGTTTTTTTTTTTAAAAGCAGAGCATTAGTCTAATTATAATGCAGAGACCAGTGTTTTAAAGGAAGGAAGTAACATATTAATAATTTAACAAGTGGCCTCAGGATTTTTTGACTGAGGAGGAAAGGAATATCCTGAACTAGAGGAATAATATTAACTGTAAAATGTAAATCCTGACTCATAAGTTATTCATTTTGATTGTTCACTGTCAGGTTCACTAATCACTTTTCACCTTGGTAGAAGGAATCTGAAGGAGGAAGGAAAGAGGGGAAAAAATGGTACAGGCTTCCTTTCATCATCTGTTGGGAGACAGGAAAAACTGAGACATCACAGAAGAAGTGACCTGTTAAGTGGCCAAGTGTCAGCTGGAGGGTATTTATGATGGGTTGGTCCTATCACTTTTGAAGAATAGAGAAGCAGGTTTTTGTCCAGGAGGCCAAGAAAGAATGAGTTAGTAAAGCCAAAACAGAAGTCAATAAGTGCACCATCTTGGCTCATAGTAGGAACCTGAGTTCTTCTTATGGAAAGTCTGCATTAACAGCATCTTCATTTAACCTCCCAGTGGGGAGAGTACTTATCAAGCTGTGAGACTCTCTAAATCTTGTTCTATGGCAGATGGCCCAGGGTTCAGAGGCTCTGTGCCTCATTTGGTAGCTTGAGCTGTACATGGGGTAGAGCAGACAATTCAGAACTGGAAAAGAGTTGGTTAGGTTCCTATGTCTTTATATCCTCAGAGGGTAGGGGGAACCATCAGTTAATGGTCAGAATCTGGAGTACGAAGTTGCTCATGCCTAGGCCCTTCTGCTTCCTAAAAAAGGAAGGTTTGCCACTTTGTAAGGTCACCTTGCTTAGCACAGTCACAAATAGAAACCCAATTCCTCATCTCAGACAAATCCAGTCAGTCAGGCAGATAACTTAAAGAAAATGTAAGAAGTTGCCCAGAAATATCCTCTGATTCTCAAGCAAGATGGCAATCCATGATTCTGCTGCTTTTTCTGAATCTAGCTGGCTACTCTCCAAAGGTTCAGGCAGGTTCTAGGAATAGAACCCATCCCGCTGAATATCCTTGGTTTTCAATTTGGGGTGCTCCTCTGGCCTCTCAGACATAGTTATAGTTCTGCTATCTACAAATCATACAACCATATGCTCACTGCTAGGTGTCTTCTTTCTTCTCAGGATTTATTAGAACCCTTGATATCAGACAACTGTGTTTGGTCATTAGGTCCAGGATCTCAAACCAGCAAGACATCACTTTGCAGACTAAAGATAATGATCTGTGGGGCTGGCTAGGTAAGAAAATACAGGGCAAATGTGAGGCAATAGACTTTCTCTCTAGTCAATGTCATGGCTGAAGTTGGCAATGGGAACTAAATTTGTCCTAAGAAGGGACTCTGTACTCTAACAGCAGTGGGTAGTGGGAACTTTGGGGGCAATGTACCCAACTTGGCTTGGCACAGCTTCAGGGCAAGGCTACTGGGAAGAGAGGATGTGGGGTGGTTGGTGTGGCACCTATGCAGGCCAGTTCTGTGATGGTTCCTTGTAGTAGTCTCCCTTCTCTTGTGACCCTTGGCACGCTAGAGAAAACAAGTCAGCTTCATTTTACGTTATTTCCTTTTCAAAAACATGAGACAAAGAAGGAACAAGATGTCCTGGTAAAGACCAGTGCCCAACCATAAGTAGGTGAAATGGGTTAGCATTCATTATCCAGAGACTGGGAAGCTTCATACTGGGGCCAATAAATAGGTCCATACCTTGGGGCAGACCGAGAAAAGGATACTTCTCTACCCTGAACAAGCAAGAAGTTACAGAAACTTGAGGATGAAGAGAATTGGCGAATTCTGTTGGGAAATAGAACTGAGTTCCAGGTAAGGGGAAACTATCCTAACACCAGAGGAGGAATATTCTTCCAGTGGTGTTAGGGTCCCTTGTAAATAAACACCAGAGATTTGCCCTGTGGGGAAAGGAGGGAGAGATGTTGTACAAATCCCACAAAACAAGCAACCCAAGTAAGCCAGGTACCTGCTTCACCACGGAGAGCCTTTTCCACTGCAACTCCTCTCTCCTCTAGTTGCCTCTGCTTCTCTTCCACCTGCTCCAGCTGTCGCTGGATAATCTGCCAGGGGCCAAGAAAGAATTAGTACGCACCTCTCTTTCCTTCCTATCTCAGAAGAAAATCAAATTACAAAAATACAAAATGAGGAATAACTAGCTAGGCAAATACAAAAGAAAAGGATCTAATGCTAACAAGGACAACATTTCCACATGAGTTTGCCATCACCAGTGGCAAAAATGCCATAACACATTTCTCCTATCCATAATATCATTTCATTCATACTATTTTTTCTATGGACTTAAATATCTCATCTTCTAATGCTTTCCAGAATTGCTACTGGCACGTGTAAACAGTATAATAGCACAAACAAATTACATAAAGCTGTTTAGAATGGATCACATCGGACTCAAGCACAACAAAATAAGAACTAGAAGATTCAGAGAAGAAAAAAAAAATTACTTGGTGTTAGAAAAAAACTAACCAAAGAGTAACAACAAAAAGAATTAGGATTATTTACTTTGGAGAAGACCAAGTGGTGAAAATTTTAATACCAATAAGTATGAAGAAAACAAAGAAAAAATTATATTTTAAAATTTTTATTAGCCACTTAATTCCTTTAAGATATGTAAGTTAGAAAGAGGAATTAACAACATTTCCTATTTGCCTAGAAAAATTGGGACAAGAAATTTGTAAGATGGGGTTTTTATAAGTTAGGTGGCAGATAATCTTTACTTAGATCAAAATCCAAGGGTATGGCAATTCTTATGGTATAAAACTTGCTAGCTTTTTTTAATGATCCAGCCAAGCTCAGGACTTTATGAAACCTCAAACTTGGCCTTCTACTTGTCAATAGCTCTACAAAGTTGGAATGTCTGTGGCTGTACAAAGCCAAGGTTTTCTGATGAATGCAAACGGTACTGTGGGATTATCTCTCAAATTAATTTGAAAAAGTCTGGGAGGCAAAGTTCAGAGACTGTAGCTATTCCTGTTTTATATACTTTCTTTTTTCCAGTTCAAATGTGATTTCACTGGTGTAGGGAAACTCTCAGAGAGGGGATTCCCTCTATGAATAGATTAATAAACGTTCTGCAATTTATGATTTTAGAGACAGAAGGGTTGGGATGCTTGGAGGTTAAATGACTGAGTCTGAAGATAATGATGACCACAGGCATGGGTCCTTCTAGGGTCTGTCTGTCATTCTCCAGCTGGAGGACATTACCTGGGCTCTATGTAATCGCTTGAGTTCTTCCTGCTTAGCTTGTCTCCGAGCAGCCTTCTGTACTCGCCTCGTCAGTTTGGCGTTTAGCTCCTCCTCAGTGTAGGTCCTCTGCTGGAAGAAAGTAGAAGAGGTTTTTCTAATAGGTGAATGTAGGCCCGGGATATGTGAGGCAGAGAGTCGAGGAGAGGAGGGGGAGACCCCATCCCTAAGGATAGAGTCTTTCCTTCCTGGAACACTGACAGATAAACAACTGTCTTTCTACAGAGGTGCTCACAGTGCAGGGAGTGATGCTTTCTGATATAGACAGAGGGCAGGTGTGGTGCACATTCCTAAATAAAAATTTCCTCCTGCTCCAGTTGCTATATATCCTTGAGGATTTATAGATCATATATTTTTAACTATGTGATAAAGACAGAGAACAAAGGGGGAAATTGGTCACAGGTGAATTAAACGGACATCTCTTTTCCTAAATGAGATGTCTACTTACATATGTCTGTACATCTTAAAAAATTCTTTAAATGTAGCCTTGCACACATACATAGATATGTATCTATGGGGGTATATGTATACACATATGTATAGGTATACCTACACATATATGTACATACACACACGTACATACTGTAAGTACAGGTACATGGAGCTGTATCTAGATACACACAAAATCTGGCATGTCTTACTAATACACCCTGTCTATTTAGTACACGGAGAAGATGTGAAAGAAAATCTGTATCCTTAATTTTTTTTGGATTAGATCTGTGATTTCATTTACAAGGGGAACATAAGGAAACTCCCCCTACCAAAAGTAGACTGGCACCTGCTCTGCAACGTGTGGTCTTAGGGAGCTGGCTAAAGGTGGTGAGAGGTTCAGTAATTTGCAGGATCATGCAGCCAGTATATGTCAGAAACAGAACTTGTTCGCTCAGATCTTCCTGACAGATGCTGGCTCCCTATCCATGCATCCTCTCATTTATAAGCTTTACTATCTAGTTTCAAAACTCAGTTGCACAAGATGAATAAGCTTTTCAAGTCGGTTTCAAGGAGACTCATTTTTGAGGTGGTTAGTACTGGGCAGGCAGGTAGGTTGTGCAGAGGATAGAGCACTGGGCCTGGGGCCAGGAAGACTCATCTTTCTGAGTTCAAATCTGGCCTCAGACACTTACTACTTGTGTGAGCCTAGATGAGTTACTTAGTCCTAGTTGCCTCAGTTTCCTTATCTGTAAAATGAGCTGGAGAAGGAAATGGCAAACCGTTCCAGTATCTTTGCCAAGAAAATCCCAAATGGGATAACAAAGAGTCAGATATGACTGAAAAGTACTGCGTGGATTCTATTTTAAATTTGGGAAAATATTAGTCAAATTCAAACTTTCCATAGAGTGCTGTTTCAAGAAGGAACTAGACCGGTTTTGGGTTAAATTTCGAGTTTACACAGAGGCACCAGTCTGAAGCTGCTTTATCCTGTATGGTCACCAAAGGGTTATCAGAGGGGATGAGAAAAGGAAAAGGGCAACTCCCTAATCCCAAAACAACTACACTGGGGGAAATAATGTTGATCTACAGTTGTGGGTCATTAGGGTTAAGTGGGAGTCCAAGATGGTCTGAATAAACTCTTCAACAAATATAGAGGGAAAGTGACCCAAACTGCTACACTGCAAGTTAGAATTTTATACAGAATGCTCTCCTCATTACATTTCAGAAAGCAAAAAAGAGAAGGAAAGAGAAGAAAATGAATTTTTAAATTCAAGAAACAGAAATTATAAATATTGGTTATATGTTCTCTTTTCTATGGAATGACACTAGGTAGCATTTAGGTAATGCTATTAATTATAGTCCTCTGAAATAGCCTGTGTCTTGTCAGTTCACAATGGGGTTTAAAACTGCTGAGATGAAGGCTGCGGGCCATGGTTGGCGCCTCTGCACAGCTCTGCACTGAGAGTTACATTTCCCTCTATGAGCCTTAGAGCTAAATAATCACATGCATTTTAATCAGCCAAATGGCGGGATTCTATTTTTTTTTAATGACACATCTAAAGGAAATTCTGCTGTCTCTGTTGGCTAAAATTCCATGCATGTATGGTCAGGGTTAGTGAGGTTGTGGTTGTAGAATCAGGCGTAGTGGGCTGGGCTGGTTAATAACAAAGATGCATGCAAAGGCCAGCCGATGGGAATGGAGATACTACCTTTGATGAATATGATCTCTTGAATGCCAAGACGTGTGGTACATAAATCGACTTTAGATTGGATACAGAAAACAAACAAAACAGTAACAATAACAATAAGTAAAAATAAATTAATTTTAAAAGAACACACAGAAATGGAGCAAAATCAGTTAGATGCTTAAAACATACACAGGACTAAAATGAATTTTTAAAAATGTTACACAAGCCTTCATGAATGATGAACTTGGTGTGGTAGAGTATGAAAAAACTTAGCAGATGCCGTCTATTGCAAAGCCTCTGGCAGAAGCATCTCAATAAAATCTAGTTTTGCCAAAAGATTCTCCATTTCACTTTAGCTTTCTCGTACCCCAACCATGATACAGCTCTTTTTTCAGAAAATTCCGTTTAAAGTACCTGTATGTAAAATACCTTCTCTTCTGTTCAGTATCTATATATTCTAGGTTATCTACATTAGTCATTACATATATGACAAGAGATATACTTAGGAATATTCACTAAAGCATCTGAATTTGGCAAGAATTTCTTTCCTCTAAAATACGAAAGGTTACTGTCCTATGGATGCAAGGAAGCACAGTAGAGTAAGCTGAAAAATTTCCCCAGGTTTCACCTACTAAGAGAATTTCAGATCTGATAAAAGTCGATTCATATTTAACATCCTTCTCATTGTCAATTATTATTAACATAGTAACAATCATCATCCATATAGTGTTTTAAAGCTCATAAAGCATTTTCTTCATGTACTGAGGGGTATCTGGGTTCCCCTGAGACCTAGCTGAGGTAATCACATAAGAAGCCACTAAGGGAGGTAAAGAAGTATTAACATGAAATGTCTATATTCTGACATCCACTTCCAAAGGATGAAAACGTCCTCTGAATTGAAAGGGAAGCTATTGGCTGAATAAAGATTGGCCACTCCATGGAGGCTCTTAAGAAGCCTGTCAACCTTGAAACAGTTCTGGAATTTGAGACAGGAAGTAGTTGTGTGGACTGAAACACTGCATTTAGCAGGTGGCAGTTCAGAGTTAAATAGTTAGAGGCAGAGAGCAGAGACTCACTCTCCAGAGAGACAGATATAGACAGGTAGCATTCAAGACAGGAAGAAGCTTTGAGTAATGTGAAGCTTGGCAGCAGAGAAGAAAGCCAAGCATGGATTCAAGGGAACATTCGCCTTGACATCTGGGAGATAAATTATGAAGAGGACCAAGTCCAGGAATCTAGCTGAATGACCCACTGTGCAGAGATGCTGCAATGAGGTGGAAGCAGAATGAGCATACCACAAGAAAAGAAAGGACACTGATGCCCTGCAGTACCAGAGACATGAGCTGACCTAGCCATGTGTTCCCCATGTGCGTCCTCCACTGTAGTACTCTTAAATTTTTGCCTAGTCTTCTAGTGCATTTGTGCCCAAGACTTACTAGAAGAAGAGGGAGGATATTTTGTAGACACTGTTCTTAAACCATTGTAGTATATGCCTTTTCATTCAGCTAACTGTGTTTATTGGCTCACGATCAAAGGTCAGTCTGCCAGGGGTTGCTCATAAGTTACAGTTTTTGGAGTCTGGACACACCAAATTTGAATCTTGACAATGAATATAAAAGTCACCCTTTGGGAAGGCAGTCCTGTGAGGTAGGTAGTACTAATATTGCTCTGCTAATTTTATAGTTAGAGAAATGATATTATTTGCTCAGAGCTGTAGAACTAGAAGAACTGAAATTCATATCTAAGTCTTGTGATTCTAAGAATGCCTAGAAGAATGAATGCTGGATTTGGAGTTGATCTACCTAGTTTCACATCCTAGCTCTGTGACTTAATTATCTCTGTGACTTTAAACTATGAGTTTAAATTTTCTAACTCTCAGTTCCTCATGTGGAAAATGATGGGAATTGTACTAGATGGTTTCTAAGATTCCTTCTAGCTTTAAATCTATGACTGAGTGACCTGAACACCAGTGGCTCTCCTCCATCTATCCACCCACCCACCCACTCATCCATTCATTCATCCATCCATCCATCCATCCATCCATCTATCCATTCACCCATCCTTTTATTTATTTATACACAGTTATTTGTTTAGTTATTCATTCACTTATTTTAAACACCAGACCACAGTGGAGTTATTAATCATATCACTGTACCTTAGAACGATGGGATTTAATGGTGGAAAGGCCTTTAGAAATTATCTAGTCTAATCATCTCATTTTAAAGATGAAGTAACAAAGAAGTTCAGCAACTTTCCCAAGGTCATAGGGTAGAAATGAGGTAAGCTACATCTTGAATTAAATCCTTGAACTCCAAATCCAGTATATTCTCCAAGCTGCCTCCCTGTCTGTCATTCCTGCCTTGTTGCTCCCTGTGTCTAGTACTGATTAGAGGTTCCTTGCCCTTCCTTTCATCTACTAATCCTGTTAGCAAAATGGAGGTAGTGTTGGAAGCAGCTTTCAGTTTTTAGTTATGTGATCAGATAGTGTTAAGCATCTTGGTTGTACCATATTTAAAATTCTATCAGTAAAAGACAAGGAAAGTCCTGATTCAGAGCTGTAGCTAATGTCACATTAAGTTTAAGGTCCTATTTTCCACTCTTAGAAATTGCACCAGTCTGGTGTAAAGAGTAAGAGAAAGAACTGATGCCATCTGAATACAGATTGAAGCATACTTCTTTTTAATTTTCTTTTTATTTTTCTTGAGTTTCTTGTGTGTTTTCTTTCACAACATGGATATATTTTGCATGACTACACATGTATAACCTATATTGAATTGCTTACCTTCTCAATGAGGGAGAGAGGAAGGGAAAGAATTTAGAATTCAAAGCTTTAAAGATGAATTGTCTTCATATGTAGCTGGGGAAAAAATAAAATACTAAACAAACAAAAAAAGAGTCCTGGGAGTGCAGAGACCTGGCTTTTGTCCTGGGGTTACCAATAATTGTGTTATCTCAGGCAAATTACCTAACCTCTATGGGTCTGTTTCCTCATTTTAGAATGAGGAAGTTGGACATCTAGGTTCCTTTTGGCTTTAAAACTATGAGACATGTGATACTAGATAATCTCTCAGATGCTTGCCCATTCTATGATTGGTTCTGTGCCCATTTGGGTAATGGGGAAGAAAGGAAATCTGTTTTGCCCCTAATGTTTGTCAGACTCTTGGAGATGCCTCAGTAAATGGCTGGTGCTGTTCCAATGCTTGCTTTGGCAAAAGTATCTCAACCACTCTGCCAGGGCTGACTAATTTCCTTGTAGGACTTTCAGTTAATATGACAGATCATTTGACAATACAAGTAACCACAAATGAAAGCTCTACCGTACAGTTTGACCACTACTAAATTTAGGCAGAGCTGACAATGAAACAGAAATTTTGGAGTACAACAGGATACTTTTCAAGGGCCTCCCTGCAAAGGGTACCATCTCATTAAATAGAATTTTAGGGCTGGAAGAGGCCTCTTAGGACACCTAGTCTCAACTGTATTTCTATAATAAGTGGTTATCCCATTTTTGCTCAGCAGACTCCCTATCTACCAAGTTCAGGCTATCACCTCTCTTTTGGACTACTACAACAGCCTCCTAACTGGTCTTCCTCCATCAAATCTCTGCTCGCTCCAACACATAAAGATTGGTTATTGATGCAGGTGTTATCCTTAAATTAGTTATCTCTGTGCAGTCAGACCATCAATTTCCCAAGGCAAAGACCAGAATTAGTAAGACATTAGAATTACAATTACAATCAAAATTAGTAAACAAACAAAAAACAATTATGAGAAAATATATGGTATAGAAATGAAACAACACAATCTTGAACTACTTCAGTAATTAGTAATAAAAAATGGGAAATAATGACACAAATGATTATAATAATTTTAGACCTTTCTCCAATCACAAAAAAATGTAAAAAGTGCATAGAAAATGCTTTAGTTAGCAAACATTTAGCTTACTTGCCAAGAAGAAGATGGTGGCCAAAGACAATAGTTTAGAGCAAGGCCACTAAACTATAAAAGGATCCCATAGGCTCATATTGACTTAGGAACCACATGTTAAAATTATCGACGTTTACTGTAATTTAAAAATTGCATATTATTATATGCAAAGCACTGCGCTAAGCACTGGGGATACACACAGAAAAGCAATTATAATCTCTGTTTTCAAGGAGTAGGAAACAAGTAGATAGATTCACAATAGATCATAGGATGTTAGATTTAGAGGCAGAAGGGGCCTTAGAGGTCATTTACAATACTCACTTTATGGATGAGGAAACTGAAACCCAGGGAGGTTCACTGATTTGCCTGAGCCTCCTAGCTCCCAGTGCCTCACCCCATTGAAATAACTTTCTGTTTATTTTGTATATACTCATATCAATCAATCTGTAAGCATTTATTAAGTGCCTTCTATGCCAGGCACTGGAGATGCAAAGATTCAACAATGGACTCCACCTTTACCATTTTTCAGTCGACAGAAGGATATAAGGAATATAAAATTCCACTGTGAATTTCTGATTCTAACTATGAAAAAGCATTTGATTTGGTAGAGCAAAATGCCACCTTAAATACAAAGTATCTCATTCATATATCAAAATAATTCAAGATTTTAAAAAAAGATAAGCTAGAGCTTTAAGGTTTACAAAGCACTTTACAAATACTATGTCACTTACTCCTCAGAACAACACTGGGAGGTAGGCAGTATTATCACCTCTACTTCACTGCTGAGGAAACTGAGGCAGATATTTGTTAAGTGATTTCCCCAGATCACATAGCTAGCAAGGATCTGAGGCTACTTTTAAACTCAGATCTTTCTGCCTCCAGGTCCAGTGTTCCATCCATGGTGTCACTTAGCTGCTTCCTAACACAAGCCAACAGAAAGAACCCTATTTTAATAATCTTGGGATCATAAACATCATGCAAGATAAAGAAGTTTGCTTGCCAAAAGTGTCTGCCATGAAGAGTCCAAGTTGAAGAAGAAATCTCTGTGGATGGTAAGGTCCTCCAGATGTTGCTGTTTACAGATTAAATTGCATGGGCTGTATAAAGTCCTGGAATATGGCAAGTCTTCTGGAAAGAGATCTGAAACCACTTGAAAAAATTTGACCATACTGGAAAGGCCAAGGGGATAAAGAATGCTCATTGCCCAGATTACACTATGCCTTTAGATGGTCAACTTGTAGAACTTGTCTATCAGTCTGTATGTCTGGAACACAGCACTGATAGAAAACTGGATGGGCTAGGAACTGATTAGGAAGGAGTGGACTAGATTACCTTTGGGAAACTGCAAAGCTCTTTTGAGCCTCTCAAGGGAAACGATAGCCCATATTTTTGATACCAATTTGTTTAATTAATAAAACCCCCCTTCCCCAGTATTTCTGTATGGAAGCAAGATGTGAATACAACAGTTTCTGAAGAATTAACAATGAACATTACACAGAAAGTAAGGGACAGATGCTTGGTAGGAGTGAGAAGACCACCATATAACCAATGAACAAGAACAGGAGTAAGTGATATCATCAAGGACATGTAAAATAGGAAGAAAAGATAGGCTGGTCACATGTCAAGGGTGAAGGATGGTAAATGGACAAACCCTTGTGATGTCAGGAGAAAGCAAGAAAGCCTCTAGAATGTTGGTTTCTAGAAAACTTTATGGGAGGATATGGAAAATGGAAAAGAACTGCACGGGTTGGGCAGATGTGGATAGGCTGTGCTCTTTCTCACTAAAGGGAACTTATAAATCTATAAGATCACAGATCATGAACTATTTTGTATATACTTAGATATGCATATGTTCTTTCTAACAAATATAAACTCCACGAAGGCAAAGACTGTTTCATTTTTGGTTGGTGTCCCCAGAGTCTACTGCAATGAAATTAAGTCTGTAATTAAATGTTTATTAAATGCTACTGACTGATAAATTCTATTACACTTTGGGAAGGGCTTTAATTGTTAGACCTTTCTCCTTACCTCAAGCCTATACTTCCTCCTTTGTAATTTCCACCTGTCGCTACTTGTTCTGTCTTCTGAGTTCAAACAAAACAAGTCTGTTCCCTCTTCTGAGTCATAGCTCTTTAAATACTTGGCCCCTTCTTTTCCAGGCTAAACCTTCCTTATATAGCATAAACTTAAGGACGCTCACCATTCTAGTGTTATTTGTCTGGATGCTGTCCCAGATTAATAAAGTCCTTCCTAAAATGTGGCATCCAAAACTGAACACCACACTCTGGATGTGGCCTGACCAGAACAGAGAACAGTTGGATTAATCTGCCTAACCTGCTCTTCTAATCATCCTAATCTAGGGGTTCTCATAAGGTTCCATAGGTAATTATAGTTCAGCATCAATGCCATGACTTGGGGAAACCAGATGGGGAATACTTGATAAGAATTACATTTACTATGTTCCATATTATGGAGCATAAAGGTCCAGAGTAGCTATCTATCTGAACTCCTTTTTTCCTATGCTTTATGCTGGCTCAGGCCTGGGCATGGCTGGGTTGTATCTGAAAAAGATATATTTATTCTTGATAGATGAAGAGCTGGCAAAGACTTGGGAAAAACATGAAGTAACATTATCCAATTTCAATGACTAATTTTTATTCAATCTAGGATTTTTCTTAAAGAGATGTGGCCAGAATTACAAGTGGTGTTTCAGGCCAAAATGAACTACTTGTGCCTGCTCCACTGTAACTAGGGTCTATGATGTAAAGACCTAAACCTCATCTTGATCAGGTCTATTTTCCTTTCCCTCTCTCTGATTCTTCTAAGCAGTTTATCTGACTGGTCTATCTCTGAGGGTTTGTGATGAAGACAGAACCCAAGTCAAATGCCTTAGGAAACTTTGAGAGAATGATGGGTAGTTTTTTTCCCCCTTTGAAAAAGTTGTTTCAGTTCAATGTGAAAAGGAAGTGAAGAGATAATACAAATGGTTCATTTCTCCAAAGAGAGTAAGCCCTACTTTCTAGCAGAGGACAATGTAGGATGCTTACTGAGGGCCTCATATCCCTTGCCCAGTGGCAGTGTTCAGAGCTAGGGTCAGTGGGTCTGTATGAAGGCTCTTTTTGGATCTGTTGGTCTCTCCCACCTCTTTCCCCTTTTATTGATCTCTGCTCCCTCCCCCTTCTGCATTTTAACTGAAACGCAGTCTGGTCTGCAAAGGATCTTGAGGATTAAAAGATGGTACAAAGAAAGATGGGGGTAGTGGAGAAACATATTATTCCAGAGATACAGCCCTTTTGCTTCCCAGGAGAAAAGATTAATTGTATTTTCAGATCCTAGGAGAAATGGCCATAGCCAAGCCAAAAACTTCCAGAGTCAACCACTTTCCATCATCATTCCACTGGATGCTCCTTAATACTGAAAAATCTACCCTCACTGGCAGATATGTAAAATGTGTAGAAATGCCTAGCCTCAAGACTCTTTACTTACTTATTGTCTATCCCTTTGCATTGTAATCCCCAAATGTACCCATATTAAGGGCAGCTCCCTCAGCCCAAGAAGTGTGTAGCATGCTTTTATCACCAGGAAAACTGATATTTGCACACGTGATTTCCACAGGGAATTTCTGAACAGAGAGACAACAACCTGAATTCTGGTTTCTATAAAAAACAACCCGAATTCTGGTTCCTATAATTACCATGCAAGTGAAAGTCCAGACACTTCTGGGATCACAGGCTAAAGAAAATCTGGTGATGGGTCCAAGAAGAACAGCTATAATTTTTCCTACGTGGGAAGAGTCCTTACATGGATATGCCATCCAGATGTTAAAAGAATCATAGCTACAGGTGACGCTGGGTAAAACTTTGCTAGAGATCAGATGAAATGCTTAGGTATAGCTTCCCAGTGTTGAATTTTGTATGTCTTGATTTTGTTTGACTCATGTCAAAGGCCAGTCTGCCTCTAAGTCACCCCTTTCTTGCAGAGTCACAGTTAGGGCTTTAGGAGGAACAAAGTGGCCCCCAAATGTAATACTGGCACAGTCATCACCATTTTGGCACTGGACCCTTCTCATTTTATATAACCAGAAACTCATCATAAAAATTTATAATCTCAAATTGCTCATCAGAAGCACTTAAGAAATACCTATTTTTCAAGACTGGCTAACTAGACTCAATCCAAGTGTGTCTTTCTGTAGAGATAGCAGCTGCTTCATCCAAGAACAACAGAAGGAACTGGCTTTCTTGAAGGGAAACCCAACAATTGGTCATAGGTTTTTTTCTGTGTCTTAGAAAACATTCCTCTCCTCCCCACCAATCATCAACAGTGAGTTTAGTAGGAGACTTTGGGAACCTTCTATCCTTTCTGACATCATTAATGCTCATCTGTCCATGCCTACCTCTCGCTTGGACTTTTGGGAGGACCTCTCCAGGACATCATCACTGGAGAGATCAGAGTCCTCTGAGAAACTCAGGTGTCGACGTAGTTGTAACTCTAAGAAAAGAAGAAACCAGGTTAAAAAAATGACTTAAATTCTACACATAGTCAGCATGTCTCTCTCCATACAGTGGATCCTGATAACCTGGCTACTATTATTTGTCAAGAAATAAAGTCAACCCCCAAAGAAAAAACAACATACCCTGTAAGTATTCTAGCAGCCATAATATTTTCATTCTTTTTAAACATACTAGTTCCCTTCTTCTATGTCTCATTCATTGCTAATAAAGAGATAAAGGGGGAGGGGCAGATTTAAAGACATGCAAATGGCTCTCATGACAAGACCCTCTGTTGATACCTGTGGATGTCTGTATCTATTATCATACCTGTTCTGACCATAGGAGACATTTTACGCTTCCCAGAGTCCACTGTGGCACCACTGGATGGAGTGCTGGGGCAGGATTTATTATCTACCTTCTTCTTCTTGTCCTTCTTGTATCCTGAGAATACTGATTTCCATAAAGATTTAGGCTTGGCAGCTGATTCCTCCAGGACATTCCCACTGGGCTTTTCTAGTGGCCGACCCTCATTCTTGGACTTCTTCTCTTTCTTGTTCTTTCGGGGGGAGAAGAGTGAAGATCTTTTCTTGCTTTTTCCACTAGAACCCTCAGAGGATGTGACAGAGCCATCAGGACCTCCTGAATCGGATGGAGGAGAAAAGAACTCTTCGCTGGTTGCTTCATGTGTTAGGGTGGGCACCTCAGATCTTCTGAGACCTGACTGCTTTACAGGTTCTGAGACCAACTGCTCTTTTGTCTTGGAAGGCAAGGAAGCTGTTTTGTTTGAGATCCTAGAGGTTCCAGCTGCAATGGAAGCTGTCATCTCCATCTCTTTCATCTTTTTTAACTGTTTGGCCATGGCATCTCGCAATGCCTGGCTCTTCACAGATTTCTCTCTGGCTCTCATCCGTTCTTTGGCCAGTTCCTTGGCTTCTGGAGACACCATAGGCAGCCCCCTCTTTTCTTGTTGGGACTCACCTTCCAAAGCAGGCAATCTACCATTCTCTTTGGCCAAGGGTGGGTAGAGAGGTTTCTCTGAGGAGGGCCAGCAGCTAGGTGGGGTGAAGAACTTTTCCTGGAAGCTTGTGTCTTCTGTCTTCTCATCATATGTGTCTTCCACATCATCAGCAAATGGAATCTCATCAACGCTTTCCACAAATGACTTCCTGACCTCTTCTCTGGATGGCTGGGATGTTTCTTGGTGGGACCGAACAAGGACTATGGGAGTAGTGGTAGGTGAGGGCTTGGATTCAGTTTCATTCTGCCAGGAAGCCTGTTTCTTTCTTCGAAGAGTTGCTGGTTTCTCATCTGGTGGTGGGGGAGGAGGAGGGCTTGAAGGTGGTGTGAGCATGGTTGAGTCAGAGGTATTAAAGCTCTGACTGGCCAAGGTCCTCATGTTGGAGGAGCTCCCATGAAGACCCAGGCCAGAGCTGCTGGACAAGTCTTTTCTCTCATCATGGATCAAGCTTTTCAGTTCTTTCTCAGATGGTGATTTAGGAGTCAGCAGTGATGGCTGATCGCTATCTAACTTTGGTATACCTGGCCTTCTAGGAGAAGGCTGGGGTTTTAAAAGATGGATTTCTTCATCTTGAGACACATTCTTGGCTGGATATGATTTCAGGGACACAGAATCAAGGCTGGGCAAAGTGAAACTTGGTTCAGTACCCTTTTTTCTATCCACTGGGGTGAGCCCAAGGCTTCTGCGTATTTCAGCACTCTTTAACCAAAATTCCTCCACGAGGTCATTCCGTTTTATGGATTCATCTACAGCAACAGGGCTGCAGGGCTTTTCCACTGCATCATCTTGATCTTTACGAGTGAGGGAGACCAGAGGAGTGGATGTTATTATTGGACTGGGTTGGAAACATATAGGAGACTCTGTGGGTGATGGAATGGATGTTTCAGAGGAAGGCTGGGGCTGAGAGCAGATGGGAAGTTGTGTGGAAGGTGAAAGAGAAGCCACTGATGGGGAAACGGGTCGGGACACAACTGGGGAAGTGGTCATGATTGCTTCTGGCAGTGCTGCTGGCTGAGACCGAATAGGAGACAGTGTCGCTGGAGTGTTCAAAACCTTCTGATCAATGGGGATTTCAACTTCTGGCTTTTCTTTGATGAGGAATATTTCTGGGAAAAAGCGCTCCTCTGGAGATTTCTCTTTACTGAAAACGGAAGAGAAGGGATCTTGGATGTCCTACAAAAAAAAGCAAATAAGCAGAAATTATTTCGGATGAGTTGTTTTCTTTAAGGTTGGCTGTCCCTTTAATGATTCCTTTCTAAGACAGGCATTTTTAATTCCTCTCCCTCCCATAGTGCTTATTCATTATGAAGAGCTTTCTTCAATTTTGTGATCTACTGACTCAGTAAGTAGGTTGTCTGCAGAATTTATATATTGAGTTTTCAAGCATTTTAATGCCCTCAGGCACCTCAAACACATCTTGCATTCTCTCCAAATGATTTCTCATTCAGTTTCTACTGGCAAAAAAAGGATATACAAACTAGAACTCAGTTTACATCTAACAAAACTCCAAAGGTTTAAGACATATAGCCATGTAAGGTAGTGATATATGGACCTTTCATTTTTATTTAAATAGACCATTCTTTTTATTCTTATTTTTCAAAATGACTTTTCCAGGAGCTCAAAGCTTTTTACAGATGTTCTTTCGCTTATGCTCATATTATATCATGTGAGGTACTATATTATTATCTATATTTTACAGTGACAAAAACTGAGGTATGAAGTGGTTATGTACTTTCTGAGGAAGCACAGGAAATAGTGTGGTTTAGAATTAGAACTCTGGCCCATTATTGACCTTTGTCTTACATTGTGCTACTTCTCCAAATAAGGTGATCGGGTCAAAATGTACCAGTAGCTTCTGTTAACTCTTTGGCAATTCTGTTAAGGAGAAGAAAGTCTGCATTTCCTTAGGGGGGATTACAAGCTGAGAGTACTCCCATCTTTGATAGAGACAGTTCCCCGAGGAAGATGAAAGTTGCTGTCAGTAATTCTAGGTGCACCTTCCCGCAATGAACCTGGGCCCCAAAAACCCATGAAAGCTTACCTCTGCTTTGGCTTTGCTAACTGTGGAGAGTGGACCAGTACTTTCAAGAGGAGACTTGCTAGGGCTAGAATGTGGAGAGGGACCTTAGGGAAAAAAAATGACAGTCAGTTATGCTGGTAGAAGACTATGGCTCGAATGAAACTGTAATTTGAGTGTGGAGGGGGCATTCTTTCTTATGACACAATTGCAGCTCATCTATGCCCATTTGTCCTGTACTGTTTTTGCCCATGTTCTCCTACATATTTATTAAAGATAAAGAGGTTAGATGAGAAGGAAAAAAACTGAAAAGGAAAAACATTAGTCTGGGGGACTGGGAAAAGGCTCCTGCAGAAGGTGTGACTTCAGCTGAGTCTTGAAAGAAGCCAGAGAAAAGTATGAGGAAGAAGGGGACAGAGCATTCCAGGCACAGGAGACAGCTGTGGAGGGGAGAGGAAGAAAACATTTGAGGCAGGGATACCAATTAGGAGGCCTGTTTTAGTAGCCTAGATGAGAAGTGATGACGACTTTTAGTCAGGTGGTGGCTATGTGAATAGAAAGAAGGGGTCGGATATGAGAGATGCTCCAGATATATAAATATCTGTTTATATAAATATAAACTGCAAGATTTGGCAAAAACCTGGACAGTGAGGGGGTATGAAGAATTGAAGATATTGACCAAGCTGAGAACTTGGGAGACTGGAAGAGCACAGAAGCCCTCAAAAGAAACAGAGAAATTTGGAAAAGGAGTTAGGTTAGGGAAAATGACAATGAGTTGTTTTAGACATGTTGAGTTGTTTATGGGTCACTCATTTTGGAATGTCCCAGTTGATGACAGGGTCTAAAGCTCTAGGGAGAGATTGGGGTTGGAAATACAGATCTGGCAGATATCTGCTCAGAGATGGCAATTAAACCTTTGAGAGAGTGTGCAGAACAAAGAAAACAGGGTCTAGGAGAGATCTTTTGGTTACATCTACAGTTAATGGTCATGTTACAGGTGATGATCTAGCAAAGAAGAAAAAGGATGTTTTTTGTTGTTGTTGTTGTGTTAGTCCTTCGTTGCCAAAGAAGACCATGCCATTAGAAAAATGATGACATGACTTGCACTTGACTTTATTTTGAGTGAGGGAGGGCTGGGCAAGGTCACCAGCCTCATTTCTCCTTTGGAGTCATCTGAATCCAGTGACCAGATATTCATCAGGATGACTGGAGATGGCCCAGGATGCAATGGAAGACCTTGATCCCTTTAGGCCAAGGTCTATTCAGGTATTCACTTAGGGTGAGGTAATTTAGTGCACAGGCCTGTTTAAGAAGTAGTCAGGGGATGGCCCCTTTAATAAGGCAAAGAAAAATAACTACATCAGGCTGGGAGAGAAACAGCAAGTTACTACTGATAATCACTCTTAAGCCAGGAGGGTCCAGAAAACCATGGGCTTCAGAGTGCAGTAGGTTTAAGGTTTTGGGAAAGGAAAGGAAAGGAAAGGACAGGAGAGGAGAGGAAGAAAGAAAGGATGATCTAGCAAAGAAGAAAAATAAAGGGTGGTTAGACTGGTGAGGAGGAGGACCAGGACAATTGTTGAAAACCTAGAGAGGAGAGAATATTGAGGAGAAAGAGATGGATAGATAATACAACTGATAGGAGTTGGGAGGGCAGCCAAACCAGACTCACTTTTCCCTTCATACCAAGTGTTTCTAGATCTATTTCCCAAACTCCCCTGGATATGATCAGTCTATTCAGAGGACCTGGCAGAGTCCCTGGATTATTTTTTCCTAGAGGATCCCCACAATTCCTACAGAGATAGTCACTCACTGGAATGAAGTCATTTCTCTTGTTAGAAAGTTACCTTCTCCTTGCTGGTGTGGTGGGGAGGCTGCCTGCTCCTTGTCCTTCTCTGACACCTCAAGCATCAGCTCTTTTTTTCCTGCTTCCTGGCACTGTAAACCCAACTCAGCTTCAGCATCAGATGGGATGTCATCGGACCAGCGCTGATCTGAGAGAAGAAAGCCAGTAAAGTGTTCTACATACAAGCTGTTATTGTCTTTCCTTTCCAAGACTTCCACCTTCTCAGGCTGTAGCAATCCCTATCAAGCTCCAGGGCAATCATATTCTAAGGTTCGTTAATCACATGGGTAGTATGGGAGATTACAGTGATGGACTTGAAGCCAGAAAGACTTGAGTTCAAATCTTGTCTCAGATGCTTACTAGCTCTATGACTCTGGGCAAATCACTTGACCTCTCTCCACCCTTGTTTTTTCATCTGTAAAATGGGGCAGGGATCCTCTTCCTCCTTTTCTATTGTCATCAGAGGAAAACCTGTGGAGGGCATCGGCTTTCCCTCACTCTTGCCATGGAATTTGTCCACTACATTTTTCTGAACACAATGTTCTGATGGAGCACTTTACTCTGGCTATACTTTGGGTGATACCCATTTTAAATTCTTTGGAGTACATCGACTACCAACACTGCTATTCGTAATAACAGTACCTATTTCATAGGGTTTTTGTAGGGATCAGTGAGATAATATATGTAAAGTGCTTCACAAGTCTTAAAATATTATATAAATGCTAGCCATCATTCAGTTTAGCATGAAACACAGTCTCTTGAACTCATGACTCACAGGTAAAATTTGAGGGCACATGGTCATCTGCTTCATGGAATTCTGTGGAAGTTTATCAGTCTAGTTTCATTAGGATTCTACGAGGACTTTTAAGTTCACAAACACCTTGGCACTAGTGATTCATGTCTGCTCCTTTCTAAATACATGGCTCAAAGCCCATGGCTCACTTGTACCTGCTTCCCTCCTTCTAACTTGGTCATCTCTGTCTTATAAATCTTCTGATTCTCTGAAGACCCCCTGCCAATGAAAGTCATTTGACTTGCAAAGCCTTTTTAACCCAGTCTTTTCTTATACTTCCAGTCTCCTGACACATTACGCTCCACTCCCCACCTCAACATACACTTCAATTCATTGGCACAGGCCTCTTTACAGTTCCTAGAATAAGATACTTCCATCTTTTGACTCTAGGAATTTTCACTAGGTGTCCTCCATGTCTAGAACTCTCCCTCTTCACTTCTGCCTCATTTCTCTGGCTTCCTTCAAGTCTCTGCTGAAGGGTCACCTTCTGTAAGAAGTTTTTCCTGTTCTCCTTAATCTTAATCCCTTTTCTCTGAGATTATCTCCAATTTAGCTTGTCTATATCTTGCTTGAACAAAGTTGTTTACACATGTTATCACCTTTATTAGAAAGTGGGTCCCTTGAGAGCATGGATTATCTTTTACTTTTTTTTTTTTGCATCTCCAGTAAATGCATGTTGAAGTGGATCTATTTACATAAACCAACTACAGTTCTATCCCTTAAAGTCTGTGCCATCTTTTTCTATCTCAGCTGAGCCCTTTTTCTTCCCTAACAATAGGTACCACTGGGTAGCCTTGATTTTCCTTCTAAAAACAATGGATGAATAGTGCCCTTCTCATTTCAAAGCACCTTATGTAGTTTGCTGTCCAGTCGTTTTTGGTCGTGTCCGATTCTTTGTGACCTGTTTTGTGATTTTCTTAGCAAAGATACTAGAGTCGTTTGCCATTTTCTTCTCCAGTTAATTTTAAAGACAAAGAAATGGAGGCAAACAGGGATAAGTGACTTGCCCAGGGTCACACAGCTAGTAACTGTCTGAGGTCAAATTTGAACTCAGGAAGAATCTTCTTGATTCCTAGCCTGGCGCTCTATCCATTGTGCCACCTAGCTGCTATAGGTCATGCTTCTTTTTTTTTTTTTTTTTAAATGAAGAAACAATAGCACCATTAAGAGAAGTCCCACATGAAAAGAAATAATGCTGTGCACCTGCAGAGCCCATGACTCAATTGCCCAGATTCTCTTTTTAATGTTTAGACATTATCCTCTATGTTCTCCTGGCCAGGGCTTCCTTACCTTCACAACCTCCCTAGGTCTACACTGCTCTCTGTGCCTCATTCCACATATAACCAGTTCCTGTTTCTCTCTCTCCTCTCTCCTGTATTTCCTCCCTCTGGGCCTTTGCAGAGGTGCTGCCTCTTATACAAGATGATCCTGATCCCCGCAAGGCAGTGCCCTCTCTCTCCTGACAAGTGCTATGCATTCACTTTGCCAAGATCCTGGTCAATGTGGGCTCCATGAAAGTAGGGGCTGGTTCGCTTTTCTTTACATTACTAGAGCCTTGTACATAACTGGTGATGAATAAAAAATTCTTGTTGAATAGAACTTGGTCATATTTTTCCTGCTCCAAGCTCCCAGTTTATTCCTGGGGGGCAATAATCTTCTAGTCTAGAGCAACTCAAATAGAGATAGGGGCCACTAATATATGTATATAAAGATGCCTGCTAGAGGCACATTGATTGGTTTTAAAATGAAATGTTATCTATGTTTTATTGTATTATTATTTATTTTGTTAAATTTTTCCCACTTACAATTTAATCGGGGCCACACTTAGGAGGGTTTTGACACTTCTGATCTGGGGAGTCTCGTATAAAGCCAAGGAAGATCATGTTCTTAAACCCCAACATGGTAACCCAGGTGAATTTCTAATTAGCTTCACTTGGCAGGTGTATACACTCAGGCACATTCCATATCATCAGCTGAGCCAGGAAGGAAGTAAGAGACCCAAGTCCTGTGCTTTCTATTTATTTCCTTCTGTGACCTGGTAAGTCATTTTCTGGGTTGGCAGGGTATAAGGCTGTTTGCTTTTGTTTTTTAACTCATTCCCAATCACCAATCATGGTGTTCCCACACACAATTTGGGGTTTGCTACAATTTGATTTCCTCTTCTCTGGCATTGCCTCTTACCATCATCCAGCTCAGCACCAGTGTCTCCAGTGTCCCCATCCTCTGCTGCCTCTTCCTCTATCTCTGCAGGCTCAGTGTCCACATCTTCCTCCAGATCATTTTCATCAAATGGGGCTGCAATACAGAAAGGTTAAGAGAAAGAAAGAGACTGTTTCCAGAGCAGGGAAAGGGCTGGTAGTTACTCCGGGTAAATTATAGCATGGGGAAGTTCTCCATGTATAGCTGAGGCAGGCCTGAGAGTGAGAGGGAAGGAGGATCTGAATATGACCGATATTCAGATCTGATCTGGACCATGTGGACTGATTTTACCTAGGTCAAGCAAAACTCTAGAGTGATGTGAAAGGTTGAGACAAGCTCAAGATCTACCTGGGCCAACACCATTCTTCTTTTCTTCTCCTGGGAGTTACAAAGGCACAAAGCTCAATGTAGGTTGAAAGGGCATGGACCACGAGAAACGACATCTTTACTGAGGGAGAACTGAGCTTTTTGTTGAGCTCAGTCTAACATTCACTTTAGCCTGATTCCTGCTGTTCTATTGTATTGCTGTGGAAAGAATCAGTAATCAGACTCCATGGAGGCTCTGAATAGTTGTCCTAACTTCTCCCAGATCCTTGTAGCAGAGGCTAGAGCTTTGTTTAAGGGACTCAGAGCAGCACTCTTAAAAAGGAAAAGGCCAAAGGAGAAGAGTGGTGGTGGTAATTAACACAAAGCCCACATTTTGGATAAAACAAGACCTTTTAAGTACTACAAATGTGAGACAAGGCATTAATCACCCTCATTCTTGCCAAGGTTAAATTAGCCTCTCCATACACATACACTGAACTTGTCTATTTGAAACAAAAACTTCTTTTGATTCTAACTCCTTTTCAAACTACCTCCCTATATCTCTTCATTTACTGCTAAATTAGTTGAAAAAATATCTTCTACTCCATTAGATTTCCTTATTGCTTACTCAGTCTCCACCAATAACCAACTAATTTATAAATCCAGCGAATGACCCTTCTTAGTCCTTGTCCTTCTTTAACTGACCCTGTGGATATAACTCTTTTATGCAATATACTCTATTTCATGTTCACTATGAAATATGAAGTTATATTCACATACATGTCTAATTACTGCTATTAGATGATGAACTCTGATTATAAACCCTTCTGGGTATTCTCTATCCATTTTGGGTTTCCATTATAATGCATGCTTTTCTTTCTCCTGCATCATTTTCCCTCATTTCTTACAGCACAAAAGTATTCCATTACATTCAAATACCACAATCTGTCCTCCCCATTCTATAACTGATGAGTTATAACTGTCAGCTTTTTTGCCACTGCAAAAGGAGCAACTATAAATATTCTGCAACATAGAGGATCTTTTTCTCCTTTTATCTCTTTGAGGTAGGCATGGTAAAATTGGGTCAAAGGGCACACACTGCTTTTTTTGTGCGTAATTCTAAATTGCTTTCCAGGACTGGTGGAACCATTCATAAGTGTATGAGTGTGCCTGGTATTTCTGTAGCTCTTCCAACATTTGTCATCTTCTTCTATTATCTTTTCCAATCTCATATGTGTGAAGTGGAATTTCAGAACTGTTTCAATTTGCATTTCTCTAGTTCTTGATTTGGAGCACGTTTTCATACAGCTATAAGCAGCCTTGGTGTCTTTGTTGAGAACTGTCTGTTCATATCCCTATCAATTGGGGAATAGCTGTTACTCATATAAATTTGAACCAGTTCCTTACATATCGTGGAAATGAGATGTTTAGTAGAGAAATTTGCTGCAGAGATTCCATGCCCCACCTCTATAAACTCAGTCAGACAACTGATTATCTTCCAAACTTAGCTGTATTGGATTTGTTTGTGAAAACTTTTAAATTTTATATAATCAAAACTGTCGATTTTATCTTCCGTGATTCGCTGTAACCTTGTCTTTGATCACAAATTTCTCTTATCCTTAAACCTGGAAAATTAATTCTTCCATTTCCCTAAGTTGCATATGTGACTTTTTATATCTGGGGCACATATCCATTTGGATTTTATCTTGATATAGGTTTTGAGGTATTGGTCTAAACCAAATTTCTGCCATGTTGCTGTCCAATTTTTCTAGTAGTTTCTATAAAATAATGAGCTGTTACTGAACACTAGGATCCTAGGTTTATTTGTTTGTTGTGCAGCCACAGGTCAATCCCTCTATTTTTTAACCAGTACCAAAGTGTTGTGAGAATTACCTCATTGTAGTATAATTTGAGATACGGTACTGTTAGGCCTCTTTCCTTTCCACTTCTTAAATTTTAATTTCATTTTCCTCAACTTATATGTTTCCTTGATGAATCCCTTTTCTCTTCCTTTCCCAAAACGCATGGTTCCATCCTTGGCAGCAACTCCCTTAGCAACCTCATTCATTACCAGAGTTTCAATCCTATCTCCAAACCTGACTTGGAGGTTCCTTATTCACAATTCCAACAACCTAGTAGAAATTACCTAATTACCTGTTATGCACTGCATACTGGAAATATCTAAATCTTATTATCTTGAACATAGGCTTCTACTATCCAATCAAGTTTCCAAGTCTTACCAATTTCATCTCAGCAAAATCTACTGACCTTCTGGGTCAGGCCTTCATTATTAACTCTTGTCTGGACTATCAAAATAGTTTTTTAATTGTTTTTATCCCACCCATTCCCAGCTCTCTTTGCTTTCCTAAATCCAATCCATCCTTCACACCACTGTAAGATTTATCTTCCTACTACTTTCAAATCATATTCTTGTTCATAAACCTCCAATAACATCCCATTGCCTAAGGAATCATGTCTAAAGCTTAGTGTGGCATTCAAAGACTTCTATTATAGGGCTTCAAACTACTGTTATCTCCTACACACAGTCTGCTTGAACCAAAATGTATTACTTACCATCCCTCAAATATTGTCCATGCTTCTGCCTCTCTCTATACCTAGAATGTCCTTTCTTCTGTATTAGAACACCATTCTGTATTCTGAAGCTCATATGCTTCAAAGCTCTTATCAGTGCCCAGTAGAAGGAGATGAGAGAAGCCCTCGAAGAAAACAAGGTGGCATTTATCTCTCCCTTGTATGAATTCTCAAATCACTTGTTTATAACCCTTTTGTATAATACATTCTTTTTTTTAAAAAAAATTGTTTCCTTTTAGTTTCCAACAATGTCTAATACATTTTATGTTTATTTCATTTCTAAATATGCCTTCTCTGCTTGTCATTGTTGAGTCATTTCAGACATGTCTGACTTTTCATGACCCCATTTGGGATAATAATAACACTTAAGGTACTGGGAGGGATGAAAGCCTGGTACATAGTTGCTAAGTCATTTCTCAGTTGTGTCCAATTTTTGTGACCCCCATTGGGGTTTTTCTTGGTAAAGATACTGGAGTGGTTTGCCATTTCCTTCTCCCGCTCATTTTTACAGATGAGGAAACTGGGGCAAACGGGGTTAAGTGATTTGCCCAGGATCACACAGCTAGTAAGTGTCTGAAGCTGGATTTAAACTCAGAAAGATTTGCAGCCTGTAACTGCATTCACTGCACCACCTAGCTAGCTGCCCCTATCTCAGCTACTAGACAATAAACTCTTAGAGAATAGTGGTCATGTCTTATTTCCTCACATTGCCTAGCACAAAACAGGAGCTTAATTAATGCTGGCTGATTCAATAAATGCAGATAAACACTCTGAGATCCAACCATGGTAATCTTGCATAAGATATGTAATAAGTACAAAATATAGGTTGCTTTAAAGCACATTGCTTTGCTCGGTGATCAGTGAAACCAGGCCAAGAAAATCACATAAGAGGCAGTAATGTAACAATAGTGCAAAAGGGGTTGGACTTGGAGGCAGGCGAGAGCTGGGTTCAAATTCTACCTCTGACCCCTGCAAGTGACGTAGCCACGAACACTGAAACTTTGAGCTTTAGTTGCCTCATCGGTAAAACAGGGATAACAATACCTGTACGCTATCCACCACAGAGAGTTGTTCTGAGGCTCTGTCAATTTTAAGTAAAGCACTATATGGATACTGGTCATTATCATAACAGCTGTCACTATCGTTGTTGATTTCATGGGATTTATAAGCTTATCAATGGGGTATTTCCTGCTTTAGTGTAGACTGCAACTCACCTGTGCCTTCTCATCCTGTGTGATTCTTGTCCATGGTCTACTCAATAGGCTAGATGCCTTTCTCTAGGTCATTCTGTTTTGTGGGCACCAAGGTAGAACTGTGGCTATTCACCCTGTTACACGACAAGTCTACCTCATTTTCTGATGAGATATTGTGAATGACACCTTTGTTAAGATATTTCTTACATGCTGGTTATCACTGGAAACAAACTGTAGTCTGCTTGAGCCCATCTCTTCTTTTCAAATTTTTGGTCATCTGCCATTTGAGTACTCAGAGAACATGGTGTTCTAAGATTTGTAACCATGCAATGGGACAGCATTTAGGTTAGAAAGCTAGGTTTTTATACTGGAAACTCTCTTGGGACATGAAAAGAAATGTGTAATTTTCTTAGTGCAATGCATTCTGCTCCCTTCCTCCTGGGTAACTCTGACTCAATGCATTCATTTGCCATCAATGTCTCAGATAACGTAGTGGCCTAGCTTTCCCACTATTATACTGGATGATAGGAATTTTTCATCCATTTAAATTTTCCTCTACGGATTATTAGAGCTTTCTCTTTTGAATATTCATAACTCATGTGGAGGAGGCCTTGTTAGGAGATAGGGGACCTTATCCTTTATAAGGAATCTCTATTACATTAGGATTCATTCGGGAATGTTCTCTCTGACACTGGTGAACATTTTGGGCAATCATATGCACCCCCATTTTGTGTCTTGTCTGACATGAATAATCAGAGGGTTGCTGTTACAACTCTTCATTCCTGAGGCTGCAGTTATCAGTGAAGTCTTATATAATAATAAGAAAAATAGCTAACATTTATATAGCATTTACTATGTGCCAGCGTCCTGAGGGCTTTACAATTATTATTTGATCATCACAACAACCCTGGCAGGTAGGTACTATTATTATCCCCAATTTATAGATGGGGAAACTGAGACAAAGAAATTTAGTGACTTGTCCCAGGTCACATGGTTATTGACTCTTTGAGGCCACATCCAAATGCAGGTCTTCCTGCCTCTAGGCCTCGGTGCCACCTAGCTGTTTAACATATGCCTAACACTCCTCGTGGGAGGAGAACTTTAAAAGAGGCTGTCTTGTGCTCTGAATCAAAAGATTAAAAAAAACAATGAACAATGGGGAAAAACTGAATGAAACGTGGTACATTAATATAATGGAATGTAAGAAATAACAATTATTGGGAATTCAGAAGAACATGGGAAGATTTTTATGATACACAGTGAACAAAACATGGCTGAGTTTTCCTGAATAACATACACAATGGTCACAATAATGTCAATGAAAAAAAGGCAAATGCATTCTGAGTAAATGCGATAACCAATAGAGGTTCTAGAGGACAGATGATAAAATCCTTTCTTTCGTCTTGGCAAAGAGGATATTTTTTGGGTGTGTGTGTTCGTCCTTCGTTGCCGAAGAAGACCATGCCATCAGAGAAATGATGACATGACTTGCACTTGACTTTGAGTGAGGGAGGGCTGTGCAGGTCACCAGCCTCACTTCTCCTCCAGAGCTGTCTGAATCCAGTGACCAGATATTCCTCAGGATGACTGGAGATGACCCAGGATGAGGCAATTGGGGTTAAGTGACTTGCCCAAGGTCACACAGCTAGTGAGTGTCAAGTGCCTGAGGAGAGATTTGAACTCATGTCCTCCTGACTCCTGCACTGGTACTCTATCCACTGCACCACCTAGCTGCCCTGGCAAAGAGGAAGGAGCATTATGGATGCTGAATGCTACATATGCTGACAGACAAGATTGCTGTGTTGGTATTATTTATCTGTTTTTCTCTGTTACAGGAGACAGTTCTCTGTGTATGAATATGTTAGGGATTAATTGTGGTTAAGGACTGAAAGGCATCAAGGAAACAAACAAAACAGACTTCTAAAGATTAGAAGGCAGGTATACAGGATGGGAATTATTGATGTCCTTGATAATGGTGGGGAGGAAGCAATAGTATTTGTTATTTTTTCTTTTCCTTTTGCCATCATCCTTTTCATGAGAGATCCTGTAAAATGGAACCTGTTGAGATCAGGTCACCTCCAGCACAGAGGTCATCAGTGTACACTTTGGTACAACAGACTTGGACCTCATTGTTATTTCTCCTTCCTCATGGGGTGACTAAAGTCCCCATGTGACAGTACCACTGTCATGGAGTGATGAAAACACATCCTTGCCTTTTTTCACAACCCATTTTTTTGTTTTGGTTAATGATATCACATGTAATTAGGCTGTAACTGTCATATTACTCTTTCTTTTAATCTGATACTGACTTTTAACTTCACTCTAACTAGCTGATGAGCTGACTACACACGGACACTTGATTATTTCTGAAATAATTTCCACAACACCAACTAGTAATTTTCTGTTAAGACAGAAAATTATAGGTATTTTTTGGTGACAATGTCTGGTATTCTCTACATCTAGCACTTTCTCTCTGCTTGAAGCTATTTATGACATATAGGTATGAGGTTTCTAAGTCTACAGATTTTTAGCTTCTTTCATTCCTTAAACTATATTCTCCTAAATGCTTTTTCACATTCCTGCTTGTGCCTAACTTCCTATGAAGTGACCAAGTATCAAAGAATCCCTAGCATTCCTATGCACTATTCTCTCCAATTACATAGCTACCATCCTAATTCTAGTTCCCAATGCCTCTCCTCCAGAAGACCATAAAAGTCTGCTAACTGGGCTTCTTTGTCTCCAGTCTCTTTCCTTTCCAATCCATCCTCCACACAAGGACCAAAATAATTTTCCCAAGATATATATCGTTCTCCTGAAAAAAAAAAAACAACAACCCAACAAAACCCTTCAGTGGTTCTTTCTTTGCCTATTTTTAGGATAAAATGCAGACTCCTGACATTTAAGTTTCTTTACAAGCTGGCTCTTACTTTCTATTCTAATCTAACTTTCATATTATCCCGCTTTACAAACTCAATGTTCAAGTCAACTGGACAACTTTATTTCTTGCCTCTATTTCTTCACACAAGTTGTCTCCTATGCCTAGCACCTCACTTCTGATTTTTCATTTTTTCCTTCAAGCCTCAATTTCATGGGTTGCTTCCTTTGTGATACCTTCTTAGAACCCTGCCCTTGCCCTGCTGCCTCACTCCACCAACCTACCACCATGATTAGTGCTCTCTCTCTTAATTTTCCTTGTCATATACTTTTCTGGGTACATCACACCTCTCTGGCAGAATGGGAGCTCCTTGTCTCATGCAGTAAATGTTTGTTCAATTGAATTTAAGTGGTTTAGAAGATTTTATTCAAGTTCTTATAATTTGCTCTGTCTCCCCTCTAGAAGATGAAGGTCTAATGAAAAGATCTTTCTTATAGCCTTTGGGGGCATGATGAAATAAAATCCTGTCTGCCTAAGGAAAAACTGTTAGCCATTCATTCTTTCCTTTAAGCTGCAAATATATTTTGTATTCTGGCTGAATTGATGATTCAATGATTACTGAACAAAGATCTCTCAGAGTACAATTAATCTTTACAAATAATCTAAAAAACTGATGAGCACCTTCTGCGCTTCTCCTCTACCACTCCTGCAGAAGTAGAAAGGAACAAGAATGATGGTCATTTTTTCCCCTCTTTGTATCATCTGACAACAGTCAAAGAATTCAAAGTCATTTTCATTTCCAGGATGGGGCTTATTGTCATTAATTAAACAGTTGGTGGATCAAAGTCCATGACAGAGTGACACAAGGATTAGGAAATACTCAATTTGATTAGATTTTCTAGGGGTCCTGTAGGAAAGAAAGACAAGAATACAATCTGGTTTCTGAAAGTCGAGTTCCAACAAGATGGCATCTTTCTATACACTACTGCCTAATGTATTTGTATCTCTAAACTCCCTGTGGGAACCTGGTATGAGTGCAGCAGGAACTCTGCCATAAAATGTGCATCTTTGCAGCTCCTCTCAATTATACAAAGTGCAATTCAAAATTAGCTTTAGGAATACAAAAGGAGAAAAGGAGTTGGGCATGTGAGACAAGCATATCTATTTTATGTAGAAACAGTAGTTTTTCAGTTTAAAGATACTTCTGGGTCTACTTGGGCTGATGTTAAATCCATCCTTCAAACTTCTGACTATGTCATCCTCCTACTCAATAAATTCCTGTGGTTTCCCATCACCTCTACAAAGTCTTCTGTTTTGGATTCAAAACTCTTCACAACATTTAAAAATCTTATTACATACTACTCTCTTCTGGATACTCTATGGTCCAGCCAAATTGGTCTTCTGCACATTCCTCAAATATGACACTCTTTTCTCCCACTGGCTGGCTGTCCCTCATACCTGGAATAAACACACTCCCATCCTTGTCATCACTGTGGAATCCTTGGTTCCCTTCAAGACTCAATTAAATTCTCCCCTTTTGCATGAGGTTTTAAATGCCTTCCCCAGACCCCTCACCAAGGTCTCTTCCTTATATACCTGTATTGGTACATACTGTCTTCCCCATTCAAATGTAAGCTCCTAGAGGTAGGAGGCTGTCTCATTTTTATCTTTGTTTCTCCAGAGTCCAGCTTGTCGGAAGTACTGAATAAATGTCTGATTGACCATGTATTCCTGTCTTTCAAAAATCAGGTATATCTGAAAGTGTTGCCAATGGTTAAATTACTTATTTTTCAATTTTTCTTGTTCTCTTGTAAAACAGAACAAAACAAAACCAACTATCTGACAAAACAACATGGCCTTATTCTTTGCTTCATTCTACTTTCGATCCCATTTCAAGTGCCATTCTCACAGTCAGTTTCTTTCAAAGGCAGAAGTAACAACGAATGGGGTATTTATTGTTGGGATATTTCAGACAGGCAAGGAAACATCTCACTGATTTTACTGACATGTAGCCTTTTCAGGAAGATTAATTCTTTTAAAGGCCAGGAAGTAGACCTTAAAAGTCATAATTACAGGGGGACAGGAACTCCTCATAAAAACTACAAATTTGGGGTAGGGAAGGGAATTTCTCAGGCAACTATTTTGACATAGGATTTATGTTCAGATAGATTTCACTATTTCAGTGTTTTGTTTCTACAGAGGTTAAGTAATCTTATTTTTGCTCCAGAATCTAGGATGTGGCCTCTTTTTCAATCATTTTAGCTGTTTCAGTGGGGTGGAGAATCCATGGTTCCCTAAAAGCTACCAAATTGAGGAATGCTATGGAGCCATAGAAGCCCAACTTGATTTTCAAGGGATGTGGCCAACTGTCCCTGGTCTAGTCTTACCAGACTGGAGAAGTAAAAGATCAGAAAGGAAACAGAACTTGGCCCTTTTACATCAAGCAGCTAAGTCAGCAACATTGGCCATGAGCCCATTGCTCTAAAGAAATGCTTATGAACTAGGAAAAATAATACCACCGTTGCTGCTGAAAAACAGACTGGAGAGCATAGGAGATCACTGGATAAGCTTTCCCAATCAGGCAAAATCTAGTTTACTGGATGATTGGGCTTGTCTCCTGGTCCTTGATTGAATTTTACTATTTATAATTTGCAATATGGAAGTTTCTCTTACAATGTTAGGAGGAAGAAGACATTAAAATCTCCTGAGGATACCTTTGAGGAAACAATTCGGTCAAATGTGTCAAAAATGAATAAACAAATGGTACATAACATTGCAACAGCAGCTAATGTTGAAGATAAAGCTTGGGCAAAGGGGGTGGAGGGCTGAATTGGGGTTAGGATGGAGAGCAAGGTGCCAGAAGCTGCCACATCAATCAATGAGCTACATATAGTGAAAGCCAGAAATCCCTGATCTCTAGTCATGTATTCTGAGACTTCAGCCTTGCCAAATCATTTAGAGATGCAAATGGCTAGTGGCTTATATACATAAGCAACAATATTCTTTATATCTGAACTAGAGAGCAGATAAAAATTCTTCTCTTGATTTATTGCTCTGAACAACTTGAACTCCTAACTTTTTTTCCTCTACTGCCAGTAAGAAAGATGGGAGAGGACAGGTCATGAAGGTAGTAGGAAATATAAATTCTGCTACCCTTTATCCCGTCAGAGCCCTTAATCTAGGAAGGACAGCTGACCTCCTCAACCTCATACTAAAATGAAACAACAGCTCGTAGCCTGTAAAACAAGCTGATATTTCTAGTCATAGCTGTTATTTAGGTGCCTCACTTTCTCTGGCTTCAGTTAAACAATATACACCATCCCTGCTCTTTTTCAGTCTTATAGCTATAATTCCATTCCATAAAAAACTCCGTTTCTTCCTGTTTTCTCTTTTGGGAGTCCTCAACGGTTTGTGGAATTCTTCCAAGTTCCTTTGCTCTTATATCTTAGCTGTTCTACAGATTTTAGTTGAAACCCCAGTACTAAAAATACATTTCCTCACTGTCCTGGCACTAACTCAAATCCCCATAGCCGACTGTTTGACCTATATCCTACTTACCACACCACTTTTCTTGGGCTCTGCCCTGCAAGGGTTAAGATGAATATCTGAATCATGCAAGAATGGCTGACTCAGCAAGGCATGCAATGCATACTCCCTCCCTCCACCCCACCCTATTCTGAGCATGCAGGAGCAACAGGGCCAGAATTCTGTTAAGATACCAGCTGAATTGCTGAGCTTAAGGAGCGGTTATTGTGATTTGGTATAGAAGAAACATCACCAGACTACCTCCAGAGACCGTCTCCAGCCAGGCCTGCACTGCTGCGTGGCGTATGGAAGGAAGGTCAGGCGCTGAATTTAAAACAAATGGTAAATGCAACGTTACATACCGGTATGCACTTCTAATACTGAGGAATAAGGTGATTCCAAGGAACCAAGAACAAAAGTGAACCGTGGAATGGATCAGAAGGTTGAGAACAGGAGCAGAAGCTCCCCTGGGCTAGCACATTTCAGACACTCAGGGTCACGTGCATGACATGTGGTGAAAGGCAGGAGAACAGCTAGCAAAGGTCCATATGGAGAAAAAGCCAAAAAGACTCCATTCTCAAAGGTTGGGTTTTAACGATTCAAGGCTTTGGTGGGAGGGTGTGGTGGGATGGGTAGGTGGGTCTTGAGAAAGGCATTTGAGAAGGGACTGAGAAAACCTTTCAAAAATTCCCTCCCCCCATATATCAGATAAGACAAGGCAAAGAAATATAATAATAACTCATGTTCCAAACATACACATGTATACACACGCACATGCACATGCGCGCGCGCACACACGTGCACCAAATGCGGTAGCTTCTAGCTTCTGGCAAACGTTCATTGCCGGACTCAGAACCAATTACAAACCACTTCAGTTGTTTGGCGGAGCCCCCTGATAGCCTAATGAAAACCTGAATCTCCTCAGGACCTTACAGAGAAGATTCCTGTAGCACACGTAGCACAAAAGCTTGGCAGACTTGACTCATGACTCAGACATCTTGCACAGCAATGCTTTATCATGTGTACTTCAGTATACTATTGTGGGGATGGGTAAAAGGGAAGAAAGTGCCCAGGCAAATCCCACCCTCTCCCACCTTCTCCAGTAGACTGCCCTCACCATCATCCCTGCTTTCTCTCTAATCTTCAATATCTCCCTGTCTTCAGGTTCCTCTCCTACTATTTATTCCTATCCCTAAAAAACCCTCAATAGATCCTGCCATCTCTCCTCCTATTCTCAACTAAACTTGAAGTTTTTAATAGATGCCTCCACTTTCTCCTATCATTCTCTTTTAAATCTCTTGAAATCTGACTTTATCATTCAACTGAAACTGCATTCTACCAGGTTACCAACGTTTAATTGCTCCATTAGGAGATCCTCATGTATCTCTTTGGCAGGAGGTGGCGCCGGGTCTGGAGTCAAGAATGACTAAGTTTAAATTTGACCTCAGATGCTTACTAGCTGTGTGACCCTCAGTAAGTTACTTAACTCTGTGTGCCTCAGTTTTCTCAATTGTAAAATGAAGGTAATAATAGCCCACCTACCTCCCAGGGTTGCTGTGAGGATCAAATGAGATAATATTTGTAAAAAGTGCTTAGCCCAGTGCCTGGAACATGGTAGGCACCATATAAATGCTTATGCCCTTCCCCCCTCACTCCTTCTCTGGAGCTTTTGATACTACTGACCACCTTCTCTTTCAGGATATCATCTCCTCTCTGGGTTTTTGTAACTGAGGGAGTCCCCTAAGGCTCTCTTTACTTTTTCTTCTCTTTTCTCTCTTTACTTTCTCAGTTGATGATCTCATCAACTTCCATGGGTTTAATTATTATCCCTCCACAGATCTATTTATTCTCTTCTGAAGTCCAGTCTTTCATCTCCAGTTGTCTGTTAGATACCTTGAAGTGGATGTCTTGTAGGCTTCTCAAACTAAACATAGCCCAAACTGAATTCTATCTTTCCTACCTTCTTCCAAATTTCCTTCTTGTTTTTAAGGCACTGCTGATCGTTCCAGTCATGCAGGTTCACAATGGCTTCACCCTGGGTTCTTATCCTCTTGCAGGTACCACATATGCAACAAGATACTGAATCTTGTAATTTATTTTCTATGGCATCTCTTATATATGCCTTTTTCCCTCCACTTGTACAGTGACCATCCTAATTCAGGCCCTCCTAACCCGAACTATTGCAAGTCTTCTAACTGGTCTCTCTGACTCAAGTCTTCCTCTAATCCAACTGTCCACATAGCTGCCAGTGATTTTCCTAAAGTGCAAGTCAGAACATTCCACACCCCTGATCCATAAACTCCAGTGGCTCCCTCCTATCACCAGGAAAAAAATATAAAGTCCTTTCTTTGCCATTTAAGGCTCTTCAAAACCTAAACCTTCTACCTTTCCAATCTTCTAATATTCTACTTGTCTCATGAACTCTACAATCCAGCTGTGCTGGCCTACTTGGATTCCTTGCATGGGATATTCTCTTTCCCTTTTGGCCTCTGCATTAGTTACTCCCTCTTGCCTAGAAAGCTCTTTCTCTCAACCTCTAGAATCCTTGGTTTTTTTTCAGACAGCTCAAGAGCCATCTCCTCCAGGAGGACTTTATGTGTCCCCACAGCTGCCAGGCCTACCCTTTCTAAGATTACCTTCCATATATTTTGTATTTATCTTGTATATTCTGATTCAAAGATGTCTTCTTTCCTATTAGAATGTAAGTTCCCTGAGGTTTAGGAACTATTCATTTTTTCTTTGTACCCACCGTACCTGGAATATAGTAAATAACAAATTCTTGTTGATTGATACTATGGATCCAGGCTAAAGTTGTGCTAAACTTCTGGACCTCAAACTGTTATTATTGAGTGGCTATCATCAAAATCATTTGATATTGGTTAAAAAAATAGTAAGTAGATTGATAGACTAGACTAAGAAAGGGAAAATCAGAAACAACAAAAATTGATAATCTGTGTTTAACAAAACAAAAACCATAAACTACTAAGGAAAGAACTCCCTATTTGATAAAATTACTGGGAAAATTGAAAAGCAACAGCTAAGGGTAGGAGACATACTTTTCACCAAATAAGGATTAAAAGCAAATGCACAAGATAAGATAAATAATTTTGATTACGTGAAACTGAAAAACTTCTGCACAAACAAAATTAATCAACCTAGCATAAAAAGGAAAGCAAAAGAATGGGAAAAAACTGTCAAATGTCTCAGATAAGGATTTGGTATCCAAGATAAACAGAAAACTAATGACATATATGTGTATGTATGTGTGTGTGTGTGTGTGTATACAGAAATAGATACATATACATCTGTACACACAAATAAATAATAAAAAACAATAAAAACAAAAAGTCTTTCCAATAGACAAGTGATTAAAGGATATGAAGAAACAGTTCTCAAAAGAAGGACTGCAAATTATTAATAATCATAGGAAAAGATGCTCCTAATTGGTAATACTAGACAAATACATCACTTCATATCTAGCAAATTGGGAAAGATGACAAAAAAAGATAGGCATAGTCAATACTGAAGGGCTTATGAGAAGATGGTGCATTGCTGGTGAAGCTATGAATCAGCATACCTATTCTGGAAAGAAATGTGGAATCATGCAAATTAAAGTGATTAAAAATGTCCATAACCTTTGATCCAGAGAATCCACTATTAGACTTATACCACAAGGAATTTATTGAAAAAACCAAGTCCCTATATGTATCAAAATATATAGCAATATTTTTCATGGTAGCAAAGAATTGGAAACAAAGTAGGATATCCAACGATTGAGGAATGACTAAAAACTAGCGCATAATAAATGTTTTTTGACCTGACAAACATGAATTACTATTGTGCTTTAGAAATGATGAATATGATGAATACAGAGAACCATGGAACAATCTACATGAACTGATGCAAAGTAAAGTAAGTAAAGGCAAGAAAACACTACGTACAATGACTACAACATGGTAAATGGAAAGGGCAGTCACTAAAATGAATGACACAAGCATGGCCCCCAAAAAGAGATATATAACCCTAACCCATTCCTTTGCAGAGGTGGGAGATCCATGGCTGTGGTACCCGACATATATTTTCATATTTTTTTCCCAGTACATTGATTAGTTGTGTTGATTTCTTTTCTCTTCCTTTTCCTCGCGGTATCTTAAAGATAATATTTGCTATATGGCATAGCTCTCTGGGGAGAGAGAGGAATACTGGAAAAAATTCTGGTGATGTAAAAAGGTGTATCTTTAAAATACATACTAGATTGGAGAGGGAACTGATGAGAGGACAGATACTGAAATCCTCAACAACCTTCATTTTTTTTCTTTTACAGTTTCCTTAAGAACAACTTGGAGAAGTGGGATTACTAGAAATTATATATATATATATGTATATATATATATATATACATATATATATACACACACACACACACACACACATATATATATATATATTTTCATCCTATGAAAATTGTAGTTATTTCCAGAAACCTTTTGGCCTAATTCCTCTTCTCTACAAAACTCTGTAATATGTGTCCTTGAGCATGTACAAACCTGAATTTTTGTTGTTGTTTAGGGATTTTCAGTCATGTCTGACTCTTCATGACCCCATTTGGGATTTTCTTGGCAAAGATATTAGAGTGGTTTACCATTTCTTTCTCCAGCTCATTTTGTAGATGAGGAAACTGAGGCAAACAGGGTTAAGTGACTTGCCCAGTGTCACACAGCCAGTAAGTATCAGAATCCAGATCTGAATTCAGTTTTTTCTGACTCTAGGTCCTGGGATGCACTATCCACTGTGCCACCTAGCTGCCCACAAACTTGCATACATAGACATGTAAATGTGTGTGTGTATGTGTATAAATACACCTATACGTATTCATATATATGTGTGTGCATATATATATATGTATATATATATGTATATACATACACACACATACACATATTCCATCGATAAAATGCCAGCAGAATTCACAATCTGTTGAAAGGTTGGCTAACCCAACCTACAGTGATCACAGGAAAAAAAAATCAACTTCTGACTTTTAAGAGTAAAGCTTATCTGTTGTTTTGCATTAAAAAGTCCAGGATCAAAAGACCATAAATCCTTGAAAAACTTTATATACCCCGGAAAAGAATCCAAGGCAAACACCATATCTAACATTAGGAAAGTAAAATGTTTTGTTGGCCTTGCTTTAAAAAGTGATCTGATGAGTCTTCCCCAAAGGAGGAAGTCCTCTACACAAGGAAGTTGTTCAGAAGCATTCAGACAGTACACAAAGAATCTTAGACCTAGGTGCAATTACCTCTGGAACTGGAGGACTTGGAGGTAGACACCATTTTATCCTCCTCCTCTTTTTCACGAATGTGTGTCCAGTGTACATCTGCCTGGATCTCCAGGGGATCGACTAGATTTACAATCTGCTGTAGCTTCAGATTTCCCGCTGGCATAGCAAGGACAGGGTGGGAGAATTTAAGGAAAGGGAAAGCAAAACTCAGGGAAGGAAGCACAAAGACAAACCATCATGAGAAGGGAAACAGGAAGAAAAGAAAAATTACAATATTTGTTAAGATAGCATACAGAAGTGAGATTTGGAAATATGCAGATAAGCACACAAACTCTCCCACAATTCACCCAACTGGATTTGGTAATTTTCAAGATTTGAAAGTTCAACGTTGTTTAGTGTTGGCCAATCTAAGCAATGCCACAGTGAAGTTATATTTATTTCCTTCTGATATTTCCTTTATCTGGGATGCCAGTTTGGTGTACTAATTTCTCTCTTATTTTACCTACTTAGAAACAAACCGGGGACTTTGAAGAGACCAACTTTCAAAAGAAGGTCTCCATATTCTTAGCTGCAATGCCTTACCACAGAATATCAGAATATCTGTATTAAGTAGCAGCCCTGTGACTCCCAATAAGATCCTCCTGAAGCAAAGCACTTACACCATTACCAAGTCATGAGGCAAATTTAACATCTTACTCTTGTGTTTTAGAAGGCCAACCAATGGGTGGGATGAAGGTATGCCGCTTTGCAACAAACCTGCCAACACATATGTTGGCATTATTTGCTCTTTTTAGTACAGTCAAGGCTGATGATGCAGTGAGAAACTCTCCTTTTATACCCCTGTCCCACGTTGCATGCTGCACAATTTAGCAAGGAAAGGGGCATCACTGTGAAGGGAGGCTTGGAAAAAATGGGGAGGTGCCTCATAAACAGCTGAAGCTTTGATAACTCATGAGTGGAAGGAAATGAAGTGATTAAGACAAATTTTCATTTACTTTCTCTGGAGTCAAATTTCTTCCTTGAAACCAATTTTGGTGACCTTTGCCACCAAAGGTCCTGGTTCAAGGCACCACAAGAGTTTGCAGGCAATAGCAAAAGCATGTCCATGTAGCGTGCCACTGCATGGGCTCCCCAGGATTAGTGTGAATATCATGCCACATCGCTGAGTTAAAATATGAGGGACAGTAAATAACTAAGGTGGGATGTTGGGGAAGGTTCAATGAGAGCAGGTACCATCAGACTGAAAGGACTTTTATGCACTAGGTAGAAGACTGCACCCATTGACACTGGCAACCATGCCTCACTGCTTCCCCTCACAATCCAACTGGCTGACCTGGTTATGGTTTCAGTCCTTGTGGCTTCACTCTGGTTTGCAAGTGCTCAAGGCTTGGAAAGTAAGTGAATGCAAACACTTGATTACAAAGGAGTTTGTGTCTTTGATCAACTCTTGACTGTTTTTCTCTATGGACCCTCAGTCTGTTTCTAAGTTGTTTTCCTTCAGGTAACCATCCTAGTAAGACATGAGCTGATATGTCTTCTGATGGCCTACGATATGCTAGGAAGTAGAAGAGGCAGGCCGGTAGGAAGGAAAAATGCTGGATCCCATCCTTTTTTAAGCAGAAAAGGGAAGACATTTCTCACTGTTAACACTACTTTCTGTTGCCAATTACATCCCTGAAGTCTTTAAAAGTTCAACATACTATGAACACTAATTTTTTTTTAAAATAGGAAAGTGGAAACACTTTAGTGTGAAGTGCTCAAGCACATCTGGTGGTGGCAGAAGACATTTTGTGTCACCTTCAAGAGGTGCTCAACTGACCCAAATATATACATTTTTGTCATAAGGCTTGCTGTTCCAAGGGAAAAAATAGTCAGGAAAGAATGTCCATCTTGAATTTGATGGGAAACGGGATTAGGGTGTAGAATTGGTATGGTCAGGTTTCTACAGGGTCATTTCTGGAATTCTTTTCCAACCCATGTTTTTTCCACACATGCCCTATGACATGATCCTGAGGCTGCCATGGAGTCCTTCTGCCAGGGGCAGGGAGCAGGGTGGTCAGGCATGGGCCAGGGCCAGTCTATGCAACTACATTAAAAATGTCTTTTCATGTGGGACCTGCTCTTCAGGGCAATTTCTGGGCAGGGAAGGATGGGGGGAGGATGGGCAGGGGCAAAATGGGTACCTTTAAATGTACCCGTATCCTCTTCATTTGAGTTATGCTGAAGCCAGTGGTTTTGCTGGAGCTCTCTGTTCCAGGGGCAATATTCTCCCTCTACAGCAGAGGGAGCCAAACATCAAGTATAAAGACAGGCATAAGGATAAATGGAGAGAGAGAGGATCAGGAGAAAAGAGGAGAGAGAGAGAAGTTACCTTTAGCTCAAAGGCAGTAAGACTTCCTGTCCATGTCTACATATGCATCTAAGCACTGTTGGAAAGAGAAATTCCACTGTCCAGTCAAGAAGTTTTGTTTCCAGGCACTTCAGCATTTGGCCAAATTTGATTTTAAGTATCTGGCTGTAAAGAAAACCCCGTCCCCCCAAGCCCACATCTTGTATTCTTGTCTTGACGATGGTTCTGGGTTGAGGGCATCCAGTTTCAGAGCACTTTAAGCTACACAAAAGTCAAACAGTCTGCAGCCATCATCAGACCAAGATAATGAAGGCAACAGTAATGTCCTATTTACCCAGCATTGTTCTTCTGAACATGCTACAGATAGGACCGCTCCTACTCTGACAGACCAGAAGTGGAGTCAATTACTAGGCCGACTGCTGCCCAAGGAACAAGCGGACAGCCCAAGGCACCTGATGTTTCCAAGGGCTCCAGTCCCTTTTTCCTAACTCCTTGGAGCTTGCTCATGCAATCAGTTAAACTTCAGAGGGAAGAAGAAAAAGATTCCTATTACTGTGGTTTCTATATCCAGAAAGAGTAGACAACAGTGTCTGTATACAGACGTGGGAAAGCATAAATATTAGCAGGTCCAGGAAAGAAGAAGCGAAGTTTATCAGGTCATGGAACTAGAAGAAGCTCTCACTTTTTTTCCCCAAACCCTCAAATGTAGAAAGCAAATGTGTTTTCTGCTTCCACTTTCTTTTGCTCATCCTTTACCTCATTAGCATGCTGTATCATAACAAATTTCTATCCTTCGATAGCTTCTCTGAAGATAAGTTGGATATCTCAAGAATCTTAGTGTGTTTTAAGTTTTAATAACTGCATGAGACTTTCTTAACATACTGTATGTATGAAGTACTTTGTCTCTGTTCTATGCTTAGTCTCTGTTGTGCCAGAAGGAACAAATGTCAGTTTAAAACAGTAGCAAAGCACTCCTGATTCCAGGAAGAAGCAGATAAGCATGATATGCAGCACATTAATCCAGTGCCAACTATTAGGGGGCTGTTAAAAATTGGGTCTGGTGCTAGAATTGAAAACCAGGAGGTGTCAGGGCAAAAGAATCCCAAACTCTTGCTTCCTCCCATCTACACACCTCTAGAATGATATCATTAATTTAAGTTTACACAGCATCTTCCTTCGGTGGAATTCCAAGAGTTATACCTCATTTCTGTTTACTACATTTCATCTCTGTGAGGTAGAAGTGGTAGTGGGAGGCAAGGGTTACAATCTCCTTTTTGTACATGGGAAAATTAGGAAAGAGAGAAGTTAAGTAACAGTAAAGGAGAGTCAAAGTCAAGTTAAGAAACCAGAAATCCAAGGTAAAAACTGTTTCAGGACTGGATTTGACTTTTGGGTCTCCAGCTCCTACTTATATTCTCCTCACTTAGGAGGGCATGGATTTTCCCTCTGGTTTTGTTGAGAGAAAACTTGGATGGGAGAAGGAATTTCTTGAAAGGTTTGGGGAATTATGAAAAATTCCAACAATTGAGTTTGGGAATGGGAAATCTGGGAGGATTTGAAAAAAACTGACAGAAGGGAAGGAGAAGGAGCAGGGTTAGCTCTGGGAGGGAAAAGGGAAGATCTGAGAATGAAAAGAATCAGTCAGAGCATAAAAGGAAAAATGAAGGGGCAGGAGAAAGATTTGAGGAAAACAAAGAAGGACATCAACAAAACAAAGCAAAGAGAGTTGGGTGTAGGCAGTACTCCAAATGTTAGCGAAGTGAAAAAAGAGCTAGCTAACGAGTAGAGGAAAGGGACAACTCCAAAGTCTAAGCTCTCACAGAGTGTGTGGCCACCTAGGCTTTCTAGAAGAGCTACTACTCAGATGTTCGAAGGAGTGAGCAACTGGGGAGCGTTCTACGTTGATCTATATGTAGATGTTTTATGTTTATATTTCTACAGTACTGAAGTGTTTGTTTATCTCTGTGTAAGGTACAGGAGGTTTTATTTTCTTAGAAACCAAGAAGGCCTAAGGAATACTTTTCAATTCTATTAATTATCAGGGAGAATGAATAATTTCTTTTAAAAAAGGGAAGGGGGGGAAAAAGTTCAAAGTGAAAACACAGAAGAAAAAGGATGTGAAGTCCTGACTAGTGTCAAGATGCTGGTGGTTAAAGGGGAAAATGCAGAGGAAGGGAAGATGGATCCTCTGAGAGGAAGCAGCTGCTTGTTTGCCAAGAAAATATAGTATGGTTTTTCAGTCAAAGGAAGGAGAGACAAACAGTGATAAATGGGGACTGAAGAGGATAAGTTTTGACGTGATAATCACCATAGAAGGTCTGCTACCTCCTGGAGACCTTCTCAAGGCTTGTCAAACCAGAAAACTACCTTCAGATGTATGTGGTCATAAATAATACTGTAAGAAGGATTGCTGAAAATGACTAAGTCCCGGGTAGTAAATGGAAGACTTTAAGGGCACAGGTGGCATTTTCATCACTCCTACTAAATCAGAGGCAAGGGCTCCAGAAGAGAAAAACAGGTTTGGGCGATGACCTGCTACTTACAGAGATATTATTAGAGAGCAGTATTTGTATTTCTGGACCACAGCTTACAGTATAAGGATGACATATTCCTGGTCAGGGATAGAGAAGGGAAGAAATTGTCTATGTATATGTCAACCAAACAAGACTAGTGGTACACACACCCAGAAATTCAAAGAAGACAAAATCCAAGAAAGGATGCAGAAATTAAACCCATGGCCTTGGAAACTGCATGAAGTATGGGTAATGAACAAGTACGAACACTTTGACTTTCAGTAAAAGCAGAAAAAGAAATATACCTTTTAAAAATTAATCTCATTGTGTCCAGTCCAATTAATGAGGATGACTTTGGGTTGAAAAGATCTGATTCTACACTTTTAGATCGCAACAACCTCTAGGACAATGAACCAGGTTACCCCAAACAAGGTTGGATTAACTGCTGTTTTTAAAGTAGATTTCTTTAACCAAAATTGAAAAGAAGAATAAAGAAAATTCCTTAGGGCTATGATTAAGACGTAGTTTTCCTCACCTTCACTAGACTCTTCCTCTTCCTCCTCCTCCTCCTCGTCCTCTTCCTCCTCCTCCTCTTCATCCCCAGGCTCGTGGTTTTTTGAGGCTTCCAGCTCATCCTCACTCTTGCCTTTCAGAAGAGCATGGATGCGAACAGCTTCCTTCCAGGGCACACCTCCCAGGTCTGAAGGGGGAAGATGGGCTCCCTCCTCCTCTTCCTCCTCATCTTCCTCCTCCATCTCAGACTCTGAACTGCTACAGAGAAGAAAAAACTCAAGTAAATAAACAGTAAATAGCTCTCCAGGGTAAAAGCTTATAGCCAGGGGGTGAGGTGGGGACGAGGAGTCAGAATGATTTTTTTTTTTAAAAGAGGAGGGAGTAGCAAAGGCAAAACCTTTACACTGTGGATTTTGAAGGGAAAGAGCGGAATCATTCCTCTGTGAATTCTACTGTGAAGGTGATCAGCTCCCTCCTCTACGGGACATTAAAACAGAGAGGAAGCTTTGTGAAGGGAATGAGGGTAAAGTAACCGACACGTCATGGGAAAGGTTGGAGAAATGTGTATATGGCAACTATACACTCATGCAAACTGGACTAACAGGCAACAATACCTCAACACAATTAGGATTTATCACGATGAAGTTTACATGGGGAACAGGAAGGCCAATTTTATTTTCCATGAACTGTTTTTAGATGCAAACTCATCATCTTGGGAGTGTCAGAAATGTATATCTTCCCTTCTCATGATTATCTAGTTGGTGGGATTTTAGTTTTAGTCGATCTAGTATCACTAGCATTTTCTTCAATGCCTTGCTCTCTCTCATCCTACACAGGCCATCACAGGATATCTCACATCTAACTCCTTTTCTTCTTTCAGAAGTGTGGATAGAGTATTGGATCTGGAGTCAGGAAGACCTGAATTCAAATCCAACCTTAGACACTTAGTAGTGGTGAGACTCTGGGAAAGTCATTTAACCTCTGCCTGCTTCAGCCTTAACTATAAAACAGGGATAATAGGAGCACCTATCTGCTACGGTCGTTGTGAGAATTAAACGAGATAACATTTCTAAGACACTGAGTACAATGTCTGACACCCAGTAAGTCCTTAAGCTTGCTTGCTTCCTTCTACCCTCACCAAAGTTCAGGACTTCATCATCTTTTGCCTAGCTTAGTGCAACATCCTCTTAATCAGTCCCTCTGATTCATGTCTCACCATTCCAGTCCATTCTACAAACTTCTATCAAAATAATTTTCTTTAAGTGAAGATCTGACCATGTCAATAACTTTCTCAACCAACTTCAGTGGTTCATTATTTAAAGTTGGCCCTACCTACATTTCCTGGTCCAGCAGACGTTATCACTCCGTCTCTCTGTGATCCCATTCTGAGATCCAGCCAAGATGGCGTCCTTTCTGTTCCTCACTTGCAGTACTCCACTGCCTGTCTCCATGTCTGCAAACCTTGACTGCACCCCTCTACCTCCAACTCAGAGAGTCCTCTCTCTTCTTTAATTCAGACACAATCTTCTTCAGGAAGCCTTTCTTGATTCCCACCAATTGCTAGTGGCCTCCTACCTGTAACTACCTTCTGTGGACACAAAGTATTTCCAAAGTAAGACTGACCAGTGATGATTATAAACATGGGATATATTGTATGGTGGAAAAAATAAAGAGAAGACTGTCAGAGCCACACCGAGTCCTTCACAGCAGGATGAGTTGGCAAAAGAAAGGAGGAAGAGAGGAAAGGATGGGAGAAAATTCACAAAGAGAAGTAGGCAACAGCCAGAAAAGGCACAATAATAAAAATAAACTTGGCTAATCTTACTGGAAAAGTACAGAGCGCATGGCCTATGGGAAATAAATGGAAACTAACATTCCAACACCTGGTGTTATAGCTCTATAGACAACTTCTGTTCTTAGTCCACATTGCTGTTCAGAGCTTGGAAAAATAACTATAAGCAGAACTCAGAAGCCTGCATCCCTATTCTCTAAAAGAATATGCAAGCTGACTCCTCTGAATGCAAGCTACTTGTGGGGAGGAAGGGTTTAATTTCTGCTTTTGTATTCCCAGTGCCTGCACACAGTAGGCACTTAATAAATGCTTGATTAACTGTTCAGCAGCATTAAAAAAAAGTTTGTTTTTTTTCATAAGAGTAGCCATGTTGAAGGTAGAATTTGAATGAAATCCAAGCTACCTTCAAACTTGTGGAATGTTCCTGCCTGGAGAAAAACACATTCTTTCCACCCCTCAGCCCACATGGTAGGGAACTTTCCCCCCCTAGATCTGCTTCATGGTCTATTGACTCTGAAATACAGCGTTTCAGGGAGGTTTCAAAGTGACCATCTATGTGACCTCAAAGAAGAAATGTGTGCTTCAGCTGGGAGAAATGTGTCTTTCAAAGTTAAGTCAGGGATGCAGTGTACTGAAGGTGGCCAGCTTAGTACGATACTGCAGTACTAGGCATGCAGGGTTTAACATCCACTTTACTTATAGAAAGGTACCAGCTGGACTCAGTCAATAAGCATTTTTGTTGTTTGGTTGTTTTTCAGCTGCGTCTGACTCACCATGACCCCATTTGGAGTGTTCTTGGCAAAGATAATGCCATTTCCTTCTCCAGTTCCTTTTACAGATCAGGAAATGGAGGCAAGCAAGGTTAAGTGACTTTTCCAGGGCCATACAACTAGTAAGTGCCTGAGACTGGACTTAAGCCCAGGCCTGACACTCTATGCTCTGTGGAGCTCCCTGTCATTTACTATGCTATTTTTATGTATTACCTTACTACATGCCAGGAACTGTGCTAAGTGTTGGGGATAAATACAAAGAAAGGTGAAAACTTTCCTGCCCTCAAGGAATCCATGTTCAAATGAGGAAGACAACATGGAAACGTCTATGTACATACAGGATATATACTGAGTAGATGAAACTGAAAGTGGAGGTAGACAATTAGAATGCCTAAGCTTAGACTCAGAGAAGGGATGAGAAAACACATCCTTCTCCCTCTCCTTTCTGCAGAGGTAGAGGACTATGGGTATGTTATATTACATACACTATAAATGATGGTAGTTATGTTGGTTGTTTTTTAAACTGCTTTCTCCCCTCCTCCCATCTCTGTACAATTTTAATGATTATTTTAGGGATGATTTGCTGGGTAGAGGATGGGGAAGAGTTTATTTGGAAATAAAGTTGATGTAAAATCAAGATTATCAATGAAAATAAGATTTAAAAAGAATGTGAGACTGCATTTTATCTGCTATACCACAGTATATAATATGAATAATCATTAACATTAATGCTTTTTATTTTTTCAAAGGACTTCAACGTCTTTCACGAATCAATTGTTTCTTCCTCAAGAGATCCTACATGTATAAAAGAGAAGCATTTGTGTTCATAGATGGGGAACAACAGAACAGAGATTTGCTTGGTTTCCTACTACCAATCTGGCAGAAATAGCGGGGAAAAGATGAAGAGAGGGTTATAACATATCTGGGGGGGAGGGACCTTTAGGAGTCCTCTATTGTAGATCAATGCTATCTGCAGAAGAGGGAAATGAATTTATGAGAAAGACCACAATGAAAATGTTAAAATGTAGGACTAATGATGTTTAATGCTTTCCCAATTTAGTTTTTATGCAAGTCTAGAAACCAAATGAATGAATCAAATGATCTAAGAACAACTTTTAAAAAGTTATAATGTCCCTTCTTTTTTTAGATAAAAGTAAGAATTCAGGTCTAAAAGCTTACTTCTGAGAAACCCTGTTATATAGTCTGAGTGTTTTATAAAGGCTGAATTTTTTCCCTTTCTCTCTGGGGAAGAGAAAGAAAACTGCCAGGTATTGACAGCTGTTTTTTTTTTCCTTTCTGAGCCATCAGTAACACCGACTGCTGTGCTATTATTTCCATGGAGAGTCCAGTCCATGGAACAGACTCTTGTCCCCTTAATTAGCCTCCTGTGTCACGTAATAGGTACAATGTAAGTTCTATATCTTAGGTTTCACTTTACATTCCCTGGCCCTTATCTGTGTTGGACTTTGGGTGCCTGACCTTTTGAAGAGCCAAAAGGAAGGGTGTGGAAGAAGAAAGGAAGCTGTGGTTTGTCAGTTCTTCCTCTGGTTACGTGGCCTAGAATCCTGTGTCCTGGCAGACACCGTAAGCCAGTGAATCCACAAAAAGCACAACCGGGAAAATCAGCTTCTCCATGTTTCAGGATGGGACTGTGATTATGTGGGATGAAGGAAATAGCCTAAAGAGTCTAGGACAAATCACCCCTTAGAACTCCCACAGAGGGAGAACCACATTTTAGGAGGGGCTGCTAGGATCAGCAGTCTGTCATCAGGAAACTACTATGAAAATCAACAGTCAAAGGAAAAATGGCGTCATGGTGAACCATTGCTGAGATCTGGGCAGACCTGGGTTCAAGTTCTGCTTTTAACATACAAAGGCTGCGTGATCCTCAGAAAACAAGTCACCAACCCTTCCTATTCCCCAGACACTTCTCTAATAGTCTAAGTTGTGGAACAGTTGCTGATCTGCTCTGGCAGAAGACATTTCCTCCAGGTCTGGCAAAAACAAACCTCAATAGAAATGCTATATTATCACAGGGATAGAAGGAACAGCCTATCAACTCCTTGTCTCTGGGCCAGACTCAGTGAAGTCCATTTCAGAAATAGCTACTGATTGACATTTTCTTTAACTGCCCCCCTCTGCCCAACCTCCCAACCATACATGATACTCTAATATCACCCTTAGGAATAAATACATTGGGTAGAATTAAGAGAACAGAATGGGTCTTCAACAAATATTTACCTAGGTTGGAAAGATTTGATATTACTCTGGCAATAACAATGTGATAGAAATTATGTTCTATCTCTAGCTTAGTCATTGATGTTCCAGGTAATTGATACCTTTTTGTTTCAACTTTTTGAAAAATACTATTTGAAAAATAATATGTGTTCCAAGCTTACCTCACACTACTATTCTTTAAAAAATGTTTTAATAGATATCTTTTATTTTTAACATCACTTTTTGCTGTTCAGTCTTTTTTCACTCATGTCTGACTCTTCGTGATCCAATCTGGGATTTTCTTGGCAAAGATACTTAAGTGGTTTGCCATTTCCTTGTCTAGCTCATTTTATAGACGAGGAAACTGAGGTAAACAGGGTTAAGTGAACTGCCCAGAGTCACACAGCTGGCAAGTATCTGAGGTGGGATTTGAACTCAGGAAGATGAGTCTTTCTGACACCAGGCTTGGCACTGCATCATTGAACTGCCCTAATATCACTTTTACTTCCAAATATATTCCTACTCTTTCCCCTTCCAAGACAGCCATCCTTTATAACAAAGAAGAAAATAAAAAGCATTTCAGTAAAAGTGAGCAACACACCTATTCTGTCCAGCAGCATATGCAGTGTTCCACCCTGGACACACACTGTGCATCCTTCCTCCTACACCCCTTCTCCTTCCCAAAAGGAAGAGAAGTAGGTGCATCCCCCCCCCCCCCTCTTTCTTGGGGCAATGTTTGATCAGCGTAATTATACTATATTCAGTTTTGAACTGGTTTTTTCCCATATTTTCAATTTCTATTGTTATAATTACTGTGAATATTGTTTTCCTTTTTCTAATTACTACACACTGATTCCTAAGTCTTCAGATACTTATTAACCTACATATTCTTAAAGCATATTCACATATCCATTAGATTCACATATTCTAATTTGTTTATATATTCTCCCACGTGATGGGCATACACCCTGTTTCCATTTCTTACCTACTACAAGGAGTGCCGCTACAAATATTGGATGTTTTGGGGATTTTTCTTTTGGGGTTGATGACTAGCAGGAGAGTCTCAGGGAGCAAAGATATAGACTTTTTTTAAACATAGTTTTAAAAATTACTTTCTAGCATGGTTTGAACAGTGAATCAGCTTTTCTCTAATATTGATTATTCATATCTTTTGTCACCTTTGCCTATTCATTGGGTGTTAGAAAAAAATCGCAGAGTTGTTTTGATCTAAATTATTATTAGTGATCTGGAGTATTCTTTTATATGGATGTTTACAGTTTGCAATTCTCTTGAGAACTGTCTGGTCATATTCCACTAGGAAATGGCTCTTGATCTCTTTGTGATGTTTTGGAGTCATTTTTTCAGTCATATCTTACTTTGTGACCCCATTTGAGGTTTTCTTAGCAAAGATACTGGAGTGGTTTGTCATTTCCTTCTTCAGCTCATTTTACAGATGAGGAAACAGAGGCAAACAGGGTTAAATGACTTGCTTAGGATCATGTATTTAAGGCCAAATTTGAACTCAGGTCTTCCTAACTCCAGGCCAGGTGCTCTATCTACTGTGTCACCTCTTCCAATACTAGTGCCTGTGCTAAGAGTGCAGGTACAATGTCATGAGGAACCAAGGAAAAGGGTTGGTCTCATCCTGCTCCATGGATGATTGATTTGAAGGAAAGAGCCTGATCTTCAGGCTTAGACTTGGTTAAGCTCTGAATAAAGTCTTCGGGTGAACTTAATTAACTATCTACCCTACAGGGAATAGTGATTTTAAAAAGTGGACTTTGTAAAAAGTAACTCATATGGTTCTTTTGTATTCCTCTCAGTGACCAGGTACAGAACTAGGTACATAACTATTAAATCCTTGCTGAATTCTTGAGTTAAATGTTGGCAAAGTCAGTGGTTCAGAGGCTTAGGTCAGTACAAAGATAGGCAGTAGAAAGGGGCTCAGAAGAGCAGAATGAGCAATGACTTTGAAGTGAGAAAACCTGGGCTTGAAGATCAACTTTTCTGCTTCCTCATTATGTGAGTATGGGTATAATTCATCTCACTGTTCTGCACTTCAGTTTCCTCAGCTTTAAGATAGGGGTAATATTTATTCTATCCACTTCACAGGCTAGTTTTGAGGATTCAAGGAGATACTGCATGTGAAAATCCTTGTAAACTGGAAAATGGTGTGTGTGTGTGTGTGTGTGTGTGTGTGTGTGTTTTCTTTTTATTTTCTCTTCAGAGGATGGGCCAAGTTCATTTGGAAACCCAATGGAGGATAGTGTTGCTTGAAATGGGATATACAGGAATATAAAGGCATTGAAGGCATATACATTATGCAATAATAACCTGCTTGCCACGTCCTCTTCAGTCTCTTTGTCCAACACACTACTCAGATTGTGTTCTGCTAGGGTTTCCTCGGGAACCTCTTCAAGTTCTTCTGCCTGTTTCATGGACAGCCTGTAATTCTCCAGCTCAATCCTTTCTGGGGTACCCTTCAGTCTCTTGGCAAGGCTGGGTTCCTCTAAGCCATTCACACTTGAACCTGAAAGATAAATCAAGAGTGAGGTACTGAGATTTGAATTCAAAGCCTGCAGAGAAAAGCAGTGTGTTTGGAAGAAGGAGAGGGAGGGCACCAGTAGGAACAGTACACTTTTAAAACCTGCAGGATAGTCATCATTCATTATACTTCATAGGAAAGTTGCCTTTGGGAAATGGTTGATAAATCCAGAAAGGTAGTTGAGCAAATCTAATGTCAAAAGATCAAGATTTGGTGCAAAATAGGGAAATTCTCCAATCTGAGAATGGAGGTTGAAGGATTATAGGATTCTAATTGCTAGAAAGAATATGACAGTGCCAGGATAGGCCACAGAGTGATAAAATGCTACATTCTCCTATAGAGAACTTGCTCTGGATAAAAGGAATAAGAGAAAGGCCTTAAATTACACAGTAAATGAAATCCAGGCAGAGTAGAAGAAACCTTGTGTATAACTGAATACATATTTTTTTTCCAAAACCAAAGAACTACTCTCTAGAAGACAGTCATAGAATCTCACAATTGGAAGGAACCTCAGAGACCATCTAGTACAGCCTGATGGGAACAAAAGCCCTGATATAACAGATCTGATTTGCAGTGATCTGGTCTTGTTTTCCCTTGGTTCTTCTCCTGCCTGTCTGACTGCTTCTTCTTCAGTCTTCCCTTCCACATGATCATAAATATCACTCTGGAGGGGCCCAAGGCTTCACCCATTCTCTCTTTCTCTAGGTAATCTTATCAACTTACATAAGCCTACTAGTCATCTCTATGCTAATGATTTCTAGATCACCATATCCAGCCCTAGTCTCTCTTCTGTGCATTAGTACCACATCTCCAAATGCCTACTGCACATTTCAATCTAGATATACTACAGGCATACCAAACATATCTTTCCCTACTGATCCAGCCTCTTCTGAATTTCCCTACTGCCCATCACCCAGGCCCACAACCTCATCGTCATCTTTCATTCCTTACTCTTAACTATCTGCCAAATACAGGTAGTTGCTAAATCTTGTCATTTCTATATCCATTAGCATATATCAAGCATCCATCGTCCTTCCAATTCACAGAGCCACCACTTTATTCAAGGGCCTCATCACCTCTCTTGTCTGAACAATGACAACTAGCCTCCCTGCCTCAGATCTCTCCCTATACCAATCCACCCTTCACATGGCTGTCAAACTTATTTCCTTAAATTACAAGTCTGACCACTTCATTCCCCTACTCCATGAACTCTAGTAGTTTCCCTATTGGGGCAGCTAAGCTTGGAGTCAGGAAGACACATTTTTGTGAATTCAAATCTGGCCTCAGACCTGATTAGCTGTGTGATTCTGGGTAAGTCACTTAACCCTGGTTGCCTCAGTTTCCTCAGCTGTAAAATGAGCTGGAGAAGGAAATGGCAAATGGTACCCTTGCTAGAAAACCTCAAATAGGGTCAACAAAGAGTTGGACACAACTGAAAGTGATGAAACATCAAGTTCCCCATTACCTCTAAGATTAAATATAGACTGCCTCAACATCATATCTGCTTGTTAGTTATGAATGAAATTTAATGTATGATAGATAGGCTTCATTTTTCCTCAAGGTGGGAAAAAAAGTTCATCTACCTTGAATTGGGAATTAGCTCATCCTACTGTCCTAATACAAACAAGAGCAGCAGAAAATGAATCACCCAATTAGATTCAATTATCTTTTTTTTTCTTCTTGCCTGTCTATTTGCAGCTATCTCTTTATATTTCTTTAGTTACTGAGAAAAATTCCTAGAATTCTACACTTTTGATTGCTGACTGGGGGATGTTTGAAGTCCTAGGGTAGCCAGATTGTTAAGCCAAATCTTATAAGTTTACAAAAAGTTTGCTATCTTTGTGTGTTCTCATTCTTATTTAACTGGCATTGAGTTCTTACAACGAAGTAAGCTCTATTTAGGTAAGTGGTCTATACATCACTACTGTATTCACACAATAAATATCTCTTATTAAATATCCTCACATCTCTTTCTACTCTAATCTCTGTTTGGTTTTCTGTAAGAAAAAATGGATTTCTTTGCCCATTTCCTCCAGATCACAATTTAAGTACCAGCTTTCCATGTCTCTCTCTCTATGACACAGAAACTATTAAATCCAGTCATTCATTCCTCTTTTTGTTGTGTCCCTTGCTACAATTACCAGTGTTCTTCTAAGAAACCGACTATACATGACTCAATGTTGAGTTCAGATATGAGTCAAAACTTAATTTGATCTGACAGAATTACAATCAGGACAAAGGTCAACATATGGTCAAGTTTAAAGATCAGGCTTAAAATAAACTGATTACCTCTTCATCTCTTTTCTTTTTGCCATTCTGTTAGGGTTTCTTAGAATTTTTTGAGTATCTCCTGAAATATTGTGCGCATGGTTTCAGTAGTGAAAAAGGGATAGGGCAGTATATATAAATGTGAGTTAGATAGTCATATTTCATGGACTGATGAACATTTTCGCAGATTCCAATTTTTTTAGCTGATGTCCAAGGTTGGAATAAGTTATGTTTTGGATCTAGGTGTTTATCTACTTAAAAGTCTCTTGGGTACATTTGAATTAGGAATTCTGGAATTTGGCAGGGAAAGACATCAAATGATGTCTCTCAACTTTGCAGAAGATAGTTTATTGCAATGCTGATATATGTTGGCAAGGAAAATATAGTACATTCATGTATGAGCATAAGAAGGGGTAGGGATAAGTGTATTTGCAAGTTTTGTTGAGTTTCTCAAATATCCTTCTTTTTAGTATATACACCCATGCTAGAGTTATTTTTATAAACACTACTTCATTTTAAGTCCTGAGCTCATTGCACCAAGGGAATTAATCTAAAATTGATGGTATTTAGTGGGACACAGAATACGTGGATTTTAAATAACAAGCAAAAAGAAGGAGGCAAAGCAGACAGCACGTTCCCTTCTCTTTATCCTAAATCGCTTCAGGTGCTATGGGCCAAAACTTGGAAAGAGTTGTCAGTATTAAGGGTGCACAATTAAGAATAATTTATGTTGCCCTCCCCCTTTTCCTTGTTCCAACTTGTATTATGCTCCCCCCCCCCATCCAGAGTCAATAAAAAAGAAAGTTGTTGCGTATGACAACATTTGATTATTTCCTTCTTGGTTCACATTTCTGGCAAGTACCCTTTATGGAGAAATTAAAAGGGGAAGAGAGGGTAAAAAAGAATGTCAGGGAGAGAGTTCAATCATTTCAACAGAAATTTTTCTTGAATCTGGTGAACAGGGCAAAACCCCCCAAAATATCAACATGTATTTTAGGTAGGGCATAGAAAGCAATGAGAATAAGTCCTTGATGATGGCAGAAATATAGAGCAGTAGCCTTCCAACCAAGAAATCTTCTAGGTGTGCCTATAATCATCCCTGTGTATATAATAAATAGAAGGAAAGGGAAAGAAAAAGTGTATTATGAGTAACTGTTGTTGAGGCACAGCTATCGGAGAGAATCAAATTTACTGTGATAAGACTAGAGGCTGAATAAATTTAACCTGAGGAAACAAAAAAGGATAAACCAGTAAGATTTGCTGCTGCATACCTGTGAATCGTGGGACAAGAGGGAAAGAAAAGAATGCAGTGCCTATTTTACCCTTGAGAGCCAGACCATGATGGTCCTCCACCAACCAATCAGATTTCTCTTTTTATTTTCAGGAAGGATGCAAGCCAGTAAGACTGGAAGTAAAGACTGTCAGTCTGTTTTGGAGTGACATTCTTCCTTCCTTCCAGTGTTATTTCTCTACAGTGTTTACAAGAACCACTGACTAATATATCATCAAGCAAGGAAAATTGGTGGTGAAATACCATCCTGCTTAAGGGAGAAGAAATGTTGATTTAATTAGGGCTTGGCCCCAAGAACTAAGAAAGAAACCAGTAATTCTTTCTTGTTGGGTTTATTCATACATCAGTACCTCAAAGGGGATATGGTTACAATTTATAGTTCAGAAGCATGAAGAATTGTCTCATTGTATGTCAGGACAGCTGAATGTAGATGTCATTTGTCCTATTTCAGTGACAAAAGTTCAAGGTCATAGAATCTCAGAGCTGGAAAGGACACGAGGAAATCTAGTCTAACCCTTACCTGAACAAGAATCCTCTCTGTGATGAGACATCACAAGGCTTGTTCAACCTTTAAACCAACTACCTCTAAACTCAGCCTATTCCATTTTGAAATAGATCTGTTTGGAAATTTTTACCTATATTAACCATAGCTCTAAGAAGAGACAACATGTATTCAATAAATCTAACATTCTGAAGTGCCTCTTATGTGCTGGGAATTGGCAATACAAAGACGAAAGTAAAAGTTTCCACCCTCAAGGAAATTATAGTCTAGCTAGAGGAGAGAAAATGTATATGTAAAGGTAGATACAAAAGATATTGAAGGTGACTCTGGGGAAAGGCACTAGCAGCTGTGGGAGTCACGAAAGGCTTCAAGTGTAAGGTGGCAACAGAATTGAGACTTGAAGGCAACTAAGGTTTCTAAGAGGCAGAGATGGGGAGGGAAGGCATTCCAGACATGATGATCATTTATTAAGCATTTTCTTTGTGCCAGGCATTGTTCTGAGCGCTGGTGATTTAAAGAGGCAAAATATAGTCCCTTCCCTCAAAGAGCTTACAGCTGAGTGGGGGAGACAACATGCAAACAAATACAGACAAACCAAACTATATAGTGGATAAATAGGAAATAATTAAGAGAGAGAGAGAGCTCTGGAATTAAGAGATTGGGAAGGCTTCCTGCAGAAGATGGGATTTTAGTTGGGACTTAAAGAAAGCCAGGGAGGTCAGTAGTTGGACTGGAGGTTAAAGTAGGACAAAACAACAGATGAAAGATGGTGTATCCACGTACAAGGAACAATTAGAAGGCCTGGTCATTTTCATAGAAAAGAATAATGTGCCATAAGGATGGGAGGGTAGGTTTGGGTCAGGTGGTGAATAGAGGGGTTAATACTTTCTCCTCATGGGAATAGTGAGCTACTGCAGTTTTAGTAAATAGGGGAGTGGCATGGTCTGATGCGCTTTTGAAAAATCACTTTGCAGCTTTGTAAAGGTTCAAATAGAGAGGGGGAAGAAGCAAGAAGATTAATAGATGAGGCCCTGAATTAAAATAGTGTCTGTGTGAGTAGAGAAAGGAAACAGATGCATGTTATGTTTGGGTGGTAAAAACGACAAGATTTGGCAAGTGAGTGGATACTGGGCTGGATGAGAATGAACCAAGGATGATCTTGAATCAGGGTAATTAGAAGGATGGTGGTGACTCAAGAGAAAATGGGGCCTTCAAAAGACAGTGAGTGTAAGCACAGAAAGGTAATGAGTTCACTTTCAAACATGCTGAGTCTGATATTTCTACCAGATATCCAGTTTGAAATATCCAACAGGTATTTGGAGATGTGGTACCAGGACTCAGGAGAGAAATAAGTGCTGGAAATATAAGGAGTCATTTGCATAGGGATAATTAAGCCCATGGAAAGTGATAAGATCCAAAAGTCAAAGAGTGTACATAGAGAAGGTAAATCCCAGGTCGGAGCCTTAGGGTTTATCTACAGTTGGCGAAATGTGATGATTACGATGCAGCAAAAGACACTGAGAAGGAACAGTCATACAGGGAGGGGAAAATCAAGTACGCAGTTTCACAAAAACTCAGAGAGGGGAGAGTGTACTCAGCAGAAGAAGGGGTTTAACAGTGTCAAATGCTGCAGAGAGCAAGAAGCATGGCAACTTAGAGAACATTGTAAGATTCGGCATTTAGGAGATTATGGTAACTTTTTAGTTAGTTAGAACAATTTCAGTTGAGTACTGAGGTCAAAATACAGCCTGAAGGGTTGAGAAGCGGAAGCACGTTAAAAGAAGTTTGGTTGAGAAGGAAAGGAGAACTAAAGATGCTAGCTTGAGAAGGACCTAGGGAGGGATTTTTTTCTTTCTTTTTTTTAAGGATGGGAGAGATTTGATCAGGTTTGCAGATATCAGGGAAGAAGATGGCAGAAAGGGAGAAAGAAAAAAGAAGATTAGGGAGAGAAGGAAAGAATATTGGAGGGGAAAATCTGTTGGAGAAGAGAGGGTATGGGAACCAAGAGTACATGTAAATGGTTTGGCACTGGCAGGAAGAAGTAAAATCTCTCATCTGGGACTGGATTAAAGGAAGAGGGAAGAAGGGATAATATCTAGGGAGTAGACTACCCTGCATTTTCCTACATTTCTTGATATGATAAATGACATTTTAGAATAAGCCTCCATTTCAGTGCAAATGGGAGTCACGTGCAACCTCTACATCTCAGTATTCCTTTACAAGGGTTTCCTTTATAAGGACTTGAGCCTTGTGCAAGGGCAATCAAGGACATAATATATTTTACCCTGTCTTGGACCCTAAGGCTAATGACAGTCAGAAGATTAGGAAGTTTGTATTTCCTCCCCTGAAACATAATAAATTGTTTCTAAGGCCAGCGACTGACCAACTGTGAACTCAGCATGACTGTATTTTCTGTATACTGTATTATGTGTACTGGTAGGAAATAGCTCACATTCAGTAACCTGCTTACCCTATAAAAGGAGGAGGCTAGGCAATAGAGAGAGTAGAGGGCTGATCTGGAGTCATGAACACCTCAGTTCAAATCCTGATTCAGACACTTACTAGCTATGTGACTGTGGGCAAATCACTTAACTTCTGTAACAATTTCTTCTCCTGTGATATGGGGATAATAACAGAACCTATCTTTCAGGCTTGCTGGGAGAATCAAATGAGACACTTGTCATTTGTCAAGCAGTTAACCATAGCTCCTGACACATAGTAGTACTTAATAAATGCCTGTTTCCTTCCTTATTGGACCAAATGATGCTTCTCCCTGCCTTGGCTTATAACTAAATAAAGCTCTTTACTGACTTGTACTCTAAATTGAAAGCAGTGGATTTTCTTTCCATGACAGCTGGGAGATAAAGAAAAGGAAAGAAGAGGAAAGTTATGGCAAATGGCATCCCTCTTCTTAGCTGTGAGAATGGAGATGGCATAGGAAGTGTAAGAAGAAAAAAGGTCTGGAATGGGATAGAGGATTGATTAGGGAGGACAGGCTTGTCTTGCTGTAGAGTGAGGGACCAGTTGAGATTAGATAAACAAATATTGGATCCAAGCAGCACAGTTGCATCACCTTCTCCAGTTCTGTTCAGTAGTACACACTTAAAAGTGGAGGAGGTAGGTGGTAATCTACTCTAATAATCCAGGGTTGGGGTTTGACTAGGAGTGAGTGGCCACAGGATGAGGCTATGAGGAATTGAGTTGAATTGGTTAACTAAAGAAAGGGTCCAAGGAAGAAGGTCAAAAGAGTAGCAGTGAAGGCCTAGGGAAGTAACAAGGGGTGGAGGAATTAAGATCATAGGGAAGACAATGGACTAACACGGAATTCTCAATCATGGAGGTGAATACTTGGGGCGAAGTCATGGGAGTTGATTAGATTGAAGAACTGGGAAGTGAATGTATTTAAAGGAAGGTCAACATGTATGAGAAAGACTGTATAGCCGGGCACTAAACTTCTTGAGAAAGTAGGAAGAATGACTTGGGGGCAGGTAGATAATATCTGGATTTGGTGATAAATTTGGATAGAGTGAATCTCAAAAGGAGAGACTGCTGCGTGGTGGAGGTGGAAGGTTTGGAAATGGACATGGGAATCCAGAAATATTCTGATTCCTGCTATAGGACCAGCACACTGGAGTGGGTGGGTATGGAGAAGTGGGTCTGAAAGAAGATGAAACCAGTCCTGGAAAAGGCTGAAGCCACTGGTGATATGTGGGGTCCATTTTTAAAAACAGCTTTGTTTGCAAGTACCAAGAATCTAGTGACACCAAAAATAGGCTAACCAGTCACCAACCTCAAAATACAGCTGAGAATAAAAATAAAATTTGAATCCTTTACTATTTTCAAACCTAAATTGATATAATTACTGAAACCAAGAGACACATACATATGATATAATTGATCCAGAAACATTACATAGAACACCTACCACTTGGGGTCACCCTCTAGCCGATACTAGAGGAGCCAGGCTAAGAAGACGGAGTGAAGATGCCAATAAAAGAATTGCTGGGTTGCAGACAGCCAAAGTAAAACCATCTGGGTCAGAACATTTGGTCAGTACCCATCTGTGCCAGTATCTCCCAAGGGGTATGATAATATTTATATTGAGACCTTGTAGGAGAAAGTAGGAGGAAAGGGTTGGTCTATTTTTGAAACTGATTCTTGCGTAAGTCATGCCAGGCACAACCCAAGCCACTATGAGGATAATTGTTTGGTTTGGTTGCCATGACCACAGAATTTATCACCTTTTGGGTAGCCTATAAGTGATGAGCTTCTCCACACTTAGGCTGGTTCTCAGAAAGCAGATGCATCACCCATACTGTACTCACTCCAAGACATTCTAGAATAGCAGAACCTGCCACAGCTTGTGCATAGCCTTAGGGAACCCAGGGCTACCTCTACACAACTTTCAGGTATCAAAGTAGAGCTAGACTTGAGTATAACAAAAAGGAAGCAGGACCCAGGCCTCATTCTACACATTCAAAGACTCGATGTAATGCTCCTGTTTTGGAAGAGTCAGTGCCCACGTCATCCTAATAGTAATGTTTATTATTTTTTTTCTTAAAAGCATGACCAGCTCTTAGCTGATATACACAAGCTTGCAGAGAGAGGCCTTTTTTTATCCCAGTCTGACAAGTATTCAGAAATCTGAGAGCCAGGGAAAACATTAAGGGATGATGCCCTTTGACTGCCTGTTTCGTGTGCATATTCTTTCTCTTCTCTATTTTCTTCCTTCACCGGGAACCTGGGATGCCATGAAACATGATGCTAAGTGGGGTCAGCAACTGACAGGAGGTGACACCATCTAGCCGCATGTTGGGGACGTGGGGTAAGTACTCTTGAATTTTTTTGCTTAGTTCTGCTGTATATTCATTTTCAGGCAGTTTGCCCATTCCTTTTTCCTCCTCTTCTATATAAGTTCAGGGGTAAATGAGTTGAAATTGAATCAGTGTGACAAAGTCCTGAAAAACACACCAGCAAGCCGACACAATACAACTCAGAAGTATCAATAATTTTTACCTAACATTCTACACTTCCATAACTGTAGTGCTGCAGGGGCCTCCTATTGGCTGGAAGAAATAAATGCTTCAATGTGTAACCTGCAGGTAAGAATGGGACTTCACAATTACAAAAGATGATACCCTTTGGGGGTGAGGCAGGGGAGGGTTTAGACCTGTGGTTTCCTGGGAAACCACTCCCAGTGTATAAAGTCCTTACACTGACATGGACTGGCAACTCATTTGTAGCTTAAAATCTTGGAGAGATACTTGGGGTACTGAGAAGTGACTTGCTCAAGGTCATATAGCCAGATTGTACATATTTTATTTCTGGAGGCAATCAGGGTTAAGTGACTTGCCCAGGATTACACAGCTGTGGTTTGCCTCCATTTGATATCTTTTGTAATATGACATAAATGTTCCCCTGTAAATTTCCCATGACACAACTTTCTCTACCAGGGAGCCATTCCTTACAACAAAGACTTCTTATCACTTTAGCACATAACAATCCTTCCTCCAGGCTTTTCATTCTGAGGTTTTCTGCTCTTTTTTATGTTGTTGTTGCTTCAATGTTTATAAAACCATCTGTGTGTTTTGCATGCGTATTTCTTTAGAGGCAACAAGCTAAAGTTACATCAGAGGCTACCTCCGCCTCTTCCCATAGGGCCTGCCTGTTGAACCCTTTTACTAAGAGAAGTAGCAGCCTAAAGCCTAAGATGGCAGAAGATAGGACTTCTCTGAAAGAATAAGCTGTTAGACTAGTTGTTTTCCAATCTTTTTTTCCATTTGTGTTTAACTCTGTGACATCCCCCTCTTTGCTGTTTTGTGTGTGTGTGTGTGTGTGTGTGTGTGTGTGTGTGTGTGTATGCGTGCGCACTTGGCAGCGATACTGGAGCAGTGTGTCATTTCCATCTCCAGCTCATTTTACAGATGAGGAAACTGAGGCAAACAGGATTAAATGACTTGCCCAGGGCCACACAGCTAGTAAATGTCTGAGGATGGTTTTGGACTCAGGTCTTCTAGCTGCCCCTGAGACTACTACCATAACTTTAGATTCTAATCCCATTTTTTGGGAAGGGAAAGCCCACCTTCCTTTCTCTGGTTCCACCTCTCTCCCCAAAGCATTTACAAAGGGTTGCTGGGGTGGCAGCTACCATGTCCATGCTATAGTCTTCTTATTCTGCCTGACTTAGGCCACAATACTGTACTCTCCCACTATTCTCCATGTGCTCTCCTTTTCTCTTAATGTTTAAAGATTTTTTTTTGGAGAAAAATATGAAATGGGCAGTTGGTAAAAGTGAAAATATAAGTAATAATTGACATTCACCAAGCTCTTTAAGATTTGCAGAGTGATTAGCATATGCTATCCTTTCACTCACAGTCCTATGGGTGCGACAGGCATTATCGTCTCCATTTTACAGATGTAGAAAATGAGGTGGAAGGTGGTTAAGTAGTCACTCCAATTTCTACATTGTATTATGCTACCTAGCTTCTTCAGCAAATGACACCTTGGATTGGTTTCTGACTCTGAAATGAGTCACTATATATTACTATCTTTTCCCAATGGACCAATAGGTTGCTGCCTGGCTCTGAGAAATCTCTGTTTGAATGACCAAATATGCTAACAATGCTATTGTGAATGAAGGGACATCCAACTATTTTTAAGCAGAGAAAACACTCCCAATTTGGAACTAAGGAAAAAAGATTTACTAAAAGCAGGTTATAAAGTCCTTTAGTTTACACAAAATCTTCTTTTGCTTATTGTAAAGATACTATAATTACAAACATTTGCTTTCCACCCCCTGCTCTGCTTATTTAACTTAGACTTGACATGTCCTGCTGAACATTTTTATGGCTTTTCCAGCTATTCTCTCATTCCAGGAGTGTGGTGACCACCCTGCCTTTAGAGAGGGCTCCTCCTGTTTAGGACACCAGAAAAACAAACTTTTACAATGTTGCTGGGCTAAAATCATCCTTGCCTCTTTACATTTGTGCCACAATAGTTCTTCTCTGTGGTAACTCACTGATGTGGAATATGAATTAATTTTGTTTTTGTACAAACACACAACAAGAAGACAAAAAAACATTACTCCCTAAGCATGGAGCAAATATTATGGAACCAGCCCTTTCTCCCTAATGAATAGGAACTTCATCCCTTATTTCTTCATCACTAGGTATAAATGAATTGATGCTGGGCTACTGGGTTAATTTGGCTACGTGCTCAATTATAATTGCTGTGGAGATCTTTAACTACAGGAAAAGTCTGGAAATTCTGAGTTAAACATTTCATAAAAGATGTCAAGAAAATGAAATCCAAGAAGCAAACAGCACAATAATATGCCAGAGAAAGTTTAAATGAGAGGTATGGATGCCATCCAGGCTTGAAGGTGAGTTTCTCAAGGTTCTTATACCCTAAAATATGTGACTCTGGCTAATCTTCCTTTTGGGCAGCTAGGTGGAGAATTGGATAGAGCGTCAGGTCTGGTGTCAGAAAAACATCTTTGCAAGTTCCAATCTGGCTAGAGACACTAACTAGCTGTGTGATCCCGAGCAAGTCACTCAAGCCTGTTTGCCTCAGTCCTTCTTCTGTAAAACGAGCTAAAGAAGAAAATGGCAAACCACTCCAGGATCTTTGCCAAGAAAACACCAACTGGGGTCCCAGAGAGTTGGACACAACCAAAATAAATGAACAACAAAATCTTCCCTTCCTTCCCTCTGCTCAGTTTTCATTTTAACTGAAGGAATGATCTACTATTGTGTTTTCAATTTTTACCTAAGCATGTTCCCTGTCTTGTGTGAACTATTACACCAGCTTCTACCTGATATCCTTGCCTCCAGCTTCTCCTTCTTTTTCCCTCTCCCCACTCCAATCATTCTTCCCACAGCTGCCAAAGAGATTTTTCTAAAAATTACAGGTCTGACCATGTTACTTCCCTACTCAAGTTCTAATGGATCATTATTATTCCTTCGTAGAGTGCCTGGCCCTATGTAAGCGCTAAATAAATGTTGTTTATTATTGTTGTTATTATCATTGTAGGATCAAATAAAAACTCCTAGGTTCAGCATCCAAAGTCCTTTGAATAAATACATGTCTATTTGCTTGATCCTAAGTTGCCAGATTTATATTTTTAAACTGTTCCCTTTGTTTTGGGCAAAAGGCATGATGATACACTTCAACAGTGTGCCAAAAGCAAATTGAAATTGTTCAAATGAATTAGGGACTTCATATTCAGGGAGCCCATAGGGAGCACACTGGGCAGCCAGGTGGTACAGTGGATAGAGCACCAGTGCAGGAGTCAGGAGGACCTGAGTTCAAATCTCACCTCAGACACTTGACACTCACTAGCTGTGTGACCTTGGGCCAGGTCACTTAACCCCAGTTGCCTCATCCTGGGTCATCTCCTGTCATCCTGATGAATATCTGGTCACTGGATTCAGATGGCTCTGGAGGAGAAGTGAGGCTGGTGACCTGCACAGCCCTCCCTTATTTAAAACAAAGTCAAGTGCAAGTCATGTCATCATTTCTCTGATGGCATGGTTTTCTTCAGCAATGAAGGATGAACACACACACAGGGAGCACACTAGCTTATTCCATCCAAGGTCCCTGGAGGTCCCTTCCAACGTTAACAACCTCGTACATTTTGGTGGTAAAAGAACAAAGTCATAAAATAGCCTCCAACCACATAAATTAAGAATTATAGAAGTAATTTAAAGTATGTCCAGGTTCTGCCCAAGGCAAGAGGTATAAACAGGTGTAAACCTATAACTAAAAAGAAGTCGGGGACATGTATGGAATTACAAAGGAATACCTTTGTTAAGAAAATGTGAATGGCTGCTCTTAATGTGACTCAAGATGGCTTTTGTTGTTTCCTCCTTATAAGGAGAATTTTCATTTTAGGGAACATACCATTTCCCTAGAAGCACTAACTGCCTCCTTGATCAAAACTACACTAATACTTTATGTTAATTATTGTAAAACTTCTGATTTTCTTATTTATCTATTCATCCATTTATATTATTTTGCAATGTAGATCACTCAGTTGCAGCCAAAATCTGGCAAAAGACTCTTTGCATTTTATAAAACTCCACTTCTTGGGACAAAATACCATCATTAACTCATCATCTTCACTCATCCCACAAATCCAATCAATGGCCACATCTTGTTTCTATCTCCTGCAACATCTTTTGCACCTGTCTCCTCTCTACTCAAGGTTGCCACCTTCGTTTAGGCCCTCCTCACCTCCTGAAAGGAATATTGCATTAGCTTAAGTGATTCCTCCCCTCAAGTCTCTTCCCTCCAATCTATCCTTCACACAGCTGACAAACAGATTTTTCTTAAAATATAGTCTAGCCTGTCACTGTCTTTTTCAATAAAACAGTGGCATTACCTCTAAGATCAAATATAATCTCTCCAGTCTGATACTAAAAGCCTTTCATGATTTGGTCCCAGACTAACTTTCCAAAACTCTGACACATTACTCCCCTCAACGAATTCTACGATCCAGTCACAATGGCCCATTTCTGAATGCTAGCACACAATGTCTCCCGTCTCTAATAATAAGAGCTCACATTATTTATATGTTGTTTACTATGTGACAAGTACTTCACAAATATCATTAAATTTTATCTTCACAATAACCCTGGGAAGTAGATACTATTATTATCCCCATTTTATAGAATAGGAAACTGAGGCAAAGAGCAGTAAGTTACTTGCCCAGGGTTACACAGTAAGTGTCAGAGGCCAGATCTTTCTGACTCTAGGTCAAGAGTTCTGTGCAGTATGGTGCCACCTAGCTGCCTTTGCATCTTTATACTGTCCACCCCTCCATGTCTGGAATGCACTTCTTAATCACCTCCTATTTTTGGAGTTGCTGATTTCCATCAAAACTTATCCAAGTACTAATTCCTGATTCCCACCCCCAACCCCTGCCATAGCTGTTGGTGCCCTCCTCAGAAACTATCTTGTACTCATTCTGTATCTATTCATATGTGTCAATATACATGTCTATATACAGTTATGCTGATTTCCCCACTAGAATGTAAGGTCCCTTGCGGGCAGGGGCACAGGTTTTTGTTATCAAAATCCTCAGCACTTAACACAGTGCCTGGTACATAGCAGGAAAAAGACAGCAACTGGGCATGTGACTGAATTGGTATAAGGAGTATAAGATATTCCAAGTGCGCCTTTTCTGCAACTTATGTAGTCTTAGAGCATAGCTGGAGATCTGAGAGGTTAAATGGAAGCTGGCCCAGGGTCAGAGAAACAGTATATGTCCAAGGTGGTACTTGAATAATGGTAAGAATAATGACTAACATTTATATAGCACTTATATATATTAATTATATATTATTATGTTATGTTATTATATAATATATATTATATATAATATATTACATGAATATGTATGTATGTATGTACCAGGCACTGTGCTAAGAGCTTTGTGATTATTATTTTATATGACCCTGACAATAACCCTAGGAGCAAGGTACTATTAATCCATTTTACAGAGGAGGAATTCAGGTCTTTACGGCCCCAAGGCCAGGTCTCTAACCATTTCACGGTGCTGCCTCTTGACACACCCCAGACTGAATAATTGCTTATTGACTGATAGTGAATAAAGAAGAAATATAAATACAGAAAACGACTGATTACCGCAAGTTGCACCAACTGAGAACTAAGAGCAAAATGCTATATAACAGCATTTGGCAAGCAGCTGGGGACATCGTTCATTTGTCTGTGAAGTATGCCTTGGACCAAGACCCCTTCTGCAAGAAAATGTGGAATACAGGCTGGCATCCTTATGATGCTAAAGCACTATGGGTAACATTATGCCTGTTATTAGAGCCCAAATCACCAGACTGAGACACTTCTACTTAATCCTATTTAAGTAAACTAAAAAACCAGGTGAAATATCTAAAATAAAATGTAATGTAAACCTTATTTATGACCATTTACATTTTTAGTTACTACAACTCTAAAGACCACAAAGTGTCCCGGATTTGGGTGACATATTTAGCACATCCATGAATATTGGGGAAAAGAGCAACCTTGAACACATCCAAGCATTTCCAAACAGCTGGCATGAAACCGAGGTAAATTTCCATCACCCTAATTCTGCTTCTTACAAGTCAGAAACGGCTGAGCCCTTCATGGCTTTTCTTCTTTTCTCACAAAATTCATGCTGAAGCAGGCCAATTTTCTATAGAACCAATGTGGAATACAACGCAACCTACAAAGGAGATGATGACGCTTGGAAGGCCAATGAAAATCACTGTCAGTCATCAGCTGACAGCGGTTCCCCTTTAGCTCTTTCTAGGGCAGTTTTTTTTAATTTTAATTTTCACAAATGTGAAGCTGCTACGTATGACCTGTACGGATTTTGTGGGACTTTCCCTCACACTTGATTATCCTACTTTGAGAGCTTTCCACATAGGCCTGACCACCTCCGATTCTGAAGTACTGTCAAGTTTGTTTTCTTTCTTGGATTTGATTTCCTTTGAAGTTCCTCCAAGTACCATCTTCTTCCCCACTTCACCCCCGCATCCCCCAAACTACCTTGCATCATTCTGTATATATTTATATATGTCAATATAGGTGCACAGCCAGGGATAATTATTTCTTCTAATGCAGAGAGTTCTGAAGGTCCATGAACATGGTTTTAATTTTATTTTTTAATATTTTACTTTGAAGACATTTCCATATAACTTGTATTCCTTTGTAATCTTATGTATTGTATTCTTAATTTGTCAATTTGGAAATTATTCTGAGGACGGTTCACAGACTTCACCAGACTGCCAAAGGGTTCTATGACCAACCCCTCCCCAAAGAGATTCAAGAATCCCTGTTTTAGTGCCTTCCCCTTCCCCAGAAGTTAAGGGTATGAAGGCCACATCTAGAGGCATCCCAGGCTGCCCTCAGTTTTCACTCAACAGACATAGGAACCTGAGATACCGTAACAGTGCTCTCTAGCTTGCTCTATGACCTAAATCTAGCAATAATGACAAGAGTTGAAATTTATACATTACTTTATAATTTAACAAAGTGCTTTATGTTTACGAACTCATTTGATCCTAAGAATCCTATGGAGTAGAAACTAAATGGTATTTTGCCATTTTACAGGAAAAGAATAGATGTTGAGAGTGGTTAAGTGACTTCAGATCATGAATCTGGAGACTGAAGGAACCCTAAAGGTTATTTAGTCCAACAGTGTACACAGATAAAGAAGCTGAGGCCCAGACTCACACAGGCTGAAAGTTTGAAGAGATCTGAAGATTTGAACTCAGGTCCTATAGCTCCCCCCAACTTCTACACTATCTCTAAAAAGTATGTCCTTTAGAATCTTTCAAGATTTAAATGGGGATACGCAAGAGAATCTGAAATATTATAGGAGTATTTCCTCAAAGCCTATCTTTCTTGGCAAGAGATTCACATGCTGAAAAGTGATCAGCCAAACCATGTCTGATATTAAAAAACAAGGCTTTCACTTTTCCATGGGGACGTGGGAGCCCCCACAATCTTTGAAACAAATAAGGATAGTCAAGTCAGACAAATCCATATACTTGCCACGTATCAAAATCTCTCATTCTGCCACTGGAGTCTAGCAAGGTGTGCATGTGTTTGTTCTTTATTACTGAAGAAGATCATGCCATCAGGGAAATGATGACATGACTTGCACTTGACTTTGTTTTGAGTGAGGGAGGGCTGTGCAGGTCACCAGCCTCACTTCTCCTCCAGATCTATCTGAATCCAGTGACCAGATATTCATCAGGATGACTGGAGATGACCCAGGATGAGGCAGTTGGGGTTAAGTGACTTGCCCAAGGTCACACAGCTAGTGAGTGTCAAGTGTCTGAGGTGAGATTTGAACTCAGGTCCTCCTGACTCCTACACTGGTGCTATATCCACTGCACCACCTAGTTGCCCCAGTCTAGCAAGGTACAGCTCTGTCAGAAGGATTTTCAGAGGTCCTCTGAAGTCTTTGATAAACAGGGTTATGACCATGTGGGGATCCTTTCTTTAACAGTGATGACTACTTGGGAGTACAATTCCTTAGCGAGATTACTGGATCAAAGCCCATGTGGGCTTAATGAGCTTTGTCACATACATTTCAAGCTTCTTTAGAGATCAATTGTGCCAATTCTGAGCTCTACCAGCAATACACTAATATGCCTGTCTTATTATATCCTATTTCCACCTTTAGCTATCTTTTACAGTTATTGTAATTTGCATTTCTCTTCCGAGAATTTGGAGTATTTTTTCAATGACTGCTTAATAGTTTACATTATCATTTTAAAACTGTTTGGTATCCTTTAGCGACTAATCTGTTGGAAAATGTTCTAGTCTTTAAAGTAGCACCAATTTTTAGGGATTTTAGTGTCAGACTTAAAAAACACACAAAACTGTTTTAGTGCTATCTTTTATTATAGCTAGTTTTTTATACTGCCTAGTCAGGAAGTCTTGAGTTCAAATTCTACCTTAGATACTAGCTGTGTGATCCTGGCCAAGTCACTTGACCTCATTTCCCTCACCTGTAAAACAGGGATAACAACCACACTTATCTCCTGAGGTTCTTGTGACCTTCCTTCCTTAATTCCCTTCTTTCTACTGAAAGTAGTTTTCTTCTTGCCTTCCTATACGTGCGCCCCTCCACCTCTATGACCTATATTGATCACCAATCACCTACTAACTTATTTACTATGTGACCCCATGCAGGTTGATAATAATAAAGATGAACATTTTCAAATAATTCTTATATGTTTGTAAAATGTTTACCATAGACTTTAGCTTCATAACAACAGGTGATATTACCACCTCCACTTTACAAAGAGGGAAATGAGGCTCAGACAGGCAGTGATTTGTCTGTGGTCACGGAGCTCTGAAACATCAGGGGCAGCATCAGAACCCTGCTCTACCTGACTCCAAGCCTAGCGTCCTAACCATTACATCACGTTTCCGGATTCTTCATTTCTTCTTCTCCAAAACGGGGATAATAATATTCACATTATTTATCTCACATGGTCGTTGTGAGTAAAGTGTTTTCTAACCCTTAAAGTATTATATGCATGCAAGTTACCATGAGTTGGAGAAGCAGTCCAACGGGTCAGTCCAATCGTCTGCTTTTCCTGCCCCGGGGATTGTTTTCTAAAAGTCATGGCATTCACGTCCTATTCCAGCTCAGGGTTGGCCGGCAGGAAAAGCACCTAACTTAGTTTGCTGTTCTGTATTTTAAATTCTCATCTTTGATCTTCAGACAGTCCAAAGCTACAGGCTCTAAGTGTTTACCATTGCAGCAAAGACTGTGTCTGCACATGTTCAATACACTTATTGAAACCTCCTTGTGCTCATTTTCCAAAACCAAATTTTCTTACAACAGCTGAAATTCCTCATTAGGAAAAATATGCACATTTTGCCTGAGGCTTCAAATCAACCTCCCTACATCAATTAGCTAAACCTAAATCAAAGAAGGGACAAAAACTGCTAATAAAAGGTTGCCATACTCCTCTCTTTTCTCCACAATCTTGTTCTGATGACTGAAAACAAAAAGTCAGAAAGAAACATGAATCTCTTCTACATATCCAAGACCTGGAAGCAGGTAGTTTCTTCTAAGAAATGTGAATTATTGTAAATGAGAATTCAAATGGAAGAACCTTAAGTGAGTTGAATCAGGAGAACAATTAATACAATAACAAAAAAATACTGTAAGGGGAAACAAGTTTGAAAGACTTAAGAATTCTGGTCAATGCAATGACCAGTCATGACTTGAGGGAACTACAGGGTATATGACACACTCAAGGTATAGAACAAGACATACATTTTTGGACATGGCAAATATATGGATTTGTTTGGCTTGACTATACTTATTTGCTACAAAGATTGTGTTTTTCTTTTTTTTTTATGGGAGAGGATAGATTTATGAGGGAAAGAGTGAGATAGTGATAATGTAGCCAAAAACAAAAAAAAAAAAAAAAAAAGAAAGAAAAGAGGGTTATTAAAGCATTTTTTAAAAAAATGAACAGGTGAGAATAGAAGTTTAGAAGGAAACACAAGACAAGCAGGAGAGCTTTGAAAGTACCATGTTGAATTTATTATATATTTCAAAAGAAAAGCAAGTTGCATGTATCAGAAATTTGCAATTTAATAAATAATTCCTTTTCTGTTCTATGTTGCATATGGAAAATGTTAACTTAAAAAAAATCTTTTTTGGGGGGTGGAACGTTTTTGTAGTTCAAAACACAAAGAAGTATGGAAGAACCAACTCTATAATAACTAGAACCTGGGTTTAGCTAGCTCCTCTACAGTCCTCCCACACTCAAAACAAAGTCAGGTGCAAGTCATGTCATTATTTCTCTGATGGCATGGTCTTCTTCGGCAACGAAGGACGAACACACACACTCCACCCACAAAATGAGGATTGTAGAAGAAGTGTAGTCAAAGGACACACAGGGGTATGGAACACATACATATGCAACATATGATAAGACCCATCCCTTGAGTATTTAAAAAAAATTTTTTAAGGGTCTTTGGCAGTTTACACTTTTAATTTTAGACAAAGGAAAAAAGTTATGCTCATTGGGACTGGATGTTTTAAGCCTATCTTTAACAGCTTAATCTAAAGTTTAGAGATGGTTGGAGGAAGGGTGGAAAGCAAGAAAAAAAGACAGGACTGATTATCACATCTCTAAAAGCACAGTACCAGGAAGAGGATTTTTATTCCTTTCTTCCAGTTTCATGTTTTTTCCTCAATCATTCATGATGGTTACATCAGCTTTTTGCTCTAGTGACCTTAAAGAGGTCTGTTCCCATTACAGTGATCATTAAGATATAAGAATAATCAAAACCAAAGGTGAGTTAATTAAATTAAATTAAAAACATATTAGATGCTTAAACAAAAGACATTCTCTTTTCTTGGCCTTTTTCTTGCCTAATTAAGAAAAAAACAGAATGATAAAATCTTAAGAGTTGGAAGAGGTCTGAGTATTTATTTAGTTCAATTTCCATTTAAGGCATGAACTTTCTCCAAACCATCCCCCCCAATTAAACTCTACTAGTACTCCTGTGCCCAAGGCAATTTATTACATTTTGGGCAGGTCTGGTGGTCATGAGGCTGAAATCAATTTTCCTGTAATTTAATGCCTACTGGTAGTAGTGCTGTCTTAATGGGCCAAGAAGAATAGGTCTAATCCTTCCTTCACAGTCATTTCAACAAAATTATTATATGCAGAACACTGTACTAGGCACTGGGGATAACAAGAACAGAAATAAAACCAGATCTTGCCCTCAAGGAATTTACATTCTTTACATGACAACCCTTCAAAGGAAAAACAAGAGTTCACAGCACTCACGCTGCTGAAGCACTGATACAGCACTTTCCTGTGTGGCTTAGGAAATCATTTGTTATTTTAGAGCTGCACCTTGTATTTATTCATGCTATTATTAATAAAGCACCACCATAAGATGTTTGTTAAGACTTGCATCAGTTCTTGAAAAATGCAGACATGATATAATTGTTTGAACCTGGCTCTAAGGATTTGAGAAAAATCACTGATCTCATCACACGGAGCAAGTAGTGCTAACACAAGGCTCTGTCTCCTCTGTGATGTTTCTGCCAGTGGCGAGGCTTTCTCAAGCTAAGATAGAGACCTTGTCAAGAGATCCTTTTAGAGTAAGTAGTACTGAGTTAGGTGGCTACTTCTCCTATTCGAGGTTTCAGAACATTTCCTTTTACAATAATGGTTTTGTAGGGAAGAAAGGGTAAGTTATCTTTTTCCACAGTTTCATTGTGGTCTTGTGTTGCTACCATGCATGCGTCTTGCTGTTCCTGTGGCCAGGCAAAGCTAGATTCACTGGCATGAACCAAGACAACATTAGTTTTAGGCCACAGAGCAAACTTGGACTGAGTAGACCAGGGGCTCCACTTGCTAGCTCATTTCTTGGATAAACCTTGAGATGCCTTAGAAATTGTAGATTTTCAAAAAATTGGTGTGTTTTGACACATAAAAATGTAAGGACATAGATCCATAAGAAATGAAAAAGTCTTTATAGTGGATTGTGAGATCTTCATGAGAAGGGAGGTATATTTGGAGTTCCACTTCTCCTTCAAGGAATACTCCGGGAACAACCATCTTCTCCAAAGTATAGGAGCAACTATGGAGAAAGATATGCCAACATCCCCCTCCCTTCATCCTGTGTAATAGGAGATGAGCAGGAGGTTTAGGAGAAAGAAGGCTGGCTCCATGACCTAACCAGGGCAATGAATGCTAATTTGACTCTTTCCATTTCATGATGTGTAATCTGCTTGCTGGTACCTGCCAGGAAGCTTGGCATGATTGGAGGTGGAGGGTAAAAGCTGAATCAGACATAGTTGGCTTTGAATTCATGAGGCAGTTTTAGAACCTGTGCAAGTCACCAGGGCTCAGAACTCTGTATTAAGAACTAGAGCTGTAAACCCTTTCTGGCTAATATGTTCAAAAGATCCTCTCTCAGATGTCTGCCCTTCCATCTGACACCTGTCAATGTGAAAATAGTAAGAGTTAACAGCTAACTTTAGATAAGGGCTTACTATGTACCCAACACTATGCTAGACCCTTTACAATTATTATTTCTTGTAATCCTCACAACAATCCTAGGAGGTTAATTATTCTTATATGCATTTTGAAAATGAGAAAATAGAGGAAAACAGAGGTTAAGTGATGTGCTTAGGATCACACAGCTGGTAATAAGCACCTGATGTAGGATCTGAACTCAGATCTTCCTGACTCCAGGATCAGTGCTCTATCCATTGTGTCACATAGCTGCCAAAGGTTAAAATCATTTATTTCAACAGTCATATATCACCTTTCAAAGTCTACCTCAGTGTCTTTCCCAGGGAATGTTTTTCACTAAAATAAATTAAGAGGAAATTTTTACATGAGAAAATGGACTTCAAAGTAAGAGGGGAAAATTAGCATATGCTACACATAAGGCTAATTAATGTAAAGCAGAAATGCCAGTTATAACAATGTTAGACCCTACACCATCACGCAGATATATTCTCTGGCAGAAGTCTGAGCCCTGTTCTTAGAGAGTGGGAAGAAGGAACCTACTGTCCTGCTTTCTGCTGATCTTTCCATCCATGCTTCAGATCACATTTGCCTAGTGCAGGCCAGAAAAATAAAATCCCACGGGATCTGCTTCATAAGCTGAATGAGGCCAAGAACATCCAATTTCTGTAGGAACACACATTTCCTAGAGTTCAGTGGGGGAACTCGCAGCAGGTGAGATGCGAAGTTATTTGGCACTGCAAGACTTGCAGGGCTCATTTACATAGATTTTCCTGAACAAGGTGACCTCTTTCAGCTCTATGGCTGGGCCTATGCCTTCCACATTAACGGGGAAGAAGTCTGCTGATGTCAGCAGCAGCAGCAGCAGCAGGAGTGAAAACAGGACAGCTCGCTTCTTAATATAGGTTAATCCCTCCAGACTTGAGAGTAACAAAATAGAATTCGATATCTTAGCTCGGTGCCTAGGTCATTGCAAAGACAGAAGAACAGTGGAGACACCAGGCAGAGAAAAAGAGCAGAATCCCACAAGATCCAAGGAACAAGGTCAAGGTCAGTGAGCCCCTTCCAATGGAGAAGAGCAACAAAACAACTTTCTCTTTTCTCTAGTCCATAAATAGTAGCTTGATGTAGTAGGAAACAAGAGGAGAAAAGCACCTGGCCTCCTGCCCAAGTAGTAGCAAGCTTGCTATCAATAAGAAATTAGCAGCCTTTTATCCCTTCTCACCACGTGGCTGTGGATCTCACTGGACAGCTATACTTGAATTTTCAGTTCAGGGATTCCTGAATTTTGGGAGTTTCTCCCTCTTCCTTCTTGAACAGCTAAAATGGTGAGCTGACAGAATATTCTCACCATCCCTGCTTAAAGATCTTTCTTCCTATTCAATTTCAAACTATCAGGTTTTTTTCCCTGTCTTATGCCTTCTTCCCAAAAGAGGTGCTCTAAGCTCATTTCAATCTCCCCTTTCCCCACCCACCAATTAAGAAAAAGGGGTGGAAAAGAAAAACTCAGAAACCTGAAGATTGTTCGGAATTTATTCTCAAACAAGAGAGATAACATTTAGTTATAAACAACACAACACCTTAATTTCACAGTAACCAGAAAAGCAAACATTACAGAATTACCTGTCTCCCACCCCTTCCCACCAAAACAAAACAAAACAAAAACCCGCACAAAAGAACACAACACCAAAAGCTCACAACAGCACAGGTTACAAAACAACAAGGGTACAAGGTGGGGAAAAAAGACTTTAGGAAAGGGGAGAAGTGGACTTATAATGCTATCCTCAACACAGCTAACCCTTAAGTTCTTAGCAATGCCTCTGGTATCGACTGAGTTTCCTTTCCTCTCTAGTCAGGAAAAAAAACCAAAAACTTTTCATCAGCTAATTTTTTCTCAGTTTAAGCTCTACTAGTTAAGGCAGAAATAAAGATGACACGAGAGTCAAGTGAAGGCCTCTGTCAGACATTCAAGATCATTTTAAGGCCTCCTTCAGAAATGGCTTAAAAGCTTACATAGGCCATGAAAATACACACACACACACACACACACACCCATCCTGCATGAATGAAACAAAACTCCCTGATTAAAAAGAATTCTGAAGTAATAAATAACAAAGCAGTGCCAATCTATACTTCTGAAAGAAGAATGGTGGGCAAGGACTGAGAGGTCTATTTTTTCCAACCCAGATACACTCCATAAGACTTCACTCTCATAAGTAGGACAACCTGCTCTCCTTGGCAAGTGTTAGTTGGTTGAGGCTTTTATGAGAGAGGAATGTTATCTGGAGGGAAATGGTATTTGCAGTTTAGCAGGATGCCACCTCAACTGTCTCTCCATTCTCCTGGTTTACCACTCCTAGGATATAATGCCCTTTTCAGCACTTATGTCTGGGTGTCCTTCCACAAAATAATGACAGGGAGACCAAGTTAGGATAGGGACCATTGTCCATGATGGCACCAGAAAAGGGGCAGAGGCATGGTCCCTTAATGTGGGAACACCAGGGTACAGGAATATTTACCTAGATGCTATTATTTTTCAGCCATAGTTGTAAACAGCTATCTACATATATACACACAGAATTGGACATACACATATCCCCACCAATTTAATCTCTTTAATGTGGGACATGATAAATAATGGATACTCATCAACTGAGGAATAGCTGAAAAACCTATGACAAATAAATAGGATGGAATGTCATTCTTTACTGCAAAAACATGAGGCATTCAAAGAAACATGGGAAGATTTGTATGAACTGATAAAGGAAAAAAGCAGCAGAATCAAGAAAACAATATATACACAACTGCAACAATGTAAATGAAAAGATCATCAAAAGAATGTCCAACTCTGAGTAACTGAAAAATCTAGGTAGCTCCCAAAGAAAATTATGAAATGGTTGCCTCCGATACAGCAGAGAGGTGGAGGACTAGTAAGACAGAATGGTGTGTACCTTATCAGATACAGTCACTGTATTTTATGTTTTTGCTTAACTTTTGGGTTAAGTATTACTAGCAGAGATTTGATCTGTACTGTGTGTGATATGACTTATGTGAACACAAAAATAGCAATAAGGTTTTAAAAAAGGATTCAGAATTCCATTTTGCTGCCCCAGGAAAGATTTTCTCACAATATCTCTAAGGAATCAGAAATTAGTGATAAGGAAGGTTTTTAACCTCTTCCTTCTACCTGAAAGGCTCTACTGAAGCAGCTTGTGCCATGAAAGTGGCTCCTTTTACTGAAAAAGGTGGTGTAATGGATTTCCCAATAGTCCACTGAGGTTCCACAGTATGTGTACTAACACTTACGGGACAAGAAGGAAGCATATATTACAAGTTACTGTGTTGGACAATGATGAATTATCACACACACAAACTTTGGCTCTTGTACCAAGGCCTTATGTCTTTATGATGATAATGGAAGAATTCTCACTTTATCCCTGAGCCCATGTTTTCACTATATATACTGAATATGTGTATAGGTATATACATATATACTGAATATGTGTATGTATGTACACACACACACACACGCGCACACACACAAACACACTCTCTCCCTATTTAACCCTCTCCCCCCTCCCCCCTCTGTTGTATCTTATATCTCTCTCTTCCCTACCATTCCTCTTGATGAAAAGATCTAACTATCTATCTAACTTTCCCATATCTAACTATATGGGGAGGATACTATTTATGGCTTTTTATCTTAAGTCTCCTTTTAATTATCTACCATTCTCCTCACAGGTGTCATAGCAGGTATGCCAGGGTAAGAAAATCTGTGCCAAGTACACCGATCTGTTGGAGAGTATAGGAGGCTTAGAAAGAAATCGTTTGTAGACTTGAAGAACAGAAACCAGAATTTCTGTCTGAAAAGCATGTTACCAACAAAAATATTGTAAACAATGTCCACCCAACACTAAATTAGACTGCGGTTACCAAAAGCAGACAGCAATTCAAAAGAGGATTGAGGTGGTTTCTTTTAAGTTGTTTGTGGGTTTGTTGTTGTTGGAAGGTTTTTTGGGGGGGGGAGGAGTCAGAGCAGCAACTTTGGCATAAGGAGAAACAAACATTAAAATAGTGAAAGAAGATGACAAAATACAGAGATGGTTCAGTTTACTGCAAGGACAACAGAGTCAAACACCAAATAAAGCAACAGCATTACCTACTTTTACTTCATTTGTACCAATATAATGAAGTCTTAGCAAGACTGGAGGGGTGAGGAAAGGGAGGAAAATATATATATACTCACTTTAAGGAATGCCAAAGAAAAGACTCATACTGAAGCCCTGATTCACTGACCTAGTCTTTTCAAATATAGAAACTCTGGGTTGATTAATGACATCTTTAGTTTGAGACTCAGGGAAGGAAACCTTATAAAGAGATAAAGTAAAGAAGAGAAAACCTCCAAGGAAGCAAAGATGGAATGCTTTCAACATGAGGAGCAGTATTTAATATATAGATTTTCTTAAAATGGAAAGCTCTAGCTATGTATTCTGAATCCTCTCCTACGTTCTGCTGTGCACATGGCATTTTCTTCTTTTCTTATTTTATATTTGTTTATTTCTTTTTCTTCTGTATTTAAATTTTAGTATTTGTCTAAAATAAAAAAGACAAAAACACAGAAATGAAAGAATGGATCAAAAAAAGAGAGATGAAATATATTTCAATGCTAGCTATTAAATGACTAGAGACAGCAAGTATAACAATGTGACCCTGAGCAAGACACAATCTTTTCTCTACTCCAGGCAACTTTCTAAAAACAAAAGTTTCTTAACAATCACTAAATCTGCATTGGTAGGTGGAATTTTTTCACTAGGAATTTTCTTCATTGACAATATTCATAGGCGTGATCCCCCCCCCCCCCCAATAAATAAAAGGCTACCAACACTTATATATATATATATCTCATATAGACTGAGTTCTTTAGAGAGTTTAATCTGTTACGTTTTAGGGAGCCCAAATGATTTTATTTTTATTCATGGTGCTTAGGGACCAGAAACCTGACCAATCATATAGCCTTTCTATCTTAGACTCAAGAATTCTATGTATGGAAATGCCCTTGAGTCTTCCCATTGATTTAGTTGCTTAGATTACTTTTTGGAACTGCTAAGTCTAGAGTTTCTCTAATTTGAGGTCTTCTTTTTTCTGTCCACAAACCTTTTTTTAAAAAAGTACAAGAAACAGCTTTAGAAATTGGCAGATGTGACCAGCAAGATGGTGAGTTATTGTTGTTCAGTCATGTCTGATTCTTTGAGACCCCATTTAAGGTTTTCTTGGCAAAGATAGTGGAATGGTTTGCCATTTCCTTCTGTAGCTCATTTTTTAGATGAGGAAACTAAAGCAAACAGTGACTTGCCCAGGATCATATAGCTAGTAAGTGTCTGAGACTGGATTTAAACTTAGGTTTTCCTGACTCGAGGGCCAGTACTCTATCCACTGTGTACCTACTTGCCCAGATGGTGGGGTATTTGTCTTTACATATTACTGAAGAATTTAAAATAGAGCTAGCTAGAGAGGAAATACCTTTTTGTGGTCCACGCAGAAATCTGGAAGCCCAGTTAGAAATATTCTTCTCTCTCTAGAGTTTCCTACAGCTAGTAACACTGAGGTGGGACCCTATACCTCCTCAACTGAGGAGGCTGAAGACATCCCACTTTGGAGGAGTAGGGATCTATAGTCATCATAAGAGAGAGAGAGGACAAAGAATGTGGAGGGAAACCAGTGAAATGTGAATGAGAACATAAGAGAAAGGCTAGCTTTACGGACTTCCTAGAAATGATGGAACAATAAGAAACTCCAGAATGTTTCAAAAAGAAAATAAACTTTCAAAAGAAGAAATTTGGAATGAAATTAGGTAAAAAATTCTTAACTTGGAATTAAAGTACACAAACTGTAGAGGTCACAACTTAAAAGACATGATAAAGAATTTCTTTAAACAAGTTCAGGCTCTGAAAGAGGGAATAAAAGATTTAGAAAACAAAAACAGGGAAGTAGAAGAAAATTAGAAGAGAAGGAAAAGGCAATGATATTTATATAAAAAAAAAACAAACCCAGAATTCTATGCATCCTAAAATGAATGATCTTGAAAATAGGATGTACAGATGGAACTTAAGGATTATAGATCTCCTAGGAGAATATGACAAATCAAAAAATCTGAATAACACACAACAGGAAGACAAGAAAACTGTTCAAAACTTTTAAACTCAGAACACGAAGCAATAATTGACTGAATCCACAGATTGCTGCCAGGAGAAGAAAAAACCCATATTTGAACTTTAAGGCATACAGTAGTTAAAGTTCAAAATTTCAACAGTAATTACACATGCAATCAGAAGAAAGACATTCAAATGTGAAGGAACACCAATTTGAATAATGCAGAATTACTCTGCAGTCATGATAAACTGGAGAAAATGGAACAGTATATTCCAAAAAGTAAAGGACCTTAAGCTGCAACCCCAAAGTACATATCTAACAAAGCTGAGCCTAATCAGTGTAAAAAGATTTACCTTCAAGAAGACAGGCAAGAGGCATTCTTGCAAACCCCCCCCCCCCAACACTAGAAAAATATCTGATTAGCAGGCTCCTCAAACAAAACACGAGAAAGGAAATAAGTACAATTATAAGAAAAAACTAAGTAATCAAAATCAGTAGTTTCATTTATAGGCAACTATTTAAAAAGAAAAGAATCGGAAGACTTCAGAGAGTCCGGGAAAGACTTATATGAACTGATGCTGAGCGAAAGGAGCAGAACCAGGAGAACTTTGTACACAGCAACAATCACAATGTGTGAGAGGAATTTTTCTGGTAGACTTAGAACTTCATTGCAATGGAAGGACTTAAAAAATTCCTAATGGTCTCTTAAAGCAAAACGCTTTCCACATACACAAAAGGAACTATGGAATTTGATTGCAGAATGTAGCAGATTATTTTCTTTTGTATTATGTTTTGGTTTGTTTTATGATTTCTCCCATTCATTTTAATTCTTCTATGCCACATGACTAAGGTGATAATGTATTTAATAGGAATGTATGTGTAGAACCTATATAAAATTGTATGGTGTCTCAGAGAGGGAGGGAGGAGGGAGGAGGGAGGGGGAAAGGAGGGGGAGGGAGGGGGAAAAATCTAAGTTATATGAAAGTGTTTGTAGAACACTGAAAACAAATAAAATAATAATAAAAAATAATTTGCTTAAAAAAAGAAAAAGAAAAGGATCTCAAAGGATAAAAAGAATCTAAGGGGCTAAAGATTTAAATGAAAGAAACAGGAGAAGGAAAGACAGAAGAGTTAAATATCATAAATTAATCCTAAATTAGATTACTATTGTTCTATTTGCATTCCCAATGTTTAGCACAGTGCTTTGACATAAAAAGCATCTAACAAATGCTTTTTCATTCATTCATAGACTAAACTGTGTGATTTACAAGAAGCGAACCAATCTCTTTCCTGGGAAAGATAACCACTATGGGAATGTAGGATAAAAGGGAGAAAGAAGATAAGAGACTAAGGGAAAACTCCACTCAGCCCACAGATGAATACAGAGGGATCTCCAGTAAATTCTTAAATCTGTGGGCAAAGGGAGAACAGGATAAAAGCAAAAGGATAAAAAGAAGCTAAGAAGGATTACCCTGAAAGGGCAAAGAAACATGTTCTACTGAAGAACGCTGACATCTGAAATAGGGGAGGTGTGTAGTTATAAGACACAGGGACCTAATATTTTGTTTGGGGAGAATCTGCACATTAGGAAACTATCTTTTCTGAGAAAGTGCTGCACTCCTTAGGACTGTGATCCACCCAAGAGAAAGGTAAGCATGAGAACCCAAAGGCAGCCAGCATCCCAAGGTAGGGAGGACAAAGAACCACAGACAGGCCAATTTGGCTTTGTGAGTAGAGGGTAAGGACAGGATGTAGGATAAGGCCTCAAAATTTTGAAAAGTGTTTCAATTCAATGTTGCTTTCTTCATGAATTTATATTTTTAAGACTGTGTCAAGGATGGGTTAAATCTGAAAATGAACATAGAAATGGGACAAAGTTCCAATTTGGTACTCCAAATGTTCTATCCTTATAAGGGACATAGAGAGATTAAAGAAATAATAAGTAAGGGTATAGAGTTCATGAGCTAGAGACTAGAATTCAGAATAGACTAGAAATGAAAGAATAATAATGAGATCAAGACAAAGGAAAACTTCCTGGGAAAGGGCACAGCAAAAGAATATTATTTAACCTAAGAGGTTCAAGAGGAAAGGGTGGGAGAAGGGAAGATTCTGAAGCATAAGTATAAAGGAGGAGAAACACAATAAATAAAAATAAACTATAATTTAAGTAAAGTCAAAGAACTTGAGAAAGGGTAGGTAAAAGGGAATAAAACAGCATTAAAGTAGTGTCAGCAAAGCTAATTGTTGGGATAAAGACGGAAAGTAATGAAATTCAATACCAAAACAAAAGAAGAAAATGCAAAGCTAACAACTGAAATTTCAAATGTGAATGGAATAAAGAGGGCAATAAAATGAAAGAGTGGTGAAATGGACAAAACAATTTGATGCATATAAGAAACACATCTAAAAACCAGACATATACAAAGCAAAAATAATAATAGGTATTGTTAATATAACTATTATTATTATAATAAGAAGCAGAAACAAATTTTCCTATATATCACGTTGATTCAAAAAGAGTTGTAATCATGTTATCAGATAGAACAAAAAGCTTCAAATTTAGAATTTCAAGAGAGATAATCAGGAAAATGTCAGAGACAGGGAAATGCAAAAAAAAAAATCAAGCATATACGTTTGAACAAAATGACAAAGCATTTAAATTCAAAAGAGGAAAGTTAAATGAACTGCAAAAAGACAGAAAAAAACCAAAAATAACCTAACCGTAGGAAACTTAATGTTCCCCTCTCAGAGCTACACAAATCTAATCAGAGTTTAAACAAAGGAGATCATAAGACTGAACTAGTGAAAGCTGTTAGATCTAATGACTTATGGTGTCTTCTGAACAGAAACACTGAAGAAAATACATATAATTTAGCACCACATAGTACCTTTAAAAATGGATAATTCCTTGGGCAGTGGTCTTCAAAGTAGTGTGTACAAAGAGATCCCAGTGGGGTGCAGAAAGATTAGAACTTCGATTTCTATTTATTTTTTTATTTAAAAAAATAAGAAATTAAGTTTTTACCAATATTTACTAAACATCCTTTATGGACCACAATGCAGTACAAACAGTAATTAGTATAGGAAACACAAGTAAAAGATACAGGCCTAAAAGAATTAAACTGCCATAAAACTGAAAATTATGATTTTCTCAACTAGTGGCAAGAATAGAAACTAAAATCAGATGGGCAAAATGGAAATACATTATGATGTGGTCAAGGAATGATCCAGATTTAAAATTGAGTTCAACTCTTTTCAAAGATATCCTTGTGAGTTTAGTGCCTCCAAATAGCCCTCTCTTCTGGAAACCCCCTAGACTGGCCAGTACATGTGATTAGAAGTTAACTTTCTTACTGAGTTAAATGTATATTCAAGGACCCAAAGAAAAAGGTTCTTTGAAGATTCCTTCCTACTTTTCCCCCATGGAAATACTACCTTTCTTGATATCTCATAAATGTCAACTGTGCAGAGCTATCAGCATGCTATCTATCAGAGGAGAGGGTATGAAGGACTGCTAAGGGTTAAATATGGTTAGTGGCTTACTCTATAAAATGTTGGTCACACAGGGACAGTAAATGAAAACCTTTCCTAGATTTATAGAATGGGCACAGATTAAAAAGCCAAGATTATGGCATGGTTCAATATACCAGTAACCCACCCCTGCCATTCTTGCCCAGCCCACAGCCAGGAGCACACGATGGTTTCCACAGAGTGATTTCTACAGGCTTTGAGGTGCTGGGAGGAGTCATCTCTGGGAAGATGCTGTTTTAAAGTCTGTGAGTGGGGATCTGCAGAGAGGCACAAGTCTTTTCTGTTTTCACTCTGTCACCTTCATTAGCTCAGTCCAGATTGCTAATATCACACTCTTTAGTTTTAAATTCTGATTTCCTGGTAAAAATCTAAAACCCTCTGTTCCCCCACTTTGAAAACCATGTATTCTTAAATGGCTGCTTGGAAGACATTTTTTAAAAAGAGGGATATAGGCAATTAAATCTCTTATATGCAAACAATCACAGCCTTAATCCATACAACACAAAACCATTTTAAGAATAAAACCATGTTTTCAATAATAGGTTATTTTTCCAAAGGACAAACTTTCTTCCTCTTCCCATTTCACATTCATTCTGGTCACCCTTGCTGTACCATCCCTCAGCACTAGTTAAGATAAGTACCTCTTTAGGTAATGACAGTGGCTCCAACATGCATGCTGATGTTGTTAGGGATGGGCAATGAAGGACTCTCCAAAATTAAGGGAAGTAGTACAATTGACCACCAAAGTAGACAGGAATTGGGTGTGGCGTTTTGGTTTTTTTTTTTAACAGTTAGGAACCAAATTCAGCATCAGCATCCTATCCAGACACTTAATGAAAGGATGAGGACAGAGGGATCTCTAGAATTAAAGTGAAAGCAAAAAAATCCAGATTGCGAGGCTTCTCAGTTCCAAAATAATATGCCAATAAAGCCCAAAACGGCCAGCTATAGAAAGACTTTGTACCTCCAGATTTCTCACCTGGGTTCAAATTTGTCTTGTAACCCTCAGTATGCCTGGAGGAGATCTGCACAATTTTCCCTGATGAGATGGATGGAGTCAGGCCCCAGAGCCATTTTAGCAGCAATTTCTAATAGCTCTCCAAACTGTTTCTCTATGGGCTAGCAGCCTGCCAGCGAAATTCCCCCACAATCTGTATGAGTAATATGTATAGTACATAGAGAAAGGGAACTGCAAAAGCAAGCAGCTGACACATGAAAAAGGAGTCCAAAGGGTTTTGGGCTACCTGGTGCCCAAGCGAGGAAATGGTGCTTTGGAGTCGATGGCTCATCCCCTTGGCCTTGTCATAGAGGCCAAGAGAGTACTGCACCACCCAGCCAAACAAGGAAGCGAGGCTACCTGGAGTCCTCTCCACTGAGCTGGTGGTAGAGTCGGATCGTCCAGTTCTGTCTGCTGTGGTGCTGTCCTGCAGGGGCCCTTTAATCTCCTAGCAAAGGAGAAAAGCAAAAGAAAATCAGTAGGTGACAGTTTTAGATTCCATGAAGGAGTAACAAATTTGAAATGAGACCTAGCCTACAGGGACAGCAGCTGGGCCTGGAAAGTTGGCTTATCTTTCACTGTCCTTTAACTAACCTTTAACTAATCCCACCAATCTTTGTCTGGTACTACATGACACTGTTGTGGGATTTCTCCACACCTGGTGATAATTCCCATGCCCTACTCAGAGTCTAAAAATCATTAGATAAGATATTTTATGATCTGGGCCAGATCCATCTTGGAAGTAACCAGAAGTCAAATTCTAGCCTCATCTAAGCTTTCCCTCCAGCTTTTCTTCATTAACAGCTATGACAACCAGCATCACCACATCTAAAAGCTTGAAAGTTTACAAATACATTTCTTCAACATAACCCTACGAAATAAAAATTGTTTACGTTTTATTTCCATTTTACAGATGAGAAAATTGAGGTTTAGAGAGATTTAAGTATCTTGTCCAAGATCATACAAGTAGGGATGGAGGAAGCAGGAAATGAACCCAGATCTTTTCTGACTCATGCTATGGAATCTATTTCAGTGAATGAAATCTATTTTATTAACAAAACTGAGGGAAATAAGGGGGCAAGCTGCTGTTGCTAAAAACAAAAAAACAACAAAACCCCAAGACAGCAAAACCACAAAATCCAAAAGAACCAATGCTCTCAAAATAGTAAGCTACTGATACCCTAAGTGAGTTGGAACCCACAGAATGAAGATGGTAAAAAGGACTAGCAAAAATTATAACTCTTGTCTCTTCTCCACAGTCAAAGAGGACCAGTGAGACCTTCTCAAATGTGACGCCACTGCCATTCCTAACAAGAACCTCACCCTACCAGAAGTGGAGAAGAAACTGTAGTAAGCAGCATGAGTCCTATTTTATGTCACATAAATACTACTGTAGTCACTAAAATGGGAAAGACTGGCATACCCATCTAATCTCCAAACCCTGCCTACATAGTGGGATTTAAAGAACCCAAATAAAGCACAGAATCTGATTCCCTTTGAAATACTATTTTCAAACTTTCTTCAGCTGATCCTGGGTCCCTTTGATAGGGACTGTCTCTACTAGATTTTCCTCAAGTTCCCGTCCTTCCTTAAGAGTTGCTGATGATTTTACAAACAGTCAATCAGCTCTACAATAGTCAATAAAGCATTACTTTAGTCTAATACTCAGTTTCACCCCACCCCCAAATGGTACTCAATAGTTCTCTCCCTCCTACCTTCCAATACCCAATGAAGTAAAATTAGATGTTACCTTCCCAGACAGAGAAGCCACTGCTGGTCTCTTCCTCTGTGCATATCCAGAAAGTCGGTAACAGTAGTGAGGTTTACAGTAGAATTTACCTGTGGGCAGTATGAGACAAGGAAAGAAGTAAATGAAATTGTTACTAACTTGAAATCTGTACTGCTCTTTTTCCAGAGAGTCTGGCTTCTGTTTTATCTCTGCATGTTCACTCGGTTCCTTACGTCTCCCTACTAGACAATGTATCTAAGCCACAGGAGATAATCAGCCCCTATAAGCTGATTTTAGCTAGTCTCTCCCTTTTTGCCTGAAGCAGGGGCCTATTTCATTTGGCATCTGAAAATCACTGAACCAAACCCCAATCAGTTCCCAGAGCAGAGATGCGGGGCTTGCCTGGCATCATCTACAAACAAAGCAGTAGTGTATAAAGAACAAAGATTGGATCACATGGAAAGCTGGAAGTTGCATTTCTGGGGAAAGCAGTAATGAATATAACTAGAAGGATGGGGGATGGAGAGAGAGGGTGTGGGGCAATGCTAAGCATGAATGCTGAAAAGGCCATTTTCAGAGAAACTAATCGTGCCTGGGGCACCTCAAAAAGTGAGAAAGTGAATTTTCTAAAACAGATTAGTGATTCATTAGCGTTCTGGCCTTTGGCCTTTTCTGCGGCAGAGATTATGGGATCTCTTTAAAGGCCCAACAACCTCATCACTCCTAGCAACAGTCCCTGAACAAGGCGTGATAAACTGGGTAGCTTCCCTTAAAAACTGTTCTCTTCTCAAAGCCAAAATGAGATAACCTAAAAAATGGGGAGGAACAAAATGGATTGGAATACCTTAGTTTTTTTGGTCTGTCTCCTTTTGCCCCTCACCTGTTTCCCTGCTCCACTCTCTTCCTTCAGAGATTTCCTCTTTCCTCTTTCACTGACCCCCAACAAATAGGTCTACTAGGAGGGAGGGGGTCATATTTTATAGCAGCTTCATAGTTAGATTTAAAAAAGTATTTGTGTCCATAGAATATTTTCCCAGCTCACAAATTTTCCACTAGTTCTTGCCAGTTCAACTAGTGTCACAGAGATGATGCATCTGTTGTCAGGGACCATTAGTAGTTTAAAAGAATAACAATCTTATAGCTTGTCGTTTTTGGTTGTAAATATTTCACTTGGTCATCCTAGGACTTCTAAGCTCTGGGCCTCTGCTCATTTGATTTGACTATGTCAGGGGGAAACATGGATTCTACTTTCAGTTTGGCCACCAGCCTCCTTAATGAGGTGGAGCAAGTCACTTGACTTCTTTGAAGGTTTGTTAATATTCCCAGAACAGTGGGAGGCATGGAAAAAACATATTTAATGATTATGAAATTTTACAGTTGCTATTTCCCTCTACTGAACTAATTGGCTCTCTTTAATTTTTAAGCATTAAGGGCTTGCTATGCATAAAGAATTGTTCCAGGAGCTGGAATAAAAAGACAGAAACAAAACAGTCCCTACCTTTGAGGACCTTACCTACTACAAGAGAGACCACCAGCATGCAGGCAAATAAATTCAAGTCAATTTGGGTGAGGAGAGCAGTAATAATGAGGGGACTCAGATGGTGGTAATAATGCAGCCAAGCCTTAAAGAAAACTAGGGATCCCTAGATTCTAGGAATCTCATACTTTGAAGTATATGTCAATAAACTGTATTTTGTCAATATATGGGTCAAATAGGAAAAAGGGCATGAGTAGTAATAGTCATAATTTTATACCCCTGCTACTACAATGCTCATCTCTAAAGACTTCAAATACCAGAGTTAAGTTCTTAGAGGAGGCAAAATGATGCTATAAAAGGGATCAAGAGTCTTTCAATAACCCTAAATCTTACCTTGCACGGTCACTCAGATTACATTAAAAGAAAAAAAAAACCAGTCATGTAGTTTTTGCAAGGAATTCTAGAAATACTAACAATAGTTCAATCCCAAAGAATTTGCCCTTTTTTGCAATCCATCAACCTGATGGGTCTTTTTTGGTAACACTCTTTTAATTGCATGTTCTTCCCCAGAATCTCCCATCTCCAGAAGCCCCCGTGTCAGCCATATTCACTTCCAACTGGCTCTCCTCATGACTCCCCAGATGACTTCTCCACCTTGTCCCCATTATGACACCTTCCCATCCACCGACCTCACTCCATTATTCAGTTACCTTTTATGTGTTGTTTCTATGTATGACTCTTATGTATACTTGTCTGACCCTAACTACACTCTTGACCTCCAGTCCATTTCTGACTGCCTATCAGTCACCTTGAACATCTCAAAACAGGGGACCTGAAGATAGCTTAAACTCACCATCTTCTCCTTGACTCAACTTTCCTATCTTTTGAACTTCACTGTTACTTTTGGGTACTGTCTTCAATTGTCCCAGTTACCCATATTTGCAACTCAGATGTTAACTGATTCCCCCTCACTCTCTCAATCTAATATCCAATCAGCTGCAAGTCCTGTTGTTGCTACCTTTGTAACATCACCTGTATAAGTCCCCTTCTCTCCTCTGATTCTGTGCCCACCCTGTTTAAGTCTTCATTACCTTGGCAGAAGGTATTTATTAGTACCTTCATTAGCAGAATGCCTGGACTAAATAGCCTGCTGGTGGGTCTGCCTGCCTCGAGTCTCTCCTCATTCCAATCTATCCCTCATTCTGCTGTCAAAGGTCCTCCTAGAGCACAGGTCTGATCATATCACCCCAGCCCCTGGACCTTCAATAAACTCCAGTAGTTCTCCATACTTTCAGGATCAAATAGAAAAATCTTTGTATGGCTTTCAAAGCCTTGTCTAACTTAGATCCTTCTTACCTTTCCAGTCTTCTTACACCTTATTTCCCTCCACAGACTCTGCAATCCTGTGACACTGAACCCCTTGCTGTTCCTCAGACATGGGATATTCTGTCTTTGACTCCAAGTGTTTTGGATGACTGTCCCCCATGACGGGAACACTCTTCTTCCTCACCCTGCCTTCCTTCAAGTTTCAGCTAAAGTTACACCTTCTGCAAGAAGCCTTCCCTAGTCCTTCTAAATGTTGTGCTTTCCCTCTAAGACTACCTACAATTTTCCTGTATATAGCTTATCTGCACAAGTGTGCATGTTATTTCCCTTATTAAACTATGAGCTTCTTGACAGTAAGACTTTTTTTTTGCTTTTCTTTGTCTTGCCAGCACTTAGAACAATGCCTAATAAATGCTAGTTGATTGACTGCTGTCAATTAACATTTATTAAAGGCCTCCTCTATGCCAGGCACTGTGCAACATGCTAGGGATACAAATATGAAAAAGTCAGTCCCTGCTCAAGATGTTTACAATCTGGGGGAAGGATGACAACACACAAAAGAAAGTTTAAAAGCTTGGGGACAGGAGGGATGGGGGGGATTATGGAGAAATCCAAGAAAGCTGTTGGGTGGGAAATGAAGAGCTAGCTGGCCTAAGGGCCCCTCCTTAAATGGAGATTTTGGGAGGAGTTCATGGCTCCATCCTTCAACCAGAGGAACAGAGAGTACTGATGTGGTATAAGTATCAAGGCTAATGCTTTCTTGTAAGATAATGAGGCTCCGAGTGATGAGGTTCTTAGGGGCATGGGGAAGTTCAAAGGAGTGAAGCTGGTGGGAAATGTTATTTTTTTCCTATTAGACTGTAAACCACTTGAGAGTGAAGAATGATCTTTTTTTTGCTTGTATTTGTAACCCTAGCACTTTGCACAGTACTTGGCATATAGTAAACATTTTATAAATTATCTGAAAATGTATTCATTAGAACTTCAAGAACATGAATGAGAATCCAGGAAAAGACAGCCTAGGTCTTATCAATGATTTTGTATAGTATAAAAGGAAAGTACGTTTAAGTTAGTATAGAATGTCTACATTGGCAAGAAAATAAATGGTAGCTAAAGAGTAGGCCCAAAGACAAAGCAAAGCTGTTACTAAGTAGCCTTCTGTCCTAAGTTGCAGTGTCCACATTCCAGCATGTGTTGGAACTCCAAATACAACATCCTTAAGACACAATTGTAAGACTACAGCTGTCCAGATAACAGGGAAAAGACATGACGTATTGTCTAACATGCAGCCTTAGTCTTCAGAGTTGGCAACAACTGGAAATGAACTAGCTTTTGGCAAGAGATATAGTGGTTATTTTTTTTCCCCTAAGCATCTTAGTTCCAGTGTAAAGCCATGGTGAAGCAGAAATGAAGGAAAATCAAGGACCTGGGAAAAATGGTGTATCTCTTAAGTACATGTGATTTAGTTATCAGTTTAATATTAATGACAGAGGTAAACTCAGTTACAGAATCTTTGAGATGGATGGTACAAGTAATCTTACCTAACGCCTCCCTAAACATCATCCAATCTCTAACTGAAAACATATAGTGAGGAGGAAATAGTACACCTGCCAAAAAAAAAAAAAAAAAGATACCTATTTGATTTTTAGATGGTTCTAATTGTAAGACAGTTCTCCCTTATGTTGAGCCAAAATCTGTCTCCTTATATATTCTACCAGTGTGTATCTAACTGTATGGTTAGTACATAAAATAAGTGACAGCTTTAGAGTTGACCTCTAAACCCTCTCACTTTACAGTTGAAGAAACTGAGAACCCATAGAGGTTAAGTTACCCTTGCCCAAAGTTAGGCAGGTAGTAATAAAATTAGGATTTGAAACCAAGATCTCTGTGACTCCAGATCTAGCCTTCTTTCCCCAAGATTCCCGTAGTCATTCTAAAGTACCTGGTCTCTTTCAAAATAGGTTAGAGTAAATTGCTTTAAAATTTCAACCATGTTCTTGATATAAAACTACTGAATGGAATAATTCCTTAGTAGGAACCAAAAAACCCCACAAAAACCAAAAAACCCTTCCAGCTCTACCTTAACTAAAATCCTACTTCCTTCTTTTTTCACTTTGTGTTCAGGAGAAGGAACAAGAAGTAATACGTTTCCTTAAAATCTTCTCTGAAAATCAGAAGATCCATATCATCTGAGACTAATCAAATTGACAAATGGCCCTTTAAATTAAAGATCTATGCAGAAAAATATCGAGGGAGTGAATGCTGCCAGATACTGAAGTCCAAAGGGAGAACTTGCTACTGATAGATGGGGCACTAAAAGCCTTAGGCAAAAACTCCTCAACAATGACATGAGTGAGCTTCCTCCTAATTCTTCTATAAACCTGAGGTACTAGCCCACTGCCTATGATGAAGCCAAAAAAAAAAAGGGTCTATGAACAGAGTAAGAAAGGATCTAACCAAATACAAACCATCCCTACCACAAAGAGATAAGCTTAAGACATATCAACTATTTCAGTAGCTAGCAGCCAAAGCCTGGATCAGCTTGTCCCCAGGCATCATGTTCAGCACCTTCAGGACAAAAAAAGCAGTTAGTGTTTGGCAGTACTGATAAAATCACTCACTGTCCCAAGTACACAAGGGAATTCAGGCCAGGCTCAACAACATTTTACAGTTGTTCAAATATCTGAAGAACATGTTTCCTTGAGACTTTCCTCATCCATAATAACCCATTCTAATTAAACTTGTACTTCAGATTTCTTTTAGTGGATAGAGACTAGACTTGGAGTCAGAGGGACCTGGGTTCACATCCCACCTCAGGTAATTACAAGACACTCGACTCTATTTCTTCATCTATAAAATGAAGGGAGTGAGTTTTATCGCCTCTCAATCAGGCCTGTACAGTGCGCAGCCCATGGGCCACTTGCAGCATGCCAAAGGATTTCTTCTACATACAAAAGATATTTTCCTCTACATTTTTTGCGGGCCACTTGAAATCCTTTGGCATGCCGCAAGGTAAGCACAAGTTGCGCAGGGCTACTCTAAATATTGCCACTTCCAGTTCTAAATCTATGATCCTAAGTTTTCAGATTCATAACTCTCCTCGGATTAGGCTGGTCTTCTTGAGCTCATCTTTACTGCCATTTGTGGCTCATTTTGTACAATCACACCTACTCATGTACCAAGGTTTAGACTACTCCACCCCTCATTGATTACTTTCTTCTGAAATCCTATGCTAATAGCCCTAATAATCTGCACTTAATTACATGATCTCGTGTTATTTGCTGTTTCATGTAGGAATCTTATTTCCGTAGACTATTAGCTCCTTAATGGGACTAGATTACTACTGAGGGCCCTTATAACATGGAGAGGCACTTATTTTCCCTTTTCCTGTTTTTCATGGCACCGTGGCACAATGCTGACATAAATGGTACAGTCACTTACAGAAATCTGGGCCCGGAGTCAAGAAGATCCAAGTTCAAATCTAGTCTCAGACTCTTACTAGCTGCATCACCCTGAGAAAGTCACTTAATCACTGTTTGCCACCGCTTCCCCATCCATAAAATGAGGATAACAACAGCATATGCCTCCCAAGATCATTAGGAGGATCAAATGAGATTAAGAATTTGTAAAGTGTTTAGCACAGAGACTGGCATATCATAAGTGCTATACAAATGTTAACTATCATTGTTATTATTATGAGTGCTCAGTAATTATTGCTGATTGGCTGATTAAAAGCAAAATTCTATGCTCTGAGAATCTTTTATGTCAAAGCCCACTGTAAGAGATTGCAATGATTTAAAGACACAAAGATAAGAACTGAAGCGGGGGAGGGGAACTGCCCAATTTCGTATTCTTTTGAGCTATACTTGCTCACTCTTACTAGTTCCCATTTAGCACACTAACAAATCTAAAAAATCTCTGGGTACAACTTATAAGCAAATATTTCTTCCACGTTAACATTAGGCACTCCAAATTTTCTCATTCGATAACTAATTATTCTTCTTGTTCCACCTTTGATCCAACAAGCACATTTTCAAATATGAAATAGACTGAGGCTGAGGTCTATTGGTGAAGCCTAAATACTTTCACCCTCAAAGATGATGTCCAATTGTCTTCAGTGACAGGACAGGGGCAAAAAAGGGAAACTGATCAATTAACAAGTATTTAATTAAGTAGCTATGCAAGATACTGTGCTAGGTCTTAGAGATACAAACACCAAAACCAAAACAATTTCTACATTCCAGGAATTAACCTTTTACCAGACAACAAAAGCATATAAATATATACAAAACACAAATAGTAAATGCAAGGTTTCTAAATACCAGGTCCACAGGGATGGCACTGGCACTTGGGAGGAATCAGGAAAGTCTTCTTGCAGAAAGGGATGTGTTAGTTGCTTCTTGGGAGATCTGTGAGGTGGAGGAGAGAACTTAGTATACCCCATGCATGAAACAGCAGGTGCAAAAGCCTGGACATAGAAGATGTAATGTGCAAGAAAAGAGAGGAGGCCAGTTTGGCTGGATCTTAAGAGTGTGGAAAGAGGAGTAATGTATTAAAGAGGGGAAAAAGACAGGATGGATCAGGCTGTAAATCAACCAATCATCAATCAATCAACATTTATAAGCACCTTCTACGTGCCAGGCACTAGTTAATTGGGCAGGAGATGAAAAAGAGGCAAAAGATGGTTGCTATTAAAAAGGAGCTTATGATCCATTGGGGAGACAACATGCTAACAGATATGTATAAATACAAGCAATATGCAGGATAAATAAGAAATAATTAACAGGAGGAAAGCACTGGAATGAAGAGAGATTGAGGAAGGTTTCCTGTAGAAGATAGGATTTTAGTTGGGACTTGAAGCAGTGAGGGAGGTCAGTAGTTAGAGTGGAGGTGGGACAGGTTTCCAGACATGTGGGACAGTCAGAGAAAATACCTAGAGTTGAGAGATTAGAGTTTCTTATTTGTGGAATATCCAGGAGGTCAGCATCACTGGACTGAAAACTATGTGTCAGGAAGTATCAGGAAAGGAATGCCCTTGCTCCTGGAGGCAACAGGCTTCATAAAACAAGGGAGTTTAGATTTTTATTCCAGAGACAAGAGAGAGTTATAGGAGTTTTTTGAGTAAGGAGGGATGTACCAAGATCCTTAAGGAAAATCACTTTGGTAGTTCTGTGAAGAAGGATGGACTGCAATGATGAGAGACTGGAGGCAGAGGGACCAATTTGGAGGTCACTGTAATAATCTAGATAAGGGGTGATGAAGGTCTCAACAAAGGTGGTGACTTTGTGAGCAGAGAGAAGGCACTGGATGTGAGAGACATCGTACAGGTAAAAACAGCAAGATTTGGAAAAAAGATTGGATATGTGAGGTGAGGGAGCATGAGGAGCTGAGAATAATGCCAAGATTTTGAACTTGAGGAGACCTGAAGAATGGTGTGGTTTTCAACAGAAACAGGAAAATTTGGAGAACAGACAGGTTCTATTTTGAACATATTGCGGCTGAGGTATCTTTGGGTCATTAAGTCTGAAATGTCCATTAGGTAGTTCGGGATTCAAGACAACACAGGAGGTGACTGGGGCTCCTTATATGCATCTGATAGTGATAAGTAAATCTCCAGGGTCAATGAAGTCATTAAAAGGGGGAATATAAACGCAGAAAAGCATCCAAGAGAGTTTGCTTTTGTTTTTCTTAAACACTGGGTTCCCCCCAAACTCATCCAAGCTAGAAGTACAAGAGGCCTTTCATGGCCCTGATCCAATTGCTGATCTGTATGGAATCTTTGACCTGTTTCCAACCTGGTCAGTTCATGCCTCCTTAGTCAACTTGGCAGCCTTCCACTTACAGAGGTTCACTATGTTAATGCCAAACACTGTAAATGCTTGACTAGATCAAATGAGATAATATTTGTAAAGCAGTATAGTATCTAGCACATGGTAAACCTTATATAAATGATAGTTATTACCACCACTCCTATCACCACCACCACCACCACCATCATTATCATCCCAATGATGCTCAGAACTCCTTAATTCAAGGAACCTATCTTAACATCCCCAGCAACTGGCGTTACAGACATGTACCACCATAATCAGACTCAGAAAAGTCTTGAAGGACATCCATGCAATATGGAAAATGGACTTCTGATGTCCAAAACTGGAGAAGAAGAAAAGTTGTTTCTTACCATCCTCAATGTCGTATGCATAGCAAGACAGGCGTAGGGTAGTAGCGCAGTATTCACACTTAAAGCAGCTTCGATGGAAGAACTTCCCTTCAGCACTCAACCTCTCCATCACATAGACTCGCTTATGGCAGAAATAGCAAATATCACTGCCCCCTATGTTCTGGGGGAACTCCTTCTTCAATGAGCCCTGTGGGAAACAGGACAGGAAGAAGAAGAAAAAACAGATCAGTCACTTTCATGGCTACCTGCACTCCAGAAAGGGATATCTGCAGGTGCACACTGTTCTCTGTACCACTAACCAGTGTTAACCAATGAAGTCACAATGAGAGATGGGGAAACAAATGATCAGAGAATCATTCAATAGGAATCAGCTCCCCAAAGTTTGAGGGGCATCCCTTCCAACACACTTCACTTTACTATGGAGGCAGGCGTTCATGTTCACTGAACCAAAGTATGGTAAGTATTATGTCCCTAGCATGTGATAGCTCAAAAAAATATCGAACTGAGGAGGAGAGTCATAGAGAGATGTCACTCACTTTCTGATGAACACTCCCATACTTGTGTTCTTTCGTGAATTGACATTTCTGAAGAGAAAAACTCTTTCCTAGGATAAGACAACTTAATTTTTTCAACACTCATACATTTCTCATGGATATGGGTATTTTCAGCTTCATATTTACTTATCAGAGTTCAAACATCCTTAAATTTAAAAAAGTAACCACACCAGTCTTTCTTTGGAAGCCTATAGAATCATAAATATGAGAACTAACCAGTTCACTTTACCATAGCTTTATGTTATGTCTAAACACACAGTACCCTTGGAATATCTCTTACCAGTTCCTTCTTGTCTAGAAGGGTTTTAGGCTGTTCTTTCCTTTGAAGCTGATTGGCTATCTGTTCAGCCAATGAGCTCACTCCGCCCGTGTACATCTTTATATACTTCTATTGGTTGGAGGACATAAAATAACCAGGAAATTAAGGAAATGAGAAAACAAAAAAATAAATTAAGAAGATAAGAAACAAGTTTTTAAAAGATATAAAATGAGAAAAAGGTGCACCAGACAAACCATGCCAGCACAGTGCCTAAAAGCAGGATAACTGGGTGGTAAGAAGGAAACAGGCGTCAGTGATGACATAAAGGCTAATTTTAGTATGACTGTCAAAAAAGCATCAAGAATTATGCTAACTACATTGAAATCCAGTAATCACTCCTTTTGGAGAATTTCAGCACTTGGAGAAGAGGTGTACAGAAAGACAAAAGGGGATAAAAAAGGGAATCTAATAACAAATGGGAACTATATGCAGAAGTCAAGAGGACTTTGTCCCATCCAGACAGCTGGTTCCATGTTTGGAGGGTTTCTCTATATCTCGAACACATCACTCCTTTCAAGGCTCCATAAAACCTCTTTCTACATACAGAAATCTCCAATTATACTCATGATAATTTAATACTATCAGTTAAAGCCTGAAGGTATTTTACAGGTTATTTAGTCAAATTCCTCTCATTTTACAAATGAGGAAAGTAAGGCCCAGTTAAAGTGAAATGATTTGCCCAAGATCACACAGGAACTGAGTGGCAGTGCCAGAAACAGAATGAGAATCCAAGTCCCTTGCTTCCCAGACCAATGTTTTTAAAAACTATAATCATCTTCCCTTCTCCTTCTTAGTAGCAGCCTCAGCATCTATTTGAAGCTACAAACACTCCCAGTTTTTATCTGGAAGAACCATCCATAAGTGGTTTCCGATTATACTCATGAAACATCAGGGACATCAGAGTCTATGCACACAAACATCCTTTCCAATTAAGGTACCATAGCCAAAGCCTCCCTGGCTGGGGTGGGTATTCTGATTGGATGCCATAGAATATATAAAATTTGTTCAATTAGTTCAAATTTATGTCTTGGAAAAACTGGCATATTTCTGGTCTAAGACAAAAATGTGAAAGATTGAAATAATCTATTATTTTGGGTAAAAAGAAGAGAATAAATGTAGAAAATCCCACCAAATTTTAGCACAAAATATCCTGTTTACTTAGAAGACTTAGAAGCTGGTTGAAGAGCTGCACAGACTGTACAGTTTCAGTTCTGAATGTTTATTTTGTTTCATTGTATGAACGCATGTATGGATGTTGCTGTACACTCAAGCCTTCTAATTTTTCTTTGCTCAATCCAACCATCCATATGAATAACAGCCTAGATCCTGACATATAATATTATTGCTACACCTCACTTAAAAGCAGAGAGCTCCAATCTGTTGTGTATATGTCAAGTGCTGGAGGTCTTGTCTTTAACTCTAAGAGCCATGTAGAAGCAGTTGTCATGCTAAGGTTTCTCTTAGTTTAGCAACTTTTTGAAGGGGAAAGAGTGTAGTTTGACACGAGGACCTGAGTTGAGGGCAAATAAGGGAAGTGCTTATTCTGGGAAAGAGCTATAAAGATATGAATGCCATTGTATATATAAACAGATAGAGATAAAAAAGTAATTATCCATGATTTAGTTGGGACTGGGGACAATCACTGCAATCTTCAGTCTTAACACAGGAGCATATTCAAAGGACTGGTGCCATTAATGATTTCTATATCTTCACAACACTGTTCTATTAGAAGTAATGAAAAAGGAATGGCTACCAAAAGCAAAATTTTAAAAATTAGAGACAATGGAGAAACTTAGCCCTAGAAAGGAGAACAGATAGGGACGACAAGGTAGTGCAATAATAAAAAGCGAGGTAATAGATAATTATATTATCTTTCATTCCATAACACACAAGATCAAGCATAGACCAGAACCAAAAACGTTGGACTAGGAAATCAAGCAAGCTTTCCTCAAAGATTTAGGTTCTTCTAGTTTGGGCCACAGCACTAACACTCTGACCAGCAGCCCCTTCAAGCGCTGAGGTCCAGGACCATCCTTATCTTTCAGTTGGGTTCATTTCAATAGCAACAAGTAGTAGAAACTTGAATTCTATTTGCCAATTTTCTTCACCTTGCTGTTATGGAATTGTTAAAACTTAGTCATATTTGATATTACACACAGTATTTTGGTACAAATAAGAAGCAGTAAACAAACAAAAAAAGACCTAATTTTCCTGTAAACTATCCCATATCCTGATGAACTGTAGTATGCCAAATGGCAGGATTGATTCCTTAAGGACTAAAATCAGACACAAACACATACAACAATAAATACACATACCTATACACACATTATTCACTATATTTCAAATTCCATTACAATAAATATTACCACATATATTTCTCTTTAAGGAAAAATTTCCCAATACTTTAGCTGATCTGGTTTTCTGATAAATATTTGACCAAACAATTCTAAGGCAATGAAAGATAATCACTTAAAATTTACTTCATCAGTATATGATTTATATTAACTATAGAACGACCAGAGTATGCCAAAGTTAGAAGCTTACTTCATTCATTTATACATCTCTCTCTCTCTCATTCTTAAAAAGGAGATAAACCAGAGTCAAAGGTTCTATCAACTCCCCAAGGGACAGAGACCTCTTGTGACTGCATTAGCTGCTGTGAGGTGAGCAAGGGTCATACATCCAACTGTGGTTTTGCCAAAACCCAGGCATGCTACCTGTCGGAGGGAGTCAGAGGAAGGTGAGGCGGGACGATTGGAGGAACGGAGGCTAAGGGAAAGCTCCCATTGCTCAACAAAAAATCGACGAGAAGGTTCAGTTTCTTGCTAAAAAAAAGATGAGAAAAAAATCAAAGGAACTGTTAAATTCTAAGTTCAAGCCTGATCTGAGAGAAGACTTAGCCTTGCTAAATTCCTCAGTCTCAGAATAATGTTTAAATCACAGAAAAGCAGGAGAGAAACATCCTTGGTATCTGGAAACCAGCATAAACTCAAATTAATTTAGGCTACTGCTACTCTTAAATCTAGCCAGAAAGCAGAGCCAGTAAGCCACCTAAAAAATAGCTTTTTGTCCACCGTACCAGTAATCTCATAGATGAAAAGCTGGTCAAAGTTTCTCTAGTTCAATCTGTCCTTCAATGTGAATCTTAGTGACAATACCAACAAGCAATCCTCTAGCCCATCACCTAAAAACCTTTTGTGAATAGAAGTTCCAAGGTCTACTTAGTCTTCTTTTGGAATGCTATGGTGGTTAGAAGTTTGTCTCCACAGTGTATTTAAATACACCTTTCTGCAATTTACAACTACCATTTCTAATTCTACCCTCAGAGACCAAGCAGAAGAAGTGAAATTACTCTTCTACGTAAAAGCCCTTCTTGTCATTACGATGAGCAAATTTGGGGTATCTACCCCAAATATTCACACGGACTATCTGTGCTCAACCTGTGGCAGAGCATTCTGAGCTCCTATTGGTCTGATCAGTCACAGTCGGACACACTGAAATTTCACTTTATCATGCTGATGTCATTTTGGTCCTCTTTGAAGATGAAGGACAACAACCACCAATCTTGAAGGCATCTATGATTCTAAATGAGAAGCCGTTAGGTTCCTTCAACAGATCCTTGTACAGAGATGGAAGCTCTTCATCAATCTGATCACTCTCCTAGAAAGTAGAACCTAGAACTAAATATAATCATCTACATGTAATCATTTTTCTTTGTGGCTGTTGCACTCTAAGAAAGGGACACATGAGGCAAGAAAATAAGAGGTGAAGGGAAGAGGCAGCCTGCAACTGTAACAAGTGAGCCCATTTATGCACTTAGAAAAATTTCTTCAGTAGCCAGAAGTGGGTCACCCCCTGAGCAAAGTGGGCTTCTCCTACTAGCTTTACAGAGAGCACAAATAAAGGAATTAACCGAATGCAAATAAGGGAAGTTATCCCTTTCTCTGAAAGGGCCAACACCTTCTGCTGTTTTTCCTCTTTTCTGCTAATCCTCAAAGGAGTATCTGATCCATTAATCATGCTTGCCAAGAGCGAGCTGAAACTTGAAGAAAAAATCAGGATGAAAAACCCAAGCCATTGAACCCTTTATTTACTATAAAAAATATGGAAAGATCCAATCAAAAGGTTTGCTATTTTAACAATGCTGTTGGCTAACCCTGGAACTTTTCAAAACTATGCAATCCCTTGATAAGCTATTGATTCTTAGAGGTCCAAGACTTGTGGGTGGATTTAACATTGCAGTTCCCTAAAAGAAGTGGGAGGCCACATATTGAAGTGATCACATACTTTCTGCTAATGCATGTTCAAGGAGACCCATCCTCATCCTTTCCTATGCCTTTATTAGTGGAGAAATGGATGAGAACAATGCTGGGCAGCAGCTACCTAATGACTGATTGACCTGTGCTCCAGAAGCATGGGCAACTGGCACCCCCCACATTCAATATTCAGGATAGCTTCAACTAGAAGGCCACTAGAAAAAAACTTGGTGAGATCACTATAGGAAGCAGCAGAACAAGAAGGAAAGAAGGAAATTAACAGGAAAAAAAAGCCTCCCTCAGGAGGTAGAACAGACAAAGATAATGTTATTCAATGAAGGGAAAAGAGATGTAAGGGAAAGTAAGGTCACAAGAAAGATAATGAACAGGGCTTGAAGAGTCACTGAAAATGAGGTCCCTTCAAAATGACTGGACTACAGCCTAGTACATTAATGGAGCCAAAGAATTAGTCTTTTCCAAAAAGAAATGAAAAATGCATTCAAAGCATTATCTTCTGAGGGCAAAACTCTAAGACATGTTTTTTCCCTACCCCTCACCTTTTCAGTCTCTAAATTCTAATCCCACTAAATTAAAGTGACAAAAAAGAATCTTTAGGTTTCTATCACATATAGAGAACTATCTTCTTAATGAAGTTAACTCCCTTTTTGAGAAAATGTCAGCCTAGACTGATATTTAAATAGAAAACTGATTCTATACAGGACTTGATTAAAAAATGGACTTAAGAGAACTACACTAGAGGACATAGCCTGCACATTGTGAAGGGACAAGTTGATGTCTTTCAATTCTCATTCCATCCTCGATCATGCACTCATCTGCTGCTGCTATCCACCACAGCTTATATACACATTTCTAGCTATTTTTTCTACTCCTGATTTGAAGAAAAGTAAAGAAGGTGAAGCATGAGACTAGTTTGCCTCTATAGACACCTGAATATAAATGAATTGCCAGCCCTAAATGCATTCTTATACGTCTAGAAACAAAGCAAAGTAAGAACAGAAAGACTGTTGCATAAACTCAATGGGAAGTGAACATTCTTTATATCTTCTATGTATACTTAAGACTGAACGGCAATTTCTGATAATGGCAAATCAAGTAATCCTTGTATTCAGGAGGTCCATTAAATATTATTTAAATTAAAATTAAATATTATTTCATTAGTCAAATTATCCAATGACAAGGTTCTGTGTTTGAGTCCTGATTTTCCAACTGACCACTCAAGTAACCTAGTAAACAGTTTACATCAGGTCTGTCTCTATCATTCCTTCTCTTCCTATCTTCTTAATATTAAATTCTCAACAATGGTAAAAGCTCTGGTTTCTCCAATACCTCTACCTGTCCCCATGCCCAAGATATCACAGTTATCCAAAGGGTAGAGTGAATGGCATTTGCTTAATAAATGTGCTCTCAAAGCTCACCCGTGGAAGTAACCATTTGTGTCCCACTATAGCTAGGAGATACTTAAAGAGAATGAGAGACATGACCATAAGAGAAGACAGATAGGTGGAAAACAAAAAGCCATCAGGATTCTGGAGAGCAGCAGAAATATATACATTATCTATCATTAGCATAGAGTCTGAGTGCTGTGCTGGGAGCATGGTATGTGCTGAATCTTCCTCATTAACAAATTTTGTTTGAGTAGCAAGAGTGCAAAAAGCAACTAAGAGGGCATTCTACCATCTGCTGTGCCTCCCCATCATTTTGTACCCCGTGTGTGTATACACTCTCAGCACCCCATGCGATGGGTTCATGCTTTTTACCCTTTCATAGTGGGGACTCTGCTTGCCACGGCTGTCAGCATCAAGATCCCTGTACATCTGTAGGCAACAAAGTGTAAACTTAAGCACCAGCCAAAGGCTTTATTTGGACATACTAAATGACAGTGAGAAATGAGACTGGAAAAAATTCACTGTGTTAATTTCAAACATATCTGTTTCCTCTTCCCATGCCTCCCTCTCCTCCTCCCTTCTGTAGTAAATCCCCCACACAAGGACAAATCTATGTTCATGGCCAGGGTGTCCAACTTTAGGTCAGGTAGATAAATGAAACTATAGTTAGTACAAAGGTGGAACAAACTCATATCTTTCACACAGTGACAGGACAGCAAAGAAGTTAAACAGAAGGGTTAAAAAAAAAAAAGAGCAAGTTAGAAGAGTGAAGTTTTCCAAACCAGACATGAGAAAGGAAAGGCAGTGAGTTGGAAACTGGCTAGAATAAATGACCACGACAAATAGTCCAGAGGAAACACTAGGGTGGGGAATGGTCCCCACCCTAGAAGAACACAGGGCCAAAACTTTAATCTATTCAAAGGACAGATGGAGATAGGATAGAAATACATTTTAGCAGTTTTATCAAGTAATAAATGATTGGCTCAGTTTCATTAAGGAAGTAACTGACACAGATTTGGAGTGGGGGCAGGGAATAATTTCCTATGGCTAAAGGTCTCGAGAGGACCAAGCATAGAATTTGAAATTAAGTAGTGGCTAAAGAAGTGACTCAAAGTTGCTGCTATATGGATTTCCCTGGCACACAGGTACTTGGATTTAGCAGGATGCCAAAGGGAGAAGACACAATATATTCATAGGATCTTTTAAAGATTTAGTTCTTGGACCTAAATACACAGGTGGTACTAAACGCCTTCAAATAGACCACGTCAAAATCAAACTGCTTAATGAAGTGGATATTCTGAAAGGCATGACCAGTTTTATTCAACAGAGGTGAGGTGGATGTTTTCAGTTTTAAATTATCTTAGAGAATATCAACATAAAAAAACTTATGCACTATCTCATGGGTAGTCCTGATAATAGACTCAAGGGTTTTAAAACCACATTATCATTTAAACAGGCCATCTTGGATGAGGCAACAACTTCCTGCAGAATCATCGTACTTTGCCTCAGAAAACAAAATGCATAGGATTCTACAGGTGTTACTGCTGATGGCCAGAAAAATGCCATCCCACTTCCAAAAAAGCTGCTCTGAGAATTATATCCTTGGCACAATGATTACTGTTCTCATTATTCTAAATTCTTTATACAACACTCTCTGAAGTGATCTTGCATTGCCTTCCCTTCCCTGAGTCAGGGGAATGTGGAAAGTGGATTTTATTCAATGGATAAACAGGAGGTAGGAAGATCTAGGGGTTTTCAAGACCTCAGCAAAAACAGGATGCCCTGAAGCTTTGGAAATTACCGTCTGACTTTATTTCACTGTACAGACAGAATATAAAGAAATGGCAACCCTGACTTGAGTTATACGCAGGTTATGCCTCACCTAATGTTAATTAGTTCTGTGAAAACATAACTTTAGGCCAAATGATATTATGGGGACAGTTAAGGGGAAAAGAAACAACAAATCTAGGGCCTCAGGCTCTCACAGTTATGTTTTACAACTTTACCATAAGGTTTGGCAACAATATATAAGATGTTACTGGAAAAATGTTAGTTTGCCCAATTTCATCATGGGGCATACCTGTTATGTAAAATGAATCAATTTCTCCTATATTAAATTCCTTCCTTTGCTTGGGACTTTGTATTCATTTTCAAAGCAATATGAATTTTGATAATTTTGTAGGAAAAAGAAATCATTCGGGGTCTAAACAGTCGGGAATCACATAGTTTATAGCAATGAAGATTAACAGGAGGGACCACTGATTTGGTCACTAGTCTAGCCACCTGCACAGGTGAGGAAGGTGAGAAAAAGGGAAGAGAGAACATGCAGAAAGGATCACCTGTTGACTGTATAACCGAGAAGGTAGAATGAAGGGAGAAGAAAGCGTAATCACTTTTTTCGGGCATGTCCGAGAACACTCCTTTCGCCGTCGCTTTTACATTAATAAGACACACAAAGAGGAAAAAAAAATTGAAGCTGGTCCAAAAATAGGCTGGCTTTGGAAGGGCTAAGGGGCAGGTTCTGACAGATCACCAAGAGGGATTCCTTTCCTCCACTCTTTCTACATCACTAAGAAATCATGGTATAGTCAAGAAGACAAGCTGGCTTTTCATCTTCAATCTGGTAAAAAGCTTCCCTCATTAGATTTGGATTTCTAGGAGGGCTAGCTCACACAGGCTACCTAATGTGGAGGAAATTTCAGTTAAACTGTACTATACATTCAGAATGGAACACAGATAAGCAGGGTAGTAATGGTATAAAAATATATAATAATAATAAATTTACTATGCAAAACCCCCATACTATAATAATAAATTCACAAAATTTCACATACAATTTTTTTGTCCTTTGTACTTAGAAAAGTTCATGACTATTGATGACTGTCATAGGTTTAAAATAAAAGCAAACGTAAGAATAAAGCAAACAACCCCCACAGTAATAATCAAGTATGGCACTTTCTAAATCACCTGACTTGGTCATTCAGAATCAGGCCATCTGTACTCCAGCCATCCTCCTCCTCCTCCCCCCAGTGGAATCCTGGATTCTGCCCCTAGAACTGTTTTGAGTACCGAAAAGTGAGTTGTTGCCCTTGTCCTGGAACTAGGCTTCTATATCATTTCCTGGACATTTCCAAACCATGCTAATTCAGAACTGTCTTCCCCACCCCTTTATGATGTGTTGTCTTCTTCTCACACTAGAATATAAGCTCCTTGAGGGCAAAGACTTAATTACCCCCAACTCTTAGCATGGTACCTGGTATCATCATCAAAAGTCCTGTGTTTAAATTCTGGCTCTTCCCCTTACTAGCTGTGTGACCCCTGCCAAGCCACTTCATGCCTCTGATTCATATTTTCCTCATCCATCAAGTAAGAATAACACCTGTGATACTCAATGACAACTAGCTGTGAGGACAAAATAATAATAGCTAACATTTATATATTGTGTAGGTTTGTAAGGTTTTTTTGCATATGCTACCTCACTTGATATGAGATATGTGTAAAGCAAGGCACTACATATAAGCTGTTGGCTTACTTGTTGGCTTTAGTAAAATATTAGAAGAATCTGGTAGGGTAAAGAATAAGAGTTTGACAATTGGTTGTTAATCACCATGGCTAGAATACCGGCCTAGACTGGGAATCCTTAACTAGGGGCCCCTCGAACCTGAAAAATATTCATGAATTATATTTTAATATAATATAGTATATGCTCATGTACTAAATGTTTCAATATATTTCTTTGTAATCCTATGCATTTTATGCATTTGAAAATATTATTCTGAGAAGGGGTTCATAAGCTTCACTAGACTACCAGAGGGGTCAACAACACAAAAAACATTAAGAACCAACTGATACATGAATGACAATCAGTTGCAAAGCAGAGACTCAGAAACCATCTGTGATCCCATCTTGCCATTTCCTCCTTCTTCTACATATTCACAGAGTTCTGGGATTATTGCCAAAGAACTACAATGAAGTATAGGAAAGGGGATGCAAAAACAAATCACACTTCACCATACTGAACACCTTGGATATCCTGTCCATAGCTTCTTTCCCCCATTCTCTCCTTTTTAGTCATTTCCTGCAAGAACCCTTGACTGGTTCCAAGACATTTGTTGCTTCCTCTTTGTATTTACATTTTCTAGTGTCCTTCTGAAAAGATTTTTTTTTGTGTCAGATTTTTTGATACTGAGAATGACTATGTGGGGGTCTGCCATGAAGCAGGTGCTTAGAGCTTAGAGCAGCTGATTCTAGGGGAGAGAACAGTCTATGAGAAGTACAAGTCTCAGAAAAAAGATTTTTTGATTTACTCAGGCCTTGCACAGAAGGGTAAGCACAACCAAATCCACATCACATATATAGTGTGCCTCAAGGACATATTTCTGAAGCAAAAATGCAAAAGGACATAGACAGGAAGAGCCATAATGTTGAAACATGAAGGTCATTCATTTTTCCCTTCTGCTTGACCCAAAAAGAAACTGCTTCTTTGGCCAACTTAGCCAACATGGTAGTGCTTACCATCCCTTTCTTGACCCCTCACCCCCTCCCTGCCATCTGAGCTACCCAGAAAGAGAAGATCACATCATAAGTCACAATGACCTGCTATCTATCCCACATCTGTAGTGGAACATGAAGGTAGAGAAATAGTAAAGAGACAAGAGATTTTCTACAGTACCAAAAAGCTCCTGTAGTATCTAGAACACTATTACTCTATCCTTACACTTTTTCAGATGACAGTTCTAGGTCAAGACTCAAAATCCCATCTGCTTTTCTTCTAAAAAAAAAAAATCAGTATGTAAATTTAAGCTAATGAACACATCTCATGTGTGTGTATACATGCACACATAAGAAAGGAGCTGTAGTCTTCTCATGAATATTGCAAAGCAACCATGTAATACTATTTCTCAAAGAAATCTCTTGCATCTGAGGAAAAGCCAGAGCAAGTAAGCTTTTCTTTTACCTAGAGATCCTTTCCAAGGGTTCAGGAACTGTTTAAAAAAAAAAAGTCACGGTTTCTTCCCCATCTAGTCTAGAGATGAAATTTGCAGAAATACTTTCTGCACAAATCTTTGTCCTATTTATTCCCTTAGTGTGTTTCTTCTTTTTTTTTTTTTTTAACCCTATGCTGTGTTTCCTAAATGTGTTCTTCCAACTCAGTGTGGCTGAGATGGCCCCATATGACTTTCTCTGCTTATCCCCCTGCATAGGGCCACCAACATATTATGCACCTCACAAATGCTTTATGATGATGACAAAACAAGACAAAATGCCATGCAGAACAACAGGAATGACAAAAACAGCTCCAAGCAGCCAAGAAGTAGACCTGCCACTTTTGGACAACTCCTATTCAATTGGGAGGCAGCTCCTTAAATGATCCACTTCCTTGTGGCTAATAATATAATTAATAATAATGACAACAACATTAATGATAACAGATTGTAAGTTCCTTCAAGGCGGTACTATCTTTTCTCTCTTTTTGTATCCCTAGCACTTAGCGCAGCGTCTGGTACACTGATTAATTAATAATGATAATGATCACAATAATAGCTAACATTTACATAGTGTTTTAAGTTTTTGTAAACCAATTGGCCAATGTGATCTCATTTCATCCTCACAGCAACTCTGAAAGGTAGGTGCTATTATTATCCTCATTTCACAGATGAGGAAACTCAGACAGACAGAGGTTAAGTGATTTGCCGAGGATTACATAGCTAATGAGCATCTAAAGTTGGATTTGAATTCGGGTCTTCATGACTCCAGTTTCAGTGCTCTATTCACTAGCTACTTATAGATTCTAAAGAATTTTGGTTGTTCATATGTGGTTATTCATATTGCCCAGCAGATCTGTCTGAAACTGACCCATGTAGATGGTATTTACAGTAGTTTTTTCGCCCACTGACATAAAAAAGTCGTTATTCAGAGTGCCTCCAAACATGGTGATATCTGCATTTCCAAGGCCTTTTAAGTAAGGCATCTAAGCTTGGGGATTTAAAACAGTCTGCTCTCTTTTGGAACAGAATCCTCACTTCTGTCCCTTAAAAGCACTTCTCTTCAAAACTGAAATCTGACAGGACAGATCACAAGTAGAATGCAAAGTTCTTCAGAGACTTCTCCAAACTTAGACTGTCAATGAAACATCACACCAGATTCTCCTCTCAGTCTTGTCCCACTCCCAGATTGTTCTGCAGCCATGAGTTTGCTTTTAAATAGGGAATCAAACAGAAGACTCAAAACTAGGAAGATGGATTAGGAAGGAAATTCAATTCTAAAACTGACTGAAGTCATATTCTCACTTGTAAATTCAACTAATGATGGCTCATTTTAGAGGTGAGAGGTTCACTTACTTTGTAAAGTTTAGTACAAAACCAATTTTGGGATCATCTTACAGTCTAATGGAGCTAATGAGGTCATAATCAACACATGTCTAATTATGACAGAGGGGAAAGTCAAGTAGAAAAGCGACCAGACCCCACCTGTGGGTTTTCTGCTTCTCACAGTTGCCACATAAATACCCCTCCTCCACCCCACCTTCCTGTACCGTATTGCTTAGGAATGGCAGTTCTCCAAGGGTAGAAGCCTAACCTTGCTCAGGTTTCACAGTCTTTCTGAGAAGATTTAAATTTATGAACAGAACCCTAGGAACACGCCCAGGATACAGCTCTGTTAGAATTTTTTTAAACTACCAGATAATTTTCTTGGTATTATCTTGTATACCATGTCCCTGGTCTGAAATGGAAGATCATGTTGTCACTATCTTCAGGGCTGAAAAATTTGGCATTTTCCTTTGTATAACTCTTCTAGTAACCAGATCTTGAGAAACATAATTCAATGACTTTAAAGTGCAAAGTATTTACTTAAATATGACAACCATCTTAAAGACTCAAGGGTAATTCAAAAACACCCAGTGGTCCACAAATCTTTAAAATGGTTTACCATAAGGAAGTATACAAGTAATGAAATAAGAAATTAGCATTACCTATTATTTTCCTGTTCTGATCTGGCAAGTAACTATTTATAGGGTTTCTATAAACCTAATAGTTACTCCTAAAGGAAGCACAAAGATTCCAGGCTTCACCATTCCCTTGTTCAGGAGGAAGATGAGGAAGGGGAGATGCAAGAAGACAAACATTCTGGTCACTAGATAATTCCTTTACCTGTTTCCATTGAGGTATCGGAGCAGGGCGACCCTGCTCAGGCTGTCTGCAGGATGGCTGGCTGATACAACGCTCTTGGATTGGCTGTCACATATAAATCAAGGGTGGATGGGGAGTCAGGGCAAAGAGACAAAAGAAAATAAGAAGCAGGAAACTGAACAGAAGTTGATGATGACTGGAGAGAGGAGGAATGGAACATGGTAACAAATACATATCCATGACCTAAAAAAAATTCTTGGTAAAAATGATTCTTAATAAGAATGACCCAAGAAAGTCACAATTTTGACCACAAGCAAAGCAAAGCAAAGTAAAATCAAAACAGGAAAATAAGAGTATGTATGATTTTGACTTTTCCTTTCCCAGGTTCAGTTCTCTTGCTTAGTCTTATTTCAGTTTAGAAAACCAAAATGCCCATCCAGAAAGAGAAACATGTTTAGCTAAACACAACTTTCCTCTTAATACTGAATGAGAAAAGAAGACTGACTACACTGCTGCTCCTGAAAATAAAGTCAACTTTGCTCCTGATAGGCTAGAAACTATACATATGACTATTTGGAATGGTGAGAACAGACAAAGATACCTCATGATAAAGAAACATCAAGATATCATCTTAGGGTGCTGGGTCATTTTGGGAAAAAAAGGAATTTCTCTTAAGATGCTAAAATAACTGGGATGGCTCTCTGGGAGAAGGGGACCTAGGGAGGAATACAGGGGAAACTTTAGGTGTTGTAAAAACAAAAAGATAAAAATTTAAGAAAAAAAGGATTAAAAAAAAGTTCTCTTCCCCCCCCACCCCAATTCCTGTGAAAACAGAGAGAGGACTAATATCTGATAAAAATACCTCTCAAAACTTTTTCTGGCCTTTTCATGACTCTTAGGATTGGAAGGGGCCTGCTGATTAAATTACGAGACATTTTCCTGGTCTGACAGGAAACATGTTGATAGATTTAGAGTCAACAAGCCTTAGAGCGGTGTTGTACAGCGGAAAGAATGTTGAATTTGTAGTAAGAAGATCTGGGATCAAATCCTGACATGTATTCTATTCTGACCAAAATCTAGTCTTCCATGAACTTGAGAAAGTTGGGTTCTTTGGAGAAGGAAATGGGAATATTTAGAGGCAAAACTAATGTGGGCACCCCAAGTTCTCTGGACAGAGAGGATTCACAATGGGCTCAGATTCCTCCTGAATTCTACCTGTTTAGACTTTAGAAGTGGGCAAAGGGGAACCCAGCTCCATTAGCCAAGGAATACTAATTACCTCCCCCCTAAGATCCAACCTCCACTTGATCATAAATCTTCACTGGATGGCACCACACTCAGGTAGCACGACCAGCATTGCAGTTTCTCTTGGTAGTGTTTGGGCCCAGAAGGACCTAGCATAGCAAAGAGCTGCTTCTTGATAATGAAGAAATACAAAATGACCTTTATTTTCCTATACCTCAACCCAAATCCAAGTAAAAGTCCAAGGATAAGACATGGTTTTGTGTCCTACCTGTCTCCTTATGCCAGCGGTAGATTGTAGTGGTGCATTCTCCTCAAATTTTGCCAGTAATTGGGTGGCCATGGACTTCACTTTATTCTGGTTACCAATAGCAACGTCAATCCTCCTCTCTGTTAGGGCGCTTACCAGAGTGGGCCTCTCTTCCCTGTAACCTCTAGGTGGTTCTTCCTAAGACGGCCAAACCCAAGAATCAAAACACTCAGTCATAACAGAGATGCCCCAAAATGTGTTTCCCTATAACAGAATTTCAGTTTTTGCTTTTGTTTGGGCTCAGCAAATAATGTTCTATCTCTTCTCAGGACTCAGGAAGGGAGAAGATACAGATTTACTAGTGTTAACAATGTGCCGGTGCCAGATAGAAGGATCCCTTTGACAGAATGAATGAATAAGCATTTATTAAGCACTTAATATATGCTATACACACTGCGGATGGCTGGAGATACAAACTGAAAAATTGAGAGTTACTGCCCTCAAGGAGCTCATTCCCTAACTGGGTAGACAATATACCAAAGAAAGTTCAACTTCAGGGTAGCTAGAAAGGTCAGAAGTTTGGTGGGAGAGAAGATAGCAAGGACTTAGGCTTACATAAATGTCAGTGACAGAGGCCTGAAAAGCTTAGAGACAAAGGTAGAGTAAGGCCTGGGAGATACTTAGAAGAGAGTGATAGGGTAGATGGCAAATAACTGGTTTCTGAGTCATCTTATGGATGACTCTCCTGAATTAATAATATTAAAAACAAACAAACAAAAAAAATCCAAAAGAAAACATTAAGGAGAGAGGTGATCTGACCACAGAAGTCTATATAAAGGTCAGGGATGAATATGAAAATATGCCCAAATCTGACCCACCAAGAGTAGATTTTGGAGAACATAAAGGTAATTCAATTTAATATACTCAATAATCTTTCTAGTTGCTTCTCACCTCTTCTGACTGACTGGTCTTCCTTCTCTTCCCCACACCATCCAAGTCCTTCTCTTTCTTATCCTGTACCAAGAGAGAAAACATTTATTCTGATCAACATATTCAGACATTCCCTCACCATGTGATTAGCTTCCCAACATAAGAAAAAATGTCCTCTTTACCTTGGGAGTGCGCTTCCGGGAGATGCTCTGCCCAAGTTTGCTAAGGAAGGAGATGGGGGATTTGGTACTAGCAATCAGGACTGCTTTGTCTTCAGCATCCAAAGTAGCTGTAAGCATAAACCTGGGTCAGAAACTTCCATGAGAAGCTCGGAAGTAGTCAGATTTGACCAGGCCTCTTTTTGGATGATCAACCAATGAACACTTATTAGACATGAGGCACAATACCCAGTAACCCTCCTCTTCGGAGTAATCCCGATTTATCCCATCTATAGAGTGCTTGTGCATAGTTGTTTGTATGTAATGCATCTTCCCCATTAGATTGTGAGGTCCTGGAGAGCTGAAACTGTCTCTTGCCTTTTTTTGTACCCTTAATACAATTCCAAGCACACAGTTGGCACATAATAATATTTATTGACTGACAATAAAAGATTAAAAAATGAACAGTCCCTCCACTCAAAGAGGTGGTAAAGGAGTTACCGGACCACTCAGATTTAGATTGGAGTCCAAATGAGGGAAAAAACACATTATATTTAAGCAAATATAAGACAAAGTAATTTTAGGGAAGATACTAAAAAACCAGGTGGGGGGCAGGGGAGGGACCTGTCAGAAATCAGGAAAGATTTCATGTAGGAGTGAGAGTCTGATCTCTAATCTGAAGGAAACTTGAGATTCTAAGGGGCAGAAGGACATTCCAGACAGAGGGACAACTTGTGTGCTGGGACAGAGAATATCCTGTCTGAACGAGCAGCATGGTTTGGCTGAACCATGGAACATATGAAGGGGAGGGGAGTCATGGAAGGAGTTACCAGCCTATTCACATTTTCACCAACACTGACTTTTCTACATGCTTGCCAACAGTTATAGGAGGAGCTAATACACTTTTCAAATTTTGTTTTCAGTTCAATTGCACTAAAGTAAGAGCCTATACAGGTTTCTCTTGGGTTTCTGTGGGGAAAAAAATGTTTCCATGACCAAGAAGGCAAAGCTCTATTCAATCACTGACTTCCCTGTTGGAATTTGCTTTTGGTGGTACAGCTGAAGGATGTGGCTGGAAGGGTGGGGTGGGGGAGGAAGAAATTCAGACAAACAGGAAATGAAGGAATTTTATAGCATTTGCCACTTATAATAGACTTTTGTCCTAGATTCCTTACCACTAGAGGGGATAGAATCCTTGAACATCTCATAGAACTGGGTCAGGTACATCACCATTGATAGCTTGTCTGGTTCTCCAACTGAAGCCATTTCCTTGCCTGTCATGATGGGAGAAATTCCTAATTCCTTTTCAGCAATATCAAACGCCAGTTGATTGTTCTTTTCTGTGTTATGTTCATCTAAAGAATCAAAATCTCTGGAAAGTGAGGTTAAAAAAAATATTAATTTCTTAATGGAACAAACAAAGAAATGCCAATCTACTGGCAACCTACCGAATATGAAGGCAGAAACTTGCCTGTTACCTGACACTGTATTTCTCTTTCCTTTGATTTAAAGAATCTAAAGCATTTTCTAAACAAATCCTTTCTCAGGGATCTATTATAGGGAAGCAGGTGAGGAAAAAATCGGAAAACTATTCTTACCTAACTAAATTAATAAGCTCACGAACAAACTTTAACCTTAATATATGTCCTACACTGTTCAGTTTATCTTACAGGCCCTGATGATATATTAAATAATAACAATCATATGTAGACTAGAGTTCTCAAATGGGACTAAAATCTACTTGGTATCCCTCTCTCTGTAATAAGATTTTGTTTTGTTAAGCAAGCTCTGGTAATTCTTAAATCAGCATTACTCCTCCAAGGGAAATTCCACAACCTTCCTTGGAAGATTTTTTTCCATTGCTAAATTTCCTGAGTTTTCCAAAGTACAGATGAACATTTCCCCACTGTATTTGAAGCTCCCTGTTGTTCAATCTGAAGAAAAATGGATATGGATTCCTCTGTAAGTGTTTTGGTGCTCACTAAGCAGTTTCTATTGTTATATTAACCTCCAGACCTCAGAAGTTATTTTCTTAAAATGGGATTTAAAAAAAATTTTCATTCTTTTTGTCAACAGATTCCATCTTTCAAAACACAGGGCCTCAAACTGAGTCAAATTGAATGAGGTCTAAGCAAAGCCAAATGACCTCAGTGTATTTTGTTTTGCCACTAGAAAACAACTAACTTGGCTAGAACCAACCAAGGCAGCATCTGACACGTTAAATCAGCAAGAACTTTTCTTGTTTCTTCCCCTCCCCCCTCATCTTCCTTATACTTTCTTCTTGGATACAGTTTTTGCATAGAATTGACTTCTAAGTCCCACATGTAGTTACCTATCTCTTTATTCAAAACCCACCTCAAACTTCTCATGCCCTTCTTATCCCTCAAGCCATTTCACGGTAACCACCAAATAAGCTGAGGGGTAAAATATATAAATTCATCTTATCCAAGAAAACTAGAAATTTCTATTATCAAGATATTTTGACAATGTTTTTCTCCATTTTGTAGTGGAATGTTTTTTTCAAATATCCCTAAACTAGCTATGAAAATAAAACCAAAGGGGAAATTGGCAAAAAGGTATTGCATATTGACAACTATGCAAAAAACAGTATCTCTTTGTTTCACTTTCATGTGAATCTGTCTAATGGGACTCTATGTGGGGACTGAAGTAGATACTTATAGCTGTTTAATGGGCCTGGAAGATAAAAAGGAAAAAACACCATGTTTCTTCAAGGGTAATAATAGACTTTCTTATATGTGAAGCAAGTAGCCTCATATGAAGGGGTCTGGGGTTTCTTAACCTTGTGTCTAAACTGAGCTTGTATAGTGCCTTGTAGATAGATGATGCTTAATTATAACTGGCAGTATATGAATTATTGTCATTGAGATAAACTGCTTTACCCTGCACTTTACCCAACTAAAAGAAAAACATATAGCTAACCACAGGCAGGGCATCAGGCAAGAAAAAATACAAACATAGTTTACCACAACTTACATGAGATCAGGGCGGTATCTATGGATAATTGCACAAAGGGCCAGGCCACTTTTCCAGGACATGGTAAGATCTGTCACATTCACTCCAGCATAGCCATCTGTCTGTCTTTGGCACCAGCCCAGCAGCTTGCTGGAACGAGCTACAGACTCTAAAAATACAGAGAAAGTCATAGCAGTCACTGGTCACCTAGCAGTGTAACTAAGGAATCCTCCTAAGACATTGTACAATATATAAATGCAATCTGTAAAGTTTGTCTATGGCGAAAGTATAAGAATCATCTGTTCTCAAAAGAAGCCAATAAGGAATAATAACTTCAAATGATGACAGGAGGAATGTGGGAGGGTAGACCAGAAACCATCATCCTATTTGGCCTCTAACTCCAGAAGTCAGAGCTACTTCCCCCCCGAACAGTGATAAGAAATAAATGAACTGGTCTGTAGCTGTTTTTTTTTCCTTTTTTATTATTCCAAACTAAACAAACATTAAAAAAATTCCATTTCTATATACAAATGTAACCCTTATTTCAAAAGTCTTTCCTATGGAGGCTACAGAAATTGTCGCTGTCTCTCTAAGAGTAGAGAAGACTGGAGGTGCAGTTGTAGTTAATATCATACTGAAATAGAATAAAGTTTGATATGTGAGATAAACAACGGAGAAGACAAAGAATAAAGTGAGAACTTTAAAAAATATTAGTTAATAAAGAAACACTGGAAACTGACAAAGTTAAGTGAGCAGAACCAGGAGAATGTTACACACAGTAACAGCAATAATGTATGAGGAAGAACTGTGAATGACTTAGCTGTTCTCAGCAACACAAAGATCCAAGACAATCCCAAAGGACTAATGAAGCACACTATCAGCCTTCAAAGAAAAAAATGATGTTTGAATACAGACTGAAGCATGCTATTTTTACTGTCTTTTTTCTCTTATTTAAATCCTCTTGTCCAAAATGACTAATATTGAAACGTTTTATACGATAGTTGATTGCTTACTGTCTCAGGGAGGGAGGAGGGCAGAGAGGGAAGGAGGTATAGAATTTGGAACTCAAAAGTTTTTTAAAAATGTCGAAAAATTATCTTAACATGTAATTGGGGGAAACATACATAAAATGGCTGGAAAAAATAAAAAAGATAAACACGAAAGAAAAATTTTATGAACTGAGTCTGGAGAGAGAATGCTAAGAGTAAAGGCTTGAGAGAAACAGAAGAGACTGTGTTTTCCCACCACGGCTGGAGATAAAACTGAAGACATAGAGATGGAAGACAGAGATAGTGCATTTCTTTATGAAAGTACTGTAAACTTCATCTTGTGAAGAGAATTTATGTGTTATCTTCTGTAGACTAGTGCTGAACTGTGTTTTCATAACTGAAGTAAAGTCATCTGTAGTTACTGTGAACACTGGAGGTGACTGACTGTGATCATTTTCACTGCTAAGCTATAGTAAATAATTATGTCTTTGTTTTATTACTGAATTTACAGTTAAAAATATTTCATGTCAAGAAATGTTAATATTTGTTTAATCCTAGGTCATAAAGAGATTTCATATTTGGAAAGACATGAGTAAGTGCTATTGGGAAAAAGATGTTTCTTCAGTTTGTTAAATAATATTTGATTAGCTGGAGGTAAAAGTATTAAGCTGAGATAGTTATGGCATATCTTGAAATTTTATTAATGAAGAAAAATAAAATATATCTGTTACCCTAGAGTTTAGAATCATAAGATTAAATATCAGATGTATTCAAGTACCTGGAAAGGGATGACTTATAAGAAAGAATGAGTGACCTCAAGCTCCACATTAATGTTGTTTATGTGTAGAGACAAATCCTACTACCTTACTCCTCAAAGAACAGAAAAGGAAGACTGGATATCCCATGAATCTCTGTTATGTACCTCTTGTCTTTCAAAGCACATATCAAATTTAACACAGTAGTTCCAACACTGGCTCATTTCTATCCCCCTATGAACTTCATTAGGCATTCCTGAGATCTGGCATTTAACATTATTGTTCCTCTCCTTTCATAACCCTGCCCAGCAACAAAAAAATAAAAGGCCTTCCATGTAAAAACCTGAAAAATATATGTCTCCTTCTATGGATCTCTAGTCTGTATCTTCTCTGCCAAGAGGTAGGAATCCTGATTTTATTATCATTCACCTAAAGAGGTGACTGATCATTCATTTTAAGCCTTGTTTATTGTTATTAAACTTTTAAAAGCTGTTTTCCTTCACAATATTGTATTCATTGTTTAAAATGATCTGGTTCAGCTCATTTCTATGGCTGTTTTTTTGTTTTTCTTTCTTTCTTTCTTTTTTTTTAAAAGTCAGTCACTTGAAGGACTCAAATGGAAGATGGGAACTACTGAGCCATCACTGACTCTTAGGTCCCACAGATGTTTTGTGAATCTGCTGATGTCTCCACTCAAAAGAAAATCCTTTATTCAAATACAATAGAGAAGAATATATGAGTTTCCAAAGATCCATTCTAATTAGCAGCTAATTCTTTTTTTTTAAAACAGCAACCAAAAGTTCTAGCTTCTCATTTTTCCATACCAGAAATAAAAGTAAAGAAAGAAGCCCTACTTGGGATAATAATATTGGAAGAAGGGAAAACTCTAGTTTATGAAAGCTGCTAAAACCAGGAAAGGTACTTCTTAAAAGAGTAATCCCAGCTTAAATAGTTCTCTCCACAGAAAATTTTCTATCTTTAAGAGAATCAGAAAGAAATGTGAAGAATTAGCTAGAGAAAGATCTCGGAACTGAGTTTGCTGCCATCGGGAAAATTCTGAGAGGTATTTTGACAGAATTACATCCTGAGAAGAAGGGATGAGGTATTTTTGGAGGAGAGACTTTTGTCTAGATGTAAATGGATAAGTCAATGAGAGGAGTGATTGGAACAGGAATCAGGCTGAACCCGCAGTTGGAAAAAGAAGTCCAATGAATGGCTTCTAACTTCTCTTTTCACAGATGTGAATATGGCCATAGCATCTCAACACAGTTAAATAGATTGTACAGGAATTTATATTTCTCTGTCATCTGATACTGCTAATAAATCTCATGGCTAGAAACAATGACATTTGTTAAAGTCTGTAAGTTTAGTATTTGAAAACAAAGAAAGTTTATAGCAAAAGAAACTTACTTGACTTTATGTATATACCAGGGATGGGTACAGAGCTGATTAGAGTTTTTAAGTTAATACCAGAGCATACCCCTAGATTTCCTTTGAATTCAGAGAAATAAGTAGCAGAATGAGTGGTGGAGGGGCTGGTATGGTTTTCCCAAGTACCTGAGAATTACTGCTAAAAACTAGCTTCTAAACCACAGGGTCTGGAAAAACAGACTTGAGTTGTAAGGAGCACTGAAACCAACATCACGGGGAAGTGGTTGCCAGAGGGCACATTTTATACTAGGGCACATTAATTTGCTTTCATAAAAATTAACTCTCTTAAGAATCCCTATTATGCTCCTCCTATACGACCCCCTCAAAACCCCTGTATATAAGGCAAATTTTAGTGTAAGTAAGGTGGATTTTAGTGTGTGTAAAGTGAGTTTGGTTTCCCAGGATCCACAGCCATAACAATCAACAGTTCTCAAATATTAGATATGAGTTCCCACAGTTATGGCTCAAAACATCTCCACTACACTTGTGCAGTTGTATAATGGTAAATAACATAAGTATCCACTGTGGCTGCGCAGTGAGATACAGGGATGAGGAGATGTAAACTTGTGAGGCTATTGCTGACAGTATGCCTTCTTTGTCTGCTGGTCTATAAAACATGTCACTAGATAGTGGCCACTAGACAGTGAACGGGGAACCCTTAGGGTTGAATGCACAAATGCTGTGTGTACCTCAGCTGGCCTCCATTGAGGCTTGGGGGGAACCTTAGGAATGCTGCATCTCTTGGTCGGCCCCCATCAAGGCTTGGAGGGAATCTGAGTTTGCCTCAACTGACCCCCATTGAGGCTTAAGGGAATTTAGGGGAAGCACAAGTTGTGCCTGTCTCAACTGACTCCATTGAGACATAGGGGTGGCTGCCCCCTCTTCTCACTGGCCCCTCTGAGAAGAGTGATTAGGGAATGCTGTAGGAGTTAGGCTCCTGTTATCAGCAATCCTCTTCTGAGAGAACTAGACTAGAATAAAGTCAGAGTATTAACCCCTTCTTGGTGTCTTTCCTGTCTGACCAAATCAAGAGGGAACCTGTGCGAGCAGCCCTCATGTGTGCTGTGTTTATCCGTCTTACAACCCCTAAAACCAAAAACAAGGAGCAGAAGGAAAAAAGAATCAATGAAACACTTTAAAGACACACAGAAAAGCAAAAGTTTAGATGAGGACAAGCAGGACCAGGTTGAAATTAGAAGGCTAAGTCTAACGTACTTGAAATAAGCTGTATATAATATGTAATCCTCTTTTTTCTGTTCTTCCTTGAATATGGAAATGCTCGTGTTTGTTGATATTTGTCAAACACATAATAATAAAAAAACACTTGAAGGAAAAATCAGTTTCATGCTATCACAGTTCTAACTTTGAAGAAATAGCCTACTAAATACCATATGTTCACAATCAAAGTCTATTTAATAACTTAACAGAGGTCACAAGCATCTTACCCACAAACCAATAATATTAATTATAAACAAGAAAATTTGCTTTTATTCAGTACTTTTCAAAGTGGAAATGTTATTTTAGACAAAAAATTAGAATCACCTTCTCATCTACCTCTTACTATTAAAGGGCACATTATATAATCTCTATTGGGAGTAACCTTTTTCCTCCTCAAACTTGTGATTTTATTAGGTTAAAGGAGGCTCCAGTGAAGAAACTCCTTTTGCAAATGCAGATCTGCAGCTGTGCTATTTGTAGTCTAAAAGAGTTGCCTGAGATACAAAAGTTCAGTGACTTGCTCAGTGTCATATAGTTAGCATGCATCAGAGATAGGACCTAAACCAAGGTTCTCCCGAATCCACTGCCAGCTTTCCATTCAACATACCATGCTTCTAAATGTACTTAACCTGAATAAATATCACTTGGGGAAACCAGTGTTTGAACTTACCATTTCGGGTGAGCTTTGGTGTTACTTGAGAATTCACCAGGTTCTCCATTTCCAGGTGAACATCTTTCAGTTCTCCTGTGTCATATAAATGAAGCACCTGGAGGAGAATTGAGGGTTAAAAGGAACAATGCCACGCCTCACTAGGAAATCTCAAGTTACTAGCACAATGGGTTGCTTAGGAAGAGACTGAGAGAAATACTAAAATCTCACCTTCTAGTATCCACATCCTAATTTTCTCAAGGCTGAAGATATTGAAGACCAACAATTTTTATTTTGAAAAACAAAAACATTAGCTCTTGAGAACAGAGAAAGATATCATAGGCCTTGATATATTGTGCTGCATTTAACTCTACTACCAAGCAGTCAAAATTGACACTCCCTTAGCCATGACACAGAAAAGTGATGGAGCAGTAGGGATACTTCACAAAACAGCCTCCTATCAAGGGACATCCGGTAATCCCTTGCCTTTTGTAGAAAGAGGGGACTCAATTCCCTTAATATAAAAGGTAGAGGGAAAAGAAGAGGAGAGGGTCCAAAATTTAAACTTTGGGTAAGAGGCAGGTATTTCTACTTTTGAAAAATTCAGATTCTTGCCTCAAGCATTAATGCTACTGTATAGATTATGAGAAACAACAAAGCAGGGGATTAAATCAGATAGACCTGGGTTGTGGTTTTGGTGTCACCACTAGCAATGCCTTGGTTTCTCCATCTGCCAAATGAAAACTGCATCCACCACTCTCAATCATACAGAAATGTCATGACGCAGTGGGAGATACTATAACAAAGCTTTTAGACTCTTAAAAGTATTTTATAAATCCATATTATCAGGTACCTATATGGTGAAATCACAGGTCCACATTAAAAAAAAGATTAAATGACAATCAGATAGATCTTTGTGAACAGATGAGCTCAGGACTATTGTAAAATTGAGTTCAGATGATGGCTGATTAAACGGACCTTACCTGGTTTGGTCGCAGAAAGTTGACATTGATATTGGGATACCTGGTGACAGGATCGATGCTGTAACGGCTGAAGTTTTTACTCACATTCTCAGGAGTAGTCTGAGGCAGCAACCTATAAATGCTTTCCCTGCAACATCACATACCAATATTACTTGAAAGACCTGACATAATATCAGTGACACTCTTCTAATTGTATGTATAAGAGGACTGAAGGACAGGACAAAAAATTCTTTTCTTACCTACTTGCCACATACCACATAACATTTCTTGCTTTCCCAACTCAATGAAATGATGACATGGGAAATTGGCTGTTGGCCAGTGAGAGCCAGCATAAATTCCACTGCTTAAGGCAAGAATGAGATCCTGATTCTAATGATAAAAGCAACTAATTAAGTATTTAACCTTTTAATGTTATCACAAAAGAATCAGGCACCATCTATCAATAATCCAGCAGAATTATCATCTCTTCACACTGATCTACCAGCAGAAATTTCAGGTAGTGGTTTGGACTAGACCACCAGCTTCCTTCCAATTCTAAGATCTCAAAAATAACCTTGTTTTTCTTTCATGTTATAGGAGAAATTTAAACAACAACAAAAAGGCGTTTTAAAGTGACAAAGTTAGACATCAGAACACAAGTTAGGTCAATTAATACTGATTAGGTGGCTGCTATGTAGCAGACACTGTGCTAAACGCTGAGGTTCTATAAAAGCATGAAGAATGAAACACTGCCTTCAAATAAGCTTAATTCTAATGGGGGAGTCAAGTGCATATAAAACTATATACAGCAAAAATGAAAAGCAAATCCATATATATGTATACTTATGTGTGTATGTGTATTAACTTAGTATACTTTGTAAGTGTACACAAAAAATAGCTAAAAACAAGATAATTTGGGAGGGAAGCCACTAGCAGTTGGGTGGATCAGAAGTTTCCTACAGCTAATGGTGAATGGACTTCATCTCACAGGAAGAGAAGGACTGTATGCAGCAGAGGTATAGCAGGAGAGCATTCTATGCATAGGCGATAGCCCCGGTGCAAAGGCACAGAGATGCAAGATGAAGCTTTGTGAGTGAACAACACAGGAAAAGCCAGTTGGGGGAGCTGTAGAGCACGTGTATATGTGGGGTGGGAGCTGGGGGGGGCTGAATTGTAGAGCGGGTAGGTTGGTAGGGGTTGGTGGTAGTGACGTCTGATGAGGCTGGAAAGGTAGGCTGACGCAATGTTGTGCAGGACTTTTAACAGCTAAATAGAGGAGTTTCCTCCCAAGGCAACAGGAAGACATTGAAACTGGTCAAGTAGGGAATTGACATGGTCAGATCTGCATAAGGAAAATTACTTTGGCAGCCTTGTGAGAAACGGAGTGGGGCAATGAAAGACTTCAGGCTGGGAGACCAATTAGGAAGGTGTTAAGATAATCTAGGCAAGAGATGATCAGCTGCTGAACAAAGGGGGTCAGGTGTGCAAGTAGAGAGGAGGGACAGGAAGAGTCAGATGTGAGAGATGTTGTAAAGGAAGAAACAGCAAAATTTGGTCAATGTGTGGGGTGAGGGAAAGCAAGGAGTCAGTAATAATAACGCCAGGATTCCAAACTTGAGATGCTAGAAGGATGGAAGTGCCTTTGATGGAAACAGTGAAGCTGGAATGAGGACAAGGTTTATGGGGAAAGTCATGCTGACTTTGAGGTAGTCATGGGGACATCCAGTCTGAAATATCCAAGAAGCAACCGATGAAACAGGACTAAAGTTTGGGGGGAGAGACTGGAGCTTAATATAGATCTGGGAGTCATCTGTATAGAGATGACAGTTAGATTAATAGAAGGAAATGAGGTTGCCAAGAGAGAAGTAACGAATATCCACATTCTCAGTTTTCAAACAGGACAGAACCCATTTCCATTACCTTTCTGCAAGAACCTCCAGGGGACTAATTCCTAGAGACCAGCTTCGGACCATCCAGGCTGAGTCCATAGCAGCAAGAAAGCCTCGGGCTATTCCAGTTCCCATCGGCCAAAAAGGCTGTATAAAAATTTTTTTGGGGGTGAGATGGGGATGGGGAAAGTGTAGAAAAAGAAGGTAAAATAAGTTAAAAGGGAAAAATGAATGAAAAACATGACATTCTGCTAGAAGTTTAGCTATAGTAAATATATGATATATCAAAACTCCACTCATATCTAACTATGGCTCATTCTGTAGTATCTGATACAATACTCCCCTATAAAATATCAATCTCCTTGCTTCATACTCGGGCAGCTAGGTGGCACAGTGGATAGAATGCTGAGCCTAGATTCAGGAAGATTCATCTTCATGAGTTCAAATCTAGCCTCAAACACTGGGCAAGTCACTTAACCCTGTTTGCCTCAGTTTCTTCATCTGTAAAATGAGCTGGAGAAGGAAATGGCAATCCATACCTCTTTACCAAGAAAACCCCAAATGGGGTCACGAAGAGTTGGATGTGACTGAACAACAATTTCCTTTATACTCACCTCAAGCAGGCTATCCCCCACCAGGGCCACCAATAACTGGTGACCATTCTGTTCTCGAACCAGGGCTGCATTCTCTGATGCATACATGCAGGTGAAGTCAAACATGGCCACATCTGGTTGCCCATAGTGATTAATGGCAAAGTCCAATGATGGCAGTTGCTGATTGGTAGAGAAGTCCGCTGCTTCCCTGGCATAGCTGAGCAGAGCCTCCTGGTCTACATTCTCCCGAGATAGCAAGAGTTCTGTGTCAGCATAGTCCTGTTTCCAAAAAGAGGAGAGGCTCATGATGGAAAAACTCAGGAAGAGACTTAAACTTTTTAAAATTGTGATACGTAAAAAATAATGGAAAATTGCTACATTCTAAGAAGCAAAGAATATGGATAATTCAGACAAGAATAGGAAGACATGAACTGATGCAAACTACAATTAAGAACTGAGAAAACATTATATGCAATGACTACAAAAACAAAACCCCCCAAAGTGAATTCTGCGTAATTATGATTACCAAGCTTAACCTCTAAGAACAGATGAGGAAATGCACCTCCCTCCTTCCTTTTTTGTTGCTTAGAACTGGTTTTTTCCCCCCTTTGTATTCTTTATACTAAGGGATGGCTCTCTGGGTAAGAAGGAGGAAAGATATATAAAAACATAAAGGTGATATAAAACCAGAAGATATCAAATAAAAATGTTTTTTTTAAAAAAATGGATGTTTCTAATTTTTTCAGCTCACAAAAGCTAAATTCTAAAATGGGACTCTGCAATCAAAACCACCTAAACTGTCACTACTAAGTGACTCTCCTATCTCAAATACAGCCTAAAAGAAAGATTTTAAAGTTTCAGTTCTTAAAGTAGGCAGCAACAGTAGCCCAGGAAGGTCAGGGAGAAAAAATATATTGCAAATACAAAAAAAAAGTATTTAACACAATAAATGAAAATTAAATTGTGAAAGGACCCAGAGGAATCCATCTTCCAAGGGGAAAACACTGACAGAAAAGTTAGTATAAAATAGTATTAAGATATTACTTCCCTTATGATGAAGACATAGGATTTGAATAATAGTACTGATGTTTTCTGTTTTATTGAAGAGGCCCTAAACGTCCAAAGTACCACTGGTAACGATAACATTCGCTTATAAAGCATTCAAAGCCAAAGCAGAAACACTCAAGTTTGCCCTGGAAAACTGTGTTTGTTCACTAATGAGTAAGAGTCTGTAGGAGGTTTGTCAAGATATACACATGGCACAATCCCTCCTGCCTTCTAGGGAAAAGGAATAAAAAAGGAAAATACATCAGGTCTTGAAATTCTAAAATTGTTCCCACATATTTCTTTTCACCAAACACAGTCTGTCTAAGGCAGGAGATCTGAAATGAGTCTTGGTTGCCCGGTATGCCAGTTTCATGGATAAAGATGACAAATGGATAACACCTCAGTCATTAAGAAAAAAAAAGTCCAATTTTTTGGAAAAAACAATGGAGCATATGCTACTTATGTCAAACTGCTCTTGAGTACCTTTCTTTATACCCATTAGGTTGAAGGAAAACTAGGCTAACCAAGGGCCAGATTTAGGGGCAAAAGGAAGCAATTATGCTTTGTATTTATGCTTAGCATTTCCCAACTCACTTTGTCCTCAGATAAGGAAACAGTAGTATCCCTCAAACTACACTGAAACTCATGTACTTTGACCCCACAAACACAAAGAACACACCTGCGTGTTTCTGATGAGAACAGAAGTCTAGAATAGACCGGTATCAACACTGGGTGTCTCTGGTATTACCGCTCTCTCTCTCCTCATACAGCAATAGTGAATCCTTAAGATTCTGAGGCTCAAAGGGAAGATTCTCTTCTGTAGCATTTTGCCCTGGTGCTAAGGTTATTAACAAGAGGGCATCAACTATTCAAGCCAAATGGGACCTTATAATTTGGCACTTCACATATCATCCTAAGGCAAGGACCATACAAATAATCATCTGTGCAAGAGCTGGGATAAAATAGGCTAAAGACAGAAAGATGCCTTGGGTGTCATTCTTGAGTAAGACAGACCAAATTTGGCTTGAGTTGAATTTACTATTATCTGGTCTATGCTCAAGGGTAATCTAGATTAAAACCATATGCAGTAAGTACAGAACAGTACCCACTTTTAATAAGCCAGTTATAGGTCAAATGCTCCTCTGTGCCAAATCTGTTGTACCCCATAACATAACATTCTCTACAACTTCAAATTAAGTCATATTCCAGCCTCTGAAATCTCCATGGCTTAACACTGTTATTAACATAGCACTAAAAGAGAAGCTCATCTTCCAGGTGATAGGGATGGGATTACTTTTTATTTTTCTTGGAAGAAATAAGGTAGAGGGGTTGGAAACTAGAACAATCATATAATTCAGCCCCCTGTTGAACATTACTAGAAAGTATCAGCATAAAAGAAACTCAACTTACGTGCAGTATCACTCCTTTATCTAGTAAACTCTGCTTTTTGGCTGTCATAACAAAGTAGTGTGTGTCATCTTTGTAGTAGACAATGTTTTCCAAATCAATACCTGCGGCCAGAAGACAAATGCGTAAATTTAACTGCTTTCCCAAATATCATTAACATGACCAAATACTGGCCCATAGAGAACCAAGGAGAAATGTACAGAAAAAGAACAAATCTAACTTTAGTAAAGAGAACTAAGGGAAAAGAAAGATAAAAGGAATGGTTTTAAACTGTATGAAGGCTTTAGATGAAACACAAAGACTTCAGTTTTAAATGGGAAGCAGTATCTAGTTAGGAGAACTAAAGACGTGCTAGTTAGATGGTAGAGAGTAGATCAGATCACCTTTTCATCCACTGATTTAAATGAAGACAGGTGCTAGAGAGAAACCAAGCTCACAGTAGTGAAGAAAGAAGAAATATAGCAAAAAAACTAATTTATCTATCTAAAATCAATTTAATCCAACAAATCTTTATTAACTGTCTATTCTGTTCAAAGCATTATGTTAAATGATGGAGAACAAAATCCTGACTATCATGGAACTTACAGACAAGAGGTGTTAAACATATGGTGTACAACACTCCTGAGTGTGGGCATGAAACCAGAATAAAATATAATTGGGAAATATTCAGCAAAATAAAAATACAATAAAATATATATAATATTACATTTTTCAAGTCAATGATTAGCCCACAAGGACTCTTGGATTAGTGGCACCCCTTCTAGTTTGAATTTGACTTCACTGTTACAGACAATCAATAAATTGATAAGGATTTATTAAGCATCTACTACTAGGCATGGTACTAGAACTTCAAAGCCAAACTAACATAACAGCGATAGCTAAAACGTATATAGGACTTTCAGATTTCCAAAGAACTTTACATATGTTGTTTCATTTGGTCTTTATAACCCTAAGTAGTCCCTGGTTTTAAATAATCCTGAAAGCCTCTCACTGTGTGGGGAGAGGTAGAGGACAACATGTATATTATTGAAGTATAAATACAAAATACATACAAGGTAGCTTGAGCGCAGGCAGCAGATTGGAAAGGCAGGTAGGGCTTAAAAGTCAATCAAAAATTTATGTATTAACTTAGAGGCAACAGGGAGCAACTGAAGTTGACATGATGAGATATGTGTTCAAGAAAAATCACTTAGGGATTTGTGGGAAGGACAGACTAGAACAGAAAGAGACTTAAAGCAGGGAGACTAATTAAGTGGCTATTGAAAAAGTCTAGGAAAGAGATAATTAGAGACTGAACTAAAATTGTGGCTTTGTGAATAGTGAGAAGGGGACAGGTATGAGAAGTGTTGTAGCTGTAAAAATAGTAAGATTTGACAACTGACTGAATATGCAGGGTGAGGAAAAGTGAGGAATTGATGATAATGCCAAGATTGTGAACCTAGGAGACTGGGAGGATGGTGATTTGTCTCAACAGAAACAGTGACGTTTTAAAGGGGGGTGCGTGTGGATGTGTGTGTTTGTTGGATGAAGTAAATGAGCTCTGTTTTGGATGTATTGAGTTTGGAATGTCCTGGAGTCATCCCCTTTGGAACATAAGCAGCTAAAGATTCAGGACCAAAGGTCAGCAGAGAGTAAGAGTCATCTGCAAATTGATACTCATGGGAGTTGAGAAGGTCACCAAATGAAAGGAAATAAAGAGAACAGAAGACAGAATACAACAATATCTACATACATTAGAAAGATGCAAAACCAAAAGCCAACAAAGTCTAAGGGAGAAAAGGTTACTAATGAGGGTGGAATCAAAGGAGGTTTCATAGAGAGGGTGGCATTTGAGTTGGGCTGCAGAAGACTGGAATCATAGACATTTTAAAATGTTTTAAAATCCCTAATTTTATCAATGAGAAAACTGAGTTCCAGAGAGGACAAATGACTTACCCTACACCATACAGCAACTCAGTGGTAGGACTAAGATTAGAACCTAAGCCTCTTGACTACCTTAGACCAGAGCCAAAGAACCTAAGCCACACCTCATCCTTAAAGTGAGCTGCACTGCCCCAAAAGAAAAACCAGAGAATAAGTTTCTACCCATACAACTTGGTAAGTTGTATAATAAGAGGAAACTTGGCATCTTGGATAGAATGCTAAAAGTGGAGTAAGGATGATGTGGGTTCAAACTGTGCCTCAAACATTTACCTGGTCCATCATTTAAGGTCTCTCGATTCTAGTTTCTTCATTTGCAAAATGGGAATTAGAAATAACGAGAGCATTTAATTCACGGTGGTTGTGAGGATCAAATTAGTTAATGCATATAAAATGTTTTAAAAATCCTGAAGCTACATAAATGGTACTCTTATTCTCATCACCAAGGTTTGGAGTGTGAAGTTGTAGGGAGAAGAGAACCTAAAACTTAATATATCTTAACCGCAATTTATTTGCGGTGAAAAGGACAGAGCACTGTTAATAGTTGAAGGGAAATAAAAGTAGAAAATGTCCTATTTAGGAATCTTACTCTTTTTACTTAACTACCTCCCATGTTCCTTGCTTATCTCCACCCCTAAACTGGGTATCTGCATTTCTAATCCTGTCAAGGACCATAATATCTACCACGAACCTGTGGCTTCTCGTAGTTCCTGGAAGAACTTCTGATTGAATATGAAGGCCACACCGCTGATCTCTTCTACTTTGGCTTCTGCTGTGGTATGGCGGTTGATGAAATTTGCCGTGATGGCAATGGCCAACTTGCCTCGAAATTCTTTCCGACGAAACCCTACAGAAAAATAAAGTTTCCCAGAGAAGTCTTATTAGGATGATTAATTCTAATGAGACAGAAGAGACATGACAGGATTAGGGTCAGGGGAAGGAGAAGGGGAAAAAATTGAAAATTGTCATGCCCTCCTTCCAGCTACAAAAGAAGACTGATACTTAGAAGAGCATCAGTCAAGACAAGAGCATCCAGAGATGAGATGTTACATAATTTATAATTTGATTTTAATCCCAATATTGTGTACTATGATTTGATAGTGTTGCTACTGCTAAGGAGATGAGCAACATAAGAAGCCTGCTCTCTTCTACTTGAACCTTAATGATATTTCAGAATATGAGTATAATTCAATGCCCCAAAGGTATTCCCTGGGTTGCTTGGGGACAGGGGAAGGGAAGATTGTAGGTTGGGGGGAGGGAAGGGAAATCTAACAACTGTCATGGAATGCAATTCTTTAAGCTTCAAAGCAGCTGGTACACGCACAGACACAAGCAACTAGAAGATATTAGGATAAGGTATATTAGACAAGGAATTCTCACACCACATACAGGCATTTAGAACATTTATGACCGTGGCAAGCATCTGAAAAGGCCAAGTATGCCAACAGTCACCTTTTTACTCCACTCAAGCAAAGGAGTATCTACATTTAGTACCTTCTAAGGTGTTCCTCCTGCCATCCCCTCCAATGATCACTTCAAATTCATACTCTGATACAGGGTGGGTTTTGGGGTGTACCTGTGCCCGCCAACCTATTCCTGTGAAGCAAATACAAATGAACGTTGCCTTTCAGACCTACATCATACAAACAAGGCTACAAAATCCCTAAACAGGGTTATCTTCAAGTATTCTAGACACAAGGACTATCAACCAAATACATAATATGTGAAGCAACATGGAAGAATAATGGCTTACAAATTCTAGGAGAGAAGTTCTTAAGAAGATGCACAAAGGAAAAGATTTGCCAGGAGAAATGCAATGCTTACAAGGTCTTTAGCAACCCCACTGCCTACTTTTCAGACTCAAGGATCCCCAGGCAGTACAAGAAGCAGTACACATAAGGAACTAAATTTTCTTACTCTGAAACCAACCTATACAGCTTTCCCACCCTTTCCAGCCTATACAGCTTTTCCCTTTGACGCTGCCTCTACTCTCTGTGGGGCCCCGATACTTTTGTTCTAACTTACGTTCATTCTCTTGGTCCTCAGGGGGGTATACAAGACCCTGGAATTCCACATTGACATGGATTTCAATGCCAAGAATCAAGGCAACCTTCAAAAGGATTAGCTGGAGCTGCCGAATGCCTATAGGATAAAGACAGGGAAAGACATAAGAACAGCTTTAAGCACAGCTATACAAAAAAGAAGGTACCTACCACTCAATAACATCTCTCCAAGGCCCTCATCCACCCACTGTTGGTTTCTTCACATTTTCAGTGCCTCCATTGGCAGGAAACATTTTCCAAGTTATATCCTGTAGCTGTTTTTTTTAAAAGGGCAAATATAGACTATGGGGAGATATGTTCCTGGGTCCACTTTCCAAAGCCACTCCCTCTTCTATGGAATGGTTATAGATAGGGCCAACAAGCACAGCTTTTCTATCTCCCCCTCCTTCCACAAGTAAAATGTAGAGAAAAACTGGAGACTTGCTTTCTTTAGTTTGGGCTGCTCTCTTGGCAAAATGGGAGAAATGCCACACCTGAATAAGGTAAGACAGATAACATATGTGTTTATATTCATACATAATAAGCATTGAGGAAGAGAAAACAACTATTATACTCCTATAGAATTACAAAGCACTTTTCTTTCAAAAGGCTTACATATATGCATGCATCACCTCATTTAGCCTTACAACGTTCCTATAAAATAAGGAGAGGCATAATCCAATTCCAAATTTTGCCTAGAGAGGAATCAATAACCCTGTACCTATGACCTATAAATGAAATCATTTGCTAAAGTTCACACAGTCTGATATGTCTGGAATTAAAAGCTAGTTCCCTGTCTAAAGTCTTTCCCAATAATCTATATAAGGGAAAGCTTTAATAAAGAAAAGTAGAAGACTAAGAAAATGATTATGAATTTCTTAGGGGACTGGAACTGTGTCTTATACATCTTCTGTTCTCAACAGTGTCTAGCAAAGAGAGGCCACACACTGAAAGATAAAAAGCACCAGATAAAGAAGCCAGAAGAACTGGGTATTTACTGGTCTTAGCTCTGTCATTATTAACCATAAGACTTTGAGCAAGTCACTTAATCTGTCTTAACCTCAATTTCCTGAACTGTAACATGGGATTACATTCCTTGGGATTTTTGTGACTACTGAATAAAAAATGTATATGAATTTAGTCTGTGAAGCATTAACAAATATGTTATCAGTAGTAATGGGGCAGCTAGGTGGTGCAGTGGATAGAGCACAAGTGCAGGAATCAGGAGTTCAAATCTCACCTCAGACACTTCACACTCACTAGTTGTGTCACCTTGGGCAAGTCACTTAACCCCAAATGCCTCATCCTGGGTCATCTCCAGTCATCTTGATGAATATCTGGTTACTGGATTCAGACAGCTCTGGAGGAGAAGTGAGGCTGGTGACCTGCACAGCCCTCCCTCACTCAAAAGTCAAGTGCAAGTCATGTCATTATTTCTCTGATGGCATGGTCTTCTTCGGCAATGAAGGCGAACAAACACACACAGTAGTAATAATCAGTAATTTTGAATTTGATCTTAAATGCCAGCCTTGCCATGATGTATAATTCCACCACCACCACTCTCCATCAGGCTGGAAATAATCTTATTACTTCTCCAAAATACCATTATACATTAATTTTTACAAAATACCTTCCTTCCTTTCAAATTTGTTTTCTTCTTTTCTCAATATTTGTTCTACCTGCTTCTCAGGAAAGTCATTTCTATTTTACAGATGAAAAGGCTAAAGTGCCAAAAGTCATACAGATAGTTAATGTCAAAGCTGGAATGATCATCTTGTCGTTCTCCGTTCCAAGCTATATATACCATATTATCTCTTTGAAATCACCACCAAATACTATTCAGTATCAATCAGGTGACAAGAAAGGTGGGTTGCTAGAATGTCTTGGGAGAAACAAATTTTAAAAAATGTGGAAGAACTATCTCAAAAAAGCCAACAATATTTAAGTTGAAATGAACCTCATAAGATTGTCCAAGTTATCTCTCGTCTTTAGGTCTCGTCTTAAAAATAAGAGAGAGCCATTATTTGTAGGGATAGACTAAAGGATCTCTGAAAACTTTATTTCCATGATAAACTGTGAGGAAAAGTGATGGTAATTATCTTTTTATAGCACCTGATGGTCTAATAAGCACTTTTTCAAATAATTCTATGATAAAGGTAGAGAAACTATAATTATCTCCATTTTACAGATGAGAGAAATGAGGCTGAGAGGTTCATAGGACTTGCCCATGGTCACATAGCTATTAAGTATTTGAGCCAGAATTTAAATCTAAGTCTTTCTCTTTTGCACAGTGCCTATCAAATAAAATAGGACAGATAACAGGTGGACAGATAACAGGCAGACAGATCTGATGAATTAATATAGCTTCGGTCCTTTTCTAAAACCAATACAGTCTATGGCCTATTCATAGTTTTTTTTTTGAAAGAACAGCTATCTTACTACAAAAACCAGCCCAGTTTTTCTTTTTGGCTGTCCAGAACTGCCATCCTCTTGAATAACTATCCCAAAGATGGTAATTTCATCCCCTGTTATTATGTATTTTATTTGCAGACAGTTGTATATACCCAAGACACTTTACAGATTCTAGTCTAGCAGAGGAAAAAACAATTTCTCTATCCAGTGGAAGACAACAGGTGCCAGACAATGTTATACAAAATTGTACAAGTGTTTAAAGCCACCACTGCCTCTGCTACAAGGAGGACATTTGGGTACACTCAGGGTATAGGTTCCTGAATAACACTGCCTTGGAATCATGACCGTTATTTAATGTCTCATCCAAATATCCTCTGGTTCCAAACCATTCCAGATGGACTACTGCCACCTAAGGAAGCAATGCCAATCTGCATTAAATTGCAACTACCTTAGAAATCCAAGCACAAAACACAGTTCAAGAGATGTGGAGAGAGCACAACTAGAATTAGTCTAGTTGCATATTGTGTTACCATCACCACACAAACTGGGCTACAGAGTAGAATTCTTCCAGTGTGCCACCTGCTCCTTCCTACCAAAACAAAATGAAAGATTCTGGAGACTCCATGTCACTTACTGATGTGGTCAATGGACCCAGCGCAGAACTTGCCATAGAACTTCTTGGCACCCAGACCCCTCAGGTCATGTATGGTAAATGGCCAGAGATGTAGGACGTTGTTGCGGGAGAAGGCATCCCGCTTCTCAATGACCACCACCTTGGCTCCCAGTAAGGACAAGTCAATGGCTGTGCGAAGGCCACAAGGCCCAGCTCCAATGATGAGACACTGAAACATACAATTACTATTAGGGCAAGAGAAGCACCTCAGAGATAATCCACATTTGTATAACAGATTCATAATTTCACAACTCCCCCTCAAAGAACATTTCCCATTTATTTTTCTCTCATTTCTCTTTTCATTCTGAACATAAATACCAAATAAAAAGAGCATTCCCATATACAAAACAGAACAGAGAAACAAGATTGTAACTTGTACAACTGAATCTTTCTTAAATGCAGGTAGCTTTTTCTTTAATATATGATAACAATAAAAATTAAAATGCAAAAAAAAATAAAGTATGTGATAACTTCAACATGTAACTTTTGAAGGTGTCCTACTTGTCATCCCTTCTGTTTACTTTTATGCATTTTAAAAAAGGTTCCAATGGCCATCTTTTTTCTTTTTCTTTTCTTAGGCAACTTACTGGTAGCTCCCTTCTCCTTCCCACCTCTCCTACCCCTAAGTTGCAGATGGGAAAGGGAGGAGAAAAGAAAGACAAAACTCTTGTACAGACCTTCCACAGTTTTCTCTGAAATAATTCCTTTCAACATTCTTTCAGCTTTGAAGGAATTCAGTTGCTTTTTAAAAAAATTTCCAGGCCTTGAAACATTGAGCCTTGGAGATCCTACTAATGGATAGGCTTAAAACAGATAAGGTATTTCTTCTACATAGCTTTGAAGGATTCTCAGGAGGGTAATTTCAAGATCCAAAGGTGTTTGAGCTTTTTCTTTCCCTGAACATAATTTTAAACTCAAATCTGAAGGGAACTGTAGTTTTTATAAGTTCTCATTTTGAAAGCTCCATGAGAAGATTCTTTGGAAAGAGACCAGGTGATTGTCTTAGCAGGTACACAAAGGCTGAATAATACAGAGGCATGACAGAAACATAATGTATTTTGACAGAACTTTTTTAGGACTATGTTGGTGGATGTTCAATGCACTGAAATTTTACTCAATACCACAAAAAAAATCATTTGAGAAGAATTGTGTGTTAGACTTGCCCAATACATTGCCCAATTGTATTTCACATCCCCATCAATTTTTTCCAAAATGTAACAAAAGCAAGCATGGACTCCTTCAAGGAGTATTCACAGTATATGCCAAATCTGTGCTTTTATAAGCAACATACGACATGACTGAGAGGAAGATAAAAATCAATTAAAATCTTAGTCTATATATAGGTTACATCTCTGTGACTTGTTACTTTGGATAGCTGAAGCTCCTATGACTCTACTAACATAAAATGAATGTACCTAACAGACGCATGGCTTTTGAATAAGGTAAATGAGTCTCTTTTAGACACCGGGTTGTTGCTGAAATCTACACAAACCTCATTCAGTCTTCCAACACCAATTCTTCCCTGTGGAACCCTTTCTAAACCCTTAAGCCTGCAGCCCCATGATGCTGATACAGTCAAACAACTATTACCTTGGTGTTAGTGCACACTTTTCCCTTTCTGTAGTCTTTATGGCTGCCCCGTTTATCCAGTTTTGCCCAGAGGGCTTTGGCTTTCCAGTAGTTAAGCTTGGACTTGAGCTTGTGGTAGAAGGAACGATAGTCCTTGGGCTTTAGCTCTAGATAGTCACAAAGCTCTTGGAAAGCTTTCAGTGTTCCTTTGCAGGTGCTGGCCTGGACAAATCGGTCAAAGAGAATATGAGCTTCATTTGTCTTCTCATTTCGACTTTCCTCCATGCTTCCACACTCTTGGTAACCCCTGCATAAGGGGAGGTGGGCAGTTGTGCTCTCCTGATACCTACATTAATCTAGCAAAACAATAAGAAAAAGAAAGAAATAGTCAATAGACTTGAATTTTATAATGTCTCCCAGGAGGCAGTTCTGGTTTTTAAACAACTACTTTCTTAAAAGTACTTTTTATTTACTTTTGCCTTGTCCTATATTAGTCATTTCTGTATATAATCCCAACGCCCAGACTGACTCTTCCCTTGCAATAAAGAAAAAAATTAAACACCATCAATCAAAACGGTAACATTCAGCAACTATAGTCATTCACCTTTCCACAGAGAGGAGGGAGGTATGTTTAATTTTTTCTGTTCTTTGTGTCCAAGATTGGTCATTAGCAATTGTTCAAAATGCCACTTCATTTCAGCATTTTTAATTTTGTAGTCATTTTACATATTATTCTCCTAGTTCTGTTTCCACTATATTTATGAACCAAACTCTGTTCAGTCATTATATCCACTTTGTTTACAATTTTTTTTGCTAACACGAAAAGTACTGCTATGAATATATATATACGGCCAATTCTGATTTTCTGAAAGTGGAATTCTTAAGTCACTAAAGGAAAAGACCAAAGATTTCATAAAGTTATTCTATTCTGTCCACCAGAATATTCAATAGTGATGATCTCTATGACTAATTTTTCTCTCTCTCTCCCCATTAAAAAGTAGTATCAGCCATCTGAATCATCCCTACCCCCCCCCAATTTCCTTGGCTTCATCTTCTGAAGAGTAGTGTTTCTAATAAGGATGATCAGGGTGGATCTAACAGCACCTGGCTATTCGTATTTTATTAAAAACATTATGTGACATATGCCATCATCAGGGAGAGCTGATATTAGGAAATAAACCAAGTGTTAACCAAATAAGAAAGTTCACTTGTTACTGAAAATGCCCTTAATATGGAAATTGGAAAGTACTGACAACATCACAAAGTGACCCCATCACTTCCTGATTCCCCTGTCAGAACAATTTGCTACAGATGGCTCACCAATTAACCGCAGGTAAAAGGTGTGCCCAGAAAGAGTCTTGGCAAGGTCTTTCTGACTCCCTGTTGGCTCTCTTACACCAGTTAAAAATTTTCTTGACATGGAAAGGCTTTTGGTAAAATGTGAATGACATTCATATCCAGGTCATATGAATGGACTAGGAGTGGGGAACCTGTGGCTTCTAGGCCACAGGTGGCCCTCTAAGTCCTCAAGTGTGGCCCTTTGACAGAATCCAAACTTCACAGAATGAATCCCCTTAATAAAAGTATAAACTCCCAATACCTTGGATTTGGTTGTGGGAACAGAAATAGGATATAACATGAGCTAGAGACAGAAAAATGCAGCGAGGATAGATGCTGGAGGGGAAGCCTGTGCACCCAGGGGACCTGCAGTAAACCACCTGGTCCAGAAATTCTCCCATTTTGCTGCTGCCACCCCTAAGGCCAAGACAGGAGCTGTTAAAAATGCAAGTCAGGCCCTCCAGAAAGATGGTGGAATGACTGCCAGTTCCCTTGCACCACCTCAAAAAAAAAAGACAGATGGAGGCCAAATAAAACAAAAGAACAAAAAAAAAAAAGGGAAAGGAGGAAAAACATCTTTCACCAAAAAAAAAAAAATCTGCAGGAAAACTATCAGGAAAAACTGAAGAGAAATGGGGGGAGGGGGTGTGAGGAAGGAGAAAAGTGTCAGCAAAAGTGAATAACTTCTGTGGGTTAAAGAAAATAAGAAGAAATCTCCAGAGGAAAAGATGAAGACATTAATATCTAACTCTAAAGGTCAAAATTTAGACACACCGTGAGAGTCCTAGAACAACAGTAAGCATTAAAGGAAGATCTGGTGTTAAGATCATTGAGGAAAAAATTTAAAAAGATGAACAGAAAAATTAGATACAATAGAAAACAGGAATCTGATTGAAGTCATGGATTCTGATGTGTCAAGAGATTTAGGCAGAACAAGAATATCAAAGAGATAATGTAGAACTGACCAGAATTTAAAGAAATGTTAGAACTGGAAGATGACCTCAGAACCTACAGACCAAAGCATCAAAGCTCAAAGTCTGAGCTCAAGACAATCTGAGAATCTTAGGCTCCCACAAAAATACGAAGAAGTGAAGTGTCGAGGAAGTCATATAGAAGAAGTGTTCAGAAGGATTGGGGAAAGAAGGCAGAGTGCAAATCCAGAAGACTGGACTACTTTATTTCTAAATAAAAAGCTTTTGCAAAAACAGATGAAGCCAGAATCAGGAGAAAAGATGTTAACTAAGAATAAATGTTTTCATGAAACATCTCTGAGAGACTGACATTTAAAATCTTCAGGATTCTATTCAGGAATCTATGGGTTTAAGAGCCATTTCCCTACAGATAAGCAGTCAACAGTGCCCAACAAGTAATTCTTTTCTAATTTTTTCCAATTTATTAATTTTTTAGTTTTCAACATTCACTTCCATGAGTTTTAAATTTTCTCCACCTCCCCAAGATGACATGCAATGTGACAGGGGCTCTACACATTCATGCCTATTTAACATATTTTAATATTAGTCATATTGCATATAAGAATTATAATGAAGTGGAGAAACCAGGAGAAAAAAAAAAAAACCAAAAGAAAACAGTCTGCTTCACTTTGCATTCCAACTCCATAGTTCTTTCTCTGGATCTGAATGGCATTTTCCACCATGAGTACGTTGAAATTGTTTTAGGTCCTTGTATCGCTAAGAAGGGCTAAGTCTGTCAAAACCAGTCATCCCACACTGTGGCTGTTTCTGTGAATGATGTTCTCCGGGTTCTGCTCACTTCATTCAGCATCAGTTCATAAAAGCCTTTCCAGGATTTTCTGAAGTCTACCTGTTCATCATTTCTTATAGCACAATACCAGTAAATAGTTCTTAAAGGAAATTAAAACTATTAACAACTACTATAAAAGTACGAAGTCAGAGAAAATAATAGCTAATAATATCTAATAATCATAGAAAAGTAAATTAAAACAACTCTTAAGGAATCTATCGAACTGGCAAAAATGGTAAAACATGGAAACATTTTTATGTTTGGGGGGATGAAGGAAAACAAGTGCATTAATTCATTGCTGCAAAAACTATTTTGGAAAACAAGTTAGGATTATACAAGAAAAGTTACAAAACTCTTCATACCCTTTGCTCCTGTAATTCCACAGCAGGTGTTTATACTTCCAACAAAATTTTTACTGACAAAGAAAGACCTAGTTGTATGAATATCTTCATAGTAACACTATCTGTAATAACAAAAAAACTGAGGAAAAAATACAGCCCAGCAATGAGGAATGGCTGAATAAATGATGGTATAAAAATATAATGGAATATTACTGCCTCATAATGATGAATAAAGCAAATCAGAAAAATTTGGGAAATAAACCCTAAAAATGTTTTTTTTTAAGAGTCATCAGTTCAGATTTTCATAGTGTTGTTATACTTAATCATACTTGTAAACAATCTACATGTTTAACAGGGAATGGCTAAAAAATTGTGGTATACTAATGTAATACTGTGATATAATTAAGACCAACAAGGAGAAGGAAAACAAAGAAATCTAGAAAACCCATTATGAAATAATGCAAAGCAAGGAATCAGAACCAGAGAATGGAGTACATGCTAATTGGGAAGCAATAAAAGGAAAAATGATTAAGAACTGGACAAAGAATCCTGATAAGGACTTAGGAATAACTGAAAAATTATGATTCTATATGTGGTGCTTATAAATAATTATTAAACAAGTTTAGTTGGTTATATTAGTGTTCAATGTTAGGATGAAGAATCTGAAATCCTAGGAGTTTTAAGTGATTTTCCCCAAATCATAAAAGGTAATCATTAGAAGGATTTGAATCCTTTGCCTCAGGAACAGTGCTCTTTGTACTGTACGATAACCACAAAGATAAAGACAAATTTAAACAATAAAACTCAGATTTTAAAAACGGACAATGTATAGTACTGACTTTATCAAGTATGCATTTTTAAAAAGCATTAAAAAAAGACACAATGGAACTGTAGGTTGAATGTACTATCTTTTATGTTGTTTACCTGTTTCCAGAAAGTATAAATTCTAAGAGGTTCAACTGGGAGTACAATTTGTAATATGTTCCAAAACACTAATACATCTACCAACAGTGGAATGGTAGCATAAGTTCCTGGACCCACCTTGAGCCAGACCTGGAGCGCAGCATGGCACAGAGTCTTGATGTGGAGACAACCAAAAGAGACTTTGACTGATAACTATGAATTATATGGACTATAAAACTTCAGGGAGTGGGAATGGGAGCAAACTCTCTAATGACTTCTAATGACTTTCTAACGGCTTCTTTCTTAAAAGGTAGTTTTACCTCCTCAGAATGGTACCATCATTTAGGTCCCTGGAGGTGGGACCAAGGGTTTGCTGGTAAATGCTAAACAACTAGCTCTCCAAAAAACCAAATGTATACAACACACACTTCTAAGTTTAACCTGCATGATTAACATTTTCACCATCACTTTTCTTAAAGTCTAGACAATCAACAGAACAATAAATCAAGGTCTTGGCCAATTTCCAATGTGTAAATGCTCACACTGAAAATTGAACAATTGGCTAGGGCTGATTCAAGATGACTCCAGGACATCCCTAGGGAGTGACACTCACTGACAGGATGGGCTGCTTGCCTTCCCAGTGATTCCAAGTACTTTCCACTTGAAGGATAACCTCAATTCTAGGGAAGTACTATAAGTCTGGAGAACTCTATAGGTCTCTGGACAAAGTGAAACCCATCAGAGAGAAAAGGAGAGTAGTCATGACTGTTTATGGATTTAAATATGAATCTCAATTTTTCATTTGATTAAATAAAACCTGTCAAATATTTAGTGTACATGGACTGAGTGCTTATATAGGAAATTAAGATCTTTTCTTTTCTGTTGTAGAAAAATAGTATGATTCTTGAGGGGAGGCTCCCAGCTTAAAATAAACTTGGTTTGTCTAACCAGGAACTTTGGTCAAAGTCGATGGATTACAGAGATATGACATATATTATGTTTATTGGATGGTTATGGACATACACACACCAAGAAGGCCAATGACAGATGTAAAGGCCCCACATACAACAAATATTAATAGCAGAACTTTCTACAGTAGCAACAAATTTGAAAAAAAAAGTATATCCCTCACTTGAGGAAATGGCTGAACAAACTGGTATATAAATAGGAGGTATTCAGAGAAAAGGGGAAAAACTTGTGTTCAGACTACATATATACTCTAAAGTGCCTTTTATTTTAAAATCTATGAACCTATATCTTATATGAACTGATATGAAGAAAAGCAGGACCAAGGGAATATTCCAAATTAAAGCTGCTAAAATTGATATCACCTACATTTTTCTAACATATTCCTCTTCATTAACCAGAGAATTATCCCTCCATAACGAAAAATTTAAAAGATGAAAAGTTCAGCAAACTGATGTCAAAAAATCTGACATTATATGCAGTTTTCCATTTTCACAGCCTCTTACCTCAAAAAAGAAAGAGGAGAGGCACTTTCTCATATCTATTTCTTTGGAGCTAAGCTTAGTCTTTCTAATTTTGCTGCAATTCTGACTACCTTGTTCTTTCCATTTACATTGTTACATTATAGTCATCACATATCTTGGGGTTTTTTCTCCCTCATTTTATATTGGTTCATACGTCTTCCTAGGTTTCTCTGCATTCATCACATTTGTCATGTCTTACAGCAGGGAAATATTCCACTACATTTATATACCACACCTAATTTAGTCATTCCTCCAAACAATAGGAATCTGCTTTGTTTCCAGTTCTTTGCCACTACAAAGGGTGGCTCTATAAAATACTGTGGTGTATGTTATACCTAATATGTAAAATATTGTGGTGTGGGGACCTTTCTTTTTGTCATTGACCTGGAGGTAATGTCTAACAGTGGAATCCCTGGGGGACTCAACTGTTTTTTTAAACACAATGGCCCATATTGGTTTCAGAGGACCTAACTTTTTCTCTGTAATAAGGGAAGTAGAAATACTTCTGGTAGAGTTGCATATAGTGGTTTCCTATTTTTACAGGAGATGAAAACTCCTTGAACACATGGTTTGGGGGCTACTGGGAAATGGAGACTGTTCCAAAAAGGGATCCATGTTGAGGGAGATTACTAGTCAGAGAGGTTTAAGTAGGTTACTCCTGAGGTAACTTCTACTTCTGAGATCTGGTGACAACATTTTGTTTCAGAGTATATGCTAAATTTAAGGTGAAATATCAAGGAAGGGATGCTTGCCTCATCTACTAGGTCAAATATGTATACTGTTAATTACCTAATGAGACTAATTGTGGTGTGAAAGAAGTCATAGGATAGGTATCAAGGAAGGAAACTGAACCTTTTACTTATTCTTCCCCCTAAAAGGAAGACAGTGAATACTGTAGAAATAGGAGATCTAGGGCAAAATCCCATAGATCTATGGGAAAGCCAAGCAACCTCTCTGTGTCATAAAATTTCCATCTGTGAATGTTCTGCTTAAGAAGCTCCAATGTTTCCCTGCTGCCTCTAGGATAAATACTCTTTCTGTTTGGCAATGCAATGCCCTTCAAAGCTTGATTCTAGTCTACCTTTCCAGGCATAGCATACATTTCCCCCTTTTATATACTGTGTTTCATCTAAACTGGACCTAGTTCTGTCTTCTATGAGAGCCCTTCCCAAACTTTCATAGTCTCAGTGCCTTTCTTCTGAAATTATTTCTACATAACGTGTGTGTGTGTGTGTGTGTGATATGTGTCTAGTTTGAACACAACTGTTTGCATGTTTGTTTCCACCATCAGTCTGTGAAGTCCTGGAGAGTAGAATCTGCTCCCCTCACCCTTCTTTGTATCCTTGGTGCTTAGCATGGTACCTGGTACACAGCAGGTACTTAATAAATGCTATTAATTGACCATTTTAGTACTTTAGTGGCTCTTTGACATACACTGATGAGGGTCTTCCCTCCAATGGTGCAGATTTCAACTTATCCACATCTTCTCATTTTGTGTCTTAAGTCCTTTATGGGAAGTCTATCTAATGTGCTGTTAGGGGCTTTCCTCTAGGCTTGTTAACAGTATTTGGGTATTAATTACTGGCTGCCCTATCTTTGAAATTTGAGGTAAATGAGTGGTACAGTGGAGAGAGTGATAGGCTTGGAGTCAGGAAGACTCATCTTCCTGAGTTCAAATCTGGTTTGAGACACTTACTAGCTGTGTGAACCTAAGAATGGTCACTTAACCCTGTTTGCCTCAGTTTCTTCATCTGTAAAATAAGCTAGAAAAGGAAATGGCAAACCACTCTAGTATCTCTGCCAAGAAAACCCCAAATAGGGTCACCAAGAATCAGAAACAACTGAAAACAGCTGAACAACATCTTTGAAATTGGGATCATAGTGGGAGTTGAACCTATGTCACACAGCTACAATGTTAGGATTAAAACTCCTTATGAGGAAATTATCATATTCAAAGAACTGCCATTTTCTCTGTATATCTCAATCTAAAGAACGGTCCTACTATTTATATGTACCTGCAATGTTGCTAGTATCTTAAATTTTTTATCTGACTTATACCTATTTGCTCTCCAGTCTCAAATCATGTGGTACTTATTGAACAATCAATCCTTCATGCCTCTAGTTACTTACCCTGAAAAACTAATATAGTCTGTTCTTTCCAAACCCAATGTGAACCAGATGGCAAGATAGGGTTACTCCTTGGAAGTACCCTTGCTGCTTCCCCTCTGCCCATTTGTTCAAAGTGGCAAAAGTTTACAAAATCCAAAAAGAACCTAAGTTTTTATTATAAGTCAAAGCTTTCTTTAAAACAGTTAAAGAGAAGAGTGGTATGAGGCAGAAGAAAAGCCTAGGGGGCATGTGTTCAAGAACTCAAAGACAAAGGGGTGAGGGAGGTGAAAGAGGGGCTGAAAAAAGGAGAAGAAACACAGTTCCCAATGAATCAGAGACTTGCTTTACCCTGTGAGGTATTTGTGGGGATTTCCAAGGCTTGATTTGCTTCTGGCAACCATACAAAGACTGCTACCACACATATTCAGCCTGTTTTCTTGACTGACTCTAGTAGAGGATAAATGTTTGGAGAGTACCTGGTCTTATCTGGTTTTGTCTTTTATCAAAGAAGAAAGTGGTTTTCCTTTGTTCCTGAACAGCAATCCTTTCTCTGTTGGTGCCAAGAAGATTCATGATACTATTCAGTTCCTGCAGAAACCAATACGCTAAAAATCCTATAAGTTACATTTTTGGAAAACTGTTGGGGGGGGGTGTTAAGTTCAGGAAAAGCAGAAATTAGGTCAGAAGTGGGTGAAGAGAATTTATCACTCTTCTTCTGCTTTGTTTTCTGCTTCACAAATCCAGTTCAAACATCATCATTCATACTTCCTCCAGGGTCTCTATAGCTTACAAATGAGCATGAGAATATTTTCAAATGAGATTCTAACCATCATCATATTTAGAACCCATTAAGATTCATCCTATATTGGAAATAGCTTAAAATCTGGACTTAGAGTCAACTGGCTAATAGTGAATTAATCAATACTAATCATCTTTGTGATTCATTTTGCAAGATTTTTTCCAATGAAACGTTCTTGGTTTCTAACAGTAAGTCACTCTTGATGAAACCTTTTCAGGTGATTAACATATACCTCTGGCAGGTGATGTTTCTGACATGATCAGTCCAGACAAAAAGTACACTATCATTTTCCAAATAACCTTTTTTTGCTACATAAGTTGTCCAATTAACTCCTAGACAACAAGATTTGAGGTAGTTAAAACTCAGCTAGAAATCTACAGTCACTTCCAAAACATTTGCTGATTAGCTTTCAAACTAAATTTTTATTATTTTTAAAATATATATTACTGATGATCATTTTTATTTGCTTATTAATATCACAAAGTTGAAATTGTTCAGAGATAATTTAGTCCAAGGCTTCTTAAACTTTTCCCGCTTGCAAAGCCCTTTCAGTGCTTCTTAAGTTCAACCCTCTCAGAATTCTATCACAGAGGAAAGAAAAAATGACTTTCCTAAGATCTCAACTTAGTAGCTGAGCCACGAGTTACAATACAGGTCTTCTGATACCTAGAGTTCAGGACATTAAACATGGTGCCTCATGCACTTTTTTACAATGTTTTCTTATAGGCTAAAAAAGCCAGGATAATTTTCTTTTCATTTGGCTTCATAGGCATTGTATTATACCTATTTTAATAATTTTTATTTTATTCTAAACTTTAGAAATAAAATAAGCATTTCCATAACACGGCAGAATAGGATAAAAAAAGATGATTGTACACGAAACTGCAAATCGACTATGTACATCTTGGTATTCTTTTTAAATATATAAAAGTTATCATGTAACTTTTTTTCTCTCCCCCACCCCATCTGCTGCCCTGCACAAACAGCAGAATACTTGTATTACTATCCTGCTCAGGCATTCTTAGGACCCCCTTTGATCCAATAATCCCCAATAAATTTCAACCACAGCTCCTAGACAGCAGTCAAATATCTGCTTTCAAATGACATATACTAAGCACACAGTGAAAGAGATTAAGACCTGCAGGTCACTAGCGACAAGAGATAAAGAGGTAGGTTGGTTCCTAGAACAATGTGACAGCCACCAAGTGTAAAACTACACAAGATTAATTCTCCTGGGCTGCCTCACATTTCCTACTTTGCAAGCCAAACGACTGCAGAAGAAAGACTTCAGAAGTGCTGGAGTGTCTAACTGGCAAGCCAAAGCACATTTAGATCTAGAAACTTATTACAGTAGTGGTGCGGTGGTACCTTGTGTGAAAAATATCCAGGAGTTTTAGTGCACTGCTAAGCCCAATCAATACTGAGAATTATGTCAGCCTTCCTCTCCCTACCCACAAAGATAGACTACATCACGAGAAGTAAAACACCCCTGTACTCTGCCCTGATCAGACCACACGTGGAATACTGTGTTCCATTCCAGAAATCACATTTTAGGAAAAGCACTAATAAACAAAAAAGCATTCAAAGAAAGGCAAACAAAAAAACAATTGAAAACAAAATCATCAAGGATGATAATATGATGATGATGGCTGATATTCATATAGCATTTTAAGTTTTGCAAAGTGCTTTACATCAGTTATCTAACTGGTGCCTCATAACAGTCTTGTGAGCTATGAATTACAGGTATTATCTTTCTTGTCTTACATTTAAGGAAGGTGAGGCTCAGGGAAGTGACTTGCCATGGTCTCACAGGTGTTCAGTATTAAAGGCTGGATTTGAATTTCAACGTTTCTAACTCCAAGTCCAGTATTCTATCCATTCTACTACACTGCCTTGAAATGATGGCCTCTGGATGGGTGGAAGAAACAGAGTTTTTATCCAGGAGATTTAGAGGTGACATGACTACTTCCACCTATGTGAAGGATTGTAAGGTTAAGGACTACACTTGTTCTGCTTAGTCCAAGAGGTTAGCAATAATGGGTAGAAACTGCAAAGACCAGATGTACATCTAATGTACAGAAAAAACCTGCAAACAATTAGGATGATCCCAAAATGGAATTGACTACAACTGGATCTATTAGTTGTCCTGTCCTCAGCCCTCCATACCCTTACTCAAAGTCTTCAAGCAAAGGCTGGATGATCAATTATTGGGTATGCTGTAGAGGGGATTCTGGTTTGGGGATCTGATTCAGGCCTGAGATCCTTTTCAACTTGAGATATTCTATGATTCTGCTATTAGCCAGTTTTGTTAAGCTATGACTTTCCCTCTTAACTATGTGTCTTGTTTTGCACACGAGTTGAACTCAAATCATTAGTTACCACACCAGGGAAAAGAAAGCTGTGTCATTCCATTCCCATTTTATGATAGGTAATAGGTAATCCATTTGTTCCTACAGATAAAAAACCCAAATACTACTTTTTATGGTCATTCTCTGAGTCTTCTTGCCTAGCTGACCCTAAACCACCCTATAAAAATTATGCATTTTTTACACAGGACCTTAGAGACATTGAAATTTGCAGGTGAAGAGTCAGAAATCCTGGAAATGCAAGAATTCTGGTATAGGACTGGGGAGTGGAAGGTTGGGGAAGAGAGTAGAAGAAGCCAGAGAAGGAAAGAGGATTCAGTTATGCCAGCTCTCAAGGAGATCCATACAAGCACCTGGTATTTCTGCCAGGAGACAACATCCTGCATGTTTTGTCTCGTGGCAGCTGACTGCTGACTCAGAAGCCTTCAACATTTCTTGACTGGTGCAAAGAATTGCTAGAGAGACACACAAAGAGTACAAAGTACAGGCAGGAACAGAGTTTATGTTTCTATTTACAATAATAATGTCACTGACTCATGCTGGTACACTCATTCTCTAGTTCCCAGGCAATTCCTAGGAAATTATGTTGAAAATTAAAACACACACACACACACACACACACACACACACACACACTCCTCAAAACAACATACATATACAATACACATATATTTAGTCCAAACAGAATTTGACTATACAGAACCAGAGTCAATAAATTTAAGAGGTATTTCCTCCCTGGCCACTGTACCATTAATATTCAGAGCTATTTAAATACTAACAGATGTGCAATTCTCAGGATCTATGCAAAACTAAGACTCTCTAAGGAGCTTATGAAATGTTCTTCCCCACACCTCAATCAGTCAGGGATATAACTGGTCTAAACAGATTTCAGAGTTGGAAAGGATACTCAGAAACATAATGGGAAGGAACTTAGAGGATGTCTTCAGAGAATTCCGATTTCTTTATGCTTTGGGGTGAAACACTGGAACATCCATACTGCCTTGAATTCTCACAGCTCCCTGCTTTGGTTACTGTTATTTACAAATGTAGACACCAAGAACTTGTGAGGGTTAGATGAAAACCAAACCAAACCAAACCAAAAAGTAATGAACACTGTATAAAAGTGAAGCATCTGAAGATCACCTTTTCTCTTTGCTTTCTAGCTTGTCTTACCCTACCCGATATTTTACTATTGAAGATTCTTATCATTTCCTGTGATTTTGTAATAGCTTCTAATTATCTCTCCAGCCAATTTGAAATACAAGTCTGACTTTTTTCATCCATGAAGAAATTTAATCAAATTCAGTGAACACTGATTAAGTGGCTAATACTGCAAAGCACAAGGGATACAAAGACAAAAATGACATTCTATGCCATTAATAAATTAATTAAACAGATAAGCAAATCCAAGGTAATTTGAGGAAGGAGAGACATCCTACAGCTAGGGAGAACAGGAAAAGTTTCCTACAGTAATGTCACATGAACTGAGCCTTGAAGGAAGACATGAGGAAGAGAGTAGGAAGTACATTCTATTTATGGAGGCAGGAGATAGAACAAGTAGACCAGTTTGTCTGTAAATGAAAGGTTTCCTCTCAACTCCCCCTGTTCTCAAATTATGAAGTTTGTATTTGAAGCCATTGGGAATAGAATGATATCATAAAGATGAATGATATAGTCAGACTCACGTTTTAGAAAGATCATTTTGTCAGCTCTGTGAATATAGATTAAAGAACTGAGAAATCAATTAGGAAGGTATTTTCATAGTCCAGGTGAAAGGTCTCCATGTTTAGGGTACATGAGAATCAAGAAAGGATAGATGCAAGAGATGCTGTAGAAAGGAAACTGACAAGACTTGGTCATTGATTCGATATGGGAAAGGGCAGAGGAAAGAAGACAAAAGGAATAAGGAGTCAGTGATGACTGTGGTTACAAATGAAGGATCATGGTGCCTTCAAGAGATACAGAAGATCTGAAGGAGAGGTAGATACAGAAGACAGGACCTTAGGGATAAGCATGATGACCAAACAAAGGAAACTGAGAAGGATTAGCAAGGGAAGAAGACAATCATCAAAGGGCGATACCACAAAAGCTAAGGAAGGGGAGAATATCCAGGAGTTGAACCAGTGTCAAAAGATGCAGAGAGGGCAGTAAGAATGAGGATTGAGAATAAGAAATGAAAATTATGAGAAATCATTGATGATCTTGAAAAGAACAGTTTCAGTGAAAGTGGTGGAGATATACAAAGGGGTTGAGAAGTCATGTGGATGGTAAGGAAGTAGAGGCACAAGTGTAGACACCTTTTATCTAAGAATCTGACTGTAAAAAGGAGAGACAGCAAGATAGAGACGGTAGGCCCAAGCAAGCTTTTGTTTCATTTATGGAGAAGTGGCAATGTCTATAGGTTAGTGAGGAAGGAGAGAATGGATGATGTAAGAATGAAGATTAAAGAGAGAGGATGGTTCAAAGGGCACTCTCCTTCAGGAGATCAAGTACGGAAATATCTCCTGGCCTTGACTAGCTACTTCTATGTCAACAGAGTACAGCTGGGGAAAGAATGGGAGATCAAGAAGAGGGGTTCTGAGATTAATAGGGAGAAAAGAGTGCTCAGGACAAATGGTCTTTATTTTCACAGTGTAATGAGAGAATGATCCTCTAAAAGGAAGGAAAGAAGGAATAGTATAGGATATCTGATAAAAAACAGAAGGTTTGGAAAAAGCTGATGTGAAGAGCACAACCCAGAGTCAATTAGGGAAAAGAATTATCTACACAGTAGTGAGAACCCAGTTGAAATTAGGTAATGTGTAGGACACATTAGCAACGAAAAAAGAACAAACAAAACCCCAAAAGGGTGCAAAAGTACAAGCACACTAATGCACATTTGATGGAGCTGTGAATTGGTCCTGTTATTCTAGAAGACAATATGGAACCATACTCCCCAAATCATTAAACTGAATATTCTTTGACCCAGCAACAGCAGTACTAGCTATATAAACCAAAGAGATCAAGAGAGGAAAAGGATCTATGGACACAAAAATATTTACAGTAACACGCTGTAGCAAAGAAGTGGAAACAAAGTGGGTGCTCATTAATATGGGAATGGCTGACCAAATTATGGTTGAAATATTACCATAAAATAAGATGAAAAATTGGGAAGACTTGGTATGAATTAAGGGAAGGGAGTGAGCAGAACCATGAAAAGCATCAATTCAATGACCACAGTATTGTAAAAGAAAACACTGGAAGACTTAAGAACTCTGATAAATGCAATCATTAATCAAAACTCCAAAAATATGATGATGAAGTGTGCCTTTTACCTCTAAGAAGAAAGGTGATATACTAGAAATACAGATTGATGAGGTATGAAAACTTTTTTGAGATTTTTTTGCTTGACGTTTTAGGGGGAGATTTTTTTGGGGGGAGGGTATGGCAATGAGTTGTTAGTGATATTGATATAAAAATACATTAATGAAATATCAAAAATATGAAAAGAAAGCACTTTCTAGCTGTAACCATCTCTCTTCCTTAATACTCTGATCATTCCTGAAAATTCTGAGGTAGCATAATGTTAATAAGAGTTAAAGATCTTCCTTACCCATTAACAGGTCTCAAGTGGAAGCCATCAAGGAAGCTGGATTAGGGGATGCCTGTTGTAGGAAGGTCCACACCTTTTGTCAATATCTAATGAGGCACTGGGTCTAGAGGGTCATGATGCCCTCTGGCTCTGAAAAGTATATATATATGTACTCTGAGGTGAGGTTTTGCTTTGGGGCTTACTCTCTGGAAGAAAGTTTGTGAGCCAGATGAGATAGCATTAAGGAGCCCCTGGCTTTGAAAACCCAGATGTTGGTACTTCTCTCTCTGGTTACTATGTATGTATGTAATGGTCAGACAGGATTTGTCTGTTGATCTGTGATGTATGTATTGCTTATGGTCAGACAGTTAGAAGCCCTGTCTGTTGGTCTTTATTTTTTTGCTTGTATTTTCTCTGTTGGTGTATGTGATTAAAGAAGATTGTTGACCCCTCCAAAGTTGCTTTCCTTTTGGAAAAGCAGATCTAAGAATATGTGCTAGCAGGCCATCCTGGATGTGTCAGGGTACTTGCTGCTACAGGTGGTCCTAAGTCCAGGCAAAGTCCCTTAGGCTGTGAAATATTTAGGGGCAAAATACTCAGTTCAGAGCTGTCCACCCAGTAACCACTTAACGATAATACCCATACACAGAAATCATAACTAGAATATGAAAAAATATATACTGACTTTTGTGCTTTTTACCGATCAAGTGATTAATTGCAAGTTTGCATAAAAAAAAAAAATCAGGTATCATTTTATTAGCCAAAATTGTGTTTCTGTCCTGTTCCTCCCAATCCCCCCACACACTTTTCCTTCATTTAATGTGCAAGGTTCTAAACCATTTTTGACAGTCTGGTGGAACCTATGGATGTCTTCTCAGAATGAGGGTGAAGCCTATAGCCATAGCTGAAGTAAATGCTATATTTCAACTAGTGATTAGTAAAATGTAGATATAATTTTTCTCCCACCCAAGTTCAATGACCCCATGAAATCTCTTTGCAGTCCATGGCAACCAAGGTAAGAATCCCTCTTCTAGAGGATGTGGTGGTGAAGACTGAGAAGATTAACCAAAACCAAAAAAGTAAGGTCTGTGTTAATGCTGTTCAAATATATTCCTCTTAAAACAATATAAGGGGGAGAACAAGATCTGAGAAGATCTGTTTGTAAGAATACTGCTTGGGAGAGGATCACCCTCTCCCAATATGCAATAGTAAAGAACAAGTATAAGGCTTCTCAGTGCTAGAAACAGTTGCTTCAAATAGCAATGAGCAGGTTTCCATTAAGTAGCCACATAGTGGCCACAACATAATGGGGGTGGGGGGGAGAGGAGGGTGTGAAGGGAGAGGGAGTGTTTCTATTTGAACCAGCCCTCTCAGGTACACAGGAAAGATCTGTCTACTGGCAAACAAAAGCAATACTCACATCACTTATCCATCTGCATTCTTCCTTGGAGGCCAGTACCTTAGCTGAAATCACCTGATCTTCTAACTTCTTAGAAATGGGGGAGAGGACAGCAAAGCACTATAAGAGGGCTGAAGCTTGTCAGAAGCTATCTGTCAAGGGTGGAGGCCACCAGTCAAGGAGAAACTGGGAATCCTGTTTGTTCTTCCTTTCTCAGATAATAAAATTTCCAGGTGATTCAGACACCCAGGAGGACCCTTATCAGAGAAAATACACTCTGCATGAGTGATTTTTACTCACCAGGGTCATGTGCTGTTAATGTTAGGATAGCTAAGTGAAGAATCTGGACAAATGATGCCTAATCCTTTATAGTTACCTGGCTACCCAAGCTCAATCAGAATTGATAAGATTAAATTAAAGCCCTGCCCGTCAAATGTTCATCCACACTACTCCATCTCTTGCTTGGACATTAATGCTCTTTCCTCCTTCATGACCTCTGAAGACTTAAAGAACAGGCTGGGGCTTGGAGGATATTAATTATGTTGACGATGATTGTATAATAGCTCAGTGAAAGGCAACAGACCATAAAAATGCCCAGCATCTTAATTATCTCCTTTCTCAAGTGCAGAACCCATAACACCAGAGAGGAAATCAGAGCATCTCATCTGCATCACAGAGGCAGACAGCAGACTAGCATGGAAAGAATTCAGGATGTCTCCACTTTCCAGCAAGTCCTTCTATCATACACATTGTGTTCCAAAGGCAAGCTTCACAACAGTCTTGTCAAAGACAATTGGCTCCTACGTCCAAGTATCATCTTTTAAGCCCAAGACACTTATAATGGGAATCCTGAGCTGTTGCCATACAAAAGAAGACCTCACTCCAGAATCTAAAGCTGTGGTTCTCAAACTCTTTGGTCTCATGAGGTCCATAAAGTCAAAAACTATTGTTCTAATAATATTAAGATATTTTCATTTCTAATATGGTAAGCTATAACCCAAATTAACAAAAGTTCTCTGAAGATCCTCAAAGAACTTTGCTTATGTGAGTTATAGCTATCTATCTGATTATATTAGAAAATAAAATATTTTAGTAAAAAAATAGTTTTGATCTCAAATGGTCTTGGAGATCATGAGGGGTTCCCAAACTACACTTTAAGAACCAGTGATCTAAAGTAATTAACCCTCTTAATATCCACTAGTCCAAGGGCCTTTACTTAAAATAAACCTGGCCCAGATTCATGCATGACCTCTACATTCTAATGGAGATGAAGAAGGCTAGAGTTAAAGGCCCATCCAGAAAATGCATAGTTTTGACTCTCCAGGTTGTCTTACATTATGTCTCACCCTCCTACCCCACACACACACAAAGGAGAAGAGGGTAGGTACTCAGATGATCTGCGCAATATGATACTGTATTAATTACAGTATTCCCCCAGGGAGAAAATGGAAGGTCAATGAAATGTCTAATTCTAACCTCCTTTTGAAACTTGAATGAGAAAGTCATTAAGCTATCATAAGCCAGAGCTTTTCAAAGAGGCAGTTTTTCTCCATTTACAATAGGAAGGACCAAAGGATGCCAGAGGGCTATGGTATATATCACTAATCACTCTCTTATGATAAAGGAATACAGAGATTATGTGGTGTGGGGCAGAGAAGTAGGGAGAGACAGATTAGTTAGTTCTTAGAAAAACAGGGTTCTAACTGGTACAATGAAATAGGACTGGGTCAATTTGTGAACCATGAAATTTGGAGGGGCCACCTTCTGTTATAAGTTCACGTAAGCCATAATTTCGACTATTAAAATTATGAAGAAATGGGGAGGAGTTTTTTGTTTGTCCTTCAGGGAGCACGCATCCAAGGTTGAATATCTCTCTGAAATGGAATCTCTGGACTGTAGTTGTGCTTTCCAACTGAGTTCCACAATGATGAGTGTCTTCACCTCAGTAGAGACTCAGCTTACAGTCATTCGAATCCATGAGAAAGCAAATGCTTCTAAGAAGAACTGAGAAAAAGATGTGAAGGGAAAGGAAAATGTACTCTTATATGATGGTATAATAAAACTAATGCAGGATAAGCAAGTTATAGGTCAGTGGGCTTGACTTTTGATTTCTGGGAAAATTCTTGAAAGAATCATTAAAGAGATGGCTCAATAAAAGGAAAGTGACAACTACAAAAAGTCAACATTGCTTCATCAAGACCAAGTCGTGACAGATCAATCTCTTTTTTGATAAGATTACTCAACTGGGAGATGAAGGTATACAACTATACGTCATTTACCTTGATTTTAGCAAAGCTTTTGATCAAGTGTCAAAAATGATCATTACTGAGAGATAACACTGTCAAATGGATTCATAAGAGGTTGGACAGAGGGTTTCAAAAGAAGTTGTTAATCCTTCAGTCAAAATGGCAGGAAGACTCTGGCGGAACAGCCAAGGAATCTGTGCTGTTGAATTTTTAATTAGTGACTTGGATAAAGGCATTCTTGGTGGCGTACTTCCACTATTCTAACAGTCTGAACAGTTTTTCTATTTCTCTCTCCTTCCTGTCTAAGAGAAGGTATCACCATCTGCTTTGCTGCTGCACCCCAAGGATGCTGGACCCATCCAATTGACATGCATCTGCAACTTTCTATATGTGTTGCCTCTCCATTAAAATAGGAGTTCCTGGATAGCAGGGACTATTTTATTTTTCTATTTGTATCACTAGCACAATGCTTTCACTTAGTAAACTGTTAATAGAAGGTGGCTAAGCAGCATAGTGGGCAGTTAGATGGCTCAGTGGATAGAGAGCTGGGCCTGGAGTTAGGAAGACCTTAGTTTGAATCTGGCTTCAGAAACTTACTAGCTGTGTGACCCTGGGTAAGTCATTTAACCTGTCTGCCTTAATCTAGTAGAGAAGGAAATAGTAATACACTCCAGCATCTTTTCCAAGAAAGCCCAGTGGAATGCTGTGGTCCATGCTATGGTCAGACGCAACTGAACAACCAACAAGTAGCACAGTAAAGACAGTTGGGCAGCTAGGTGGTGCAGTGGATAGAGCACCAGTGCAGGAGTCAGGAGGACCTGGGTTCAAGTCTCATCTCAGACACTTGACACTCACTAGCTGTGTGACCTTGGGCAAGTCACTTAACCCCAACTGCTGCCTCATCCTGGGTCATCTCCAATCATCCTGATGAATATCTGGTCACTGGATTCAGATGGCTCTGGAGGAGAAGTGAGGCTGGTGACCTGCACAGCCCTCCCTCCCTCAAAACAGAGTCAAATGCAAGTCATGTCATTATTTCTCTGATGGCATGGTCTTCTTCAGCAACGAAGGATGAACACACACACAGTAAAGAGAGTGCTTGGCCTAGAGTCAATAAGTCTCAAGTTCAAATTTGATCTCATATTTACTAGCTGTGTGACCTGTGTGACCTTGGGCAAGTCATTTAGCCTGTCTGCCTGAGTTTTCATATCTTTAAAATGAGGAATAACAGCACCTACCTCCCAGGACTATTGTAAGGATAAATGAGATAATAATTGTAAAGTGCTTTGCAAACCTTAAAGCACTAAACAGATACTATTATTAGTAACAAAAACTAATTGTTACGTTAGTATTAATCAGTATTCACTAGTACTAAAATATTGTCAAATAGTATTAGCTAGTACTATAATATTGTTTTAAAAAATGTTTTATTCATTCCTTTCTTCCTTACAGCATCCCAAATAATCTTCCTAACACTTAAGACCAACCATGTCACTCTGCTGCTCAAACACAATGGCCTCCTACTGCCTCACAGATAAAGGCACAGACTTCTTCGCTTGGCATTTCAAGTTCCTTCAGTCCGGCTCCACCCTTCCTTTCCAGACATTTCATATTATTTTCCTTTGTAAGCTCCATATTTCCACTAAAATAGGCTAATACCTGTTCCCCAAACTCAACATGTTCAACATAACACCTGTGCCCACCTCCGTGCATCTGAACAAACCATGCCCAAAACCTGAAGTAGCTCTCTCATCTCTACCTTGCAGATTCCCTATTTTCCCTCAAGGCTAAACTCAGGTCCCACCCTTCCTTTGGGAAACCTTCTCTTATGCCTCCAGTAAATGCTGTCTTCCTCTTCAAATTACCTTGTATCTTCTTACCTTTATGCATGTACTCCCTGTCCTAGCAGCATATACATAAAGGACTATCATTTTTGCCTTCACATTTCTGGGACGGAAGAACAAAGAACCTTAAGTATAGTAGGCTTGTAGAAATGTTTGTAAAGCTGTACTCTCCGAGTGCTAATTAACTTCAAATGCCTGCCTGGAATCCCAACTATAGTTCCCCCCCAATGAAGGTGCCCAGTCCCTGCTTTAATATTTCCAGAGGCTTGTGCCTTCATGAGAGAGTAAAGCAACCAATTCCATTTTGGGCCCATTCTAACTGAGAAACTTCTTTTATCACCTGAATCTAAGTACAATCACCCACAACTCCCCTCTTCAACTTTTAGCCATCAGGTCTAGTTCTGTCCTGTGGAGCAATACAGAATAAATACATCTCTCACAACATTGCTTTAATGACATGGAGATATTTTTTGCTGTTCCCTCATCCACACCCCAGATCACCCCTGAAGTTAGGACGTAAAAGACAGCAAGAGGAAGGTGGAAAGGATAGTACAGTATAGACAACTGAAATTATTATTTAAATCACAGCATTCCACCTTCTGTCTCATTACATCTTTTCCTCAAAATTGCAGACAAGAAGTCAAACTAAAAGCTTTGAGTTTCACCACCTGTTCCTACATATCCTCTAACATGGCTTTAAAGGAGTAACAAGATGGCCAAGCAGGTAGAAGACCCCAGAAACTCAAATAATTCACCTCTGAATCGAAGGGAACTAGATCTATCTTTCCTCTCCTCCTTTCCCTTTTCAGCCAAAGAAAGAAACTTCTTTCAGTAAAAAATTCAGAAGTGTTAGATGTCAGAGGCTTTGAGCAGAGCAGATACAGCTACATATGATCTAGCACGTCTGCTGCACCCATTTACCAAATAAGAGAATGACATGTAACTACAGCCTGATCACAGTCCAGGAGTCGGGATGCATCACCTGGAGCTACTCCCCCAATCCCAAAGAAGGAGAAGATGACTCAAGTTAAACACCTACTATTACTGCTACTAAGCGTAAGTCTACAAGCTCTCACAAGGAATAAATAGCATATTATCATAGCCCTTAGAGTTTATAATCTAATTAGATTTAAGGGGCTGATATCCAGGGATGAGAAGTAAATTCGTGTCCATAAACTGCTTCTGTCACTCACAGAGAGGGATGTCAGTGTCACATACAGCACCACAGAACTGTCCTGTACAAATGAAGCAACAAAACCAACTGAGGGCAGCACTTTACACTTAAATCTAGCTGTCTTGAGAACAGTACACCCCTAACCACCCCTCTCCCATGCTGACTGTTCCTTCTTTTCTTTCCTTAAATTTTAAAATTCATTTAAAACTTAAATACAAAATGAGAAAGGGGGGGGGGGGGAATTCCATGCACACAGAAGAACATAGCAGAGAATTCAATATAAAACAATAAAATTCCACCTCAAGAAAACCTATCTAATAAATCCTATTACCCCTTCCGAAACTGTATTCTTGTCATCTTTACTCAAAAGCCTATTTGAAACGACAACAACAAAGCCTCAAACAGTTCATGCTTTGGATGATACAACCCTCTCTCAACTTTCCTTGTAGCTACATATTAACATCCAGGACATTTTACCATTTTCCTCAGTTACTTTAGTGATAAACCTGAAAAAAGTCACCTTCTTTTTTATTTCAGGATGGTGGCAAAAGGACTCAAGAGTCAGAAGACTTCTGCCACTTCTTAGCTGTGGACAACCTCCTGAAGGAGACCTGGGTGGATGGTATTGAGAGCTACTCTTGGCACGAAGGGACACTTTCACCCCTCAGGAGAAAGGTGTAACAATTCAGAAAGATCAAGTTCAGCTTAACAAGAGTTAAGGTAGATTTGAACAGATTGTAGAGAAAAAGGGAACAGGTTTTGCCATGAGTAGTGTTACTGGGAATCTATCTTTTTTTTAATCTCATTTTTATTGATTTTTTTTTTTGGTTGCTTCATCACAGTGGTTTCCCAAATATGCCCTCTCCCTCCTCTCTTATCTATTGTAATAATGATTTTAAAACAAAGAGGGGAAAAAATTGAGCAAAACTGACAGATTGAACTTGTCTGATAGCATATGCAGTATTTCACATCAGGAGTTAAACAGCGGCGATTTCCAAACTGCTTTGTTAGCAGGGTTTTAAAATCTATTTATCTACACATTCATTCATATACATTTAATTAAATGTCTTTAATGCATAAGACATTATGCCTGGCATTTTCCTGGCATCATTATTATGGAATATATCATACCAATCGTTTTGCAACATGACAGATTAAAATTTTGATAGCCAAAAATATAGACTTTTTAAAGTCCAGAAACAGCCCATTCTTGAGGCTGTTCATTTTTAGGAGAATGCATCAAAGCGACTCATTGTGAAATCAATGAAGTTTTGAAAATATCAAAGAACCTTATAATAGAATCTGGAAGACAGATGGGAAATCTAATAGAAAAAGCTAGGTTTTTAACCAGAGCCTGAGAAGCTGATCACTTATGTAGAGCTTGTGAGCTATATTATATGGCCCACCACTTAATGGGGCATAAATTCCCTGAAGCTGTTGTCCTTAGTCCCTACACACTGGTTTTCTTTCCTGAAAGGAACCTATCATTCAGTACAGACAAATCATTTATTGAAATGGCTTAGGATATATAATTGGACATATGAAATGGAGAAGGTAGTCAGGAGACAAATTCAGGAAGCTGGCATATAATACTTGAATTCTGCTAATTCCCCATCCTATACTCAAGAATTCCTGTTGTTCTAGGACAGATAATCCCAGGAACACTGATCTTTATTGCTTCCCAGTCAGGTTACTAACAACCCATTGTCTTTCACCTCTGTAATTTCCTTCTCTACATGACAAATTAAAGTCTTTTCTGGAAGGAGTCCATACAAATAATGTCTCTTTAAAAGTTATATCTCAAGAAGATATCAGAGAAAATTGCTGCTCATTTTTATCATCCAGAAAGACTCTTCTTATGAATCCTTGGGGAAACAGTTTGTATCGGGTCAAAATCACTAGTTGTTTCTATTTGCATTCAGTTCTTTCCTGGACAAAGATACATAGAGTTGAAACTACATATAGTATTCTAATTTAAAAGACTAAATTGTGTCTTAGACCTCCCTTCCCCTTCTAATTCCCTCAGCATTGATCCAATTCAGAAACTATCTTTGGGTCAACTCATACTTATCTTTCCGTATCTTCTCATTCAGTATCCAAAAAGCATTTTATCCTTTTAAAAGTGCTTTCATTTATGTTAACATACTTAATTCATACAATGGACTCTATGGGGACAAGGACCAAAACACAAATACCAAAAAGCTCAGCATTGAGACTGTACTCCCATCTGAAACTTCAGAAGGGAATATGAACTGGTCTGAAGCACAAAGAACCTTCTTGGAAGAGGCTCAGGAAGGATTTTAAAAGCCAAATTAGAGAAATAGAAGAAAAACTGACCAGTGACTTTAAAAATACGGAAAAAGAAATCACAGAAGAATTTAAAAGGACAATTGGACAAATGGAAAAGGAAGTATAAAACCTAGCTGGAGAAAAAAATTCCTTAAAAGGAGATGCAAAAGTTAACTGAAGAAAACAATTTGATAAAAATTAGAATCGGGCAAGTAGAAGCTAATGAATCAAAGAGACATCAAGAATCAGTCAAACAGAATGTAAAGAATGAAAAGATAGAAGAAAATGGAACATATCTAGCTGGAAAAACAACTGACCTAGAAAACAGATCCAGGAGAAAAAAATCTAAGGATTATTGGTCTACCAAAAAGCCATGATGAAAAAAGAGCCTGGACAATATCATCCAAGAAATCATCAAGGAAAATTGCCCAGAAGTCCTAGATCCAGAGGGCAAAATAGTCATGGAAAAAATCCACCATTCACTTCCTGAAAGGGACCTCAAACTAAAAACACCAAGGAATATTGTTGTCAAATTCCAGAACTATCAAGTAAAGGAGAAAATACTGCAGGCAGCCAGAAAGAAACCATTCAAATATTGAAGAGCTACAGTCAGGATCACACAGGACCTTGCAGCTTCTACACATTAAAAGATCAAAGGAACTGGAATACGATATTCCGTAAGGCAAAGGAGCTGGGACTACAACCAACGATTAATTACCCAGCAAAGCTGAGCATAATATTTCAGGCAAGGAGATGGACATTCAATGAAATAAGGGATTTCCAGACCTTCCTGATGAAAAGGTCAGAACTCCATAGAAAATTCGATCTTCAAATGCAGGTCTCAAGAGAGGTATAAAAAGGTACACAGGGGAAAACAAAAAACAAAACTTATTACTCAATATGGGCAAACTGTTTACATCCCTATAAGGGAAGATGATACTTGTTAATCTTGAGAATTGTATAGTTATTATGAAATATAAAAGGGATATAGAAAGATAGAGGGAGTAGGTATAAATTAAATGATGTCATGATAACAAATGTGATCTAAGGGTGCAAAGGAATTGTAATGGGAGATGTAAAAAGGAGAAGGCAGAAAAAAAATAAATTCCATTACAGGAAGAAGCACAAAAATATATCACAGTAGAGGGAAAGAAGGGGGGGAGATGAGCATTGTTTGAGAGCTACTCTCATCTGACTGGATTCAAGGAGGGTACAACAAACTCAGTTAAGTATAGAAATACAACTAGCTCTATAGGCAGTAGGAGGGGAAGGAGGAAAGGAAAGGGAGGGGAAGCTAAAAGGGAGGGAAGCCTGAAGGAGGCAGTGATCAAAAATTAAAAGTCTATTGTGGAGGGGAAGCCAGAAGAGAGAACTAAAAACATAAGCAAGGGGAAAAGGGATAGAGGGAAAGACATAGAGATAGTAATCATAACTGTGAATGTGAATGGGATGAACTCTCCCATAAAACGGGGATGGATAGCAGAATGGATTAAAAACCATAATTCAACAATATGTTGTTTACAAGAAACACATTTGAAATGGGGGCATACATGTAGAGTAAAGGTAAAAGGATGGAGTAGAATATTTTGTGCCTCAGCTGACGTAAAAAAAGCAGGGGTAGCATCTTAATCTCAGACAAAGCAAAAGCAGAAATAGATCTAATCCAAAGAGATATGGAAGGAAATTATATTCTGCTAAAAGGCACCACAGACAATGAAGGAATTTCATTACTAAATGTATATGCTCCAAGTGGTATAGCATCCAAATTCTTAGAGGAGAGAGAAGTTAAGGGAGTTACAAGAAGAAACAAACAGCAAAACTATACTAGTGGGGAACCTCAACCTCCCCATCTCTAAACTTGATAAATCAAATCTCAAAATAAACAAGAAAGAAGTTAAGGAGCTGAATAAAACTCTGGATAAGGTAGATATGATAGATCTCTGGAGAAAACTGAATGGAGATAGAAAGGAATATACCTTTTTCTCAGTGGTACATGGCACATAAACAAAAACTGACCATGTACTAGGCCATAAAAACCTTACAATCCAGTGCAGAAAGGCAGAGATAGTCAATGCATCCTTTTCAGATCATAATGCAATAAAAATTATATGTAATCAAAGGCCATGGAAATATAAACCAAAAACGAATTGGAAACTAAACAATCTAATCCTAGAGAATGAGTGGGTTAAACAACCAGTTACAGAAACAATCAACAACTTCATTCAAGAGAATGACAATAATGAGACACCCTAGCAAATCTTATGGGATACTGCAAAGGCAGTTCTTAGGGGAAGTTTTATGTCTTTGAATGAATAAAATAGAGAAACAGAAGCTCAACGAATTGGGTATGTAGCTGAAAAAGCTTGAAAAAGGACAAATTGAAAATCCCCAAGTAAATACCAAATTAGAAATACTGAAAACCAAAGGAGAGATTAATAAAATTGAAATTAGGACCTGAATGGCTAAGTTCATAGAGGGTTACCACTAAATTGACTGCAGGGTGATTGTGTTAGCTACAGCTCCTCTCAAAGATCATTTACGTTGTAGAAGAGTTGGGCTCTACATAGAAAAAAAAACCATGAAGAAATCAAATCTGTGAAGAGTTGAAAAAGCTATAAACATTTTAAAAGAAAGTAAAACTATCAACATCACTTTAAAAAAAATGTAAATTAGCTCCAGCTAACTTTACTGGGTAAATAAAAATATTCAGACATCAATAACATATTACTTTACAAATAGATCAAAGATGAAGGGGAAGAGGAAGTCAGTCACTGATCTATCTTTGTTATACTACAAAGATCAACAGGAACAAGCTATGAAATGTTACTGATCTAGTAAACTTTATTAACCCTACAAATCTACCCTTCTTTCCCATTCCAGAACTGTCCCCCACAGTAGAGGGTAAAATTATAATGTTTTTAGCCCATAATTCAAAACAAATTTTAGCAGATGGGTATAATGAACACTGATTCCAAAGACAATTAAAAAAAAAGGTTTGGGTGTCAAAAATGTCCCTTGGTCTAGAATAATGCTGTCATGACTAATTTTAACAGAAATGATGGGATATAAAGTTTATCACAGGGTAAGGCCACTCCTGAATCTGTGCAATTAAGTATTATTTTCTTCCATAGGGCTCTTTGCTCCTGCTGCAATCACAATGGCATTCTGTATTTTCAGTGAAGACCTTTAGGGCAACAAGGAACAGAGAATATACCACATGATTCCAAAGAGATTAAAAAACAAGAAAAGAAAAAGAAAAGGCCTCTATGCATAAAACTATTTTATAGCAGCATTTTTTGAAATATCAAAGATCTAGAAATTGAGGAGGCACCTCTCAGTTGGGGAATGGCTGAACAAATAATAAATGAATGCCAGAACGATGCCAGAAGAAATTAGGAAAATGTTTTGGGAAAGAATTTATGAACTGATGCAAAGTGAGACAAACCTAGAGAACTGATACTATAACATCGTAAAGGTAACTTTGAAAAACCTAACTCTGATCAATACCATGACCAACAATAATTCTAAAAGGTTGATGATTAAGCATGATACCTACTTTTAGATAAAGAGATTTATTCAAGAAGCAGAATAAGACACATTTTTGTACATGACCAATAGAGGAATTTGTTTTGCTTAGATATACATATTTGGTATAAGGGTTCTCCTCCCCCCCCCTTTGGAAAGAAGGATGATAGGAGGAAAATAAAATAAAAGCTAACTGAAAAGAAAAACTTAAAGACACACACACACACACACACACACACACACACACACGGGAAATTATACTAAGAGGGCCAATTCAGTCCACAGTGCTCCCTGAGTAAATACTGTACTCATTTAGAACTATGCTTAAAAAAAAAAAAAATCACTAAACTGCATACTCCTGGTTCCAGTGAAATATCACTACTAGAGCTATACTCCAAAGCATTTAAGGAAAGAGGAAAAGGACCCTTATGTGAAAGTACACATACAGCACGATTTTTTGTTGTTATTGTAGCAAAAAATTGGAAACCATGAGGCAAAGGGGTGCCTATCAAATAGGGAATCCTGATCAAATTACATGTAATGAAAATTATTGTGCCGTAACATGACAAAATGGGCAGTTTCAGAGAAGCCTGGGAAGATCTGAATAAACGGATGCAGTCAAGTGAGCAAAATCAGAACAATTTATAGAATGACAATATTATAAAGAAAAACAACTCTTAAAGACTTCAGAACTCTGAATGACAAACCATGATTACATATGAGCAATGAGGAAAGCTGCCACCCTCCTGACAGAAAGGATGGACTCCACATGCAGAATAAGGCATGTTTTCAGAAACAGACAACACGAGAATTTGTTTTGCCTGAATATGTATATTTATTACAAAGGATTTTTCTTTCTTCCTCCTTTAGCCCCCACCATTTGGGATTAAGATGGGAGGAAGAAAAGGCCTAGGGAGAGGGTAGGAAAAGAAAAAAGATGAAAAAAAGGTAACTTTGGTATTGTAGGGTTTTGTTTTTAATGCATGGAAGAAAACAGAAGGAACTAAAACAAAAAGAATCACAGATAAGCAGGACACCTTTAAAATTACATGTTGAATATATTTTTTTAAAAATCGAGCTGCATATAGAGATCTACAGTTTCATGTACACTGCCTTTTTTTCTGCCCTATTGAATATGGAAACTCATTTTGTCTGGTGTTAAATTCAGAATTTAAGAAAAAAAATACTGTGTTCCTATGCTTTCCCAAATTTATCAGGATCTATCAGATAGCTCCCAAGCTCATTAGGTTGAAATGCTGGAAATTGGTGAGAAAGATTTGGCTTAGGAAGAAGGACAGCCCTGGAAGGATTGTCCCTTGTGAGCAATCTGGGACAAAGGATCACACTATACATGGTAAGTGTTTCCTGGACTTACAAATTAAAAAAAAAGAAAAAGAAAAAAGAAAATTCTACACACTCATACTACTTTGCCAAATGCAAATAAATATCCTTGGAAACATCCATCAGAAGAAAGGTGCCATCAAAAATATTAGACATACATGAGTATATCGTGATAATTTGGATTCTTTTTTGAGCATGGTAAGTCAGAGAAGCACCAAATTTGGTGTTAGAGACCTGAAGAGCCTGATAGTCACTCAACAAAACCTGCCTTATTTGGTGTCAATCAAGCTCCCTTTTAAGAGAGTCACTAAAACAATTTCTCTAACTTAGACAAAATAATGGTGATAGCAAAATGTCAGGCAGTAATATTCTATGGATTGCTATCCTCCAATCATTGAACGAGTGCCACATCAACACCTGGCATTTCTGAACAACTGAATTTAATTGTGAAAACAGGGTTTCTTTTGCCCTTTCCTTATTCTCCCAGATGCTAAACTACCTGCCTCTCTGAAATTACATGGGTACATGTTCTAAGGGCAAGCAAAGTAGGATATTTTGCTGTTTTTGTTTTAGTATAATCAAGTGCCTCTGATTGCCTTTATCAACCAAGAGTCTTTACTAGGAGTATAAAACAGCAACAAGAGCTTCTTTAACTAGAAACAGTATATGTATTTGTATTGTTAATGTGATTAAAGATCTTCCCCACCCATTGATAGGCCTGCTCATTAGGGGGAGTTTGATTGGGGAACATTTGTGGGAAGAACCTTTTGTTCTCAAGGGTTGGGCTGCCCTCTGGCTCTAAAAAAAAGTATAAATACTCTGAGGGGGTGAGGTTTAGGGGCTTAGTTTTTGGAAGAAGCTTTATGTGCCAGATGAGACTCTAGGAAACTGCTAAGGAGCCCCCTGGCTTTGAAAACCCAGATGTTGGTGCTTCCCTCTCTGGGAACTATTGTCAGACAGTTGACCTGTCTGTTGATTTGTGATATATGTATTGCTTATGCCAGACAGTTTGGAAGCGCTGTCTGTTGATTTCCTGAACTAAGTGAATGTGTTTGATTAAAGGAGATTGCTAACCCCTCAAAAGTTGCCTTTCCTTTTAGAAAAGCAGATTGAAGAACCTGTGATAGCAGGCTCCCCTGTGTATGTTGGGGTGTTTACTATGCAAGGCCCTTGACAGAACTGTGTCATTTTTACCTTGTACCTCCAGTGCCTTGCACAGTAGCTGGCACATAATAAATATTTGTGGATCAATTACCATCTGATTCCATGTCAAAAACTCAGTACAAATGAAGAGAAAAATAATCTTAAGTATCCTGAAACAAGATGAACAAATTCCCATGGGAGCTCACTATTGCCTTCTTGCAAAGTACAAAATAACCAACTTAGCCCAGATCATGGAAAAATAAGCCACATACTTTCTGTATTCTTTTCATCACAGAAGAAAAGCAGCAAATATGGCAAAGCAGGAGAAAGCAGTAAAGCCCAGCTCTCCTCTACAACTACTCAAACGAAAACCTAAAAAGAATATCAGACTGAGTAGTGACAGGGAAATTCAAGGAATGAGACATTCTTCCAGGCCAGGTCAGCATAAGGAATCAGAGGTCTGTCAGCACTAGGGACAGTCTAGCCAGGAAAGTGCCAATTCAGGCCTTGAAGGAAGCCTACGTACGTGTACCAGAGTAAGAAGAGGTCAGAGATTCAGCAGATACGGTCTTGAAGATGTGCTGTGCACAGGAACCAAAAAGCAGCCCTGTTGATTTAGTCCCGGCAAGGGGTCAATAAACACTGAGGAAGGGATTTGCATTGCAGGGGCGGCATGGAAGGGTTGTATGCCTGAATTAGGCGAGAAGCAGAAACAAGAGACAGTTATGTGGCTATGACCTTGGCGCAGGGACTCTGATTCAGCTCCATGCCTGCTCTGAGGCCTGTAGCTAAGTAACCACGGCAGAAACCAGAGACCAAAGTGAACCTGCAGCTCAGTTGTTCTAAACCCACAGAGCTTTCCATATAGCTGAAAAAAAGTGGAAAAGTGTAGTGGAACATCAGCAGGAACAAACCTTTGGTTCTACGGTCCCAACCCAAACTGGAGTCAGGAGCTTCAAAAGCTTAGATCAAGAAGTAAAGGAACACTCAGACTTCATCCTGGATTGAACCACTCTGGAGGTGCTGAAAATTTGCAGGTCCCAGGCCTGAACAACCCTTGTGATACCCTAAAGAACACAGCATCCGATACCCAGAGAAGGCAGCAGCAGGAATTGCTGCTTAGACATTCTCTCCAGAAGTTCATAAAGCCTGGTCCTAACACAAATGGCAAACCAGAAAGAAAGGCTGAAACAAACAAACAAAGACTGGATGAAGGGACACTCATCACACAAATCCAGAAAAAGAGAATGACTACAAATCATCTGGAGAAAAACCTCAAATTAAAATATTGGTCACAAAGTCAACTAGAATTCCTGGAGGAAATGAAGCAAGAGCTTAAAAAGAAAAAAAAGTTAAATGACTTTACAAACAAAATGAGGTTGCTAGAGGAGAGAACTGGAAAAGAAATGAAGTGATTTGGAGGAAAGACTTGGAAGAAGAATTAATAGCTTAGGACAAGAGGTATAAAACATTACCCAAGGAATAGACTCTTTTAAATATTTGAATGGATTAATTAGAAGTTAATGACTCTGTGAGACAACAGGAGATATTAAAACAAAATCAAGAGATGAGATGAGAAGAGACAAGGCATGAAGAGAAAATAGTGTCTCATTTTAAAGATAAAAGATTTGGTTCTTGTTAAAAACAGAGATGCTGATCAGTGGAATGAATCAGGTAAACCATAAAGTGAAGCAGCTAAATCTAGTACTATCTTTAGGTGAGTCTGATCATGCACTATTTTCCTCCTTACCATGCACATTCAGAAAGTATCTCTACAAGGGTAAAAAAGCTACATACCTACCACGTCCAGTTAAAATTACAGCAGTCTTGAAGCAGAGGCATAAAGGCAGATAGTTTAGTAGACAATGCAGAGGAATGTGGCATGGCATGCTTCCATATAGTGATTTTTTTTCTGTTTTTGGAAAAGTTTATAAAGTTTAGAAGTGGAGCCAACAATCCATGACAAAGTCTGATCCCAGACCAGCTCTGCAAGTAGCAAGTAGATGGAGCTCCCCTGTCAAGCTACGGACAGAAAAGGGAAGATGGTTGTAGGTAGGACTTTACAACCTGTCTGAATAACAGTTGCTGAGCTGAAAAAATCTGAAAGCCTTCTATTAATTAAAATTTGAAAAACTTCTATTAATGGAACAGAATTTTCAAGTTCTGCTTATGTGAACTAAATTGTCTAGGATTTTAAATTAAAAGAGGAGGAAGAGATTAAATGAGAGTGGAAAGGGGTGGAAAACAGTAGGTAGGAAATATAGAAGGAAAAGAAATTTTTTTCAACTTGATTCTAGGATAAAATGTCCAATCAAAAGCACAGGGTTTGGAGAGAAAGTAAAGGTGGCTTACAAAGGCAGCACAGATACACCTGGATATTTACCATATCGAATTCCAATACTGCCACACTACTTCTTTCTCATGTACATGCCAACCATCTGATCTATGAACCTATTCAGAATCTTTCTTTGAATTGCCCCACCAAAAAAAAAAAAAAAGAAAAGAAAAAAATCAGGAAAACTGTCCCGACAGAAAGAGCTGAGTAGTGTTCCAGAGACGTGACAAAGTGGTGTGCCTAATCTCAAAGCCAGTGTATGTTTTGTAAGGGAAAATGTAAACCAGCTGTAATGTTCTGTCTCCTCTAGGGTGAAGTTACACCACAACCCATCTAAAGATAGTCCAGTGATTGTATGTTTTCAGGGAAGCACAGAATTAAGCTCTGCCTAAGCAAGCTAAATAGGGCCATGGGGTGTGAGTGACTGAGGCTGTAGGAACAAGCTTCAGAGTTTCCTTTCACATGACAAATCAAAGCCCTGGCTACTCAAGACAGATAAATATAGCCCAGTTTCACCACAACAATTCCATGGACTGGGAACAAAGGTATGACAAAGTCTATGTTCCACCAACAATTCCTCCTGCAAAACATACAACAGCTCAGATTACTGAACTGGTTTGATTTATTGGGTAGAAACTTTTGGGGGTGTTTGATAAGGCCCATGAGAACATAGACTTTTTAAGACACCTACATAAAGAATGCCAAATTGTAAGGCTGGATTCTGAGTACCTTCCCTGAAGTAATCCTTTTGCTCCTGCACCAAGACAACCTAATGAAAATGAAATATAAACATCAGTTCATGTATGTAGATGCTTCAGAAACGATTACCACAGACTTCTCATGGAAGAGAGTGTCCGAGGACACCATGTAAAAAGAACATCATCCTGATTGCCACAGGAAGCCCTAACTCACTTAGACTAAAGTTCTTTAAGCAAAGCCTTCCCAGGTTAATTTATCTGTTTTAGGAGGCCAGATACAGGAAACTTCTCCATCAGGTATTGTTTTCAAAGGCTTGGATCTGTGGATAAAGACCTTGAGAGAGATGTATACTGAGAGGTACTCAAGTGCTTTTTCTCACTGCCTTCTAAACTCTCTAAAGTCTGGTTCCAATTCAAACGGCTCTCCCCAAAGTTACCAAAGATCTCTTAATTGCCAAATCTAATGGCCTTTTCTCAGTTCTCATTCTTCTTGACCTCTATGACTGTTCTTTAACTCTATGACCACTTTCTTCTGGATACTCTCTCCTCTCTAGGTTGTGACATTGATATTTCCTGGTTGTCCCCCACCTATCTGACGACTCCTTATCAGTTTCCTTTGCTGGATCTTCATCTATGCCACTCACGCTAACTGTGGGTGTCCTCTCAGGCTTTGACGGGAACCCTCTTCTTTTCTGCCTCTGTACTAAGGGTTCCTAAACTTATTTTTTATGTCATTACAGCAGTCTAACAAAACCTATAGACTTTTCAAAAAAAAAGTTATTAATTTTTTTCCTAAAGGCTGAGTCTCCATGTCTCACTCAGACTAGAAGTGCAAGAGCTCTTCTTGAGCATGATAGATACTACTACTGATTAACCCCTGAGCTTTGACTTGATTCTTTTCCAGTCTGGGCCAGTTCACTCCTTCTCAGGCAACCTGGTGGCCTTTCACTCTCTGGGGCTCAGTATATTGATGCCAGACTTAGTGAAGACACTGGGTCAATCGAGCCCTCTGAAGCTCAGAATTCCTGAGCTCAACAGATCTGTCAGCTTAGCCTCCCTGGGCGCTGGAATTATAGACATGTTCCACCATGCCCAACACTAATGCTTTTTAAATGTGTAAAATAAAACACCTAAGATTAGAAAGGAAACAAATTATACCAAAATACAATTATCAAAATAATTTTTAAAACCAGGTTTACATACCCCAGGATAAGAACCCCTGCTTTTATACTGTCTTGATTGGTGATCACATCAGCTCTGATGAGTTCAATTATCATCTCCTAAGCTTTCCATTTTCATCCTTGAATGAGTGAAAAAGCCTTTATTAAGAGCTTTGCCAAATGCTTTGCTAACAAACTCCCTAAAAATCAGAATAGATCAAATTGAAGTTAATGATTTGAGAAGACCACAAGAATTTTTAAAAACAAAATCAAAACACTAAGAAAACAGAGGGAAATGTAACATAACACTTCAAAAACAAATTACCTGGAAAACAAATAAAGGGACAATAACTTAAGAACCATGGATTACCTGAAATCTATAACAAGGACAAAAAAAGAAACTGGATATCATATTCCAAGAAATCATTAAAGAAAACTGCCTAGATATTGGTACATGATGATAATATGAAAATAGAAAGAATCATTGATTATTTCCTGAAAAGAACCTCCAGAATGAAAACTCTCAGGAATGCTATTGCCAAACTAACAAATATTGAGAAACCACAGTCAGAATCATACAAGATTTATTGGCTTCTATTAAAAAGAGGGGATACCATGGAATGAGATATTCCAAAATGTAAAATATAAAAATCTATAACCATAAATTATTATCTTACATGGAAAAAACTTGGATCATCGATGAAATTGAGAACTTTCAAATGTTCTTGATAAAAAAAAGCTGGAAAGAAACTGTGAAATATAAATGCAGGAGTTGAGAAAAATAAAATTAAAAAAAGTAAATAACTGGAAAGGACTCTATAGGGATGAACTGTTTACATTGTAAAGGGAATGTCTTTGTTTAGTACAGTGGCTAGGTACTATGCCCCTAAAGTTACTAAACCGTACATACCTTTTGATTCATTAATAACACCACCAAGTCTACATCTTAAAGAGATCAAAGAAAAGAACACACATGTACAAAAATATTTATAGCAGCTCTTCTGGGATGACAAAGCACTGGAAATTAAGACAGTGCGCATCAATTGGGTACTAGCAGAACAAATTATGGTATATGAATGTGATGAAATACTCTTTTCCTCAACTATGAAGAAATGATGAAGGGGAGTTTCAGAAAAACCTGGGATAATTTGTATGAATTTATCCTTACACTGAGCTTAAATTTACTTTCTTTTTTGCAACTTTACAAACAATTAGTACAAGTTTGCAACTTTAACCCACTGTTCCTAGTTTAGTTTGGTCCCAAAGGGTAAAAAAGATAGGCTTAGTTTGTCATCCAAATGATAGCCCATTTCCCACCCCAGTATAGAGTTCTGATGGATTACAGGATTCAACGTAAGGCAGTTTACCTTAATTATGGCTGAATTCCCTACCCCACTGTGAAAAAGGGGCATTCTAAAGTTATCAACTTGCTAACAAAAAATCTAGGCAAGCCACAATTTTAAAAACATTATGAGAAAAAGAAGATGAAACCAACAATGGAAAATTCAATAACTACTTCCCAAATAAACAAATTCCTAGTCTTTTTTTCCCCAGATCAATTCACATAAGGGGCTCCCTTTTATTCAGGTCCCTACCTTCAAACTAGGAAGTTTTAGCAAGTCTGCTAATTCCCTCCCTCCCAGATCAGCAGCTGCTCTTCTACTCAGCTCTGTTCTAATCCTAGTTAGCTCCAAGAATCAGGCCCTTGAGATCTTCTCAGACCCAGCTTTTCTTCCATTCTCTTATCTCTTCAGCTTGACAATATCTTATTACAGAGAGAACAGCTTCCACAAAGTTCAAATGCTCAGCCTCCTACAATGAGATCCAACTTTTAGGGGTCTGAGATCTTACAGAAAGCATAGTTGCTGGTGCAACTGGTCAGCATTTGTGTTTGATGCACAACACAATGCTGATTCTCCTCACTTCTACTAAACTCAGACATAGCTTTTATGTCCCTTTCCATATTTTTTTCCTCTAGGCTACTGTAAATATCTCCAGTTCTTTCAACTAATCCTCATGGCATGACCTCAAAGTCCTTTACAATTCTGGTTATCCTCCCTTCAGATACTTTGCAGCTTACGAATTTCCTTGCTAAAATGTGGTATCCAGAACATACAACATACTAACAAGGAATCAATCATTAAGCACCTATTATAGACTGAGCCCTGTGCTGGGGACGATGGACACAAATATAAAATTGGGATGGCAAACTGATTAAAAGCAGGGTCATTCTACTATAACTTCCTCTCATTCATGACATTGCTTCTCTTAAGGCAATCTAAGAGTTTTTGGTTTTCAAAGAAGACGTGTACACACTTATGCTAACGTTGTGGTCTGCTGGGATCTGCGGAGGTCATTTTTAGATAAACTACTATCTAGCCAGAGCTCCCTCATTTCACATGTCCAATGTTAATGTTACCCATTCGATGCCATTTGTGGATTCAATAAGCATACCACCTTTATTATGCCTTTTTCCAAGTTTCTGACAAGAAATATTAAATAGCATGGCATTAAGCACAAGTCCCTGACGTATTTTACTAAAGAGCAATTTATACCATTAAAATGTGAGTTCGTTGAGAGCAGGAGCCATGTTTTTTGCCTTTCTTTGTATAATCCAGCTCTTAGTATTAGGCCAGGCATACAGCAAGGATAATGTTTGTTGATGGATTTCAAGCTTACTTCAAATCATTAATGACTATTCTTTGAGTGCAGTCATTCAATCAAGTCCCAAATCACCTAACTATAATATTGTCCAGCCTGTATCTCTGCAACCTGTCCACAAGAACAGACTAAAATTTTCTCAAATACTTTGTGAATAACTAGGTAAACCATAGCTAAAGCACTCCACCAGTCTATTGATTATTAAAAATTTAAAAAAGGAAAATTAAGTAAGTCTGGTATGACCAAATTTTAATCTATATTGACTTTCTGTGATCACCACATTGATTTTTAGATGTTTGTTAACCATCCCTTTAATTCTAAATTCTGCCACAAACACAAGTTCAGCTCCCTGGCCTACACTTCATTATAGGAACCACTCTCTTCCCCTTTCAGTAAAGTGAGGGCCATCTCTAGTCATCCTGATCTACATATCTTGCCACTGGACGCAGATGGCTCTGAAGGAGAAAGTGAGGCTGGTGATTTTTGCAATCCTTCACCTAAATCCAATTCTCTTGCATGTCATGGCATCACCACCTCTTCAAGATTGGAGAACAACAATCTGTGAGCAAGAGTAAGGGCTGTCCCACTGGGACCCTACTGGAAATGGCCAGCTGGACAACACAGCTCCTTTTCTCTTCCTTCCTTCCTTTACTTCCCTTCTGTTCACACACAGTATCATAGCTTTACCTGTGGGCGTTCTGCCCAAAGGAATGTCGATTTTGATTGCTGACCCATGGATCGATGGATCAAAAGATACCTTAAGGTTTACTGGCTAGATTTTTTTCTTAAGCATTATGCCTTAAACCTAATTCACTCTGCCTCTCACTGATTGGCCAGCAACAGGTCCCAAGCCAAGTCCCACTTGGTCATTGTTAGGGCCCTGATTGGCTCAGAGTGAATGTAAACAGTAATTGTTTCCTTTTGGCCAGAAACTCTAAGGGTCTTCTTCTCCCAGATGTTTGGTTTTTTGATCAGATAAAAGAGGTCAGTTTCTGCCTCATTTCTTACCTAGACTTAATCAATGAATGGGTTTTCCCTCAGTCAAACTGAGACAAGTGAAAGACCTTAACTTGAAAAGGCCAAGGTCTCCCACTGCATCCCATCCTGATGTACATCTTGCCAACGGACCTAGATGGCTCCTAGAGGAGAAAGTGAAGCTGATGATTTTGCACAGCTCTCCCTCACTTAAATCCAATTCACTTGCATGTTATGGCATCACCTCCATGACATCAGGGCCTTCTTTGAGAAGGAAGGATGAACAACAAAGAAAAGCATCCCTTTGCTTTCTCTAATACTTTGGCAACTGTCCTATTTCGGAAAACCTTTCATCAGAGATAACTGTATAGTTTACCAAAAACATTTGCCTCCTAGGATATATTTCATTTGGAACTGCTAGCTTGAATCTACCAAGGGCAACATGGGCAGAGATCTCTTACTACATCTTGCTAACTTGGGTTTCAGTGCCTCAGTGGTCATTTTTGTTCTATCCTTTCCAGCCTAGATCTCCCTGGCAGAGAAAACAGAATTAAAATAATTACTGAAAGCTCCACCATCCATATTTCACTTATTCCATGGCTAGATCTCTCTTAATTGATCCTTGCTGACATTACTTCACACACACACACACACACACACACACACACACACACACACACACACACACACACACACACTGTTGTCCTTAGTTTTCCTTTTCAGTAGTTCTTCTGGGTGTGGTGATTTGAATTCACTGAGGACAGTTCTCTTGCTATCTCCCTACTTACTATCTTGATTAACTTGCTTGATTATTGATATTATCTTGATTAGCCTGCTTGGTACCAACATCATTGTATTTGACCTGAGTTTTGTGGCCTTTTAAGTACTATTTTTATTTACGCTACTTTGGTCATCACTTATATTGTTCTTCTGGCTCTGCTTTCTTCACTAAATCTCTTCATACAAATGTTCCCACACTTCTCTGAATTCTTCATTTTTATGATGAAATAGGATTCTGTTACATTCACAAAGCACAGTTTGTTCAGATATGCCCCAATCACTGGGCACATATTTTGTTCTTAGTTTTTTGTTATTACAAATAATGTGGCTTGTAAACTAAAAAGATATATACTAACAGGCAGAAATCCAAGAACTATAGAGAGGTAGCAATCAGTTGGAACTGATTTAACATCTGTGTGCTAGGTGCTGTTCTAAGTCATGGAATTACAAAAGTATCTGCCCTCAAAGACATTCTACTAGCAGAGAAACATAGCAGAGGACACTTGGGTAAAGACCAGAAATATTAGAAGTGATGCTACACCAGATACCACAACCTGAAAGGAAAGAAAAGGGATGAGTTCAAGAAATAGATCACAAGCCTAGCATGGAAGCAAAATAAAATAGCAATGGAGAACTCCAAGTTTTCAGATACGTACTGGACCCTTTCCTCTCTGATATATATATATTGTCAGATTTTTTTGGTTGGTTTTGCTGAATTTTTTTCCCCTTCTTTTTGTTACAGGGAATGATCTTCAGGGAGAAGAACTGGGAGGTATACAGGGAAACTTCAAGTGATGGAGAAAGCAGAATCTGTAAAAACAGCATACAAGAATATTGGACTAATTCAAACAAGATGAAATTTAATGAGGATAAAGTGATTTCACTGGGTATAGGAAACTCCTGGGTGAGAAAACTCCCTCTATCAATGCCGGTGAATATCTTAAAGAGCTGTGTAGAACACTGAGAATTTATATGACTTGCCAGTATGTGGATCCCAACCACATTTGGAGTAATATGCTCCACTGTGGGCACCATGTTTTAGGAAGCGCACTGATAACAATGGATAATATCCAAACAAAAGTGACCGTGATGGTGAAGGTCTTTAAGAGTATTTCCATGTAAGGAACTGGGATGGTAAAGTTAAAGAAGACTTTGGATTTATTTGTTATTTTTAAGAATCTAAAGGACTATGATATGAATCAGATTCAATCTGCTTGGTCCTTCAGGGAACAACTATGATCAATAGATAGAAATTGCAGAATAGCATATTTAGGCTAGGTGTCACAAAAATCTTGCAGCTTTTCTAAACTAGGTTGGACTGTGCTGAAATTTACTAGATTTCTCATTTTAGAGTTCTTCAAGTGAAGGCTTAAAAGACCTTGCCTTTGCATATACTGTAGTGACAATTCCATTTCAGATATGGATTAGACTAGATGGCTTCTAAGGTCCCTTCTAACTGAGAATCTATATATTTTCTTTCTAATCAACTGTCGGCCTTTGATTTCAAATAACGTTTTTATCAAATCTATAAAAAAGAACCAAGAAGCAACTCAACAATAAAGTTTTGTGAAGGGTCATTACAATAGGAGCTCTGTCCCTAGTAAAAAACAGTACAGGAAGACACTAATTTCTACTGAAGCAAAGGGGATTTAAGTTAAATGGAATTTTCTTGGTGATAGGAGACCCTTGTGAACTGTATTCCTCTTAAGATAATGAAAGAGATTTTTGGGACCACAATAAGCCATTCAGCCAGCTCTGAAGGGGGAAGGGAGAAATGACTTCTCAAGGTCCCAATACAATCAAACAGACTATTCTAGCTCATCTCATGGTGCTACTTGCAATTAGTAGCTCCCTAAATGGAGAGATATATCATGCTCAGACGGGGTTTTACCACCAACAAATTAAATAATAGTTTACATGAAAGAATTTTACACATATCATCTTATTTCATCTTTACAAGTGTTATTATCTCTATTTTACAGAGATGAGTGAGCCTAATTTACCAGCAGCCAAATAGGCAGTGACAGTCAGAATTCTGAGGGTGGTCTGACTTTAAGGCCATAATTCCTTCTACTATACCAAGCTGCCTTTCCATAAACCTCCAAAAGCCTTCGAGGTATGATGACTATGTGAGGTGGCCACAACCCAAGTATAGTCCTAATCAGATTAAAACGTAACTGGGAAATGTTTAACAAAATTTTTAAAACCATAAATAATGTTAATTTATAGTTTTCTAACATGCAGCTTGCAGGGATCCATATCTATTTGAGTTTGACATTCCTAGCATAGATATTATACAACCAGACCTCACATTTAATATATAAATATACCCACCGCTTTTCCCTTCCAGTTAAAATTTATTTTAAAATCTACCTTAGTTTGTCAGTTAGCACTTCAGCATAGCTTACTCTAGGTATTCAGATAAAAAAAAAAAAACGCTTGCCAACACTAAACATGAGTGTCAGTTCAATATTATTTATTAACCCCAAGACTTACTATTTTTTTCCACTATCTTCCAATTCATTTTGTGGCATACTTTAGGTCCAATCAATGATATATATATTTTTTTAAATTAAAGAGGTGGCCAAAATCATCTCTGTAAAGATTTCCTGTAGACCCTGTAGCTCTACATAACCTTTTTCAGCAAAACCTGAAGTTCACACCACACCAAAAAATGATTAAGAAATCCAATGCAAAATTATAGCAAATGATTTCTTCCAACCCAGAAGTGCACAAGAGGTCATCCAGAAGTCCTTGGGAAATAGCACAGGCTGCCCCCAGTCCCAAACTATTACAACTGGAGACTTTCAGCAATACATGTGGTCTGTAAGTCTGTCTTAACTCAACAAGAATGATGGTTCCTCAAAGAATAAAACAGGATGGTCAAAAAGCCCTAAGGTGGAGACTTCCCATGGAAGTACTAGGAAACAGCAGAGAGCAGCAAACACTACAGCACTCAACTAGAGGATATTAATCCTACTGATAGATCTTCAGGACCCTTTCTGGTGTTTTAGGATAGGGTGTTAGGGACCTCAGAGTCCCTAAGGTCTGAGGGTCTCTTAATCTGAGAATAGATTGGTTCTGTTTCCAAGAATTTGAAGGGGAAAGAGAAGGGAGCGGGAATTTGGAGACAGGTCATTCTAGGGTAGAAAGAAGGAATAAGGGGGTGGGACTTGCTATTTCTCATGGAGTGTGGCAGAAAACAGTAAATAAGCATGGAGGGAAAGGTGGGGAGAGCAGATGTTAGCTGAATTTCACTCTTATCAGTATCAGACAAAGGAGCGTTGAACACACCCACACCCACGGAGTTTGGTGTAGAAAGGCATCAAACTCAACAGGGGAAAAAAGCAGATGAAACTGGAGTAAAGAGAAAATTTGGGAGGGAGAGGCAAAAAAAAATTCCTGAACGTAAGGGAGGAAAAGAGAAAAAGAAAACTGACTCTTAGACAATATGATAAAATGAAATATTGTGCAATAAAAAGTACAAAAGAGACAATTAAGAATTCTAGGTAATGATAAAGGTTGAAGTAAGCAGAACCAAGGAAATAAGCTTTGAAAGACTTAAAAATTCTGATACAAAGCAATGACTGACTGACCAATTATCATGTCTCCTGAAGATATATAATGAAACACTGTTACCACCTGGTCGGTGCAGAGAGGAGGCACAGAAAGAAACATAATTTTGGATATGGCATGTGTAGTTATTTTTTTGAATATGTTACAAAGGCTTTTTTTTTTTAACTTTCCTTTTCCTCAGTTGATTGGAAGAGAGGGTGATAGAGAAGAGTGGAGAAGCAATAATGATGTCAAGAAAACAAGATCTCTGAATCACTTTTTTTTAATGTACAGAAGTGAACAGAAGATCAGATGAAAACACAAGGTAGTTTTGAAAACTGTAATTTTCAAACTGTATTATAATTTATTATAGCTTTTTTAAAGCAAACAGGCTGGAATAGTTAAGAAAATTCTCTTTTTGTGTTCTCCTATGTGTAGAGAAATGTCTTTTTTCTGGTGTTTTAAGTTCAGAATTTTTTTTTTACTGTTGTGTAAGCTAAAAAGGCTAAAAATTTATACTGACCAGCACAACTACAATTCTAGCTAGAAGCCTCAGCGGTGGACATTTGTTACAATAAGATTCCTAAAGGCATCTTCAAAACAAAAACAACAAAAATGTTGTTCAGGACGTAGCTTCTCTTTGTGAAAAAACTAACCTTTCTGAAAGATTAGTTATGATACAATTTCCAGCTTTTGCTCACTAGACTGGGCTATAGTATTAAGGGGTAGGTTTTCTTCAGAGCTAGCCTCTCATTCTTTATTTCATTTTGTATACCTCAGATCCCAGAATCCTTAATTAAACAAGTAGGGGCAAATTCTCATACTCCACAGAGGTGGAAAACTAGAGAACTCTGTCAGTCCTGTAACATCCAGTACTCAACGGACCTCCAGATAAAAGTCAGATTTCCATCAATGTCAGGAGTTTCTCACATGGGCTACTCTGACTTACTCAAAAAGTAAGCCACAGAGTTCCCTAACAAAGGAAATGGGGAGATTAAGAAAAACAAAGTAACAACCAAACAAAACAATCATACAACTAATTGGAAAATTCATGAGGAAGTGTGACCCAAAAGATGGGCAGGTTTGAGATAGACCAAAAAAGAAAGCATTTAAGGAATGGAAAGTAAATAATAGCATGAGTAAAGAAATAAGTATGACATCTTTTTAAAGGCTAAGAAGCCTAGCCTAAAGAGAGTAGACAGGTTCTTTTAAGGACAGCTGAAGTAGCAGGAATGTAAATGAAGCTAAGAGACACTGAAGAAAAAATAAGAGAATGTGATGAAAAAAATAAATGTGGCAGATATAATCATCTACTGATTTAACTACCAGTACTGAAGGTCAAAATTACAAAATACTGCTGTAAGCTAATTAAATGGCTTGACTTCACTTCTGTTTAAGGAGATTTCATAGATACCAAAACTAACTCCCATCTTAACAAGAAGAAATGGCAAATATAGATTCGCTCTATGTGAAAATCACAACACAATACCATCCTGTACATCTATGTTTTTATTTAAAATTTAGGTGTCATGAGCATTAAGGATATATTGGTTTCTTTCTCTGTTCTGAGTCTCCAAGTTCTCTATCAAGACCATATTTATGTCATATAGGTAGGGCAAGGGTTCTCTTCTTTTATCAGAATAGAATATAAAAGAATGGTAAGATTCCTTCTTACATCAACAAATGCAGAAAAAAACTTGGCAAAATATAATGTTCATTTCTGTTAAAAGAAAAAAAAACCAAACTAGAAAACACAGGAATAAATAGACCTTTCCTTCATGTGCCATGTACCAAATAAAACCAAGAGTCATCATTATATGTAATGAGGATAAACTAGAAGCTTCTCCAATAAGATGAGGGATAAAGCAAGCATATGCATTATCATTACTACTTGGTATTGTGCTAGAATTCTATCTATAGTAATAAGATAGGGAAAAGAGAGGGAATAAATATAGGCAAAGAAGAAACAAAAGCTGTCATTGTGATGGTTACTTAAAAAACTATAGAGCAGGATTTTTAATCTTTTTAGTGTTTGGTGGTTTGTTGAATTCTAGGGATTTCTTCTCAGGATGTTCCAAGAGCATAAAACAAAATCCATAAGATTGCACAGGAAACCAATTCTATTGCAAAATTTCTTATTTCTAAGATATATACATAACTTATTCAAATAGAGAAGAGCTATTTTTCAATAGATAAATGGTCAAAGAATATAAATAGACAATTTTCAAAGAAGGAAATTCATACTATCAACAGACATAAAAGAAAATGCTCCAAGTTACTTAATAATTAGAAAAATTTAAATAAAAGTAATTCTGAGGTCCTGCTTCATACTCAAATTGGGAAAAAAAATGACAACTGGTTGAGGAGTTAAAGAAAAACTGGCACACTGATACAGAATTCTATCCTGATTCTCCTAACAGTCAGTCAATAAGCATTTATATTAAGCTCCTCCTCAGGAACTGTGGTAAGCCCTAGCAACATAAAAAAAGGCAGAAAGACAGTCCTTACTATCATGGAATTCATGGAGCTGGAGTAGAGAGTATGCAAACAACTACATACAAACAAAAGATCCACAAGATAAATTGGATATAATCAATACAGGGAAGGAACTCACATTCAAAAGACTCAGGAAAAGCTTTCCCTATTAAGAGAATATATTTTCTATAAAGAGAATGGGATTTTAGATGGAATTTGAAGGAAGCTGGGGAAACCAAAAGGTAGAGATGAGGAAGGAGATCATTCTAGACAGCTAGTGAAAATGCCCACAGTCTGAAGATGGAGTGTCTTGTGATAGGAACTATAAGGAGGTCAATGTCCCTGAAATGCAGGGTATTTGGGGATGAGGAAGATGTAAGAAGACTAGAAAGGTCCACTCCTACCTTTCTAGGGCCAGGTTATGAAAAACTTTAAATGGAAGTGTATTTTATATTTGATCTTGGAGGTGACAGGGAGCTACTGGAGCTTACTGAATGGGGGGTGATATTGTCAGACCTGTACTTTAAGAAGATCACTTTGAGAGGTGAGTGGAGGATGCACTTGTAATGTTAATGGGATGTAAGATCTTCCTTGCCCATTAATAGGCTTCACATGGAGCTCATGAAGCTTACTTAGGGGAAGCCTGCTTGCAGGGAGGCTTTCACACCTTTTGCTAATTTCTAATTAGGTACTGAGTCAGGAGGGTTGTGATGCCTTGAGCTCTGAGAAGCGTATATATACTCTGAGGTGAGGTTTTGCTTTGGGGGACTCACTTATGAGAAGGATCTTGTGATTTCCTTGTTGAGACTCTGAGTGGCCATATGTTCAGACCCCCAAATGCTCAGATATAAAGGCTCTCTCCATCCAGGGATGTATGTGAAGTGTATTAGCCATATTGCTTTGATTCAGGCAGTAGAGCCCTGTCTGTTGGCCTTTATTTCTGTACTTATATTTTCTCTGTATTGTCTCTGAAGTTCAAGGTGACTTTTCCCCTGAAATAGAGAATGTAATTTTAAAAGATTATTGACCATTAAACAGCTATCTTTTCTAGTAAAGCAGATCTAAGAACCTGTGCTAGTAGCAGCCATCCTGAACATGCCAGTGTGGTTGCTTTTACAGCACTATGGTGAGGAACAACTTGAGGCAGACTGTCTTGTCTTTCTTTGTTTCCTCAGTGCTCAGTACAGTTTCTGGCACTTAGTGAGCATTTAATAAATGATTCTGGATTAACTAACATTTTATGATGGAAAAGTAACTTGGACCAGCCATTCTGGAAAGAAATTTGGAATTATACCAAAAAAGTCACTTAACTGTGCATACCTTTGATCCAGCAATTCAACCATTAGGCCAATACAATGAAAATAAATCAAAGAAAGAAGAAAAGGACCTGTATGTATGCAAATGTTTTTAGTAGCTCCTTTTGTGGTAGCAAAGAGCTGGAAACTAAGGTATCACTTAGAGAATGGCCTAAGAATGTGATGAAATATTAGTGTGCTGTAAGGAATGCTGAAAGGGAATTTCAGGGAAACTTGGGAAGAGTTGTATGAACTCATGAAGAATAAAGTCAGCAGAGACAGAAATATAATTAATAAAGTAACAATATTGTAAAAATGAGCAATTTTGAAAGACTTAAGAACGTTGACTGGCCAAATGTCCAGTCAATAAATTATGAAGATGAATTCTATCCATCTCCTGAATGATCATCAACTCAGTATGCAGACTGGATTTTTGGATTCCACATGGCCAATGTGGAATTTGTTTTGCTTGACTATGCATATTTGTTACAAAGATTTCATTTTCATTTCTTTCTTTTTCAATGTGTGTGTGGGGGCAGTGAGAGGGAAAAAATAAATGCTTATTAATTGAAAAAAGTTTTAAATGTATATATTTGATATTCAGGGGATAAAAGGGGACTAAGGAAGCAACAATCTAGAAAGGGTAGGAAACGAGGGAAAACATCTGAAAATCCCCATATATCTGCAAAATATAATGAATAAAATATTCTGGACACTAAAATCTGGAGTCATCTCATCAACAGCACAACCACCAAATGAGTAACAACAAAGTATAAGACACTGTATGTGGTAACAAAGACACATTATGAAGATGTGGTGCTATCTTTTATCAAATTTAAGAAATGTAGGAGCACATCAGAAATTACATACACATGGTAAGTAAAACTTCCTTAAAGACTGAGGATTTTTGTTGTTGTCTAAATCATTTTTATGTTATGGAAAGATACAAACAAAATTTTTAAAAAGGCATGAGACTGGTGAACTATTATTGCTATTAGAAATTAAAATCATGCCCAAAAACTGGGGCTTACGAGAATGGACAAAAGAATCCATTAGTATTCAAACTGCTTTTCCTTAGCTTATGGAAAAGTAGTAACCAAAAATAAATAAAAAATGGAAAGCAAGCCAAGTTGTACCTACCACTCTCAGTCACTATGTTCTTCATCCCTGCCTTTTTCCTCTAGATTTACTGGCTACATTTCTTGCTCAAAGATCAAGCCTCAAACCCAATTCACTCTGGAGCTCACAGACAGGACAACAAGCCCCCACTCACCCAGCACAGAGTGGATACAAATACTAAATAGTAACTGTTTCCCTTTTACCCAGGAAGCCTGAGGGTCTTCGCCTCCCAGTTTGATTCTTTTTTTTTCATTAAAGGGGCCATCTCTGGAGCAACTACTTTAAAAGGCCTATTCATTGAATGGATCTATCTCACTCAAAGTGATAATGCTGTAAGACCATATCCTGAAAGGACCAGGGTCTCACACTGCATCCTGGGCCATCCTGGCCTATCATCATCCTGATGAATATCAGGTCACTGGATCCAGATGGCACAGGAGAAGAAAATGAGGTTGGTGCCCTTGCACAGCCCTCCCTCCCTCAAATCAAAGTCAACTGCAAGTCATGTCATCATCCTGAAGTTATGGTCTTCTTCAAGAATGAAGGACAAACACAACAATACAATAATCATCCCAGTGCTCCTAACATATCTTTCTGATTCTGCTGTTATCTTGCAAGCTAGAGGCCAAATACAGGACGGCTCACTTTTCAGCTACTTACAAAGGAGCAACCCTAGGATACGAAGTACTTAATATAGGATGCTATCTTAAGTCTTCATTTCTGTTTCACCAGCTAGCATAAAGCAAGAGGACAAGAGGCTGTCTCACCCAGTGAACACCTGTCCCATACTGTACACACTATCCCATAACAATGTCCCACAGGTATTACTAACCATAATCTCATGAAGGATCAGTGCCCAAGTAGCTAATCTTTTTGACTTTGATTATTAAGTTCCAACTCTACCACCACTACAACATATCACCTAGTTCTAAAACTGTATCTCCTAAGGTCCCCAGTAAAGGAAGCAGGCAGTGAATTTAATTTGTGCCTACACTCAATGAGTTTCCTCTTTAAAGACAGGGAACAGCTTAAAGGCAGCTGGCTTCTGCTATGAACCAGTCATAAAAATGAAACTCACTTCATTTACAAAGGACAAAGTTCAGTGCTTTTGGATTAAAAAAGAAATTGCCACACAGATGAATTCAAGATTCAAGAATTACTGCTTAATTTACTATAAATGGTGAAACTTAAAAGAAAAGCAATCACTCAAAGGGGCCACCAAGGCAGACATGAAGTTTGCTGGGTTCTAACCCTAATGGGGGAAGTTTGTTTCATTCAGCCAGGTATCTCACCACTCACTGTAACAGGAAAAAGTGGTTTGACAGGAGATAGAAAACATAATAGCAATTGCAAGGAAATAGGATTATTTTCCTCTCTCATCACCCTCCCACTCCCACCAAAAATGATAGTCCTATATCCAAGGGAAAAACTCCAACCCTGAGACTTTCATTTGGATCAGATTTGGACAGAAAGGGAAAACACAAAACAAAACAAAAACAAAAAAATGGAGATTTTTAAGAGGAAACACCTTCCTAAAACTCCAAAGCAGGGTAGCAAATCTGATGTTTTCAGAAATGTGGCAGCTTATTTTTGTTCCAGGATCAGAATTTATTCTTACATTACATGATAAACTGGGAGTTTCCCATTTAATTAAATGGACTTATACCCCTGAGCTACCTCTTGTCTTAAGTTCCAGCTAAAGTTCTTTTTAACTGTACCCCAAATATAACTACCTTCCCTTCCTGCCTTCTTTGCACAAACGATTACAAATTAAAGGGGTCCATTAAATCACACCTCAGGTTCCATTTTCTCCTGAAAGTTCCTCTGTCCTTTAAATAATCAATGTGGTCCCCGATTTATTCCCCTCCCCCACTATCATCTTTTTGTGTATAATTATGATAAATACAGATTTATATTTGACTTTCTTATGACAATATATGTCCTCTGAGGACACTACCATGTCTGTTCTTCCCAATGTATCCCACATACCATTTGTAGTGCTATATATTTGTGAATAATCAACAAATAATTCTTTTAGCAATGAAACAATGTTTCTGGGGGAGGGAGAAACATCAGGGCTGGAATTTCAAGGTAAGACACCAAGGTTGCTCTGATACAAACTTGTGTTGGGGGGAGCAGAAAAGGCTAAATTGTGGAAGAAAAACAATTCATATCAATAAACTCTTTTTCTAGTCTCACAAATAGTAGCAATTACTGTAACAAAGTAGTGTGGTTCAGGGACTCACACCTCAGCCAGAATACTTTGTAAGAGTGAGAGAGGAAGTTCCTTCCCCTAGACCAGAGGATAAAGAGGCAACAACAAAGGAGATATTTTCAGGTAGAAAATCACGAAACAAAAACTATTATGGGAGATACTGAAGCTATAATGCTCAGCACTGTAAAATTAATTTCCCTTAAGTGCCTAAAAGGACCAGGGTTTTTCACTGCATCCTGGGCCATCTCTAGTCGTCCTGATGAATGGCTGGCACTGGACCCAAATGGCTCAGGAGGAGAAAGTGTGGCAGGGTGACCCTGAAAAGTCCTTCCTTACTCAAATCAAAGTCAACTGCAAGTCATGTCATCATTTCCCTGATGTCAAGGTCCTCTTCGAAAATGAAGAACAAACACACAATCTTACGCTACTAGTCCTTCTAGTATATGCTATGGATCTCTCATTCTTACAAACTTTCATTCTAGAACCTTTTCTCACCCTAGGACTCCCTTCCATTTCCTTGCAATCACAGAAGCTTGTTCTCTCCTTTAAAGACTCTGAATCCCACTCCCCTTTAATACTTGCTTTTTTTTTTTAACATTCTCTTTTATTAAGCCCCTCCCAGCCCCCAGCACAGTAGTTCAAGCTCATCTATTTAGAAAGATCTCAGAAGCCATCCAGTCTTAAGCCTTTCACTTTACAGATAAGGAAGCCAAGGCCCAGAAAAGTTAAGCACTCTACCCAAAGTCACACAGATATTAAAAATGGACAGAGGCAAGATTCTGAACCCAGATTCTCTGACTCCAAACCCAGTACTCTTTCCCCTGTACTGTTAGGGGGAGTGAGTGGTCCTCACTGTCATTTCCAGGATCTGCCTTTATCTCCCCCTTCATTCAAAGAGCTCTCCTTTATCAGAGCAGAATGTAGATTCTTTGAGGATGGGAATTATTTCACTTTTACATTTTTTATTCCCACTACCTAGCATAGTACCAGTCACACACAGGTGTTTAATAAAGCTGGGTTTTTTTAATTAATCCCCCCAACCCCCACTCTTCTTACTTCTTGTTGGAGACTTTTATGGGTTAAAGTTCTAACTTTAGCTGTGTTCCTATGGGAAGGTATTTAACGACTGAACAACAGTTTCCTTACCTTTCTTTTTCTTAAATGAGGGAAATATTTGTATGACCTACTTCATAGAACTGTTGTGAAGAAAGTGCTTTGTAAACTCTAAAGTGGTATATAAATGTGAAATGGTTAGCTATCTAATAAATGAAAGGAACATTATATATTATACATCATATTAATATATTATACACATAAGACAACATAACATTATATTATATATATATATACTAGTGAGAAAATTTAAGAACCTGACAGAAGGTTGAAGCATGGCAAGGATTATTTGGATGAAGATTAATGGAAGAGAAATACCATCATCCTTGTCTTGGCAATATATTACAGATCTCCCTGGACTATAGGATGAAATAGACAAGGAGTTCAATTTAAACCTGGCATGGTAGTATGATCCAGTAAGTGACAGGGAATTCCAACGATCAGGACATCTCCTATGTTTCTCTTCACCAAAATCAAAATATGTAACTTGGGGTTTACATTAATGAAAATTTTATCCAACAAAAAAGGTGGAAAAGTAACAAGAAATGCTGTTCAAAGCATTCAAAGAAGAACTGACTGATGAAATCCAAGTGATGAAAAACCTCAATGGAAGTGACATTTCATCTTAAAATATGATAGAAAAGAAAAAGTTACAAAACCAGACATGTATCCTCTATTTTAGAGGAGCTGGAAAGAAATAATTGTTAAGGTCTGTTTTCCATTTTCTCTTATCTCTAGGGTCCAGTGCTTTGCACACATAAAGCATTTAATAATTGCTCAAGGAACTGTTCTTTCTCTTCCAAGAAAGTCTGTGCAGTGCCTTCAGTACGCCTAAGGCAGAGTTCTGTTTCTGGGTTAATTGCCCTAGAGAGATGTTGTAAATTCTAATTAACAGGATAGGAAAACCTAAAAAGTTACTTAGTCTAACCTATACCTCAACAGCAAAGCACACTAGAATCTTAACAAAGTCTCTCCTTTTAGAACTATGTCCCTATGCCCTATTCTCCAATTTTCAACCTCAGAGAAGTAGACAGCAATTCCACTGAAGGTTCCTTTTTCCTCTTTAAAAATTACAAAGAAAAAGTTAAACAAAACAGACAAAACAGAAGCAACAATAAGCATCCAAAAGTCTACAATCTCTCATGTAAGAGAAAGAAAATCTGTTTTGACACTAGTCCTCTGGACATAAAATTGGGTTTCCTGTAGTTCAGCTGACTCTGAAGTACTTTTTCACTTACATCATTATGCATATTGTTCTCTTGGTTCATCTGCAGTTTTTGGTTTTAAACTCTATCAATTCGCACAAGTTATAAGATCACAGAATCAGAGCTAGAAGGAACCTCAGAGGTCATGAAGGAAGGAACTAAGTTTTTATTAAATGCTATGTGCCAGGAACTGTGCTACATGCTTTTTTCAATAGGTCATCACAACAACTCTATGTAAATGCTATTATTACTCCCAAGTCTTCCCATGTTTCTCTGAATTCCTCATATTCATCATTTCTTACATCAATAATACAATATCACATAATTACAACTCTCATCCTATAATTTTAGCCATTGATTCCTGGATCAATGAGAGCCTACTCTTTTCAGCATTAGATTTCACTATATGTGAGAACTTTCTTTCTGCCACTGACTTCCTTGTGGTTAGCCAGCCTTATTTACGTAGTATTTTAAGGTTTCCAAAGCACTTTACAAATATTGTCTGATTTGATCCTCACAAAATCGCAGAGAAGCAGGTACTATTAATTAATCCCATTTTACATTTGTAGAAACTGAGGAAGATAGCAGTTAAGTGACTTGCTATTAATTGACACAGCTTAATCAAAGGCCAGACTTGAAATCAAGCTTTCCTGACCAGGAAGGTCCAGGTCCAGGTCCAGGTCTCTATTGAATGCACAACCTATCTTTCTTAAAGGCAGCAGGGTGGTGCAGTGGATAGAGCACTGGACTTGGAGTCAAGGAGACCCGAGTACTATCCAGCCTCAGACAATTACCAGCTGTGTGACTCTGGGCAAGTCACTTAACCTCTGTCTGCCTCAGTTTCCTCAACTGTAATAACCCAGGGTTATTGTGAAGATCAAATGAGATAATATTTGTAAAGCAATCAGCATATCATCTGGGACGTAGTAAGTGTTACATGAATTCTAGCTATATTATTATTACATATATTCAGTAAGGAGTTCACCGGGTCAAAGGGTATGAACAATTTAGAAACACTTCCCATTACTTCAGCTTGTTTCCTAAAATGCCTCTTCCAATTCACAGCTCCACTAAGAATAAGAGTGTCTTATCTTTCTACTGCTTCTTCAATATTATTACTCTCTTTTTATCTTTTTGTGAATAAAGCTCAGAGTTGATTTGGAGCTTTTTTTTTTTCAGATAGTTTTCAATAGATTGCATCTCTTCTTTTGAAAGTACTCCATAGCTTTTGAGCACTTATCTATGGAATATGGTATAATCTAATATGGAGAGAATCAAGAGAAATATATTTTAGACAGCAGACTTTTATGGCATTGGCATCTAAAGACTACTTTAAATGCTTCTCATATCTTTATATATCATGTGCTGCGAGCTCCATCCACTTGTATTTTGTACCTGTGAAAAGATTACTACTACTCCTTTCCTTGCTCCCCTCTGCCTTGCTCCCCACACTTGTTATTGCCTCTGTATGAGTAGTTTTTCCTCCACTTCTAAGGCCCTACTTCATACACCCATGAACACCAATATTTATTAAGTAAACATCATTTTCACTATTGCTGAAATGGACACTATTCTTTCTGCAACAGCATCCTTGTTTGAAATGCCAAGTGGAGCACTTAGAAAGTCAACAGACAGGGAGGTAAGGGCCAGGGCAGTCTGGACCCTCAAAAGGTTAGATGTCTGGTTGTTTAACCTTTCCCTGAAGAATGGATTAAGAGACAGAATTAGCACTTACTGCACACTCTTAACTTTTGTTTAATAAGATGAGCCAAGGGCCTGTGCAGGCCAAACAAGCTAACCTCCTCCTTCTTACTATGCTGGGAAGAGTTGATAAGGCAGCCCAGGCAGACAACAAGCCTGTCTAGAAGGCAAGGCTATGGATAAGATGACATTTATAGGTGCCTAATGACTATATGACATCGTGCACTTAGGAAGGACACTGCTTTCTCATTCTAAAGATAGATGCTCAGAGAGCATACAGACTAGGCAAAGTTGGGGTGTGGGGGAAGAGCACAGCCAGTGGAGAGGTTCAGCATGATTCAGCCACATTTCTCATGTTAGTACTGGCAGACACACTCTGCATAGAATCAGACCAGAGGAAATTCTGATTAATAATTATACCTGAGTTTGTTTTTTTTTTGAGAGCTTCCTTTTCCTTGCTAACTAAAAGTACTTTCATAAATAATCTTTTACTGAACCTATTCTATTTTCTTTTTATTGGAAAGATTCTACCTGTGTGTCATATACTGTAGCCCTATTTACTAGGAAAGAGGTTCAGAAACTAAGGGATGAGTGGTCCACGAAGGTCTTAAAAGTGATAATGATGACAATGACAACTAACATTCACGTGGTACTTTAAAGTTTACAAAGTGATTTCATCACAATTTCAAAGCAGGTGGTACAAGTATTATCCCCATTTTAAAGATAAATAAAACTGAGGCACAGGTTAGGAGACTTATTCAGGAACACAAAGATACTATGTGGCAGAGCCAGGATTTGAATTCAGTTCTCATTCCAAGTTTAGTGCTCTTTTAGGTATAACATGTAACCTTAGTCTTCCCATATCTTATAGTAAGAAAACTGACCACTAAGTGTTCATTCTGCATGTGACCCAAGAAATGCCTAATTCACAACTCAACCAAAGGAATACCAATCTCCTTGGCTCTAAGGTAAACACTCGGAAATCTGCTTGCATTTATTAGCTCTACTAATGCAACTGCAAGCAACACAGACTGGGATAAATCTCTAATTGTTTCACAGTGAATATAATTTGTCTCAAAAATAATTATATAAAGTCAGACTACATTTTCTCAACCTTCTATATCCCTTGTGCATAATCAACATTGATTTTTTAAAAAGAATTTTAAATCTTTAAAAAATCATAGACTGCCCAAGTCATCAAATTAATAAACATTTGCTAAATGCTTCTTATATGCCAGGGATATATGGCCCTACAAGAAGATACAAAAACAAGTAAAAGTTATGGGCTCTAGGTTAAGGGAACTAAAAAGTTAGACAAGAATAAGATTTAAATAGCTTCAAAAATCAGATGTCCCAGGGAGTAAATGATTAATTACCAAATGAATTATGTAGACAATTGATGCAGGAGTTTAAAGGAGGGGAATGACCCTTTAAGCTACCTTAATGAGGAAGGCCTAAATAGAAGAAGTAGGATTCCCAATAGCTGGAAAAGGGAAAGAATTTTGGTAGCAAGCTAGGGCACTATTAATTTCAAGAAAATGGGAGCATCTTCCCTCATCATAGATTTAGAGGTGGAAAGGAACCTCTGAGGTAATTTACTCCATTCCCCAAAGGATCAAAGCTATAGTGACCTATTCAAGGTCACAACCAGAATTCAAACCCAGGCCCTCTAAATCCAGTACTCTTTCCACTGTGCCACTGGTCAAGAGTAGGCACTCCTTCCCTCTCCATCTTCCCCTTGATTAAAGTACCCTGGGATCCAGGGTAGTGGGAGCCAGAGCAGTCAGCCCATTCAAGAGGTGGCAGCAGCTCACGCTGCCTTCTATCAGGCAAGTGAAAGCAAATGAAAAACATCTGTTTTACGACAAAGAAAGAAAACCAACAGATCTCATTTATAGAGATAAAAATTAAATACCCAAAAAGGGAAGAGAGAAAAAAGTCCCAGTTGTTAGTATTGAGTAACTGAAATTCCACACATATGCCAAGAAATTCAAAGGTCACAGTTCCCACAGCAACCGTAACCTGACCCTTCAGTGTATGTAGTAGTTGGCATTGCCAAACTCAGAGCAATGTGTACTGTGTACACCAGCCCAAAGAGACCCACATGCCTGCTGTCTTACACCTACTCTTCAGACAAGGCATTTTGTGAGCAGAGCATGAGTCTACTCCTGCTCCAGACTACAGGCTCTTTGCCAAAACCTCAATCTACTACCTATAGGAAGAAAGGAGATACCCAAAGGAAAGCTATGTCAGACAAGCAAGTCTGACGTCTCTTTCTGTGGTGCTCACACAGAGGCTTGTGATCCCTAGGGAGGGATGGTGATGACAGGTAGGGGTAGGAGGCTGCCCTTTCTCTCCAAACCATCAGGGAATTCTGACTGAAAAGGTCCAAGGCTTTACTTGATCACTCAAGGATAGGAGATACAGTAACAAACACTGCCAGAGACACCATCCTACTTGACACTCTTGCGAGGGACCAGAGCAGAAGCTAGCAACTCATAATAGAAAGGCTAACCTGAAAGATCAACTGGCTAGTGCAGGGAAAAGTAACCAAAAGATATGCATCTGAATCCAGTCTCTCCTTGCTATCTATCTTCTCTGTTCCTCACTAAACATTAAGTGACTAAAGTGTGCAATAATAAACGTTTATTGAATTTAATTACAAGCCACAATACTAGACAGTGGAGAGACAGTGACGCAATACCACAAATTCGTGCCTTGAAGCCACTTAGAATTTATTAGAAATGTCTCACACTGATATAATATTTTACAAAGCACTTTCCACACAACAACCCACTCTAAGTAAGAAACTACAAGTATCAATTTTATACTATTTTATATAGGAGAAACAAGTGCCAGAGCTACAAAGGGAAGTGTGAGGTTCCGCTCACTCAGTTGGAGCATAAGGGTGACAATACCAAAGTCTGAATTCAGCGAAGCTGAGAGAGGGGGATGCTCTCAGCAGTAGGACTTGTAACTTGAGCCAATTGTGCATACTTAGTCCCTAATCTCATAGAGCCTACAACCTATTGGTAGAGAGATCTGTACACAGAAAAATCACAATCCAGGGCAAAATTCTGAGAGCATAATAAAAGAAGTAAAAAATGAGTGATTATTGCCAACCAGAGAAACTGGGGCTGGGGAGAATCACATGTAAACCTTTTAGGCCTGAGAAGGGGAATAAGAATTATCAGTTTATACTTGGTTGGGTTCTGAGCCCTGAACTTCCTGAATGCTCAGCATCAGTTAATATTTACTGAATACCTCTCCTCTAAATCATATGCAGAGATCACAGGCTAGAAAAATCCAGTGTTTGCTCACTTGTCCTTGGAGGATACAACTTCAGAGTTGGAGAATGAACTTGAAATTCTAATGCCCCCAAATATAAGCTAGATGAAGCCTATCCTTTCTTTTCAGCATATTAACTACCTGAGAACAGCAAAGTGATAGAACAGAACAGATGTAGTCAAAAAAGCAATGAGCTTTCACAAAACCTGTGTTGAAATCCCACTCTCGGACCTGTGTGACCGTGGCAAGTCACTTAAGTGCTTCTATATGTCTGTCTTGTCATACTGTCTGTCTTGGAAAACCAAACTAACTTCTCATTGTCTGATCAGGAAAGGAAAGTGGAAAGAGTGAAAACTTTTCTGAGGAACTTTCAAAGTCTTCAGAAAGATAATGTCTTTCTCTCTGTATTTCTAACCCTAGTCAGATGGAAGATTGCAGAGATAAAGACAGACAAGAGGGAAAATAATCTTTTCTCCCAGCTTACAATTGTAAACTAGAGACCAAATTTGTGACTGAAATGTAATTTCTGTACTGTGAATTTCCAAATTGTAGACTGAATGTTGCTGTTCTTTAAATTTGCAGCATGAAATTATTTGAGGGAGGACCATTTGAAGGATGTGTCCCCAATCCTTAGAACCTCACAACTCCAAAGCAGAGGGATGGTGAGGCTGAGGGCTTCCCAGGGTTAGAACTGCAGAGAATACTAAATGCCTGAGGCATGTACTTTATACATGCTCTTAAAGTATGTGGATTGCGTGTGTGTGTGTGTGTGTGTGTGTGTGTGTGTGTGTGTGTTCATCCTTTCTTGCCAAAGAAGACCATGCCATCAGAGAAATAATGACATGACTTGCACTTGACTTTGTTTTGAGTGAGGGAGGGCTGTGCAGGTCATCAGCCTCACTTGTCCTCCAGAGCCATCTGAATCCAGTGACCAGATATTCATCAGGATGACTGTGGATGACCCAGGATGAGGCAATTGGGGCTAAATGACTTGCCCAAGGCCACACAGCTAGTGAGTGTGAGGTGTCTGAGGTGAGATTTGAACTCAGGTCCTCCTGATTCCTGTACTGGTGCTCTATCCACTGCACCACCTAGCTGCCCCAAAGTATCTGGAAGGGGGCGGGGGGGGGGGGAGGGGGTTCCTGTTGGTTACAACAGGAAGGATTTGATTTGGCATAGTGAGTGATTTTAAAGGAACAAGTACTATGTAAATGTTAAGATATTCTACACTGATCTTGAATGCAATCAATGTAAAATGCCAAAAGTGTTCAAATGAATGATTTTCCATGATAATTTGGAAATGCATTGACTGCACTGATGTCACCTGATTGGTAATAAGTTTTTTTTCACATTTTGAATGACATCTTATGCATTATTATTGTGTTTCTAAAATTTTTCTTATATTGTAAAAATTGGGAAACCATTATAACAGAAATGCTGGTATAAAAGTAACTTCTTAACCCACATGCTATTAGATTATGAATTGAGCTATTAAAAGAATGTGGTAAAAATGTTTGAAAACTGTTAAAATATTTCATGGAATATATTTTGTTTTAAAATGAATAATAACATTGGGAGAAACAAATTCCTTATCTTTGAGGTTCCTTCAGACTTTCTACTTGGGTAAGGTCATAAGATCTTATCAGCCCTGCTGATAGCATATAATAAAATTCTAAAGTACTGAAGTCTAAGAAACTAGGACTATGTCCAGCGAAAGTAGAGGATTTATAAGTTTGCTTATAGTAATGAATGAATTTTACCCGATAGATTATTTGGCTACCATTTATGAAAACGATCAAACGGTACCTGTCAATCTACACTGAAGTTACACCTTTGAGACTAATTGGTAACACAACCTAGATTCAAAGATTTCATTTTCCCTTAGAGGTTAACAGGCAATATGGACATATTTGTCTGGAGACTTAAAGGGGTCAGAATTTTTCTGGAGTTTGGAGTCAACTATCATGTATTCACTTCATGAGGGAAACTCCAGAATGCAATTAAATTATAAATGAAGGGTAAATAAAATGTCCTTAAATGTGCTCATTTTGAGTCAACTGTTATCACAACATGAGAAAAATAATAATAACATAGCTCTAAGCTGGGATTAGTGAAATTTTGCTTTTGAGGTAAAATCTTGTGGGACTAGAGTATTCTACTACTATTATTCTAGCATTTTGCCATTCAAGGGGAATAAATGAATGCCATGTGCTGCCCAAAGGGAGTCCAATCTGAGAAATGCTACAGGGGGATGTGTGTTCTGGGGAAAAGTTGAGGGGATGACCTTGAATAGGCAACAGTATTGACTCAGTTTCCCATTGTGCTATCTCTTTTCTGAACAGGAAATTTTCCTGCCTGGTTAATTCTGAGCCTACCTATGATACCCTGTGAATAATGTGGAACTTCACTGTGTGTTGGCTGTAGATTATAACTCTTGCCTGGAATCAAATAGAGCTAAGGGAGTTTTCCTCTTTTGTGGCAGGTGAGTCTGAGCCCTTGAGCAGTTGTGGTTTGCCCATAGTATTTATGCAGAAGACTATCATGTGGTCTCTACCTTTCTTGTCAATAATTTAACTTTTCGAGGGGAAAAAATGTGACAAAATAGCTCTAGAAAATTCCATATGCCAAAATTTTCTCCACTCAATTGCTCTGGTTTCTTGAAAATGTATGTAAAACAGTCATGAAACCAAATGTTTTATATTTTTCTCTTATATAAGGACAAGAATCCTGAATTTCTTCAACGTTTCTGTAATAAGTGGCTATCAGTAATATGCTACGTAACAAATATTTTTTAAAAAATCAATACAATCTTCAAGGTGAAGGCAGCATATTTTTATTGATTTGTTTATCACATTCATTTCCCAATAAACCTCCCTTCCCCCTCATTCACCCAACTGCTGTCTTAAAAAGGAAGTACAAAAGGGAAGGGAATAATGTGGTTCAGCAAAACTAAACACACTAGTCAAGCTGACAATACGTGCACTGCTCCACAGCCATAGTTACTTTGCAATGAAGACAAGGATGTTTTCTCTTATCTTTTCATAAGGACCAAGGTCAGTCATTAAAATTACATAGCAATCAGTTTCCATTTTATTGTGTAATTGTGGTACATATAATTTTTCTGGTTCTACTCACTTCACTTTGCATCAGTTTACTGTCTTCTACTGCTTCTCTCTCGTCTTTATGATTCATTTTTATAGAGTAATAACATTCAATCAAATTAATGTGCTATAAATTATAGCCATTCCAACAGGCAATGAGTGTCTACTACTATATTTCCAGTTCTTTGCTACTGAAAAAGTGAAGCTATAAACATTTTATTTTATTTTATTTTGGACCTTTATCTTTGATTTTCTTGAGATAAGAAAGTAAAGCTATAAACATTTTATTTTATTTTGGACATTTATCTTTGATTTCCTTGAGATAATTCCGATGGTCTGGTTCAAAAGGTATGGATATCCTCATTTGAGCGTAACTCTAAATTATTTTCCATAATAGACAAATTAACAGCTCTACCAGCAATGTATTAGTATGCCTGGATTCCCACAACCCTCACAAAACATTTTCATCTTTTGTCATTTTTGTCCATTTTCTGGGTGTTAGATGAAACCTCGGAGTTATTTTGTGTTTTCTTATCACTAGTGAATGGAAATGGTTTTTCATATGGTTGTTAAGTTTGAAATTCTTCTGAGAACTCTTTGTTCATATATTTTGACCATTTATCCTCCAAAGATCAGGTCAAATGCTACCTCCAAGAGGAAACCTGATCTTCCTAGTTGCTAATAGCTATCTTCCTGGTAATGACTTTCATCATATTTTGTATTTCATTTTTTATGTATGTATTTTTTTTCCCCAATAGTAAGTTCCAAGACAGCTTTTGTTTTTGTATCCCTAATAGCTAGCATAGTTCCTGTCATAGAAGGTAATGCTTAATAAACACTTAGGTAATCTGAATAATTAAAAGTACCTCTACCAGAGTCTTAGAGGGTTGGCTGAAGACCTTGCCCCTGGTCATAAAGAATCACCATATGGTGGAGACAAGCGGGACATGAACCCAGGTTTCCTGAGTTCTTGGGGCTGGATCTCATTGGATAATGGGACTAGAATTGGAAGGAACTTTGGAATCCATCTAATCCAACCCTCCCTTTTTAAAGGTGAGGATTTACCTAAGGTCACATAGGGAATAAGCATCAGAAGTGGGATTTGAACCCAGATGTCAACTCTAAAGCCAGTGGTCCCTTTACTATACCATATCCACCATGCCATGAGACCTCTTTAGAGAGGTTTACTGAATAGTCTTGGTCCATTGTATCAACAAGGACCCCGGCATACACAGGAGGGCCTGCTGTACAGGTTCTTAGATCTGCTTTTCTAAAAGGAAAGCAACTTTTATAGGGGTCAACAATCTACTTTAATCAAGTGCATACATCATTCACTTAGTTCAGGGAGAAAAGTCAGCACCTTGAACTTTAGGGAAAATAAAGACAGAAATTACTAACAGAAAGACCAACAGACAGGGCTTCCAACTGTCTGACCATATATCACAGATCAACAGACAGATCCAACTGTCTGACTACACATACATAGCTACCAGAGAAAGAAGCACCAGCGTCTGTGTTTTCAAAGCCCAGGGGCTCCTTAGAGGCTGCCCAGGGGCTCCTTAGAGGCTACCCAGAGTCTCATATGGCCAAACGAACACTTCCAATGAGTAAGCCCCAAAACAAAATCTCACCTCAGAGTATATATACACTTTTCAGAGGCAGAGGGCATCACAACTCTTGAGAACCAATGCCTCATTAGAAATTAACAAAATTAACAAAAGGTATGAGCCTTCCTACAAAACAAATCACCCCTAATCAAACTTCCCTTAATGGGGAGGCCCATTAATGGGTGGGGAAGATCTTTAACTCTCATAATTAACATAAACTCTATTTCCAAGTTACTCATATTAATTTAGCATTTTATTTTTTACTATTTCTTATAATAATTTTAAATATTTTAAAATTTAATTTAATATTTTGTTAACTCTTTCATTCTGCGGGAAAATTATTACTGTTTTTATTACCACTTCCTCCGACTAAAGCCACAGGAAGGCAGAAATGAGGAAAAAGGTTTTTTTAATTGGATTTTAGTGTCAACCTATTATAAATTAGCATTTAGAAATGCTTCTTATCCAGAAAGTATTTTTTCCCTAGCTACCCATTATCCAGTTAGCCTTCCTAGCAAACCTTGTTAGAAGAAACGAATAACATTTACCCCTCTTTAGGAACACAGTCCTGGGTGAGTGATTAGCCAATGGATACAGTAAATTCTATAATTCAGAGGTTCCCAGAAAGATACATTCATACCTTACCATTTCAACTTGAAAATCCCCCACTCCTGACCTTCTTGTTCAACCCCAGAACAGCAACATCTACATTGTAGTCACTAGTTTCAAAACAGGTACAGATACTTTTATGTTAAACAAATCTCAGGTCTTGCCCTTGGAATTTAACCCACTAAGCAAGTACAGAAAGCAACAACTTGTAGGCACATAGCACACATCAGGATCATATCCAGATACTGCAGCCAGCATAAGTATGGTTATTGACATGACATGTAGAAATGGACTGATGTTAGAACATGGGGACAGGAGTGTGGCAATTAAACATGAATGTGTGTGCCTACTTATTTTGTGAAGTATCTGATACCACCACAGATTAAAAACAAAAACCCAGTCCTTTGAGGTACTCTTTTTTACAGTTTGAAGGTATCTGTATTGAGTGGTAATAGCAGAAAAGAGGGCTGGTAAGCCCTAGAATCATCCGTAGTAAAAAGTTTAAAAACCAACAGAAAAAGAAATAAAGGCCTAAACACCTGGAGAACATCTACCAGAAACCTATCTCCTTTGGAGAGTCTCAATGATCAACAGAGCCAAGGACAAAACTGGCTCTCCAATTAATCTCCAGGCAGCACTAGCTTGGAAAGCAAAGAAAATTCCAAGAGGAAAGACCAGAAGTTAAGTGATGATTATTGCTTGGTAAATACTTTCAAAATGAGAAAATATCTTTTAAAAATAGATAAAGATTATTAAGAAGTAAAACTTCTTGAAAATAGTATCTTGTTTTTGTATTTTCCATTGCTGTCAATCAATTAACATATATTATTTATTGGCAGCTAAAGTGCTGGGCCTAAAGTCAGGAAAACTTTGGTTTTACAGCTTCAAAACTGTAAAATAGGGATAATAGCACAGTACCCACCTCCCAGCATTGTTGTGAGGATTAAATGACATATAATATTTATAAAGCTCTTAGCACACATAGTAGGCACTATTTTAAAAGCTAATTATTAAGTACCTTCTATGTGCCATTTGTTGTTATTCAGTTGTTTTTAGTTATGTCTGACTCCATTTGGGGTTTTCTTGGCAAAGATACTGGAGTGGTTTGTTATTTTACAAATAAGGAAACTGAAGCAAACAAGGTTATGTGACTTACCCAGGGTCACACAGTTACTAAGTGTCTAGATCCAAATTCGAACTCAGATTTTCCTGACTCCAACCCCGATTCTCTATCTACCTTGACAGTTAGCTGCCAAGATAAGAGTGAACAACCCTAAACTTGAAACTGCCAATTTATTTATAAGTTCAACATGGTCCTCAAAATCAGCAGTGTAGTGCCAGTATAGGCAAGCATGGGTGCCAAAGGTGTCACTGAAGTCTGAGGGGCCTTTTGCTGCACTAGTGGAATGAGTAGCCAGCCACACGTATGAAACTGCTGTGAGGTATCAGAGTATGACTACAAAAAAAGATCCTATTTTCTAAAAAGAAACAGCAGACCTTTTACATTCTAACAAATGACATTCTGCAAAGAAGTCACCTTGGGATATTATTCACATATATCCCACACAACAATGCCTAGTGTTATTTCCTGATAATCTCCTTAATACATATAACCAAACCCCATGCAGGCTTATTTGGCTTATCACCCATTCTTCACATTGTTCCTACAGGACTACCTCATACAACATTACATGAAATAATGTCATGCTTATGGAATCTATTTCTACCTCCTTGACTGCTACTTCCTCTGGCCTCTCAAAAAGCCATCCATCACTCAGGCAATTTTCTCATAACACTTTTTTGGCTCCCTCCCCCATACTGTATCATATATTTCTTTACTGATGGCTTTTGTTTTCATGTCACAGCCATTTCAATGCCACCCTCTCCACTACCACTCCCTTCACCACATACACCATAAACCCTTTCCTTGTAACAAAGAAAAATTTAGACAAAAAACCTCTGATCCAATGGTTCCATTTACCTATACTGCCTCAAAGTATACTTTGTAATCTAGTCTCTGAAACTTTTCTTATTTTTTTCAGTAACTCAGAATTCAGTTAGCTTCCATCACTTTATTATACACTGTAAATAAGAATTGTATCCTTGGTTCTGCCATGTTCATGTTGACCTAATTCCTATAAATCTTTCCATGTCACATTCCTCAAACTGTCTTTTTAAAAAACTGTGTAAGATTCCTTTTCATTCATAGCCCACAGGTTTTATGGACATTCCCCAACAGATGAGTACAGGTTTTGTTTTTATTAAATACTATAAATATCCTGTGCTTTATTACTCTTCCGTATACATGTTGTAACAACAAAGCAGGAAAAAAACAGCTAATATATATTATATATTTATATAGCATTTAAGGTTTACAAAGGCTTTTCCTATAACACCTTTATAAAGCAGGAAATGTAAGGATTACACCCATTAAGAAAAAAAAACAGGCTTGGTGAGAAGTTAAATGACTTTTCTAGGGTCAAATAGCTTCTGTCCAAACTGACTCAGTAAGTCAGGTTTTATGATTCCCAGTCTAGCGCTCCTTCCACTAGATTATGCTACCTTGATGTCAATCATTTTTAATCACTCCTATGGAATTTAGAGAGAATAAGTATTGATAAGATGTTTGACGGGAGGCCAAAAAGGGGAGTTAAGTTTCTCATGCTTATGTTACAGGACTGCTTTATTGATGATTCACTAACACTATCCAAGTGGTCGTAAATCACAGAATTCAAAGATTCAGGAGAAGACAACTAGAACTAAAAAATAAACTTTAAAAAATCACAAAGAAGTTACGTAATTAAATTCAACAAACATTTGTTAAATACCTACTATGTGCAAGATAATGAGTAAGATGCTATGGAGACACAGAGAAAAAGAGACAGAGAGACAAAGACAGTCCCTCTCCAAAGATAGACCTTATATTCAACTGGAAGGGGATATAACAGGTCCAAAGGAAAGTGTAATACAAAGTGATCCTTGAACGACTGGGTGAATCAGGAGAAGGAGGCACCTGAGCTGATGTTAATGGATTGTAGGAGTCTGAAAGACAGATGGGAGGAAGCAATACATTTCAGGCTTGAAAGATGGTTTGTATGAATACAAAGAAGCAGAAAACAATTCTCCAGGGAAGTTACAAGCAAGAAAAATAAAGAAATGACATTCTCACTTCCATCAGGAATAGAGAACAGAAGAACTAAGGCAAACTGTATAGAGTTCATAATACTTGTCTGTTTTGGTCATGGGACTTAATGATGATCAAAGTCCAGGCTTTTCTCCCTCCTAAGAAAAGAAGGTAAAGAGAATGGACTGAGGAAAATCTGTTTACTTTCCAGGTTATCTGGGAGAATGAAGTTCCTTAAAAAGAAAAGAGCTTCAAATTCAGACCTTTGTCAGGAAACTGGAAGACTGAAACAGAGGAAGAAAGGAAGGACCACTAAATATTTAGGGCAAAGTGATAGATATGGGAGCATTTTCTGAAGGAGAAACTGTAACTGATGAGTAAATAGCTATTTAGCCACCAACAAAACATGACACAGACCCACAAGTGCCTTTAAGGGTCAGAGAAGAAATAAAAACTAATAGTGGTCTCTGTAATAAGACTTGGTAAACAATCTGCTATCTTCCTGGACCAGGTAGCCAGGACACTGCAGAGAACCTCCCAAGGTTTATTAAACAACTGGATGACTTCTGAGGAAGTGAGGTGGTGCAAGAGATACAGTTCTAGACCTGGAGCCAAGAAGTCCCAAGTTCAAATTCTATCTCAGACGCTTTTGTTGAATGACTCGAAGTAAATAACTCCTCATCTGTAAAATGGATTATTTTGGATAAAAAGTGGATCTACCTCCTAGGGTTGTTATGAAGTTCAATGAGAATATTTGTAAAGCACTATGTAAATACTAGCTATTAATAGAATATTATCACCCATTTCTAGAGAATCATGTGGGTACAAACGAAACTGCCAAAAAAAAAATGCAGGAAGTAATCCTTAAAGACTTAAAAGTCTTAGGCAAGAAACTGACAACTGTATGGGTGAACATGATGTTTTCATCACTGCTGCTGCTGCAAATGCAAGAGTTTTAGAAGTGAAAGGGAGATATGGAAAATAAACAATGAAGATGAACCTCTATTTGTCACAATGGAGAGTAATAATCTGTAAAGAGGAGGAGGAGGAAAAGACAGTGACACCAAAAAAAGTGTTAATGAAATATTTTAAAATTCAGTAAAGAACAGAAGGAAGTCCAGAAACAAACAGGGTACTATCATGTTAAATTTTATACTTATAATATACTTTAAAATAATAAGCTGTATGTAATTAAGTTTCATATACAATATCTGTTCTTCACAAATGAAAAAAGTTCCAGTTTGTCGATATTTTTCAAGTTCATAATAAAGAATTTTTTTTTTAAAGTAAGAGTATCTAAGAACAGTATTTGGATTTGGATAGGATTGCTTAAAATATAGTAAAGAGGTCAGGGATAAAATGTACCAAGAAAGGCTTATAAGAATGGATTTGCCTGGAGTCTTCCAAATCTAATCAAAAAAGATTTAGATGGAAAAAGAGAGAGGGAAGGTTGCCCACTTATACACTATAATCCAATCCACAGTTCTCATAGGCTTATGACCCATAGTTTAAGAAGTGCTGAAGGGGTGGCAAATAGAAAAAGTTTAAGAAGCCCTGCATGCCATAGACAGTATCTACAAAATAAGAACAGCGATAGCACCTCCAAGATGTTTTATAGGAAGCAAAAGTCAAGTAGGGAGGCAGCCACAAAACTAAGTCTCTGAAATCGATAGACAAATGCAAAGAATGAGTAAGGTGCTGGAAATCCTAACACAAGGAAGCAAATTTGACTTCATAGGTATAATGTGGATTTAATGGGATGAGACCAACAATCAGACTAGAGTGCCTTATTAACAAAGGAGCAATACAAGTAAGTAAAAGGTAAAGAAAGGGCAATAAAAGAGCCAAAAAAAAAGAAATAAGACAGTACTCCATAATAAGATTTTGTGAAGAAATCTAAGAACTAGAGGGATTCATTAGGAACTTGGTTAAAAGTGGAGGCAGAAAAAGATGTGATGTTTTCGTAGGTGCACACACTCATGAATACAAATTCTCCACCCAGAGCCAGTTGTTAGACATTTACCTTGTTATGATTGTTTCTGTTCTGGCCAGAAACTTTGAGGGTCTTTCCCTCCCAGGCTGATTCGTTAATGAAGGCAAACTAGACCATCTTTAGCCTCAATTCTTACCTAGTCTTTAATTACCAAATGGGTGTTGACTCAGACAAACTGAGACCTGGAAAAGACCTTAGTCTCTCACAGCATCTGGGGCCATCAGTTACCTTGATCTATGTCTTGCCACTGCACTCTGATGATAAAAGTAAGGCTGATGACTTTGCACAGCTCTGCCTCACTTAAATCCAATTCACTTGCAAGTCAAGACATCCTCCTCCTGATGTCACTGATCCTCTTTGAGAACAAAGGACAAACAATAACACAACAGAGACCACCTGAACATAAAGAGGAAACAGATGAGGAATTTGGGAAAGAGATCACAAGTATGGCATAGAGGCTTGATATAATTAGAAGGGGAAGGGAAAAACTTCAATTACCTGGACAGCTATAGGAACTGTCTCTGCCAAAAGCAGTAACTTCTATTCTGGATTGGATTCTTATCCACCAGGGAGAAAGTGATTGATGGAAATAGTGGGAACTTTGAGGTGATGCTATCACCATGACAGAATGTGTGATTAAAAAAAAGGAAGTCAAGCATAGTCTGATCTGTACCCTAGATCTGGAGCGAGATTGCTAAAAGAAAAGGTAAGTAGGACCCTGCAGACTAAGCCTCATGAAAGGCAACTTAAGAAGAATGGCTTACTCTCAAGAATATAACTCTGATGGTAAAAGAAAAATAATGCCAATTAAAAAAGAAGAGGGGACATATTCAGTAAGACTATATGGGAAGATGGGAAAGTAGTTTGACAGAAAACAGGTTTAGGCCAACATCTTATACTACAGTATAACTACCTTTGATAACAATAACAGTTATTATCGTTACTGGTTTATTATATTACACTTATTAATATATGGTTATTATTACTCTGTACCAAGCACAATGCTAAGTACTTTATAAATGTTATCTTATTTGATCCTCACAACAACTCTCAGAGGTAGGCACTTCTATTATCCCCATTTTATAGCTGAGGAAACTGAAACAAAAAGTTAAGTGACTTGCCCATGGTCACACAGCTAGCAAACTCCAGTCACCAGACCTAAATGAACTACATCCCAGAGTACTGAACTGCTGATTTGTATCTGTGAACTACAGAAAATCTTCGAAAATGAATTTAACAGGACTCATTTAATTTATTTTAAAGGGCAAGGGGGGACAAAGTCTACAAACACTAGGCCAGTGAGTCTGTCTTCAATTTCTGGCAAAATTCTATTTTAACTTATAAAAGTGATTGTTTTTTAATATCTTGAAAAGGAAGCATAAACCACAAGGAGCCAACATAGTATCATGAAGAAAAGGTCATGCCAAAACGCAGGAACAGTCAGAGTTGGAGGGAATATGGGAAGATAGGCACATTGTTAGTGGACAGCAATTTAGAATTATTCAAAGAAGGCAAATGAAATGTCCATACCCTTGGGACCAGAGATTCCATTACTAAGCATATATCCCAAGGAAGGCACTGTTAAGACGAAAGACTCCATATACAGCAAAATATTTATAGCAGCACTTTTTGTGACAGCAAAGAATTGGAAACAAAGTAGATGCCCATTAATTGGAGAATGGGTAAGCAAATTGTGATACATGGATATGGTAGAATATTACTATGCTGTAAAAAATAGCAAATTTAATGAACACAAAGAAGCATGAAAAGATCTACAAGAACTGATGAAAAGTAAAGTAAGCAGAAGAAAGAAAACAAACATGATAACTACAAGTTAAGAGATTAGCATACACACAAATGAAAAGTGAATACTGAAAAAACTATAAAGAACAAGCATGGCTTGAAAAAGAGATTTGAGAAGATACTTCCAATGCTCCTTTACAGAGGTGGGGGGAGAGGGAGGTGTGGAACATATTTTCAGACTTTTTCAACGTCATGATCAATTATGTGACTTTTTTCCTCTTTTTTTTGTCTTTAAAAAAATACTATGTTAAATGAAATGCTTCGCAGGGATGGGGAGGTATATACTGGGAAGAACCATGTTTATATAAAAAAAATCAATAAAAACTTATTTTAAAAAAAAACACACCCTCTTACCCACCTCCTGATAGAGAAGTGATAGACCCAGAATACAGAAAAAGACATACATTTTTAGACAGGGTCACTGTATGGCTTTGTTTTGCCTGACTATGCTTATGTGTTGCAAGGATTTTTTATTTTCTGCTTTAATAGAGTTAGCAAAAGTGATACCAAAAAAGGTCACTAAAACATTTTAAAAATACAGAGAAGTTCAAAAGGAAACACAAACATGCAAGCCAGTTTTGAAAGTAATATATCTAGTTCTTAACTTTTTTTTAAGCAAGCAGTATAAAATGAAGATTCACAGTTTCACATACAATCTTCTTTTTCTATTTTTCTTTGTGTATGAATCTGCTCTTTAGCGGGGAGGGGTGTTTTAAGCTCAGAACAAAAAATTAAAAAAAAAACATTATGCCCTTGCTTATCCCTGAAAAGAGATGAGGTGACTGCACATGTATAATCTCTATCAAGTTGCCTCCTTTCTCAATGAGGTGGGGGAGGGAAGGAAGGGAAGAAGAGAATTTGGAACTCAAAAGTTTTTTTAAAATGAATGTTAAAAATTATTTCTGCATGTAATTGGGGAAAAAAACAAATAAAAAATGAGGAAAACTTGCATGTCCTTGCGGAAATAGGGAACCATACTGTGGATGAATCAGTGTGTATACTGTCAGATTCAGTTTACTATGCTAATCTTTACTCTCCCTTTTCTCTTTTATACTTTGTTTCAAAGTATGGCTTTCTGGGCAGGGGAAGAGGAAGGAATATATTGGAAAGCTAAGGTGATATAAAAACAAAAGATAGCAATAAAAATGTAAAAAGGAACTAGTCCTAGCAGACATTTTGTGACAAGGTTACTAAACTGGTAGATTAGAGGACTGCTACAGATAACATTTTACCAACAGAATTTACAAAGTTTCTCATATTAGTCTTGTGTGATGTCAGCAAGTATATAGTTAGGTGCATTTGGAATGGATGACTGGCCAGACCCCAAAACTAATCATATTAATGGTTTTAATATCATTTGGCTCTCAAGGGAATACCTCAGGAACCTGTACCTATACACGTCCTAAGAATCAGAATCTTCCAAGAATAGAATAGGGTACCACAGGAAATAATAAGTTCATCAATTTTCAAGTCAGACGGCCAGTTCTCAGAGATGATGTACTCAGACATAAATTTATCAAAGAGTTTCTAAGGCTTCTTCTAACTCCATGTCTTAAGATTCTTGCTCATCCCTCTTTCCCTTCCCCATTTCCATTCCCCTTTTAATGGCACTGTATTCTCCTCATTTGGATCTACTTTGATGAATTCTTTTCTTCTATGTATCACAACACAGGGCTCAATCCTTCATCTGTCAACCTTCTTCGCCCTTCTTCAACCACACACATTCCAAATCATACCTCTCTACATAGACAAGTCCGAAGCTATTATCACCAGCTCTAGCCTCTCAAAATGTATATTTGCAAAAAATAGGAGCTACATCAATGTCTATTTCCTTTCCTTCCTTCCTTTCTTCATCACCTCTATCTAAAGGCAAGAACCTAGAACTTATCTCATCTTTCCACCCCACCCTCCCAAAGCAATTATTTTTCAGGATACCTTCTCAAGAACAGACATTGACTTCTTAACTGATCAAATATAAATTCATTATAGAATTCAAAGTTCTCCATTTTATCTATTCTTCTAATACCTAATTAGTCTTATCTTGGCATTCCTTCATCACAGCCTGACCTTTACTAACCCTAGGGCACACCTAGTTTGCTTCCATCTCCAAGTCTTCATTCATAAAGTTTCCCTTCCTAGAGTATCCTCCCAATCAATTTTCTTTATTTTTTCCAAGATCTCACTGGCTTCTCCAGGAAGTATTCCCAAACTAATCTCAACTCACAATAATGGTTTTGCTTTGTGTTCCACAGAATTTAATAACAGAAATTCTCTACTTTCCATAGTTTATTTCCTCTAGCTGTTTCTTTTATCTTGAATCCCCAAGTAGACTGTAAGCTCTCGGAGAACAGAGCCCATGATGCCTACCTTCTTTTCTCTCTCCCACTGTTCTCAGAACAGAAGGCATTTGCTGAATGAATGAATCTGGTTGGTATATGTCTTGCTTTCTTTGGGGTTATTCCTAAAACTTTAGTCTCAAAACAGAAGCAAGTCCTATACACAGGATGTCTCCCCCCCAAACAATCTACAAATGACCTTTATTTAATACCAATAGGAGCAGTAGTATATAAATGATCATTTTTACCCTCAAAGTACTTTCATTTAGTTTCTTGAGTCTCTTCTTCCTTCCATCCTTCCTGAAGCCCATCCATTCTTACTATTCCAGGTAGAAGTGCTATGTAGATAACTCCCAAGTATTTGTCATCAACTCTTAACAATGTAGAAACTAAAGCTGCTGTCATTATTTCGGGCAAAATTGAGCACAGAAAGGCTGACTTATCCAGTATTACACAGCAATACCAAGAGCTAGAACCAAGGTTTTCCCTAAATAGACTATAAGCTCCATGAGTACAAGGCCTGGGTCTGATCAACCTGAAAAGTCCCCAAAGTAATCCCTTATCTATAAGTGCTTAATAAATACTTGTTTGACTAATTTCTGGTTTCTGGATCAGGGAACTGCCTATCAATAAGCTGCACTGTCTCATAGGAGCTAAGTCTTAACTATTTCTCAAAAAAGATATATAAGAATGGTCAGGAGCTGATTGCAGATACCACCACAATAAAAATAGCCCTAACCACAGCTATGTAGAAGCTTCAGGCAAAAACACTTTTTGATACAATTTCCATTTTAGAGAACTTAATTAAATGCACTGATAGCCATTGATGGTCATCCATAAAAAAGTCTCCTGTCTCACCCTTCTCCAGACTTCTTGTCCTTCCCCAAGGAGCAGTAAAAGAGACAACTTCAAAAACAGATCCTTGAAGGACTGGGCATTCAGAAATCTTTTTTTTCTTCTGGTTTCAACTCTCTGGCCTAAGTTGTTTTTTTTAACATATAAAAAATATACTACTTATGGAAGAGTGATGGAGGGGAGCCCTAAGTCAGAAATAGCAAATGAGTCTTAATTTAAAAAAATTTTTTTTTAAATTCATATTTGAACTGCAATGAATCCTGGAAGAAATCCAATCTGAAGGATAGTTTTCCAAATACAAAGAAGTCCTGGCAGGGCAAGAGAGGGCAGGAAAGAGTCTGGCTTGTTATAACCCTCCCTGGGGTCAGCTCCTATGCATTCAGTCTCCTGAATTAGGCCTAAATGAGGAAGGAAAGGGAGAAGGTTCCAATCCGATAAATATTTTAATAAAATTTATAGCTATTACCCTTAAGTCCCAGGGCTCTTCTTTTAGGCAAACGATTATCTTGACTGTCACTGTCTGGAAAATGAGAAAGGAGCAGGAGGAAACCTTGAAAAGGTGGGGAAACATTCTTGCTGGCTGTCGGGCTTTTTTGTTTCTTTTTTAAAGAACTTGTCAGGTTCAAAGACAATAAAACCTCACAGGTTGCCCCAATTGTGACAATAGCTCTAGTCTCTGAACCAAAGTAGTAACATGACCAGAAAAGTGTTACAGGGGAAAGTCAGTAACTGTGCCATTAACAAAGAAAACTCAAGGAGCACTTGAGTTATCCATTATCTCTAGGAGGAAAGACAGGATGCCACCCCCCCCACCCCCGCCCAAGAAGTGTTGGCATGACATTAACTTTACCAGGCAAATAGTGGGAAATCCTTCATACATGAAACCTCAATAACCTCTGCTTTTTAAAACTCCTCCTCTTCTCTAATCAGAGAGATATGTAGGCTAGAAAACAACATGTTAAATGACTACTACATGCCAGTCACATTTCTAGGTGCTAGAGATATAAATACAAAAAGGAAACTGTTCCTGGCCTCAAGGAACTTATAATCTTTCAGAGAAGACAATAAGTATATGCAAAATAAATATGGGGTAACTGGAGAGGCAAAAAACCAGAAAAGGCTTCATGAAGAAGACAATGCTTGAACTCAGCTTGGAAAGAAACAAGGAACTCTAAAAAGTAGAGGCAAAGAGGGAGTATGTTCTAGCCTGGGCGGGCAAGGGGAGCCAGTACAAAGGGATGAAAACAAGAAGGTCAGGATGGCCAGACTGCAGAGTGCAAGATGGGGGGGGGGGGAGGGACATGTAACAAAGTTGGAAAGACAGGTTGGGACCAGGCTGTAAGGAGCTTTAAAAACCAAAAGGAAGAGTTTATACTTGATTTTAAAGTCAACAGGGAGCCCCCAGAGTATACTGAGTTGGGAAGTAACGTAGTCAGACGTACATGTGTAGAAGATAGAGCAGGAAAAGACTTGAAGCAGGAAAACTAATGAGAAGGCTACTTCAATACTCCAAGCAAGAAGTAATGAGAAGGGAACCAGGGTGATGGTCATGTGACTAGAGAAGGTGACAGACACAAGAAACAGAAACAAAGATCTGACAACTGCCAAAATATATGGGGTCAAAGAGAGTGAGGAGTCAAGAATAATGCCATGACTGTGAACCTGGGGGACTAAAACAATGGTGGTGTCCCCGACAGGAATAGGCAGCAGGTTCAGAAGAAAGTTTGGTGTGAAGAGATAGGGTGTTTCATTATGGATATATTGAGTTTAAAATGTCTGTAGAACATCTAGTTCAAAAATTCCAACACGCAGTTGGAGATAGAGATGATGGACATGGGAGTCATCAAGGACAAACACAGGAAAAGCAGAGAGAGGATCCAATGGATAATATTCTAAAATTGTACAGGGGAATTAAGCCTAGAAAGGGAAACATTGGTCTCCAGAGTAAAATTCTTAGGACACAACATGAAATAATTCTGATGAGAAGGTTTACCAAAAAAAAGAAAAAAAAAGAACTGCGCAAAAATGCTAAGATGGGTATAGAACATCAATGGAAACTGTGCAGAGATATGTGTAAAAGACAAACATAAGACCAGGCAATGGAAGACAGATACAGAAGTGTGCGGTACTCATTTAAGAATCTGCCCTTCAGAAACTCAAGTCACCAGACAAATCACACCACAGCATAAACAACCACTAGCACCACTAAGTACCTATTAAATACAAGATGCTAGATTTGGAAGCAATAGACATGAGTGCCAAGCCTGGAGTTGGAAAGATTCATCTTCCCAAGTTCAAATCTGACCTCAAAACTGACACACCAGCTGTGTGACCCTAGGTAAGTCACTTCACCCTGGTTTGCCTCAGTTTCCTCATCTGTAAAGTGAGAGGCAAAAGGAAATGGCAAACCACTCCAGTACCTTTGCAAAGAAAATCCCAAATGGGATCACAAAGAGTCAGAAACAACTAAAAAACTACTGAATTGAAGATATAAAATTGGAATGATACAAAGAAGATTAGCTTGGACCATGAGCAAAGATGAAATGAAAATTTGTGAAGAACATGTGTTTTTTTGAGTAAAAAATGGATCCAAACCCATTTATTTTTTGCCATTAAACTAATTTTTCCAAGAATTTAAGATCCCATTATCCAGCGTTTGTAAAACAAGCTTCCCTTTTACTCTTAAGTTTTTGCTGACAATATGGATATGTCAGAATTCTGATTGTATGACCCTGAGAAAAATCACTTCTCTGAGTCTCACTTTTCTAGTCTGTAAAGTGAAGATGATACTGAATCTAGTACTTATTTCACAGGATTATTTGGAAGTTGAAATTATAATATATGTAAACCACTTTGAAAACCTTTCATGTATACATACATAAAATAAATAAAATGTGTCAGGCATTGTATATACAAAGACCAAAAAAATATCCTTAAGGAGCTTACATTCTATAGAAGGCAAATACAAATAAGTAAATATTCTCTTCTGTTAAAGATGACCAAGTGAATAGGGGTTTAACAGCCCAGCTCCTATACAAATACCCCAGCAGACAGCAAAAGAGAGCAGCAGACAAATATGATCAAGAAATCCAAAGAGAAACTAAAGTTCACCCAATCAGATCTGCACAAGGGAGCAGCCAGAAGTCTGCATATATAAAGGAAATAGTTCAGCCAGGAAAGTTGAGGAGAGCATGGTGTTCAGAAGTCTTCCAGCCTAAACATGGAACACTTCAAGGATGCCCAGATCCTGAAGCACTATGTAGCAGAGAGAAAGAGGGCCAACAGAGCTCCAAAGTTTCCCCAGGGCAGTTACAATGTTCTGACCCATAAGAAGCTGACTGGAAGTGAAAGCCAACAGCAACAGCTGAGATAACAGAGATCAGGACCAAAGAGGTTCCCCCACCATCTTATCCAAGAGGGTTGAAGATGGCCCTAACACAAAATCCCAATTCAGACTAGAAATATTAGTAAACAGAAGATAATAAATATTATGAATCATATCAAGTACAAAAAATAAAAATGAATTTTAAAAAGAAAAAATAATTGAATTTTAAATGGTTTCTTAAGGGGGAATAAGAAAATCAGGAAAGGCCTAAAAGTAGCACTTGAGAGGACACTAGATAGTCTGACAGGTGAAGGTGAGGAGGAAATACATTTCAGACAACAGAGAGAGACAGCCTGTGCAAACACAGAAAGGCAGAAGACAAATTCTCTGGGATTGAGAACAACAAGTCCCCAGTTTGGCAGGGACATTAGAATATGTCATGGGAAGCAATGGGTAATAAGCCTGGAACAAGACTGTGAAGGGCTGTCTTCAAGCAGAACAGTCAGGAATTGATACTAGAAGCAATAGAGAGTCCCTAAAGGTCTTAAATAGCAAGGATTACAGCTCAGTGATTACTCTTGTGGTTTAGGAATTATCACTTTGGCAGCTGCAAAGAAGATGGAATGGAGAGGGGAGAAGGGAGATCAATGAAGAGACCCTTGCAATCAGGTGAAGTGATGAGGGCCTGAATTAGAACTGTAGCATTCTGAATGGAGAAAGATGCTAGAGATGTGGTAGAGGCTGAGACAGGATTCACAACACTTGGCATGTGAATTGGGGAAAAGGGGTGGACAAGACTAAAGAGTCATGGGTAACTCAATAACAAGTTCTATTATGGGCATGCTGGTTTGAAACAGTTATGGAACATTCAGTTCAAAACAAACACTATATACTTAGTAGTATAGGACTAGAGAGCTCAGGAGAAAGACCCATAGGGTTAGATACAGAGATCTGGGCATGTCTGCATAGAGAAGATAATTGTCTCTGGCTCCCATAGGTTCAATGACATGATGAAGGAAGAGAAGCAGGCCTAAGACAGAGTCTTGGTCTCACTGGTGGGGAGTGAGAAAAAAAAAGGAGGGAAGCAAAGAGGGGAAATTGATGATGGATGATCAAGCAATGCAGACTGAAGAACAGACATGAGTAGAAGTACCATGTCATGAAAATCAAGAGAGAAGAAAGTACCCAAGAATAATGGGTTGTCAACAGAGTCAAATGCTGTAAAGAGGTTGAGAAGGATGAGGACTGGGAAAAGGCCACTGGGTTTGATAATTAAGAGATCACCAGCAACTTTGGAAAGATCATTTCAACCAAGCAATGAAGCCAGAAGTCATTTTGTCAGGTGTGAAGAGTGAATACAAGCGGAGAAAGTAAAGGCAAAAAAGTGCAGAGAGCTTCATTTATGAAAGGAAGAAGAAGGCAAGAATAGATTTCCATTTTTCACTATGCCTAGGCATCCATAGGCTGCTCCCAAGGCCTAGAACGCTGGCCTTTCCTCTCCTCCAGCCATAATTACCTCCAGTCAAGGGTGAGTTCAAGGGTCATCTTCAAAAGATTTTTTCATGATTCCCAAGTTGTGGGTCAAGTCTCCTCCCTTTATATATACGAATACACCCATCATTATTTATCTGTGATCTTGTATTTCTACAGAGGGATGATAAGCTCCCAGAGGGCAGAAATTGCTTAACTTTTGTATTTGATTTCTAGGGCCAAGTGACACATAGTGACTATAATCAATCAGTAAACATTTATTAAGCATACTAAGTGGCAGGCATTGAGAAGGGAGGGGAGGGGAAGAAAGGGGAAGGGAGAAGGGAGAAGAAAGGGGAGTGGAGGGGAGGGGAAAAGAGCATCCCAGTCATGGGGGACAGTCACAGAAAATACATGAAGTTGAGAGATGGAGTAACCTCCTGGAATAACCAGGAGGCCAATATCACTAGATTCAAGAGGACATATCAGAAAGCAAAGCATAACAACACTGGAAAGGTAGGAGGGGGCTGGGTTATGAAGGCTTTGAATGATAAACAACATTCTGTATTTGTTCCAGGAGGTACTGAAGAAGCCAATGTTGTTTATTGAGTATGGAGTGGGGTGACCTGGTCAGACCTGGGCTTTAGAAAAAATTACTTGAGTGACTTGAGAATGAACTACAGAGCACTGAGACTTGAGGCAGACAGACCCACCAACAGGCTACTGCAACAGTCCTGGTGTGAGACAGTCTTCACTAGTGGAGGTACTGTCAGAGTAGGGTACTTACGGATGGGGAAAAAAGACCAAAGTATGAAAGTCGATCACATGCTGGGAGGGTGGAGGGTCCATCAAGCCTTTCTTAATACACTCTAAATTGCTCAAAAATCACAGCATAAAGTCAGTGATCTTTGAAACATCTTGGAAAGAGGCACTGCAATACTTGAGAAAGGCAAAAGTACTGATTTTCACAAAAAGAAGAGTGTAGAGCCTGCAACCTATACTCTGGTGTGCTTGACTGGTAAAATCTTAGAGTATTTGTGAACATTTCCTTTTCCAACATTCCCTAAACTGGTCAGTCGGAGGTCTGTTTTAAATACGGCTTCCCTGGATTTCTGAAAACATTTTTGAACACTATAGGTCAGACAACAGCACAATTAAGTAGATTTGGAATCAACTAAATGGCCAGTTATAAAAGAATAAGCACTAATGGTCTGATTTCAACTGAGAGGTCTCCAGGAACACATTTGAGAAACATCTCCTTGGTCCTGTGTGGTTTAATATTAATCACACAAAGGCACAGATGTCATAATTATTAAACCTGATAACATGCTAGATCACTAGTCATAAACCAAAAGGACTGACAAATTATAAGGCTGGAGTGAATCTAATGGGATGAAATTTATTAGGGATAAATGTTAACTGCTAGACTAAAGTTACAACATCTCTCACAGCCACCACGCTTACTCTTGTATGGACTACTGCAATAGCCTCCCAGTTCATCTCTCTGCCTCCAGTTTCTTCCTCTCCAATCCAACCTCCACAAAGTTGCCAAAATGATACTCCTAAAGCACAAGTCTGACCATGTCATTCCCTGCCAATAAATTCCAGTGGCTCCCTAATACTGCTAGGATAAAATGCAAATACTTTTGGCATTTAAAGTCCCTCAGAACCTGGCTTTAACTTATTTTCTCAGGCCTCTTATGCATAATTCCTCTTCATTCACTCAGTTGCCTAGTCAAATTGGCTTCCTTGCTGTTTGTCACATAAGACACTCCATCTTCTGTTTACTTGTCTTTGCAAGAGGGTGCCTTATGCCTGGAATACACACTTTCCTCATCTCCACCTCTTAGAATCCTATGTGATTTCATTGGTGCAGGGAAAGACCTCTTTCTACCAATGGAAACACTGTGCTCTGGGAAGTAAGAGGTTAAGGGTCAGGCTGCCAGTAGTTGTCAGAGGCAGAATTTGAACTCAGATCTTCCTGACTCCAAGGCAAGCTCTGAATTAGACCATACTTCTCTCCTTTCTATAAAACTGATGGAAAAAAAGCCAGAGCAAACAAAGCTTATACCTAACCTCAAAGGAAAACTAAATTCCAAGTAACCTCTTGGAAAGAGGTTAGTTCAAAAGTATGGCCAGATTCTTCTACTTTATTCAAAATGAATTCTAGAACATAAAATCCAAGAAGGCAGGAAAAAAAGGAAGGAAATGTCCAGGAAAATTAAAGATGCTTCTAATTTCCAGATGTACCAAAGACAGGATTTAGGAAAGCTAAAGACTCCAAAAAAATGAGACTCAACCTTGCCTGCTCACATAGCAAATGAGTCATATCTACTGAATGGATTTGAGACCAAGTGCCCCTGGTTTACAGTTTCAAAGAGGCTATAACATAAGGCTAGCTTAAGTAAATAGGAGATTTCACCCATCGTTACAATGGAATATTAAGAATTATTTTTCTGAACACAGACTACCTTTATTTAGTTTACCTCTTCCCCTTGCCCTACTTCCTTTTGAAACTGTATTGGGGAAAGAAAGGATCAGAAAAAGGGTAAAAGCACTACTCAACATGGATGGGATAGTGATAACTGTCAAGAGAGAGAAGGCAAAACTGAACAATTTTTATTTTGTTTCTACTCTTTCTGGCAAGCAGACTTTGCAGTTGAAAGGACAAAATAAAAATGGCTTTTAGGGAGTTGGTACCTAAGATAAATGGGGAAACATTAAGAAAAATTGGCCACTCTTAATGAATTCACTACCTGACCTGGATGAACTAAACCCTCAAGTACGGAAAGAACTGGTAGATCTGATTGGTGAATCGTCGTCAATGATGTCTGAAAGATCAGGCACTGCTGAACTAGAGAATGGCAAATGGCCCAATTTTCAAAAAAGAAAACAGAATCTGCAAACTCTTGGCCAGTAAGCTTAACTTCAATTTCTGGGAAAATTCGAGAATGGATCATTAATGAACATCTAGAAAATGAAACACTCATCACAAAGAGCCAAAATGATCTCATGGCCTCCAGTCCTGCCAGATAAACCTTTTAACTTTTTTGACTGCTGTAGTTAGAGTTTACCTAGATTTTTAACAAATGGCTCACATTATTACTCTTATAAAAAGGGACATGAGGGTAAGAGAATAATAAAATTAGATAGGTTTGGAAATGGTAGAATGACCACACTGAAAATGATTTCATGTTAATTTGGAAAAGAGGTAGCTAATGGAATGCCCCCAAGGATCTGTGGTTGGTATCAAAGACCTAGAAAAAAGGCATGAATGGCAAGCTTTTCAAACATGAAGATGACAAAAAGCTATGTACGAAAGATAACACATTAGATGAGGATCCAAAAAGGTCTCAAGAAAGTACTGACTCTAATAAGAAAAAAATTCATAGGGATAAATCTCCAAAAATCTGTCTTCACAAGTACAAGGTAGGATAGCATGGTTAGACAGTGATTTGTCTGAAAAATATCTAGAGGTTTAGTTAGCTGCAAGTTCAATGTGAGTCACCAGTATGATACTGCTGCCAAAAAAAAAGTGAATGCCATCTTGGGCTGCATGAAGAGGCTTTGCTTCCACAAATAAGGAGGTGATAGTCCCACTGGACTCTATTCTGGTCAAGCCACATCTAGAGTACTGTGTTCAGTTCTGGGCATATTTCCAAGAAAGATTCTGATAAGCTTCAGCTGCTTGGTACAGTTAGGTGACATGGTGGATAGGGCATCGATCCTGAAGTCAAGAAAACTCATCTTCCTAAGTTCAAATCTTACTAGTTGTGTGACTCTGGGCAAGTCACTTAACCCCATTTGCCTCAGTTTCCTCATCTGTAAATTGAGATGGAGAAGTAAATGACAAACCAGTCCAGTATCTGCCAAGAAAATCCCAAATGCGATCATGAAGAGTCAGATATGACTGAAACAATTAACAACAACGACAAAGCTTGAGAAAACTCAGGAAAGCAGCAAGGGCAGCAATGATCCTCCAGTTCATGTCACAGGAGATAAGCTGAAGGATGTGGAGATTTTAACATGAAGAAGAGAAGACCCAGGGGAAGCATGATAGCTGTTATCAAGCACTTGAAAGACTGACATGTAGAAAAGGGATCAGATTTATTCTGTTAAAAACCAACATCTAAATGATATAAATATACTTTGCCCTCCAGGCAAAACCTACCTAGAATTCACACTTAATGAAAGCATCAACCAGTTTTTCAAAGGCTTCTTTCAAACAATTTTAAAGAGCTGGAAGTCTTATTTTGCTAAGAGTAGTGGGTGGAAGGCGCAGAGAGGAAATTTAGGACTGAAATCTGGAAAAACTTCCTACCAATTCAGAGTGCAAGAAACTGACCCAGAAGCAGTAGATTCCCCCTCCTGGAGGTACATAAGCAAAATCTGTTTTACGGTCAGTGCAATGTCTTTGGGAGTAAGTACTAGAGTAGACTAGAATGCCTCTGGGTTCCCCTCAACTCTGAAATTCTGATCTTATTAAATGTTTAATTGATAGCTATGGCATAGATCTATGGGAAGACTTGAGAACAGTGAAGACCACCCTTTGACTGTGCCCTGACCAAAAGGTTTTTGCTCATATACTCCTACCCTGCTTCTCACATGTCTAAAAATATAAATTTGAGGAATTTGGCCCTATCATGATATATTAGGTTAATACTCAAAAGACCATTATTTCTCATCTTGCTGATTTCACTATCTTGTCTTTCAGGCATCACTTATCACTTCATCATCCTACTTTGTGTAAAATGCTGGATTTGTCCCGTTTGACTTCCTTAGTCCTGTGTGAAGTGAATGTGCTTCATTTTCAACCTACCATTAGGAAAAAAGAAGGGAAGGTATAATTTCTTAAAAGTTGGTTAGAGACAGGGAGTTTCGTTTGTTTATTGATCCAAGAAAGGGATGTCAGACTCACAGCATAACCAATCTCTCTGAAAAATCTTATTTAGAATACTGTTTTCAGATATGTTAAAATATACTTTTAATACCCAAAGGAGTCTTAGTTGAGGAAATAGGTCCAGATTAGCTAAGAATACATTCAAAAGGAATACTCTGTCATGTTTCTCCTACAGTGCTGGAACAAGGAGCTGAAACCTGCCCACTCTTGTCATTTAAGACAACCAAAAAAGCTAAAAGGTTTTTACAACTCAGAATGAAAGAAAATTAAATTCTAGGGCTAAAACAATTCAGGTCAAGTTTCTGACCCAAGGACATAATGATAATTATATCAGGGATTTATAAGGTCCTCTCAAAGGCCCCATTACAGACATGCTCATAGGAAAAGGCAGTCAGCCTGAAACAATAAATTGGCATCATCTTTATAATGCCAGGTAATGAGAGGTTGAACATGCTTGCTGGATAGAAGCATTTCATTCCTTAAATTAGATGTTTCTCTCATTACAAAACCCAGCTCATTCCAGGCCCTAGTTTATAGACATCTGAGAATCTTAGATCTAGAATCTAGAGCTAAAAGGAACCTCAGGGGTCATTTAGCCCAACCAGTTTCATTTTACAGGTTAAGAAAACTGAGGTCCACAGAGGTTAAGTGACTTAGGATCACACAGGTGGGACTCCCAGGTCCCCTGCCTCCAGAGCCCATGCTTTTCCTGCTGTGCCATACCACCCACAGAAAACCCCAAATGACCAAACAAGCACTGATATCCTCATGCTTAAATACCACCTCACCCACATCCAGCATTCCTCAAAATAAAAATAAAACAAGTGTGTAGAAACAGTGACTGTCCCCACAAGCCACCTCCCACCTCCCTATAGCATCATGTAAACCATAATTAAAGTGTTAAAACACCAACATTAAATGATATAAATGCAGTTTGCACTGCAGGCAAAACCTACCCAGAATTCAAACCGAATGAAAGGATCAACCAAGAGATAGATTTGGGACTGAACTGCGGGCCTTCCTTTGAAAAAGGCTTTTTTCCAAACAAACAATTTTGAAAGGGCTGGAAGATTATGATTTTACAACAGCCAGGGTCCAGCCAAGAATCAAAGCATGTATCATTTCCTAACTGGACAAATACACCATACTTGTGTAAAGCATCTCACGGTGATGTGAGAATTCTCTGTAGGCTCCTAGCACATACAGCACACAAAACTTCCATAATAGGTCTCTCTTTAAAATGAGGGTTGGGGATTCGAGGAGGATAGTCGATAGGTTAGGGATTCAGCTTCCCTTCATTCATTCAACCCCAATCCATCTCCCCACCCCGGCCCCCACAGAAGCCACCTCCACACAATCGTCTCCACCTCCTTCTAACAACCGGCATCCTGCTCAGCCCCTCACATTCACAGCCTCCCCCAGACCCCAGGCAGCCTCCAAGCCTCCTACCTGTGGGAGTAGCTTTCCCACCCCTACACTCAAATCGCCCAGCTGCGGGGCCACCCTGAGCGTGAACAGGGGGCTGCCACAGAAGAACCAATCCACCTACTTCCCAAAGCCCTGAGCTCGAGTGTTCTGGTCTCCCTCACCTCGGGTCTCTTCCAGCGCCTCCCCCTGTCCCTCCCCCACCAAAACACAAAAAACACAAATCCCAGCAATCCACCGCTGAACCCTCCCAGGACCAGGAAACGGTCCTAGGAGAGTTACCTCGGCCAGCCCAGGGGGACTGCAGGGGGGAGCCCTCTCCCCCCAGCGCGATCTCCCAGGGACAGCAGCCCCGGGGAGCGCACCCGGGAGCGGGGCGCACCAGCCGCTCTCCCGCCGCGGGCGCTTCCCTCCAGCCGCGGGCTCGCATCCCCGGTCCTCCCCCCAAACCGCCGGGGCCTGCCGTCGAGAAAGGGGTGAGCAGACGGCAGGAGGGAAGCTGGCTGCTCCGCGCCCCGGGGGAATGCTGGAGGGAACCTCCCCCGGGGCTGCCCCGCGCTCACCTCTGCCTCATGCTGGCGTGTTCCCTCCGGCTCCGCTAGCCGGGGCCGCCGCACGTCGCTCCAGCCTCGCACCGACCCGAAGCGCCCAGGCTCCAGCCAACCCAGCCGGCTGCAGCACGGGCGGCAGCAACAGGAGCGGCAGCAGCGGCAGCGGCAGCCGCCTAGGGCCGGCCTGGCACATGGGGAGGGGGACGGAGGCCCCCGGGCTCGCTCACTGTTCCTCCCAAGGTGGGGGAGAAAGCTCGCTCCGGGATCCGATGCCCATTTCTCGCCTTGTGTCTTACCAAAGTTCCGGTTCCCTACATGCAAAAGGCAACAGAACTAAGCAACGCCACGCCCTTCCTCTACTCCAACCCGCGGGGATCCTTTGGTATGCTCCTAATATTACTCTGCGAGCGGGAGGGGGAGGAGGTGAGTGGCTGGGAGGCTGAGAATGGGGCGGGGAGCTGCACGAAGTGGCCAATGGAGACGCAGAGGGAGCATTATCAAAGCGTGCCAGGTGGGGAGAGGGAAGGATGAGTTTAAAGAGACCTTATGCTTGGCGCGCAGATTCCCCCCCCTTCCTCAGCCTATGGGATGCGCCTATTACCTTACGCCTAGACTATCGCAGTAGCTTCCTAATTGTTCTGCCGACTCAAATCCCTCTGACGTCCAATCTGTCCTCCACACAGCCCCAGAGAGCTGGCCTTGGCTTCAGCGTTCAGGTTCTCCATTGCCTCGAGAATAAAAGGTAAACTCCTGTGGTTGGCATTTAAAATCCTTTGCGCAGCTACCCCGACCTTCTTTTCCATCCCTTCCCAATCTCTATGATCTGGACAAACTGGCCCTCTTGCTATTCGTCATGGAGGTCCTTCCATCTACCATCCTTGTATCCTTACATGAACTGTCTCCCGTGCTTGCGTACATTGCAATTCTAGAATCCCTGATTTCCACCAACTCTCAGCTCAAGCCCCATGTTCTACCTAATACCTTTCCCGATCCACCAATCACCACCCACCCCAGACTGCTAGTGCCATTTATTTTGTATGTTGTCTGTATATATACTAGTACCAAGAAGACCCGAATTCAAATTCATCCTTAGACTCTTGCTAGTTGTGTGATCCTGGACAAGACCTTCAATTTCTTCAACTGTAAAAATGAGGATAATAGTGCCTCTCTCCCAGGGTGGTTGTAAAGATCGAATGAGATATGCCTGGTACATAGTAGGCACTTAACAAATGCTTGTCCCTTTCCCCTTATGTAACAAGGGTGATCGGAATAACTCTGATCTGCCCAGCCTGGGTACCTACCATGGCGGTGGGCACATACTCTAATCTAGTCCATTTCAATAGGATTTGTGCTCTGGTCCTTTACCAAAGGACTTGCTGAAAGGTAATTCCTGATTGGTGGGACGGTGGTGGAGTTATATTACCAAGAATATGACTGGCCAAAATCTCAAGAGGAGGCACGCTCTCTCTTCGGACTCTTCTAGCGGTTTTTCATTTTTTTTCACAAGGACATCTAGAAAGACAGGACAGGACAGGATTTCTCTCCCCTCCCCAACTCCCAAAAACAAAAGTTGAGCACATGGCATAAGCAAGGTGAGGGGAGCCTTGAGCCCCTGGATGGGGCTTCTGCATTTCTGTTTCTTTCCCTAAACTCAGATCAGCAAACAGCAGTCCTGAGAAATGCAGGCTTCTAGCAACTATGGCTACCTCAAAAAATCAATCAATGAGTACCAGGTACTCATGTGCCAGGCATTGTGCTAGTCTAGGAGGTCCTGAGACCAGTGCCAGCTGTCCAGAACACAACAGCACCACTTCTCAAAGAGAAGCATCACCACCAGGAAGATGCTGAATCTGAAAGAACTAAGAATAACTAAGAGCAAAACTAAGATCCTGTTGTGGAGAAGTTGGAGAACCTAGAAGCATTACTACTTATTGCATTCTGCTAGATCCTTTGGTGGTTCAACATCATCCACTGCAAGGTCTTTAATCTCTACTTCAAAGCTTTCCACCAGTGTCCCAAACTACATCCTTATCTCCCATTCCTCAAGCCACTCCTTCCCTCCCATTTGTGTCAGGTTCATTTTTTTCATGATCCCTTTCACCTGCTTATGCCATGAATATTTACTTATATCCCTTTTCCCATTCTCCCTGTCAAACTCAAAACCCCCAGTGTTGGGGGAGTACAGAGAGAAGTTCTTGACAAAGAACAAACAAAAAAAGTGCACCTCATCTCAATCCAAAGTTCACAGTATATTTTTTGTAAAATGCACATATTTTAATTAACAAGCAATTATTAAACACTTCCTTTATGCCAGACACTGTACGAGGTGCTGGAGATACCAGTATACCAAATGTTCACATAGATTATTTATGATGGATCTGTAGTAGAGCATTCCAAGCTCTTATTGGTCTGATCAACCATAGCTGGACACACTGTGACTTGACTCTAACAGAGTGATGTCATTTTGGTTTTCTTCAAGAATAGAGGACCAAACCCTTACTCACAAAGATCTTAAAATAATGCTAGAAAATCCCATTTCCATGATGGTATGTATTTTGTAACAGGCTGCATACATTAGTGGAAGAATTGACTTTTCAAACTTTGCCTAAGGCACAGAAATATGCTTTGTTCTGGCTTAATTTCATCTTATACTGGTCAAGCCACTTTCTTGGCATAGTTCAAAGAACACCCGACTTGCTTGGGGTCAGAAGACCTGAGAGCTTTGGCTCTACCACATATTAGCTGAGAGAGACCATAGACAGGTTGTTTGTTTGTTGTTTTTTTTACACAATTCAATAAGCATTTATTATGCATCTGCTGTGTGCCAGGCAACATAATAAGTGCTGGGGATAATAGAGTTTCTACCTATAAGAAGTTTACATTCTTTTTAAAATCATTTAACTTTTCTAAGCTTCATTCATGAAATAGATATGGTAATGACTCAAATTAATATTGTACTTTATCCTAACAAAGAGCTTTCCCCACAATGACTCAGAGATAAACAGTTTAAATATTCTCATCCCCATTTTACAATGAGAAAACTGAGACGTAGAAAGATAAAATGATATACTTATAGTCCCATAGCTAGTAAATGTTGGAAATGAAACCCAAACCCCTACCTTGAGAACATCTGATCTCCTTCAACTACTTTATACTACCTCTAACAACTTCTCAGGGCGAGAATTTTCTCATCTTTAAAATGCATGTTATAGTATTTGCATTACTTGTCTACTAAGAGTTGCTGTTCACGATCCATGAAATTTTGTCTGTAAAAATGCTTTGTAATCATAAAGGACTATATACTTGTGAGCTACGGTTATCCATACAGCAGTTCTTCAAATTAAAAAAATTGGATTAAGCAGCTACCATGCACAAAATACTGTGCTGAAGTCTGAAAATTCCTGAAATTCCATTTCCCCATGAAGTCTTCCTAGATAGTTCAAAAGAAAGTTGATGGCATCTTTTGACCTTACTTTTTCTGGATATGGACATCTCATAGCTATTTTCCCTATCCTACATTCCAAATTGGCCTTTTGCTTTATATCCCTAAAATGCCTTTCTTTCTGAACTATATTCACAATTCACTTATTTTTTTTTTGTTATATAAACAGCTGATGTCTGCTTATTATGTTCCTAACATGGGAAGGGGGGGGGAGGTGAGAAGGAAAAAAGCAGAATACCCAGTCCTAACTCTTAAGAAAACAAAGCATATGTACTGGAAATAACTTAAATTGTTACAAGCAACATATGAACAAAAAGTCAAGATAATATTGCAAAAGTTTACTGGGAAGATAGGGGAGTGCAAGTACAAGGAATGATCAGAATTGTGTGGGAGAAATCAGTAAATGAAAGTTTCTGTATAGGATGCCAGTTTTTTGTGTCGTTTTATCTTATGTGTTTGATGTGTTTGTTCTGTTATTTGTATGTCCTTGACATGTCTGGCATCTTCTGTAGCAAAGAACAATGAAAATTCTTGTTTGAAGCTTGACTTCCAGAGAGTGAATGCTCCTTCCAACAAAGTCAGGGACTTTCCTAGATGTTGTAGAGTAAAACATGCAGCTTGACAAGGGAGAGCTAACCCTGCCTTGGGAAGAGTTACTCAGCCTGTTACTCAGCATGAATAAATAGTTTGTGCAGAATGGATAGAAAGAAGTGCTAATTTCATTCATTTAACAGTTGACATGATTCCTGTGGGAGGTCTCCTGCTGGTAAAATGTTGGGGGCATGTGAATTGTGGTGGTATTGGCCTATAATTCCAGCTAGCTGTGATCTCTTGAACTCCAGAGTTCTGAGCTTTAATCGAGTATATCCACAGGGTGTCCACACTAAATTCAGCATCAATTTGATAGGGAAGTCAGGAAAGTTAAGGAAAACAAGATTTCCTGAGGAGGGGTAAACCAGTCCAGGAGCAAGTCAAAGCTCTTGTCCTGATCAGTATAGGAAATGACTTCATGAACTAACCCTGCACTTTCAGCCTTGTTGAGTTGGGGAGAACTAGTCTTGAAAAAAAAAAAGAAAAATGAAAAAAGTGAAAACGAAAATAAAATATGTGGGGTACAGTACTTTTTATGTTGATTAATACCAGTACCCTACTCAGAGTATCTGTCATCTGTTCCTCTTACTATACGACTTAGTCACTTTTTCTGATCATTTATTTCTTTTATGATATATTTTACAAGCAAGGAGAGATTCCCATGCTAAGTGGAAAATGTGGTAACTGCTCCAAAGGCAGCCTCACAGGCACCAGCCCTTCCATGACTCCAGCATCACGTTCATGAGGGGCAGGGGCAGGAAAATCAGATGACCATTGATGGCTGTGACTCTGGGGAAGAGAGGATGGCAGTCAAAAAATTAGCTCAAATTCCATGAGGTCTCCTCAGCTAGCCCTTTGGTGGAACTTGGCTAGTCAACCGTCCAGGCACAGAAGGCCTGAGCAGGACAGCTAATCCAGGCCCTGGGTAATTCTTGTCCCTGGATTAGTGGCTGCCCAACTTCTCTTTAGTCATTGCCTGACTTTCATTTACTAGGTGTTTGAAATTAAGCTTAGGGCTTGAAGCTAATATTTAGAAAAGATAAATTCAACTGGTAGAATTCCATGCCTTTTCACTGGCCGTCCCTCATTCCTGAAATGCTCTCCCATCCTCTCCTGACTTCTCTGACCTCCAGCAAAACTCAGTTCAAATCCCCTCTTTTCCTTTTCCCTGCACACTGTCTCCCAATTACCAGATAGTTAGTTAACCTTTGAGATGACCTCCCATTTATACTGTAATTGTGTATGTCCACAATTGATTGTATGTTGTCTCTTCCATTCAAAAGTGAACTCTTTGGGGGCACAAATCATGTTTTTGCCTTTTTCTTTGTACTCCCAGTGTTTAGCACAATGCATGGCACATAGTAAACACTTAATAAATACTTGATGATGTCAGTAGCTGCAGCCTACCCATCATGCATTTCTTTATTGCCATTTACGCCCTTTTCCCTAATTTATGGTTATATAGCATAACTCAGAGAATATTGGAGTTTAAAAGATCTGTTTCTATGCCAAATAGCTGAATTAGTAAATATATATATGATATGTGTGACATATATAATACCATATTGTCTTAGACATTGCTGAGAAATTTGGAGCTGGGGTCAGAATTGAAAAGGAGGGAAAGAAGACTAAACAATATTTTGGAAAATGCTCAGTGATTTTACAGATGCTGAACTTCTCTCTAACACGAAGTAAGGATAATAAGAATCAAATCCAACTAGATATAAGAGTATAGCTAAAACAAGAGCTTCAGGGTAAGCCAATCAGGGCTTTGCTCCCAGGCATCGCATTAGAGAACTGCTACCTTTAACATCTAGAACAGAGGTTCTTATATTTTTTTGTGTCATGGGCCCCCCTTGGCAATCTAGCAAAACCTATGGATGTCTCAGAGCAATGTTTTTAAATGCATAAATTAATAATAATATCTAAGATTTATATAGAGTCTACTATGTTTCAGGCACTGTCAAGTGCTCTGCAGTTATTGTCTCCTTTACTCCTCAGAACAACCCTGGAAGGTAGGTGCTATTATTACCTCCATTTTATAAATAAGGAAATAGAAGAATACAGACCCTAAGTGACTGGCCCATGGTCACACAGCTAATCTGACGCTTGATTTGAACTCAGATCTTGCTGACTCCGGGTCCAGACTTTGCCTTTTGTACTACCTAACTGATTACTAAAGAAACCAATTATATTGAAATATAGTTATCAAAATATTTTTAAAATTAAGGATCCCAGGTTAAGAACCCTTGACCTAGAACATTTTAGAACAACTGGAACTTAGCACTTGGTTAATAAGAAAGATGCTTGGATACAATGATAATGATATTTACAATATTTCCTCAAAGGGTTATGTTAAGGAAGTGCTTCATAAAAGCTACATCCCTGTATAAATATGAACTGTCATTAACACACACCAAAATTAATTTCTTCCTCCCTACCTTCTTGTCCTAAGGTCACTTTTGGTCCCTTTAGAGTGGTATCCCCAAGCTACAGCAAAGGGTGTCTTTCATGTTGCTTGAGCCAGGGTTGAGAACAAAAATTTCTCTCTCTTCTCCTAACCACAACTTCCAGTCAGCACTTTAAAATACAAAATATTCAAGGATTTCTTCTGAATTTTACACCAAAAACCAATAAAAATGTCCTTCCATCCTAGGATGGGAATTTAACGAACAGAAATAGAAGGCTAGGTCTTGGGAAGGGGGGATTAATTGCTGGTAGCAGGTAATCAGGAATATCTGGTCTCAACCTAAAGCAGTCTGGATTTAGAGTCAGTGTACCTGACTTTAAAAACCCAGCTCTACTGATTATATATGCCAAATGATGACTGCCTTAACCTCTCTAAGCCTCATTTCCTTGTCTGTACCATTGATGAGTTGGTTGGAATAGATTGCTTCTAAGATTCCTTCTGGTTCCAAATCTATGATCCTATGACCTGGGTTCAAATATTCCTCTGACACCAATTATCTGTGTGCCCTTGGACATGTCACAACCTTTCTAGGCTTCAGTTTCCTCATCTGTAAAATGGAGGTTAGACTGAATGGCTTCTAAGATCCTTCACAGTGCTAAATCTTTGATTCTATGAACCTAGGAGAAAGAAAAATCTAATTTCTTTTTTCAAATGGCCAGCAGAATGATTCTTATCATATCATTTAAATGGCCAGAAGATTCTTATCACAGAGTGAATTCTTTTTTTCCTCAAATCTTGAAATAATGAAGGATTACTGTACTTCAATAAATCCAAAAGCTGGATCTGTTCCAGGAGGGGGGAATGGGTAGCCTCAAGGCCATATGTGGTCCTCTAGGTCCTCAAGTGTGGCCATTTCCCCGAATCCAAACCTGAAGTTCAGGGTTAAGGTTAGAGTTGGAGGTTTGTGGCCTTCAGGTTACCCATCCCTGATTTATACCCTCCTTCCCGCTTCTCAAACAGTCAGTCCCTAGGCTTTCCCTTTCCACTAATGTGAACTAAATGATAATATTGATTAGAGCAGTATCATTGCTGATGAGATCCATTCTCATCAGTGAGGTAGGTGCTCTTATTTTCCCCATTTTACAGTTGTGGAAGCTGAGGCAAACAGAGAGAGGTTAAGTGATTTGCCCAGTGACTTGTTATCAAGGAGATCTATGTTCAAACCCTGCTTCTGATATTCATTAACTTTGTGACCCATAACCTTTCTGAGATTCACACAACTTTCTAGAATTTATCTACCAAGATCTAAAAAACAAAAAAAGAAAAGGTTGCATCTACATCAGTTATGTGAGTTCCCACATCCATAAAATCAGAAATTTGATGTCTTGTAGTGCCACATAAAAGAATTCCTTTTTCTGTGAAAAGAAAGCAGATCAACCATTTCCTTGTACTTAGCTACCTAATCTCCTTCTCTGCCCTTTTATGTGGAGAGTTCACATGCAGGCATAGGTACACACACACACACACACACACACACACACACACACACGCACACACACACATTTTGTAAAAGACATCAGCCACAATTGTATACAATATAAAACAATTATCACACAAAGGAGACCAAGAGTCCCCAAACCACCTCAGTCAATGAATCCTTGCTCTCCTTGCCAAACAGTGAAATATAGTACCCATGGACAATACTAATATAGAGTATGTTAATGTTAAAGCATTACAAAGGAAGATAGCTGAAGACTATAAGGAATGTTGTTTCATACCTCGATGAGGACATTCTCCAGATGTTATTTGTGGATGACATTGTACTGATTGTCTCAAGCTCCAGAATACTACAGGGACTGCTTCATGACATTCCTGACCATTCAAAAAAGATCAGACCAACAAGATATATAGGAAAAATCAAATAGATGAGGAGTGCTTATTATCTGTATAATGTGATAAGCAGCCCACTGGATTTGTCCATCAGTGCACCTACCTTGGACAGGCACTATAGATGGATCAGATGGGTCCGTAACTAAGTAAGAAGAAAAGAGTGGCCTAAATTTCATCTGAGAAATTGTATAGCATTGATAATTATGTCAAGCTACTCCTTTAAAAAATAAGGATTTTTATTGATACCTTCTGCTTCTAACACATCATTATAGTTATCCCTTGTATCTTCCCCCTTCCAGGGAGTCATTCTATTTAACAATTAATCATTTTTTAGAGAGGAAAAAATCAGCATAGTTGATATATTAAAAAAAAAATTCTGAAAATATATGTAATGTATAATATCTATAGACCTTCAACTTCCAGAAAGGGATGACTTTGGGCTGTCCTCTCATATTTCTTCATTTGAGTTCTGCTGGATCTTTATAATTTTTAAAATTTACTTTTGATTTTTCTGATGTGTAATTGTTCTTTTAATTTTTATTGTTGTAGTTGTTGTGTAAATTGTTTTCTTAGCTCTGCTTCACTTTGCATCAGTTCATGTAGATCTTTCCATGCTTCTCTGTATTTATCACACGCATCATTTCTTATAGCATAGGAGTATTATATTATGTTTACATACCATAATTTGTTTAATCATTTCTCAGTTGATGAGCTTCTACTGTTCCCAATTCTTAGTGGTCACAAAAAGTGCTGCAATAGATACTTTGGAGTATACAGGGACTTTCTTCTTATTGATGGCTTTTTTGGGATATAAGTTCAATAATGGAGTCTTTGGTTCAAAGGGTGTGAACATTTTTGTCACTTCATTTGTACAATTCCAAACTGCTTTCTAAAATGGTTGTACCATTTCACATCTCTACCAATAATGTATTAAGGTGCCTATTATTCCACAAGCCTTCCAGTGTTGACTGTTGCCACTTTTGGTCATTTTTGCCAATTTGCAGGGTTTGAGGTGAAACCTCAGGATTGTTTTTACTTTTACTGCTCTTATTATTAGTGAACTGGAGCATTCTTTCATATTGTTGTGAATGCTTTGTAATTCTTCTTTTGAGAACAGTTTGTTCATATCCTTTAACCATTTATCTATTGGGAAATGATTACTTGTCTTGGATATATTATTAACTGTTTATATATCATGGATATCCTTCTCAGAGAAATTTGATACAAAGATTTTCCCCCCATTCAACCATTTCCCTTGTTATCCTAGATAATTTTGTCTGTACAGAAGCTTTCATTTTGAAGTAATCAAGTATTGGTTTTTTGTTTGGTTTTTGTCTTTTGTTTTTTGTCTCTGTCTTTTGTTTGGTTAAGAACAATCTCCAATCAGTTTACCTGCCAAAACAAACCCAGTGACTATATGAACACAATTACAAAGCACTTTTCACACAAATAAAGTCAGATCTAAGTAATTGGAAAAACATCAGTTGCTTGTGGGAATGCCGAGCTAATATAATAAAAATGACAGTTCTACCTAAATTAATTTACTTATTCAGTGCCACACCAATCAAACTACCAGAAAGTTATTTTCTACAGCTAGAAAAAATAATACCAAAATTCATCTGGAAGAACAAAAGGTCCAGAATATCAAGGGAATTAATGAAAAGATGTGCTAGGGAAGGTAGTCCAGTCATACCATATCTCAAATTGTATTATAAAGCAGCAATCATCAAAACCACTTGGTACTGGCTAAGAAATAGAGGGGTAGATCAGTGGAATAGGTCCGGTACATAAGACACAATAGTCAATGATTATAGAAATCTACTGTATAAACTCAAGGACCCCTTCTTGGGCTTCTGGGATAAGAACTCACTGACAAAAAACTGCTAGGAAAACTGGATAAAATGGGCATATACCAATGCCTGACACTGTACACTAGAATAAAGTTCAAATAGGTACACGATCTAGGTATAAAGGCTGATACTATAAACAAGTTAGGGGAGCAAGGGATAGTTTATTTGTCACATTTATGGAGAATGAAGAAATTTATGACCAAACAAGAGATAGAGAATATTATGAAATGCAAAATGGATAATTTTGATTACATTAAATTGAAAAGTTTTTGCACAAACAAGGCCAATGCAACTAAGATTAGAAGGAAAGCAGAAAACTGGGAAAGAATTTTTACAACTAGTGTCTATGATAAAGGCCTCATTTCTAAAATATATAGAGAACTGAGTCAAATTTACAAGAATAGAAGTCATTCCCCAATTGATAAATACTTAAAGGATATGAACAGGGAGTTTTCAGAGGAAAAAATTAAAGCTATCTATAGTCATATGAAAAAATACTCTAAATAACTATTGATTAGAGAGATGCAAATCAAAACAACTCTGAGATGCCACATCATACCTATCAGATTGGCTAACATGACAAAACAGGAAGATGATAAATGTTGGAGAAGATATGGGAGAGTTGGAACATTAATTCATTGTTGGTGGAGCTGTGAGCTGATCCAACCATTCTGGAGAGCAATTTGGAACTATGTCCAAAGGGCTATAAAAAAATGCATACCCTTTGACCCAGTAATAAAGCTTCTAGGACTGTATCCTAAAGAGATCACAAAAATAAGAAAAGGTCCCACATGTACAAAAATATTTAGAGCAGCTCTTTTTGTGTTGGCCAAGAACTGGAAATTGAGGGAATGCTCATCAAATGACTGGGAAATGACTAAACAAGTTGTGGTGTATGAATGTAATGGAATACTATTGTGCTATAAGAAATGATGAACAGGTGGACTTCAGAAAAACCTGAAAAAACTTATATGAACTAATGCTGAATGAAATGAGCAGAATCAGGAGAACATTATACACAGTAACAGCCAAGTGTGCAAGGACTGTTTCTGATAGATTTAGCCCTTCACAGCAATGCAAGGACCTAAAACATTCCCAAAGAACTCTTGATACAAAATGCCATCCACTTCCAGAGAAAGAACTATGGAATCAGAATGCAGAATGAAGCGGACTATTTTCTCTTGGGTTATGTTTTGGTTTGGTTTTTCTCATGGTTTCTTCCAATTCATTTTAATTCTCCTGTGCAACATAACCAATATGAAAATATGTTTAATAAGAATGTATGTATAGAACCCATATAAGCTTGCATGCCATCTTGGGGAAGGTGGGGGGAGGGAGAGGGAGAAAATTTAAAACTTATGGAAGTGATTGTTGAAAACTGGAAACAAATATATTAATTAAATAAAAAGAATAATCTCTTATACATAACTGAAAGGTTCTTCTAATTTTTTGTAGTTTGATCTTTAATATTAAGGTGGAATTCCTTTTAGAAGGTATTGTATAATATGATATAAGATAGTGGGCTATGTCTAATTTCTGCCAAACAGCTTTCCAATTTTCTCAGCAGTTTTTATTAAATAAGAAGTGTTTTCCTAGAATATTTGTATTTTCCACTCTGTTAAACACTGAGTTATTGAGTTATATTATTTCTGATTCTCCCTTGTCTGATTTGTTCCATTCTATTTTGTTAGCCAATATCAGATTGTTTTGACAGCTGCTGCTTTAGAATATAGTTTGAGGTCTAGAAGTGCTTTTCTCTGTACTTTTTTCACCATTTCCCTTGATATTCTAGATCTTTTGTTTTTCCAAAATAGTTTTTTTTTAAATCAAGTTCTATAATCTATCCACTTTGTAACTTGATTGATATAACATTAAAAGTGTATGTTAATTTCAGTAATAGAGTAATTTTTAACATATTGCCATGGTCTAGCCATAAGTACTGAGTGCTCCTACAGTTATTTAAATTATCCTCTGTTTCTTTAAGAAGCCCTTTGTAATTGAATCTATATGTTTTTTGCGTGCTTTGGTAGGTCTGTCCCCCAGACGTTTTATGCATTTTGTAGTTACTTGGGATGGGATTCTCTTTATGTTACTGCTTCTTATGTTTTTGTTATTTGTATAGAAATACTGTTGATTTTTTTAGGTTTTATTTTGTAACCTGCAACTTTGCTGAAGCTATTGTCTCAATTAGTATATTGATTCTATAGGATTTTCTGAGTAAACTATCATATCATCAACAAATAGGAATAGTTTTAGTTCCTCCTTACTATCTTTATGCCTTTAATTTCTTTCTTTTTTTTAAAATCTGATTGGTATTACTAGCCTTTCCAGAACTATAGTAAATAATAATGGGGAGAGTGGTCATCCTTGCTTCACTCCTGTATTTACTGGGAAAAGTTCCAGTGCATCCCCACTGTATACACTTGCATTTGGTTTTGAATAAATGCTTTTTTATGATATTAGAAAGCTCCCTTTATATGCCTATACTTTGTACAGTTTCTAGAATAAAAAATTATTGTGCTTTGGCAAAGGCTTTTTCTGCATCTATTAAGGTGATCATGTGGTTTTGGATGTTTCGGGTTTTAGTATGATTGATTTTATTGCTGAACCATTCTTGCATCTCTAGTGTAAATGTCATTTGGTTATAATGAATGACTTCTTGTATAAATCATTGTAGTTTGTTTGACAGGACTTCATTTAAATTTTTTTTAGTTCATTAATGATATTGGCCTATAGTTTTCTTTCTCTGTTTTATATTTCCCAGGGTTAGGCATTAAGACATTATTTATCTCATAAAAGGACTGTGGTAGGGTACTTTCTCAGTTTTTGAGAGTAATTTATGAAATAAAGGTATTAACTGTTCTTTTAAAATTTGATAGGATTCTCCCGTGAATCCATGAGGACTAGGGATTTTTAAAAAATCTTTGCTAGTTCCTTTACAGCTAGATTTTTTCCCTCCTGAGACTGGGTTATTTAAGATCTCCATGTGGTCTTGTGATAGTTTGGGTATTTTATAATTTTGAAGGTATTCTTCTGCATTTTTTTGTTTGTTCTCCTTGTTAGCTATAACTATATATAATATACATTTTTTATTTCTGCTAGTTTTGCTGTGATTTCACCTTGTTCATTTGCTATTTTATTGTTTTGATTTTTTGCTTTCTTCTTTTTACTCAGATTACCTAAGGGTTTATCAATTTTATTAGTCTTTTCAAAGATCCAACTCTTAATTTTATTTATCATTTTTAGGGGGGGGCTTTTATTTCCAGTTTATTTCTTCCCTCTAAATTTTAATATCTCCTCTTTTGTACTTATTTTTAGATTATTTGTTGGCTTTCTAATATTTTAAATGCATACTCAGTTCATTAATCTTCTCTTTTTCTATTTTTTAAAATATATGATTGTAAGGATATGATTTTCCCATCAAGGATGGATATAGCTGCACTCTAGAAATTTTGGTATGTTGTTTCATCATTATCATTTTCTTTTATATATGTACTGTTTCTGTGATTCACTCTTTGATCCAGTCATTATTTAAGATTTCACTGTTAAGCTTTCATATGGTTGTGTATCTTTTATTTGTGATCCCTGAACAAATTATAATTTTTATTGCATTATGGCCTATAAATGATCTATTAATCATTTCTACCTTATTACATTTTCTTGCAATGTCTCTGTGCCCTAGTACCTAGTTAATTTTTGTAAAAGTTCCATGTGGTGCTGAGAAATATGTATATTCTTTTACTGTTCCAGCTAGATGTCATAAGTCTTTGACTCTAGTTTCTTCATCAACTTGTTCAGTTCTATACTTTCCCTTTTGTTCATCTTTCTGTTAGATTTATCCAAAACAGAGAGAGGGATATTGAAGCCTTTTATCACTATTGTGCTGCTAACTATGTGTTCTCATAACTCGGGCAATGTATTCTTTATGAATTTGGCTACTGAATCTTTTGGAGCATATGTTTATTAATGATACTGATTTGTTTTCTATGGCTCCTTTTGGCACAATTTTCTTGTTTATTCTTTTGAATTTTTTGAATGTTTCTGCTTTGTTAGATAGCATTGTTATACCTCCTACTTTTTTTGATTCACTTGATGCAAAGTATATATTTTTTCCATCCCCTTACTTTTGTGTATGTGTTTGTTTTTAAAATATATCTTGTAAGCAACAGATTTATAGGGTTTTGCTTTCTTATCCAAAATGTCACTCTTTTTCATTTTAGTAGATTCTTTAGTCCATTAACATTTAAAGTTGTGAGAGTTAGATTTGTATTTTTCTAGATCTGCCTCTAATTTTTTTCGTTATTATTTCCCTCATCTTATGCTGTAAGCTTCATAATAAATTCATTCAGTTGCTTTACTTTAATCTTTTTTAAGGTAGCCCTGTTCTTACTGGTTGTAGCCCCTGATTTTCTCCTTTTATTTATTACTCCTTTCCTTTTGGGTTTTTACTAATTAGTAAAATTAGTCTCCTTCTTTTATATCTGCAATATCATTCTTTCTCTATTTTTTCTTCTCAATCAAGTAGATTCTTCCTTTCTTTCTTCTTCAAAAAGTCCTGTGTACTAGAAAGTCCTATTCACTAGTCCTATTCACTTTTTAAATTTTCGGGTTTTTGTGTCCTTTTTCAAAAAGGATTTCTCTCACTTTCTTCATTATCCATTCTCTCTTCCTATCTCTTTAGACCCTTGTTCTTTGACTTGTGACCCCTATAATTATTCAATTTCTCTTTTTTCTCTGTATTCTTAGTGAAATAATAACAAATTTTCAAGGTATTCATTCTAAGCTCTCCTCTAGGCCATTTCTGCCACTGCCTTGCAGAGCTTGGCCCATTGATTCCCCTTTTCTATTGTGCTTTACTTCCAGAATAATGTCAATTAGTCCAGGTATCAGAAAGTTCACGACCCTATGTTAGGAGCCCTCTTCTACCACATCCCCGATTATTCAGCTTCTACTGATCTATAATCTCCCCTGGTACCCCTTTCCCCTCATTTGCTTCAAAATCAATTTTCTTAAGTCCATTCTCTCTCAAATCCCCCTAGGCCACATCAAGTGCAAGGTACCCACCAAAGCAAGGCCTCCTTCCTTATCTCTCTTTTAAAAATCTCCCCTTCTCCTCACACACTCTCCTGTAGGTTCTTCTCTTTCTGAGACCACAGGAGTCACCTTCCCCTCATTGCTAGCCCTTGGTTTGACCCCAGCATATCACATTTGTCCCTAATATCCTTCTTTTCTTTCCCCTGCCCTTTCATATACTCTCTCATGTTATAATGTAGTCCCAAAGAAATTACTGATTCACCTAGGCAGGGTGTCTCTAGATGTTGTCCATAATGCCTCTTGTCTGCTTCTTTAATCTTCATGCTCCACCAGACTCCCACCTTCACTCCACCTTTTTGTGTACATTTAGAAAGAAGTTTCTTACTGGTCCCTATGGTGTTATGACATTGTATTTGAAGATCTTTCTCCTGATCTCATCGTACTTATTTTTGAAATGAATTGTTAAATTTAACCATGACATGTCTTGGAGTTTGCAGCCTTAGTTCTTTTGCTTTTTTTTTTTCCTGGAGGTGATCTGTGAATTCTTTCAATTTGTATTTCATTTTCTATGTTCAGAAGTTCTGGGTGGTTCGCTATTATTTGCTACATTATAGTGATAAAGTTTTTTTGTCTTGTGATGTGCCTCTTGAAGGTGTATGGTCCTTAGGTTGTCTCTACACATACCGTTCTTTAAATCAGTATGTTCTGCTTGCATGGTGAGCATAATTTAAAAAATATTGTTGTGATTTTTCTTTTCTTCATCTAGATTGTCCTTTACTTCAGTATATTTACATTTCCAATCTATTGTTCTCTTTTGTTGCTTTGATGAGATTTGTCATCTCATATTCCAATTTTTCTATTATGCCCATTACTTTTGCTGCAAAGGTCATAAATTCTGCTCTCATAATTCTCATTTCTTTTTTGAACCATTCAGAAATAGTGTGTTGTGGTTCCATGTTCTCATGTGCCACAGGGTCCTTTGTCTCAGCAAGTGTTGCATCATTTTTCTTTGTTTTGCAGTATTTATTCATAGATGCTTGAACTCATAGGTCTATCTTGCCTTCTATTAGGTCCTTGGGTCTGCTAATGCATGGGAGTTGGGAAGGGAGTGCTGACTGGCCTCAGGATCATTGAATGTTAGTTCATGTTGTTGCTGTTTTAATCCTTCTGGGAGTCCTAGGCCATGGAGACTGCTGAAGTTGCTTTATCCTTGGCACATAATTTCTATTTTGGAGAGTTTTGAAAGGTCACAGAGATCAGAGAAAATGTCTAGTCCTCGTTGTAGCTCATGTGACCCAGAAGTTACCACCAAAGTACTCCTTGACACAGAAACCCATCTTTTAAACACCAGTATTCTTTAGGAGATGCTCTATAACTCTGAATTATAGGGCATTGCAATGTTAAAAAAAAATTAGATAGAAGGTGACTGAAAGGGTTTTGGAGAGGTGCATGATTGGAATAAGTATGCTGCTGCACATTACCAACAATGACTTATAAGTGTAGCTCATATAAGTTCTGAGAATCTTTATTCCAACTTTCAATATCTCATATGAGACTTGGATCCTGGAGCAAGGATCTATTTTCACCACACACCATGAGAGAGATATATATTTAGGGCACTCCTTGAAAAGCCAAGGGTGATTTTCTAATGCCGTTGGATCAAGCTTCCTCTAGTGTGCTTTCTGTCAAGGCTACAAATTTAGAATCATTTTAGTCAGTCAAACTTCAGTAGCTCTTAGAAGGGGTTATTTAGCAAGGTAGTAGAATAAAAACAGTTATTACAGAACATTCCATCAAAGGTCTGTGATATGCTCTCCCACAAGTGCATCACATTCCAGGAGAAAGTAAGCCTAAGTGTAAGGAACTCATGGTAGCTAAAGGGTTAAATCTCAGTTTCTAGTTGTTGGAAATCCCTTTCTCCTATTCATGGAATACTCAAGAAATTCCCCCCAAACTTGGTGAACCTGCAGAGTTTTGTTCTTCCAAAACAGGATTTTAAATCCTCTGGAAAGGGAAGAATGTTAATTGCCGAATTTGATTAATAACTGCCTCACAGACATCCCAAGACAGTTTAGGACAAGGTTCTGGGGAAGATATCCAAAAAGGATAAACCAAAATCTCCCTCACTCACAAAGGAACTAAGACTCGGTCCTATGAACTTTGTCAAACACCCTCCAGTAGATTTGTTGAAGGTGGCAACTCTAATTTTAGAGGGAAATAGACTATTTGGGGTTTGCCCTGATGGCATTAAAGAATCACCTCCAATTCCTCAAGGACACACTTAAAAACCTCAGGGGGAGATGTAATCTTGCTCTGGAAGCAGAGGTTTGTGTGTGAAAGTGGGATTGGGATAAGGATCCTCAGAGTTTAGTTGAACTATATTGTGGGGGCCTCATCTGGCAAATGTCTTCATCTATGTGTATGTATGTATATAGAAATATATAGAGGGGCGGAGCCAAGATGGCGGAGTAGAAAGATGCACATACACATAGCTCCGAACCCACAACCCACAGAACGGCTAGAGGGGACAAACCCACGGTGAATTCTGCACCCAGACGCCACGGAATATTGGAGCGAGGGAGATTTCTGTTCTGGAGAGACCTGCAAACCTCTCGCGGGGGTCCTTCGCGCTGTGGACTGGGCGCCGGGACTGGGAGCTGAGTGCAGCCCTGCAGCGGCCGCGACACTGTGAGGAAAAGATCTGAACGGGCTACGGGGACGAGATATCCTGCGGCCACGAAGGTCCCTCCACCCACAGAGGGACCTGCAAACCTCTCGCAAAAGGTCCGTCGCGCTGCAGACGCGGAGCCCAGCCCGGACCTGCGGCAGCCGCGGCTCCGAGAGGTACAGATCCGAGCAGGCTTTAGGGATGGGATCTCCAGCGGCGGCACAAGCCCCCCCCACCCACAGGTGACGAGGGTCGGTGAGAGAGTCTCTTTGGCGGGTCGAGAGGGGAGTGGGGTGCCCCCATGGCTCGGCCCCCTCCCCAGGAGATAGAAGCTGAGAGGCGGCTGCAGACAGGGGCTCCCCAAGCGGGCGGGAGCCTGGATCCATTGTGGAAGGTCTGTGCATAAACCCCCTGAGGGAACTGGGCCTGAGAGGCGGCCCTGCCCCGACCTGACCAGCTGAACTTAATTCTCACACTGAATAGCAGCCCTGCCCCCGCCAAAAGCCCTAAGGCGGGAAGCAGCATTTGAATCTCAGTCCCCAAACGCTGGCTGGGAGGACCAGGAGGTGAGGTGGGTGTGAGGAGAATATTCAGAGGTCAAGCCACTGGCTGGGGAGAATGCCCAGAAAAGGGAAAAGAAATAAAACTATTGAAGGGTACTTTCTCGGAGAAAAGACACCTCCTCCCTTCCTTTCTGATGAGGAAGAACAATGCTTACCATCAGGCAAAGACACAGAAATCATGGATTGTGTGTCCCAGCCCACCCAATGGGCTCAGGCCATGGAAGAACTCAAAAAGAATTTTGAAAGTCAAGTTGGAGAGGTGGAGGAAAAACTGGGAAGAGAAATGAGAGAGATGAAAGAGAAGCATGAAAGGCAGATCAGCTCCCTGCTAAAGGAGAACCAAAAAAATGTTGAAGAAATTAACACCTTGAAAACTAGCCTAACTCAATTGGCAAAAGAGGTTCAAAAGGCCAATGAGGAGAAGAATGCTTTCAAAAGCAGAATTAGCCAAATGGAAAAGGAGATTCAAAAGCTCACTGAAGAAAATAGATCTTTCAAAACTGGAATGGTACAGATGGACGCTAAGGACTTTATGAGAAAGACAGATATCACGGAACATAGCGTGAAGATTCAAAAAATGGAAGATAATGTGAAATATCTTATTGGAAAAGCAACTGACCTGGAAAATAGAATCAGGAGAGACAATGTAAAAATTCTGGGACTACCTGAAAACCATGATCAAAAGAAGAGCCTAGACATCATCTTCCATGAAATTATCAAGGAAAACTGCCCTGAGATTCTAGAACCAGAGGGCAAAATAAATATTCAAGGAATCCGCAGAACACTGCATGAAAGAGATCCAAAAAGAGAAGCTCCTAGGAACATTGTGGCCAAATTCCAGAACTCCCAGGTGAAAGAGAAAATATTGCAAGCAGCTAGAAAGAAACAATTCAAGTATTGTGGAAATACAATCAGGATAACACAAGATCTAGCACCCTCTACATTAAGGGATCGAAGGGAATGGAATAGGATATTCCAGAAGTCAAAGAAACTAGGACTAAAACCAAGAATCACCTACCCAGCAAAACTGAGTATAATACTTCAGGAGAAAAAATGATCTTTCAATGAAATAGAGGATTTTCAAATTTTCTTGATGAAAAGACCAGAGCTGAAAAGAAAATTTGACTTTCTAACACAAGAATGAAGAGAACCATGAAAGGTGAATAGCAAAGAGAAGTCATAAGGGACTTACTAAAGTTGAACTGTTTACATTCCTACATGGAAAGACAATATTTGTAACTCTTGAAACATTTCAGTATCTGTGTACTGGGTGGGATTACACACACACACACACACATGCACACACGCACACATACATAGAGACAGAGTGCACAGAGTGAATTGAAGAGGATGGGATCATATCTTAAAAAAAAAGATGAAATCAAGCAGTGAGAGAGAAATATTGGGAGGAGAAAGGGAGAAGTTGAATGGGGCAAATTATCTCTCATAAAAGAGGCAAGCAAAAGACTTATTAGTGGAGGGATGAAGAGGGGAGGCAAGAGAAAAACATGAGGTCTACTCTCATCACATTCCACTAAAGGAAAGAATAAAATGCACACTCATTTTGATAGGAAAACCTATCTCATAATACAGGAGAGTGGGGGACAGGGGCACAAGCAGGGTGGGGGGAGGATGGAGGGGAGGGCATGGGGAGGAGAATGCAATCCGAGGTCGACACTCATGGGGAGGGAAAGGATCATAAGAGAATAGAAGTAATGGGGGTCAGGATAGGATGGAGGGAAATATAATTAGTCCTGTACAACACAACTAGTATGGAAATCTTTTGCAAAACTACACAGATTCGGCCTATATTGAATTGCTTGCCTTCCAAAGGGAAGGGGTGGGGAGGGAGGGAGCTAAAGAAGTTGGAACTCAAAGTGTTAGGATCAAATGTAATGTTCTTACCACTGGGAAATAAGAAGTACAGGTTAAGGTGTCAAGAAAGCTATCTGGCCCTACAGGACAAAAGAGAAGACGGAGACAAGGGCAGAGAGAGAGGATAGAAGAGAGAGCAGATTGGTGATAGGGGCAATTAGAATGCTTGGGTTTGGGGGAGGGGAGGGGATAAAAGGGGAGAAAATTTGTAACCCAAAGTGTTGTGAAAATAATTGTTAAAAGTTAAATAAAAAAAAAAAAGAAAAAAGAAATATCTATATACATATATACACACGCACATTTATATGTATGTGTGTGTGTTTGTGCGTGTGTGTGTGTGTGTGTGTGTGTGTATATATATATAAACATATATATAAATATAGTGCCCTTTGCATTTTGGGGGACCTAGAGAGCTTCTCTACCTAGGACTTTCATCATTGGTACCCTAGATGAACTAGAAAAACAAATAGCTTTTTTTGCCACCTCTCGGTTTTCTTTCTGCAGTTCATCAATCAGTTTTTTAGTGTGTTTCCTGAAGAGCTGAACTGGTTCTTTCTGAGGGAATTTTTGCAGACATTTGCATTTGTTGATTTGTTGTATATTTAAGTACTGATACTGGCTATATTATTGAATCACATGAAAGTATTGATAGTGAAGCTGGTATGAGAAGTATGGCACCTGGAAGTTTGCCTGGAGCATACTAACTCAGGGATATGCATAGTTTCTTTACTTGTCCTATTTTAGAGTCTTTGGAATTCCAGTAGGAATGCCCTTACAAAATGAAGGCTGAGCCTCATTCTTGCCTAGCTGTGGTCAAGCTATTAAAGAGGAGAAAGGCCTAAGACTGAGTGACAGAGAAGGTGCTAAACTACATTGGTAGAGGAGTTCCTCCAAGTATGAGCTTCCTATAACAATGAAATCACAGATCCAGTCATTATCTGTATCCCATGGACAATCATGCAAGATGAGGACAGATGATGTCCACTGAAGGAAGGGATGCCATATCAGTGTGATTACAGATACACTGCTGCATTGGAGTGTAATGTATATCTGGTCTAATACTAATCTTGAGAAAGTACCATACATATTACCCAGAGGAGCTTTAAAAAAATTACAGAGTATACTATTATCATCTGAATTATTTGCTAGATGATTTGCTGGGAGGAGAGTTTAGGTACTTTCCCTACCTCATCCTCCCAAGGGGAAGAAAACGTTCTTTGTTAATATTGATGGTCATATAATGCATAATTTCACTGTGTAGTAGGGAGCAGGGCAGTCATTTTTATTAAAATAATACCATTAATAACTCACATTTATATAGTGCTTCAAAGCACTTCTTTGTGCACAGCCAAGTGGCTTTCTCAAGGTTTCACAGCAAGGCAGAAGATAAAACTGAATTATAACCAAGGTCTTCTGTCTCCTGATATTTTGTAGCTATTCACTAGGAGGAAGCTGGGTGGCTAAGGGGAAAGTTCATCTGGCATCAGATGTGTGACCCTGGGCAAGTCACTTAACCTTCATTTGTCTTAATCCACCAAAGAAGGAAATGGCAAACCACTCCAGTATCTTTCTTTGTCAAGAAAACCTCATAGACACTCTTGGTGTGCTGTGGTCCACGGGGTCACGAAGAATCAGATACAACTGGACCACAACAACCTCCCAATATATATTCCATTTACCCCAAGATATTTGGCTTACTTTTACGTCCCTTTTAATAGCAGGAACAGTCCCCAAAGAAGTGTTCTCTATGATTTAAAAATTAAAGTCCCTTTATGCCATTTAAGAGAACATAACGAAAGGAAACCATTACCTAGTGCTGCTCCAGAGATGAGTTCACACTTTCCTAGAAGATGTTTAATAGGTAGGAAAAATACCAGAAATGAGGTAGGAAATAGCTCTGAACATACTAGAAATTTGCAAAGACTTCAGTTTATCGCCAGAAAAAAGAATTCTGACCTGGTCCCATTTAGGCTATGTTCAACAAAAAACCTGACAGGTCATTTTACTGGTACTTTAGACCAAGAAGTTCCTAGAGTTTGGGTTCCTTCAGGCCGGGTTCTCACTTAATATAAGCACCAGTTTCCCTCAGCTATAAAATAGACATAATTCTTACGCCACCTATCTTACAGGCTTAGTTAATAAGCATTTATTAAGTGCTTATTATGTGCCAGGCATTGTATTAACCTCTGAGGATACAATGAAAGGTAAAAACCCCTCCAGGGGCTCCTAATCTAATGGGGGAAACAACAAGAAAAAAATATGTACAATCAAGCTATTTGCAGCATAAATCAGAAATAATCAAAGAAGGAAGGCACTAGATTTAAGAGGGTTTGAGAAAGGCTTCCTATAGAAAGTAAGATCTTAGCTGGAACTTAGAAGAACCAAGGAAGCTAAGGCTGTGTTAATGAGAGTGCTCTATCAACAGAAAAAACCTCACCACTATTAAATGGAGGCTCTTATTTCTATTTATATTAATGATTAATAATAATAAAAATAACCATAAAATTAATACAGTTTCTAACACTCCCTCCCAACCTTTCTTCCCTTCTCTACAACATCTTTTGCTTCCGACTCCTTTTTACTACTTAAACAGCCACCATGGTAGCACAGGCCCTCATTATTTCTCACCTGAACTGTGATTATAGCCTCCCAATTGGTCTTCCTGCTTCAGATCTCTTCCCTTTCCAATTTACCCTCTGCCCAGCTGGCAAAATGGTTTTCCTGAAGCCAAGGTCTGACCATGTCACTCCGTACTCAATAAACTGTAGTGGCTTCCTATCACCTTTAGAATGAAATATGTGTCTCCATTTCAACAAGCATTTATTGGGCACCTACTATGTGCTAGGCCCTGTGGGAGTCCTGGGTATTCAGAGAAAGGCAAAAAATAATCTCTGCTTTCAAGGAACTCAAAGTCTAATGGGGCAGAAAATATACAAACAACTGTGTCCAAACAGAATATATACAGAACAAATGGGAGATAATCAACAGAGGGAAGATTCCAAGATGAAGGAAGCCCAAGAAAAGCATTTGTTAGAAGGCAGAATTAAATGAGACATGAAAGAAGTTGAGATAGTCAGGAAAGATGCTCATATTTGGGAAATTGAGTGTCTGGTGTGAGAAACAACAAGGAAGCCAGTGCCAATGGATGGTAGCATAAATGAAGGGAAGCAAGGTTTAAAAAGACTAAAAAGGTAGGAATGAACTAGGTTCAAAGGGCTTTGAACAATGTATTTTATGTTGGATTTTGGAGGTGATAAGGAGCCACTGGGATTTGCTGATATGATTACATCTGTGTTTTAGAAGTCTAATCTGGCAGCTGAGGTGAAGGATGAGTGGGAAGAGACTTGAAGTAAGAAAACTCCTGTAGTAGTCTAAGTATGAGGAAATGAAGGCCTGGAGAAAAAGTCCGAGGAGAAAAGGGAGCATTTAAAAGAGATGTTCTGAAAGCAGAATTAACAGGTTTTGGCAACAGACTGAATATAAGGTGGGGTGGGGCAGGAAATGAGAGAGCATGACAAGTTGTTGTAGGTTGTAACAGGGAGGATGATGGTATCCTTGACAATAACAGGGAAGTTAGGAAGAAGGGATGGTTTGGGGGGAAAGATGAGTTCGATTTTGGACGTTTTGAGTTTAAGATATCTATGGGACATTCAGATCAAGATGCCCAAAAGACAGTTGGAAATGTGCGCTTAATAAATGTTGAGTGATTGATTGAAATGTGCAACTGAAGTTCAGAAAATAGATTAGGAATGGATAAGTACAACTTTGAATCCAGCATAGAAATGATAATTTAATCCATGGGAACTAATGAGATAACCAAGTGAAAGAGTATAGAAGGATACTAGGACTGAGCCCTGGGGGCCACCTAATGTTAGGGAGCATGACCTGGATGAAGGGGAAGGGAGAAAGGGATAAGCCTTTATACATCACCTACTATGTGTCAAATGCTGTGCTAAGTGCTTTACAAATATCTCATTTAATCTGTACAACAACCCTGTTGAGGTGGGTGTCATTATTATCCCCATTTTATAGTGGAGGAAACTGAGGCAGACAGAGGTTAAGTGACTTGCCCAGTGTCACAGACTTAGTAAATATCTGGGGTCAGATTTGAACTCACATTTTCCTGACTGCAGACTCAACCTTGCTGCCTTGATGAAGGTCAAGTAAAGGAGATTAAAAAGATCAGTGTCATGAAAACCTATGGAGAAGAGAGTATCAAGGAGAGGGTGACTGATTCAGTTATTAATGCTTGCAAAGCCTTCAAGAAGAATGACGATTGAGAAAAGGCCATTAGACTTGGCAATTAAGAGATAACTGGTAACTTTGGGGAGAGAAATTTCATTTGAATGATGAGTTAGAAAAGCTAGACTGAAGAGTTAAGAGACTGAGAGAAGAAGTGAAAGAATCTATTGTAGATGGTCTTATCAAAGTGTTTAACTACAAAAGGGAAGACAGTCAGCAGGGATAGATGGATCAAGTGAAAGTTGTTTTTGTTCTTTGGGTTTTTTTTGAGGACAGGGTTTATAGGCAGTAGGAAAATAGTTGGTAGACAGGGAGAAATATTTGGCATTCTCAATCTACTCTGTTTTTATAATACATCATTTCCGGCCTTATCACTACCATTCTTCACACCTATGACCCTATCTTCTGTCTCTATTTTTGCTCTGACTGTTCCGCTCACCCCCCACTCCAGCCTGGGATACCCTGTCTCTTCACCTCAGTGCCTTAGAATCCTTTTGTTCTCCTCTGAGACTCAGTTCAAGTACCAACCTGTGCATGAAACCTTTCCTGATCCCTCCTCTTCTTAGTGACCCCCTTCACAGTACCTTACATTCATTTTGTATATACTCTCTATATACCCATATATGTATATGTTGTCTCTCCCATTAAAATGTAAGCTTACTGAGGAAAGTCAGTTGCTTCCTTTTTTCTTCTGTTTTCACCAGTGCCTAATCCAGTGCCTGGCATATAACAGGTGTTTAATAAATGCATGTTAATCATTGGAGTGATTTAAAGGTTTTTCTTGTTTCAAAGACAAACCGAAGTACTTCTAAATGGTGACTTGGTTGGTAAGGGGGCACCCCGTATTAGGATGTGCTTGAAGACATTGAGAATGTTTAAGTAGGGGAAAAGAAGACGGGGATAAAAAGAACAGTTGGGAGGTAACTTCAGGAAGGTCATGTGATAAATGGATTTGATTTCTTCTACTTGGCTCCAGAGAGAACTAGGAATATGGGGTGGAAGGTGCAGAGAAACATTTTAGCTCTATAAAAGGAAAAACCATTTAACAATTAGAGCTGTCCAAAAAGTAGACTAGGCTGTTATGAGGAGCTTGTAAACTTCCCCATCATTCCAAAAGGAGCTTGGTGATTTCTTGTCTAAGGGATTCAGGCTCTAGGTAAGGATTTAATTAGATAAATTCTGAGGTTTCTTCTAGTTCTAAGATTATATTCCATTTACTTCAATCTGATGGACACACACATATATATATAAATGGATATATAAATATATATGCACATTTATGAATACTTTGCAAGGCATTGTGCTAACTGTGCTATCTATACAAAGGCAAAGAAAAAAAAGAACTTGTCCTAAATAAACAAGTAAAGTCAGCAAGCATTTATTAAGTTCCTACTATGTGCCAGGCACTGTGTGAGGCTCTGAGGATACAAAGAAATGGAAAAAAACCCATCCCCTACCCTAAAGGAGCTGACAATAGAAGGACCCAATATGCAAATAACTATGTACAGAAATTGGAGATAATCTCAGAAGCTTCTTTCAGGGAAGTCAAGAAGGCAGAGATAAGGAAGGAGAGAATCAACCAGTGAAAATGCTTGAAGTCAGGATATGAGCATCTTGTATCAGGAATGGAAAGGACGTCAGTGTACAGAGTATTTGAAGAGGAGTAGGATAGGAGATGTCTGGAAAGGTAGGAAGGGGCCACTTTATGAAGAGCTTTAAAAGTCAAATAGAGGATTTTATATTTGATCTTAGAGGCAATAGAGAGTCACTGGAGTTTATTGAATAGGGAAGCATCATGTATAGACTTGAGCTTTAGGAAGATCTGACAGCTTAATGGTAAATGGACTAGGGTGGGGAGACACTTGAGGCAGGGAGGTTAATCAGCAGGTTAATATGTCCGGGTATGAGATAATGAGGGTGGCAGCAATATCAGAAGAGAGATGTTGCCAAGGTAGAATCAACAACTCTGTGTAACAGACTGAGTATGGCAATTGTCCCCACCAGGATGCCACCTAGGTTGGGAGCCTGAGTAACTGGGAGGATGGTGTTGCCCTTTGTTGTAATAGGGAAGTTAGGAATAGAGGGAAGATCAGAGGAAAAGATAATGAATTCCGTTTTAGACCTGTCAAGTTTAAGTTACTTACAGAACAAAGAGTTTGAAATGTCCAATAAGCTTGGAGATTGAAAGAATGAAGGCCAGGAGAGAGGTTAGAACCTTGTACTCTACTAGAGGGGTAGGGAAAATACAACACGTACACGGAAAAGTACATTCTAAATAATATAATTCCCTGATTCATAACCTTAGTATCTTAAAAATTTTTCTTACTAATCATATCCCTCAGACAAGTGCAGTCTACCTACTTTGGAAATTGAAAAGTGCTGAAAGATGCATAGAAAAGATTAGGCTCTGGACCAAAGCAATCAGAATTTTCAGAGTGACTTTTGGAGTCACCTATATTTAAATTATTTTTCTAGGGGTAGGGAACAATGGGCAGGGATCTGAATTTTCCTCAAGTCCTGCTTTGTGAGGTGGCTTCATGAGAATCTGGCAGGCCCCCTTTGTAGAGGTGGACCTCCAGAGTTCCAAAGGAAAGTGGGGTTTGATGTGTGTGTATCCAAGTCTCCCTTCAAGGGTAGCCAGCTATCACCATCAGCACTACCTCATGCAGGAACTGCCTCCAGCTCTGAGCATTAGAAGCCAACTTTGACTACACCAACAAAGTCAGTACAATACAACTGTGGCTGAATTTGCTCCTGCTAAAGGAAACTAAGGAATAGATGAGACAAACTATGCTCACTTTTAAAGGAATGGTTTCACTAGTCTACTGTGCCAGGCAGATGGCATAGAGAAACACAAGAGCTGGGAAGCCCAGGGGTGGGGTGGTGGGGAGTGGAGTTACTGCTTCATGAGGTTAGACAGATTACAGGAGAAAAAACAGTCTGTATGTGTGTGTCTGTATGTGCATGCCCATGAGTGAAGCGTAGAAAAGATAATGACTAAAGGGTAGGGTGGAGGTTATTACAACTGTCTATAAATGTTACAAGTGTATAAACAGCCGCACAAAGTGAGGATTGTTGAGGCCAGTACCTGGGAATGTAAAGATGAGTAATATGGTGGAAGTAGCAAGACAGAATCTGGCTTCATTCTGTTAGCAGGGGAAAAAATCTTGTAGATTCCAAATTGTTTTCTCCTACTGGGTTACCCTGACACTAACTTTAGCATTGGCTCATCTCATCTTAGAAAAGTGCCTCAGTTTCCCTGGCTATAAGATAAAAAAAAAATCCTTTGCTGAGGATTCCAAGTAATGCACTAATCCACTAGCATGTTTACTAGTTCACTAATGTTTATTTAGTGCAATGACAATAGATAACAACTGAAGTAGGAAGCCTAATGTGGGTTACGTTGCCAGGTTTTGTTAAAACTCTCGCTTTGTTTGCCTGAGGTCTTAGTTCCTTTTTCACATGCCCTAATTTCTTTGAGGTCTTTGACCTGTAGGGTCATGCTAATTTGCTTAGTTGTACAGTTTCTGTCTCCCACCTAACTCACAGGATTACACTGAGCATTCATGAAGGAGCTGTAGTATCTAAAAGTTGGAAGGATACTCCAGAAATCATGAAATTCACACTTCTGTCCAAGAATAGATCTCTAATCTATTCTTAAAGACCCCCCAAAAAATTAGATTACGTGGCTTCCTATTCCATTTGTGATGTATTTTTAGTTTAGTGGAAAAAATAAAATTTTATACATTTTAAGAGTATTCTTATTGCCTCTTCTTTCCAATCCTGTGACTTACTGACTGTGGTTTGTACTAAGATTCCTGTACAGAAATCCTTACTTACAGGGTGTAAATCTTGACCTCTCCCCTTTTGCTGCCATGGAATTTAGGTCATTGGAGCTGAGTGATACCTAACCACCCCCATTTCTAGGGAGATGGTTCCTTCCTTCTCTGCTGTATCACCCCCTATTCTTCAACTCTTTTAGCATTCTTGCAAGCTCATAAGATGACTGTAACCTCTGAGTACTAATGAAAATAGAAATACTTATGCCTTGCCCTCTCCAGAAGCCTGACTATCTAAGAGACAGAATCATCACTAGAATTTACCTGAAAAAAAACCCAGCCCCCAAACCCAATCTAGATTCAGGATTATACAGCCAGAGCACATCCTAAAAGGCACCTTGTTTTGGAAAGGTGGTACTTTATCTCCTTCTGAAAAAAATGAATTTGTAAAATATAAGATATCAGTGCTAGTCTAAACAAAGCTTTTCATTTGGGCTCTTTAACATACCATCTATTAGATAATGCTCTCCAAGTATCATCAAGGCCATCCCTCTGCATGTTGTAAGTCATATATTTCAACCTTTTTTGTTTAAAAATCCTGGAGAGGGCATTCCACAATCTCTCTTGATAACCTCTGTGTGCATATACATCTCTACATATATCATCTTGGTGTTTACACACACACATATATATGCATGTATCCTGGTGCCCTCTGCTGGAATAAGGAAGATTTACTATATTTTTGTGCATGAATTCTATCTCCAGACGCAGAGGGTGGTTTTGCTTACTTCAGAGCATAGGGAAGGACATAACCCATTAGCCAGAGAAAGCAATCAAAGGCCTATTTGACAGTGCTTTTTCCACCTGGTATCCCATTAGATCACCTACTGCATTCTTTTGTTAACTACAAGAGAGGAACACAAAGCTTACTGATGAGAAAGGCTAGGAAATGGAGTCCCCTGGTGCTCTGATCATATAGAATGCAGAGGCTTCTAAGGTATGCTACATCTCTCTGTATGGTCTCCTGTGTATGTTCCCACAAATCCACCTGTCTCGTGTTTGTGCGGGGCAATGGCTACAACAATTGTGCTATTGTGTGAAGTATTGTGAATTACAATAACAATACCTTGAAACAACTACAGGATTTCAGGAAGATAGAATACTTCCCAGTACAAAGTACCTCACAAAGGCACTAGTCAAGATATAACCATATTTTAAATAAGGTTTCCTCCAGGAAAGGGAAAATTTTAAGTTACTCACCTAGTGGGACTTCAAATATTTGCTTCTTATCTGCTAAATTCTTCCTCCTCCAGGGTCAGTCCATCCTTGATGTGAAGGTACTGCTGTCGTTGCACAGTCAAACTGATGTCCTGCCCATCCTCCAGCTCAGACTCCACACCAGGCAAGCTTCAGAAGCCCCTGAATCGTGGCTTTTCTCACCCTTTCTTCTCTTGTTCCCTTCCCCTTTTTAATCTTTGTGCCAGCATCTGCATCTGGCTGTTTCGGATGCTTGCAGCTAAGGCAGTGAGATCCTGGTTGTCCTCCTCTCACTCTCTGCACTCCTCACTGCATCTCAGCTGGGGCTTGAGCATCCTGCGTAATGGCGCTAACGACTGGCTCCTTGTGGTTGTCATGGCAACCAGGAGCTGGGGCCTCCTGCAAGCTTATTAACACAGGCAGCCAAAAGGTAAGAGAAATAGTGATGGTGAGGAGTGGTTGGCTTCCTGATTGTGCACTCAAGAGCCTATGCCCCTTTGAGGGGTTAGAACAATATTCCCTTTCTCTCTGTCCTTTCTCTCCCCCACCCTCCACCCCAGACAATTTATAGGCTATTCATTCCAGCACTATCTTGAGCTCCCAGGGAATCCTGCCAAATGAAAAGTCTACGCTAGACACATTCTACAAGGTGGTGGCTTTCATGACAACTGTATCTGACAAAACAGACTGAAGGGTGAAGAGGAAGAGGTGTGGGCAAGACCTCTAATGCCAAGGAAATGGGAATAAGAGGAAAATCCTGGTCCCCTTAAAAGGACAGTATCAAGAGTCCCTAGCCCCTTATGGTCCAAGGAATGAATCGGTTTTTAATACCTGAAATTTTTCTTCATCATACTCACAAACTCAAAAGGATTCATAAACCAATTCACTTAGATGGTCCTTCCAATGATGGAAGTCACAACCCATCCATAGCTGCCTATCGTTCACAGTTCTTGTCCATATCATCCTTTAAATTTGACACAAGGGAATCAATCAAATTTGCTGGGGCGGGGTGGGGCACTCAGTATCATGGTACTATTAACTCCCCTCCAGGTTTATAGTGATCCATTGATCAACACTTTAAGTATAGTGGTTCAACTAGTTTCAAATCCCTCTCACATATATATATATACATTCAGCCTATATTTCATCTAGCCTCTTTGCTCTCTAGCATGTCAACCAAACACAAAACTTAGGTAGAATGGGAGAAAGAAACCCTCAATGACTCCTACCCTATAGAAATACTTGATAATACCTCCAAGGGTCAGTGTAATTCAATAGATATTTATTAGGAGTCTGCTACATTCAGAGCATTATACCAGAGGAAGGGATACAAAGATTTACATAAAATACAATCTCTGTCCTCATGCATTTATAATCTAGTGATTCTGTGATCTTTTTATTTTTCTATTACAGAGAGGAGTGTGAAAACAAGTGCGAAGTAGACATGGAGATAAGTATTTCCAAATTCACTCCCCAATAATTTTAAAGTGACCGCACAATATAATGAAATTGCTATTTGATTGGAAATCAAGAGGCCTGAGTCAGAAGAAATGAGATTTGAACTGAATTTGAAGAGTAGGTAAGATCTGGATAGTTGGAAAGGAGGGGGGTGGCAGAAAAATAGCTTTAGTAAAGATGTGGAGGTAGAAATATATGTGATGTTTAAGGGATAATATCTATACCAACCTGGTTAGAACTGAAGACTTTAATTTCAAAAGTAAATGGGAAAGGGGAGTGAAGTATCAAGAACTTGTGTAGCCATGCAGACTAACTTGGAGGGACCCAGTTGCTAAGCCATTGGGAATTTTCCCAATCTTCAGTTAAGCCTATCCATCCTCAGATGGTGGCATTATCTCTTAAAAAATATCTGTTGCTTCCAGGGGTATCTAATAGGAAAATACACTGACAAGCAGGGAAGAACAACTATAAGGGAATTCTAGGGAGTGAAAAGAAAAGTGTTGCCTTTTCCTTATCCAAATAATCCAGTAGGTAGGAACCCATATTGGCCAGCATACTTTGGTCATGTTGTTTTAGCTCCATAAGAATTAATGAATATGAGTAAAGTTTTCCTGGAACTGAAAAGTTCTAAGTTATGCATGATGATGATGATGTTACGGTTATGGCAGGGCAGATAAATAGTGCAAGCAGAATTTTTTTTCACACTGAAGTCCTATGTGCATTTCTTTTGGTAAATCTAACAGTTAAGCCCTTCTACCATCACCAAGATAAACACGGGATATAGGCATTTCTCATGAACATTGTCTTTCCTATCCAAGCCACATTGTTTCTCTATTTATAAAAATCAGGGAGTTCAACAGGCTTTAAGATTCTGTGACTCTAAATTGATGAGATAAGAATGAAATAGTCTTTAATAGAACAGGAGAAAATATTAGTCATGGTTTTCAGGGAGTTCGATGATTATTAAATTCTCTTTCCTTGACCTGTTTTCCAGGTCATTTTAAGATATACACCAGAAAATCTTATATTTTCTTTTACTTTTTCAGTTTTTAATTTTTTCTAATATTTCTTGCTATCTGGTGGAGTCCATGATGTCTTTTTGGTCTGCTCTGATTTTCAGGGAGTCTATTTTTATAGATAAGGTTGATCACTTTCTCTTCCAAGTTATTTATTCTCCTTCTAATTCCTTCCTCCAGATATTTTATTTCATTTTTTATGTCTTTTTTCATTTCTTGTAAGTATTCATGTAAGTCCTAGTAGAAAATCCATTTTATTTTTCCTTTGAGTCCTGGAGTTTGCAGTTGTTAAAGAGTTACTCTCCTTTTGGGGTATCCTTAGATTTATAATAATTTTTGTTACTGGTTGGTGTTTTATTTACTCATCTTTCCAGCTTCCATTTCTGAACTGGGGTTTGTACCAGGGCCTCTGTTGAATTTATGGATGGGGTAGTTGGCTCTCTGTAGTCTTACCTGGGTTGCTGTGTTGACCTCTGCCTTCTGGGGACAGGCTGCCTAGATCTCTGGGTATCAGTGTAGGATTCTCAGGGTCTGCTACAGTATCTTAAGACAAAATATTAAGGACCTCAGAGCCCCTAGACTTGGGGTAACCTTTTTGGAGCAGTGAGGCACTGCTACTTCCCTATTTCCAAGGTCTCCATCCTGTAGCTTTCTGACAACTCTGGGGCTTTACCAGGGGAGTCCTCTACTCTTGCTCCCTCCAGACACAAGACCTTGCAGGTTATATGTGTCCCTGACCATCCTTGATTTTGTCAGGAAATTCTCCTGCACTGGAGCTGGTTTTGCTGGTGAACCCCTCTCCTATTGAGTTTCTGACTGACTTTCTGTGCAGTTATGAGGAGGAGAAGTCACTTACTATAGTTTCTCATTGAATTTCTTGATCATTATTCAGACTGTTGTGAACAGAATTTTTTGCCAAAGTAAGTATGTTCAAGCTGATGATCTGCTTTCCATTCAAACAGACATTTTAACCAGAAGTTTTCCCAGGAGTAAATATTGGAATAACTAATGGTGGTCTTTGAAGATCAAAGTCACAAAAGCAATTTCTGAGCCAGCCCTCTTATCATATTGCCAACTGGACCTGCCAGACTCAAAGACTAAGGTGATAATCGGGGGAATCATTCCCCTGAGGTGCTGAGGGAAAAATGTGTATGTCTGTTCTTGCTGTACCTTTGAAGTAAATGCTCCTTTGTAAAAGCTAATCTGACTATTATGTGGCTAAATGGAACTGAGGTGCCTGGACTCCTAAAATTGGGAAAACAATCAGTGGCAGCTTGAGCCAGTGCCAGAGATGAGACACAGCCCCCCCCTTAAGGGTACTAGAGAACCCTGCAAGAGGGAAGGAAATATAACATACCTGGTCTTGAGGCAGGAGGACAGGGGGACAGAGCAGTCATTTATACTTTAATACAGGGCTTTACATTCATCTATTTGCTGTTTACTTTCATATTTCATCCTGTTTCAACTTTCTAGTCTATCAGGATAATTTCTCATCTTAATTTTGTTGTTTGCAGAAGAATTATAGGATGATGGAGAAGTTAGTGGACTTGTAGTCAGAAGTTTAGGGTTTGAGTCCCAGAGTTGACACTAATTAATTCATAGTTTTAACAACTAGAAGGGACCTCAAGGGTAAATGAGGTTAACGCCCTTATTTTACAGATGAGGAAACTGAGGTCAAGAGAGGTTGAGTGACTTGCTCAGCGACACACTAAGAGGCAGAGTAGGTATTTAAACCCAGATCCTGTGACTGGTGAGTCACTTGCACCACCCAGCTCTTGCTGTGAGTGAATTAAGACCTTCACCCTTGCATGCCACAGGGAGAGAATGACTGAGTACCCATTAGGTAGTTGAGTAAAGTACAGAAACAAGAGTTTCTTTAACTAGAAACAGTATATGTATTTGTATTGTTAATGTGATTAAAGATCTTCCCCACCTGCCCAATAAGGGGATTTTGACTGGAGAAGATTCGTAGGAAGGCCCACACCTTTTGTTAATGAGGCACTGGTTCTCAAGGGTTGGAATGCCCTCTGAATCTAAAAAAAGTATAAATACTCTGAGGGTGAGGTTTTGCTTTGGGGCTTAGTTTTTGGAAGAAGCTTTATGTGCCAGGTTAGACACTGGGAAATCGCTAAGGAGCTCCCCCCTCCCCACCCCAGCTTTGGCTTTGTAAATCCACATGTTGGTGCTTCCCTCTCTGGCACCTATGGTCAGACAGTCTGCTGATTTGTGATATATGCATTGCGTATATCAGACATTTTGGAAGCACTGTCTGTTGATTTCCTGAACCAAGTGAATGACATATGTGCTTGACTAAAGGAGATTGTTTTACCCTGCAAAAAAAAATAAAGATGACAACCAGTTCCAACCATGCAGCCAATGGAAAGAGGCTGCTTCTGCCCATAAGAGAGGCCAACACAGAATGTTTTCTTCCAGGAACAGTTCCTTGGCATCTCCCACGTGGGTACCTCTATCTTAGGTGATCCGAGAGTGCACCAAAGCCCTATTAAATACATTTTTAAAATAATTAATTTCATAAATATTAAAAAATTACAGTTACAGAATTTGGGAGTTGGAAAGGACCTTAGCAACTATTTCAACACTTACGCAAAAGGAATGCCGAATATAAGATATCTGACAAATGAACATTCAGCATCTGTTTGAAGACCTCAAGGAGGGGTACTCAAAGCCTTTCAAGAAAAGTCCATTCCACTTTTGGATAACTCCAATTGTCAGGATGTTTTTTTCTGACATTAGCCTTGACTTTGCTTGTTTCCAACTTCTCATCCCTCCTGATTCTGCCTTCTGCAGTCAAACATAACTATTTTAATCCCTACTCCACAAAACAGCCCTTAAAATACTTGAAGCTTTGTATTATAAAAATTCCCTTGGTATTCTCTTCTAAATATTCCCATTTGTTCCATCTGATCTATGTATGGCATAGTCATTGCTCTCCTGGGGATATTCTCTGAACACAATACTTCAGATGAGACCTGATGAGGACAGAATAGAGGAACTGTCATCTTCTAATCCCTGGAAACTGTATCTCTCAATGCATCTCAAAAAGCACTGACTTTTTTTTGGTTGCTTCATTATAGTACTGATATATTGAGCTTTCAGTCTATTGAGACCACTCGATCTTCAAAACAACTAACCATGTCTCTCCTGTCTGATACCTCTGATACTCAAGTGTTTTTTGTCCTCACATGTAAGACTTTACATGTATCCATAATGAATTTCATGTTATTAGATTCAGTCTAATGCTCTAGTTTCTTAGAATCTTAAACTTCCATATTCGAGAATTTTGAAATCTCCTTATCTGACCATAATGTAATGACTTTCTATTCTCCTTCTGCTTTCCCTTATCCAAACCCTCCTCTTCATTGGCCTTGACCCCTCAGTTTTCCCCAAGGTCATCTGCTCTATACTTCCTACTCTCTCATCTTTTCCTCATCTTGACCCTTGACCCATTTCAAGTCTTAACACTACAGCTTCTTCTCTTGAGTCTCTAGCCCTTTTAATCATACTGCAGATTGGATGTGCCAACCTTCAACCTTGGAACACTCCTACTATTCACTGCCTTTACTCCTACACACATACAGCTGAATGAAGGTGGCAAAATTTACACAAGTATACACTACAAATTTGAGTTACTTAATCTCAACTGGGCCTTTACTGATACTAGGAGATCTTACTACACTTTCCTTATCAATTCACTATCCCCCTCTCCATGGAGGCTCTTCCAAATCTTTTCATCCCTCCTCAAACCTACCATGACTCCTCCCACCACTCTTTCTCAGTTGAGAACCTTGCCTCATCTTTTATAGAAAAAAAATGAGGCCGTTTGCCATGAGCTCTCCTCCCCTTTTCCTCATCTCATATTGCTTAGTTTCTATCTGCTGCCACCTTCTCCATCCAGCCTTTGGGTTTGAATCAGAAAAGGATCACTTCACAAATGATCCCATTCCATCTGGTTTCCTCCAAAAGACTGCCCCTTCTGTTATCCCCACTCTATCACTTACCTTCAGTCTCTCCCCTCAACTCTCTTTTCTCCTGCTTACAAATATATCTATGTCTCTCTTGTCCTCAAAAAACCCCTCAATGATCCTTCCATTTCTGCTAACTAACTTGCTATATTTCTTCTGACCTTTGTGGTTAAACCCCTTTAAAGGGCTGTCTACAACAGATGCCTCCATTTTTTTCTCCTTCACTCTCTTCTTAATCACTTACAATCTGGCTTCTGACCTCATCATTCCACTGAAACTAAAGTTACCAGTGATCTCTTAATTGTTGAATCCAATGGCCTTTTCTCAGTCCTCATTTTCCTTGACCTTTCTGCAAATTTTAACACCCTTTATCACCCTCTTCTCATTGATAATTTCTTTTCTTTAGACTTTTGAGACACCACTCTCTTGGCTCTTCCCTTACCTACCAAACCACTCTTTCTTAATCTCCTTTGCTGAATCCTCATCCAAATCGTAGGTGTCCCACAAGGCCCTATCATAGATCCTCTCCTCTTCTCCCCCTATGCTACTTATCTCATCAGCTCTCATGGATTTAAATACCATCTCTATGCTGAAAATTCTCAAATCTACTTATTTTGCATTGACCTCCAATCTTGTAACTCCAACTACTTTCAGACATGTCAAATCAGATGTCCAATAGTCATCTTAAACTCAACAGTGCAAAACTGAATTCATTATCTTTCTCCCTGAAAAGAGCAATACTATCCTTCTAGTCCCTCAGGCTTGCAATCTAAGTGTCATCCTCAACTTCTCACTATGTCTCTTATCCAATCTGTTGCTAAAGGCTGTTGATGTCATCTTTGTAGCATCTCTCAAAAATCGCCCCTTCTCTCCTCTGACACTGTCAGCACTCTGTTGCAGGCCCACATCACATTAAAACTGGATCACTGCAACAGTCTGCTTGTGGATTTGCCTACCTCAAGTCTCTCCCCACTCTAATCTATTCTTCATTCTGCCACCAAAATGATTTTCCTAAAGTGTAAGTCTGACCACGTCACCCCTTTAATCAATGAACTCCAGTGGTTCCCTTTCAGCTTCAAGATCAAATATGAAATCCTTTGGTATTCAAAGCTCTTTATAATCTAGCCCCTTCCTACTTTTCCAGTTTTCTTACTTTCTCCCCACCATAATACCTTGGATCCAATGGCACTGGTCTCTTTGCCATTCCACAAACAAGACAATCCATCTCCTGGCTCCCTTATGTCTGGCTGCTCTTCCTCCTCATCTCCATCTGCTGACTTCCCTGACTTCCATTAATGCCACCTTCTACAAGAAGTCTTTCCTACACATCTTAATTCTATTACTTTTCCTCTTTAAACCTATTTATCTTGTACATAGCTTGCTTGTACATATTTGTTTGCTTGCTGCCTTCCCCATTAGATTGTGAGTTCCTTAAGGTCAGGGACTGTCTTTTGCTTTTCTTTGTATTAGCCTGTAGTACAATTCCTGTCATGTAGTAGGTGCTGAAAAATATTTATTGACTTTCAGGGTCCTAACTCCTTAATTTCCCTGCATCTATGTTGCGTACATATCTTTTTGAGATCTAAGTCGTTTAGTGAATTGCCTCTGCATCCATCCTGATTTCTTTCAACAAATCCCATTTTTTATTCCTTGTTGGAATTGTTTCTTTGTGCCTTCAGAACTTTGTACTTTATCTTCCCCCCTACTTGCTGGGCTGACTTCTACCAGGTGAAGGTCACACTATGCCTAGATTTTCTCTCCTCTGGTACTAACTCTATGAGGGAATGGTCACTTTACCCTCCTCCCCACCAGGATTCCCATTCATTTCCTCCTCAGAAAACAGTAACTCCTGATTAGTAAGAATCAGGTTAGAAATAGGGTTTCCCCTTGATGGTTCCTCCACTTTATGAAGGATGAAATTAACACTAATATAATTTAAGAAGATATTGCTCCTCCGCTTTTAGCAGAAAGAGTCAACATATGTCTAGATGATTGCAGTCCCCCAACACTATTAAATTATACCTCTGTGCTAGGCTTGTGATAGCTTGCTCAGAATCCTTATATAGTTATTTTGTTCTGTTCAGGTGATTTCTAATTGCACTCTAATAACAAAATCGCTTCTGTTTCTCCACTGAATTTCACTCAGATATGCTCCATTATGCTTCCCCTTTCTGGCCTCTTCACATGAGGAAATCCTTCATATACAATGCGGCCCCCTTTCTCAGTATATTCCCTCCCCAACACTTTTACCTATCTTGTTTGTTTTAAATAATGTATAAATCCAGAGCATTGTCCAGTCACAGGTTTTATCCTGCCAAGTCTCAGGGACACCTATGAGGTCAAATTTGCCTCCTTCTGTTAGGGTCTCTAATTACTTTTGTTTGTTGCCTAAATCTTGGGCATTTGGATATAAATATTTGAGGTACTGGTCTAGCCGACTGACTCCTTTTCTGGATTTCTGTGAATTCTGTGTCCTTCATCATATACAGAGGCAATCTTCTACCTCTTCCATTCTTTTTTAGTTTAAAATTCTTTTAATTAGAATTTCAAGACATACAACAAATATGTTCTCACCAGCCTTTCTTAGGTGTATTGCAACTCTGGCTAGGAATTTGCTGCTTCTATATGTGATCCAGGATCCAGAAATCCAAATTAATGTTTCTATTCATTTCTTGCTTTCAGTAAGCACCAGTGAGGAAAGCACAACCTGTGCCCTAATGGACTTCAGTATCTTGCACAAGACTTGATAATAGTGGGTAATACCTTTAAAGCACGAGCAGCTGGGTGGCACAATGGATAGAGGGCTGGGACTGAAGTCAAGAGGATTCATCTTCCCAAGTTCAAATCTGGCCTCAGATAGGAGCAGTGTGACCCTTGATAAGTCATTTAACCTGGTTTATTTCAGTTTCCTCATCTGTAAAATGAGCTGGAAAAATGAAGATACGCTCCAGTATCTTTGCCAAAAAAACCCCAAATGGAGTCACGAAGAGTTGGATATGATTGAAAAACAACAACCTTTTAGGTTCCTTCTGATGGTATCCTTCATGCCGATGTGACTCATCAGAAGTAAGCAATTATCATACATTTTGACAGATCTTGAAAGGTTCTCTGTTATATCTTGGGAACATGCCCTGGAAAGACAGCAGACTTCTCTTTTTGTTGTATCAGATTGAGAAATAGCTGCCTCAGTATTCCCAAGGGTCACCAACTATTAGTACCATTCTCTTCCTGATTGTCTATGACTTAGCCAGATGGTGCAATAGGATAGAATGCTGGACCTGAAATCAGTAAGACTTGAGTTCAAATCAAGCCTCAGATACTTCCCAATTGTGTGACAATTGACAAATCACTTACCCTCTGTCTGCCTCAGTTTCCTCATCTATAAAATGCCGCCTCATCTGTAATAGCACCTATCTCCCATGGTTGCGAAGATCAAATGACATAATATTTGTAAAGTGCTTTATGAACCTTAGAGTACTATAGAAATGTTAGCTATTATTACTACTGCACAATTTTGGAGAGCAATCAGCTTCTTCCTTCTCACAGTATCCAATTCACTCATCTTCAGGAAGATCTTAAAATCTGTTTTTAAGCTCTAAGAGTACAGCTATCTTTTACCTTCCCCTTCTCCTTTGTGTAATGCTATTCCAATTGCTAACCTTCTGACAAGGGTCAAGTCTCACTTCCTTCAGATCAGATTCACTCCCCCTCCTCCATTAAACCCTTGTTTTTGCTTCCTTTAGAAATACTTGATTCTCCCTCATAAATCTGGGATGTGGAGAGTCATTTTTCCATACTGTAAAAGTTATGATGATCAGGTAAACTGGTCAGGAGGTTGATCAGCTTACACTTAGAACACGGATGTTAATTGCTTGGCTATGGCAGAAATATGAACACAACACGCACAATATATCACTGTATGATTTTTCCTATTCTTTGTACTAATTCTCTGTACTATAACCCAAAGGGCTATAAAATCATGCATATCCTTTGACCCAGCAATAGTGCTACTAGGTCTATATCCCAAAGAAGTCAAAGAAAAACATAAAGGACCCATGTGTACAAAAAATTTATAGTAGCTTTTTTTGTGGTGGCAAAAATCAGAAATTGAGAGGATGCAGATCAATTATGGAAAGACTGAAGAGGTTGTGGTATATGATTGTGATGGAATACTGTTGTACTGTAAATTATGAAGGAATGGGTTCTGAAAAACCTGGGGAGACTTGCATGAACTGATGCAACATGAAATGTGTAGAACCAGGAAAACAGAAACAGCAATATTGTAATGGCAATCAATTAAATTTTCACATTTTTCTTGGGTTTTTTTGGTAACATGGTTAATATAGAAATATGTTTTGCATGACTTCACACATCATATTATTTGCCTTCTCAATGAATAGGGGAGGGTCTGAAAAAAGGGAAAGAACAAAACAAAACAGAACTTGACTGCCTCTTTCAACTTCCTTTTCTTAGTCTCAACAATGACTCTATTGTCACTTTCACTTAACCTTCAATTTTGCATAAACCTCAGATCTGTCTCATCAATTTATACCACCTACCAGTCCACTTCATCAATTCTCTTTACCCTCATATAGTTCCTATACATTTTCTTAAGCACTTTTCCTTGCCTTGTCCTTTTCCTTCATAAGTATTCCTCTTCATTTCTAAGCTTTAATCTTCCTTGATGCTAAGCTGCCATATGATCACCAAGGATGGCAATTAAGTAAGGGAGCCCAAAGGATACCTGCTACATCCTTTTATATCCTCCTTAATTGCCCTTAATCATAGTCTTTTTCAAATTGCAAGTAGAATCTGGATTATATCTGGTGTTAGAGATGGTTCTGGCCTTTAAACTTTCTCCAATTCCTCCCAAATATCTCCAAGTCATTTTTTGCACAAGTTCCCATCCAAGTCACCTACATAGTTTCCTTCTTTTTATTCAGATCGAGTCTTTCTTTTCCTGTTTTTTCTCTCCAAACCTTCTCATATGGAAGCTAGAAATGGAGTGATCCTGTGATAAAATAGGATGGGGGAGACTTGACTGAGCATCAGTTCATCTGAAAAAGATCTAGTGTATCTAGTTAACCTCAAGTTTCACATGGCTATTAAAAATGTTAGCACAATCAGACTGCATCACCAGAAATACCATCTTCAGATTATAGAACATCAAAGGTCATTTTATTCTGTTTGGACCAAACCTCTCTTAGAGTATTGTGTTTATTTTGGGACTCTATATTTTAAAATGGACACTAGCAAACTAGAACATATCCAGAGTGAGTAACCAGCATGAGGAGGGATCTAGAAACCATATTAAGAGATAGATCTATACAATGAGGAGTTTGGACAAAATGATCTATACGTTGCATTCCAGTTCTAAGATTCTATTTTACTATGAGCTAGAAATCTTTGGAGAGAAGAAGAAACAAAACTTTCAAAGGGCTGTCAAATAAGGAGTAAAAGGCAAAATTTCAAAAAAATGAAGTTACAGGACATGCAATTTTGATTCAACATAAGGAAAAGTTTTCTTAATAATTAGACTTGTCCAAAAAAGAATGGACTACATGGGGAAATAATGAGTTTTCCATCACTGGAAGTATTTTAAAAGACTGAATGGATGTCTGTTGGGGTTGATGTAAAAGAGATTCTTGCAATGAATGGGAGACTGGGCCAGATGCCCTTGAAGGCCCTTCCAAGCCCAAGTTTCTACCATACTATGACCCTATCTTGTGAATTTTTGCCTTCTGTTGCTATTTAACTCTTATCTTATCATTTTTATCATCTATTTGTTATGTTTCTCTACTTGTCTGTGGCTTCTGAAGTACCTACCTAGGATTAAGCATGTAGTGGATTCTTTATTTATGGGGTGGCAAATGTCTGGAACTGTAATTTCATCAGTATAGACAACTCCTGGTTTTGGGTAACTATACTTATAGTTGCAATTTATAGTCTTAGAAAGTTATTTAGGACACTGAAAGCTTAAATAATTTGTCCACTGACAGTGTAGGTCAGAGATAGGGCTTGAAATGACGTCTTTTTGACTCCACAGCTATGTGCTGCTTCTCTATGTAGCAGGCACTCATTTGTTGAATTAATTTATATGCCAAAACATATGATCAAGCATTACCCTTTACCATGCTATCTAGAGTCTGATACAGAGACCTTTTTCCTGGTCTACTTTAAGAAAACTACCCAAGCTCAGACTATAAACTTGGTCCATAGAGCTAAATAAAATACTCTGTTCCACAACCAGAACTTAGGCATTAGGAGTATCAGATCTACCATGTAAGTTTATTTGTTATTGTTTATTTCTTGCATATATTGGCATAGTATGTATTATGTAATCCCAAAGTTCTCTTGTGCTGAAGATGATAAAATGCTCAAGGGCAGAGACACTAATTTTCCATTTGTGACTCTTCAGAGTACCCAGTACTGTGCCCTGCTTTTAGTAGACACACAATATGTGAGTGATTGTCTGACTAGGTTGGAAAATGAAGTGTCTGCTTTCTTCTTAGAAAACCTATGACAGAAGATCAGATGTTGATCAGATTTCCTTATCTTCCTCTCTCTGTAATCCATTTAGCCCATCCCAATGTCCACTCCACTGATCAAGTGAAAGGTAGTCGCTCCTTGTGTTAATTGTCACCCTTGCCCAGCCCAAGTCCACAGAGTCTGGACATCCTCCAACAGGCAAACAGATCTGCTCATTCAGGGCTTTGACGTGAAAAAAAAAGATTGTAAGGCACTAGAGAGTGACTCATAGCCTTTTCAGAGTTAGGACATGCTGTCTGCTTCTGTTTGATTTAGTAATACCCCTACCCCATTCTCCCCAAAATGATGTCTGGCATATACATTCATAAGATCTAAATATTTTATGTAACACACATTTGGGTGGGGGAGGGGGGAGAGGCCAGGGCAGATACAGACTTGTGGTTTCATGGTTTCATTTATGTAGAGAACTCCCCAGTGTGGCAACTTCCTTCACTTAAGGAGATTGGCATTTGTATGTAACTTAAAATCTTATCAAGTTGCTTAGGGCACTGTGAGGTTAACAAACTTGTCTGTGGTCCCTGTGTCAGAGGTACCACTTACACCCACACCTTCCTGACACCAAGGCATAACCTCTATAAACTATGAAACGCCATCTCTTGTCACACGTTTTGTAGTTCTTAAAATACCATCATTTAGTATATGTTATTCATCTGTAAAATGGGGATAATAATATTTTCACTACTTACCATAGTGAGGATAGTCCCTCATAATCTTGAAATCATTATATAAATGTGTTATTATTATAAGTCATTACAAATTTATGTAATATATATTATTATAGAGATAGATAGAAACCTGTAATTTCACTGGAATAGAAAACTTATGAACTGAAGAAACTCCCCATACCAATGCAGATTGCCATCTTCTCTGCAACTTATTATCTTAAAGAGGTACATAGAGATTTGAAAGGTTAAATGATCTGTCCAGAGTCAATAAGCAGTCTGTGCAAGAGGCAGGATTTGCATACAGATATTCTTGGCTCCAAAGCTAGTTCTTTCACCACTATGTCACACTGCCTTTCTTTATTATTATATATTTGTTAAATAAAATAGAACATTAATTAGTTTTACATTGAGAAGAAAGGGCAAAATTTGTTGATAATCTTTGACATAAGTAAAGATACTCCGCATTGTTACGCTTGAGAATTGATAGCTCAGAAGAGACATGTCGGACAGAGAGCTAGCACGGCAGCCTGCAACACTTTCCGGCGAGGCCCAAACCTGATGAAAATTTTGGGGGAAATATTTAACAAAATAAATGAAAATAGAACATAGATAATATTAATATGTGGTTTTCTAAGTCAACATGGGGCTTGCAGAGATCCTTATGTATGGTTTAGTGGCCTGGTTTTTATTTAAGTTTAAAGCCACTCCCCTAGAGGGCTGGGACCGTGTGTGACTAAATCATTTTTTGTACTAGCATACGTAATTAGATTCCTAATAAGTGCTTTTTAAAGGTGACATCTCTGATGGAGATATGGCTCAGATCAATTCTTGTCTAAGGCTTTTTCTAAATGAAAGGTAAGTCTGGGATCGCTTGTGTTCTGTTCCTATAGTCTGTTAGATACAAGAAGTCCGTGGGTTGAAAAAAAGGGTGTGTATGGAGGAAATGTCTATGGGAACCTCAAACTCCTTTACTCAGAATTTCCCACAGAGTCTTTGATATCTAGCCCTTTCTCATTGTTCTTAATCAGGCCAGTTACCAGCATCAACCATAATATTTAGAATTGCTAAAATGTACACCCCAGTGCCAGTGAATGTTCTCCATTGTTGTATTCCATTAAAATGCTGGGTGAGGCTCCTTAGATTGAAGCAATAAATCAACACACCAATAATCTTCTCCACCTGGGCTTGCCCATTATGCCCAGTTAATTCCAGTATTTCTGGAATTAACATGTCTTCATCAACTGGAAGGAGAGAGGCATAGTCAAATGGGAAGGTAAGGAACGAGTCTAAGTGTGGAAATAAAGGTACCATGCAGCTTGTGTCCTTAAGGGAGAGAAAAGTGCGCTGCTATTAACTAGCTATGTGACTCCGGGCAAGTTACCACCTCAATTTTGCCTCAGAGCTTAATTTACAGGTGAAGAAACTGCTGTGAATTAATGACCTTGTGATTGCTGAAGACATCTTATAAATGTCCAAGTTCGTTAAGATAATGGGAGAACATGGACACATGAACTTGGTGGATAAATTTAAAACTCTCTAATAGCTAGTTGATTCATCAGTTCCCCCTTTATCCAGCCTTTTGACTTAGGACTGCTTCTGAGTAGTAAAATGGATTTTTCTTTCTTAAGGTGAGAACTATTTAGATATATTTGCAATTAAGATAGGCCTTAGGGAGAAACAGCTCTTAGGAAATGGACATTTTAGGACCAAATGTTATAAAATCCCCAGGTGTCAGGAGAGGTCAATTTGCCCCTCTAGTGAAACCTGTTATCCCCAGAGCATCTCCAGCAAAATTCTCTCCCCTCAGAAGCTATACTGCTTGATGCTCCTGGGAGAGCTCATTCCTTGTGAGCCAGTGGCTTCCCACTTCCCAATCAATCAGACGAAGAGATATAAAAATGACAGTATCTAATGGAGCATCTTGCTCATCAGCATTCTCATCAGAGTGATTTCATGAGCAGAACGGAGGAAAGAAGGAAAGAACGGCAATTAGATTTCATGTCACCAAGATGGCCAGATGCCAACCAGGCCTGGAAAGGTTGTCCATCCACTCAGCTGCCTGCTTCAGAAACAATTAGCACCCAAGTATAGAGCTCAGCACAGTTCTGAAACAGTGTCACTCCCCCACACCCCTCCATGTGTTCTGTAGAGCATTTAGGATTAGAAACACATTGGACAGTAAAACTAGAAGGCATTTGCCTAGTCAAGCCCTGGTGCTGGAGAGGGCCCTTAAGAGAAAGGTAAGTCATGAAAGATCTCTTTGTATTTTTGTCAGACTGTCTGTGACTCTTTCTACAGGAGGTGACACTTGGAGACCCAGAGACAGGATGAAAGTCAGTAATCTCCTTAGTACCAACAGTGAGTTAAAAGATATGCATAGATATCATAGGGGTTGGAGATAAGGGACAGAACTAAAGCAAAAGATGAAAGAAAACAAGAGGTGGAGGGAGAGAAGAAAAAGGAAGAATGCAAGAGATCAGGAAGAGAGGGTAGGAAATAATAGGAAGGATAGGAAAAGGAAAAAATAATTATACTTGGAAGTGATAGAGCTGCCTCAGGTAACACCCAGTGACAAGGTAGGCTCTTACTGGTTCATTCTAGTTAGTACCTTTCTCTGACCAAAATTCTGTCTTGTCCTTTCACTATTCTAAACTTTTCAAATAATATCTTCAAAATTCTGTTCCCTCTTAAATTTTATTTAGCCAACAAAATAGTGTCATATTCAGTTCAGTTCAATAAACATTTATTAAGTGCCTACTATGTCCCAGGCAAGGGTTAGCTAGGTGGTACACTGAATGGAGTGCCAGGCCTGGAGTCAAGAAGATTCTTGAGTTCAAATGTGGCTTCAGACTTATTAGTTGGCAAGTCACTTAACCCTATTTGCTTTATTTTCCTCTTCTGTAAAATGAGCTAGAGAAGGAAGTGGCAAATCACTTCAGTATTTTTGCCAAGAAAACCCCAGATGGGGTCATGAGAAGTCAAACATGACTTCAGTGTATCAGGCATTCTGCTAAGCTAATATATAAGAATTGCATCCTGATGTATAAATGAATATTTGACCTTATTAATGTGGGGATTATCTTCAATGATGCAGACTGAAGCCCATCCTTCATTGCCCATACCGTATAACCTCTTCCACGTCTCCCATCAGTTTGCTCCAGAAGGTCTGCTCAGTGTGTTGGAAACCTCCCTTGATTTCTCTTAACATCTTAAAGATACAGTGGAACACAATGGTCCATTGTTGTTTCTTGTTTTCACCACATGACTCACCCATCTTCTTTTTCTATTGTACATTCCTTTGACAATAGCCATATATTTTATGTTATAACCTGCACGTACCCAATCAATCAATCAACGAGCATTTATTAAACTCTTTCTATGTGATACATACTGTGCTATGTGCTTGGAACAACTAGGTAATACAGAGCATTGGGTCAGGTAGACCTGTGTTCAAATGAGGTTTCCAACGCTTGCTAGTTGTGAGCTCCTGGGAAAGTCACTTAATCTCTCTGTTTGCCTCCAATTCCTCAGCTACAAAATGGGGATAGTAACCTACCTGACTCCTAGGGGTATTGTGAAGATCAAAGGACATAATATTTGTAAATCACTTAGCACAATGCCTAGCACAGTGTTTAGTAAATGATTGTAATGATGTAGTCCCTGTCCTCAATCAATGCATCAATAAATCAATCAACAAACATTTAATTTAACCTCTGTTAGGTGCTATTTATCTTTCTTTTTTCTTTTCTTCCCTCCCCCACCCCCAAATTAATAGTATTTTATTTTTTCAATTACATGTAAAGATAATTTTCAACATTCACTTCTATAAGATTTTGAGTTCAAATTTTTTCTCCCTTCCTTCCACCCCTTCTCCTCCCCAAGATGGCAAGCAATCTGATATAGATAATAGTGTACAATCATGTTAAATATATTTCCACATTAGTCATGTTATGAAAGAAGGTGACAACAAAAGGAAAAACTCTGAGAAAGAAACAACAACAGCAAAGTGAAAATAGTATGCCCCAGTCTGCATCCAGACTCCATACTCCTTTCTCTAGATGTGGATAGCATTTTCCATCATGAGTCTTTTGGAGTTGTCTTAGATCATTGTATTGCTGAGAAGAGCCAAGGTCTGTCGTAGCTGATCACTGCACAATGTTGCTATTGCTGTGCACAGTGTTCTCCTGGTTCTGCTCCCTTCATTCACCATCAGTTCATGTAAGTCCAGATTTTTCTGAAATCCACCTGTTCATCATTTCTTATAGCACAATAGTATTCCATTACATTCTTATATCACAGTTTGTTCAGCCATTGCCCAATTGATGAGCATCCCCTCAGTTTCCAATTCTTGACCACCACAAAAAGAGCTACTATAAATATTTTTTGTACTTGTGGATCCTTTTCCATTTTTTATGTTCTCTTTGGGATACAGACCTAATGTCTAGTACAGTACCAATGTATTGCTGGATCAAAAAGTATGCACAGTTTTTTAACCCTTTGGGTATAGTTCCAAACTGCTCCTCAGAATGGTTGGATCAGTTCACAACTCCAGCAACAATACATTAGTGTTCCAATTTTCCCACAACTTTCTGACATTTATCATTTTCCTTTTCTTTCATGTTAGCCAATCTGATAAGTGTGAAGTGGTGCCTCGGAACTGTTTTAATTTGCATTTCTCTAATCAATAGTGAGTTAGAGCATCTTTTCATATCACTGTAGATAACTTTAATTTCTTCATCTGAAAACTGCTTGTACAATATCCACTTATCAATTGAGGAATGACATATTCTTATAAATTTGACTCAGTTCTCATACATTTTGGAAATGAGGCCTTTATCAGAAACGTTAAAAATTGTTTCCCAGCTTTCTGCTTTCCTTCTAACCTTGTTTGCATTGGCTTTATTTATGTAAAACCTTTTTTAATTTAATGTAACAAAAATGATCCATTTTGTATTTCATAATGTTCTTTATCTCTTATTTGGTCATAAATTCCTCCCTTCTCCATAGATCTGACAGGTAAACTATTCCTTGCTCTCCTCATTTGCTTATGATATCACTATATCTGAATCACACACCCATTTTGACCTAATTTTGGTATATGGTGTGAGATTTTGGTCTATGCCTAGTTTCTTTTGTCAGATAGTGAGTTCTCATTCCAGAAGCTGGAGTCTTTGGACTTATCAAACAGTAGATTACCATAGTCATTGACTACTGTGTCTTGTGTACCCAATCAGTTTCATTGATCCACCACTCTGTTTCTCAACCAGTACCAAATAGTTTTGATTGCCACTTTATAATATAGTTTTAGATCTGGTACAACTACTGTACCTTCCTTTGCATTTTTTTCATTAATTCCCTTGATATACTTGACCTTTTGTTCTTCCAGATGAATTCTGTTATTGATTTTTCTAAGTGCTAGGTATTTTTCAAGGCATTGGGGATGTAAATACAAAAGATAAAATAATCCCTATGAACTAACATTCTATTGGGGGAGGAGGGAATCAACATGTATATTTATCATTGTATATGAAGTATGGACATAGTAAATATGAGGTTATTTCAGGGCACAGGCACATGAAAGGAGGCCCACGGAGCTCAAGAAGAGCTGTGAGTCAAAGAACCAGAGACAATTAGGAAGTGCATTCTAGGTATGGGGGATAGACAGCCTTTGCAAAGGTGTAGAATCAAGAGCCGGAATATCATGTGCAAGGGACAGCAAAAAGGTTAATTTAGGCAACGTGTGTGAAGGGAAGTTACAGACATCTAAGAGACCTGGCAAGGGAAGCTGCAGTCAGATTGGGAAGGGCTTTAAATATTCAGTAGAGAAGTTTATATGTAATCTAGAGGCTTCTTGTAGTGCAGGGTAGTAACAATATCACTTTGGCAGTTGTATGTAGGATGGATTGGAGGTGGAAACTAGAGGTAGGGAAAACAATTAGGAAGCTATTGAAATAATCCAGGCAAGAGGTAATGAGGGTCTGAATTAGAAGATTATTAGAATTAGAAAAAGATTGATGTGATGGATGTCATGGAGGTAATGTTGACAAGACTTAATAATTTATTGGCTATATAGGATGAAGGAGAGAGAAGAGTTGAGGATGACTCTGAAATTGTGAATGTAGGTAACTGGAAGGGTGCTGGTACTCTCAACTGAAAAGAGAAATTAGATAGAGAAGTGGGTTTCAGGGGGAAGGCAACAAGCTCTATTTTGGATATATTGAGTTTGAGATGTCCTCAGGACATCCAGTTGGAAATATCCAACTGTGAGTCGGTAATGTGGGACTGAAATTCAGGAAAGAGAGTAGGGCCGGATGAATAGATCTAGAGGTAATCAAAATAGGAATGATAATTTGGCCCACAGGAGCTGGTGAGTTCACTAAGAAAAAGAGTAGAGAGAGGAGGGCCTGGTACAGAGCACAATTAGGAGGTGGGGTATTGATAATGATCCAGCAAAGGAAATTGAAGAGTGGCCCAGTAAGGAAGGAGGAAAACCAAGAGAGGTTTTGAACTCTATGAACCTGTCCTCTTGAGTAATATTCGTTAGGAAGTGTGCCATGTCTGATACGTAGCTCTAAGTGAACAGAAGTCCTCCTTCCCCTTCTCCTCTGTCACATTTGTTTTTCATTCTCTAACCTCCCAATACAGATCAACATTCCCCTTTGTCTCTTCAGAGCCTTTTATTTCTTTGTTTTTATGTTGAAATCCTTTTTCAGCGTTTATTTTTTTGTGTGAGGGCCTTCCCTATGGTCCTTCAAATACCTATCCTAGTTAGGTGATACCTCTGCCTGTGTATAAAGCTGATCCAAGATGTTTTATTCGTTCTCTCTGCCACATAATTCCCCAGCATTTTCAATATGGAAGCTAATACCAACTCTTGCCGCACTTTACCACACCCTTCTTATTGATGTTTTCATGTTTATTTTCAGTCATTGTCCAGTCAAGGGTTTGGCTCCCTTTTATTGAAGCTTATTCAATAAGCTTTTCAAGAGTGATTCTGTATAACTCATCACAAGCTGTGACTTATAGTTGTGTTCCTTTGTTCCATGCTGACTTGTAAAAATAGACTCTAACCTTGTTTGTAGAGAAGTGGGAATTAGTTGGGAAAGGGATGAGAAAGGAAAGTCGCAGGGAGTCTGTGTATTCTAAGTTAGGGGAAGGGAAAGGGTTAGGAGGAGAGGGAAAATAATGTTCTTGGGCAAGGGTCAGCAAACTCCAGCCCACTGCCTGTTTTTTTTTTTTTTTATGGCCCATGAGTTAAGAATGGTTTTTATACTGTTTTATTGTATTGTAAAATATGAAAACTATTCTTAGCTCAAAGGCCATACAAAAAACAGGCTTCAGGCCAGATATGTCCCTTGGGCTGTCCATTTTATGATATCTCTTATCATCATAAAACTAGAGGGATCCTGGAGAGGGCATTTAATCCATCCCTCTCAAAATGACCTAAGAGATGCAGCAACATGGCTTAAGGAGGTGACTTCTGGACTACAGAGTCAGAAGATTTGAGTTCTTTCCTTGTTCTCAGTGACATTAAGTAAGATGCTAAGACATTAAGGCAGCTCTGTGACTCAGTTTCCTCATCTACAAAATGGAGTGGTAATAGGTGGTCTCCAAAATGCCTCCCAGCTCTTAAGTTCTATGGAGACCAGACAAGTTACACAAGTTAAATAAGTAAACCAACAGAAACATAAAATGGTCATTTGAAAAGATTTCTCTCCTTTATCTTTTTCTCTTCCTTGAAGGCTGGAAAAATAGAAAGTGGTAGTCTGAGTAGTTAGTAGTAATAAATAATAAATAAAATAATAATTAAAAATAAAATCTTTCACCAGAAATGCAGGAGACAGAAGAGTGAGAGGGGCTCAGTGTGTTTTGTCCTACACAATCAGCCCTAATAGTTAGTCATTGCCTTAGCTCCTACTTTACAATGTCTGATCTGGTCTTTACAATGCCGATCCTGTCCAGGCAGGAGGATTGCGGAGTTCTACAGGGGACCACAGGGAGGAGGGTACCCGGGCAGGAAGCATAACTCCCCACCTCTCAATATGGATCAGGAAAATTTATTCTCACTGTATGTGTTGTCTGCCCAGGATTCTCTCCTCCAAGTTCTGACAATATTACTTTTGTGATCTGTGTTGTGGAGTCGGTTTTCCTATGTACTTCCACCATCCTGAATCTCCCTGGTAACTCTCACTGACCAGGGATCAAAGGAGTACATGTACTACACAAAAAAACAGTCCGTGGTGGGTGGGGGAGCGGGAGAAAATTTGCAACTCAAAATCTGATGGAAGTGAATGTTGAAAACTAAAAATGAATAAATAAATAAAATAAAATAAAACTTAATCCAATAAGTTTACAGTTCTAGCTCTTTTTTTCCCCTTCAAAACCAAAAAATGTATTGGCCATTCAGATCTGATTCACTGGGCATGGCTCCAAATAACTTTCCTTTTGTTTTTTTAGTTTTTTTTAAAATTAATTCACCAGAATATGAAGATTTTCCTCTACTGAGGATATAAAAAAGAATGTGATATAGACTTTAAAGGAGATTTTAAACCTGTTCTGAACGGTGGCAGTGCCTGTGTGTCCTAGGGCCAGTCACTTAACTCTGTGCACTTCAGTCTGTAAAAGGAAAAGGTTGGCTGAGATGGCCTCTAGCTATAGATCTCTGGCTTGTGAAGGTGAATACTTTGAGAAGATTAATATTCACTTGGATTTGCAAATTTTGAAATGTTTGTCCAAAAATCAGTCTCATTTTTTGCAGAGGAAAGAGCTCACCCTTTAGGTATGGGTTGGACTAAAATAGCTAAATTGACATCCCTTTCAAATCTCTAGTTCCATGAGTATATGACTATGTAACAAAAACATATCTTTTATGTCCATGTCAATGTTTATTATATGAGGAGTTAAGTTATTGGAGGCCAGTTTGAATGACTCTGAAAGCAGACTGTATAAATACATTGAAGCAATAGAGGAAGCAGTAGGAAAAAAGTAGAGACATTAGGGGAATAGTATTCTAGGGAGGAAGGAGGGGAGGATGTGGAGGATGGTTAACCAAACAACTCGTGACTATGTGGAGTCAGGTCATATAAATCTATTCAGATAGAAAAGAAGGGCAGGGGGTCATTCATTTCAGTAGTGGAAAACAGGACTATGGAGGATACACGTACGGGTGGAGAGAGGAGGTGAAGAAAGTTTGTTAAGCCCTAGGGTAGTGAGGAGGAAAAGGATAAGTGTGGGCCACAATGTCTACACAATGCTCTAACAACCACAATTCAGTGGGGGAAAAATCAAACGAACATTAAAAGCTTTTGTTTGGTATCACATTCATCAAACAACTGGGTGGACTAACTTTTTCTCCATTTCCTTAGTGATCATGATATTTTGTAGATGCAGGCTCTCTCTCTGTCTCTCTCTCTTTGTCTCTCTCTCTGTCTCTGCCCCTTTCTCTCTCTCCCCCTTTCTCTCTCTCTCTCCCTCTCTCTCTTTCTGTCTCTCCCCCCTCCTTTTCTGTCTTTCTGTGTGTGTGTTAAAAAATGTACAAATGTGGGTAGAGGACAAGTTGATGGTTTGTGTGTGGATATTCTAGAAAGAGGGCAAAGGGATTATTATGTAAGTGAGGTTAAGGGTCAGAGAGGCAATGTTTTGTTGGATTTCTAGTGATGACAATCATAATTTTTAGCTTCACATATGGTAAGAATAGAGTGGGAGGTGCACATTTTTTTTCCTCTCTCTCTTTTTTTCCCCAGGCAGCTATGCAAAGATTTTACCATGTGATTCTCAAAGCACAACAGTGAAAGCTTGTAAATTGTGCCAAGAGAAAAGTGCAGGGAAACAAAAGACCAAAACATTAGATCCAGCTGCCAGGATCCTCCGTCCCCAGCTGCATCACAGAAAAATAATAGAGAGATGTTTTAGAGATTACTGGTCCCACTGTTGGGGTCAGCATCTTAATGTGGGAGACTGAAACAGCATCCTTCTCCTTCCATCCCCCACACTCCTAAATGTGAAGTGGCAGGGCCTGAGAAACAAATTTGTTCTCTTTTTTTTTTCTTCTGGGAATATAATTCAGTTGGCAGTGCCCACTATATATGTCAGCCTTCTGGGATAGAGGCAGGATGCTGAAATGGAAAGAACAATATGATTTGGAGTCAGAGGATGAAGGTTGGAATCCTAGCTCTGTGCCTTTTTTGTTGCATTATTGCTGCCAAGCTGCTTAGCTTTTATGAGCCTTGGTTTCCAAACCTATTAAAGAGGAGTAGTAATACTTGTACCACTCACCCCTTAGGATCGTTGTGAGAAAAGTGATTTGCGAACAACCAAGTGCCATATGCACATGAACTATTACTGACCCCTAGGGCTGACTATAGGATTCTGTAATATTATCCTATAACTATATTCTAAAATATTACCTAATAGTATTATAGAACCCTATAGGACTGTGGTCACCATACTTTTTAGATTCACACTGATTTGAGGGGAAAATGTGTAAGGGAGTCCTTAAAATAGTTCTTCAAAGACACTGTAGACATTCCTTTTATATTTCTTTATACAGAGTTTCTCCCTCTTCTAGCTGGCTTTTACTCCATCCATCCCCTGGCTCTACCCCTTCCTCTCCTTTTCCTGTGCTGCCAAAATAGCCTCGCTGAGTTCCTCCATACTTCTTACTCAAATCTCTTGTCCCTAAATGACCTTTGTTCTTCAGTTTGGCTCTGTAATTTTGGGAGAAAGAGATGAGCTACTTCTGGATCCAATATGAACTTTCAGTATAGAACACTATACAAGTCGTTTTACTTCTCTGTGTCTTAGTTTTCTCATTTTTATTACTTTGCATTACATGTTTAATCTCACAGATTTGATATGAGGATGGAATGAAGTAATTGATGAGGAGGTAATCTAGAAATAAAGAAACTAGGAAATAAGGATACTGGTAGTACTGTGTACTATAGATCTCATTCAGGGCAATTATGAAATGATCCATATCATGCTTCAACTAACATATAAAAAGACATTTTTTTGCCTAGGTAATAGAGACAATCTCTGTTAGGTTCTATTGGAGATGAAAAGGTTTTGAGCATGGGCAAGGAATATCTGTTGCCCAAAAAATAGTGTAGATAACTTATCATAGGTTGGCCACAGATAAGGAATTTTTTGGCCACAGCAACTCTCAAGGGTCACCTACTAAGTCATATCAGAAGAAATACCCACACTAATAAAATCACAGGTCACTCTGGTACTGAAGTAAGTCCTATGATAACAATAGCTCAGAAAACCAAAAATACAAACAAGAATTTATTTCTAATAATTGGGATACATGAGAAGAAAAGTATATAAATATGGAGAAGGGAGGAGCAGGCATTAGATAACATTCACTCTTATCTTAAATAGACAGGTGAGGATTGAACACATGCATATACACACCGTTTGTTGCAGAAAGATATCAGATTCAACAAGGAAATAAGTGAGGATGGGTACAGTGCTTTAGAAGGAGGATAATACTGGGGAAGGAAGAGTTGCAAAGAAAACAGACTTCCCATTCTTGAAGGAGGAATTAAAGAGAAGATGGAGGAGAAGAAAATCAAAGAACTAGAATCTAAAGTTGTACCTTTGATTGCTTCTTCATCAACTGAAGAATGGAACGACTGAACAAATTGCAGTATGTAAGTGTAATGGAATATTATTGTACTGTAAGCAATGACAAAAGAGAGGATTTCTTTCTTGGGTTGTATGTACTGATACAAAGTGAAGTGATCAAAACCAAGAGAACAATTTATATGAGGACAGCAACACTATAAAGAGAAATGACTTCGAAAGACTAAAGATCTCTAATTGATGAAATTGCCTATGATACAAGGACCTATGATTTCAACCCATCTTCTGACAAAAAGTTTATAGATACAAATTGCAGAAAGAGACATATGTTTTTTGGATATGACCTTTCTGAGGATTAGTTTTATTTCAATATGCTCTTGTGGAACCAACAAGTAAACTTGAAATGCTAAGTGACTGAGTTGAAACAGAGACCTCATTTCAAGATAGTAGAACAATAAATCATTTTAAAGGTGCATCTTAACATCCTTTTAAAATGTGCTGTGGTATTCTATTTTTTGATAAAACCAAAGACTCCAGCTTCTGGGATAAGAACTCACTATTTGACAAAAATCCCTGGAAAAACTGGAAAATAGTATGGCAGAAACTAGAGATAGACCAACATCTTACACTGTCTACTAAGGTAAAGTCAAAATGGGTACATGATCTAGACATAAATTCTAGGAAAGAATTTATGACCAAATAAGAGATAGAGAACCTTATGAAATGCAAAATGAATAATTTTAATTGTGTTAAATTAAAAAGTTTTTGCTCAAAGTCAGTGCAACCAAGATTAAAAGGAAACCAGAAAGCTGGGAAACAATTTTTATAGCCAGTGCCTCTGATAAAGGTCCATTTCCAACATACATAGAGAACTGAGTTAAATTTATAATAATACAAATCATTCCCCAATTAATAAATAGTCAAAAGATATGAACAGGCAGTTTTCAGATGAAGAAATTAAAGCCATCTATAGTCATATGAAAAAATGCTCTAAATCAGTATTTATTAGAGAAATGAAAATTAAAACAACTCTGAGGTACAACCTCACACCTATCAGATTGGCTAAAATGAGAAAACAGGAAAATGATAAATGTTGGAGAAGATGTGGAAAAATTGGAACATTAATGCATTGTTGGTAGAATTGTGAATTGATCCAATCATTCTGGAGAGCAGTTTGGAACTATGCCCAAATTGTGCATTTCCTTTGACCCAGCAATAACACTTCTAGGTCTGTAACCCAAAGAGATCAAAAAACAGAAAAGGGACCCACATGTACAAAAATATTTACAGCAACTCTTTTTGTGGTGGCCAACAATTAGAAATTGAGGGGATGCCCATCAATTAAGGAATGAACAAATTGTGGTATATGAATGTAATAGAATACTATTCCATAAGAAATGACGAGCAGGCTGACTTCAGAAAAAACTGGAAAAAACTTGCATGAACTAATGCTGAGTGAAATGAGCAGAACCAGGAAAACACTGTATACAATAATAGCAACATTGACCAGCTTTGATAGACTTAGCCCTTCTCAGCAATGCAATGTTCCAAGACAATTCCAAAAGACTTACGGAAAATGCCATCCACATCCAGAGAAAGAACTATGGAGTCTGAATGTAGATTGAAGCACACTATTTTTTCTCTTTTTGTTTTGTTTTTCTTTCTCACAGTTTTTCCCTTTGGTTCTAATTATAATATGACTAATGTGGAAATATGTTTACTATGATTGTACATGTATAGCCTATATTAAGTTGTATGCCATTTTGGGGAGGGGGAAGGGGAAGGAGGGGGAGAAAATTTAAAATTCAGAATCTTATAACAGTGAATGTTGAAAACTATACCTAAATAAATACTTAAAAAAATAAAAATGCATTGTAGTTGATGACTACTTAGGTATTAGGGAAGAAATAAACCACTGAACAATACAAAATGTCAAGTGAGAGTGTTGAAAAAGAACTTTCTTTAGTTCAAATATCCTACTGACATGAGCTATCAGATATGTATATATATATATATATAGTCTCTGTTCCCTCTAGACAAAACAATATGCAGTTCTTTAAGTATTATATAAGTGAGTGTTAACACTCATTTGTTGTTGTTTTTAATGGTAGTAATAGCACCATGTCATGAATGTCTCATGAAAAGTCAGCCCACTTCAATGAGTTGGTACATGTTCCATCTATATAGTAAGATTTTGTATTGATTTATTTGAAGATTAAGTATAGATAAAGTAATGAACATAAAGATATTAAAAGGAAATAAATACATGAGATAAATAAACAATCAGACATTTGTTCTACACGGTTTCTCATCCTAGGTCCTCAGTTTGTTTAACAAATGCCAGCTCCCTATGACATACTTCTCAGTGAGGCAGCTAAGGATTGGCATATGGTGGGAAAACACTTGCCTGAGCTCACACAGGGAATCAAGAGCAAAACTAGGACAGTAACCTGGGGTGATTAAGTACTCTAAACACTAGTTCATATTCCTTCACTTTATGAAATCCAACATGGAGTGTTTTTACATAAGATTCTTTACATCTTAAAATCCCATTTTTTTTTCTTTTGGGAGACCTCATGCCTCCTTTCTCTAAGGAAAAGTATCCATATTAAGAGACCTTCTCCATATAAGGAGGTTTGCAGGCACTAAAACTTTTATTATTGTTTTTATCTTGAGAATCTTTTATCACATATTATCTTACTGTCTCTCTTCTCACTCATCTCTTGTCCAGTCTTATCTCCTCTAGCCTTTCACCTTGAATAGTTTTGACCACTTGCCCCCTCTCACTATAAGTCCTCCATTTCCTGTTTCACTGGTTTTTGTGACTTTCTTCTTCTTGCTACCACATCCTAGGAGCATAAAGTCAGAGGTCTTCACGGAAGGAATTCAACTTGTGGAATGGAAGAAAAAGGCAATCATCCAGAGAGCAGATGTGAAGGCTGCAATTCCATATGTTAGGTCTGTGGCACCCATACCTATTCTCAATACCTATGCCCTCAGCATGCCTGGAATTAATTTGTAGTGTGCCCCAAAAGTGGCAGCATCACTTTCCCCTAGACCAGTTTTTCAAAGGTCAGGGTAGTACAAGACCCACAGTCCTTTATACCTGTTCTTTTGTGGATTATAATAACTCTGCTGCAATGAATAAATTAGAATTATTGGAGCATAAAAGGTACCTGGACCGCATAAGCCAATGGTGCAGTAACATTCTAGCATATCAGTGCCATTGAGGAATATGAAGATATTCTCCAGACCCTTCCTTGCTGAGCATTTGGGAGTAGCTCTGGAGGACTCCTGTACCTTCATTTGGGAGTAGCTCTGGAGGACTCCTATACCTTCCTAGTACTCTGAAGAAATGAACTGTAGAGTATGCTAAATGTACTAGGGGCATTTTATTTCCTAATCTATGATCTTGAGGTATGGTAGGGAGGAAATGTCCCAGTACTTGCAGAAAAGCATTTTTGTAACTTCTCCCAATCTATCCAGGTTTTACCTTCCCAGTGCATAGATAAGGTGTGTGCAAAGAGTCAGAATAGAGAGGATAGAAGTTATGATAAAGAATTTTGTTCTCCCAGAAGGGCTGAAGTAATCTAGGGTAGTGGCAGGAAGCCATAACTGGGGGGAAGGGCAGGGAGAAGAAGGCAGGAGTCTAGCTGTCTCTTCAAGGAAGCAGTCTTACAAGAAATTCCAGTTTCAAAAATAACTTTGCCAGTACCAACAAGGACCTTATTCCTATTTATCCTGCCTAGAAGTTAGAACTCAATGTAGAACTCTTCTCCATATACAGCCTTCTTTAGTCTTGACATCTAGGGCCTTACTGAAAGTGGTGAAAGCTCTAATATTGTCAGCAAATGTTACTAAGTCAGGCACTGAGTTACTAAGGTATTCAGTTGGCTTATAGTGCTTCCTATCAGAAGAAAGGAGGCTTTATGAAAAATGCCAAGATTCAGAGAGTTCTCTCTTTCCTAATGGACCAGAAATATCTCTGGCTTTGTCAGAATCTTTCCAACCTATACCCTATTCTGGACCCTGGTTAAAGTTGTTTTTAGGAAGGTGTAAGCCATTCAGATGTTCTAGAGCACATAGAATAGTAAAGAAGGAAGAAACCTTACAGAACATCTGATCCAATCACCTTAATTTGTAGAGATGAAAAGCTAGGCCCAGGGAAGGAAAGATCAACCTAGAGAGGGAAACTAACTTCCTTAGGATGACACACCAAAGTAGTGGAAGAGCCAGGTCTAGTACCCAGCTGTCCTGACTGCTAGTCCAATAAATTTCCCACTACTCCATAGCTACCTCTAAAAGAACAAATTATTTTTTTCTCAATTTAGATGCAAAAATCTCCCCCAACTTGAAATTTCCAAAAAATGCTTTTGCTGCTGCTAGTGGATCAGTTTAGTCATACCAAGAGGGGAAATAAGTTATTCCTTATCATTTGTATTATCTAGGCTTTGACTTCTCAGAGGTGTATTAAGAGTGCAGAGAGAGCAAAGGTTCTCAAAGGGCATGCAATGTACCCTAGCAGGCTGCAACTCTTCTCTAGTTATGCCACAAAATTTTGTCATCCATATATCCATTTAAAATTTCATATTATAAACTGCCTGTGTTAGACTCCACTACAAATTCAGTTACTTTTGCACTTTTAACTTACATTATGAACCATCAGGGCTCAAAAAAAAAAAATACCTTTCTGAATTACAAGTGGTTGCAAGCCTTCATCTATTGCAAAGTTTCACCCCACTGGCCCTCCCTGTACCTTTCTGTATTCATCCTCCCCACACTCTGAGATTTCAACATTCCTTGGCTATCAGCCACAGTGAAAGTTTCCTGCCAGCTCTCCCAGGCTTGGTGTTGGGAAGGTCAGAATTGTAGCCCTCACCAAGTATGCTGTGAGTCTCAAGGAAGTAAAGAAGAAAATGAAGATGTAGGGAAAGAGGAGAGGCAGATAAATCCTAAGGCCAAAGCAATGGGTTTGGATACCCTACTTCCTGGGATTCCTTTTTTACCAACTTAAATGTCCAGGATTCCATGATTATTCATGGGAAAGAAGACTATCTCATAAGCAAAAAGAAAAGAAAAAAAAGAAGAAGTTTGAGAGCAGTTGTTCAAGATGCACTAGAGTTTAGAGAAAGGAGGGTGATTAGTCTACCAAATTAGGAGGAAAAAGCCATATATAGCAAAACAAGTCATGGTGGCTCCTAGCCACACAATCCTGGGAAAGCTGGGAATCTACAGTCCATCTTTCAAGGCAAAGTTCAAGCCTACTTCTTCTAGAAATCCTTCCTGAATAGTATCAGTTCCCCTGCCATCATAGCTTTCTTTTTCTGAATTGTGATAGCATATATTATCTCTGTAGCACTTACTGCCATCAGACTGTTTCATATATGGGAGTAGCTGTGGTCCATTTCCCCAACCAAATACCAAATTCCTTGAGGTCAGTGACTGTGTCATATTTCTTCTCTATCTCTCAAGCACATAGTATTAATGAGTACATAGTACAAGCTCTATAAATACTCATTGATTTGAATAACCATTCCTTTTTTTTTTTTTTTTTTTGGTACAGGGAAGGTGATAGGATCAAAGTATCTTTTCCCCAATATCCTGCAGAGGAAAGAATCCTAGTTCTCTTTATGTCTATTGAACAGCTTTCCCACCTACCTTTTATTCCTTCTACCCTAGCCTCAGGACTCTTTGTCACTTCCATTTTAGCCATCCCACTTCCCTTAGATGATGAGATAAACAAATATCCAGTGAGGATGTTGATGAAAGATGGTGGTGGTGATTGTTGGAGGGTGGTGTGGAGAGCCAGTTTCTGGGATGACAGTATTAATTCTCAATGATTTGAGCTGCATATAATTAAAAATAGAATGGTGTGTTAGATAACAATCTAGAGTCATTTTCTTGTTTCTGCTCTCCTCCAAGTCACTATAAAGAAAGCAATAAAAAGATTCCTATCATGAGATCATGTGCAGTGATCTCATCAGTTAAGACAAATATTTTTCTTTGTTTTATTTATGGAATGCTTTTTGCTTCCTTAGACGCCCTTCCTTAACATTTTCTTGTTCTTTTTTTTCCTTAATTTAGCCTTGTATTAGAAGGAAGATAGGCAACTTTTTATCTCCTCCTCTTAACCTCCCTAGGTTTCCACTTTTTCTATAATTCCTCTTTTCCTCTTAGGTTTCCTTTGCCAACCAAGATCTTATAATTTACAACAATAAAAAAAATAGAAAGTATTTACTTTGACTCAATGCTCTGAATTGACTTTTTATGAGTTGTTTTTCATTGCCTGCCTGGGTTATTTGGTATTCTCCATTCTGACAGCTGAGGGTGGCCTAAGGTCAGAGATTGGATGGCATATTCCCTTGAGGCCTACAGTTGACATAGAGTTTCCAGGGATAGCAAGCCATTGTTGCTCCCTTCCTTCATATAGGACAGTGCAAAAAGTGCAAGTCATTCCCACAGACAGTTGAACAAACACCTGATTGCTCTTTGAGGTGGTCTGTTAACTTATAAGGTCATATAGTAAGGAAGAAATTAGGTTAATCCCCCAGAAGAATGAGTAAATTATAACCCTTTTACTCCCAAGCCAATGCCCATTAAGGAGTTATCATAGAGATGTCAGATTCTGAAAATGATTTGACTCCGTCCCAGAATTTGCCAGTTTGGTAACATTTTAAAAAACATATTCAAATTTGTGGGAAGAAACTGGAAGGTCCATTTGGGTTGAGGGTAATAGGCAGGGTTGAACATATAATGTCTAATCTTTGGATGCCTATTTCTCTACTCATCTCTTCCTCTAGGGCTCTGGATGACTGCTGTTGTAAGATAGTGGATATCAGAACTAATGGCACAGAGAATAACAAGAGCTAATCGACATGTAAGTAAAGTTTGAATTACCAAGGCTGACTGGGTGCTGTGCTTCTTCTGACCCCTTAAGGTGGTTAGCTCAAATGCCACCTACTTACCACTAAACTATAGGACCAGGTACTAGCCACTCAACTCAGGGGTTCTCTCATTCCTTCTGGATACCCAGGCAAAGTCAGTGGAATTTATTTTATTTATGTCCTAGCTGTACTCCTCTACATTGTTATATAAGTCCAAATATATGATACAAAATCTGTCAGTTGCACATATTTCTGTGTATTCAATTAATACTGGCACAAGTAGAGATTTGAAAAGATATTTTTAATGAGAGACATTATACTGCATTTACTTTGAGCTAAGACACAGATCCCATTTGGATTTGCCATAAGCATAGAAATGTGACAATCATATTATATAGACTAATGTAAGTTACCCATAACCATAAACCCACAGCCTACAAAGATACATAATTTATAGCCCTTACACCCAGTAAATATAGTCAGGCCATCCCCCATATATAGTACAGGAGTGTTGTCATAAGGCTTAAAGAGAAGTAGGATAGACATTTCTCACCTCTTCTCTCTCAACTCTTCTCCAAGGAAGACTGTATTTCCTGCCAGGCAGAGAAGCAGGAGGTAGGGGTCAAAGTTTGACCAACTCTCCTCTCCTCGGAGATTGGGGATACTGTAATGGTAATTTAAATGGGAAGATCTTTCCTATTCATTAATAGGCCCATATGACCTGCTTAAGTCACATGGAAGCCTGAATCACATGAGTCTAAGTCACATGGAATAGGAAGGGTTGGAACAGGAAGAGACAGAACAGGAAGAGGTGAAGCTAGAGCAGAGCTGAAAGGAAATTTGGCCAGACTAGTCAGAGCTGGGAAGGATGCAGGCAAGCAGGCAGCTGACTGTGAGTGAGAGAAAGGCATTTTGCTTAGGGGACCCTGTTTGTGGGAATGCCTGATAATGTGTATAGACTTCTTGGTTACTATGATGGATTTCTTTGTTGCTATGATGGATTTGGCTTTCTGGTGTTTGAATAAATATTTTGGTTCTGTCTTCCATGTGGAGAGTCTTGTGTTTCACGATTCAGAATTGCACTGGCATATTCATAACCACTGTAGGCAAATAGATAACCAAATAGAAATCAGGGAAAATATACGTAGGAGAATATTCACCATACAACAGAATGAAGGAGTTCTCCCACCCATGGGGAATGAGGTAACTCAGCATAGTTGAGGGAGAATCCTAAATCTCACCAAAGGGGAAGTTCCCTGAAGTCTCCAGTGTAGCAAGTTGGGGATAGGGACATGATGGAGGCCATCACCTCCTCTCATGTTGACTTTCTCCCAGAATCTTTTCCTTTAGCAATCTGAACTGAGTTTGGCATCTTCCATATTCTCTTTCAGAACTGGAAACCAGAAATACTCAAAGTGACTGCAGAGCCCAATGACAGTGCAGAGATTCAAAAAGCCCTGAAGAGATATAGAAATTTCCTGCTGTCACCAACTCTGCCCCTCATGCAGCAGAGTGCATTGATCTCTATCAATGAGGAGAGATTCTCATACTAAAGGCCTTTGCAACTCAGTGTATGATGTTGATATGATATTAATGAACCCTTAAAGCAAATGAGTGCCTGCAAAGAATAACCCCTGATGCAAGATGATGTTAGGGTAGCTTTACTTATGGGGGCACCTGTTTACATGGGAGCTCATGATAATGCGTCAACTACCTCCCTACCGAAATGAAACAGACAGTGCATTAAATGTAGGGAACCTATATCTTTCTTATACTCCTCTTCTCCAATATAGAAAAAAATGAGTGAAAAAGCATTTATTAATTACTTGTTGCAGAGCTGTGCTGGTTTAATAACTAGTTCTCTCTTTAAAAAAAAAAGTATATCATACACTTTTAAATTTGATTTGTATTGTTAGCATCTTCTTTAGACAATTAACAAAACAATAAATTGAGCCCTGATTTGTAGCATTGTGAACATTTATCAATTATCTCTGAAAAACCAATACAAGCTGGGTGTAGTACACCTCTTATCACTAACCAATGAAACCAACATGGGACTCAGGGTAGGAGTTACAGAGTTAAGATTAAATCAATTTGCCTCCCTGGTAACCCTGCTTTCTTCTCCATCCCATTACTGTAGGACCCTTACACAGCTAGAATAGCATTCTAACCCTGATCAAGCAAAAGAGAGTGAGTTAACATAGTTATAGAACCTCAGTGTAGCCACTGGAGAATTTTAGGAAAGTGGTAGGAAGATTCTGGACAAAATCGTGAAAAGATCTAAAATCAAATAGGAAGAAGAGATCACGCTAGACTGCATTAGGGAAATTGTACTGTGCTTTCCACAATCCCAAGGTGCTTGCTGAGACAAGAGCTCACTTAAAAAAAAAAACAACTCTTACCATTCTCCTGATGAGGCTATATGGTAGTCAATCATAGAAAACTCCACCTCAGAAGAATAAAAATTGCAAGTGACTCAAAAGACAATGGAAAGGTACATTGTGGGTGTAACTGAGCGCAAAGTGTATCATTAAACAGGAAGGAAGGAGGTCATCTAGTCATATAGCAGGAGCAGCTGATAACACTGGTAACCATGAAATAATGTTTTTAACAAGAGAGATAGAGTGGAGGCCTTCAAGGTACTCTAGAAAAGACAAGGGCAAGAGCCACACAAGATAAGTCAAGTGACTTATAAGGAATACAAAGACATAAGGAAAGACCTCTGTGAAATAATGCGAAGTAAATGAAATACAACCGGAACAAGGGAGTACATACTAACTATGGTCGTATGAGGAAATATGAACTAGAATGAATAGACAAATAATTTTAATGGGTTTATGGGTTTAAAAGGTGCTACGATACTTTATGTGTTGGAATATATTAATTTAAAGTAAATAGTTACTAAGTATGTTTGGTTGTGGTACTAATGGGCAGTTCTAGCCTCAGCCAACCACTGAATCTACAGGGGCTGGAACACTTGGCCTGTTCTCTACCTGGCCATAGGTACCAAGCTGGACCAGATCAGGACCAGGTTTAATCTTAGGATCCTGGACTCTTAGGAGAAGGAACTCTCTTTTCTTCAACTCATTGATTTATTACTACGTCAACCTCAAAGAGGATGTTATTTATGACTCCCAAGTCTAGAGTTTCCCTAGAAAGTAATGAAAGCACTCAATGTACAGTGTGAATTAGATATGGAATAGATAATTTATTCCTGCTCACAAAAAGGAATACTAAACAAAAGAATCAAAATGAATTTCAACAACATTTCATTCCTGAGCCATTTTCTCATTAGCTGCCATGTTGTCAAATTGAACGCTTCTTTCTCCTGCCCCTCCGTTCCAGTTCTGGAGCCATTATCAAGCCAACTCTGTCACTATTACTAGGAAGGGTATATCCATCTATTTCCCCATGGCAGGTGTGCACAACATATGACCCCCCCAGCCCGCTTTTAGTCCACCAAAGGATTTTGGGCAGTTGTGAAAAACATAGAGGTTGTAAAAGAAAGTAAAGAGGTAATGAGTGCTTTGTCTGTGCCCTGCTCAACCCATGTTTTACTAGTCACTATTATGCCCATTATATAACTTGATGGGTGGGTTGCCACTGCGCATGTACACTTTCCTGTTTGTCATGTGACCTGCAACAACCAACCACTGTTATTCTGTCGCTAGTTTGAGAGAAGTGAGAGTCATATCTTTTCATTGTGTTTTTGGTCTTTCCTGGCATTGAACAGGGACAAAGTAAGTGCAGCCATGCTCCAATGAAGCTGATGCCCATAATGTGATGAGAGGCAACAAAGCAAGGGCTTCTTCCCCTCTCTCGGTGTGAGAGTGCTCTCCAAGTTACATGAACATCTGGTGTTCTCTCCAAGGTTAGACACACAGTTCAGTATTTCTTTGTATGTGAATAGTTGCTATGAAGATTTTTTTGGTTCTAACTAATGTTTTTGGAGTGACTTCGTAAAATGAGTGAAAAAAAGAAATGGAATATCAAATCAAAACAAAGTATTTAATCTGGAGTAAACAAATATATACTTGTTTACTTATACAAGACACAAAATACTATTTCTTGTTTGCCAAGAAGGAATAGCTATTCTGAAGGAATACAATCTTTGTCACCATTTTGAATCAAAACATCCCAACTTAAGCCAACTGAACACCAATGAAAGACAAATTAAAGCATCCAAATTGTTGAAAAATCTCAATGGGAAACAACAGTTTTTCAAGAAAGTAAAATCAGAAAATGAAGTGGCCAATAAGGTGAGTTTGCAGATTTCTAAAGAAATTGATTTCAAATATGATTCTGGAGTATGATAAACTGATTGCTGACAAGAAGTGTAATACGTCCCATTAACTAAATGTAAACAGTAAGAAAACCTGAAAAATGTGTTAAAACTTGTGCCACTTAGAAAAGTAATTTTTAGACATTAATATAATTTCATAATAAATAAAAATTCCAAGTAATAAGTATAATAAATTGAAATTTTATTTTTATTTGGTTTATTTGCAAAATAAATTTAATACCTTTACTTGGAAAGTGAGCCACTAAAAACCTACATATAACCTGAAGAAGTTTAGCCTATTTTAATTCTGGTCCCCATCTACTGCCAAGTTGTGCAGGTCTGCCCTGTGGTGTTACTTATCATCTCCTTTTCAAATGAAAGTAGCTCTACCTGGACATCACTCACATATGTATGTGTATGTATTTAGGGACTATCTTCACTATTTTATTTCCCCAGTCCTTAGCATAGGCATATGATAGATATTTAATGAAGATTTTTTCATTAATTTTTCATTCTGTCTATACATTATACATAAGCATGTGCTAATTATGTGAGATAATTTTCCCCTTTCTTCCTCTCCTTTCTCCTTCCACCTAGCACATTTTTATTTCCTTCCCTTTCCAATATTTTTTTTTTTAAAGATTCTTGCTTGTAAGCCTACATCCTTTGCTGTCTGGAATAACATATTCCAAACTCTCTGTTCCTTTTAAATGACATGAAAACTTAGGTATACTTTGGAAGATTTGTCACCTATCTAGCTTGCAGATTCCATGTAGAAGATCTTCTTCCTCCTACTTGTGCCACTACCACTCCCTCTCACTTATCTTCTGTCTTCCCCTTTCCACTGACTCTTTCCCTATTGCCTACAAACATGCCTATGTCTTCCTTATGCTCAAAAAAAGAAGCCTCACTTGATCCATCCATTCTCATTAGTTATTGTCCCATATCTCTTCTTTCTTTTGTGGCTAAATTAATTGAGAATCACCTTCAGTTCCTTTCTTCTCACTCTTTTTTTAATTCTCTACAGTCTGCTTTCAATCTCATCATCCAACTGAAATTGTTCTCTCCTAAGTAACCAATAATCTCTTCATTTCCAAATCTAATGGCCTTTATTCAATCCAGTCTTCTTGATTTCTCTGCAGCCTTTAACACCATCACTCACCCTCTTCTCTCTAGGATTCCTTGACACTGCTCTATTATAGTTCTCCTACCTGTTTGACCATTGCTTCTCAGTCTCCTTTGCTGAATCTTCGTCCAGGTCATTCCTCTTCTTTTCTCCCCTTATACTATTTCACTTGGTGATCTCATCAACTCCAAAGGTTTAAATTATCAGCTTTATGCTACAAATTCTCTGATCTGCTTAGCTAGCCCTAACCTCTCTTCTAACCTCTAGACTCAGATGTTGAATTGCCCATTAGACATTTCAAACTGGATGTCCTGTAGACATTCTAAATTCAACATGTGTGAAACTGTTCATCATCTCCTCCCCCTACTCCACCCCACCACCCCACCTCACCAAAACTCCCCATTTCCTAGCTTTCCTAATTCTATTGAGGGTAGATCCTCCCAGTTGCTCAGGTTTGCAAACTAGGTATCATCCTTACCTCCTCAGTTTCCCTCACCCTCCATAGCCAATATTGTCAAGGTCTGTCAATTTTACCTTTACAACATCTCTTGAAGACTCCCCCTCCCCTTCCCTAACACTACCATCTTCTGGTGCAGACCTTCATCACTTCACACCTGGATTGCTGTAGTAGCCTACTAGTTGGTCTCTCTGCCTTGGATCTCTTCCCATTGTAGTCCATCATCCACTCAGCTGTTAAATTAACCTTCCTAAAGCACAGCTCTGATCACATCATCCCCCAGGGACTCCCTATCACCACCAGGGTCAAATAGAAAATCATCTACTTGGCATTTACAGCCTGTCCACCTGCCCACATCCTTCCAGTCTTCTTATAACTCACTCTCTCCTGCATCTTCTATGAACCAATGATCCAGTCCTCCTTGTTGTTTCTGGAACAGGGCACTTCATCTTCTGACTCTGGACATTTTCATTCATGCCCAGAATACTCTCCTATCTTATGGTTTCTGCAGCTTCATTTAAGTCCTATTCAAATCCCATCTTCTACAGGAAGCCTTCCCTTAATTTTTTTGCCTTGGATTATCTCCAGTTTATCGTGTATATATCTTATTTGTACATATTTGCTTTTCATAGTGTCTCCTGAGATTGTGAGTATCCTAGCACTTAGCGCAATGCCTAGCACATGGCTGTTTAATAAATATCTATTGATTGACGAACAGTTTTAAAGTTTGTAAAGGTACTTTATATTCATTATTTCGTTTGAGTCTTAGAACAACCCTGTAGGGTAAATACAATAGATAATTCTTGCTATACCCCTCCCCCCATCTTACAGATGAGGGAACTATGGCTCAAAGAAATTTAATTACTTGCTCATGATTACCCAGCTAATAAGTGTTGGAAGCAAGGTTCCTTGGCTCTCAAGTTCAGGACTCTAAGCCATAGTGGGCTTACACACTTCAGTATATTTATTATGCCATGGATTGTTACGTTGCCCCCCATATAAGCCCACATTCACAAAACTCAAGAAAAAAGATTACAGGTCAAAGAAAACAAATGGAATTCAGAAAAAAATTTGACACCTTACAAGGAGCAACAGTCATGCACTAAGTAGGGCTAATTGTCTCCTTAGATTGTGGAAAGTGGCATCTGCAATTCTAACAATAGCTTTCTGTACCTCCTAGAGAGTGATTTCATCATCCTTCTTGTGTTCTTTAGGTACATAGCTTTCCCTCAACACTCTGCATGCCCTTCTTGGCCCCTACCAGCACATACCATTGCCAGCTCCTTTTTTTCTAGAGGAAAGCCCACACTACCTGGACAGAGTCTTAGAGTACAGTAGAATGGGGGTATTTCAAAGCTTCCCCATGGTGGCAATATTAAAACTTAAACATTGGGCTCGAAGTAGAGTTCCTTCTTTTTGAAGCCTCTCCATACACTGCCAACATTTGATCTCTCAAAAGTTTGCACAGGAATCAGAAATAGAAATTAGCTCCTCTTATCTTTGAATAGATCTTTGTCATTGGCACTGTAATGGATGAAGGAGAATCTGCAGTCTGAAGTCTCCTTTGCTCATGTCTTCATATTCATTGCACCATTTCCCACAAGCCTAAAAGCTTGACAAAGTACCCCTGTTTCCCTCTGGTTGGTTCCCTATGAGTCCCTCTAGGTCAAACTAAGTGAGGCTATTCAAATTATCTGGGGATTATTTTTCCTGACATCCGTCTGGGCAGCCTTTGGCAATAACTTTGGCTGGGGTGGAAAAACAAATGAACAGTCCTATAAAGGTATGGCTGAGAAAATTGAAGCTCAGAGCTCAGAACCTGTTTCTATATCAGAGGGAAAATGAGAGGAGGGAGCTATTGCTTATTAGATGGGTAAAACTTAACACATAGTCCATCTCCAGTGGAAAAGTAATGCAGGCCTGAACCTTGGAATTAAATACAGAAATTCTCTGAGGATTATTCCTCAGTGACATCCCCTTTTGCTCCCAATCTGCTAGTAGTTTAACTCTGGAGATTCCTCAATTAACTCACTTAACCTTTGTCCTTGGATCCTGACAATACCTTATGGTTTTGTGCCACAGCATGCTGACTTTGTGAACTGGGCTCCTCAAGAAGCAATGTTTTTCATTCCTTTTCTAACTAGTTGAGTGACCTGAGTTCAGAGGTAGCCTTGATAGATTGCTATAATCCTGTTTTGGGCAGTAGTCCTCTAGAGGTCTGCTCCCAAGCAGAAATTGAGTTAAAGCAGGTAAAAGCAGCATGGCATAGAGGAAGGTCTTGGAGTCAGGGATACTTGGATTTAGCTTCTAGCTCTGACACATGATTTATTGTGTGATCCTGGGCAAGTCACTGAGCTCACTTTTCTCATTTGTAAAATAAGATTAATAATATGTAGCATCCCCTTCAGGGTACCTCTCTGAAAGGTGGCTACTACTTTCAGAGGTTCTAGGAAACCCTATGAATTTATAACTTAAAATTATAACTCATAAACCTCCTGTCAGTGAGCTTACCTTTATTAGTCAGCCATTAGATACAATTAGTTTAATGCAAAGGAATTAATACCTCACTGGAAAATGGCTACTACTTTTATAGGTTCTAGGAAACCTTATGAATTTATGACCTAAAATTTTAACTCATGAGCCCCTGTCAGTGAGCTTACCTTTAATAGTCAGCCATTAGATACAATTAGTTTAAAGCAAAGAAATTACCAAGATGATATAGTAAGAATAGTAGCTATAAAACAATCTCCCCGCCAAATCTGTGGCAATCTCTTTCCCACAAATATACACAGCAATTGTGAGAAGAATGGGCATAAACTTAGAGCACAATGGTAGTAAGGCACATATTTTGAGAATGTATAGCCAAAGCTCTTCTGTCTTCATAGAATCCTCACTACGCAGATGATTCCTATATCTATGTATATCCAGAACTAACTTTTCTTCTGAGCTACAGTCACACATTGTCAACTGCCTCTTAGACATTTCTAATTGGATGTCTTCTGTAGGCATCCCAAACTCAATATGTTTAAAATAGAATTCATTATCCTTTTCCCCAAAGTCTTACCTCTTTTCAAAGGGTATCACCATCCTCCCAGTTCCCCAGGTTCACAACCATAGAGTCATTTTTGATTCTTCACCCCATATATCCAATCTGTGGCGAAATCTTATCATTTCGACCTTCACAACATCTCTCATGAACATCCCCTTCTTTTGAGTCACTGTGTTCCAAGCTCTGGTCAACCCCTTGTCTGTTCAGGCTGGTACTTCAGATTTAAGATTAGAATGAAATAAAACATTGGTGGTACATATAAGATTTAACAAAAGACTTACTTAGCATAGCAGACTGACAAAGGGCAGTCAGAGCAGATGAAGAACATTCATTAAGGATAAAGAATTGATTCAAATGAACATAGGCTCCTGATGTTGTTTATGACGCTGGTCTGTATTCAGAAACCTAAAGTGGTGTAGTAGATTTATTCTTGCACCCAGGCAGACCCAAGTTCAAATCTGACCTCAGATACTTACCATTGTATGACCCTAAGCAAGACACTTTTCTCTCAGCCTCGGTTTCCTCATCCATAAAACAAGGATAATAATAGCACCTACCTCACAGGGTTATTAAGCCAATTAAAAGAACTAAAATATATAGAGTGTTTTGTAAACCTCAAAGCACTATACAAATGCTAGCTATTATTTTTGTATCCTGCTATTTCTGTACTCAAGTGATCAGGAAACTATGTCAACAACTCATGCCTTAATCTCTTGAGTCAATAAAATCTTAAAGACAGTTTCAATACCTTTTAAGGAAAAGCTAGCCTAAACTGCATAGGGTAAAGTCTCCTACTGTACAGTGTAAACTAATGTAAGTGATCCAGCTATCTATCATGAGGAATCGATCCAAGGTGGCCTTAGGCAGATTCACCTCTCTGGGTTTCAGTTTTCTCCCCTATAAAATGTTGGGCTTGAGCTAGATGATTTCTAAACAATCTTCTGACTCTGACTTTGTCCAAATGGTACTTTCTGTCCTGTGCCTAGCAACCTCCCTCCTTCTCTCTTAATCCCTGTGATGAAGAACCAAAGGCTTCTTCAACAAAACTCTAATGGCTTTCTCTTGGTCCTCATCCTTTTTGACCCATCAAGAGCTTTTGGTATCGATGCCTTTTCTCTTCTCTATACTCTCTCTTTCCCCAGATTACATGGTGCATTGTTCTCCTGGCTTTCCTTCTATTTGTCTGACCATTTCTTCTCAGTTTTGCTGAATCAACATCCTTGTCCCATATACTATGCAGAGATCTCCCTCCATGATTTTTTTTTCTTGGTTCCTCTTCTATCCATTTTCTGCACTAAGGGTCAGCAAACTGTGGCTGTTGGTCATCCAAAAAAATGGGCTCTGTTTTATATACAGCAGGGAGCTTCAAAAAGTTTTTACACCTTTAAATAAAGTTTTATTACATTTAAAAGTGTAAAACCATTCTCAGCTGCTGGCTATATAAAAACAGACTGGGCAGAATTTGCATGCAAACACCAACTTTCTGCTGGACATTTCCACAACAATTTCCTAAATTTGCTTTTCCTCCAAACATCCCCATGTCTATTGAAGATAGTAATATTCTTCAAATCATCTAGATCTGCAGTCTCTATTCTCCCCTCCCCCTCAGTTCCTTTTTTGTCTTATTAATTCTCTCTCTCCATCTCTTGGATCCGCTGCCTTCTTTCTAGTCATATAGCCACCACCCTAGATTAGGCCTTAATCACGTCTCACTGGTACTGTTGCAATAGCCTTTTAATTGAACTCTTAGCTTTGAGAGTCTCCCCCTCTCTAATCGATCCTCAATATAGATGCCAAAATGAACTTCCTATAGCTCAAGTCTAACCTTGTCACTCAAGGACACTTAGCAGCTCCTGATTTCAGTCAATCAACTTGTAAGTATTATCAAATGCCTATCATGTACTAGATACTAGAGATACAAGTTTTTGTTGTTCAGTCACTCAGTCATGTCTGATTCTTTATGGTGATATGGACAATAACACACCAGACACTCCTCTGTCTCCTAAAGTCTATCCAAGTTCATGTCTATTGCTTCCATGACATTATCTATCCATCTCATCCTCTGCTATCTCCTTTTCCTTTTGCTTTCAGTCTTTTCCACCATCAAGGACTTTTCCAATGAGTCCTACTTTTTATTATGTAGCCAAAATCTTTAGGAGATAAAAGTATAAAATGTTAAACAATCCCTGCTCACAGTGAGCTAATATTCTAATGAGGGGAACAGGTACATATAAATATAAAGAGCATAAATGAAAACTTAAGTACATATACACATATATGATATGTATGTAAACCTAGTATGTATATGTGTAGATCTCATAGTTAATTATCAGTTATTTTGGAAAAAAGGATGGTTGAGGGGCTCAAGAAAAGGCTTCATAGAGAAGATGGTGTCTGAGCCGCATCTGAAAGGAAGAAAGGCCATATGAAGTGGAAGTAAGAAAGGAATACATTTCAGACATGGAGGATTGCTGGTACAAAGACACAGTAATTGGAGATGAAATGTCACGAGTGAGAAACAAAGAGAAGGCCAGCTTGACTAGACTGCAGAGTGAGGGAGAGGGAGTAATATCCAATGATGTTGGAAAAGTAGGTCGGGGACAGTTTGTATCAGGTTTGAAAAGATAAATAACATATTTTATATGTTATTCTAAAGGCAATAGGAACCTGCTGATCGAGAAGCATATTGACATTGTTAGATCTTTGCTTAAGGAAAATTATCTTGACAATTATCTTGACAATGGATTACAGTGATGAGAGAGGAGACCAATTAGGAAGATATTGCAATAAATTAGGTGAGACCTGAAAAGGGCCTGAACTCAAGTGGTACCTGTGTGGGTAGGAAGAAGGGTTTGGCTATAAGAGATGTTGTGGAGGTAGAAATAACATGATTTAGCAACTAATTGGATATGTGGGGGTGAGCAAGTGTGAGAAGTAGAGGGTAATGCTTAGGTTGTGAACTGGAAGGATGATGGTGCCTTTGATAGAAATAGGGAAATTTATAAGAGAAGATAGTTTTCTGGAAAAGATAATGAGCTTGGTTTTAGACAAGTTGAGTTTGAGCTTTTTCCAGGGCATCCACTCTGAAATGTCCAGTTGGTATTTGGTGATGTGGGACTGAAGGTTTTGGTTGGATATATAGATCTAGCATCATCTACATAGAGAGGATCGTTAAACCCATGGGAACTAATGAGATTACCAAGAGGGAGAATACAGAAGGAGAAGAGAGTCTAGGATTGAGCTTTGGAGAAGACCCACAGTTTGGGGCATGATGCAGATGATGAGGCAGCAACGGAGACTGAGGAGTAGTCAGTCAGGTAGAAGATGAACCAGGAGAAAGAAAAAACCCAGAGGAGATAGATTCCAGTAAGAGGGTGGTCATCAGTGTCAAATGTAGCTAATAGGTTGAGAAAGCTGAGGACTGAAAGACCATCTTACTTGGCAATTAAGATATCATTGGTAATGTTGGAGAAAGTAGTTTCAGTTCAGTGATTATGTCAAAAGCTAAACTGGAAAGGGTTGAGGATTGAGTTAGAAGAAAGAAAATGGAGACACTGAGTTCAGACAACTTTTTAAAGGATTTTGATTGACAAAGGGAGGAGAGATATAGGATGGTAGCTTGAGGAAATAATAAGGTCTAGCCCTGAAGGTTTTAAAAATTTATTTTATTTCTAATTTATGGAATAAAACATAACATAAAACAATAATTTTTCATAACATAGTACAATAAAAAAGATAATTGCATGTGGCACTATAAATCTACTATGCGCAACTTGCTACTCCTTTTAAATATATAATAAAGTTCCATGTCAATTGCTCCCCTTCCCTCCATCCTAGAAATGGTTTTTAAAGGAGAGGGGAGACGTGGGCATGTTTGAAGGCAGAAGGGAAGGACAAATTGATAGGAAGAGGTTAAAGATTTGAGATAGAAAAGGTATGATTGAAAATTCAGTCTGCTGGAAAAAACAGGAGGGGATGGAATGAAGTGTATGTCTTAGCCTTGGCAAAGAGATCACCTTTTTTGACAGAGACTGAGGGGAAGAGAAGAGAATGGGAGATGATGCCAAGAGGCTTTGAGATGAAGAGAATAGGAAAAGAAGGAACTCAGTCAAATGGCCTCATTTTTTTTCTCATTAAAATAAGAGGCAAGATCCTCAGCTGAGGTAAGGGAGTGAAATTGGGGATACTTCATAAGAAAAGGGAAGGTTTGGAATAGTTTTTGTGGGGAATGACATAGGGAATCAGTTAGGGAGGAAAAAAAGATCTGCCTTGCTGCAACTCATGTAGCTAGTGAAGTCTGGATAAATGAATTTGTAAAGTACCCATTAGCACAGTTGTGAGATTTCCTCCAGCTTCATTCAGCAACTTGTGAGGAGGGGCAGAAGAAACAGATGGTGGGAGTAATCAGGTTCTGAGGTTTGGCAAGGGAAGATGGGCAATAGAGCAGGTGGATAAGATGTTCAGGAACAGAGGGATGATCCTATGATTCTAGAAGAACAAAGATGAAGAATGCTATGACAGAGAGGTGATGGACTAAAACTGCAAAGGAGACATACATTTTTAAACTTGGCCAATGCGTGAATTTACTTCACTTGGCTATGTATATTCATTATGAGTTTTCGTTTTCTTTTTCTTTTTCTTGTTCAGTGGTGTATGTGGGGGGGTGGTATGGTGAAAGGAAAGAAATAAATGTTTTGTAGTTCATAAAAAATAAATTAAAAATACAAATGGCTAACTATTGGGATGAGGTTGGAGAGAGGAAGAAGAGAAATTGAAACAATGGTAATGGTCTCAGAAAGTACTGAGAGTGGAGGGAAAGGAGATCTTAGTGAGGCAGAAGAACAGTTGTAGGAGAAAGAAAGCATAGGGAGATGTAGAATAATACGAAGTTATGGTCAGATGAGAGAATGTCAGTTTCTAATTAAGGAAGTGGAACTCTTTAAGGATTAGATCTAGAGTAACTATCTATAAGGGGCAGCTAGGTAGCAAAGTGGATAGAGTGAAGGGCTCAAAGTCAGGATGACTCTTCTTCCTGAGTTCAAATCTAGCCTCAGATACTTACTAGCTGTGTGACCCTGGGCAAGTCACTTAACCCTGTTTGCCTCAGTTTCTTTATCTATAAAATGAGCAGGAGAAGGAAATGGCAAATCGCTTCAGCATCTTTACCAAGAAAACCCCAAATAAAGACTCAAGACACAACAACCAAAACCATCCCTGAGTACAGTTGAGGTCAATTGAAGGAGTAGGTCACAGGACTTAAGAAGGTTGAGGAAATCATAGGTTAGGAACCTTGAGGAAATGATTATATGAATATTAAAGTTTCCCAGTAGAAGGGCAGGAGTTGAAGAAAATAGAGATTCAGGTACTAAACTTCTTCAGGCTCTAGCTAACCCTTCAGGCTCTAGCTAACCCTTCAGGCTCCAGCTAACTTTATGCTTCTTTCCTTGAGGAGAGATGACTGAGCACAGACTGGGCATTCTGGAGTATAATGATGCCTGGCAAGGGGAAATCTATCTCAAAATTGCATTGTTTCTTTGAGGAGCAGATGACCACTGACAAGATCATCCTGGAACCTGAAGGCCCAAGCCTTGACTTGCTGGTCAAAAGACCTTGAGTTGCTGCTTAGCCAGTGTGGACTGAGGTGAAAGTGCAATCTGTTTGGAAGTCCCACAAGTCTCTAGAGAGTCTTTGTCTCCTGGAAGAGTGTAGTGGCGTAATAAGTTGCCTATTTCTGCATCTGTTTATGGGCTCTTGTGATGGGTTACTATTTCATGGCTTAATAGCTGTACCTGTTAATGTGCTTTCAGGAATTTTTGGTGTTTAAAGCATTTCTGTGTCTATGTTGGAGGAAATAAATGGATCTTGTATACTTGGATACTATTACTTTTTATGTGAAGGAACCTTTCTAGAAAAGACTCTGTTCTGGTCCTTTGGGGGGACCCTACATTTAAATTATTAAATATTAAATAGATGTTAATTTTCCTCTGAATTCTGGGGTTGGGGCATAATGAGCCTGAAAGTATTATAAAAGCATGATTCCCGCTCTTTTGAGGATTAGCTTTCTACCAGAACTGAATTTGGTCTGCTTAAGGCCAAAATAGGAGCTGTTTTATGGACAGGAGCCGCATGGGCCTCAGCTAACATTTGGTATTTAGTAGGAGACCATTTCGCGTTTTTCTCAATATACCCTCCCACAGAATGCTGCTAATGGCAGCTTCTCTTCATTGAGTCCCTCAAAGAGATTAGGCTTGGTCCAGCAATTGCCCGTCCTTTTCCCTTCCTATCAATGCACACGTTTACCACACAAGCAAATGTCTTTTTGCAATTAATTTGGTTGCATTACATTTTTGTCTAAGATAAAAGGTACCACCGCTATTTGACTTTCAAGTCAAAGGCATGGAGCTAGAATTAGCTTTCTTAGGACAGGGATATGGTGAATTCGACTTTAACTCTCTCAATTTGTAGCTATTGGTAACTGGTCTCACATTGACTGTCTCATGAGCAGCAGGGCCTTGATTTGACCAGAAGAAGGAAACCTTGGCTGCCTTCCAGATCCCCCCTGATTTCCATGGAAGCAAAGCAGCCTACACAGTACTGCATAGATGGTCTCAGTTACAGAGCAGTCTTATAGTCTACAATTTTAGAATGTTTGAGCTGCAAAGAGACTTAACAAATCATCTTGTCCAATTTCCTCCGTTTACAGATAAGAAACTATACTGTGGTTCCCACTTCAATACTAGAAAGATCTCTTTCACTCCTTTCTCCCCCAGCCCCTGCTTTCTTCCCTTCCAGAGGCAAAATTGGGAAGTTGCCAGTTTTCTCCTCTTGCCTCTTTGCAGTCACACTTTGTCCACAGGCCCTTTCTGTTGCCCTTACTTTTTTCCCCAAAGCTCTGGACAAATGCCTCAACTCAGTTAATACCTAATTACTACTTCTGTGTTATTGATGACATCTAAAGCTATCTCTCTTCCAGGATTATTTGCCACAGTTTAAAAACCTTCTATAATAATAGGTATGCATTTATATAACAGTTTGAAAGTTTGCATATCCTAAATTTATTCCTCATTTTTTTTGATTCCCCCAAAAGCCCAGTAGAATCGGTGCTGCAGATATTATCCTTATGTTATAGATGAAGGGCCAGATACATTGAAAAGCTAAGTTATATGATTATGATCATACAGCTACTAAGAATCAGAAGCTGGATTGAAATTTTAAACCAATCATTCAGGACTCTTTCTGCTCCCTACTGCATCCCGAGGAATGAATATTTTCTAGTATAATTTCCTCAGACATTTCATTAGGTGTTGGGATGGTATTTACGAAGCAGGGGTCATTCAGTCTTTGAGTGAGATATTTTCTACCCGCTTCTTTGAGTCCCTTTCTTCCTGTTCCTCCAAGTTTCCCTAATGCTGCTAATTTGAGATCAACAGGCTGCTGCCATTGAGACCGTTTCCAAAATGGCCCATTGTAGTGGTGTACCAGGTGTTGCAGTTATTATCTTCTTGTTACAGATGAGAAACAGGGACTCAGTCCTAGGTCAGATTGAGGTGGTGGGAGTAATCCAAGCCTAGAGCTTGGCAGGGCAAGATTGGTGGTAGGGGAAGGCAGCAGAGGACTGGAAAGAAGAAAATAATTTAGAAAAGAAATGGTTCATCAAAGGGGTAAGATGAGGAAGAGGAGAGGCAGGCAGACAATTGCATTGGCTATGACTCTTTACAAACCTTTAGTTACTGGAGTAAGGGGTGGCTGGGGTCTGTGTAACTATCTCTCTGCTCTTCTTTCCTAGATACATACTGGCTACACACTGTGGGTTTGAGGGCAAAATACACTCCCCTAGATAAGTCAATTAAGGTGCAATTTTACTAAACATCAGGGTGATGGACTTGATAACCTCCAGAATTTCCTTTGTGCCCTAGGGTTCTTTCAAAACAGGGCAAATTAAGAACTTCTTTTCCCCTCCTATTTCCCATTCCTGAGGTTGAAACTGTCAGAATGTTTTCCATATAAGTGGGAAAAGATACTGTGTTGCAGTAATTACCAAAGAAAGGATTACCTCCAGTTCAGGATTAGAGTTTCTAAAAGAGTTTACTGGAATAACCAAGTTAAGGATGGGTAGGATTCAGATAAATAGAGAGGATGAGGAAGATCAGCACTTTTCACCAGGAAAGGTTCATTGGGACAAGCCCCAGTGTGTGAGTTTGAGTCAGCAAAACAAACTTGGGAAAAGACAGAGGCTAACCTTTCTGTGGATGAACTAATTAAGAAAAATGATAAGATCGCATGTCAGTCAGTAGAAGTGAAGGGAGATATCTGGAGCAGAGGGAGAGAAGTATTAAAATACTGTGAGACTGAGAGTTAGAGCTATCTGGATCTTCCACCTGGTTAAGAGTGAATGGCTGGAACCAGCAGATCTAGGAGTAACGAAGCAGTTGGGAAACAGAGGTTGAGTCAGCAGAGTATGTAGCACAGCAAATACAGGTTGACTTCTCCATTGTACCCTCTTACTTAACCTTTCAGTTACCCAAACTTTTGTAATTTTCTAATTATTTAAGATGATACTGAGGAATAAACTGAAGAAGCTTGTCTTCTGTCTGTCCTAAATACTTTTGCTGTTCAGTTATTTTTCACTTGTGGCTGACTCTTTGTGGCTCTATTTGAAGTTTTCTTGGTAAAGATACTGGAATGATTTGCCATTTCCTTCTCCAGCTCATTTTACAGATGAGGAAATTATCTGTACAGAGATGATAGTTGAATCTATAGGAGCAGGCATGAATAGTGTAGTGGGAGAAGAGAAGAGGGGTGGGGACAGAACCTTGGGAATAGTCATGATTATCTGCATGACTTGGATGAAGATCCAGCAAAAGAGACTGAGAAGGTGCATTCAGTCAAGAAGGGGAGAACAAAGAGTGAGTACGATCTCCAAAGCCTGGAGAGAAGAGAATATTCAGGAGAAGAGGGTGGTTGACAGTGTCAAGGGCTGAAGACAGGGTAAAGACTGAAAAAAGGCCATTGATTTGGCAGTTAAGAGAACATTGATAACCCTGGAGAGAGCAGTTTCAAATGAATGATGAGGTTAAAAGCCAGAATGCAAAGAGTTAAGAAGAGAGTAGGAGGAAAGGAAGTGGAGGCACCTATTGTAGATGGTCTTTTCAAAGAGTTAAACCAAAAGAAAGGAGAAATGTAGGTTGTCAGGGATGGATGAATCAAGTGAGAGTGTTTTGGGGATGGGAAAGGCATAAGTATGTTTGCAGAAAATAAGGAAAGTAGTCAGTAAAAAGGGAAAGATTGAAGATTAAGGAGAGACCAGATGAAGAGGGGGAAATCTGCTGAAAAAGATGGGATGGAATGGAATCCCTTGTGCATGTAAAGGGGATTACTTTAGCAAGGAGAAGGGCCACTTCTTCATGTGAGACAGGGGTAGGGGTGTGTTGGAGTCAGCTAGAACTGACCTTATGATTGTTAAATTTACACCTTAGAAATCAGCAAACACTACAAATCAGAGCTCAATTCATTATTTTGTTGTTGATTGTCTAGACTTAAGAATGGGATGGAGAAAGTGTTAACAATACAGATTAAACTTAAATGTGTATCATGTATACATTTTCTTCCCCAAAGAGCTGGTTGATAAATATTTAGCAGAATGCCCCTTGCCAGGGGTTAAGAGGGAAATGTTAAGAGGCATTTGAGTGATGTGAGCTCAGGAGTAGGAGAGAAGAAGGTGCTCTCAGTAGATGGCCTCAAAATTTTCAATGAAATATGAGGTAAAGTCTCAGATGAAAGGGGAGGAGAAGAGGGGACCATGGGATGTTTGAGGAAGGATGAAAAGGCTTGCACTTACTGTGGTGAGTGGAATAGTGGTAAAGGGATTCCCTTGCTGCAGTGAGGACCCAGTTGAGATTATATTACATAAAACTGTAGTACATCCAGGTAGCATGGTTGCTCAATTGAACTATAGCAGACAAAGATCTGGGCAAAGCAAACAAGACCAGTTTTGTTTAAATTAAACAGTTCTTCATTTACAAGGATTCCTCATTGTCCAATTAAATCTCAGTATATCTCTTTTTCTCTCTCTGTCTCTTTCTCTCTGTGTCTCTCTGTCTCTGTCTGTCTGTCAGACTCTCTGTCTCTGTCTCTCTCTGTCTCTGATTCTCTGTCTCTGTCTCTGTCTGCCTGTCTGTCTGTCTGCCTGCCTGTCTGCCTGTCTGTCTGTCTGTCTGTCTGTCTCTCTCTTATTTTACCGTCTTAAAACAGTTACATGCAAATGAGCTGAGAGGCCATAGTGTCCTGCCTTTCAACAGTCTACCAGCTCTCCATCTCATAGTGTCTGTGAAACTTTTTTCATACTCCCATTTTTCAATTTTTAATAAATACAAGTTTGTCTTCCCTTTTAAACTATAAAACTGTCCTTTTTCCAGCAAAATATCATACAACCACTTTCAGAAAATAATTTCTCTTCATGTTTATGGCACAGTTCATTTTCTGTCCCAAGTTGCTTAAAACCCATTTAACAATTGTGTTTCTTCAGACATATGTTTTTAGCATTTTTTAGTAAATTGAAAGTTAAGGTAGCAAAATGTTTATCTATGACAGAGGCAATACCTTACATCCTTTACCAGTTCATTGAAAACTTTTCCTTTTTGTAAGGAATCCTTTTCCATTCCTTTCAGTATTAATCGACTTCTTATGGAAAGGGCAGTACCTTAAAGCAACATTGATAGCAAGTTTTTTGAGGGCTAAATGAATACACCTTATTCACTGTGGTATCATCTGTAGTGTCTAGTACAGTGTTTTGAACATCAGAGAAATTTGCATTGACTGTCCCCCATGTCTGGAATGCTCTCTCTCATTTCTACCTTTTGGAGTCCCTGTCTCCCTTCAAAACTTAGTTGAAATGCCACTATCTGGTCCCCTCATATGCTAGTGCCTCTCTACCCAGGACTGCCTTGTACCTGCTTTTGTTATGTGTCTTGTGGATACTTGTAACATATTTGTGTGTATTGTCTCCCTTGACAGATTGTAAGTTCCTTGAGGACAAGCACTGTTTCCTTTGTGTGCTTGTATTATCCCATAGTTGACTGATTTGTTAATTGATTGATTCTACCCCTCAACATAGAAATTTTGAAGTTCTTCACATTTTTCCCCAGTAAGTCTTCAAAAGACATCCTAAACAAATAAATAAAAATGAGTAACTTTCACTCTCAACAGCCCCTCTCTTCCCATCTTACCCAGCAATGCTGGGGCTGGTGTCTCATGTCTCCTTGTCCTTATGCCAGCCCTGCTATTCCTTAGATGGATTTCTTCCATCCTCTGGCCTCAGTTCCCCTTCCTTAAATTCCCTCAACTCCTTACTTCTCTTTCTCCTTCCTGTGGGTAGGGGGACCAGAGAAAGTATTTCTAGTTCCCTGGGTATCTCCATTTGATCATGCCTTATCCCTTCCCTAAAGCTCCAAGTCCTGGACAATAAATAAGTTCTGAGGGAATGAATTTTGATATGAAAGAAACAAGTTTCACATATTCCGACCTTCTAACAACTGACTGATTAGCTTTGCAGCACTGATAAGATTTTGTACATGCTTAAGTGATAGAGTTAAATATTCTAAACTTACCTCATTCTGCTCCTCTTCCAAAATCCAGTCCTTCTCCATATTTAGAAATCTGGATTGGGCAGGAAGGTTACAGCCCTCACTCTTCTTGGTGTCTGCTGGGAGTTGTAGTTCCTGGCTAGTAAACACTTTTATTCTGCTTAATAGGACCGTAGGACTTTTTTTTTTTTTCACAAGGTGCTGGGTGGAAAGAATGCAGGATGAAAGTTGTATGTGTGGAAATCATTCACAGCCTTTGGTTCTGTTTCCAACTTTCTCCATGCAATTCTGAGCAAAGCACTGCTCTGCTGAGGTTATGTTTCCCCATCTGCAAAATGGGGCCAATTATGCTTCTCTCATCTAATCAAAAAGATTGTAGAATCACATAGTTAATAGTTTTAAAGTGCTTTGAACTCTCTCCAGGAAGATACATTCTATAAATAAAAGTTGTCATTAAAGAGAAAAATATTTATTGTGATTGCTTAATTGTGTCCTCCAAGCTAACACTGCAACACTTCATAAATAATAATAGCTAACATTACGATAGTTTGCAAAAGTGCCTTAGATACATTATCTCATTTCATCCTCCCAACAGTCCTTTCTGGTAGGTATTATTAGTAACCTCATTTTACAAATTGAAGCTCAAATGGATTAAGTGATTTGATTAAGGTCCAGCCGCTAGTGAATATTTGAAATAGGATTAGGACCTAGGTCTTCCCAACTTGAAGGTCAGAGTCCTGTCCACTTTACCACACTGTCTCTCTATTATTTATTTTATTCTGTCTACCCTTATCATTTTTAAGGTTGTTTTTTTCTTTTTCTGTATTACATTTCATTTTTTTTTTATCATCTCTAGCCTCTAATTTTCCATCAAGTCCAATAACAGGATCAGTTCCCTGTCTCTGAAAGAAAAGGATCAACTTTGACCCTCCATTCAAACTCTTCCTATTGCCCCCCTCTAAAGGAAGCTGTGAAAATGGACCTGATGTGTATCATCAGCCTTACTTCTTACTTCGCTCAGCTTTTGTGTGGATGCTATAGGAGGGTCTTTTTTTTTTTCTTTTCTGCATGGTGGATCCTGATGAGGCCAGTATCCATCCTCATTGTAAAAGGGACCAGAATTCACAGGCAGAAGAAAGAAGAGAATAATGTAGTTAAAAGGGAGCTTAGAGATTATTTAGTCCAACTCCGTGCTTTATAGAAGAGCCCTTTTAACTTCCTGGTCTTGAAGATGGTGAAACACTGGGAGAAGAATTTGCCATTATAGAATCTCCAGTGTAGTGGATCAGGCTCTGGACATTGGAGTCAGGAAAGTTGGAGTTCTTTTCTTGCTTCTAACTTCCCCTTGTAGGGGTATTCTAAGGGAAAGTTGGCATTGGTTACCTAGTTGGACCACTGAGGTCTCTTCCAATTCTCAATTTTTTTTGATTATGTAAGACTACCTCAAAAGAGCTCCAGAACCACCAAAACTTTCTCCTTCTAGCCCTCAGAAAGGATGACTCTTTCTGGCTAACTGGACAATCACAGATTAGAGCCCTACCATCACAGCGATCTTTGGACCAATTATGAACTGTTGCTTATGTTTATCCTTTAGCAAGAACCCGGAGCACATGTTTTACCCAGAAAGGGGTCTCAGGGCTTTCTCAGCTGAAATGCCCCAGTTGAGAAACTCAGGAAAATTCATTTGCTTACCCCCATTACATGTACATATGGGGTGAGGTAAGGATCCATATCTATTTTGTTTTACCATACAGTTACTCAGTTTTCCCAGTAGCTTTTAATTGAATATTTGTTCTTCTCTAGAGCATTTTTTCAGATAGTTTATCAAACACCAACTTCTTATATATGTTGTATTCCATTTTTTGGCTTTCTATTTTATTCCTTTGATTTTATTCCCTATCCTTCTCCCTCCCTCCCATACCAGAAATTTTAAAGTTTATTGTTTTATGCAACATTTTGAAATCTTATAGAGCTAGGGGCATAGATTTATTATTATGAGATCTTACAGATCATCTGGTCCAATTTTCTTAGTATATATATAATATATATCATATATATATATGAAAATTGAAGCCCAGAGAGGCTAAATAATTTACTTAAGGTCACACAACTGTAAGTTGTAAAACCAGAAAAAATCCTCTGATTTCAGATCACTATGCTTTCTACCATACTACCTTCTGTTGCACTATACCACTGTTATCTTTTTCACATTTCTTCTTGATGTTCTTGCCTATCTATTCATCTGTTCAGATTAATTGTGTATTAATTTTATCTTATGAGAAATAACCTTTTGGTCTATTGATCAGTGTTGTATTAAAACTGTAGAATTGGTCAGGAAACAAACATTTTAGCCATATTTCCTCAACATAATCATAAAGAACAGATGTAAAATTCGGATATTTCAGTCCATATCTGGCAAATTTTCAAAGATGACTAAAGATAGTCAATGTTGGAGAGGTTGCGGAAAGCTAGAAACACTAACATACTGTTGGTGGAGCTATAAATTGGTCCAACCATTCTGAAGAAGCAATTTGGAATTACGCTAAGAGAGTGACTAAAATATGACCCTTTGACCCAGAGATTCCATTGCTTGGACTGTATCCCAGAAAAAGGTCCTATACATATCAAAACGTTGATAGCACCGCTTTTTTTTTTAATCACGAGAACTGGAAACAAAGTTTCCATTGACACAAAATCTATTGTTAGGTTGGCTAAACAAGTTGTGGCACATAAATTGTAATGGAATATCACTACACTGTAAGAAATGATGAATATAAGTAATGCAGAGAAGCATGAGAGAATTTATGCAATTTGAAGTAAGTAGAACCAATAAAACATTATTCCCAGTGACTAAAACGGTATAAATGGAAACTAACAAAAATAAAGCTGAATGATGAGTAATACAGTATAATGATCAAATTTGGCCTACAAGAAGAAAGGATAAAATCTCTTCCATCTTTATCCTTTTTTTCAAAGAGAGGAGCCTCTGGATTACTGTCAGATTGATGGATCGGTTTGTTTTCCTGAAATGTTCTTTTTTTCTTCACTTTCGATGCTTTTGTCCTTGGATGTAAGGAATGGCTCATGGAGTGGGGAGGGGGAAAGATATATTTTGAAATGAAGATGATGTAAACACAAGAACTGGTACATTTTAAAAAGAGAGAAAGAAAGGGGGCATACAAGGTCCCTCAAGTGAAGGACTGATAGATACATAAAAAAGGATGAATGGAAGACTTGTTTTTATCTGTTTACTTACATAGGCTGTGAAAACAACAATAATAATACAGCAGTTCTAATGAACCCTGTGCACACATGAATTGCCTTATTAACTGTTAACATGTAATTTCTATTTCTTCACCTCTTCTTTCTGGTCCCTTAAACTCTGATTTTGCTTTCACCCCTTCAATCAACCAGCCTCAATAGTCATTCACCTTTTGTTGGTGGGGATTAGTGAAGGGGTGTGGTAATCCTACCTGTAATCTGCCTCTATAATGCCAACTGTATTTCAGAACTAGACACATTAAAAAAAGAAAAAAAAATGAATACCAGGCAACAGCCCTCCCAAGCAAACCCAGACAAAGCAAAAGGGATGGTGACAGCATGTCTTTTCATAAATGATCTTTTCTCCAGAGAAGCCAGTGTTCTCAGTACTAGGAGACAGGCTAGGCATTGGACATCTAACTGGATGAGATGAATATGTCTGGGGAAGACTCCTGCCTGAACCCTTAAACTCATAAATTTACCCTCAGAAGGAACTAGATGTCCTCAAACTTCCAGCAACAACAATACCATTTTAATATAGAACTAAGAATAAAAATGGAAGCATTCCCAAACTTAATGGTAATTTTTTCCCAGTCTCATGAAGGAAAAATGTCTCTAAAACACTCTGAATCTGGCTGCTCATCACAGACTAGGTCTTAAATAAATATTGTACAGTTGAAAGTAATTGAACTGAAATGAATTGACTAAATTGATTTGAATGGGTTTTTTAAAAAATCACCAGAAACTAATTCCAATCTCTGAACTTCCCCAACCCCAAACCCTGTTTGAATTTGTTGACATTTTGAATTCCACCATTACACTTTTTTGGTTTAAGTATTTATACTCTGTTAAATATCCCTAGGAGAGATGGAGGAGGGATAGCACTGTGCTGTGTGCCGCCTATGCGGATTATGAGAATGAAGATATGACTCCTGATTGGCTGACAGAATGCTGAACATAATTATTTCATACATGTTATAAAGGACTTATTTCACGTAGTAACAGAGAAACTTCTAAAGAAGATCTGGTTGGAAGCGGGGAAAAGGAGGAAACCAGAGACAGAGATACAGAGTTAAAGAAGGCAAAAATCTTTTAATTGGAGGAACAGAACACTTTGAGCTATAGACAGCTATGAGAAACCAGCCCTATTAGGTCCCTTGACTTTCAGAGCTTGAAATTCTAGAAACTAAGAATAGACCTCAACAGGGTGAGATCATTCTCTTTCCTGTTATGAATTGAGATCTTATCTCAGTCCAGATAAATAGATCATTTACTCTCTATTTTTTTGGTATAGTATACTCTTAGAGCTTCAATTTCTACTTGCTGTTTCTTCCTCTTTAATTTATTCATTGTTCTTTATTTACAGTGGTTTTCACACTAGTGTTTGGTGTGAATAGACTAAGCTGGAAAGTGTAAGCTTCCCCCTTATGAGTGATCAGAGAAGATTCATACCTCTAGATAGTTTCTTTGAAAAGTAACACACATATAATTTCAGTCTTATACTCCTCTTAAAGACTAGAGAAGAGATCACCCAACTTTGATAGATCTGGATTCTGCCAGCCCCTTCCTCCAACTAGGCTGTTTGTGTTGTTGGCATGGTCCTTCTGCTACTCCCCCACAAAGGAGGAAAGGCAGCCCCTCTTAGAGATTGGGTAGACTAGATCAGATCTCAGATCATGCTACCTGTGAATTATATCTATATATTTATATTTTTAAATAACCTCATTCACACATATATCCTATATTTGTGTGTGAATGACTTGATCTAATTCTTTTCTTTTTAAAAAACATTTATATTTTATTTTCCCCTAATTATGTGTAAAAATAATTTTTAACATGTGTTTTAAAAATTTTTTGTTTCCAATTTTCTCCCTTCTTCCTCCTCTTCTTCCCCCAATTGAGAAGGCAAGCAATTTGATATGTTATACATATGCAGTCATGCAAAACATATTTCTATGTTACTCATGTTGTAAAAGAAAACACAGACAAAAAAACCCACAAGAAAAATAAAGAAAAAGTATGCCTTGATTTGCATTCAGCCTCCATCGGTTCTTTCTCTGGAGATGGATAGTATTTTTCATCATAAGTGTTCAGAATGATCATATCCTTTCTAAACAGTACATGAAGAGGAGATTGGGGGAATCAGTGGAAGGGGAACACCTTTAAGTACCTCTCTTTTAAGGACTGAGACTTATATCTTCTCAATTCTTAAGATTGTTTTTTTTTTTTTACTTTAGTTTGCATATATACTTCCAAGAAAAGAGTCAAGGAAAGGGACAGAGGGGATAAAGAGCTGGCTGCAGAATCAGTAAGACCTTGTTTTAAATTCTGCCTCTGATATACACTGACTGTGTGACCATGAGTAAGATACATAACCTCCCAGGGACCCAAGCAGCTCACTAAGTCTAATATTCATTCATTTCACTCAGATTGTCAGATTTATTGTCATACAGTTGGGCAAAATAGCTTATAATTATTGTTTTAATTTCTTCTTGATTGATGACAGTTTTTGATACTGGTAATTTGGTTTTCTTCTTTTTTTTTTTTAAATCAAATTAACCAAAGGCTTATCTGTTTTATTATTTTTTTCATAAAACCAGAAATTAATTTTATTTATTAGTTCAATAGTTTTCTTTATTTCAATTTTACTAATCTCTCTTTTGATTTTCAGAATTTTTAATTTGATATTTAATTGGGAATTTTTAATTTGTTCTCTTTCTAGCTTTTTAGTTGCATGCCCATTTCTATAAAGTGTTAAAACAGTTACCAATTTGCATTGGGAAAGTTTCCTTCCAGAGAAATCTTTGCTGAAATCAAACCTAATTCAGCAAAGACAAAAAAGAGAAAGATCTTCACTTTTCTTAGCTTATTTGAGAGCCCAAATGTGGTTTAACTATCCTTAGAGGGCATGGGAACAATGTAAGTCAACCTGTATTAAGTTTTCCCTAGAGAGGCCTTCTATTGGCCTGGCATCAGAGAATTTGCTCAGCCTGCTTTGAGAGAGCTGTTTGGTCCTGGTGAGGGTTCTTTTGGTGGATGAGAGAAAGGTGACAGCAATGTGGTCTCACGGTAATCACCCTATGAGATTCATGAAGAAGAAGCATTGAAAAAATTCTTGCCATGACCTTCTGTTGGCCACTTTGAAGATGAACTCCTGTGTTAAATTTTTACTTGCCATAAAAACAAAGTAAGATTTCTGCCTTGTTTTGTAGTAAGGGTCTAGGAATAAGGAATGATTTCTACTCTAAATTCTTGGTCTAGTTCCTTTAAAAGAGGTATTTTCCCTTGGCATATTAATGCCATCCAACTGAAGGACATGAGGTGTGAGAGGAGCACATTCAAAGACTATGACAAAGAGCACATTTTCTAATATCTGTTGTTGTTTTAACTCATCCTGTGTTACACACTACTGTGAAAGGAATATTTTTTACTAGAGAGACTCTAGATAAACAGCTGTCATTAGTCAGAAGAATTGCACATGCTATTCACTGGTGAAATAGAATAAAATCTGCCTAGAATAATCCAAGATTCAGTGTTGAGGCAATGCCTTCCATATAGTAGGTATTCAATACATGCTTTTTGGATGAATGATGGTCAGGTTGCATGATGAACGTAGGGATGTTTCTGATTCCTATTAGAAAATCAGGTCATCATAGAATTTGAGAATTAGAACATACCTTAATGGTTTGACTTAACCTGTATAGAAAGTTAATCTCCACTATAACAAAACCAGGGCATTGTCCTGTCTCTGCTTGAAGACCTGTCATGCTTCCCAGTTCATTTTTCAGATAGCTCTAATTAAAAAGTTTTTTCCTGACATCAGGCCTTCACTGGAATCCATAAAGAGAAGCATTGGGAGACTTGCTTGTTGAACTGAAAAATATTATTTCCTAAGGGTAAATATTATTTCACAGTGGGTAAAATGTAACTGTTCAGTGATGTCTGATTCTTCATGACACCATTTGGAGGTTTTCTTGGTGACTTCCTGACTTTAGACCTGACACTCATCCATTTTGCTACCTAGTTACCCCTAATCTGCTGATTTTTCCAAATTCATTCATTCATTTGATAAACATTAATAAAGTGCCTACTAAGTGCTAAGCACTACTGTGTTTGGGATGAGAAGAGGTATTAGACTTACTACTAAATTGAAGGTTTACAGAGCCATTGTGCTGACCTCCACTGGTCATGTGCTGACAGTCATTGTTGTATGCCTGTGAAATATGGACAGTCTACCAGAGCCAGGAAACTGAATCGCTTCCATTTGAATTGTCTTAGGAAGATTCTGAGGATCACCTGAAGGATAAGGTACCAGACACTGAAGTCCTTACTCGAGCTTAACTGCCAAGCATTCAAACTATGCTTCAGAGAGTGCGACTCCAATGAGCTGGCCACATTGTTCAAGTGCAAAATGTACACTTGCCAAAAAGACTATTTTATGGAGAACTCACATGGGGCAGCCGATCACATGGTGGTCAGAAGAAGCAGTACAAGGACACTCTCAAGGTCCCTGTCAAGAACTTTGGATTGGACTGTGCCACATGGGAGACGCTGGCAACAGGACTGCTCATCAGGGCATGCCCACATCAGAAAAGGTGCTGTGTTCTATGAGCAAAGCAGAATTGAGATAGCATAAAGGAAATGTAGGATGCACAAATTTGGAGTAACCACCCCAAATATTCACGTGGACTATCTGTGCCCAAACTGTGGTAGAGCATTCTGAGCTCGTGTTGGTTTGATCAGCCACAGTTGGACACACTGAAACTCCACTTTATTGTGGTGATGTCATTTTGGTCCTCTTTGAGACTGAAGGATGACAACCAACCAACTGTGCTTAGCAATGTCGATAGAAAGACCAAACCAAACCAAGACTAACAGTTTCTCCCCTTCAAGGAGCTTGCCTTGTACAAATTGAAACATACCTAAAAATAACACAAATATGAATATATGTCTCTATAGATCTAAATCAGTATCCCTGAGAGAACGGAACTCTCTTATTCACTCAATCTTTGAAGAAGCCAGAGATAAATTGGGGGCCACTGTAGATAAGACTTAAGAAGCCATTCCAATGACATATGATCCTGGGAGTTGGGACCAATTATATCTCTAGGAATCCAACTTTAACACTATGAGTATGAAAAGAAACTTGCAGAAATAATAGAAGAGAAGGGGCATAAGGAAGCATGAGCATCTTTTGAAGATGAGTGCATCCTCTAAACATAAGTGGTACACATTCCAGACAATAAACAAACCAAACAGCAACCACCAAAGGGACTGAGTAAACAGAATTCTAAAACATGGTTAAATTTGTTGAATATGCAGATACTGACCACTACCCTGTTAGCTGATCTACTAGTGTAAGCCTTTCTATCTGCCTTTCTGGTACACCCTTAGGATTTCCAGGGGGTACACTCCATTCCCAAAAGCTACCTTTTTAAATCTGGATTTATTGGCTACATTTCTTGCTCAAAGATCAAGCCTTAAACTCAATTCACTCTGGAGCTCATAGACTGCACAACAAGTCTCCACCCACCTAGCACAGAGTGATTGTAATTACTAAATAGTAATTATTTCTCTTTTACCCAGGAACCCTGAGAGTCTTCCCCTCCCAGTTTGATTTTTTTTTTTTTTTGGATTAAAGGGGCCATCCCTTGAGTAACTACTTAAAAAAAGCCTATTCATTGAATGGGTGTATGTGAATGTGATAAGATCTTAGCCTGAAAGGGCCAGGGTCTATTGCATCTGGGGTCATCTCCTGTCATCCTGATGAATATCAGGCCACTGGACCCAGGTGGTTCAGGAGAAGAAAGTGAGGTTGGTGACCTTGCACAGCCCTCCCTCACTCAAATCAGAGTCATGTTATCATCTTGATGTTATGGTCCTCTTTGAGAACAAAGGACAAACACAACCTGTGAGGATTTCCAGGCCTCTCCATCCTCCCAGTAGCTGAACTTTCTTTTATGTTTGAGATCCTTGATACCAGGAAATGTTTTGGGGTTTTTTTTGTTGTTGTTAGCACTATCACTTAGCACAGTGCTTGGCACATAATAAGCACTTAAATGTTCTTTTGCATTCATTCATTGGTTCACCTTCTTTGCATCCCTTGATTGGTTTGTACCTCAGCTCTCTCATTTAATATATCTGTGTGACCTTGATGAACTCCAGTGTATTCATCTGTAAAATAAAGGAGTTTGAAGTAGATGAACGCTGAGTGCTCTCTGAGCTTTAAATCTTGTGATTCAAATGTAACAGGAGTGATCAGAAATACCCCCAATTTGCTGATTTTGAGCAGCTCCTCAGGAGCTGGATGTGTATATTTGGCCTCTTGGTGAAGGACATGCATTGTATTGGGATGACAGGCAACTCTTGATTGTTCTCCATGAACCCCTGTGTCTGGAAAGGCGAGTAGGAAGGTTGTGCTGAGAATCAGGAATATGGCCTCTAGCTGCCTAGAGTGAAAACAACTTCTCCCAGTGACTTTTGGTCCTTTCTCTGGTGAGACTATTTTCCATCACTACCTCCCTTGGTAACAAGAACAAATGCTTACCCAGGTGAGAATGAGTCCCTGTTGATTTTCTTATGCCTAGTTGTTCTATTTCCTGAGCATAACCTAGTGATGACTGATCCCGAGAAATAAACATTCCCAGATTTGGTGGCTGCTTCATGAATTCAAGAGTTTGCATTTTTGAGTCCAGCTGGTTGGTGAGAGCCATAAGAGCATGATTCTGAAAGAAGAGCACCACCACCAGGAGGTTTCTGAAGCTGAGAAGGACTCAAGAAAATCAAAGCCATGGCCTAGTTGGCCAGGACATTTGGGAGACTGCTTGGACAGGGCAGTGTAAAGTGAATGTGAAATACTGGTCTGGCAGTCACATTAAAGTCTTTACTATAAACAAATGTAATGTTCTATTTGAGACATTTCACGTTTTTGTATTTGCCCACAAGCACATATATTCCTTTGAATGTTAAATATTTTCTGGGATGGAAGAAATAGATAACTGTCTTCTACCAGAAACCCACACTGTATATTAAATACTTTTGCTAATAAGGGACCCTGTTAGTCACTTAGCCAATAAATACTTATTAAGAAAGAGGCTTTGTGCTAAGTACAGTTGATACAAAGAAAGGTAAAAGATAGTCCTTACTCTTGAGGAACTTACAATCTAATAGGGGAGATGATTTGCAAATAACATATATAAGCTATATGTAGATAAATTGGAAATAACCAACAGAGGAATTTTAGTTGAGACTTGAAGGAAGCCAGGAGGCAGAGATGAGGAAGGAAAACATTCCAAGCAGGAGGAAGGAGACCCTAGACATAAGTCATGCCTAAGGTTTGTTTTAGGGATTTTCCTGGAGTTTTGCCCTGGAGTGGGAGTAATGAACTAGAAAAAGATGGAAATAAATCCCCTCTTTGAGGTCAGATGCTCCTCCCCCAACCCTCAATGAGGTGAATCTGGGTTCACATGGACCTAGAAATCCTTTTCCTTTGTTGGGCTCCTAGGCTTCCAATCATAAAATAGTAACACTGCTATTTCCCCATGTGCTTGAGAGCACTGAAATTGTGAAGATGGGTGGCTGGGTAATAAAAATCTGTAAGTTTTCAGCAGAAAGTCCTCCTGGGAAGGGATGCCAGATTTGAGCGGTTGGGACACAGCATATCTGGATGGAATGAGAAGAAAAGAAGAGATGTGCCCGAGTACTGTGAAATGCCTGGAGGATATAAAATGCCAAGTTACCGTGCATCCTGATACGAGTGAGAATTAGGCAGTACCCAGCACAATCGTAACACAGATGATGCACACCATAATCATAACACTCACAGCAAAATTCATATAGTATTTATTGTTTGCCAGGTACTACATTAAGTGCTTTATAAATATCATCTCATTCGACCCTCACAACAACTTTGGAAGGTAGTGCTGTTATTATCCCCATTTTACAGACAAGGAAACTGAAGCCGTTTAGTGAATTGACCAAGGTCACACAGCTAGTAAGTATCTGAGGCCATATTTGAACTCAGGTCTACCTGACTCCAGACCCAGTGTTCTATTCACTATACCACCTAACAACCTCTAATATGGCACAGTATGGTATAATCTCATATATGAAATATATCAAATTGCCCTAAGGGCTTCATGGTACAATGGAAAGTATGCTGAATTTGTAGTCACAGGACCTGAGTTCAAATAACATCTCTGCTACTTACTTGCTGTGTGACCTTAGGCAAATTACTTAACCTCTCTGAGTCCCTCACTTTTTTTATTTGTCAAATGAAAAGATTAGACTAAATGACCTTCAAGGTTTCCTTCCAACTCTCTATAATTCATTGAACTCCATAGATGATAATCCCTGAAAACATGCTGTTGTTCATTCATTTAGGTGTATCCAACTATTCATAACCCTACGGACAATAGTATGGCCCTCCTATCTTCCTCTGTCTTCTGAAGTCCGTCCAAGCTCATGTTTATTGCTTTCATGATGTGATCAATCCATTTCTGCTATTTCCCTTTTCTTTTACCTTAAATTTTTCCCGACATGAAGGTCTTTTCCAATGAGTCCTGTCTTCTCATTATGTGGCCAAAGTATTTAAGCTTCAGTTTCAGTATTTGTCCTTCCAATGAGTAGTTTGAATTAATTTCTTAAACATTGACTGAGTTGATCTCCATGCTCTCCAAAGGACTCTGAAAAATGTTTTCTAGCATCACAATTCAAAAGTGTGAATTCTGTGGCACTCAGGTTTCTTTGTAGTCCAACTCTCAGATTCGTATGTTACTACTGGAAAAACTATATCTTTGATTATATAGACCTGTGCTGGCAAAGTGACATCTCTGTTTTTAATGTACTGTCCAGATTTGCCATAGCTTTCCTTTCAAGGAACAAGCATGTTTTAATTTCATGGCTCTGTCTGCAGTGATCTTTGAGCCCAAGAATATAAAATCTGACACTGCTTCCCTTTCTTCTCCCTCTGTTTTCCAGGAAGTGATGGGACCAATTGCCATGATCTTCATGTTTTTTTTAATGCTAAGCTTCAAGTGAGCTTCTACACTCTCCTTTTTCACCCTCATCAAGAGGCTCCTTAATTCTTCTTCACTTTCTGCCATTAGAGTGGTATAATCTGCATATCTAAGATTGTTGATATTTCTTGTAGCAACCTTAATTTTGACTTTTGATTCATCCAGTCTGGCATTTTGATGATGTACTATGCATACAAGTTAAATAAATAAGGTGACAATTTGCAGCCTTGTCATACTCCTTTCCCAAGCTTAAACCAATCAATTGTTCCATGCTCAGTTCTAACTGTTCTAACCGTTGCTTCTTGACTTGCATACAGATTTCTTAGGAGACATATAAGATGATCTGGTACCCCCATCTCTGAGAATTTACCACATTTTATTGTGATTCACACAGTCAAAAGCTTTAGGGTAGTCAATAAAGCAGAAGATTTTTTTTTTCTGGAATTCTCTTGCTTTCTCCATAATACAACTAAGGTTGGTAATGACCAAGTCTTTAATCCCTCTGTCTCTTATAAAAGCAGCCTGCTTTTCTGATGATTCTCAGTTCCCTTATCACTGAACTCTAACTTACAGAATCTTAAACATGACCTTGGTGGCAAGTAAAATGAGAGCCATTGTTCAGTAATTTGAATGTTCTTTGCCATTGTCCTTCTTTAGATTGGCATGTAAAGTGATCTTTTCCAATTTAGAGGCCTCTGTGGAGTTTTTCAAATTTGCTAGCATATTGAGTGCAGAACTTTTAATAGCACCATCTTCTAGGATTTTAAATGACTCAGCTGGAACTCCATCACATTCACTAGCCTCATTGTTAACAATAGTTCTACAGAACCAGTTCTTTTATTAAGGGGACTTGTTTTCTGAAGTTTGGATTCAGTTAAAGTGTGGCACTTGAGGACTTAGAGCCCTCAAGGCTGCAGGATCCACCCCCCCCAATATCTGGCTCTAGATCAGTAACTGTACCATTGTGGTTATTGGTAATGTTAAGATCTTTCTTGAATAGTTCTGTATATTCTTTCTACCTCTTATTAATCTTTTCTCCTTTTGTTAAGTCGCTACTATTTTTGTCTTTTATCATGCACATTTTTGAATGAAACAGTTCCTTGACATCTCATATTTTCCATTTTTTTGTCTCTCCTTGCCATTTTCTGGAATTCTGCATCCAGTTGGGCATGTCTTTCCCTTCCTCCTTTCCCTTTCTCTTTCCTCCTTTCCTCTGCTATTTGTAAAGCCTTGTAGGACATATTAAGACAATTTATTGGCTCTGCTTCTTTCTGGAGTATGCTTCCATCTTCTGGAGAATATGAGAATAGCAAGGGCTTTCTTGTAGGCAGAAGAAAAATTGATTTTCTTTCTTTTCTGAGGCATCTTTTTCAGGATAGGAGGCTATTCTGAAGGTCCAGTATTGGTGCCAATTCAATCTTTCCTTGACTTGACACATACATATATACACATACATATGTACGTACATACAAACAAACATATGTATATGTAGACAGATATAGATATGCATATATATATATACATATATATATATATACATATATACACATATATATATGTGTATATATGTATATATATATATATGCACACTTTTTCCCTCAGGGTGTTCCCCAGGGTATTCAAAGTTCAGCAGGCACAGAATTATAACTAGAAATGTTTTCACCAAGGACAAAAACATTGCAGGATTGATTGTGAGCTTGATGGTAGCAATCTGGGAAGGAGGAGTGCTGACACAAAGATAGTCTAACCATCTTCCAGGGCTTTCCTTCTTTTTCTAATCCCAAGGGGGTGCAGGGAACAAGGTCTCAGGTGCAGGGAAGATGATCCCCAGACCACTATGGAGAAGAAGCATAGTCCCAAGAGGTTGGTATTTAGGGTAAAGCTTTCACTGCCTACTGTTTGAAGAGATGTGCTGTAACATCCTGTTCAATGAAAAAGGAAATGAATGTATTAAATTACCTGTCATACCCTATCCTAAGGTTGTAATTAAGAAACTAAATTTTAGGAAACTGAAACTGAGAGAATATAGGGTATCTGCCCAGGATATCCCTCTTATCTTCATTCTTTCTTTATCTATTTACTACCCTATTGCCTACAAATCTAGTTAAACAGACTCTCTAGGTAAACTAAGTCAGGTTACAGATTAAACTACATTTAGAGGGTTCACAAATAGACTGATTGAGGAGGAAGAGTTACATGTCAACAAGGAGTCAGAGATAGGTGTGATTCTTTCTCTGGTTTCTTTTCTAAGCAATGTTTAAAGCCTTAAGCAAATTTACACATTCCTTGGGACAGATTTCAGTCAACTCAACAACCTCTCAACTAGGAGAAATGGTCCTGACCTTCCCTTAGCTTTATTATTATTTTATGAGTCAGGTTTTGGTCAGGTAAGGTCAATATTAACAGAAGACAGGCCTTTAGTCAACCAAAAGTTTCTGAAGGAATAAAAGGAAATAAAAAATAAAAAATTCCATTACCCTAGGAATATTTTTCCTCAGGGTAAAAATACTTGAGGAGGGGGAAGGGATTAGGTGAACATTATTGCAGTCAGCAGAAGACTTCAGATGAGGAGAAAAGTCTTTCTTCCATTTTGGGGCAAATCATTTAAGGCTTTACTTTGGGACAAAGTCCCATACTTATGACTTTTCTGCCATTGTCTTTATTCTCAAAAGGCAAACTCAGAGTTGAGATTGATGCCCAGAATTAAGGATAGCCCAGGCACCAGGACTGACTCTTTATGTTAGTGGGATTTATTAATTTCTTCTAACATTCCTGTTGTTATTTATTCTAGTTTTAAATCCTGTGAAGCTTTATTCTAACTCCCTCCCTGGGTATCATTTTCCTTCAGAAAAACACCAAAAGCTAACCTTGCCAGCCCCATTCCTGTCCCAAAGTGTAAGTTAGTGGTTTGGCATTTGAGTGAGAGTTATGTCTTCATATGCACCCCTCAGGGTTGAAATACAGAATTCTTATGATAGATTCATTATAAATAAGATAGTTATTAAACAACAAAATACATTTGTTTTCCTGTTTAGGAAATGGATCCAGATATAAATGAATGAATGAATGAAGCAAATTCGGTTTTCTAACTTTGTTAAAAAAACATTTACTTGACCTTGATGTTTCCTTAAATTCTCTCTCTCTCCTCTCTTTCATTTCTTCGTGTTGCATGCATTTCTTAATACCTTGTAATATGGCTGAACTGTAACTATTCTCTTATTTGCTAAATTAATGACCTTTCTCTGTACTGCTCCTTGATCTATCTGCTCTCTTTGTCATTATTAACCATTTTTTTCCTCCAAAGTATTACTTCCTCCTTTGCTTTTGAAGACATTACCATCTTTCTGTTTTTCTATCTAGAATCAGCAGAGTAAGAGCTTTTTTTTTTTTTTCAGGGAACAGAAACGAGGCCAAAAATCAGTCAATCAGAGTAAAATGTGCAGAACAGAGTAAGGTAGAGAAGAGTCAGATCATGAAAGGATTATATTTGATCCTGGAGGTAATAGGGAGCCATTGGAAGTTACTGAATGGGAGGAATGACATGATCAGATCTAAGATTTAGGAAGACAACTTTGATAGCTGACTGGGGAATAGATTGGAGTGGAGAGAGGCTTGAGGCAGGCAGACCCATCATCAGGCTATTGCAATAGTCCAGGTATGAAGTAATGAGGTCCTGTACCAGTAGGATGGCAGTGTCTGAAGAAGGGAGGGAAGAAGGGGATAAACATTTGTTCAGTACTGCTATGAGACAGGCACTGTGCTCAATGCTTTACAAATATTATTTAGTTTGCAATAACCATGTGAGATAGGTGCTACTATAATTCTCATTTTATAGTTGGAGAAACTGAGGCAGACAAAGATTAAATGACTTGCCCAGGGGCACACAGGTACTAAGTGTCTGAACCTGGATTTAAACTCAGGTCTTTCTGACTCCAGCTCTAACACTCTATCCACTGCACCACCCAGCTACCTCAAGAGGGGAGAAGGGAGTGTATACAAGAGATGTTAGTTAGGAAGGCAAAATCAACAGGACTTGACAATGGATTGGAAATAAGAGGGTAAGAGAGTGAAGAGTTAAGGATAACAAGGTTGTGCACCTCGGTGACTGGGAGAATAGTGATGCCCTCAATAGTAAAAGGGAAGTTAGGAAGAGAAAAGGGTTTGGGGGTGGGGTGGGGGGTGGGGCAGATAGAAAATTCATTTTGGTCACCCTGAATTTAAGATGTCTTTGGGATATCCAGCTTGAGATATCTAATAGATGGCTGCAGATACAAGACTGAGGTTTAGGAGAAAGGTTAGCGCTGTCCAAGTAGATCTGAGAATAAATGGCATAGAAATAACTAAATCCATGAAAGCTTAGAAGGAGATCACCAGGTGAAAGTACAGAGGGAGAAAAGAAGAAGGCTCAGGACTGAACCGTGTGATACACAATGCCAGTGATAATGACCTGGAGGAAGATCCAGGAAAGGAGACTGAGAAGGAACAGTCAGATAGGTAATATAGTCATATGTATACACACACACGTGTATATAAGTGTGTGTGCATGTATATGTGCACACACATGCATGTATATGTGCATGAATACATGCAGATACATACACATATACATATGTATGTATGTATATATGTATATATAGTGTGTGTGTGTGTATAGTCAGATTAGTGGTCAATCAGGAGAAGGCACTGTCAACATAAAAAATCCAGAGATGAGGATATCAAGGAAAAGAGGGTGATTGACAGTGTCAAAGGCTGCAAATAGGTTAAGAAGAATGAGAATTGAGAAGAGACCATCAGTTGCTTTGGAGAAAGTAGCTTCAACTAAATAATAACATTAAGAAAAGAGTGAGAGAAAAGGGAGTGGAAGCACTGATTATAGATGGCTTTCTCAAGGAGTTTGACCAAAAAAGGGAGGAGAAATATAGGCTAACAGTGATGGATGGATTAAGTGAAGTTTTTTGGAAGATGGAGCAATTGTGGGTGCATGAGTAGGCAGTAGAGAAGTCATCAGTAGACTGGAAGAAATTGAAGATTAGAAAGAATGGATGATAGAAAGGAAGTCTGCTGGAGAAGATGGGATGGGATGAAATCACTTGTGCATGTAGAAGGGTTTGCCTTGGCAAGGAGAAGGGCCCATCTCTTTATGAGAGACAGGAGTTAATGAGGTGATAGTGGTGGAAAGCATCTGAGTCATGTGAGGAGAGGGGAGAATAGAGAGCTCTTGGCAAATGGTCTCAGGTTTTTTTTTTTTTAGTAAAGTATGAGGTAAGTTTCTCAGCTAAGAGGGTGGGGGAAAGGGGAGATAGGGGAGTTTTGAAGAGGGAAGAAAAGCCATTGTGGTGAGTGGGAGAGTGAATTTATTAGATGTAAAAAGCATTCCTTGCTGAAGTGAAAGGGCAGTTGAGATCATAATTCTTAGAAGTTAAGTGACTTTTCCAGGCAGAAATTAATGAATATGTCCAGGCTTATACAGTTAGAGCCAGATCATTCACCTGACTCCATATCCAGTGCTTTTTCCTCTAAGCCTCTAGTAACAAGGTACTAAAATTGGAGTACTCTGAGTTTTTGTTGCATAAATAAATAAATGAAGAGATAAGATGGATCTAGACTTTTGAGAGCCTTGGATGCCATGACAAGTTTGAACTCTGATTTATAAGCAATGAATAGACATTGAAGACTTTTGAGCAGACCAGTGACAGGCACAGTCTTGCTTTAGAAAAAATTATCTGACAGGAACAATATAACTAGATTTGTAGTCCAGAGATCTGGGATCAAATCCTGCCTCTGACAATATGATCATAAACAAATAAACCTTACAAACCTCCATTTCTCTACTTATAAAACAGCAATAAAAGTATTTTTATTACTATTTTACAGGGTTATTTTCAAGGTTTTTGTTGCTGTTGCTATTCAGCAGCTGGGATTTAATTTTTATGAAGGCTTCAAGTAAGGAAACTCCCTCCAATGATGTAGATCTTCCTAGAGCGCAGGTCTAACCATGTCACCTCCCCTACTCAATAACTTCCAGTGGCTCCCTATCACCTCCAAGATCAAATACAAAACCCTCTGTTTGGTGTTCAAAGCCCTTTGCAATCTGATCTCTTCCAACATGCTGTAGTGGTAAGGGAATTTGAAGATCTTCCCTACCCTTTCATAGGCCCATGTGACCTGCTTTGAGCTTTGGTTCAGCCCCTAGCCTAAGTCACATGGAACTGAGGGTGGGAGGAGCTTGCAAAACCGGTAGAGCAGGAAGGGCAGAGCTGAGAGAAAGGCAGAGCTGGGAGACATCGAGGCAGAGTTGAGGCAGAGCAGATAGTGTGAGTGAGAGAGGGTGGACTTTTGCCTAGGAAAGTTTGTTTGTGGGGAGGACTGACAGAGGGAAGTCTTGGGGATGGCCATGTTTCCTTTTTTGGTAATGTGTACAAACTTTGTTGTTACCATGGTGGAATTGGCTTTCTGGTACCTAAATAGATATTTTGGTTTCATCTTTGAGGAAGAGTATATATTTTGTGAATTTACCTTGGAAATACTCATGCATATCCACAATGGCTGCTGTGGGTATTGCATTGGCATTACACATGCCTAGTCACTTTACAACACATTCCTCCCCAGACAGTTTTCAATTCAGTGACACTGGCCTCCTTACTATTTTTTAAACAGTCACTCCTTCTCTCAGCTCTGGACATTGTCATGGGCTGTCCCACAGACCTGAAATGCTCTCCTTCTGTATCTCTGGCCCCTGGATTTATTCAGGTCTCACCTAAAGACTCACCTTCTTTAGTCCTTTGCTCCTCCCTAATATAAATTTGAAATTATTTCTAATTTGTCATACGTATGTATATATAAATATATAGATACAAACTATATACATTGTATATAATTTGTATAGTTTGTCCTATATCTTGTTTGGACATAGTTGTTTGCAGGTTGTCTCCATGGGACTGTGAGCTCCTTGAGAACAGAAATTATTTCTTTGTATTCCTAGCACTTAGCACAGTGGCTAACATATGGTAAGACACTTAATCAATGCTTTTTGATGGAAACTGACTGACCACACAGCACGTTGATGAGTGAACATTTGGCTGTTCTTGTCTGCAGTGTCCAGAGATAGTCAGCCTAATGACTTTCAAAGCTCAAGGGAAGGTTTAAAGGGATCTGTTATCTAGGGTGATTGTAAATTGGAAGAGCTTCTAAATTTTGCCTTGGTTTGAGAATACAAGATTGTCCAGTTAAGGAGCAATGAGGACCAGTAGACAGGTAGTTAGTAGAGAAGTAACTTCATAAGATACAGATATTTCTGAATGAATTGATGACAATAAAGCCAGAGTGGTGTTATCCTGAGAACATGGATTTTCCTCCCTCATTTGCTTCCTTGACAGGATTCTATAAATGTGTGCTCACTCTCCCTGATAGCAACTAGATGTATTTGTGGAAGTGTGATATGGATTTATGTATGGATTGTAATATATTTATCATTCCTGCATTTTCTCTCATCTATGAGTACCTGTCTTATATTATATCTTTTATCTTATTGCTAAATAAATGAATATATTCAAGATTTAAAAGTATCATCTTTGTAGTGGCTGGTTTCTGTAAAAGGAAATGGATTGGAAGGGAGTCATAGGGAATAATAGTGAATAGGAGGAGGAAGTATATTCCCCTACAGCAAAGTAATGCCCAGGATCCTGAGAGAACAAGAATGTAACCTTGTGGTGGAGTTGTTTTCTGGGCACCTAGAACTTGACTATGCAAAGAAAAGATGAATTGATCAAGCCAATCTGGACAATAAATAGGCATCTGTATGCTGATGTGAGATGTGTAAGGCACTATAGTTATTGAAAGACCCCCTCACCCCATGCACCCAAGGGTTACATATATTAGTATTATAATATATGTATATAATTTTAAATACATATGTTGGAGGTGCATGCTCAAGGTTTTATGTGTTTATTTTGTTTTTTTTTTTTAACTGATGGGGCACATGATCAAAAAAAGTCTAAAGAACATTGACCTAATGACAGGAGCTTGGCAGGGGTGGGGTCAGGGCCAGGGACTGAGATAAAGGAATGTTTCTCATAGCCATCAGTCAGAAGATTTAACTTCTGGCCCTGGGGATGTTATCTAATTATCCAGAAATTATCATTGTCAGTTTTAAGAAAAGAAATATGGATAGTCATCCAAAAAATCCCCTTAGCCTCATATTGGATAATATCAAACCTCTATAGGTTTATATTTCCTCTGTTCATGTGTCTGATCCTTGATGAATGTCCTATTTCAGTGTTTAAAAGTGGCATGGAGAGGACCCTGAGTTCTTAAAGACTGTGCCAGTGGAACACATGGTATAGATTCTACCAAGATGGAAAGGCTTAGAATATGGGCCCTGTGACAGGGAGCATGCCTATGGCCTAAATTCAGAGAGGCTAACCAGGTTATCCGAAGGGTGATTAATTTTTTGGTCTCTCTAAGACCATCAAGTAGAAAGTTTGTAACAGAAGTCACCACACAGATCTTTGAAGTGTTGACAAGGAAATATGGGGATAGTATTTAAAAATGATGGGCTCCTAGAATTTAGGGACAGCTAGATGGAACAGTGGATAAAGTGACAGACCTGCAAGCAGGAAGACTCATCTTACTGAGTTCAAATCTGGCCTCAGACACTGTGTGACCCTGGGCAAGTCACTTAAAGCTGTTTGCCTCAGTTTCCTCATCTGTAAAGTGAGCTGGAAAAGGAAATGGCAAATCATCTCAGTATCTTTATCAAGAAAATCCCAAAGGGAGTCATAAAGAGTTGGACATGACTGAAAAATGAGTAAACAACAAAAGAATTTGGAACAGATAGAATACAAGCTCATTCAGTTTATTCCTCAGTATCATGTTTTCACTATTAGAAAATTACAAAAGGTTGTGTTACTGAAAGGTTGAATTTGAAGATAAGATGGAGATGTTAACCTGTATTTGTTGCTCTACATTTTACTCTCTGACTCGATCTCTCAGTTACCCAATTTCTTAGTTTCTCCTAGCTGGTCCCAGCTGTTTTGAGCTTCTGTTCCCCCTTAGCCAGGTGGAAGATCCAGATACCTCTAACCCTCAGTCTCACAGTCTTTAAATGCCTCTGTTATAGATATTTCCCTTCTCTTTTACTGACTGACATGCAATCCTTTCATTTCTTTTCTTAGACTAGTTCTTCCACAGATAGGTTAGCATTTGTCTTCTGCCAACTGTGTTTTGCTGACTCAAACTCATGCACTGGGGCTTGCCCCAGTGAATCTTTCCTGCTGATAAGTGCTGATCTTCCCCACCCTCTTTATTTATCTGAATCCTACCCATCCTTAACATGGTTATTCCAAGTTCCTTTAGAAACTCTTGTTTTTATGTTTGTCCTGTTTTTGAAGAGGACTGTGACATCAGAGAAATGATGACATGACTTGCACTTAATTTTGTTTTGAGTGAGGGAGGGCTGTGCAAGGTCACCAGCCTCACTTTATTCTCCTGAGCCATCTGGATCCAGTGACCAGATATTCATCAGGATGACTGGAGATGGCCCAGGATGTAATGGGAGACCTTGGCCTTTTAAGGCTACTTAGATACAAGAGTAAAATATACTCCCCTAGAAGGGTCAATTAAGGTGCAGTTTTACCAAGCAGGTAAGTGAGTCGGACACTCACTTAAGTGAGTCAGGTACTCACTTAAAGTGAGGTAATGCCCATTCAGTGAATAAACCTCTTTAAAAGGTAAGGCCCCTTTAATAGAAAAGAAAAATAAATAAAGATAAATCACACTGGGAGGGACAGGAGCCTCAAGGTTGTTATTTTAGAAAAGAAACTGTTACTATTGACATTCACTCTAAACCAGGAGGGTCCAAAACAGCCTCTGAGTGGAGGCTGGGCAGGGACCCTTCCTAATCCTGCACTGGAGGTAATTCTTTCTCTGCCTGGTTGGTTGGGTGGTTGGTTGTTGTCCTTTGCTTTCCGAAGAGGACTACAATGACATCACCATGATAAAGTGAAGTTTCAGTGTATCCATCTGTGGCTGATCAGACAAATACAAGCTCGGAATGTTCTACTGTAGGCTGGGCCCAGATAGTCTGTGTGAATATTTGAGGTGGATATTCCAAATTTGTGCATCTTACTTTTCCTTTGTGCTGTCTCAATTCTGCTTTGCTCATAGAGTACAGCACCCTTTCTGATGATGTGAGCACACCATGTGGAGCGGTCCTGTGCCAGTGTCTCCCATGTCGCACAGTCCAATCCAAAGTTCTTGAGAGAGGCCTTGAGAGTGTCCTTCTTCTGACCACAATGTGATCAGCTGCCCCATGTGAGTTCTCCATAAAATAGTCTTTTTTCTGCTAATTACTGCAACATAAAACCTTTTCCCACATGTATGGAAAACTTTGTGACAACAGTTTCAACCTCAGAAATGGGAAACCAGAGAGAAAGACGAGTCCTTAATTTGCCCTGTCTTGTGCCCTTAGGCACAAAAGAAATTCTGGGCATTATCCAATCCATCACCCTGCTGCTTGGTAAAACTGCGTCTTAATTGGCCCAGCTAGGGGAGCGTATTTTACTCTCGGACCCACAGTCTATGACCCAGTATGTATCCAGGAAAGAAGAGGACAGAGTTAATTACACAGATTCCAGACACCCCCCAAGACCAGTAACTAAAGATTTGTAAAGAGCCTCTCCTCTTGTCTGTTAGCAGGCTATTAATCTCAGATTAGTAGTATCAGAGATACTAGGAGGAATAGGGAAAAAGCTACCCAGAGGGAATGAAGTAAGCTACCTAGAGGAGAAGGAAGAAAACTACCCAAAGAGGTAGCCAGAAAAAGCCTCACTCAAAAACTGAATGATCTCTAGTTCAAAAATATCACCTCAGCACCTAAGCTGAAGTTTACTATTAGATATTCATTCCTTGGGCTGCAGCAATTTGTTGTAGAAAGAACTCTAGATTAGCAGATGTAAAGTTTGAATCCAATTTCTGATACTTATTGATGCCTACTGATACACTTCTGTGACCATGATCAGATCTCTTCTATAGAGTCTCTGGTACCTCATCTGTAACATGAAGATCATTCCTACAGCACCTACTATACAGTACCTTTTTGGGAAATGGTCTCAATTTCTTTTCAGTGAAATATTAGGCAAAATTCTTGGCTGATAGTGTTGGTAGAGGGGGAGCCATGGGAGGTTTGAGGAAAGGTCTGGAAAAGCCAGTCTGGTGAGTGGGATAGTGAGAAAAATGATTATTAATAACCAATGATTTAGGAATACCCAGAGTTTTCCTTTTTCTAAGGTCCTCATTTCAAAGTTCAGTCTCTGAAGGACATTATTGATAATGAGATTGAATTAAATCTCTTCCTAATCTTGGTCAGATCCCACCCAACTTTACTATGAATTTAATCTAACACAGGGAAACCCATGGTACTCTACTCAGGTTTGGGTGGGGATAAATTCTTTGATTAGATTGCCCGAGACTGGGCAGTTTAGAAGAAAATGATTGCAGTGCCAATACATATTTACAGCAGCTATGAATATGCCAGCACAATTCTGAATCTGAATCTGAAAATAAAACAAGACTCTCCACGTTGAAGACAGAACCAAAACATTTATTCAAACACCAGAAAACCAAATCCATCATAGCAACAAAGAAATTTATAAACAATAGTAATTCAGGGGGCACTACAATTCCCAAGCCTTCCCTCTGTTAGGCTTCCCACAAACCAGCTCCCTTAAACAAATCACAAACAAGGTCTCCTGCTCACACTTGTTGCTGCCTGCTCTCTCTTTCCCAGCTCTGACTGCTCTGACTCATTTCCTCCTCCACTTGTTCAGCAGAGTCCTCCCACCACAGGCTCCACGTGACTCAGACTTCCATGTGACCCAGGCAGGTCACATGGGCCTATTAATAGATGAGAAAGATCTTCCCATTTAAATTACCATTACAATGACAGTTACATCCCTTAGCCCTTCATTAGAGTAGGTCCACCTCTCATTGTAATATTTATTCTCTCTCAATTGTAAACCAATCAATCAGAGTTAATTGCCACCCTCAGGAACACTCACTCTTCGAAGGGAACATAAACTGTGAGCCCACCCTCATGAAGGGTCTTTTGGCATTCGAGAGTATCATTAACTCTTTCATTAATAAAATTCTGGTGTTATTAAAAACGTGATTAATTACCCAGAAACAATAACTCTTGAATTTTTCAAATGTCACAATAGTGAATTGGTTAGGAAGTTGTAAAAGGATTCTTTTGTCAGAGTGAAGGCTCCGTTGAGATTATGTATCATATACGTGCACGGTTTCATGATTTTACTCTAGCTTCATTCAGTAGTAGTAGTGAATAGGCAATTCATGTTGGGAGTAATCCAACAAGAGACTTGGAGAGGGCAAAGACAAGGAACTGGAGAGTTGAACTCTGTTCACCATGGGGTCAACATGAGGAAAGGAGAAGACTGTAGCCAATGAAAAAGTGGTACCTTGGGAAAGAACTGAGGCATGGAGATATTAGAGATCATGGTGAGAACATAGGATAGGGTTAGAGATTATAAGGCAAGGGAAAAGATGGAATGAAAGGATATGATGATCAGAAAAGCAATTTCTGTGTTCATGAATGTGAAAACAGAATACTGGTGGGTTAAAGGAAAAGAGGTCCACCTTCAGCCTGACCAGTTGACATAAACAGGCAGGTAAACCTGAGTGACCTAGGAGTGGCAGCCCTCACAGCCATGATCCCAGGAGATGTGACATGGTAATTATTTCTGCAGATGCTGAGGTCAGAAAATTCTTGACACTAAAATCTTTGATATCGTCAAAGGTTTCAGCATTTGAAACTGATTTAGCTTTATTAATTGAAATGACATTAAAGAAAATGTATTTTTTTTTGTTTCATTGTTACACCTTAAGCACTATGGGACTCTTCCTTCTAGCTTGCATCTGGAATCTCTTAGATGTGTTATCTCCCCCATTACAACGTGAACGTCTTGAGAAGGGGGACTTTTTCAGTTGCTATATATATATATATATCCCCAGTGCTTAACACAGTATTTGGCACATGGTAAGAACTTAAGAACTTGGAGAAGGAAATGGCAAACCAATCCAGTATCTTTGCCAAGAAAACTCCAAATAGGGTCACAGACTCAGAACGACTGTAACCAATGACAAACTCAACAACAACACCGACAACATGAACTTAACAAATGCTTTTAAATTTATTTACTCATTCATTCAAGGGTATAATGATCTCTGTGTGTAGCTGAGGTGGGGGAAGGAATAAGTTATGAGAAATTTAAAAAAACCGTGCAGTTAAGGTATTTAAGTGAGTATCAACATGTATGTTGAAATCTAAGCATTTACTTATTTTCCATATGTAGATGACTATTATGTCTATATGGTCAACCTTAATCTCTCTCTTGAACTTCCTTCCCACATTGGCTACAGGACCTGTCTGACCAGATGTCCTATTAACAAATCTACACCAGAACTTACCATTTCCTTAAACTGACCACTCCTACAAACTTCTTCATCTCAGTTGAGGGTATCACCATCTTCCCAATCATCCCATTCTGAAACACTAAAGTTATCCTCAACTCTTTTCTCTACCTTACCATTCTCTACTCCCCCATCCAATAGCTTCCAAGTCGTATCGATTCTACCTTCACCATATCTCCTCCATTAGTCACCTCTTGGCTTCAACAACTACTACCTTTGTTCAGACCCATCCCTCTCATCTGAATCTCTTAAATGGTCTCCTTGCTTCTAGTTTCTTCTCCCTGCAAGCAACATAATAGTGAAATTAATCTTCTATAAAGCCTACTGGTCTTACTAAGTCATTTCCCTACTCAAAAACCTTCAGCAGTTCCTTACTTAATATTTGATTAATTAATCTTCTAGGATAAAATACAGATTCTTCAATTAGAGATTAACGTTCCTGCACATCCTGTCTCCAGTCTCCCATTGCAGCCTGATTACTCATAAATCCCCTTAACTCACTCTATGTCCTAGCCTGACTGAACTATCAACTTAACTTTACACATCATCTTTTCCCTCTAATCCTTTGCAATGTTTCCTATACTTAAAATTTAGCCCCTTCTCAGTCCTGCCTTTCATAATTGTAACTTATTTTTTTTAAGTGTTCAGATTATTTCCTCCTCAGTGAAGGCTTTCCCTACTCTATAGATGTGAGTTCTTTCCTCACTCAAATTACTTTGTATTTATTTATCTGGATACATATTGTATGCCTGTAGTAGAATATGAGCTCCTTGAGTGTAGAGACTGTTGCTACTGGTTTTGTGCTTTGTCTTTTTTGTATCTTTAGTGCCAGCACAATGGCTTGAACATTATTGGCACTTAGTAAATGTTTGTTGAGTTAAATTTCATTTCCATTAAACCCCATCTAGTTTCTCTTTCCCAATAACCTGACATCTCCATGCAGTTCAGGGTGACATGTTGCCACCAAGTGACTTACTCCCAAACCTGTTAAGAGCAAATGCCTTGAATGCTCAGGTCAGGGGTGGGAAATCTGTGGCCTGGAGGCTATATGTGGCTCTCTAGGCCACAAGTGTGGCCTTTGGCTGAGTCCAAGTTTTATAGAACAGATTTTGTTCTATGAAGTTCTATGCAAGAGCACACCCAGATTGGTTTTTCATTTGTTTGTTTTGGTTGGGATCTGTGTTTTTATTGGCATAGAGACTTCTTCAGTGATGTTTATGCAATTCTCTTTTATACCTCCATATTGGAGTGCTGCTTGGGGCATTGAGAAAGTTAAGCAATTTGCCCAGGATCACACAGCTGTCAGGATTCAAATTTTGATCTTCTTGACTTTAGGATCAGCACACTAGCCACCGCGTCTTTAGAAAAAGAGAAGAAGTTTTTGTAATTTTTTCTTCCATTTTTAACTTTTAATTTTATTTTTCCAATTACACGTAAATAAAAATTTTTAACATTCTTTTAAAAATTTTTTCAAGGTCCATATTCTCTCCTTCCTTCTCCTCCTTTCCCCCTTCCTGAGAAATCAAGTAATTTGATACAGATTAAACATGTACAGTCATGTAAAACATTTCCTTATTAGTCCTTTTGCAAAAGAAAATACAGTAAAAAAAAAAAACCCACCTCAAAACAAACCCACAAACAACCCAAGAAACATATAATAAAAAAGAAGTATGCTTCAATCTGCACTTGGACTCCAATCAGTTCTTTCTCTGGAGAATTTTTTTCATCTTTCATGGAGCATTTTTCATCATAAGTCCTTCGGAGTTGTCTTGGATCTTTGCATTGCTGAGAATAGCTAAGTCATTCACAGCTGATCATCATACAATTTTGCTGTGACTGGGTACAACCTTCTCCTGTCTGCTCATTTCACTTTGCATCAGTTCATATAAGTCTTCCCAGATTTCTCTGGAAGCACTCTGCTAATCATTTCTTAAAACCAAATCGTACTCACTCCATCACAATCTTATGCCACATCTTGTTCAGCCGCCATTCCCCAATTAATGGGCATCCCCTCAAATTTCCAATTCTTTGCTACCACACAAAAAGAGCTGCCATAAATATTCTTGTATATATAGGTCATCTTCCTTCTTCTTTTCTCTTTAGTAGTGGTATTGCTGGGTCAAAGGATATGCACAGTTTTATAGACATAATTCTCTTAGAGATACAGCTATCTCTAGCCGGGCTGGACAAACCGGTTTCAGCACTCGCCGGGGGCAAAGGGTCGGTCTCCCCAGCAGCGGCTCAGAGTCCCTAGAGGCTGGAATGCCGGACGTTGTAGTTGTCTCTCCCTATCCAGAGCCCTTGATCCGGGGGCTGAGAAGACTACAGTTCCCAGAGTCCTCTGCTTCCCATGTGCCTATCAGGAAGAGATCTGTGAGCTCCGACCAAGATGTCCGTGGAGGGCTGAGTGGCCTGCCCTCTCTCCGGGAGCGGGAGGTGAACTTTCCGCGGTGGATTTGACTCGTGGGTGAGGGTGGTCCCAGCTTTGGTTCAGACCCTGCCGAATGTGGGGTGCCCGAGCAGCAGTGGCAGCAGCAACAGCAAGTGGTCAAGTTCAAGGTGTCACGCTAGGTTGACTCAGGTGAACTCAGGCGGAGGTAGCCTGGAGCCCGGGGACTCCTCAGAGAGAGCTCCTCCCTCCAGGACGCGCCACAGCGGGGGAAGCAGAACCTCTCCAAGTTCAGGCTGACTCCGGTAAACTGGGGCGGAGGTGGCCTGGAGCCTGGTGATTCTTCAGAGGACCTCCCCTCCTCCCCACCCCTACCTCAGCAGCAGCAGCAGCAGCAGCGGAAGCCGCGGAGGAAGCCAGACATTGGCCAAATTCAAGGTTGAACCGGTAAATTCGGACAGGGGAGGCCTGGAGGCTGGTGACTGTCCAGCCCCACCCCCTTGCAGGCAGAACCATTGGGAACCAAACACTTTCTGCCTCTTCCCTTGGAGAGAACTCCCCAGCTTCTCCAGTCCTATCTCCTAGCCACATACCCAGGAGGATTTTGGTTCTAATCCTAATTCTAGCAGAGTTACCTTGGGCAAGTCACTTCTCATTGGGCTTCAGTTTCCTCATCTGTAAAATGCCTGGGTTGGACTGGATCTCACAGTGCCCTTTCCCTCTCTGAACCTAGAGTCTGTGCTGTTGGTAGGGGGGCAGGGCACCATGTAGATGGGCTTTCTCCTATTCCCAGGCAAACCACAGGAGAGGGACTAGCAGACAGGAGTTGCCAACTGAAAGGTACCGGTCACAAGTGAGCCATGAAAAACGAAGTGTCACTATCAGCCCCGGGACTCAGGGGTTCTGTGGGGCCACTCAGAAGCAGTGAGCCCGTGGGCTTGACCCCACCGCCTTCTCTGCTCCAGAGCCTGCTGGAAGAGGCTGCAGACCACTTAGTGGTCCACCGGGACTTCAAGGCATGCCTGGAGACATGCCAGAGGGGCTGTGAGAGACTGGGCTCTTCTTTACAGGCAGAGGAGACTGAGGACAGGTATGTAGAGATTTGGAGGCGAGGAATCTGGGCTCTGACATTTAGCTGATGTGGGACCACACTTCATTAATCTGAACTTCAGATGTTCCCTCACCTATAAAACAGGAATCATCATAACTCTCATTGTGCCTTCTTCATACTTTCATTGGAAGGAAAATACTTTAAGAATGAACTGTTATATTTTAGACTCAGCTAGGTGCGACTCTCTGTCTTCCCTTTCCCGGTTGAATGTTTTTGATTAAAGGGGCCATCCCTTGAGTAATTACTTAAAGAAGCCTATTCATTGAATGGGTGTATCTTACTCAAAGTGAGTATGTGATAAGACCTCAGCCTGAAAGGGGCAGGGTCTCCCATTGCATCCTGGGCTATCTCCAGTCATACTGATGAATATCAGGCCACTGGACCCAGATGTCTCTGGAGGAGAAAGTGAAGCTGGTGACCTTGCACAGCCCTCCCTCACTCAAATCAAGGTCAACTGCAAGTCATGTCATCATCTTGATGTCGTGGTCCTCCTAGAAAACGAAGGACAAACCCAGGTGTGTCCCTCCAGAGGGTTAAGATCCACCCTCTTTGGTTTCAGTGGAACAGAGCAAGTCTCACCCAGCAGTTATATGGGGTGGGTTGTAATCTGCATCACAGATCTCAATATCTTTTCCCATAAAAACCACCTCTCTCATGAACTTCATATATTTCCACCACATCAACATCATCCTTGAATCTTCACTCTCCTGAACTCTATTATGTCCAATCAGTTGCCGTCTCTTCTCTAGTCTACTTTCACACCATCCCTTGTACCGCCCTGTAGGCCTTCATCACTTTTTTTTTTGTTTTGGAGGGGGGAAGGCAAGGCAATTGAGGTTAAGTGACTTGCCCAAGGTCACACAGCTGGTAAGTGTCAAGTGTCTGAGACTGGATTTAAACTCAGATCCTTCTGACTCCAGGGTCTCTGCTCTATTCACTAGCTACCCCCATCATCCCTTCTTTTTATTGGTCTTTCCTCTATCTGTCCATTGTTCACGCAGCTGCCAAGTTGGTATTCCTAAAACCCAGGTCTGATTATGCCTCTCTCCTACTTAATAAACTTTAGTGCCTTCCTGTTGACTCTAGGAGCACATATTATTCCATCTTTATCTCATCCTTTTCAATTTCTATTTTTGTAAATTGTATAATGTTTAGTTATAATATTTAAACATAGAAATTGTATAATAATTAAAATTGTGTTAATTACATTGAACATAATTGTTAGTATAATAGTACTTGAATATAATTTACAAATAAGCAAGTATACATATTGGAGGCTGAAAAATTTTTATTGATAGGGTGTGGGATAAAAAAATTAGGGCATCACTTCTTTAGATGTTTTCTAAGGCCTTTTCTAAATAAAAATCTATGATTCTAATATCACAGTCTGAGGAGCTCAGGTGCCCTTTTCTCATAATATGTTTTTAAAAATTGGTACAGTTTTTTTGGATCCATCATACAAGTTCTCTATTCCTCAGACTTGTATCTTCCACAGTGCTTGATTCAACAAACATTTCTTCATCACTTCCTGTTTGCAAGTCACCATGTTAGCCACTGTGGATACATAGATGAAAAGCAAAATCTTCTCTAAGAAACTTGTGCTGAGATAGTTAAAACAGCCTAAAAAAGCAATTTCAAAGGATAGTGGAGGTGCTGCCCTCTAGCAGTTAACTGCTTGCTAAAAGAAAGACAGCCATGCTTTTTAGGTTCCTGTAAAAGTAGTGTGTTTTTATTCATTTTGTTGCCACTTTGAAGGTGTCTTAGTTTTTCACTGTTGTAGTAATTGTATGTGTTTTTTGCTGCCTTCTCAACAGAGGAATACTCTTGTTCTAAGTTTATGAGGTAATTGTAGTCAGGGTAGCATTCAGGTGGTGGAAGGTAAGGGAAATGTGGCTGTCAGGTCAAAGATTGCAGTAAGTAGCACTGCCTCACAGCTACATTCCATGGCCAGGTGCCTCTGTCTTCCAAGTTTGAAAGGCTTTTTCTATGGAGAGGGATGGTGGCAGGGCCTGAGATTCTGACAGTGGCTTCTTCTTTATTTTTTAGTCACTAGAGAAATGCCTGATTCTGCCTCACCATGACCATATGACACTTCTGGCCATCTAAGAACAGTGTTTTCCTTCAGGTTTTTCTGGAAAGCTAAATTAAAAAGCTAGGATGTTCAACTCCTTATTGACATAGCTATTTCCTTCCCAGAAGAGAAGGAAGTAGTTTTATGAATTGATGTTTAAAAAGATATCTCAGTTCTATATATATATCTGTACACATGTGTGTATATGTATGTATGTATGTATAATTGAATATATGACATAATTATATATGTGTACAGATACAGATTTATCTCTGTACCTATATATACTCACAGTTAACTGCAATACATTCCTTCTGTGAAACCCCTTCTGGGCTAGATAAGTAGGCTTTCCTATAGTTACCCTTCTGGCTATACTTTTAAGGTGGTTTGGTAGATGAACTCAAGACCTGAGAGTCAGGATAGATCTCAGTCTGAATTCTTTCTCAGATACTTACTGGCTGTGTGATCCTGGCTGGGCAAGTCATTTAATTGCCTTTCTTTGCACTTCTGTAAAATGGGGATAACAGTAACACCTACCTCACAGGGTTGTTGTGAGGATCAAATAAATTAACATTAAAGTGCTTTGCAAACCTTAAAGCACAGTATAAATGCTAGCTTCTTTTATTATTATCATTCTTTTCCCCTAAAGCCTGTTTTTCATGTTAACCTGATTATCACCTGTACAAACTTGGTGGGAGGAAACATGCTGTGATTTGCTCTAGTGTTCCTCAATCCTTCAAGAATATTCAGTAATCTTTAGCTCCTGAGAGGAGCATTTCATAAGTACAGAAGCTGGCTAGTCTACTTGTGAAACACATCTAATGAATGGTGAGAGTGATGGTGATAGCTAGTGAATTCGGAGGGGAAGAGCATCCCAGGTCCAGAATGGAAGGGGGAGAGCAAGGGAGAGATGGAGTGGTAGCCTCTACTTTGAAACTCTGATCACCACAGCAAGGACCTGAAGTGCTTCCTGTGTGTGGTGGGGATCCAGGCCCTGGCAGAGATGGATCGATGGCGAGAAGTTCTTTCTTGGCTTCTGCAGTATTATCAGATCCCAGAACATCTGCCCCCTAAAATTCTGGAACTGTGGTAAGTTATCATTGACAGATCATAGATGCGTACTAGAAACAAAGGGGTCCAATGTCCTCAGTGGGGTTTGTTTGCTAACCATGTCCTCCCATATTTTTGGTCCCTGAATCTCTGTACCCTCAAACACAACAAATAGAAGAAGTATGAGGAAGATGTAGATGGGGAAAGGATAAAAAGAATGGGAAGAAGAAAGGGGTAGGAGGAAAGTGAGGGAGGCCAACCCTTCTTAGAGTTGATCCCAGAAATTCCAAAGATTTCCAGTCCTAGCATTTCATATGGAAGGAGGTTGGGAGCTAAAAGAGGAATATGAATAATGATGAATGGTTGACATTGTTCTTTGTTGGGGTTGGGGATTGTAGCATTCTTTTATACAGCAGAGTGAAGGAACCCCAGGCGATCCTGGAGGTGGCCAGCAATTGGTTGAGAGATCCAGCCAATCGAGACCTGCCAGAATATGGGGCCATATTTGAACTTCATCTGTTTCGGGTGCTGTTGCCCCTGCACTGTTGGACAGATGCAGAGGATATGGTTGGGCTCTGTGCAGAGGAGGACCTGCGACTGGCTGCTTCTCATGCCATCCACACAGCAAGGCAGCAGCAAGAGGAGAACTTCAAGGAAACCAAGGAACCAGACCCACAGAAGGAGAGCCAGAGAGGTAGGACATTACTGCATCCTTCTCAATCCTCAGGGAAGTTAAGCCCTAGTGAAATTTAGATTGTACTGATATATCCACGAGAGCTTGAGAGTAATGCCGGGTGTAATGTTTAGTCTGGACACAAAAAGACTTGTTGGCTAGAGATAATTTTATGTAAGGCACTTTGCAGACCTTAAAGCTCTATAGAAAATTGTTGTTTTTTATTATGGCTGACTTATAGAAGAAGGGTTAGATTTGTTTTACTTGACTCTTGAGGGCAGAATTAGGAGGAATTGGTGGAAGTTGCAAAATGGCAGAATTGGTTTAAAATAGATTTTTCCTAAAAATCAGACCTGTATGAAAGCAGCATTGGCTGCCTTGGGAAAATCATGAACTCTCTCACTGGAGGCTTTCAGATAAAGTCTAGATACCACCTATCAGGTACTTTATAAAGGGCTGCTCATGTTTGGGTTAGACTAGACAGCCTCTGAACTTCTTTCCAATTCTGAGATTCTGACATTTTGAGGTTGTGCAGGGCCTCAAATACCAGGCTAAGGACTTTGTTCTTTATTTGGTGGACAATGAAAAATTCTTATAAAGACCATGATAAGTTTTGTGAACAAGAAAGATTAGATTAACAGTCATAAGAATGATAGATTAGAGAAAGGGAGACTCATTAAGAGGCATGGTTTAATGAGAAAGATTTTTAAAAAACAGATATACTGATATATTTCTGAATGAGGGTCACCTTTCTAGATAATAGCCTATGTTTATAAGGTTTACAGATCAATATATGTGCATTTTCTTTTTTAAAATTATTTTTCTTTGTTTCATTAAATATTTCCCAATTATATATAAAATTTTTTTAACAATAATTTCTTAAACTTTGGAGTTAAAAATACTCTCTCTCCTTTTCTCTTCTCCCCCCTTCTTGAGAAGGAAAGCAATTTGATTTTGATTATATGTGAGGTCATGCAAAACGTATTTTCAAATTAGCCATTTTGGAATAGAAAAACCTAAACAAAATAAAATAATTAATCTATGTACATTTTCTCATTTGATTTTACAATAGCCCCAAGGATGAGAGGAATTAGATCTTTTCTCCTTGGTCCTACAAAGAAGAACGAGGATTCATGGTTGAAAGTTGTAGTCAGGCAATTTTTTTATTCTATTTAAACAAAATCTTCTTAACAATCAGAACTCCACCAAAGTGAAATGGACCACATTGGAAAATAGTGGGGGTTTTTCAAGCTGACACTGCATGGATATTTTTTGGTCACATTTATTCAAGTACGAGTTAGATCAGGTGACTTCTTAGGGCCCTTCTAACCCTGAGATTTTGTGATTCTGTGGTTAACTGTTTCTGAAAGATCCAAAAGATGGTATTAGAGAAAAACTCCTCAGCTGAATCTCCTGGAAGCGCCGCAGATTCAGAGTCTGGTCCTCAACTTTGTAGCTTCAAAAACTTGATTTTATTCGCTGATTCAGGGTGAGTTATGCACTGCAATGTCAGATGTTTATGGAGCTTCTACTGTGTGTAGAACACTGTGGGGACATACAAAGTTCAGATAAGATAGCCCCTGATCTCCAGAAACTTAAAGCCTGATTTGTAAACTAGAATGATGTCATAGCACTTCATACTGGTAATTATGTCTAGAAGCATAGTTGTACTGATCATTTAGACAGGATGCTTTCTCCTAGCAGATGGTTTACCAAACAGACCAAAATATAGAAGAATATATTACCTTGGTGAGCAAAAGAGTCAGATAATAGAGGAATTAGATGTTCACAAAGGTTTTTTCTATTAAATCAGGTCAGCTTTAAATTTACTCTGGTGTTAGTTTGGTCTAGATAATTGGGTCTACTGGTTGTACCCAGTGATAGGCTGTATATTTATTGCCCAATAACTAGCTAGCTAAATTGGGAAAGGCTTTTTACAACATACTGGTCACATGTTTACAAATTTTTTAGCTGCTGAAACTCTTGAAAACTGTATCTACTGGTGAGGGTGTAGGAAAGGTAGGAAGTAGTACAGGGAGCTCCCCTCCACAAAAATCTTCTAAACAAATTTAGAATATGCATCACACTGAATCCTGATGGGGAAATCCAGAAAGATTCACACAATGAGTTATTTGTCTAGCCCAGGTTATCACAGAGGGACAGACAGGGACATCTTCAGACGCAGGGGACAGGATCTGACTAGGAGCATGCAAAAGGTAGAGCTCTCCAGGGTCCAGGGGAGAGGCTGTGAATTGGGGCAAGAAAAGGCCCCAGACCAGAACCAAGGCATCCCAGACCCATATGGGATACTGCAACAGGTTCAGGAGCCAGCAGCTGTAGTCCACTACCCAGTCCTGGGTTACTGATTCAGAAAGTATTCAGAAGGAGACCTTTGTAAGGGAGTGATACTCCCAGGTAGGGAGATTCCAGGCTGCGTATGGAGAAAGGGAGAAGTTCAGAAGCCACCAGCAGCAGCATGTGGCTCAGATCCCAAGTTCAGAGTGGGATCTAACCCAACACAGAAAAATAACCAGGGTGGGAATCCCAGACCAAAGGGGAACCTGCAGTTCTGCTACTCTGCTCCAACAGAGCTTTCCATCTGGCTGATAGGGATAGAGTCTGTTCAGTGGCAGTCTACTCTTTTCCAGAGCCAAACCAAGGCAGAAACTTGAAGAGCTGAGACTGGGGGAAGGGTGGGTGTCAGCAATCAGACTTTGCCCTAGATCACTTGGGAGCATATGAAAACTTACAGATCTTCAGCCTGTCCTTGAGATCCTGGAATAACACAGCTCTCAAAAACTAAGTAGTAAGAACCAGCCAAAATCTTCCCCCCAGAAGTTTGGCAGAGCCCAGCTGTAGCATCAAGGATGAAGTAAGGAAGGAGTCTGGAAGAATGGGTAAACAAAAGAAGAATCCCACCCTGATGAGATATTGTAGTGGCAGACATGCTCGGTACATAAAGATAGCAGAGTGACTCCAAGACCTCTCCAAGCAAAGCCTGAGAGAAAACACAGCTTGGGAACAAACTCAGCTAGAATTTCTGGAAGAGATGAAACAAAAGTTAAAAGAAAGTTTTTATTAAAGGAATAACACTTAAGGAGAAAAAAGGGGGGAAATAAAAGACATCTGTTGAAGAAAATATTAGAAAGGGAATTAACAGCTTGGCTCAAGTGATACACAACCTAATCTAAGCAGCACACTTGCTGAAAATTTAGATGAACCAAATTGAAGCCAATGACTCCATGAATCAACAAAAGAATATTAAAGTCAAAAAGCTGACAAAATAGAAGAAAAAGATATTTCATAGTGAAAACAACTGACCTGGAAAATAGATCAAGGAGAAAAAACTTAAAAATCACTGGACTATCTGGATGCCATGACTTTCAAAAAAAGAACCTAGACATCTTATTTGAAGAAATCTTAAAAGAAAATTGTCCAGATCCCTTAGAACCAAAAGACAAAATGGAAAAGAATTCACTAGTCATCTTCTTAAAGAAACCCCAAACTTTATCATAGCCAAAATCCAGACCTTGTAGGTTAATGAAAAAATACTTCAAGCAGCTGGAAGGAAAGAATTAAAGTACCAAAAGGCACAGTCAGGATCACACATGATTTAGCCATACTATAAAGAAGCTGAGAATTTGAAATATTTTAGAAGACAAAGAATCTGAGCTTACAGCCAAGAATAACTTGTTCAGCAAAACTATAGGGGAGCGTTAATAAAATGGAGAACTTCCAGGTATCCCTGGTGAAAAGACCAGAGTTGTGGAGGAATTTTGAAGTTCAAACGCAAGAATGAAGAGAAATATAAAGAAATAAACATGAACAGTATCTTATCTTCAAAGTTTAGAGGAGGGCCAATTGGACAAGACTTGGAAGTGGTGCTGTTGTGTATTGATGATCTAAAGAAAATAATGGAAAGAGAGAGGAATAGGAAAAGAAAGCAAGGTTAGGGGAAATTATCTCATGTTCAAGATGCACATGTAGACATTTATACAGAAAAGGTAGAGGGGATGGAGGAGAGTGGCTGACACTTTAAGTTCACTCATCTGAACTGGTCAAAAGAAGGAAGAATACATGAACACGCAAACACACTTGGATACAAAAATACATTTCACTCAACAGAGGGAAAGGAAGGGGGAGAGAAGAAGGAGGGTAGAGGAGGGAAAGGAACAGTCCTAAGCAAGACAAATTCTAAGGATGTACAAAAATATAGCTCTTTCTGAGGTAGCAAAGAATGGAACAAGTGATGGTATTCAAAATATGATATAATACTATTGTACTTAACTCTTATCAGAATAATGGTCACCAGGATTTCAGAAGATATTGATAAAACATGCTACCCACCTTGAGACAAACATTTTTTAGGACATGGCTAAAGTGAAAATTTGTTTTGATTGACTATATGTTTTTGTAATGGGTTTTATTTTTCTTGTGCTCTCAGTGAGGCTATATGGAATGGGATGAGAGAGTGAAAAGTAAGATTTTGGCCAATTAAAACAAAATATATTTTTTAAAAAAAGTGAGAACTCTGATCAACACCAATGACCAACTGAAATTCCTAAGGACTCTTGATGAAACATGTTGCTTAATTTCTGACAGAGAGGTGATGGACTTAGAATATAGATTTAGGCATGTAATTTGTTTTGTTTAACTATACATGTTTGTGACAAGGGTTTTATTTTTCTTGATTTGTCTTTGAAGGGCAGGGGAGGGAAGAAAGAAAGCAAGAAGGCTGGTCTTTATTTGAAAATAAAATCTAATTTAAAAAAGAAAAAAGAAAACTATCTGCTAAATGGTAGATGGATTGTAAAACCTCCTACTTGGATTATTGCAACCATCCCTAACTGGCATCCCTGTTTCCAGTGTGTCTTCTCTCTGATCTACTTTCTACATAAAATGTGATAAATGTTTATGACGTTTGCATTCCCATCCCAGATACAAAACTACTTTTGTATTGTCATCTGTTTTATGTTGCTTGCCCTTCCTGGATGAATAAGCAAGAACTGATTCTGTGGACTGTGTAGGAGTATCAATATTTTAGGCCAGCATAGGAGGTATGACTTCAGTGAGCCTTATTTAAAAAAAAAACAAAACCAGCTAAAACAACAACAACAACAAAAATCCATTCCTGTATCCAGCCAAATGAATATTATCCTTGAAAATAATCATAGCTAGTATTTACATGAGACTTTAAGGTTTATAAAACAATGTTGATAGCAACATTGATGTAGCACCTTAATGTTTGCAAAATGCTTTTATTTTATTTTCATATCCCGTTTAATCCTGTGAGATGTGGTATTATTATCCCCATATTATAGAGAAGTAAACTGAGACTGGGAGAAGTTAAATGACTTGCCCAGGGCCACTCATCTACTTAATGTCTAAGGCAGACTTTGGACTCAGGGCTTCCTAATTCCAGGTCCAGCACTCTCTCCATCCTGGCACTATCTCATTTGATCCAGTACCTCTATGAGGGCAGGCAGTACATAAATTGCGTTAGGAGTCAGCTATAGTGGCAAGAGAGTTGGACCTAGAATCAAGAGGCTTAAAATACCCCCTAATTGTGTAATTAACCTCTCTGGGTCTCATATGTATGATACTGGTAATCATTGAGAAAAGTTCCTTCTAAACTGGGGTGTTCTCGAAATGTGAGCATAAGTTTATTAGGAAGTTGCTGCTTGAAGTGTGGGGTTCTGTTGTTTTTTCTTCCCCTGAACTACACTTTTGAGATTGTCATCAGAGCCAGGTTAAGAGCTTCCCAAGAGAGTCAGTCTCATTACCTTGCAGTTGCCCCTTGGAATCAAGTTTAGGACCAGGTCAGTGTAGTTCTCCTGATTGTAACTCCCTGTCCTCCTATCCCAGGCCCCTTCTGCCGAAAGCTGCTAGCCCTGTGGAAGCTGCTGCGCTGGTTGCTGGAGTCCGTGGTGGATCATCTCCTTGCTCTGCCCTTAAAGAAGACCTTGTTGATTGCTTTGATCTTTGGCCTCTTGGTGGTGAGGTTTGATCCAGGTGAGTGATGAAGTATGATTGCTCTTCTTCTTCACCTGAAGCTACATGAGCACTTATCTGGGCTCCATAGGAAAAGATGAACGTTGACTGGACTGATAGAGGTTTACAGTAGTTTCACCATTCCCTTTTAATTTAATTTAATTTTCATTGCTCTCTCTCTCTCTCTCTCTCTCTCTCTCTCTCTCTCTCTCTCTCTCAGTATGTATATATATAATTTAATCTTAAAATAGTTTTATTTTATGACTTATTTTTTAAAAATTCTTACTTGTTTGCCCTATTTCTTCTAGTTTACCTGTCTCCTTTCTCTGTTTTTAGTAATTTCTATCTGCATTTTACCCCTTCAGTGCATTTTCCCATTGCTTTAAGAGAGATTCACTAATCCTTAGGAAAAGTAGGATAGTTTTCATTCATTCCTGACAAATCTTTGCCTTTTTGCTTTATTTTATGTCTCTGATGAAAGTTTTGAAACTCTCTCCTACCCTTAGATTCTTGCTAGTTTCTGAGGTCCTGGTTCCCTAATACGGAAGGTTTAGAAGAGTTACTGATTAATTACTGATTCTCCCCAAAGTTTAAGGTTTTGACACCTGTTCCAAAGTTTCCCAGGCCTGAGGTCAAGAGATAATTTTGACTGCCAGTGGTTATTTTGCAGGCAGAAGGGGAAATCCAAATTGGGTAGATGATACTAGAGAAGAAGAATAGGTGGGTGAAATTTTAAAAGGTGGGATGAGGTAAAGATAATGAAGAGGAGAAGGGGAAGACCGTTCACAAAAGTCTCTTTGTGTCCCACAGCTTCTCCCTCTTCACTGCCTTTCTTCTACAAGTTGGCTCACGTCTTCTATCGCATTCGAGGGACCATCTCTTCTCCGTGCTACTTGTCGTCTTACAATTCGTGATGGGGTGAACTTTGAAACACAACTCGGCTGTTCCACTCTTGGCAGTGACATTGACAGAACGTCTTACTGACTTCTACATTCTTTCAGCGTGCTATCTGGGGCCTCTGTTATTTTAGGGCTAATGATAATCTGGGAAAGCTAGGTCTGGTCCTTTGGACCAAAGCCTGACTAGCAAAAAAACCAACTGAGGGAGGGACTGGGCAGATATGGACTGTGATACTGCCCCCAACTTCTCTCCTTTTTACAGACTTCACCTTCTCTAGTCTCAGTGCCATGATTCTACGTGACAGGAAAGTGGTTGGTGCCAATAAAGGCCTGTCTGTCCTTTTTCTTTAGAACAGGTCACTATCTAGAGGCCCTTTCAAACAGGATTATTTTGGAATGATGACCAGAAGCTATGGAATATTCTTGTCTCTGTGCAGAGGCAGAATCATTGAGAGGTAGGCTTGGTGACTAGAGACTGAGTCATATGGGAAGGGAAGAAAAGGGGGTGATTTTATAGGTCAGAGCATTTGAACCTAACTGAAAAAGACTCTGACTCTTTATCCCATGGAAGTATTGCAAAGTCCCTCAGAAATTCATTCCATTAATTAGCTTGAATGAGACCTAATAGGGGAAAACTTTTGTTTTTCAAGAGATGATAAAAAATTTGAATCTCTACATGGATTCCAGAGTTCTCAGAAAATTAGAGGCAGCTAGGTGGCACGGTGAATAAGTGCCAGACCTGGAGTCAGGAAGAACCAAGTTCAGATCTGGCCTCAGACTTACTAGCTGTGTGAACCTGGGCAAGTCACTTAAACCTCTATTTGCCTCAGTTTCCTCATCTGTAAAATGGGGATGATAATAGCACCTGGCTTCTCTTGGGGTTGTTGAGAGTGTCAAACTGGATAATACTTGTAAGGTGCTTAGCAGAGTGCCTGGTACATAGTAAGCACTATGTAAATGTTAGCTGTTATTAGCTAACTGTTATTCCAGGTCAGATCTCAGTCTGACTGGACAGATCAAAAATCATAGGCTTATGCCAGATTGGTAAACGCCAGGCAACTCCACTGAAAGGAGAAAGCAGTTATTTGTCTATTTCGTCTTTGGTCAGAATGACTCTGTGCCCTTCTGATTAATTTTCTAGGTTACTGGGCAGTTGTCTTAAGTCCTGCTCCCTGACAGATGGTGTTGTTTTCCTGCCCCGGTGTTTCTGTCCTTTGATTGATGGCTGCTCATGTGCTTCTCTTTATCTTTACCTGCTGGGGTGGGATTGTTGATTGTGTTTCTGGGACAGCAGCTGGTTCATCCCTTTGCATGTCCTATGATTCCTGATTACCTCCTCCCACCCCCTGCTTTAAAATTTTCCTTTTATTTGGATAATGCATGGGTTTTTTTCACTTGTGGCCTTGAGAAGTAGGACAGCAGCAGGGACTGATGGCTAAAAATGGAATTAGGTAATTATGTGAGGTGGAGAAGAAGACCTCAGGCTTGAAAGAACTGTACAATAAAATTTTTTTGTGGAAAGTACTATGAATCATCACCTTTGAATATACTGAATGTTGAATTGAATCAAACTGAGATACTTTTGTATTTTCCATTATTTGCCTTTTGTTTATTTATCTTTATATGTTTTCAGTGTAAATTTTTGAGATGAAACACCAATCAACTAACATGTTATGAAATCTAAAGAAACTCATATTCCTTCCATGCAGCGGACCAGACCACAGTTTCATTATCATGGATGCACCATCAGTTATGTAAATCACATTCTCTCCTTGCCTTTGGAGGTAGCCTTCATCAGTTGTTGTGGCCAGAAAAATCCGTCACTAGGTGGTCATTCTCTCCAATTTGGCCAGACTGATTGTTGATTGTTGAATGACAAACTGCAATTTGTCACTGAGCCCTTCAAAGATTTACTAGCTCAATGAGACTGTCCAGAGTATGTGCTCAAGTGGCATCACTTTTTAGAATCCAGACTTTGGAGGAGATGGTAAGCAGGAGGTGTCAGTAAATGTTAGATTTTCAGGAGCTACAGAGCAATAGTTCTCATCCTCTCCCCAGAGAGGAACAATGTACAAAAACTGCCCGGAGAATTCAGAATGACCTTTGGAATAGTGTGACTCTGCCAATAGCTTACAACAATTGAGAAGGCAGGACAATAGATCTCTAGACTGGAAATTGTCATTTCAATTAACACCCATGAGGGCAGCAGGCTTTGTCCCTCTCTGAGCTTGCTTGTGGATGGATTATGAAAGCAGAGCCAGCCTTCTGGACATCACAGGTTGCATAACCTTGGAGTTAGTGCTAGACATGGAGTTAAGCAAACTTGAATTTGAATCCTACCTCTGGCACTAACTGTGTGATCAAAGATGAAACATTTAGTGTCTGTGCTCCTCTGTTTTCCTTCCTGTAAAATAAGGATAATACCTGTAGTGCTTACCTCACAGGGTTGTTGGGAAGCTCATAAGAGCTAAACTAAAAAGCTTATCTCTGCTAGTAATTATAAGTAACCATCATGCTTTGGGGCTGACTGTTGATCAGACCAATGAAGGGCCAGCCTAAGACCTGTGTGTGTCAGCAAGAGAGCTTGGGCTTTCTCTTTGTATTCCTTGTGTCCCCACAGAAGCATACTGCAGTAAGCTATACTGCAACCTGCTGGAGGTCTTAGGGCACAGCATACACCAAAGGGTTGGTCATAAGTGATTTGTGTCAGATGTGATGGGTTTCTGACAGCATCCCTCTGGAAACTGCTGTTTTAGAAATACAAGTGGGCATTCATTGGCATAGAGCACTAGGGCAAAAGAATATCTGTTAGACTTTGGAATCTGGGTCCAAGTTTCTCATGAGTCCTACAACTATCAGAGTTGGAGAAATACACTTTGAGTGAGTCTGGGAGTGGGATCCCAGGACCTTTTAAATTCATCATGAAAGTCTTGAACATAAGAACTTGTATGTTTGTAAGAATATATGTGTATGTATGTATATAAATGCACACATGTTATATATATGTGTATACACATATATGTATGTGTATATATGATTTTTAAAAACATTTCTACCTCCCTAAGTAGTGCTCAGGATATTTTTTCTGCATCCTTTCCTTGGGAAAGGTTAGAAGATAATAAACTACATCTAGATTGGCACCAAAGGACTCATGACAAAACGTACTATCCACCTCCATACAGAGAACTGATGCAAATGGAAGCATTTTCTCTTTTTTTATAAACATGGTTAATAGAAATTTGTTTTGCATGACTTCACACTTGGTTTTGTTTTTCTTGCCTTTTTATTGGGTGGGGAATGGGGTAGGGAATGGGAAAGAATTTGGAATGAAAAAAGAATAAAATCTGTTTAAAAAAAGAAAAATCTTTATTATAGTTGACTCTCTGAGAGGTGAAGAGGCATGATTACTATAGAGGGAATGAGGATAGAGGGAGATTTGATATAAAAGCAAAAAACCAATAAAACATTTTTTAAAGATAAAATAATTTAGGGATTGTAAAGTGATACTTTGGCTCAGGTAGAGGGATAACTTTCTTTTGGGACTTTTGATTCTGAAGATTCCAGCTAAAATTCTTACCTCCAAAGATGGTTTGAGGGAGATGTAACTCTGATCCCACTCCTTTATGAATCCAACCTTAGTATTCATTGTTTCCCAGAATGGTTGATATTTGCCCCCAAAGGGTGTTGCACCGATCCAGGGGGACAATTGGGGGGCATTGAAATTATTTTTAAAAAAGGGGGCAGTGGAAGCATAAGGAAAGAAGAGAAGATAAGAACATTTATCTGTTGTGTAACAGTCATAGTGATTACATCATTTTCCAAATAAATACACAAAATGCACGCTATAACTCGTCAGTGATCAACAGATCTTAACGAGCAAGTGTTGGCAGGTGAGCATACTGTGCATTGTCCAGAAGTCCAGCATTCATTGGCAGGAATATGTGCATGTAATGACTTGTTTACAATATGATACTATGCTATATGATATAATATTGTGTCATCAAAATTTCAATGCAGGAAAAACCCATGAAAATATTAAATTTAAGATGTCATTTTTTTTGAAAAAATTTTTTTTGAAATGATGCAAATTTTAAAAAAGAAACTCAAACCATTAAAGGGCTAAAAGAAAGTAAATTTTCAAGGGATGCTGAGTAATTTTTTTTTTTTGAAAAGGGAGTGGTAGGCCAAATAATTTTGGGAACCTTTGGTATAGATCAAGGATTCTTAATGTTTTTTGTGTATCATAGATCCCTTTGGCAGTCTAATGAAGCCTATGGATCCCTTCTCAAAATAATGTTTTTAAGAACTTAAAACCCAAAGGATTACAAAGGAAGTCAGTTATATTGAAATACAGTTATCAAAATATTTTTTAAAAGTTCATGGAATGCAGATTAAAAATTTCTGCTATAGTTGGGCACTTATATGGTGATATTTCATAGAATTTTAGAGATAGAAATGACCATAAAGATGATCCAGTCTGATACTTTGCGATGAGGACATTAAAATGCCAAAGAATATTATCTTGCTTATTCAAGATCATGTAACTAGTTAGTGGCAGAGCTGAGACTAGGCTTCAGGTCTCATGACACCCCAGATATTGGTGTGACTAGAAAGAGGCTTAGGCCTCTTTAGGTGATTTCGACCATGAAATATTTCTAAGTCAAGGGTAAAGTCTGGGCCAAGAACTGCTCAGATGAAATAGCAATAGCCTTAACTTGATTTTGACCAGAGTAAAATCTACTTTTTATCTCTTCATTCTTTAGAAAACAGCTTTTTCTCCGGGTTTTTATACTGCTATGAAAGGAATACCCAGGAACAAAAAAGTGCAGGATATGGGGAGGGGTCATAAAAGCATACTAATTTTACTCATTGTTTTCTAGCTTAGGGTACAGGAAGCAATAGGGAGCATCCTGGTCAAATATAATAGAATGCTGAAATGTATTGCCACTTGTTAGCAAGACTGATTTCAATACAACTTTTCTGATTTCCAAAGTTGATTGCTAAGTTATTAGCTGAATGTTACTTATGTGTGCTCAATTGTTTCCAGTCATGTCTGATTCTTTGTTACCCAATTTGGGATTTTCTTGACCAAGATACTGGAGTGATTTGTCATTACCTTCTCCAGCTCATTTCACAATGAAAAACTGAGGCCACGGGGTTAAGTGATTTGCCCAGGGTCACTCAGCTCTTGAGTATCTGAAATTGGATTTGAACTCAACACTTTGCACCCCTAGCTGTCCTACCTGAAAGTTTAAGCCATTCCAAATCATGTAATCTGCATCACATTTACATTCAAAGTCGTGTTCTGATTCCTTTATTTTGTTCTTTGTGCAAGGTTTAGAGCATTTAGAAAGTGAGATTGAAACTTAGGTTAGGCAAAAGAAATAAGCAATTCTAGCTTTTTAATGCTGAAATGCACTTCTTTCTCTGAAACATTTCTGCAGCTGTGAGCAGGTATCAATTGCTAAAAAATTCTATTTGACCAACATTGAGTTGAATGCTTGTGTTGGAGGACAAAACTGGGACCCAAAAAGACTGTGTATAGGCTGAATCTAGTAAGGTGACATTTAACAAGTGCAAACAGATCTTTTGGTTTTGAGCTCCAAAAAATCACCATGCAAATACAAGACAGATATAGATAATCGTTAATGTGGAAAAGTTTTGGGGATTTTTGTAGACCGCCAAACTTGATAGGGCTTAACAGTAAAACGGTAGCCAAAAAAAGCAAATGCTATCGTAGGCTGCATTCATAGAGGCAGTGTTCAGAATGAGGTAGGTGATAGTTCTGCTGTCCTCTGCCCTGGGTCAGACAGTATCTGGAATTTTGGGTTCAACTGTAGGAACCACATTTTAAAGATTGGTACTAATAAAGTGAAGTGTATTCAGAGAATGACAGCCAAGATGGTGAGAAGACTGGAAACCTTTGCAATATAAGAATCGTTTGAAGGAACTTGGAGATATTTAGGCTGAAGAAAAAATTTTTGGGGGTGGACATGGGAGGAGGCCATTTAATAATTGGCTTAAATTTTTGAATTTGGCCTGTTCTGTGTGGCCTTAGAGGGCAAAACAGCTAAAAATTGCAGAGGCAGATTTCAGTTCTACTAAGGAAAACACTTCCTAACAATTAGAATTGTCCCAAAATATAAAGGGTGGCTTCCCATTACTAAAGGTCTTCCGAGGCAAACTGGAAGGATAACTGTTAGGCTTGTTCTTAAGGGCACATTTCAATTACTGTTTGGACCTTTGAGGTCTGCATAATTTTGAGCTTGTAATCTCCTCCATGACGCTGAAAAAGCACAGTCGGATGGGTAAGGAAGGAAAAGGAAGGGGGGAAATGGAGGGAGAGCTCTCATGTTACTGTTACTCTGGCACTTTTATCTGTGGTGTTCTGTGACCTGTCAGGGAACAGTTTACTCTGCCATCAGGAGGCAGGGCCCTCATAGGTTAGTGGATTTTATGACCTATTTCTAATTTTAAAATTTACCTAAGACAAAGTCTTGTTCTCCAGCAGCCTGTTAGCCTTTTAATTTCCACTTGTCATTGTGCATATTATCAAGGTGGGAGAAGTACTTCACATACAAATAGTACAGCAGCTAATGGGTCCAAGAGTAAAAATGTCTAGGGCTTAGGCTGTCTTTTCTCCTGGAATCTACATTTGGCAAGAATGCTTCTTTGTTGAATTCTATTGAGCTGAGCAGTGATTCTGTATTAAAATATGGCTGCAGACTTTAAAAAGCAAAAGGTTTTTGCAAAAAGGGTCAATTGGGGAAAAGTCACATTGGTAGTTTTTTTTTAAAAGGTGGTTTCTTGTGCATACACCAATTCCAGGCTCTTTTCAAAGCTGAACCTATAGAATACCTATTGTAGATATTAGAATCCAGGAAAAAAAGGTAACAATCTCATGGAAAGCATTTGTTTTTCAAACACTTGGGAGTCTATGATTCTGCACCCTGAGGCTTACCAGAAAGCTGGGTAGAGCAGTTTATATCTTAAAACACTTTATGAAATTAAAGGCTATGTAATTATAATGACTAAGCATGACTCTGGAGAAAAGATGGGAAAATGCACCTCTCCCTTCTTTGCAGAGGTGGGAAACATGGAATATACTGCCAGAACCCATTGATGTGTCAGTTAGTTTTACTAAACTGCTCCCTGCTCTAGAAACTGTTACAAGAGATAATAAACTGGATAACCAAAGAGAGAGGATTACATTCAGAAATGAAAAGTAATTTTAAGGCAAAAGATATCAACAATAAAATCTTTTCAAAAATAAAGAAAAAATTAAAACTGTTCTTTTTATCCTGTTATTCCCCTCCTCAAAATTTTGAGTCTCCATTCCCTACAAAGTGAATCCCAAACTCCTCCACCTGGAATTATTTGATCCCAACCCTCCTACCCGTTATACTCTCCCAACTCTTGTCCAGTAGGAATACTTTCTTTAATATGGACATTCTGCTAAGTCAGCTATCTTTCGACTTCACTTAATGTTGAAAGCTTCTTTAATAATGACTTCTTTTCCCTTTCCTTCCTGCCCTGGCCACTTTACTCAGAGTGCTTCCTCTGAGTTTTCAGATAATTTTCCTTCCTCCTGTTTAGGGGTATTGGAACACTGATGTTGCCCACACGTTGTTTTTACCTATTAATTTCCACGAGAGGGCACTTTTCCAGGGTCTTCTACCTAATTAACTCTTGTTTTAGTCTTCACTCCTTTTGCTACAAGGTTCCACCCTCAAGAGTTCATCTATTGTGAATGCTTTAAAGTAGAATTTGAGCTAAGGCAGAGATGGAGAACCTGCAGCCTCAAGGCCACATGTGACCCTTTGACTGAATCCAAACTTGGCTGAACAAAGCTATTTAATTAAAGGATTTGTTCCGTAAAACTTGGATTCAGTCAAAAGGCTGCACCCAAGGACTTAGAAGGCCACATGTGGCCTCCTGGCTGCAGGTTCCCCACCTAAGGTAAGGTGAGTGAAATCCAGCTTCCCCAGGCACTGGAATTTTCCTAGAGTGGCTCAGTCTCCCAGGTGTGTAATTTACAGGGGAATCACTTCTTCCCTCACTGGTTGTTCACAGACAATTTAACTGCTGGATGGGAAGATATAAGATCAGTCCGACCCACAGATGCATGATCTTTTTCTTTCCAAAAAATGTCCCATTCAAGTGGACTTTCTCATCCTGGAAGAGCCTACCACCCCTATTCCTCCAATTGATCAGTTCTTCATTTTAAAGAAGGATCCAGGCCAGCCATGCTTAATCCTTTTTTCTTCAACTGGAATAGCTCCTGACCAATAGTAACTATCCTATATATTCGTTTAAAATTTGTAAAGCATTTTACACATGTTAACTGATTTGATCCTTATGCCAACCCTGTGAGGTAGGTGCTCTTATTGTCTCTATTTACAGATGAGGGAACTGAGACACAGAGGAGTTTAGTGACTTGCCTGAAGCCACAATAAATAAGTGGAAAGATTCAAACTCAGGTCTTCCAGGCTCCAGGGTGCATACTCTATCCATTGTGCCATCTAGCTGCCCTTGAATCTTTGGACTTCTTTATCCACGTTGTCACCCTGGAAGATCCTTTAATGTATTCATCTCACCAGTAGCTTTCTTCGCCTTTCAGGCTCCGCACCCTAGAAGATATCCCTCCTACTCCTTTCTCTGATTAGTCTGTTCCTCCTGAAGCCTCCATTTTCAGGGCCTATCAAGTTCTGAAATAAATCAAATTCTTAAGTGGAGGAATAAAACTTCTTTAAATAACCAGATCGCAGGCCTGTGGGCCTGGGGTCACCCATTCTGAATACATGGATGTCTCACTGGAAACTTACAAAAAAGGTTTTTATACTTTTAGGAGGAAAGGGGGAAGGAGTCTTATTAGATAGGGATACCTGTCATGACACCCCAGCTGCTCTTGGCAATCCATTTAAATAAACCCATTTCATTCTATTTTTTTTATCCTTCATGATCTAATTCGCCATCCATCCCAACGAGGATTGCAAGGACATTAGTAGCCACTTTGGCAACTGCTCTGGTTGAAGCTGCCTTTATTTACAAGGTAAGGTTCCAGGGTAGAGACTTAGCTCATCTTAATGGAGAGCAAAGACCTTGAGAGTAAGAATGCAAGAAACTTACTAAAATTCTGACTTTTCTAGAATTCTCAGAGGGAGGGGCTTTCTTACTGACAGTATGGTCTTTTGATAGAGAAGTTAATATTATATTTGATATTAACACCATTCCTGTCAGACCAGGACATGTTCACTCCATCACTCTCCTGGCTCTGCTCCTGACTCTCTACCACTCTCCCAAATAGGTATTTCTCCTCCCTTCACCCCCTTCAGTTTCTTTTTTTTTTGTCTTCCTCCTGTAGGAGGTAAACTCCTTGAGGACAGGGCCTGTCCTTCTGTGTGTTTCCATTTCAGTTAGTTGCCAGGCACTGTACTAAATGTTGGGGATACAAAGAAAGGCAAAAGGCAGTCCCTGCCCTGAAGGAGTTTACAATTTTATTTTTATTCCCAGGGTTTTGCACAGTGTCTACTTTCCATTTAACTAACCTTGGGCAAGGTACAGATGCCTCTGACTGGGAAAGTAAAACAGACCAAACGTCTAGTATGATAAACCATCCCTTCACTGGACTGAGTGCACCCATACACAAGGTGAGCATATACTCTGGAGGTAAGACACAGAGGCTAAGGTTGAGGTCATACTGTATTCTAGAGATGAGTTTGTACCCTGGCTTGCTCCTACCTTGTTTTCTTTTCGCTAATGACATTTTGTTCTCTCCCTAGGCCTCTATCTAACCTTCTCCGGTTATAGCTGTGCTTCAAGTCACCTTCAATCTTGTAGCTACAGCTGTAGGATTTCTCACCTGACCTCTAATTATATTTGTTTTTAGAAAGATGTGCTCTAATTATATTTCTAATTGTACACTGTGCATCTTCATGTATATACTACCTTCATTCAACTTAGCATGTCCAAAATTGCATACATTTTAATTCCTTACCTGTCTTTCCCCCTCATCCCCCTCCATCATCTCTTTTCCACCAATCACAACTGACAAGGGGTGAGGGGAATGAAGGTGCCCTGGGTGGATCTGCTTGTGACGCACAATATTCTGAAGAAAGAGGCACCCAAAGCCAGGGTGATCAGTCTAAGCTTTATTAGGGGATTTATTGATAGTAGTTCCTGCAATATCACCTTTTGACCACACAGCAAGTGCAAATTTGTCTGTAGAATGGCCTAGTCCTTAAGCTGTTTATATGTTTGGGGTTGCTTTTTGTTGTTGTTTTACTGAAACTGCTTGAGAGGAGGAGTCGACTGAAATATGCAAGATGTGGTTTTATGCTTGCAAAGTGCTTCATATATGTATAGCTCATTTAATTACTCTTAGGGAAATTTTACAAATGAGAAAATTGGGAAGAAGAAATGTTCTTTTTATTTTTTCAACTAATAAACATTTATTTTCTCTCCCTCCCATCACTCTCTGTTGAAAAAAATGAACACAAAGCCCTTGTAAAGATATGCAGAGACAATAAAAAAATTCCATATTATTCATGTCCAAAAATGTATTTCTCATTTTGTATTTTGAGTCTATCACTTCTCTAACAGGAGATGAGTGTCATGCTTCATTACTGGTCCTCTGGAATTATAGTTGGTCATTGTAAAGATCTGAGTTCTTAAGTTGCTTTTTAAAATTTTTAAATTTAATTTTATTTATTTTGTTACATTTTAAGTTCTGAACTGTTTCCCTCCCTCTCTCCTTCCCCTGCATTAGAGGCCAGTATTTGACAACACACACACACACTCACATACTCACAACACACACACACACACATATATATAATATGTATTTTTGCATATATATATATACACATACATATATGTAAAACTGTACTGTGTATACTTCTATTTATCAATTCTTTCTATGAAGATGGATGACATAGATCCTTGGCAGTTGATTTGAGTATTCAGAATATTCAGAATATAATATTCGGAATAACTTAGTTGTTCACAGTTATTCTTTGAACAATATTGCTGTTACTGTATACTATGTTTTCTTGGTTTTGCTCATTTCAATCTTCATTATTTCATTCTTTATCAACCTACTCATCATTTCTTATAGCACAGCAGTATTCCATCATAATCATATACGGCAACTTATTTAGCCATTCCCCAAGTGATGGGCATCCCTTTAATTTCAAGTACTTTGCCACTACAAAGAGAGCTATTACAAATATTTTAGAACATACAAGTTCTTTTCCTTTTTCTCTGATCAGTGGCATTGCTGGGTCAAGGAATATACACAGTTTTATAGTTCTTTGAGCATAATTCCAGATTGTTCTCCAAAGTGAGCACAGTTCTACCACCAATGTATTAGTGTCCCAATTTTTCCATATTCCCTCCAACATTTGTCATTTTCCCTTTCTATCATTTTAACCAATCTGAAAGGTGTAAGATTATACCTCAAAGTTGTTTTAATTTGCATTTCTCTACATGATAATGATTCAGAGCATTTTTTTATTTGTCTATATATAGCTTTGATTTTTTTCTTCCTAAAATTGCATGTTAATGTCCTTTGATCATTTAACAATTAGGGAATGACTCATATTCTTATAAATTTGACAAAGTTCTCTATATATTTGAGATATGAGACTTTTATGGTAGAAACTCTCTAAAAATTTCCCCCTAATTTTCTGTTTTCTTTCTAATCTTAGCTACATCAGTTTTATTTGTACAAAAAATTTCAATTTAATGTAATCAGAATCATCCATTTTGTATCTCACAATACTCCCTATCTCTTGTTTGTTCATAAATTCTTCTCCTACCCATAAGTCTGATAGGTGTGTTCCATATTCTTTGATTTTTGCATGATATCTCCTTTTTGTCTAGATCATGCATCTACTTGACTTTATCTTGTTAAATGGTGTAAAATATTTGTCCATACCCAATTTCTGCTAAACTGCTTTCTAGTTTCCTTTCTAAACTACTAAACTACTAAAAACTACTTTCTAGTTTTAAACCAAATAACGAATTCTTATCTGAAAAGCTTAAATCTTTATATTTGTCAAATACAAGGTAACTATAATCATTTACTACTGTGTATTGTATATTTACTCTGTACCACTGATTCACCCTTCTATTTCTTAGCTAATACCAGATAGTTTTGATAAATGCTGCTTTATAATATAGTTTTAGATCTGGTAGTCCTGGATCTCCTTCTACTTTTTTTCATTAATTTCTTTGTTATTTTTGACCTTTCGTTATTATTTTTTCTAGCTGCATCAAATAATTTTTTTTGGTAATTTAATTGGGATGTCCCTGAATAAGCAGATTAATTTAGGTAGAATTGTCATTTTTATTATATCGGCTCTGCCTACCCAAGAATATTTAATATTTCTCCACATATTTAAATCTGACTTTATTTGTATAAAAAGTGTTTCATAATTATGTTCATGTAGTTACTAGGTTTGTGTTGACAGGTACACTCCTAGGTATTGTATGCTGTCTATAGTTATTTTAAATGGAATATTTCTTACTATTTCTTCTTGCGGAGTTTTGTTGGTGATATATAGAAATACTGATGATTTATGTTGGTTTATTTTATATTCTGCTACTTTGCAAAAAACTTAATTTTTTCAATTAGCTTTTTATGAATCTCTTGGATTTTCCAATTATATCATGATATTGTCTGCAAAAGAGATACCTTTATTACATCGTTGCTCATGCTGGTTCCTTCAATTTCTTTTTCTTATTGTTATTGTTAGCATTTTAAAAAATACTATTTTATTTTTCTCAATTACATATTAAAACAATTTTTTAGCATTTTAGAAAAGTTTTGAGTTCCAAATTCTATTTCTCTTTCCTTACCTCCCCTCTCCTCATTCTGAGATGGTAAGCAATTCAATACAGGTTATACATGTGCAATCATGTAAAACATTTCCTCATTATTTATTTGGTACAAAAACACAAGAACCAAAAAAAAAAAAAGTGGAAGATCATATGCATCATATACACCTGTTTTGTCTCTGGAGGTAGATAACATGTTTCATCATGAGTCTTTTTGGATTGTCTTGGATCATTGTATTGCTGAGATTAGCTAAATTATTTACAGTTCATCATACAATATTGCTGTTACTGTGTACAATGTGCTTCCTGGTTCTGCTAACTTCAGTTAGCATCAGTTCATACAAGTCTTTCCAGGTTTTTCTGAAATCATCCTACTTGTCATTTCTTTTGAACAATAATATTCCATCACATTTATATACCACAACTTGGTCAGCCATTTCTCAGTTGATGAGCATCCCCTTGATTTCCAGTTCTTAGCCATCACAAAAAGAGCTGCTATAAATATTTTTGTACAAATAGTTCTCTCTCTCTCTCTCTCTCTCTCTCTCTCTCTCTCTCTCTCTCTCTCTCTCTTTCTCTCTCTCTCTCTCTCTTCCTCCCTCCCTCTCTCTCTTTCTCTCTCTCTCAGGCCTAGCAGTGGTATTGCTGGATCAAAGGGTATGTACAATTTTTAACCCTTTGGGCATAGTTCTAAATTGCTCTCCAGAATGTGGACTCCACCAATACTGCATTAGTATCCCAACTTTTCCACATCTCCAACATCTATCAATCTTTTTGGTCACATTAGCCTATTTTATAGGTGTGAGGTGGTACCTGAGAGTTATTTTAATTTGTATTTCTCTAATTAATTGTGATTTAGAGCATATTTTCATGTAACTATAGATGGCTTTGATTTCTTTTTTATGAAAACTGCTTGTTCATATCCTTTGATCACTTATCAACTGAAGAATGACTTAAGTTCTTGTAAATTTGACTCAGTTCTCTATTTATTTGAAAAATGAAGCCTTTATGAGAAATACTTGTAAAAAAATTTCTCCAGCTTTCTGCTTTCCTTTTGATTTTGGTTGCACTGGTTTTGCTTATGCAGCCCCCTTTTAATTTAATATAATCAAAATTATCCATTTAATATTTTGTAATGCTCTCTATATCTTCTTGGTCCTAAACTCTTCCTTTATTCCTAGATCTGACAGGCAATCTGTTCCATGCTCTCCTAATTTGACTCACTCTTTATGTGTAAATCATCTGCCTATTTTGACTTTATGTTAATAAACAGTGTAAGATATTGGTCTATACCTAGTTTCTGCCATACCGTTTTCCAATTTTCCTAGCATTTTTTGTCAGATAATGAGTTTTTGTTCCAAAAACCCAAATCTTTGGGTTTATCATATGCTAGATTACTATGGTCATATATTACCATGTGTCCAATATAAATTATACCTGTACCCCTGATCCACCATTCTATTTCTTAGCCAGCAACAGATTATTTTGGTAATTATTCTTTATAATATAGTTTGAGATCTGATAGGGCTAGATTACCTCCCTTCACATTTTCATGGATTCCCTTGATATTCTTGACTTTTTGTTTTTCCAAATGAATTTTGTTATGATTTTTTTCTACCTCTTGCTGCTGGACTACATTGATAATGTATAGAAATACTAATGCTTTATGTGGGTTTATTTTATATCTTGAAGCTCTGCTAAAGTTGTTAATTATTTCCACTGGTTGATTCTCCGGGATTCTCTAAGTATACCATCTGCAAAGAGTGATAGTTTTGTTTCCTCATTTATTGCTAGCATTTTTATTACAGTATTGAATAATATTGGTAATAATGGGCATCCTAGTTTCACTCTTGATTTTATTAGGAAGCCTTCTAGCTTGCCTCCATTACATATAATACTTGTTGATGGTTTAAGGTAGATACTTCTTATCATTTTAAGGAAAAATCCATTTATACCTGTTTTCAAGTGTTTTCAGTAGAAATGGGTGTTGTATTATGTCAGAAGCCTTTTCTGCATATGTTGATATAATCATACGAATTTTTTGTTACTTTTGTAATTGATGGAATCAATTATGTTGATATTTTCCCTTATGTTAAACCATCCCGCATACTTGGTATAAATCTCACTTGGTCACAATGTATAGTCTTTGTGATATATTGTTGTAGTCTCCTACTAGCATTTTATTTAGGACTTTTGCATCAATGTTCATTTAAAATTACAATTTTCTTTTTCTGTTTTTGCTTTTCCTGGTTTAGGTATCAGTACCATATTTATTTCATAAATGGAATTTGGTAGCACTTTTTCCTATTATTCCAAATAATTTATTTAATGTTGGAATTAGTTGATCTTTAAATGTTTGGTAGAAAATAATTTGTAAATCCATCTGGTCCTGATCCTTTTTTTCTTAGGAAGCTCATTTATGGTCTATTCAGTTTCTTTTTTCTAAAAAAAAAAAAGGCTTATTTAGATATTGTTTCCTCTGAGAAGTTTACATTTTTGTATTTTTCCATTTCACTTAAATTATTAACATTATTAGCATATAATTGGACAAAATAATTTCTAAGAATTGCTTGATTTTCATCTTTATTAGTGGCATATTCATTCTTTTTGTTTCTTACACTAGTGATTTATTTTCTGCTCTCTTTTTAAAAAATCACATTAGCCAATTATTTATCTATTTTATTGTTTTTCATAAGCCTTAATTCAATTTTTTACATTTCATTTTGTTGATCTCACCTTTGATTTTTAGGATTTTCAAATTGGTGTTTAATTGGGGATTTTTAACTTGTTCTTTTCTCTAGTTTTTAAAATTGCATACCCAATTCATTGATCTGCTCTTTCCCTGTTTTGTTGATGAAAACATTTAGAGATATAATTTTCCCTCTGATTACTGCTTTTGCTGCATCCCATAAGTTTTAGTGTTATTGTTATTTAATACAGTTATTTATTGTTTCTATTAGTTGTTCTTAACCCACTTATTCTTTAAAATTAGGTTATTTAGATTCCAATTAATTTTTAATTTGTATTTCCATAGCCCTATATCAAATGTAATTTTTATTATGTTATTATCTGAAAAGGATGCAATTAATATTTCTTCTTTTCTGCATTTAACTATAAAGTTTTCATGCCCTAAAATATGGTCAATTTTTGTAAAGGTGCCATGTGCCACTGAGAAAAAGGTATATTCCTTTCTATTCCTATTCAGTTCTCTCCAGATGTCTATTATATCTAGCTTATCTAATATTCTACTAATCTCCTTGACTTCTTTCATATTTATTTCTTAGTTAGATTCACCAGGTTTTGAGAGGGAAAATTTGAAGTCTTCCATTGGTATAGTTTTGTTATCTACTTCTACCTGCAACTCATTTCCTCTTCCTTTAAAAATTTGGATTCTGTAGTATTTCGTGCAAATATTTAGTATTGATATTACTTCATTATCTGTGATACCTTTTAATATAATCTAGTTTCCCTGCTTATTTTTTAAATTAAATCTATTTTAGCTTTGCTTTTGTCTGAGATCATCATTGCTACCCCTGCTTTTTTTTATATCAGCTGAAGTATAATAAATTCTATTTGAGCCTTTTATTTTTACTCTACATGTATCTCTCATTTTATTTTGTAAACAGCATATTGTTAGGTTCTATTTTTTTGATCCATTCTGCTATCCATTTTCATTTTATGGGTGAGGTCATTCAATTCAAATTTAAAGTTATAATTACTAGTTGTATATTTCCCTCTATCCTATCTTTCCTCACTATTTATCTTTCTCTTTTTATCCTATCCCACCTCAGACATCTAATTTAATTCTGACCATTACCTCCATAATCCACATACCCTTCTAAGAGTCCCTTCTTTATCCTTGTCCTCCCATTTCTCTTTAAGTTAAGAAGACTTTTTTTTTGCCATACTAAATGAATTTAACTCAGTTCCAATGAAAATAAGGTTCCTGCATTACCTGCCCTCATCTTCCCTCCCAACTCCACCATAATGATTCTTCCATTCCTACCTCTTTTATATGAGATAATTTGCTCCATTTTACCTCTCCCTATCCAATTTTATTCTATTTTTTAAAATTTTAATTAAATTAATTTTTAGTTTTCATCATTCATTTCCACAAGATTTTGAGTTCCAAATTTTCTCCCCATCTCTCCCCTCCCACCACCCCAAGACACCATACATTCTGATTACCCCTTGCCCCAATCTGCCTTTTCTTCTATTACACCCCTCCCTTCCCTTATTCCTATCTTCTCTCTTTTCTTGTAGGGCAAGATATATTTCTATACCCCATTACCTGTATTTCTTATTTCCCAGTTGCATGCAAAAACAATTCTCAACATTTGTTCCTAAATCTTTGAGTTCCAACTTCTCTCCCTTCCTCCCTGCCCACACCCCCCCACTGTGAAGGCAAGCATTTTAATATAGGCTATACATGTGCAGTTATGCAAAAGACTTCCATAATAGTCATGTTGTGAAAGGTTAACTATATTTCCTTCCATCCTATCCTGTTCCTCATTTCTCTTTTGTCCTTGTTCCTCCCCAAAAGTATTTACTTCTAATTACTCCCTCCTCCCATTTTCCCTCCCTTCTATTATCCTCCCCACAGCCCACTTATTCCCTTCTCCCCCACTTTCCTGTATTGTAAGATAGATTTTCATACCAAATTGAATGTGCATGTTATTCCCTCCTTAAGCCAAATGTGATGAGAATTAGCTTCTCTTTTTCCCTTTCACCTCCTCCCTTTCCCCCTCCATTGAAAAAGCTTTTTCTTACCTCTTTTATGAGAGATAACTTCCCCATTCCATTTCTCCCTTTCTCCTCCCAACACATTCCTCTCTTTCCCCTTAATTTTATTTTTTTAGATATCATCCCTTCCTATTCAACTTACCTTGTGCCCTCTGTCTATATGTATATAATCCCTCCAACTACTCAAACACTGAGAAAAGTCTCAAGAGTTACAAATACTATCTTTCCTTGTAGGAATGTAAACAGTTCAACTTTAGTAAGTCCCTTATTGTTTCTCTTTCCTGTTTACCTTTTCATGCTTCTCTTGATTCTTGTGTTTGAAAGTCAAATTTTCTATTCAGCTCTGATTTTTTCATCAAGAATGCTTGAAAGTCCTCTATTTCATTGAATGGCCATTTCCCCCCTGAATTATTATACTCAGTTTTGCTGGATAAGTGATTCTTGGTTTTAATTCTAGTTTCTTTGACTTCTGGAATATCATATTCCAAGCCCTTCAATCCCTTAATGTAGAAGCTACTAGATCTTGTTTTATCCTGATTGTATTTCTACAACATTTGAACTGTTTCTTTCTGGCTGGTTGCAGTATTTTCTCCTTGAGCTAGGAACTCTGGAATTTGGCTACAATATTCATAGGAGCTTTTCTTTTCAGATCTCTTTCAGGAGGTGATTGGTGAATTCTTTCAATATTTATTTTACCCTCTGGTTCTAGAACATTAGGGCAGTTTTCCTTGATAATTTCATGAAAGATGATGTCTAGACTCTTTTTTTTGATCATGGCTTTCAGGTAGCCCCATAATTTTTAAATTTTCTCTCCTGGATCATTTTCCCAAAGAGATATTTCACATTGTCTTCAATTTTTTCATTCTTTTGGTTTTGTTTCGCAATTTCTTGGTTTCTCATAAAATCATTAGCTTCCAACTGCTCCATTCTACTTTTTAAAGAACTATTTTCTTCAGTGAGCTTTTGAACTTCCTTTTCCATTTGGCTAATTCTGCTTTTTAAAGAATTTTTTCCCTCATTGGCTTTTTGGACCTCTTTTGCCATTTGGGTTAGGCTATTTTTAAAGGTATTATTTTCTTTGTCATTTTTTTGGGTCTCCTTTAGCAAGCTGTTGACTAACTTTACATGATTTTCTTCCACTGCTCTCATTTCTCTTCTCAATTTTTCCTCTACCTCTCTTACTTGATTTTCAAAATCTCTTTTGAGCTTTTCCATGGTCTGATACCATTGCAAGTTTATTTTGGAGGTTTTGGATGAGGAAGCCTTGACTTTGATGTCTTCCTTTAAATGTATGCTTTGTTGTTCCTCATCCAAAAGGATGGAGGAAAATACCTGTTCACTGAGAAAGTAACCTTCTATAGTTTTATTTTTTTCCCTTTTTTGAGCATTTCCCCAGCCAGTTACTTGACTTTTGAGTCCTTTGTCAAGTGGAGGGTATACTCTAGGCACCTATAAGTTCTCAGTTCTTCCAAGGTGACACAATCAAGGTAGAAGAATTTACGCCTCTCCTGGCCTGCACTCTGATCTGGGAGCAACCACAAACTTTTCTGCCCAGGGATCTGCAAATAGGGATCCCTCTCCAAAACCACCTCTAGCTCCACCACATCAGTGCTCTTCCTCACCCCAAGGCTGCTACTCAGGACTGGGATTTAGATCAGTTGCTTGCTTCCCCCAGTGTCTTTAAGCTGAGGGCTCCACAAATGGATCTTGCAGCCGCCTGGGTCTGGGGCTAGGGCAAGACCCCCGCTCCCTTCTTACTCAAGTGAAAGAGCTTTCTCACTGACCTTTGAAGCTATCTCTGATGTTTGTGGGTTGAGGAATGTGGGAACTGCAGCTGCTACCCAGGATTCCGTGCCCTGAAGCCTGCTCCAGTCCTGTCACTGCTGTGCTGTGTGGCCAAGGCTGGACTGCGCTCCACTGTGAGCTCAGTGCAATAGACTCTTCCCGTCAGCCTTCCCGGCTGCCTTGGGCTAGAAATCTCTTTTACTCTGTCGTTTTGTGACTTCTGCTGCTCTAGAATTTGTTTAGAGTCATTTTTACAGTTATTTTATGGGCTTTGGGGGAAGAGCTACAACAAGTCTGTCCTTCTATTCCACCATCTTCCAATTTTATTTTTTTAGGATTATCTCATCATAATCAGCTCAACCTCAAGTCTTCTATTTATGTATACACTTTCAAACTAAAGTTACAAATATCATTTTCTCATATAAGAAGTAAACAGTTTACCTTATTAAATCCTTTTTAATTAGTCTTTCATGTTTACCTTCTTATGTTTCTCTTGATTCTTGTAAGTCAAATTTTCTGTTCAGTTCTGGCCTTTTTCTCAAGGATATTTGGAAGTCCATTAATTCCTTATATATATATATATACATATATCCATTTTTCCCATGCAGAAATACTCAGTTTTGCTTTACCTCAGCTTTGTTGGGTAGTTATTCTTGGTTGCAAACCTAGCTCCTTTGGTCTTCAGAATATCATACTCCACATCTTTATTTTTTTATTTTATTTATTTTCAGTGTTCTACAATCACTACCATACAACCTAGATTTTTCTTTCCCTCACTCCCCTTCCCTCCCTCCCCCCCACTCTGAGATGGCATACAATTTTATATAGGTTCTACACATACATTCCTATTAAATACATTTTCACCATAGTCATGTCATATAGAAGAATTTAAATGAATAGGAGAAATCATATAACAAACTAAAACATAATACAAAAGAAAGTGATCTGCTACATTCTGTGATTGAATTCCATAGTTCTTTCTCTGAATGTGGAAGGCATTTTGCCTTAAAAGACCAATGGGATTTTTTTAAGTCCTTGCATTGCAATGAAGTTCTAAGTCTACCAGAAGAAATCCTTACACACTGTGGTTGTTGCTGTGTACAAAGTTCTACTGGTTCTACTCCTTCATACTCCATATCTTTCAATGTAGAAGCTGCTAAATCTTGTGTATCTAGCCTATAGCTCCACAATATTTAACTGTTTCTTTCCAGTTATTTGTAATATTTTCTCTTTGACCTGGAAGCTTTAAAACTTAGCTATAATGTTCTTGTGAATATTCATTTTGGGAATCTTTTTAGGTGGTGATTGGTGGATTTTTAAAATTTCTATTTTACCTTCTAGTTCTAAAACTTTAGAGCAATTTATATATTTATATACTATATATACATATATGTAATACGTATTATAACACAATATAATAGAGTAATATATGTAATATATAACTATGTGTATGTATGTATATATATATATACACACATATATATATATAATAATAATAATTTCTTGAAGCATAATGTGGTAGCACCAATGTGCCCATGGCATCCATGAATATCCCAGCATAATTCTGAATCATAAAATGCTACAGACTCTCCACATGGAAGACAGAAACAAAACATTTATTCAGACACCAGAAAGCCAAATCCATCACAGCAACAAAAATCTATACACAATAACAATGCAGAGGACAACATCATCCCCAAGTCTTCCCCCTGCTAGACTTCCCACAAAGCAGCTCCATTAAAGAAATCACAAGCAAGGCCCCTTTAACAAAATCACAAACAAGCTCTTTCAGTCATGCTAGCCAGCTGCCTGATTGCCCAGATCCTTCCTACCTCTGACTACTCTCATGACTAACTTCCTCTCAGCTCTGCCCTAGCTCCACCTCTTCCTGTTCCACCCATTCAGCAGACTCCTCCCACCACGGGTTCCATGTGACTCAGACTTCCATGTGACCTGCGTATCACATGAGCCTGTTAATGAATGGGAAAGATCTTCCTATTTAAATCACCATTACAAGTGTCTAGACTCTTTAAAAAAAATTATTATAACTTTCAGGTAGTCCAATAACTCTTGTATTATCTCTCTTTGATCTGTTTTCCAGGTCGGTTGTTTTTCTAATGAGGCATTTCACATTCTCTTCTTTTTTTATTCTTTTGATTTTGTTTTATTACTTCTTGATGAAGTCATTAACTTCCTCTTTCCCAATTCTAATTTTTAAGGAGTTATTTTCTTCCATAAGATTTTGGATCTCTTTTTCTAATTGGTTGGTTTCCTTTTCATAATTTTCTCCCTTTTCTTGTATTACTCATTTCTTTTCTCAATTTTTCCTCAATATTTCTTACTTGGTTTTTAAAAATCCTTTTAAAGCTCTTCCAAGCATTCTTTTTGGATTTGTGACCACTTTACAATTTTCTTTGAAACTTTATGAATAGCTGTTTTGAATTAATTTTCTTCTTCTAGAGTTTGAACCTTGATTTTTTTCTATGACCGTAGTAGCCATCTCTGTTGTTTAATCTTTTTTTTAATGACCTATTTCTTGGTTTTTTGCTTTACATTAGGGTTGGGATCTGCTCCTGGGGTGTGGGAGATAATGTCTCAGGCTTGTTTTTTTTGTGTGTGTGTGTGCTATTGAGCTCAATCTGGGGGTCTTGACATTTTCATTCTTCCAGTCCTCCATAATCCAAATCAGATGTGCTCAGTGTTCCTCTGACTCATACCTTGGTCTATGAGTGAGCTCATGTACTTTGCTCCTGAGCCAGTGACCAGGGACCCCAGCACTGCTGCCACCTTAAATGGTCCCTCTGGTCCTTCTGGGGACCCCAAGCATCTGCTCTCCCCTTTGCCCTAGAACTGAAACCAGGGACCCTGATCTCCTGTCAGTGACCACAATCAGAAAGGCTTGCCTCTCTTCAACCTCACTCCTTACTCTAGAGTCTGGGACCTTGATTGGTCAGTGGGCCTGGGCTCTGCAATCTTCCTCCATCAGTCACCAGACTCTCACACCATCTGTGGGTGAAAGTACACAGCTGCCCCAGGGCTTATTCTTTGTTGACTTGCAGGTATCTGCCCAGAGTTATCTCCGCACCACCCCAAGAGGTCAGATCTTTCCTAATTTCCTCCTGATTTGTCTTAAATTGGACAACTGCTTTACCCTGACTTTTAATTATTTCTGCTACTTTAAAATTCACTTTGAGTCATTATTTGAAGTTATTTGGTAGTGGAGGAATTTGGGAGAGTCAGGTAATTTTCTGCCTTATTCTACTATCTTTCCACTGGCTATACTGTTTTTAGTGAGTTTGGTGGTGAAACGGATTGGGCACTATCGTTCGAGTCAAAAAGACCTGAACGAAAATCCAGCTTCAGACTATCTGTGTGGTCACAGATGGGCAAGTCACTTAAATGTTTTTCTGCTTCAGTTTCCTGAATGGTAAAAAGGTGATAATAATAACATCCATCCCACAGAGTTGTTGTGAGGATCAAATGAGATGTCTGTAAAGTACACAGTGCCCCCTCTCTCCTTCCTTCCTTCCTTCCTTCCTTCCTTCCTTCCTTCCTTCCTTCCTTCCTTCCTTCCTTCCTTCCTTTTTTCCTTCCTTGTCTCCTGACTTTGTGCATGGAGTTCTCTATGCCTGGATTTTTCTCCCCCTCTTCCTCTACTGGTTTTGCTGACTTTCTTCAGGTCCCAGCTAAAATTTCACCTTCTACAATTTCTTTTTCTCTCTTTCCTTAATGCTAGCGTCTTCCCTCTAATGTTAGCTTCAATTTATCCAGTATATATCTTCAATTTAAGTCAACTCAATAAGAACCTGTTTGTTCTAGGTACTGTACTAAGCATCGAGGATAAAAAAAAGAGGCAAAAGACAGTTCCTGTCCTCAAGGAGCTCATAATCTAATGGGGGAGACAACATGTAAACAACTATGTACAAACAAGATCTATATGGGATAAATTGGAGATAAACTCAGAGGGAAGCCCCTAAGCTTAAGGACTGGGAAAGTTTCTTCCAGAAGGTATGGCTTTATTTGAGACATTAAGGAATTCAGGGAAGCCAGGAAGAAAAGATAAGGAGGGAGAGAGTTCTAAGAATGGGAGGATGGCCTATAAAAATGCTTTAAATCACAAGATGGAGTGTCTTGTGCAAGCAACAGCAAGGAAACCACTGTCACTAGATCCTAGAGCAGAATACATAGAGGGGAATAAAGTGTAGGAAACCTAGAAAGATAGGAAAGGGCCAGGTTATAAAGGGATTTGAGAGGCAAACAGAAAATTTTCTATTTGATCCTGGAAGTAATTTAAGGAAGCCGCTGAAGTTTATTGAATGAGAGGAAGGGATATATGACATGGTCAGACCTATGATTTAGGAAGATCACTTTGACAAAAGAATGGAGGATGGACTGAAGTGGGGGTAGATTTGTGTGGCAGGCAGACCAAACAATAAGCCATTGACATAGTCCAGGTGTAAGGTGATGCCAGAGCAGAGAAGGTAACATATTTAAGAAATGTTTTGAAGATAGAAATGACAGAATTTGACTATAGGTTGTATCTCATAGCCAACATATCCCATATGACATTTGGGTTGACTGAGAGGATGGTGGTATACTTAAGTAAGAGGGAAGTTAGAGAGAGGAAAAGGTTTGGATAGGGGTGGAGTAATGAGTTCAGTTTTGGGCATGTTGAGTTTAAGATGTCTATAGGTCAGGTAGATCTCTCAGTGGATGGAGTGCCAAGCCTGGAGTCAGGAAGACCTAAGTTCAAATCTGGCCTTGGACACTTTCTATCTGTGTGAGTCACTTAACCTTGTTTGCCTCAGTTTCCTCATCTGTAAAATGAGTTGGAGAAGAAAATGGCAAATCACCCCAGTATCTTTGCCAAGAAAACCCCATAAGGAATCACAAAGAATTGGACATGACTGAAATGATTGAACAGTAATAGGACATTCAGTTCAAGATGTCCAGTAGGTAGTTGGAGATGTGGACCTAGAGTTCAGGAGATAGATTAGGACTGGAAAATAGATATGAGAATCATCAGAATAGAGATGATAATTGAATCCAAAAGAAATAATGAGATTGCCAAGTGAAATAGTATAGAGGGGGAAAACAGAAGATGGTCCAGGACAGATCCTTAGGATTCTGATTCCTATTTCTAGGTTAGCAAATGTGACCTGGATGAAGATCCAACAAGGAAGACTGGGAAAGAGTGATCAGGAAGGTAGGAGGTGAACCAAGAGAGAGCAAAGTATCTGAAAACCTAGATAGAAGGGAATTTCAAAGGGAAGAGAATGACTGACAGTGTCAAAGGCTACAGAGAGGCCAAGAAGGTTAAATATTGAGAAAAAGACAGTTCTGATTATTAAGATATCATTAATACTGTTGAGGAGAGTAGTTTCAGTTGAATAATAAGATTTGAAAAGAAAGCAAGTGGAGGTATTGATTATAGATGGCCTTCCAAGCCACAAAGGGAAGGGGGAGATTTAGTAATGATTTTTTGAGGGTGAGACATGGGTATGTTTGTAGGCAGTAGGAAAGCAGCCAGTAGAGAAAGATTGAAGATAAGTGAAAAGATAGTTGGTACATACATCTCTTTGCATGTTGTCTTTCCCAATAGACAGTGAGACTGTTGGGAGTAGGGACTGATTTTTGTTTCCTCTTTATTGTATCCTGAGTGCCTAGCATAGAGCCTGGCACAGAGTAGAGTTACATAATAAACTGATATGAACATTTCATTTTTGGAGCATACGTTTTGTAGAGTTCAAAGGATAAGACATTATGGACTAGGATTCTGAAGGATAATCAATCCAAAAGAGATGGGACACATTCAAAATCGAAATTCTGAAGACACAGAGAAAAAATTGGATGAGGAGGAACAAGAGACAAGAGAAAAATCTGAAAGCACAGTGAATTCACTGATCAACAGTGCAATATGTACAGGAGATAACGGACCTTAAGCCTCAGGGCACCAAATACAGAAATTGGAATCAAGAATTTGGTCCATATGTGTGACATTTTCTGGATGTACTTTATCCTCTGACCTCTGATCCCATCATTTTGGGATGACTGGCATTGAACATGAGTTCAGTTTAGTCCCTGGAGACCCAATCACAATGTACTAACTGAGCCAGTCTACAAAACTTCCTCCCAACCCCCATACCCCTAACTCTTTGGTATTTAAAGTGACAAGTCTTGAAAACCTACACTATTGCCTCTATATCCACAACACTCAATCATTACAGGACCCTAGATGATAGAAGCCCCAATCAACTAGTTGAAACGCTCATTTCCTGATCCCCTTATCTCTATGATTCAGAGTTGTCATCTGCTGAGATGATAACCATCCTCTTCTTCCTATGTCCCAATCTCTTCCTACATACTCATCTCTCTGTGCCTCAGACCTATCACTCCAAGGTACAAATCATCATCTGACCTTTGGCTCCATTATGCCTCTAATATCCAGTGAAATATTAGCAGATTCCCCTTCATCCTATGTCTTCCTCTTTTGCACTCTTTCCAAATTCTGGTGCACATGGAAATCTAACCTCCCCAGGAAAAGGAGTTAGTCTGTTCCTCTTTTCCATATCTTCTCTTTGTCACTATCACACAGCAACCTCCCTTCCTTTGTGGTTCACTCTATCTAGAATCTTTTCCTTCAGCAGCCTGAAATAGAGTTGGCCTCTTTCATCTTTTCTCTCAAAACTGGAAGTTGGAAGCCAGATGAAGCTTGATGAGTCCCCAAAGGGGCCTAGAGAAGATTCTAACTTTCTAGCTTCTCAACAACTCTACCCAACCCCTCACATAGGGCAGTGCATTCATCTCCACAATTAAGGAGAGAGTTCCATGCCAATGGGCTTTGAGACAGGCCAATGGGATTTGTTTCCCATTTGTTACCTTTGCTATTGTCTAAAAACACACTCAGGCCTCCAAAGGCCTAATCTTAAAAAAAAAAATCTTCACTTGATCCTGCCATCCCCTTAAGCTATGTTTTACATATCACCTTCCTTTTACTACCAAGCTCTAGGAAAGAGTTGTCTGAAGTTCAATTCAGAAAATATTTATCAAGTATTTATATGTGTAAAACACTTCATTCATCCTCTGCATAAAAAGACTAAAATAAAAAAGGCTTTTCCCTCAAAGAATTTACCTTGTACTAAGGAGCCACACGTATAATAAATAAAAAATAATATCAGGAGGCAGAATGGAGCAGAATTCATTTCCTCTTATTCTTTTCAGTCCCTTTCTTTTCCCTTTTCCCTTTCCCCTTTTCCTGTACTGGAACTGGTACCTCCCAAGTGCTAAATCCAATGGCTTTTCTCAATCCTCCTTTTTAACCTCTCTAGAGATTTGGACACTGTTGATCACCACATTCTCTTTTGTTCTTTGAATTCTGTGATTCTGTTTTCTCCTAGTTTTTCAACATATCTGATGATACCCATTTTTTTTCTGTTTTCTTGGTCAAGGAAAATGATCTTTGGACTGGAAAAGACAATGTTTGCCTACATTTTATTTTTGAGGCACTTTTTTTTATTGGATCAAAAGTTAATCCAAGGAGTTACAATAAGGCTACAGGCTATGATTTTACCTAGACTTTTATCAAAACATTTGATTATGGACAGGTTGAAGAGAAGTGGGCTAGAAAACTATAGTTAGATCTAATATAGTTATAGAAAACTACAGATCTAGAATTGCTTGAATGGCAAGATGCAGAGTAGTCATTAATGGTTCAAGTCAACTTGTAAGGAAATCTCTGCACTCAGGGTTCTGTGATTGACCCTGCTCTATTGCACAGTGTTATCATTGACTTGAGGAAAGGCACTAATAGTGTGTTTAATAATTTTTTGCATGACACAAACTTAGGAGTAATAGCAAAGACACTCAACACACCAACCATGTGGTGTGCTAAGCCCTGGGAAAAGCAATACAATGAATGAGACCATCGTAACTCTCAAGGAGCTTACATTCTAATGGGAGATACAACAGGGATATAAATATAGATATACATATAAATATACACATAGACACATGTATAAGCAGAATGAATGCAAAGTAGTTAAAGCTGAGAGGGATCAGGAAAAGTTTCATGCAGAAGGGAGAGTTTGAGCAGCATTTTGAAGGCAGAAAAGGATAGAATATGGGAGAAGTGAGAAGGGATTACATTCCAGGAATATAGGTCAGCCAGTGCAAAGGTATGGAGAAAATGATGGAGTATTATGAGTGAAGAGCTATAGTTCGGTTGGACTGCAGAATATAGGAATGGGCAGCAATGTCCACTGAAGCTAGAAAGATTGGCCAGTTTGTGTAGGACTTTACAAGCTAAACAGAAGAATTAATATTTGGTTCTAGAGGCAATAGGAAGCCTCTGGAATTGATTGACTAAGGGAGGGACATAGTCAAATTTGCACTTCAAGAAAATAATTTTGGTAGCAATATGGAGGCTGGACTGAAGAGGAATGAGACTTGAGGTAGTGAAATCAGGCTGTTGTAATAATCTAGAGAGGTGATGAAGGCTTGAACCACGGTGGCAGTTGTGTGAGTTGAAAGAAGGGCTTAAAAATGAGAGCTGTCATAAAGGTAGAAGTATCAAGATTTGGCAATTGATTAGACATATTGGGTGAGGGAGAGTGAGGAGTCAAGGTTAATTCCAAGATTACAAACCTAGGAAACTAGAAGAATGATGGTGCTTTTAACAGAAATATGCAAGTCTGGTGGAGGGAAAGATTTGGGGGAAAAGATAGTGAGTTCTCTCTAGACATGTTGAGTCTAACATCTTTCTGGAAGTATTCAACAGGCAACTGGTGATATGCATCTGAAGCTCAAGGTTGAGATTGGGTCTGGATATATATAGATATGGGAATCTTTATCATAGAGATAAATAATTAAACCTATCCAATTTTGATGAAGTTAAGAGAGAGAGAGAGAGAGAGAGAGAGAGAGAGAGACAGAGAGACAGAGAGAGAGACAGAGACAGAGAGAGAGAGACAGAGAGAGAGACAGAGAGAGAGACAGAGAGACAGGGAGAGAGACAGAGAGGGAATAGGAAAAGAAGAGTAAGAGACTTGTGACAGAACCTTGGGTAAACCTATTATTAGGTAATTTGGATGAGGCACTAGCAAAGGCAAATGACAAGGAATGGTTAGGCAGTTAGGAGTAAAACCAGAAAAATAGTTTCAGGAAAGCCCAGGTCAATATTGTCAAGTGCTACAGATAGGCCAAGAAGGATAAGGACTGAGAAAAGACCATTGAAATTGGCAATTGAGAGGTCATTGGTAATTTTGGAGAGAGAAATTTCAGTTGATTGAGGAGGTTAGAAGTCAGGTTGCAAAAGGTTGAGGCATGAGTGAGAATAGGGGAAGTGGAGGCAGGGAATGCAGATAGCTTTATCTAGGATGTTGACTGAGAAGGGAGAGGGATATAAGGTGATACCTTGAGGGAGTGTCAGGGTTTAGTAAAAGTGTTTTTTAAGGATGGGGTAATTTGGGCATGTTTGAAGGCAGCAGGGAAGGAATCAATAGATAGGGAGATGTTGAATATTAGAGAGAAAAAATGTGATTAACATTACAAATTTCTGGAGAAGACAAGGAGTAAATTCAAGGGCACATATAGAGCATTTTACAAGCTGGAATCAAAAAAGATCTCCATTGTCTTTTGCTTTATTTAGCATTTTTATTCTTCTGAAATCGTGGTGTTTCATGGATTTTTGTAGCAGCAATAAGTGTTAATTCTTTGAAAGTACTATGCAATTCCCAATGTGATCCAAACTGATTTTTTCTACTTGACTCAGGGCTTACCTTATTGTCCATATACATATTTAATCCATGATGTACATACACATGCAGATATTAATGAGCTAACTTGATGGGTTTCATTTTCCAGATGCATGTTATAGGCTACAAAAGTGGTCAATGTCAATAGTGAGACTGATTACCTTTGCATTGCTATGAATTTCACTGGGGATGTATTGAGGCTCAGTGCAAGTACTGGTGTTATTCTGAATGGTGACATTAGGAAAACATTGCCATCAACAGGGAATCCTTTTCTTTTTTGGACTTCATGCAGAACATTTTCCATCTAGTTTGTTGCGAAAAGTGCTGAATATGCTGTCAGAGAACTTGGGTTCAAATCCTTGTTCTGCTACCTGTGTGATATTGGGTTGTCACTTGACCTTTCTTGCCATGTTTCCTCATCTATAAAATGAAAGGGTTGGAGTAGATGACTTCTAAAATTCCTTTCAACTTTAAAACCGAGACTTTATGACCTTAGGTAAGCATATGTCTTTAGCTCTGTAGTTGCATTTATTATAGAGGTATATAATTTTAATTCATTCATGGGACCCACCTTGTCTGAGAATATTTCAATTTTGTCATATCAAGTCAAATGCTTTTTAAAAAGGTAGAAGTAATTATTTTTGTTCTTTGTATGTCTCAATCAGTTGTATGATAATAAACATGTGGTAGACTGTAGATAACTGGTAGACAAGAGACACTGAGGATAAACACCTGAGAGAGGAAACAGTTTCAAGGAGTGTGATCCTTTGTACCAGAGAAGAATGCTTGCTAAGGACTCAAGAAAAGACTTCCAATACCAAGAAAGGATTTCTAATACCAAGAGTTATGAGTTATCCCTTTATTACTGAGCAAGAAGAGCTAACTCAGTGAGTCTTTAAAAGAGGAGTGACTACTGTTTAATTGCTTCTTTCTCTTCCTATTTATGTAGCGTAGCAGGGTCACTCAAGATTCTTCCTGTGAGAGTTGGGGGAAGACAACTCATCATTTTCCACATTCTGGCTACCATGTATCTATTAGCATATGGCAGCTAAAGCATATGTCCTTCCTAGATGAGCCTGAGTTTGGATCTCCACTCCAGCCACTTCTTTTTTATGCTTTTTTTCCTAAATAAAGGTAACTGAAAATTTATCTTGGTTTTGTCTAAGTTTCAAAGTCATTATGAGTTTGAGAAAGCAAGAAGTCCTGGTGGAACTGACTGGCAGCAGTGGAAGTTTCTGCGTAGGAAAAGATAACTACAGACAAGATAGGGAGCCAGTCCCTGGTATGACTAACAAGGCATGAACTTCTGTGCGAAGCTGAGGTGAAATGGAAAAGTGCCTATTTAGCAATCCTCCAAATGCTCTATACTCTAACACTTTAAATCTCAGCCTTCCAGGAGAATAAGCAGTAGTTATGTTGTTACCAAATCCTGTTTTATGTTCTGTCAATATATGCTTGTGTGTTGTATTTAGCATTTTTAAACAGGAGATAAACATCTATCTCATACTTAATTCATATTATAATTGAGTTGCTTTTTACTTTCCCCTTAGGAGGAAAGCCTAAATGTGAGCTAAACCTAATCTTTGAGTGACTTTCCTTTTGGGGGTAAGTTGGGGAACATAATGGGCCAAAGAATCATAGGATCATAGAATTTGAGAGTTGAGAGGGACTTGAATGGTTATCTAGTCGAACCCATACCCAAAAGCAATTCCTACGATTACAAAGAAGAGAACCCACCACCTCTCTAGGTAGTTGATTCCATTCTGGCAGCTCCAATTCTTAGGAAGCTTTCCTTGACAGTACTTGCAGAAAACAGACACTTAATAAATGTGTGATGAGTCAAACTTAATTGGATGTCCAACCTCCCCATGGTAAGGGAAAGAGGATGGGATAAGTAGGATATATACTTTGGTTCAAATCATAAAACCATCACTGACGGTTTGTCCAGGGTGGACAGTTTCATTATGTACTACAGAGGAAAATAAACCAAGCTGGATCTTGTTTTTTGCTCCTTTCTTGTACTCAGAAGAGGAGATGAAGTAGGAAACAATGAATGTTCTGCTCAGTTACTAGAGTTTCAAGTAGCTTCTCTCATAGCCTGATAGTTTTGGGGTAGTCCTCCAAAACTTAATAATTATTTCTAGAAGAAAAGTATATGATTTTCTAATGCTTGACCTTCATCCAGGATTAATTGAAATGGAATTCTGACTAGATAATGCCCAGTAAAACAGTCACAGTGAAATGTTGTAGAAATGTGAGTTGTTGGACAGTGGGGATATTTGATCTCTATTAGAGGAAAGGGGGTTTTGTTAATGAGTCACAAAGAACAAAGGTTGAAAAATAAAAGGGGATGAAAAAAATTATTATAGCAGGCTCAATCAGCTGTGAGCTTGGATGCATAACCACGCATTCTTCAGGGGTAGGGACAGTCCAATCTGTTATGTCATAGACATATTGGGGACACAGGATAATAGTTAAAGAATGAGTGACCTTGGAGACCATTAACTACAATCTCATTTTATAGATAGGGAAACTGCAGCCCATGGAGATTAGGTGACTTGCCCAAATTCATAAGCATTAGAGTCAGGATTGAGGAAAAAGGGTAGAATTAAATTTTGGAGGGAATGTCTGTAAATTTAAATGTTAAGTGAATTAAGATGTAAATCATACTTTGCCCTATGAATGTGGAATGCCACAGTGTCCCTATTCTACTAAGGAGCTCTAACTGTGTGTTCACACAGATTAGGTTTATATCCTGGGAGAAACTGACCCCATAGAAGGGAGTCTGGCCCTTTGTGAACCTAGACCTGGGAACTCCCAACCTCTTGAATTCACAAAAGTTGCTACTAGGTCTAGAAATACCCATCTCAGAATCATTGTCCTATCAACTATGTTTAAGCAAAAAAAAGACAAAACAGAAGAGGTAGTCAGAGACCTAAAGTCCAGACTCAGGACTGTCCTGGAAACATAAGATGCTGCTGCCACAGGTGAGCAATTGTCATTGCTACCAGGGAAGAAGGAATCTTCTTTCCAGTCTGAAATCTGGGAACCAAGTCCCACTTAGTTGACAGACAAGAAGAGAGAGATAGCAGAAATTCTCTCCCTTTTAAAGTCTACTGAGCAGCAATTTTAGGGATGATTCATAGGGTGACCAACCATTGAAGTCTCTCTGTACATATACAATTGGCTTGTCCAATTGGAAGGAACAAGAATACATTGTCAGCTCTAGTGGAAGTGCTCAAATCTAGCAGACTGGGTGAGAAGGCTTCCTTGATTACCTCTCTCTCTCTCTCTCTCTCTCTCTCTCTCTCTCTCTCTCTCTCTCTCACACACACACACACACACACACGTACACAGAGAGAATCCATCAGTGGTTATTCCATGGAGCATATGGGGTAATAAACCCCATTTCCAGTAACACATTTGTCCTGTCTGAATTACTTCCCATGGAGTGCTTTGGATTCTTATGAAAGGCACGTATAACCAAACAGAGACTTCTGGTTGGTGCCCATGTGCTGCCCTCTTCCTCACCGGTGATGGGAGGCTATGTGAAAGAGCCAGTGGGCAGCATGAGCTGCCTACTCAATACAGTCAAATGAGAAACAATTTTCCCTGACAAACTTTCCTCCTGTCTTCTGAGCATGTGGAGAGTATTATAGGAGTCATAGATTATTGTATCATGTTTCTTCATATTTATCAACATATGTTTATGAAACTTTTTCTTTTGTGGTGGAGGAAATAAATAGTTGTCCTATACATTGAGAACCTTCTAGAGGAGACCCTAGACTTGAGCCGTATTTAGGATTTAAGTGATTATCCCTAGAGTTCTGTTAGGTGAGATAGCTATAAAAGCAGAAAAAGCTTAACCTCTCTAATACAAGCTAATTTTTCCCAGTTTGCTTGAACTCAGAGCAGGGAACCCTTAGTAGAAATATTGGTAACAGAACTACAGCTTTGGCATCAGGATCATAAAGAAGGCAAAAGCAGAGTCCTTGTTTTTCTGCAAGCTTTATAACCTTGTGAGCAAGTCATTTAACTTCCCCAGTCTCATTCCTCTTCTGCAAAATGTGTGTAATACATGTATAGATTGCCTAACAAGGTTTTGTGAAGAGCAAATGAGAATCCATGCAAATAACTCTGCAAGCGTAAAGTGTCTTGTAAATATAACTTAGTAATAGTAGTACAAGTGCGTTTTTGCCTTCCTTAGCTGGGAAGGCTAGAGCAGAAGGTAATGGGGGTAGAAGTCACTCTGACTTACTCCTCCCCTTCTCTTATCCCCAGGGGACTATGAAGCTGGAGGGCAGCCACAGTCTGCTAGTCCGTCCCTGTCCCTGGCTCCCTCTAGCCTCAGTGTGTCATAGCAGTGGAGAAGGCACTAGTGGACCTGCACACTGAGAGGTAGAGAAGCTGAATCTGCTAAGAGAAGCCCGCAGGAGAAGCACGCTGCAGCTGCCGCCGCCAGGATGGTGAGGGATCCCAGACCCCGAGTCTCTGAGAAGGGGGGTGTGTGTCTGTGAGGAGGTCAAAGGAGAGAGAACAGGCAGTGGCAGGAATAGAAAGGAAAACTGGTTTCCTTGGGGAGCTGAGGGCAGGTGAGAGTGACTTATCCAGGACCCCTAGGGACCAGAGGCGATTAGTAACATGAGAGGGGAAGGCTGCAGGGGACCCACAGGCACCTGACTTGAAGGCAGAATGTAAAAAATGGGATAGGATCGTCCTGGAGCTAGGGAGCTAGGGAGATCAGAGCCCAGGGGTAGGATTAGTGACAAAGGATCCAGGGAAATTAGAGAATCAGGGAAACTTTCATTTAACTCCTGTGGGAAGAACCCTGCGGGGTGGAGGTGGTATGTGTGTTTGCTAGGGATGGGTTTGGGGGGAGTAACTCTGGGGAAACAAGGTGGGGGCTGCTGACTAGGAGAATGGCCGTGGTGTATATGAATTCACAGGATTTAGAACTGGGAATCTGAACTTATTTAGGTCAGATCCAGAGAAGTCAAATAACTTTGTGAGGTCACACTGGTTAAATAGTAGACCTGGGACTCTAACTCAGCTATTCCAATTCCAAATCTATTAGTCCTTTAACCCTACACCAACATAGGTTGTAGAAGGAAAATGTGGCCTCAGTTGGCAACTTTGGATATCTCCATGACCTCAGAATTTGGAAGTGGGAGCATCTAGGTTTCCTTCAGTTCTCTGGCCTTGTCCTGCCCCTTGGATGGAGGGCTGGGTCCAGCAAAAGGCTAGCATGTAGACTTTCAACTTTCCATCTAAGGCTGTCTGGTACAAGAGACCCTCTGCAAATCTCCACATACCTAAGAGACTGGGATAAGATCACAGTGGTTTGGGGAAACTGAGTATCTCACTCTTGTGTTTCCCAATAGCTTTCTCCACTCTCTACCCTTACTCTCCACCTCTCTCTCACCTAGAAGAGGAAAGTAACAACCGATTCCCTTTCTTCTCTTCCTAAGCCACACATTCAGGGAGTACTCCGATCTTCAATTAAATATCTAATTTTCTGGGGATCCCTCAGAGATCTCTTGTATCATACTCTAGAATCCCTACACCTTCAGTTAGACATTTTCCCCTTTCCCAGATCCCTGAAATAGGTAACACAGTAAACCCATAAAGACTCCTCAAATTTCAGTCCCTGTATGAGATGGTAATTATAGTACTTCTGGCCCTACAACTACAGGAGAAAGGCAGAGAGAGAGAGATGATGGGGGTGGGGCATGAAAGGTAGAAGAATACATGCCCTGCTTACAGCAGTATTAATTCTCAGCTCCCACTTTCTGTTCTACTTGTTTATGACCTTGCCTTCTTTCTGACCCATGTAGTCCTTTCCTAAACCTCTTCCCTGCTCCCTCATCTATTCTCTTTGGTATTCTGGTCCAGGGATTACTGTCTGAAAAAGAGCTGTGAGCTAAATTATAAATGTCTTAGGGGAGAAGGGGTCCTATCCTAATAATGTCCAGTTGTGCTCCACTCCTGGAGTCCTGAAATGGGACAGGACTCTGACTCAGGGGAAAAGCTGTTTTCTAGTCCTGGCTCTGCCATTTATTTACCTGTGTAAGTTTAGGGAAGCTACTTAATTGGTCTGTTTCCTCTTCTGTAAAATGAAGGAGCAAGTGATTTTAAGATTCCTTTAAGCTTTGGTGCAGTAATATCACATTGAGTAGCCACTTTATAAAATTTTCTAAGTGCTTTCTGGAGTAATCTAAACCTCCCAGCATGGAGGAGAGTTCTGACTCTCTCATTGGGGAAAGCACTGTGTAATATTAAACCTACTGTTATTCATACAAGTTTTATAAATGCCAGTTATTATTATTATTATAGATATTAGTAGTAATAATGGTAATAGTATTCGTTACCAGTCTGATGAAAATTTCATTCCCTCTGCCTTTCGCTGCACTATTCCTTAGCTCAAACATTATTTATAGAGCAATCCAGGGGTGTTCTGGTAAATGTTTAACAACCAGACTGGGGTGGGGTAGGGGAGTAAGCATGCACAGTTTAAAATTTAACCTGCATTATTAATCCTTTCTTAAGTCAAAACAATAAACCAAGCCCTGATTTTAAGCAATAGACATTTTCTAAAGTGTAAATGCTCACATTGAAAATTTGACAGTTCACTCTCCAAGCTGGTTAGAGCTGACTCTAGCAAATCGCTGGATGTGCTCCTGAAAAGTTCTATGCAAATTCAATTTTCTAACATATTTTAAATTCACCAGAGTAGCTGGTTACTTAATAGAAACCTGTGGCTGATTTTTTTAAAAGAGGCGTGGGGTTAGTGAAGGAACCTTTTGTCAAATGAATAATTGATCAGTCCCTAATGTATGTGATTTCGAATTTTTTTTTTGTATAATGAATTTTCTTAAAGTGAGGCATATCTGTGTTGGGCACCTATTGAGTGTACTGATATACAGTTATTACTGTTATTTCTACTTTTAATCCTTTCCTTTATCTTATGCTGATGGATTGCTAGTAAAAGATCCAAGACTTGGGGATGTATCCCTTATTGAAGATTTATTTCACCAAGATTTAATTTTTTAAAAACATCTTTCACTTTGTTGGGAGTCATGATTATTAGATTTAGGTGGTTCTAGGCTAAAAGTTTGTCCAGAAATAGGCAATCTCTTCAGCTAATCTCCAGGCAAACTGCATTCAACCTTCCTGGGAGCTGATTGACATGTTATGGGTTGAAGGTCAGACATTCTGGTATTTGTGACAGTACCCTTCCAAGTATAGACTAAACAGGCTTCAACAAACCTTCATATAACCTCCTTCGTATACTGTTCACCCTCTTTCTTATACTGATGGCGTAACCACTTGATATATCATATGTGTTTGAAGAGGAAACCCTCAGTGACTTCAGGGACAATCTCTTTAAGTTGGAGAGCTGTAGCTATGGAATGCTTAGTGTTCTTATTAAAGTGTCCTGGTCCCTTAATAATAAATATAATGATAATAATTACTAGGAACCCCAATCCATCATCAGTGCTGCGAGGGGGAGGCAATGACAAAATAAAGGAAAGCTACCCAGGTTGATGTACCTGATGTGGTAACTATGAACGAAGCCTATAATGCCATGGAATTAGGCTTGGGGTTAGCACTACCGCCAGTGTGATGAAGCTGTGTCTATAAATCTAAGAAACAGATGGGTGTTCTATGCTGAGCCCCACTCAGGCCAGTTCCCTGGTGATGACGAACAATATTGGAATGAAATGAACACTTATAGATTATTCAACAGTTAACAAAAGAAGATAAAGGTAGCGGTAGCACGGGCAGGATGTTCAACAATGATTTGCAGTGAGGATGTAAAAAATGGACTCAAGCGAAGCTCTACTGCCCACTGTGGGCCTCCAGACAAGCATCAGTATTTAGGTGACCAGGGGTGATGTCGAAAACCTAAGACTTTAGTGCCCTGAGACAACTGAGTCTCAATGATGGTTTCAATATCTTTTAAGGAAAAACCTAGACAACTTGTATCGGAGCAGGTGAGATTAAAACATTACTCCTTATGGAAAGACTGACATGAATGGATAAAAATGAAGTGGAGCCAGAAAAACAAAATATACAACGAATGCAACAATGTAAATGAAAACAGCAATAGCCACCAAGAGGTAAAGAGTAAATGTTGCAAAATGGTAAAGAACAAGTTTGGTGCCAAAGAACAGGTATGCGAAGACGCCTCACCTGTCTCCTTTGCAACGGTGAATGTGTATGTGTGGGGGTAAGGGTGGGGCAAGGGTCCTCCTGGTCTGAATGCTGCATCAATGTCAGGTTGTCTCCACTCACCCATGTACTGATGAAGTTTTGCTGACTTTCTCTCTCTTATTCTGTTTTTTGAAAAATTCTTTTAAAAGAGATAAAAGAAAAATTGTAGTGATATAACAATTAAAATATGTTCGTAAAAACTGGTTAAAAATAATGTTGCTCCCACCCTACTGGGGACATAGGGCTGCCGATTGGCCCTGCTTGGGACCATTATGATGAGAAGCTTGACGTGGAAGACAGTGGATCAATTGGTGCTATGTGTTCTGGTACCATAAGAAGGCAAGAAATAGCCAAGCAACTCAGAAACAACAGTACTCCAATGAATGGAAATGCTTCAGTGCATTTTGTGATGTCCACTAAAGCAGGCAAACCATGAGGACATGAGGAATGACTGAAGTCAGGAAGGGGTTAATTATGTGCCACTATTACGTATCAAAATAAGAAACAGATTTTTAAAAACAGATTTAGGCAAGGACTTCATGCTACTTTTTCTCAAAGATATCCTCAGCTCCCAATTACACAACAGTATGTTGCATATCAAGGGAGGGCAATGGTAAGGGAAAAAAACTTTATTACTAAATACAGATTAGATTAAATTAGAGTGGAAATTGAGAAGTTCTTTAAATTTAAAGAAGGAAGAGATGAAGATAGAAGGGATTGAAAAACCTACATTTAATACAAACACCAGAAGAGCTACCAAATAATAAAACAGATGGCAAAAAAAATGAGAGTGACTTACATGATTCTGAAAAGATGAACATACTTGGAGTTTCAAAAAAAGTCTTTTTTGAATGTTAATCCATCAACTAAACTAACTATACCAAAACAGAGCAATTCAAAAAAGCTGGTAGTTGCTAAATCATATTCCACATCATTTGACAATATTTGATAAGCATTGTCCCACAATATTTGACAATGAGTAAAAAAAATATTTCAAGACCTATACACACAGTATGTACTGTGACTGTTGCTATGGTAAGCACCATAGGAAGAAAAATAGAGTTAACTAGGAAAACTTCTAAGGGCAGGGATCAAATGCCACCATGACAGAAACACCTTGAGGAAACTATTAAGGACTTGTTGAAAGATAGTGGGAAATTGTTATCAATATCTACCAGATGAATGCAGTAGAAATCTTGAGCTCCATGTCACCTAATTAAAGGATATTAAAAATGGTATGGAATCTGGAAAGCAAAAATATATCAGAAATTAAGTACCCTTAATCAACAATTGAAAGTGAAAACCCAAAAGGTTAAAGTGATTCAAAACATTGCTAAGAGCCACATACAATTAAAATTAATTGAAAAGTATATTACAGAAGTTTGAGAAGTCAGGAAATTAGAGGAGAAAGAGAACACCTAAATAAGGATGGGAAAGTGTTCTAGTCCTCTTTATGTTAAAAATAATTCCAACAACAAAAGTACAAGTTAGAAAAAAAGCGAAATGAAAGCTTTCATGCCATTCATATAATGAATGTCAAGAATAATTACTTCAGGGGAAGTGACTGAAAATCTAACCTCTACAAAACGGGTCCGAGTAAGGTCCATAATTATTGGCTTAAGTACATGAATTATGGGGGTAGCTCTGCAGTTAGAAAGACTCATCTACCTAAGTTCAAACCCAGTCTCAGACATTTATTAGCTGTGTGACTCTGGGAAAGTCACTTAACCTGTTTGCCTCGGTTCCTCATCTGTAAAATGAGCTGGAGAAGGCAATGACAACCCACTTTAGTATCTCTGGCAAGAAAACTCCAAAGAGAGTCATGAAAAGAGCTGAACAACACGATGTTTGGGTGTGGACCACCTTTCCATTTCTCTAGGCCATTTCCCCTCAACTTGTACTCGGGTCAGTAGATTGGGGTTTCCTAAGAGGAAGTGGCTACTACTTTTAGCATTTTAGGACTAATCTTTGTGGATGGTTAGTCATGCTATCCTATATTTTCTGAACCTTTATTGGTGTATTTCCCATCAACAAATCAGCCAGTTGACTCAATATACTCTTAACCAAAAACATTTGCTAAAAAGGCAAAACAAGAATGATAATTACATAATATTACACTCATAAACATGAGATGCACTCTCCCATAAATACACACAGTGTCCATAGGGGAAAATGGGTATAAATGAAGTACCATGGTAGTGAGGCACATGTGGCCAGGGTAACATGACTCTGGAACTTTGGTCCCAATGTCCTTTCTCTTTCCTAGAACGTGTCTTTCCAAAGGTTACTTTAATGGATTTGTGTTGGATAAGTGATTCTGTTGCTAAATTAGACTGCTCCCCTGCTGTGTTGGACTAATTCCTAAGAGAGCATGGAGTTTCAGCGGGAAAGGCCAAAGCACTGGACTGTTCAACAGCTACTCTGCTACTAGAGTGGGCTGTTCTTCCGCTTAGTTGGATTTGATCCTTGATGACATCTATAGTCTCTGACACTTTAAGCTTCAGACTAAGAGGATGCCCTGAGCTGAAATGTTATATTCTTTTAGAAAGCCTAAGATGGGTAGAATCTTCTCTAGTTCTGCTTCCTCAGCTGGGCTTTGAGGTTCTTCTCTACTTGTGAGGTGGCAGGGCAAAAAGCTGACAGACTCTCACACACTTGTGAGATCTTCCCTTTGACCATTTCTTCCCGATTCATTCAGAAATGACTCATCATTCATGATGAGTAACCAAATTCTCATCTCTGCTTCCTAAGCCATAACAAGACAATGCATATTTGTTTGATGATCACAAAACAATTCTGGGATCTTGAGTCCTCATTTGTTAATTCCAAAGTTCTCCACTTGGTCACATACAAATAGCAGCTGTAATACAGAATGATGTAGTAAGCTTTGCTCTAGGTATTGTCCTTCCTTTCTTAGTATTTTTTACATATTTATTTTTGTTTTGGCCCCTTTCAAATATCAAAATTGTCAAAGTCTGAAAGGGGCAGACCCTCATATTGCTTCACATTAATAAATGTTTCATATTAATAGAGATAATATATAAATAAAGATAAAATTAATAAAATTAAAGATAAAATAAGAAAATGAATAATAAATTCTTTCTCCTTGATGCAAACTTGATTCCATTTTTCTTATGAGAAAAGAAGGAAAGGTTGGGAAATGGAGGTGAATTATAGAAAAACAAAAGGCCTGGCTCTCAGTCAATATTTGTTGAATTGAATTGGCTTGAATAGGAGAGAAGAATAGACAGTATTTTATCTGAGACTGAAAATCTCCAATGATCTCTCACTTACTATCTATATGACCTTTTATCAGGTCACATAACTTCTCTGGGTCTCAGATTCCTTGTTTTAAAATGAAGGAGATGGCTTAGATATCTTCTAGGATCCTTTTTAGGTCCACATTTATGATCCTATTATTTCCTGCAACTCTGCAATTCTAAAGAATCTTTTTAGTTCACATATCTTCTAATCACCCACTATTCCTATTTTTCATCATAATGAATATTTTAGGTTTTATCATAGCCCCAATTTAGTATCTGAATCATTTTTGTGCTACATTTACTCATTGACATGAATCTAGGCCTATTTGTTCACATTTATCCTTTGATCTGAGTGAGCCTTCAATTAAAATATGCCCTAATTAGAATTAATAGGGCAGGAGTCCAAACCATCTCTTCTGAAGTTCATTAGCTTTTAATTTTCCCTCTGTAATATAAATAAATATCTCATTTCCACTGGCTATCCTAACCAATAGGATAGTGTCCCTAATAACCCTAGCTTGTTCACTAGCAATATTATTTTTTTCTAACCCTGCAAAAGCTTATGCCAGGTAAGATAGCAAGATTCATTGAACAAACATTCAGCTAACAAATACTAAATGCTTCCTAGATAAGGTATAATCCTTGCCTTCATGAAACATATAAGCTAACAGGGTAATAAGGCACAAATGCAGATAAATATAAAGCACAGCATTCCATGAGGAGTAAGTTAGAGTTGCAAACATAATTTTGAATTAGTATCAGAATTTAATATAAAATATGCCACAGGGCAGTTTGCAGTACTTTCCTTAGACTATCCAGTAGTAGTTCTCAAAGTGACCCAATGCTTTTTAAGTCTATAAAGAATTCTTTTAGAAAAGATGATGTGATCAGTTTTTCCTCATATAGAGAGAAGTGCGTCACAATGGCACCCTGAATGATCTAAGTTAAAGTATTTAAAAGAATTTCTTGATAGAAAAGTTAGAATAGGATCTTTTGAAGGCATAGTGTTTCCTTTTCTGTTGGTATTTCTAGTCAAGATGGATCCCCTTATCTATCAAGTATAACTTAGGTGACCTAAAATCTGGGAATGGACTGCGTGACTTTTGGAGAGAAGTCTAGCACTATATGCCAATTTGTACACACACACACACACACACACACACACACACACACACACACACACACACACACACACACACACACCCCTCAGGGAAACAGACCCCCTTAATAATAACTTGTTTCTTTCAGACGGCTACAAAAGCTCAGATGTTAAGACTGGTTTCATAAATTCACAAGAGATTAGACAAAAATCAACCCCCTAAACCACAGGATCTGGGGTGACAAGCTCAGGTTTAAAATAGAACCACGTAGATATAGTTAGAAAGAATAAGTGTGAGTTCTGGATGGCCAGAAAGGGTTTGAAATATGAGTTTGCAGTAGGCCTAGGACTTAAATTTCCTCTGTAAGATCAGCTTACCCCTCCTAGGGCTAAGGCATATTGGCCCCTGGCTCAGTTAGGGAGGGATGACCTATTTTCAAAGAAACTATTTCTATAAGCCATCCTTTACTTTTCTATGCCTCCTATCTGAAGTTTTGGAATCTAGTTAGGGACAAGATGGTACTGCTGCCCTGCCATGGACTGACTATTGTCTTATATTACCACTGTATATCACTGACCTTGAGGACTTCTATATGGAGGTTTAGAGAGTGCACCATCTTGCTACCTTCTACCTTGGTGGGCAGGAGGACAGACTTTCCCAGGCCCTGTTTCTGTGTTGTATCTTTTTATATGGAAGAATTTCATTGTGAGATTTCAAGGCCATGGAGAGGCTTATTAGGATGATGATAGAAAACACTTTTTCAGTTCTATAAACTAGAGGATTTGAGCAGGACAACCTACCACCCTTTTCCTCTCCTTCCACCAGAAAACCCTTTAAAAGAAAAAAGGGCCTCTGTCTTCTCTGAGTACCTTATACTGCAGTGGGGTGGGGGAGTTTTATATAGTCTCAGACAGGAAGAAGCTTGGTCTTGATGATAAGAATATAATTGTGTAGGGATTTTCTATCCCCTACTATGCTATTATAACCTCCTTAGGCCTATATTCCTTTCTTTCTTGGGAGAACTTTCTCTGGCTTTTTGGCAGTTGGGGGCCACTTAGATATTTCTGGTCCCCTGTAACCCATAACCTCTGTAGATGAGGTTGGTAGTGAAAACAGCCTGCTTTGAATTCTATACGTGGGAACCATGAAAGAAGATGGGGATGTTGTTTGAGTAATTGTACGGAGTCATAAAGTCATTAAGAGGAAACTGAATATACAGAGGTCACTAAACTAGTCGTTCACAATATGTTCAAACTGACTATTCCTTGAAGGATTTTGTAACTCCTTAGCCCATCCTATTACTCCTCGCAGCAGGAAATCAATCATAGGTCTTTGGATTTAGAGCTAGAGGAGATCTTAGAGATTATTTATATGATCCCTTCATTTTGCAAATTAGGAAACAGGTTCAAGAGACAAAGCGATTTGCTTGGTGACACAGGGTGTCACATGGCCTCAAATTACACTTTTTTAAGAGGATAAAATGCTGCCTGCTTTAATGTCCCTCTCTCCTTTTTTAAAAAATAATTTTATTCTTTTTAATTCTGAACTTAACAAACATCAAACTAAATGAACATTTCCATATCTATAGTAGTACAGAAAGAGGTTTATACATGAAAGTGTGAATTCGTTATTATGTACAACTTTTCTTCTAAAATATGTGATAAATTTAACATATGGTTTCTTTCAAAGCTTCCCTTGCCTTTGGTTCTTTCTGGCTTTTTATTCTCTTCTATGTACTTAAAAATGCTTCATTTTCCATCTTTTATTTCTTCTTTTTTAATTTTTTGGTTATTCTAGTTGTGGTATGTAAGTAAATGTTGTAATTGTAAACATTATTCTCCTGGTTCTGCTTACTTCACTTTACATCAGTTTAAACCATTACCCCTGGGTTTCTCTGAAACCATCACTTTCTTAATTTTTTATGGCATAATATTACTCCACCATATTTATATGCCACAATTTATTCAGTCATTCTCCAAAAAAATGGGCACCCCTTTAGTTTCCCAGTCTTTTCCACAACAAAAGAGATGCTATTGATATTTTTGTCCATAAGAGTCTTTTTCTGCTTTGTTTGAGACCTAGGAGTAATATCACTGGGTCAAATGGTATGTGTAGTTTAGCCATTTTTTGCTCTACCTTCTTTCTCCTTACCTCCCCCAAGGCCCAGGTAGTTATTCTGGCTACTACTCTGGGAGGAAAGGAAAGGGAGAAACAGACTAGAGGCAGAGCCATTCTTTGGAGAAGACCAGAAGCATAGATGAGAAGTAGTATGTTTTTGTTTAGGAGATAATAGGTTAGAACCACAGGAGAACATCTCAAATTCAATACCTCCCCAACCCAAGTTCAGTAAACATTTGTACAATCTGTGTGCAAAAGTACTGTGCTAGGTATTGGAGGACATATAAAATTAGATAAAACATATAGTTGTTCAGTCATTTTTATATGCCCATAAGACATCATCCTGCCCTTACAGAGTTTATAGAGTGAAGAAATGTGTGTTGGTCAATCCTCAAGATGTCCTCATACTTCATGGTGATACTATCCTGTTTAAGAAGCCAGAAAGCCACAGCTAACTGCCAGATGTGTGGTTGTAAACTAATAAGGTATTTTGCAATAGAGAATCATAGTGCTGCCAAGGGCCCAGATCATAAAAAGACCTCTGAAGTATAACTGCCTAGTCTTATGCCCAAACGGAGTTCTAAGACAGAGGTGGAGTTGAGGGACTGTGGGATGGGGGAGGGTCTTTGAGAGAGATCCCAGAAGATACCATTGGGGATTTTCAGGCAGAGTCAGCACCACCGATTTATAAATCTTACCTGCTCTTCTCTTAGTAGCCACCTAATAAATGCTAGTTGGATGACTGACTTTGGTGCAGAAACTTTTTAGGTTAGTAAACTTCCCAGTGGTCCAGAGAACTTATGCTTATTTTGTCAGCTAATTATTTTAAATTGTGGTATGGGTAAAAGGTCATTGAACCTAGATTCTAGCCATTATTTGACTAGCTACCCTTGAACAAGTCTCTTCAATTTCTCTGGGCCTCAGTTTCCACATATGTAAAATAAAGGCATATAATTTTTAAGTGCCTTTCTAATGGCAACTAGATGGCTCTGTGGATAGAGTTTTGGGCCTGGAGTCAGGAAGACCTAAGTTCAAATACGACCTCAGACGCTAGCTGTGTGATCCTGGACAAGTTACTTAACTTCTGTTTGCCTTAATAATTCACTGGAGAAAGCAATGGCAAACCACTTCAGCATCTTTGCCAAGAAAACACCATTCCAATGGTGTTCATGAAGAGTCGGGTATGACTGAACAATAACAAAATGATGACTTTCTAGTTCTCAGATCTGTAAGTCTATGAATTTACCACCTTGTGGTCTTGTATTGATTCCTAATTGTTTCATATTTGTTTGCTAAATCCTGTTTTCTTAACTTGTATGCTCCTAGGTAGTATGGACTCCATCTTATACTTATTCTGTGTCACTCATGATCTAGCACAGGTGTAGGTTTAAGGTAGTTTTCCTTAAATACTTGTGGAATTCATCAAATTAGGAAGCACTTGGTCCTGGCACCCTTTGGGGGATAAGACATAGGAACATCGCCTTATTCTCCATGCTCTAGTTTTGCCCCTGGAGAATTAGAAAACTCACAGAATCCACTGAGGACCTATTGTCCAGCATGGTCCTTGCTTCAGGACTGTGTGGAATGGTTAGGAAGCTCCACCCCCATTTTGGATAACTCCAAGTTTCGAAATGCCACCACAGTCTGCGTCAAGCCATGGATAAGAATAGAAATAAACAGATAAGTCACATGCTTTCCCCAAGGGAATATGTCACAAGCCTCATGGCTCTGGGTTGGCTGGAATATAGTCAGCTCTCTTCTGAAAACTGTTGTTGCTTTAATAAGAGTAAAGGAGGGAAGAGAGAGAAGGGAAAAGTGGAATTTGTTCTTTTCAGTAAAAATCCATGGCAAGTAACTAGATTTTTAAACTCTCACTTCTATCCCTAAAACAGTACTATAGCCTCATGGGTGGAGGGTGATGGTGGGGCGTATAATCTCAGATCAAATTTCAGGGAATCATTGCCCTGGACCCAAGAAGCCAGGCCTAAATGTTCTTCATGGGATGGTTCTGGGTGAATAGGGACAAGTACAAATTGTGTTTTTAGTTAGGGATGCTCCAAGGATGAACAAACTCCCAGGAATGGGAGAGACTATAAGGCAAAGGATTAACTAGCACTCTATATTCATTCTCTTGTCTCCCCCTCACAGCGTGAGTGTATATCCGTCCATGTAGGTCAAGCAGGAGTCCAGATTGGCAATGCTTGTTGGGAACTTTTCTGCTTAGAGCATGGCATCCAAGCTGATGGTACATTTGGCACCCAGGCCAGCAAGATCAACAATGATGATTCCTTCACCACATTTTTTAGTGAGACTGGCACGGGGAAGCATGTGCCCCGGGCAGTGATGGTTGACCTGGAACCCTCTGTAGTAGGTAAGTACCTGCCCCTAATTGGACATTGACAAATATTGGAAAATCCTAGTTTTTGCATGGAGGTGGTGTGTATCTTTACTTTAGCCTCCCCTTCTTGGATCTGACTCCTGGGGACAGTCTGTCACACAGCCACATTCAGGGATTTCTTAGTAAGAGGGTCATAGGCCAGAGATTTGAAAGGGACCTCAAAAATCACCCAGTCCAACCTCCTTATTTCACAGAGGAGAAAACTAAAGGTAAGAGAAAGAAAGGGACTTGTTCAAAGTTACACAACTTATTAGTTGAAGAGCCAGTATTCAAATCCAAGTCCTCTGACCCCAGATTAACAGTAGCTCAGAGGTGGAATAAAGACCATCTGGTCCAAACCATACTTATTTAAGAATTTCCTCCAGTTCCTTTGTTCTTTGCTTTAAAAAACGTTTTTTGATGCTCTTTTTTAAAAACATCTTTGTTACTTATGAATGACTCTCCCTCCCCCAATAGAAACCTCCTTTGCAACAAATAAGTACTCAGTTAAGCAAAACAGGTCAATAAATTGGCCATATCTGAACATATACACCTCACTCTAAGCCACTTTGTTGAGAGGTGCATGTTTGTCAGTCCTGAAAAGTTTCTGATTGGTTGTTGCTCTTTTATTACTATATCATTCTGCCTCTCCCCTCACCCAGTGTTTGAAGCAAGGGTTAGAGGAATCCATAAAAGCTATTTGGCATCCTATTCTGCAATTCAATAGACATTCCAAGTATCTCCTTATGAATGTGATTAACACCCCCCCCCCAAAAAAAAACCCAAAGAAAACAAGACTTGGAGGCAACTAGACAAATGCTTGATGGTCTTTTTGGAAGTAATGTCACCAATGGAGAGAGGTCATTGGGACAAGAATGGTCCCCCTGCCATCTTAGCTTCATGGATATTTGCAAGTGAACAAGAGGAACTATGGTGTGGTAGAAAAGAGTAGGGAACTCAGTCAGGAGAGCTGGGTTCAAGTCCAGACACTGCCTCTTGGTCCTTGTGGAATCCTGGTCTTCCCCTTGCTGGATCCAAGTTTCTTCATCATTTAAACATAGGTGTCATTCTGGACAACTTATTGTCTCTCTACTCTCCACTCTCCCATCTAATCAGTTGCAACATCTCTCTAAAATGCCCCCCTTCTCTCTTCTGATACTGCCATCACCCTGCTGCAGGCCATTGTCTCTTCATGCTTGGCCTGCTGCAACAGCTTGCTGCTTGGTCTTCCTGCCACAAATCTCTCCCTAATACAAGCCATCATCCATTCAGCCACAAAAATGAATTTTCTAAAGCATGTCACCCCACACTCAATAAACTCCAGTGGCTGGCTATCACTTCCAGGACTGATTATAAAAATGCTCTGTTTGGTATTCAAAGTCCATCATAACTTAGCAACACCTTTGACTTTTTAGTCTTCCAGAATTTACACCCTGCTCTCCTCCTCCCCAACCCTCCCACCCCAAAATGCTCAAGTCTAGTGATATTGGCCTCCTTGCTATTCCTTGAACAAAGATACTCCATCCCTCTGCTCAGGGCATTTTCATTGGCTATGCATGGAATGGATACATTCCATTCCACTTCTCATCTCCACATCCTTCATTGGTTTCCTTCAAGTCCTAGTTAAAATCTCATCTTCTCCAGGAAGCCTTTCCTAGTCCATATTTCTAGTGCCTTCCCTCTATTGATTATTTCCTTTTTATCATTAAAAATTTCATTTTTATAAATAAAATATTTTATAAATAAAATATCATTTATTTTTAATTTATGGAATAAAACAAGCATTTCCATAACATAATAAAAAAGAACCATAAGTTTTAGTTTTATATACATCAAGAATATAATAACCATGAAAATTTTCTTCTTTTTTTCTTTTCTCCACTTTGTGATGGTTACCATTAGACGCAAATGTTTTTGTGTGTGTATGTGTATGTATATATACACATTTGTGTCTCTGGATGCAGATAGTATCTACCTTTATATGTCCTTAGAAGTTTATTTGGGTATTTATAATAGTTAAAATTACTTATTCATTCAAAGTTGTTCTTAAAACAATGTTGCTGTTACTATATACAGTGTTCTCTTCATTCTTCTCATTTCACTCTTCTCTATTTTGTGCAGGTCTTTCCACATTTTTCTAAGGTCATGTCTCAGAGCTTGGTAGTATTTCATCACAATCATATGCTACAACTCGATCAGCCATTCCCCATTTATCTTATATATAGTTTGTACAGAATTGTTTGCCTATTGCCTCCACCATTAGCATTTGAGCTCCTTGAAGGCAGAGCCTATCCTTTTCCTTTCTTTGTTTCCCCAGCACTCAGCATAGTATGTAACACATAGTAGGTGCTTAACAAACACTTACTGACTGACTGACTATATGTGAAGGAGTGTGAGAAGAGGAGCCTCTCTTAGAAAGAGTAAAAAAAGATGTTGGTGTCTTTAAAAGAAAGCTAGGTTTCAGTAAGTACCAAAAGATTGAAGGAATGGAGAAAGAGATAAAATGCTATTAGATGAAGGGTAGCTTCTTCTAGAGGACAGAGTAGAAAGAAGTGGATAGGTTCTGGGGAGGGTGAGGACTCAATTTACTATGGACTGTGGGAATGGTTGACTCATATTGCTTTGATATTGATCCTTTTCCTTATCCTACTCTGATTCCAGGTGTTCAAGCCAGTGTTAGTTCTGGCTTTGCATACTCACAATATCCTTCTCTGTGCAGATGAGGTTCGGGCTGGTACCTATCGACAGCTCTTCCATCCAGAGCAGTTGATCACTGGGAAGGAAGATGCTGCCAACAACTATGCCCGTGGCCATTATACCATTGGCAAGGAGAGCATTGACTTGGTGTTGGACCGAATCAGGAAGTTGGTAAGTGTTTAGGGAGGTTAAGGGCTAGGGACTGGTGAAAGGGATTCTTTTCTCTCTGAGCTGGCGAGGTAAATGTCCATCATGCCAAGCCACTGAATGTAGCTTTAAAGGATGAAATGTCTGAGAAATGGTGATATCCATAGGCTTGCATAGAAAATGGGCCGCAAAGTGGGCATTACTACTGGCCTTTCTTGGAAGGACCATCTAGATCACCCTCTTCATTTTGTAGATATGGAAACTGAGTTCCAGAGAGATTGAATTCCTTGGTTAAGGTCAAACAGGATGAGCTGGAACTAAAAATTCAGGTCTCAGTCTGCTGGTCTAGGGCTCTTTAGGATTTATCTAGTACCAGACCTTTTGTATTCATGACTCCAACTTAAATGTATAATTGGGTTGCATGGAAACTAGGGACTTTAGCCTTTTATTCCCCTTTTGCTTTAAATCTTCCCTAGGATTGTCTGGGGAAGGGGCCATTGGGCCCACTGTGTCCAAGTTGAGAAGGAAGACCAATGAAAACTAGATGGTGAATTCAGACTTTCTCATCCTCCCCATCCTGCTCTTAAGCTCATTTTTCTAGGTAGCATGTAAATCATCACCATAGACATGTATAGATCACAGTTCAGATGTGTACTCCCTGGCACAAACATTATGGTATTAATTTTTGGTGATATGATATCAAGAAGAATTGTCTCTAGGGGTAAGGCAGGGATCATGAGGTCTGTAGTCAGTTGCAAACAGAGCTAAGTGACTTGCCCAGGATCACACAGCTAGTAAGAGTTTGAGGCCAGATTTGAACTCATGAGGATGAGTCTTCCTGACTCCAGGCCTGGTGTTCTATCCATTGCGCCACCTAGCTGCCCAGATTGAATAAATCTACTTACAAATGTATACAAATTTATATTATTATATCTATTCACAAATGCATGTCAGGACTTCCTGACAGCAGGTAGTATTAGAGAAGTCTAGTGGCTGACAATGGGAACCTAGTGATAGGGGAAGACATGGGGATCTTAAAGTATCATAGATTTAGAACTAGAAAAGATCTTAGAGGTTGAAGGCTCATAGATTTAGAGTTGGAACCTTGTGTTTCAATAAATTTCAGAAGAATTTCCAGGGCTCAGGGGCCAGCTAGTCCAACTCCTTCATTTTTTTGATTAGGAAATTGAGACTCCTCTCCCCTTTTCTCCCTCCTATTCCCATTTAGTTACAACCAATAGTTCATTGATTCATTCTGTTTTTTTGTTGTTGATCTTGTTCTGTCTGAACTTGTGTCATAGCTCCAATAACTAAGGTCTTTTTTTAAAAATAGTATTTAATAGTATTTTTCTCAGTTGTATGTAAAAACAATTTTAACACTTATTTTTAAAAATTTTGAGTTCCAAATTTTCTGCTCCCCTCTCTCCTCTCCCCTCTTCCTGAGATGGTAGGCAATTTTATATAGGTTATATAAATGCAATCATGCAAAACATATTTCCATATTACTTATATTGTGAAAGAAAGTCCAGACCAAAAAAAAAACCCATGAAAAAAATAAAATGAAAAATAGTATGCTTTGATCTTCATTCAGACTCCATCAGTTCTTTCTCTGGAGGTGGACAGCATTTTCATCATGAGTCCTTTGGAATTTTATTGGATCATTGATTTGCTGAGAATAGCAAAGTCATTCATAGTTGATCATCATACAATATTGCTGTTACTATATACTGTTCTGGTTCTGCTCACCTCACTCTGTATCAATTCATATTAATTTTTGTAGGTTTTTCTGAAATCATCCTGCTCATTATTCCTTATAGCACCATAGTATTCCATTACAATCATATACCACAGCTTGTTCAGCCATTCCTCAATTGATGGGCATCCTAGGGTCCTTGTCATCATAGATGACTCTTCACTTATTCCTTGAGTTCCTCTGGCAGTAGCATCTTGCCTCCCCCCTGACCAGTTCTTTGAAGGACTGTCATTTTGCTCCTAGACCTCAGAGGCAAGGGGGAAGGAACAGGGAAAAGTGGGGAAGTGGATCTGAAGTCAGAAGTTCAGGAGAAAGACTGGGGCTGGAGTCATCTACAAAGATGACAACTTAACCCATGGGAGCTGAATCAGTCACCTAGAGAGAAGAGAGGACAGAGTCCTGGGGAGTTCCATATCATAGTGATGATATGAACCAATAAAGAAGATTGAGGAGTGGTCACACAGGTATAAGGAGAAGTCGTTCTCTTAGTAGTGATTTAGAGCATTTTTTTCATAAGACTATAGGTAGCCTGGGTTTCTTCCTTTGACAACTGTCTGTTCATAATATTAGACATTTATCAGTAGGAGAATGACTCTTATTCTTATAAATTTGATTCAATTCCTTATATACTTTGCAAATGAGACCTTTATCAGAGAAATTTGCCACAAGATTCTTTTTTTTTCCTGTTAAGTATAATTAATTCAAAATAAAGAATTTCTAAGATTCCACTTCACAATCATTAAAATGGAAATGATTTTTCAAAAGGAAATAATAAATGTATAGGGGCTGTGGGAAGACAGGAACACAGTCAAATAAATAAAACCCAACAAAATCCAACAATAAAAAAATGGAGAAGCAGGAGACAGTGGTGTCTTAAAAACCCAAAGAAAGAGTCCAGGAGAAAACTTCTCACCATCAAGACAAAACAGGCAACACATATAACCCTAAGGATAATGGGACTTTTACTCCCTTGAGGCTGAGCATGATGTTTATGCTAATTTGACTTTTTGCCAGTGTGAAATAGTTGAAGTGGCACACGGTTTAATTTGCCTCTCTTCTATCCTGGTCTCAGATCAGAGACACTGGCAAATCTGACTATTTGCCCCCTCCCAACTTCTTGAAAACTCTTTCTTCTCTATGGTTCCTTTTGATTTCTCTTTGTCTTTTAGACAGACTCTTGTTCAGGTCTTCAGGGCTTCCTCATCTTCCACAGCTTTGGTGGAGGAACTGGCTCTGGCTTCACTTCTCTGCTGATGGAACGCCTCTCCCTGGACTATGGCAAGAAGTCCAAGTTGGAGTTTGCCATCTATCCAGCCCCCCAGGTCTCCACCGCAGTTGTTGAGCCTTACAACTCCATCTTGACCACTCATACCACCTTGGAACACTCAGACTGTGCTTTCATGGTAGATAATGAAGCTATCTATGATATCTGCCGTCGCAACCTGGATATTGAGCGTCCAACTTACACCAACCTCAACCGCCTCATTAGCCAGATTGTCTCCTCCATCACTGCCTCCCTCCGCTTTGATGGTGCTCTCAATGTGGACCTCACTGAATTCCAGACCAACTTGGTGCCTTATCCTCGCATTCACTTTCCCTTGGTCACCTATGCACCTATCATTTCCTCTGAGAAAGCCTACCACGAGCAGCTTTCAGTAGCTGAGATCACCAGCTCTTGCTTTGAGCCCAATAGCCAGATGGTAAAATGTGACCCAAGGCATGGCAAGTATATGGCCTGCTGTATGCTTTACCGAGGGGATGTTGTCCCTAAGGATGTGAATGTTGCTATTGCTGCTATCAAGACCAAGAGGACCATCCAATTTGTGGACTGGTGTCCCACAGGTTTCAAGGTGAGAACAGTGATTCAGAAAAGGGAGAGCAGAGGAAACAGAGAGAAGAAAAAACATTTATTCAGGGCCCTTTTAGGCACAGGGATTTGTTAGGAAATATTGATTCCTTTCAGATTTGGTTCGCAGATTATTATGATATTCCAGTGTTATCTGCTTTAGTAATTTTAGAAAATATCTTGGTCTGGTTCTAGTTTGAATTGATATGCTAGATAAACACATATGCACATTCATACAACCTAGTTCAGTTCATAGATCAGATGAAAAAAATTGTGAATTTATTTTCTTATTCAGCAACCTAGGGGTAAAGTAAGGGAATAAGCATTTATAAAGGACCTGCTAGGCTCTGGCATGATAAAGTTTACAAATATTATCTCATTTAATCTTCACAATAACCCTGCAAAGTAGGTGCTGCTATTATCCTCATTTTACAATTGAGGAAACTGAGGCAAACATATTCCTGAATACCCAGATTATAAGGCATTTTCCAAACATTGTTATTTGGTCTATAAATCTGGCATCTAATTTCCAAAAGACAAAACAAACAAAAACATGTTAAAAATCTTTGGTCTAGAAAAAATATCTTATTTTATCAAAGGTTTATTAAAAGTAACTTAATTGAGTAAAAAAAATGAAGTGATCTATGAAATAAATGATTAGCTATAAATTACTTCAAGAAATTACTACTATAAACATTTTTCTTTAATTTGGAGATTGTAAGGATACATTTGAATAAAGATCACAAGTAAGCAATAATGTGTGATATAAAGTATATTTCTGCATGCACTTTCAACTTTTCCCAACCCCCAGTTTAATTCACTGTGAAACAGAGGCTAAAATTGAATGGTAATGTTCAAAATGAAATTAGTTTCTCTATTTATTCATTTATGATCATTAAACAAATAATTGTCATTGGCAGGAAAGGAGATTAGGTAGTTTGAGAAGAGATCTTTTCACCAAATGGATCATCAGTTCATTTCTAGTCTAGACTGATATTGAAAAAGAAGTCATGATCAACTGTTCAACTGTTCATTGACTGAAAGAAGCTCAGACAGATAAGTCACAGACCTTATTACAGTTTCTTTTTTTTTCTTCTGGGATATGACTGAGAATTATCTCATACACACACACAGTGGTAAATTGACTTGCCCAGGGTCATAAAGCTAGGAAGTGTCCAAGGTTGCATTTAAATTCAGATATTCCTGATTCTAGGCCTAACTGTTTACCCACTGCACCACCTATTTGCCTTTGACAACCTAGCTGCTCTTGTAACTTGGAGTTGTTAATTATGGTTCTAGGAAAACAGTTCAGTTTGAGTCCCTGTCTAAAGGTACTAAAATGTAGCCACTATATATGCATTATTTTTAAAGATATAATATTTCTTTCACTATTTTCACATTTTAATCAAGCAAATAATTTTAAGCTGTGAAGATGGCATAACTCTGCTCAACATGAGAATTTGCATACCCCACCTGACTATATAGAAATTTATGTATGATGGTTTCATTTAGCATTAGAGTAAATGTATTCCATTTTTATATGGTGGGGAGCTAAATAATTAAAGAGGACAATTTAAAATTCCTTCTGCTATCCACATGACTTTGGCATCTCCCCCTTGCCATGTATAAGCCAAAGCTGGGGAGGATGAGTGGATTGTATATAGACATGTATATAGACTGCATATAGACATATGAATCATCCACATTTTAGAAAACGCCAGATCTCAGAGGGTAAAAGGCACATGGGATCCTAGGCAGGGTCCCTAGATGCTAGCAATCATGAATTTTAATAGCACCTCCACCTAAGTAAATTAGTGATAAATGGAGATTGCTTCTGGGCAAGTGACTATGAATCTTTCTGCCCAGTATATGTTGTGTACCCATGGGCTAAATGACTCTCATAATGATGGACTTTGCCAGGTACCATCAGCATCACTATGTAATGGAAAGAATACTGGTTCTGAAGTCAGCAGATATGGGTTCCAATCCCATACTTGCCACTAACTTTTCCAATCCCATATCTTCCACTTAGCATCTCTAAGTGTCAGTTTCCTCATCTATAAATTAAGGGTTAGACCTTAGGATCCTTTTCAACTCTAAACATATTGATCCTAAACATTTACTGAGTTCCCACTACAAATAGCAACATGGTCAGAAGCAGAGGTAAATAGAGAATATGTTTCAGCTCAAAGATTCTGACTTCTGGAAACCTGGAGTACATGAAAAGGGATAATATAAAACAAGACTGAAAAAGTATATTAGGGCAGATTACGGAAGACTTTCAGTTCTAGAATAAGTAATTTGTATTAGGAATTGGGATCCACTGAAGATTTTTGACTAGGAGAGTAATCTGGTGAGACTTCTCCTTAGGAAAATGTTGGCAGCAGTATGAAGGACAAACTGAAGAGGATATGAAATGGAAGCAGAGAGGACATTTAAAAAGCTACTGTAATGGTCCAGAGAGGTGATGAAAAAGAGAAGGGAGGAGGGCTTAGTAGGTAGCTTTAGGGAGCACCTGTGGTAGGGGATGCATGAGCTTTGAGGAAGGGAGACCAGGAAGGAACAGTTTTGTGGTAGGAAAACTAAGAGAGAGAGAGAGAGAGAGAGACAGACAGACAGACAGAGAGAGAGAGAGAGAGAGAGAGAGAGAGAGAGAGAGAGAGAGCAGTGAAGCAGCCAAGAGAGGAGAGAATATTCCAGGAGGAAGAGCTGATCATCAATGTCAAAAGCTACAGAGAAGTCAAGTAGCATAAGAATTAATAAGCACCCATCAGATTTAGAAAATAAGAAATAGTTGGTGAACCTTGAAGGGTAAGTTTTGTTTCAGTTATGGAGCCGGAAGCCAAATTATAGGGGGTTGAGAAATGAATGGGAGGTAGGATGTAGAATGTTTGGAGGATTTTTTCTAGTGCCCCTCCCAGGGCCTTTCAAAGAATACTGCAATTTGGTACCCTCAGACCTGAAGTCCAAGTTTTTTCTAGTCCTTTGGGGTTCTGCTGAGCCTGGGGTTGAGGCAAGGGGCTTGGTGTGAGCTTTGTTAGGTCATAGCCTCATTTTCAATTTGGACTGGGGTTCCCCAGAGGCCACATTGCCTGTTTGCTATTACTTGATCAGTTAGCAAGTCAGGCGTGACTGGCTTTTCTTAGTCAAATTTCATGGTTTTTTTTCAACTGTGCCTCTCTGAGGAGACATGGGCACCAGCTAACATTAAGCCCTGAGACCTGAGGATTTGGAATAGATCACCTTTCCTATTTTTTTTGGTTATATTTCTAAAGGAAACTTGCCAACTTTCACAGAGTTCTAAATCTACAAAGTAACTTACCCCCATTTTGGGGGATGAATGTGTACTAGGCTGATGTCTACCTACACAGTAACACTAAACCTATCTGCTGCTCTTGTTTACCAACTTGCATTTCTTCATTAACCCTTTCTGTCCATAATTTTCATTCATTCAACCTCTTTACATATATACACGTATTTACATATACATACATATTATCTGGAAGGCACAGCATTAGGAACTATGGGAAATATAAAGAACAGAACACAGCCTTGACCCTCAGGCATTGTTACAAGTAGCCTTATTATAAGGTAGAAGAGAAAGTGCAAAAGAGAGTTGTAAAGTCCTTGGGAAGGTTAGAAGAGTTGTTGAACTCTCAAATAAAAAGTGTGTAAAGGAGAGAGATCAGAGCTTTGAGAGACGTCTACAGTTAAGGGAAGTATGAATATTTGGAGAAGTCATCAAAGGTTACTTGAAGAAAAAGAAAGGAAGAAAATCAATTCATGGGAGAAAAGAGTTCCAAGAAGGGCCAGATAACAGTATCAAAGTTTGTCCCCATCATTCCCCCTCTCCTGTGCTTTCCTCCTGTTCTCATTGCCCTTTTTCTCTCTAACCCTTAGAACTTTCCACAAACTTTGACTAGCACTTTGTTACTGTTCCTTATCCCTCAAGTCAGTCACCTCTTCTACTCTTTTCCCTCCATAGCCAGGATCTGAAAATCCACTTTTTACCATTCTCCTCCACACATACTTACCGACTCACTTCCATTTACATTTCAATCTACTACTCAGCTTACATCTCAATCTCTTATTACTTGACTTATCATCATTGTCATCAAAGTGCCTGAGAGTCACCTCTAATATTTTCCCCTTCTTTTGTACTTTAGGTGGGTATCAACTATCAGCCTCCAACAGTGGTACCAGGAGGAGATCTGGCAAAAGTTCATCGGGCTGTCTGCATGCTGAGCAACACCACCGCCATTGCTGAGGCTTGGGCCCGACTAGATCACAAGTTTGATTTGATGTATGCTAAACGGGCCTTTGTGCACTGGTATGTTGGTGAGGGAATGGAAGAAGGCGAGTTTTCAGAGGCCAGAGAGGACCTGGCTGCTCTAGAGAAAGACTATGAAGAAGTAGGAACTGATTCATTTGAAGATGAAAATGAAGGGGATGAGTTTTAATTATATTTGTTCCCCTTACTTATTGTCTGTGTTTCCTCATTTGCATGGCCTCTGCTCAATGAAATCTGACTTTCCAAAGAAGACCAGCCCAACTCAGTGGAATAGGTACTTGAAATAACACTGATAGGTTAGGCAGTTGCTATTAGTTCAGAGAATAACCCATTTTTTCAACCAATCAACCTTGTCCTTTTGTCTGTTCAACCAGATTTGGGTATGCTGCCCAGAAAACATGGGGGTCACTATCTGAAGGCCTGGGTTCAGTGCTCCAATTAAGTCCAATGTACACTTGGGGGCAGGGTCCAATCAATAGTTTTATTTTGCGGTTCAGATTTGTATCAACAGCTCAAGGAAGTAGGAACTGGGATATGTGTTTATTTATTTATTTGTTTTTAGGGGAAAGCAGCAAGGCATGGGGATGGGGACAGAGAAGAGATTATGAGATCCTGTGATTAAATAAACAGAATTAAAGGAGTACATGAGTCCTCCCATATTTTTGGGAAATTAGAATAATTGATCATTTTCCTTAATGTGAAAGCATCTGGGTTCAAATCCTGATTTTCCTGTTTACTGTGTAACCTTGAGCAAGGCATTTAACCTTTCTTGTTTTCAGGGTCTGCATCTGGGAAATAACACATTGGACTTGATTTCCTTTCACCTCTAAATCCAACAACCCCATTATTTCTCCTTATGAAGTACCCTTTCTTGGTCATAGGCACCAGATCTGACACTTTCTATAGCTGACCAAGTCTGTGACTGGTGAGGATAGCCTAAGCCTTTTATTCAGGAGGGTAAATGCAAGTTTCCTCCCTATATAGGATAATTAGCTTCACTCTATGTCCCTGCATCTGGCCTGTACCCCTGACACTAGTCAGCTGTCCTGGCAAACTCCCTGACAAACTGGTTGCTAGCGCTGGGGAAAAACAAACGAAGACAAACCTCAGAGCAGCTCAATGTGGAACTGTGAAGTCAATAACATTATCCTCTTATGATATGGAACCATGAGGTGAGTAGCATTATCCTTTTATAGAAAGGACATTTTATATTTACAATTCAAAAGGTTTATCCTCCCGATAAGAAAGGGAGGAAAATTCGGCTTATTCTGATCTTCTGACACTCGAATAGACCTCTTAAGGCATCTGGAAGAATTAATCCAACATGCTGTTGTTGTGTTCGTCCTTAGTTTTTGAAGAGGACCATGACATCAGAGAAATGATGACATGACTTGCACTCAACTTTGCTTTTCAATCCAACACGAGCTATTTGTTACAGGATCTCATTTGGTCCCTGGCTCACCCCTGTGTAGCTCCCACATCATGTGTCTATCTCACAAGCTATGAAAGCCTACAGTCATTGCCTCCCTCTGTAGTTTTCTGCCTGTCCCATCCTTAAATCATGGTCTCACGATTCTGTCTTTGGGATGCTATGTTCCCAGTTTACCCTCCAGCTTACTGGAGTTAAGGACTTAGGGCTTCCTCTGCCCCCTTCATACCTAGTCCACCCTGGATCTCAGGTGAGTATCAGCTACCATTTTCCTCTGTAGAGGCAAGGGGAGGGAGAGACTTGGCCATCAACAGACCATCTACATGCTGAACAGCATCGTAAACATCGCTGAGTCTTGGATATAGCTTCACACTTGTTCTGACCCAATCTAATACAACAAACATTTAATTATGAGCCTCCTGTGCACAAGAAAGGCATGTTGAGGCAAGAAGGTGGTGCAATGAGTACAGAGTCAGGAATACCCGAATTCAAATCCAGCTTCAGATAGTTAGTAGCTGTATGACCTCAAGAAAGTCCCTTAACTTCTGTTTAATTTCCTCAATTGTAAAATGAGGATAATAATACCTACCTCACTGTGAGATAGGTCAGGATCAAACTATATAAATGCTTGTTCTCTCCCTCCTTTCTCCCCTTCCCTATTGTTAGGTGCTGAGACAAAATGTAGATAAAATGAAAAGCAGTCCTTGACTTCAAGAAGATTACATTTTATTGAGAAAATATAGTATATAAACAGATAAGTGGTGTTGTTCAATTATTTTCAGTCAAGTCTGACTCTTTGTGTCCTCTTTTGGAGTTTTCTTGGCAGAACTACTGGAGTGGTTTGCCATTTCCTTCTTCGGTTCATTTTATAGATGACAAAACTGAGGCAAACAGGATGAAGTGACTTGCCCAGAGTCACACAGCTAGTAAGTGTCTGAGGTCAAATATGAGCTCAGGAAGAGGAATGTTCCTGATGCTAGGCCTGGCACTCTGTGCACTATGGCGCCACCTAGCTGCTCTAAAAACAAAGAAATAGATCAATGAGTATTGGAGCAAAAGTGAGTGACCCAAGCAGGCCTTTGGTTCCATTGGTTGAATGTGGATTCATTGAAAGTGCTCACCACCACTTGTCCTCCTGGCTCTTTTCTTCCCACACTCTTATATCTTCATTTAGTCAGGTTTGAGGAATTACCTTCTGATCCTACTTACCTTTTGGGGGAAACAGTAGTTTGTTTCCTTTGAGCTCCCTTCTCTCTACTTCTTGCTTTTCAGGATTCTTTAGGCTTACACACTACTTGAAAGAGCATTGCATTTGGATTCACGAGACTTGTGCACTAATCCTGACTCTGACCTATCTATGTGATCTTAAGCAACTCATTTAACTTAAATTAGTTCTGGTTTCCTTACCTCCAAAATGATATCTGCAGCATGGCTAATTATATTCTGGCTGATTACTGAGGGTAAATTCATTGGTAGAGGTTTGTGAGCAACAGACATACTCACATACATGCTACCCAAAGATTTGCATATCCACCTGGGATGTCTAAAAGTATATACAGATACCTCAAAGGAAGCAGACATATAATTCTAGTGCAGTAACTTTCTCCCTCAGAGGAAAACAACCCATTCTCTTGCTCAAAATATAGGTGCATTTAGGGACATGATCTTCAGGTTCAAAACACTTTCCTTGCTGCTGTTTCTTATAGGGGGAGGGTAATCTAAATTTATATCTGCAAGCATAAACTCTTTCCCTTCAAATGCTTGTTTCACAAAAGACCATCACAAGTAGTCAATAGTGATTAAACCCATTTATCCAAGCAGATAGCTGAAAGGGATCATAATTCTACAAATTATAATACATCAGAAAAAAATACAAGAGTGTATGAGTCATTTAGATAGGAGTGAGCTGAGATCTTGACCAAGAGACAGATCCCAATGTCACCCACAGAAAAATTCCTCAAAGCCTCTAGACAGGCAAGCTGGAAATCAGGAACATATTGAGAAGCTGTAATCTGCAAGAGAATCTTTCTTTTTCTTCTCCCTGGAGTTAGTCCTGAAGAGTTTGGAAATGAATGTCTCACCTTCCTCTTCCTGAGACCCAGCACTATAGCTATTGCCCTGGAGCTGATATATTCCTGATAGGTTGTATTTCGTTACATCTGTGTCCCCAGGCTGATCATCCTTCAGTTATACTACTATTTTCAGTCTTGCTCTTCATACAGTAATGCATGAATCTATGCTTCAATGCCACAATTTCTGCAAAGGAGTCAATTGACTTCTTAGACCAAAACTTCTCCTCCCTGGCCACCACTCCTGTGTATGAGTTATCTTTCATGTTCATAATCATGATGATGATAGTAAGAATTAGCATTTACAAAATGCCTTATAAACATCTCATTTGATCCTCACAATAACCCTGTGAGATAAGTGCTATTATTATCCCCATTTTATAGATGTAGAAATTGAGGCAGAGAGAGGTTAAGTGACTTGCCCAAGGTTACACAGCTAGTAAGTCTCTAAGGCCACATTTGAACTCAGACCTTCCTGACTCCAGGTTCGGTGCTCTGGAATGTAAACTTCTAGACCTAATTGACTGTTTTTCGATTTGAATTTGTATTCCCAGTACCTGATACATACTAAGCACTTAATAAATGACTTCTCTTTCTTTCTCTTTCTTTCTTTCTTTCTTTCTTTCTTTCTTTCTTTCTTTCTTTCTTTCTTTCTTTCTTTCTTTCTTTCTTTCTTCCTTCCTTCCTTCCTTCCTTCCTTCCTTCCTTCCTTCCTTCCTTCCTTTCTTTCTCTCTCTCTCTTTCTTTCTCTCTCTCTGTCTCTCTCTGTCTCTGTCTCTCTCTCTCTGTCTCTCTGTCTCTCTGTCTCTCTCTCTCTCTCTCTCTCTCTCTCTCTCTCTTTGTTTCATTCATTCACCAAAATGCGGAAAGATTGTGAGAGATACTAAAGGATAATAGGAAATGGGGAAACAAATGAAACCATGTCGTTGATAAATTTCCTTTAGTGCTCTTACCAAATACACTTCCTGCAGCACACACCAGGAAAAAGAAACTTAATGTTTTCTCTCTTCCCCCACCCCCACCCTTAACGTGTTCCCAGTTTAGACTACATCTCTCTCTCAAAAGAGTATTCAGTAGAACAATCCATTGGAAACAATCCAGTCCCCATCACTATTAAAAGCAAACATTTTTGGCATAATGGGAAAGAAGAATAGAAGAATTAGAAATAATGCATATTGAAAAAACAATAAAAATGGGATGGAGGAATTAAACAAGGGGAGTCATTCAACCACAGCTTACAGAGCTTTATGTTTTCATGAGTAAGTAAACTTCATAAAGAAATAAAAATAATTTAGGTCACCAGCAATCTTTTTTTTTCAGAGTGATAGATTACACTTTTCTGAGGAAAAGCAGTGTAGTATAGTAGAAAGGACACTGAGTATCTGCTATTGAAGCTTATTTTGAGCAAACATGGTTTAAAGTGTTAATATTAACCAACTTAATTTACAGATTTAACATAATGCCAATCAATATACCAATAGATTATTTCATGAAATAATATATTATAAAATCATAAAAATTAATGTGGAAAATTATGGGTAAGAATAACAAGAAAATGAAAATGAAAGCTGGGAGTGGAAATATGACCCAAATTTGAATCCTGACTCTGGTCTTTACGATCTGTGTGACCTCAGACAAGTTATTTAATCTTTCTGTGCATCATCTATAAAATGAAGGGGTTATACCACATAACCTCTTTGCTTTGCTACTTAAAGGCATTCCTTTTCACAGAATTCTTAATAACTGTTATTCACATTAGACTATTTTCCCTCCCTCACTCAAAACAAAGTCAACTGCAAATCATGTCATTATTTCTCTGGTATTATGGTCTTCTTCGAGAACTAAGGATGAATACAAACTGTGAGTAGACCCAGCTGCCTTGAAGGGGAACCCGATAACACATCTCGTCCTCTCCTGTCTGTCTCTCCCTTCCATTCCTTCTCCTCTCTAAAGGAAGGTAAATATGGATGGCCAGAGGATGCCCAGTTAACTTGGGGTTTACTGGCTAGATTTCTTCCCTTCCCTTCCCTTCCCTTCCCTTCCCTTCCCTTCCCTTCCCTTCCCTTCCCTTCCCTTCCCCTCCCCTTCCCTTCCCTTCCCTTTCCCCAAACCTTAAACCTACTGCACTCTCTGAAGCCCATATATTGGACAACAATAGGTCCCTGCCCAAGCTCTACTTAAGGGCTGTTTTCTGGACCCCCTGACTTAAGAGTGATTATCAATAGTGACTATTGCTCTTTCCCTCCCAGTTTGGTTTAGTTATTTTTCTTTTGCTCATTTCTTTTGCTCGTTAAAGCCATCCCCTGACTGCTTCTTTTTTCCCAAACAATGTAATTTATTGGCAAGGCACAGCAATTGCAAAACAAATCAGTTCCAAGGCCTCTCACCAGGCACAAAGACCTTGAAGAGAGAAGTACAAGAATTTTTAGAGTAAAGCATAGTTACTATTTTTAGATTTTCTATTTTTAGATGTAGGGACTTTCTGGTGCTTTGGGATGTTGCTTGGTTGTATCCACTTGCATCCTGCAATATTATAATAGCTGATTTCCTCGAAAAGACATGATTTATAGAAAAACTAAACAGCCCAGGGATACAAAACCTAACTTCTGCATCTGTATAAAATATCAGCAATGATGCAAAATAGAATAGATTTGATTCTCTCAGTTCTCCCTGCTCCGATCCATGAAAGGCATGGACTCCCAAGGATCACTATCTATAAGCAAGTTCTATGAGGTTTTTAACATGGGTATGATCCGTATGAATGATTGGCACAATCAGAGCACACTAACATGAGCCTCTCTGGTACTGTCTCAGAACAGGCTTTAACGTAGTAGCTAATGTAGAGTCTAAAAAGAATTTTAAGGCAGAAGGGCGCATTTACTAAGACTGGCTAACAGGCCATTTTCCAGCAGCCAGGTAAACCAAGAAGACAGATTCCACCAGGGGTCACCTGGGGAAGGTAGCTGTGTCTGTGCTGTAACTCTTTGGATTTCATGAAACTTTGTTACCGTTTCCCCTGATTGATCAATGTGGTAACAACAAGGTGAATTAATCATAGGCAGCCTCCTTGGGAGACACGGAGGGGCTCTAGAGCCATGACATTTTTTAAGACTGTCTGGACTAAAGAATTCACTTCAGTTTGGAGGGAGGAAATGGATTCACTTGTGCCCTGGGCCAATCTCTCAGTCTCAAAGGAAAGATTTCTAACTTGTTGTTCCAGCCTAGTGACTCCCACATATAGAATTAGGGACATAGGAACTTTATTCCATTTCCATGTTGTTTTATGGGATTTGGGATTGAAACTACATCCCTGTTTGTGAGGGTTTCTTCTCTTTTTTGATGCCTATGCCACTGTGCACCCAGGTTTCTGGTACACCTTTTCCCTACTTAGTCCAATGCTAAGTATGATTAAAGGCTAAAATTGGTGGGACCAAACAGGCAATTCAAATTCAAGTTCAAGTATCAGAGAAGAGAAGAGAAGGCAGAGAAGAGCAAGTCTTAGCATTACAAATTAAACACTGGCCCAGGGTCACCAGAACTCATCAGACTTTGGAAGGGGAAAGGGTTTTGCCAAGCTCTGTCATGTTTTATAACATTGACCCTGGATTTTATCCAATTTAACCAAGCTAGACCTGCTGTAGGTAAGGTTGATTATAGAAACTAATGTAACATAGAGTCATTATAGACAATAGCTTTGGCACAGATATATAGATTCCCTTTAAAAATACTAGAGAAAGGAAGAATATTAATACAATTATCTATGTTACCTAAATCTAGAGTAGCACTAAGACCTTTCTCCTTTTCTCACACAGAAATAGAAACTCAGGAGAAGAATAACAGCTTTTAAAGAGATGACCCAACCTTAATAATACTGTGACACCCACTGAATTTAAGAGTGATTTGATTTCTTCTTGAAGGAGATAAAGGAAATAGCTTTTGAATTTTTCAGCATCTCTTTGTCAGGGGTATTCAGATTAGGGGTAGCTAAAAGCTATCATTTAAAGCCCCATTTAAAGGTAGAGGGTCATAATCTGAGTGATAAAGATTTTCTGGCTGGGGAAGGATTTCCTTTCAAGTAATGGGAAAGACTTCCCATGGATCAGGGTCTCTTTGATGGATATGACGACAAACTCAACATCCATGAAGTTCAATTGCTTTGAGATGGTACAAAATGTGTCCACCTTCCCATGCAGAATGCTAACAGCATTAAGTTGGGGGTTTTTTGTTGTTTTTTTTTTTTTGGTTGGATTTTTGTTGTTTTTCAATCCCCTTGATAGAAGTAAACAGGAGAAGAAAGGGAGACAAATGGGCTAAAGGAGAACAAACAAATCAAAGCATCAGGAAACAGTATGGGGAGCCGGTTTCACATGGAAACAATGTATCCAAGAGTCCTTTCCTCTGACCTTAATTAACACTGAAGTTGATAACAATACTTGGAACAGACCCTCCCAAGTAGGTTGAGTTCTACCAGATTGCTGGAAATTCTTCATACAGACATTATTTCCAGGGTAGAAGTCATGTAGTGAAAAGTCTGAAAGTCCCTTCTGCCCGGCAACTCCGACGTCGTGGAGTTCTTGCAGTCTAGTTTGTACTTCTTGTAGATTTGTGGTTGCTGCTGTTCAGTCATTGCAGTCATGTCCAATTCTTTATGACCTCATTTGGGGTTTTCTTGGCAAAGATACTGGAATGGCTTTCCATTTCCTTCTCCAGTTCATTTTACAGATGAGGAAACTGAGGCAAACAGGCTTAAGTGACTTGCTCAGGATTACACAGCTAGTAAGTGTCTGAGGTCGCATTTGAACTCAGGTCTTCCTGACTCCATGTTTGGTGCTCTATTCACTGTGCCACCTAGCAGCAAAAATATCTTCTTCCAATAAAGATGTGTGTACTGGAGGAGAAGTTCTTGCTTCGATGGGGGGAGGGGGAGGAGCCTGCCTGGTAATCGAAATTCTGGGGGAGGAGTGGTTTGCTTTCTTCAGTCACCCTGACCCCAAATTCACTGGCTGTGAGTTTTGCAGCTGCATCAACAATGTTATTGCATCAGTTTCACTGGTGTAGGCAGGACAATGGACAATGGCTAGGACATTGGGAAACCTTGGTTCAGAAGATATGAGACTGAGGGGGAGTATGATTTCTGAGACAGTCTTCTTTAGAGAACTCCTCATTACTATGGGTTTGGGTTGTGGGACATGACCCAAGTTCCCACAGTTCTCCTGAAATATAGTGCCTACAGATTTTGCCCTAACAATAACAACGTAACTTGGAGAAGATGTAGCTAATTTGTTGCTGCATATGGGGAAAGAGAGAGAGAAAGAGAGAGAGACAGAGAGAGAGAGAGAGAGAGAGAGAGAGAGAGAGAGAGAGAGGAAGAAGAAGAAGAAGAAAAAGAAGAAAAAGGAGGAGGAGGAGGAGGAGGAGAAGAAGAAGAAGAAAAAACTCCCCTGACTACTCCTTAAACAGGTCTATTCACTGAATGGGCGTTACATCACCCTAAGTGAGTACCTGAATGGGCCTTAGACTAAAGGGGCCAAGGTCTCCCATTGCATCCTGGGCCATCTCCAGTCATCCTGATGAATATCTGGTCACTGGATCCAGATGGCTCAGGAGGAGAAAGTGAGGCTGATGACCTTACACAGCCTTCCCTCACTCAAAACAAAGTCAAGTGCAAGTCATGTCATCATTTCTCTGATGTCATGGTCTTCTTTGGGAATGAAGGACAAACACAACAAAAGAATAATAACAACAAGTTTCCCAAGTACATTTCTTCAAAGTAATTTTTTTAATGGTAAATTTTTGCCACTTTACCATTTACAATTTACTATCATGGTAAATGATAAAATTTGTAAATGGTGGGTTTCTCCACCATAAAGCATCAGGTTTCATTATTAATGAACTTTTAAATGTACTACACAGAGCAAGCCAAGTGGATTCAATTTAAGTCAGTTTGATAAATATTTGTGAAGTTCCTGCTAAGATAAAAATGACAAAGTTTTTGCTCTTAAATCTAATGGAAGAGTGATATAGCATGGACACAATGAAGTGTGATACAAGATAGGTTATGGCAGACACAAATGCCACAAGAAATTTCACAAGGAAAAGGTCCCTCTTACCATTGTGGTGGTGGTGGAGTGCTAGGGAAAGCTTCAAGAAGGAGGTTGTATTTCATTTGGGTAATGAAGAAAAAGTCTTCCACAGGTGTAGGTGAATGAAGTTCATATTAAGCATGGGGCATGAGGGATGGCATGAGCAACAGCATGGAGATAGGAAAGGACAGGATGAGAAGAAATGGAGTTCAATTTGCTCAAAATTTGCAAGACTATCTGAAGGAAGTAGTATGTGCTGATCTCCCATTATAAGAGAGAAGAATCATGTTTTGAAGAGCTTTAAAAGGTAAAAAAATTTATATTTTGTCTTGTGGGTTTTAGATGGCAGCTGCAGTTTAGGAACTGCACTTGAAGAGAATCACTTTGAAAGACTGACTGGAGAGGGGAGAAACTTGTGGCAGACCAATGAGCAGGCTACTTTAGTAGTCCAGATGTGAAGTGACAAGAGCTCACCCCAGTTTGGTGGCAGCATCAGAAGAGAGAAGAGGGAGTATTCAAAAGATGTTGAAAATATAGAAATGACAGGACTTGGCAACAGCCTGGATATGGCAGGGGGTGGGGGAGAATGATAAAGTATGAGGAGCCAAACATAACACCCAGTTTGGGAGTCTGGATGATGGTGGTTTACTCAACAGTAAAAGGGAAGTTAAGAAGAGGCGAGGAGTTAGAGGAAAGATAATCAATTCAGTTTGGGGTATGTTGAGTTTAAGATGTCCAAGGATATTCAGTTTCAGATATTCAAGAGGGCTAGATAAATGTATCTGAGAGCCATGTGCATACAGATGATAATTTAATGTACGGGAATTAAAGAGATAGTCAAGTGAAATAGTATAGAGGAAGAGAAGAGGGATTAGGTCAGAGCATTGAGGGACATCCAAACTTTGTGAGCATGACCTAGATGAAGGTCCAACAAAGGATACAGAAGGAGCTGTTGTGAAGATTTTCATGGAAGTCTAGAGGAAAGAGGGTATCAAGAAAAAGAGGGTCATTGACAATGTCAAAGGCTGCAGAGAATTCAAAGTTTAAGGATTGAGAAAAGGCAATTAAGATTTTATAATTAAGAGATCATTGGTAACTTTGGAGACAGCAGTTTTAGCTGAGTGATGAGATCAGAAGTAGAACCTGGACCCAGACTTCCTTAACTTTAAGGCCAGCTCTCTATATACTATGCTGTTCTGGCTTTACTTCTAATTGCTTCTAATTCTAATCTCTGCAACTAATCAGAATAATTATAATCCTTCTCTTATGTGTTATTGAGTCTAACTCTTTACTACCCCATTTGGGGTTTTCTTGGCAAAGATACTGGAGTGGTTTGCCATTTCCTTTTCTAACACATTTTACGGATGAGGAAACTGAGGCAAAGAGGGTTAAGTGACTTGCCCAGGGTAACATAGCTAGTAACTATCTGAAGCTGAATTTAAACTCAGGAAAATGACTTTTTGTGACTCTAGCTCCGGCACTCTATCCATTGTTTTAACTAGCTGCCCTGAGGACCCTTCAAACGTATAGAAACAATTACATTTCCCACTTAATTTTCTCTTTTCAGTATAAACATCACTAATGTTCTCAATTACTTTTTAATATGATAAGTTTTCTAGACCTCTTATCATCTTCAACGTATCCTCTAGTTCATCAACTTAATGCTTAAAATGAATTGCCTAGAATGGAACTCTGCCCAATGCAGAATATAATGAGAGTATATTTTATGCATAATAAAACATGTAGAAATATCTAGGCCCACAAGTTCTAGGATGTACATTACATGAGCCCTCCCTTACGTGGTCAAAGAAGCACGAATACAGATGTCTCAGGATATTCAGCCTGCTTCTTATTCAACTGGTCAGAGTCTCAGCTCATTCAGGAGATAGAAACTGGAACTCTGGGGTCCTATATTAATTTAAACTTAGTCTGGTTGGTGGTTTGGAGAATCCAGTGTGAACTGGAACTCCTGAGGACTGACAAGTTGTGTAGTTGCTAGAAAGTATGTCTGATTTTGGCTACAGCGAACCAGAGTTCCTACATTTGCACCGTTTGCCAGGTCTTCCAAGTTCATAAAACCTATTCTTGTTGGTCCCCTTCTTCTTCCTAAAGCTGAGTGAGGGCTTTCTAGTGAATCAATAATGACGGTTTTAGGTTCTTCAATCTTAAGAAAAGAAAAGGTCCCAAGTTTCTGCTTTCTGCTTTATAATGTTATAGCAAAAATATAGAATAAGTGGCTTGTAATGTATGCCTCTGGTTAGAGATTCTCTAACAATGGGCCAAGGATTGAAGTTCCCAGCCCAGACTAGGAAGAAAACTTACTAGTTAATTTTGACACATACCTTTAACAAATGGGCACAAGGAAATTTGCTTCTGGTTCAAATATAGATATTTATGATAAATAAACCTACAACAACAACAACCAAACAAAGCAACATAATACAGGCACCAGTGTCATCCAACTGATTGGGGGTGGGGGAGAGGAGAGGGGAAAAAGTGGAAAGGATGGGAGATAAGAACAATTTGATTCCTTTGCATCCCCCACAACACATATTCTTTGACTAAAGTTTCAACCACATAGATGAGTTATAAGGATAACAAGTAGTCTTTATACATTTCAAACATCTTGCCTCCCATAAGTGAAAACTAAATCTCAGTGGTTGTAGTTGGTCCAGTTGCAGTTAGCCAAGAAAGCTGGAGAAGGATCGACCAACTAACTGCCTTGGATTTGAGAACTCAGTACTTCCCTGCTCCTTTCTGAATCTAGTTCCTTTTCCCCAGGGTCCAATCCAAATCCAGTCCTACTACTTCCATTACTCAAAAATTCCCTTGTGTTCTGTGGTGGAAAATGGGTGTGAAATGGGTTGTGGGCAATGGTGGATAAAAACTATACTTCCCACAATGCTTTGTCACAGTTCTCATTTCCTCTTGAGATGCACTACCCTGCCTACCTGTTAGGGTTAGGTGTGTGTTCCATTTCTTCTTGTGGTTTGAAAATTCACAAATAGTAATCTAATCCTAAAGAATGAGTGAGTTAAAGAACAAATCATAGGAAAAATTAATAATTTCATTAAAGAGAATGACAATAATGAGAAACTATAACAAAATTTATGGGGTGCATCCAAAGCAGTACTTAGGGGAAATTTTATATCTCTAAAAGCTTATAACAACAAAATAGAGAAAGAGCTGATCAATGAATTGGGCATGCAACTAAAAAAACATCAGCTAGAAAAAGAACAAATTAAAACCCCCCACTTATATACTAAATTGGAAATCCTGAAAATCAAAGGAGTCATTAATAAAATTGAGTGTAAGAAAACTATTGAATTAATAAATAAAACTAGGAGCTGATTTTATGAAAAAAATCAATTAAATAGATAAACCACTTGTCAATTTGATTAAAGAAAAAGAAAGGAGAAAACCAAATTACTGGTATCAAAAATGAAAAGAATGAATTCACCACCAATGAACATGACATTAAATCAATTATTAGGAGCTATTATGACAAAAAAATCTAACAACTTAAATGAAATAGAGGAATATTTGCTAAAATATAAATTACTCAGATTAACAGAAGGAATAGAATACATAAATAACTCAATTAAGATAGGAAAAAGAAATAGAATAAACCATCAGTGAGCTCCCTAAGAAACAAATCCTCAGGACCAAATAGATTCACAAGTGAATCTCACCAAACATTTAAAGATAATTAATTCTAATACTATAAAAACTATCTGGAAAAATAGGCAAAGAAGGAGTCCTATCAAATTCCTTTTATGACAGAAGTATGATACTTATACCTAAACCAGGAAGAGCAAAAACAGAGAAAGAAAACAATAGACCAATCTCCTTAATGAATATCAAAGCAAAAATTTTAAATAAAATACTAGCAATGAGATTACAGCAATATATCACAAAGATTATACACTATGAGCAGGGAGGATTTGTACCAGTAATACAGGGATGGTTCAATATTAAGAAAACTATCAGCATAATTAGCCATATCAATAGCAAAACCAACAGAAATCATGATTATCTCAATCAATGCAGAAAAAGCTTTTGACAAAATACAACACTCATTCTTATTAAATACACTGGAAAGCACAGGAATAAATGGAGTTTCCTTAAAATGTAACATCTATCTAAGACCATCATCAAGCATTGTCTGTAATGAGGATAAGCTAGAAGCCTTCCCAACAAGAACAAAGGTGAAACAACATTATCACTATTACTATTCAATATTGTACTAGAAATCCTAACTATGGAAATAAAAGAAGAAAAAGAAATTGAACGAATTAGAACAGGCAAGGAGGAAACAAAATGATCAGTCTTTGCAGATCATATGATGGTATACTTGGAGAATCCTGGAGAGTCAACTAAAAAAACTAGCTGAGATAATCAACAACTTTAGAAAAGTCACAGGACATAAAATAAACCCACATAAATCATCAGCATTTCTATATATCAACAAAATCCAGCAGCAAGATATAGAAAGAGAAGTTCCATTTAAAATAACTGTAAAGAATATAAAACACTTGAGAGTCTACCAAGACAAACCTATGAACACAATTACAAAACACTTTTCACAAAAATGAATCAGATCTAAACAATTGGAAAAAATATTCATTGCTCATGGGTAGGTTAAGCTATATACATGTAACTACATATAGTTATAAGAAGATAACAATTCTACCTAAATTAATTCAATACCATATTAAATTAACAAAAATTATTTTATAGGACTAGAAAAAAATAACAATTCATCTGGAGGAACAAAGGGCTAAGAATATCAAGAGAATTAATGGAAAAAAACATGGAGGAAGTTGGCTTAGCCATACTGTATCTCAAACTGTAATATAAAGTGGTAATCATCAAAACAATCTGCTACTGGCTAAGAAATAGAGTGGTAGATCAGTAGAATAGATGAGGGACACAATACATAGTAGTAAATGACTGTGGTAATCTAGTGTTTGATAAACCCCAAAATCCAAAAAAGAGCCCAGTATTTGACAAAAACTTCTGGGAAAACTGTAAAGCAATTTGGCAGAAAGTAGGTATAGACCAACATCTCATACTGTATACCAAAATAAGGTCAAAACAGGCACATGATTTAGACATAAAGGGTAATACCTTAGGCAAATTAAGGGAGCATAGAATAGTGTACCTGTCATATTTATGGATAAAGAAAGAATTTATGGCCAAACCAGAGATAGAAAGCATAATGGGATATTGATAATTTTGATTATATTAAATTAAAAACATTTTGCACAAACAAAAGCAATGTAACCAAGATTAGAAGGAAAACAGAAAACGAGGTGGGAAGAATTTTACCCCAAGTTTCTCTGACAAAGCCCCCATTTATCAAATAAATAGAGAACAGTCAAAGAATACAAAAAAATACAAGTTATTCTCCAATTGATAAATGGTCAAAGAACATGAACAGGCAGCTTTCAGATGAAGAAATCAAAGCCATCTGTAGTCACAAAAAAAAATGCTCTAATTCATGATTGATTAGTTAAATGAAAATTAAAACATCTCTGACATATGACATCACATCAATCCAAGTGGCAAATATGAAAGAAAAAAATAAATGTTGGAGAAAATTGGGACACTGTTGATAGAATTGTGAACTGATTCAACCATTCTGGAGAGCAATTTAGATCTATGCTCAAAAGGTTATAAAAGTGTGTGTATCCTTTGACTTAGCAATACCACTACTGAGCCTGTATCCCAAAGAGACAAAAAAAAGAGAAGGAAAAGGACCTACATGTACAAAAATATTTATAATATTTTTTCTTGTATTGGCAAAGAAGTAAAAACTGAGGGGATGCCAGCAACTGGGAAATGTAGAATACAATTATGCTATAAGGAATGATGAGCAGGATGCTTTCAGAAAAACCTGGAAAGAGTTACATGAACTGATGCAAAGTGAAGTGAGCAGAAACAGAAGAACACTGTATACAGTAACAAAAATATTGTATGATGATCAACTGTGAACAACAGCTATTCTCAGTAATTCTAAAGATGCAAGACAGTACCAAAAGACTCATGACATAAATACCAGTTCCAGAGAAACAATTGGTGGAATCTGAGGACTGATCAAAGTATACATTTTAAACTTTCTTTTTCTTTTTTTGGAGGGGAAGGGAGTTGTATTGCCCAGGCAATATTCACAGCACCGAGGATGACTATGAATATGCCAGTGTAGTTCAGAATCACAGACTCGCCATTTAGAAGGCAGAAGAAAAACATTTATTCAGACTCCAGAAAGTCAAATCCCCAAACCAGAAAGCCAATTCCATCATAGAAGCCAAGAAGTCAATACAAATAATCTTCCCATTTCAATTGCCATTACAGGGGTGTCTGTGTTTTCTTTCACAACATGACTAATATGGAAATATGTTTTGCATGGCTGCACATATTTAACCCGTATCAAATTGCTTGCTTTGCATGGGAACAGGAAGGAGGGTGAGAGAAATTTTGGAACTCAAAATTTAAAAACAAATGTTAAAAATTATTTTTACATGTATTTTTACATGTAAAAAACCAAGAGATTTAAAAAAGAAAAATCGCAAATAAGGTGTGCTAGACATGCTATCTAGAATCAAACAAGGTAGCATCAAATATGCATCAATACAGAACAGAACAAGGATGTTTAACTCCATGTCTCAGTCAATCCCCTTATAATGCAAATTATATTCAGCAAACATAAAGTAATAATACATACAATAGATAGGCCACTTCACAGCTGCTTTAGTCACTATAGGCCTAGTTGACATGTAGAATATATTACAAATCATTAGCATATCTATAAACAAAAGCATAATAGAACAAAAACCTATTCAAACATGAAATGATTAGCACACGTATCAATAAACACGCAATTAAATTCAAGACATGCAATGCGTGGGTAAATATTAGTGTTTATCCTCTATCTGGCCATGTGGATTACCTTTGTCTCAGTTTCCTTTGGAACATCTTAAATTATTCTGTTCCCTGACCATAATCCTCATCAGAACTAATGTATTGTCTACTTAAACCTGAAATTCTGAAGGGCTTAGGCTGACTGATAGTGTTATTATGTTCTAAGGAGTGGTTCTGTATCCCAGGAGAATTTACTGTGGAATAATTAGTCAGAATAGGTATTACCATTCTATTTACTCTCCTCTGATCACATATAGGTAAATACAAAAATAAGTGTATTTAAAAAGTTGTCTATAGCGTATTTTGGGCTTTAATTTGCTGATAATATGATGTGTCTATGCCCATCTTTTGAATTTCCCCTTGTGTCTTTTCTACCATTTTTTTGTATATTTCTCTTTAAAATCAATGTTGTTAAAACTATAGTCATATGAAAAAATGCTCTGAATCACTACTGATTAGAGAAATGCAAGTTAAAACAATTCTGAGTTACCACCTCATACTCATTGAATTGACTAAAATGACAAAAAAGGAAAATGTTAAATGTTTGAGGGGATGTGGGAAAACTGGGACAACAACACAATGTTGGTGGAGTTGTGGAAAATCACTCTGGAGAGCAATTTGGGCTATAAAACTGTAAGCATAAAAGATGTATAAAATGTGTAAAATATACCCTTTGACCAAAGGGCTATAAAACTGTAAACATAAAACATGCATAAAATGTGTAAAATATGTCCTTTGACCCAGTAATATCACTGCTAGGTCTGTATTTTAAAGAGATCATAAAAAAAGAGAAAAGGACCCACATGTATAAAAATAGTTATAGCAGCTCTTTTTGTGGTGTCAAAGAATTGGAAATTGAAGGGATGTTCATCAATTGGGGAATTGTTGAACAAGTTGTGGTATATGAATGTAATGGAATACTGTAAGAAATAAGAAATGGTGAGTAGGTAGATTTCAGAAAAACCTGGAAAGACTTACATGAACTGATGCTGAAAGCAGGGAGCAGAACCAGGAGAACATTGTGCACAGTAACAGTAACGTTGTGCGATGAACAACTTTGATCAACTTAGTTCTTCTCAACAATGCAATGATCTAAGTCTTAGATTCTAAGACAATTCTAAAAGACTCATGATGGAAAATGCTATCCACACCCAGAAAAAGAACTATGGAATCTGAATGCAGATAGAAGCATACTATTTTCTTTCTTTCTTCTCTTACAGTTTTTCCCTTTTGCTCTGATTCTTCTTTCACAATATGACTAATGTGGAAATATGTTTAACATGACATTATATCAGACTGCATGCTGTCTTGAAGAGGAGGTAGGGGACAGGGAAAATTTAGAACTCAAAATCTTATAAAAGTGAATGTTGAAAATTGAAAATAAATAAAAAGGAAAGGAGGGGGAGAAGCCTGGAAAGATTTGTATGAACTGATGCAAAGTGAAGTGAGAGGAACCAGGAGAACATTGTACATAGTAACAACAATATTGTACCCTGATCAACTGTGAATGACAGCTAGTCTAGCAATACAATGATTCCAGACAATCTCAAAGGACTCCTGATGAAAAATGCTATCTGCCTCCAAAGAACTGATGTTTTCTGAACACACAGACTGAAGCATGCTATTTTTCATTTTCTTTTTTTTTGTTTTATTTTGTTCTGTTCAAGTCTTCCAGTACAAAATGACTAATATGGAAATATTTAACATGATTGCCCATGTATAACCTATTGTCAAATTGCTTACTGTATCAGGGAAGAGGAAAGAGAGGGAGAGATGAAGTGATAGAATTTGGATTTCAGGACTTTAAAAAAATGTTAAAAAACTATTTTGACATGTAATTGGGGAAAAATAAAATATTAAAAAAAGAAGGATGGTAGGGATGAGATGTATCTCATCCTGTTCCCACATGGTTTTAATTTCTTCTTCTAGGTCTCTATATTTTTAAAACTTTTCATTCCATGTAGTTGGGAGATTATTGGCATCTATTAAAATGTTCTTAAATTTTTGTGGTTCAAAAAATAATCAATGTTGCTGACAGGTCATCTAACCCAACAGAGTCTGATTGGTATAAAATAATGTTAGAAATGGAAGAGACCTCAGATGAAGATAAGTCCAAGCTCCTTTACAAATGAGATCTCAGAGTCTCAGACAAGCGAAGTGACCTCTCAGGTTACACATTTAATCATTTAGAACCCACCTCTTCTAACTCCCTGCCCAGATAGTGTTCTTTCCATGTCAACTATGCCTCCCTTTTTCTCCTTTTTCAGATGGCATGTAGTTGGTTGTATTATCAGTTTTTGAGAACATTCTATCTCTTTTGAGTCCTGGACCAACTCCTATTTTATTATTCTTATTAATGGGAATCTATAATATTTTTTCTTTTAAAAATATTAGACTAGTAGACATATATTCTTTCTTTTTCACCTGGGGAACTATCTTGCCTAACAAACAATAAAACAGTGGAAAAGTAGTTCATTTAAAAGAGCCAACACAACTGTGTCCCATGTTACGTGCAACACTGCACACTCAACGTCTGTAAAGGAAGTTAGAATGCAAATTTTCTCAATTCCTCTCTGAGTTAAACTTGGTCATTATAATTACACTCTGCTCAGTTTGGCTTTATTGTTTCATTTAAATTGTGTATACTGTTTTCCATCCTAGCATATCAGTTCATTGATGTCTTCCCATGCTTCTGAGTTTCTTTTGTTTTTCTGAGTTTTTTCCTTTTTAAAGGTGGAATAATATTCCATTACATTCTGGTACCCCCACTTGTTTAGTTATTACCCAATCCACCGGCTTCTAACCTGTTTTGTGTGTGTATGTGTGACCACAGAGAGGGTTACTATAAGTATTCTAGAATAAATGGACCATCATTTATTTTCTCGGAACTTAAATGTATATGTTATAGGCCCACATACACACCTGTGTAAAAATATTTATGTACACAATATACATCAGACTGTGAAATCCAAGTCCTGACCTAAGTAAAGAGTGCATCTCACATCTCTTCTATCCCAATCCCATCCTGTCAGCTCCAGTGTACCTGGATCTGCTCTAGGCTTCGAGGTAGAGGTGTGGTACGTTCCTCAGTGACTGGTGCAGGCAAACAGCTATTTACCTCTCTTCCTTCTCCGCAAGAAGAAAGTTTCCTTTCCCGCTGGACTTGGAAACCTGAGAAACAGCGCCGCTGCGGCTTGTTGAGTTTCACTTTCCATTCTGTGGGAAATCAAAACTCAACTCAGCTCACAGTTGCCCTCTGTGGAAAAGCTGCAGAATGTATGCAAGGAAGGCACAGACAAAAGCAGGTCGCTTTCCGGATAGATGCTCACAGAACCTCCTCCGCTGCTTGAGAAGTAGACCCTGTCTCGCGGATGTGCCTTGTTCGCGTTTTACTGTCTGCAGTAAGTGGACTCCCCTCATTCTTCCCTGTACTTGGTTTGTCTCTTGCAGTGGTCCAGGGCTAAGTTGAAGAATTCTTTCCCAAAAGTCTACGGAGTAAATTTGACATATCCGAAGCCACTGCAGGGTTTTTCAGCGCCTGAAACCATTTGGATGGGTAAAAGTTTATTTGTTAAGGTGATTTACAAAGAATTAATTTTTGTATGCATTATCTTGATATTTTAGATCTAAGAATTTTTTAAAAAAATATTTCTGCCTGGGGAATAATGAAATTAAAAATCCTTACACAAAAATAGTGACTCAGTTCTGAGGATACTAAAAATATGGGCTATTTAGGAAATTGACTAAATAAATAAAGACTATTTTCCCCCCTCAAAATTAAATAGACTAAATTTTTTGAGGTCTTGTACTGTCATTTACCTCTTTCTGAATCCCCAGCACTTAGCAAGTACCTGGTACATAGTAGACGCTTAATACATGTATATGGATTAACTGATGGAAAGGGGGATGTTTAGCCGATTAAATAAATGTATTTGCATTCTGCTATGTATGACAAAGCTTAAAAATTATATTTGCCTTTTCTTATAAAATAGATATAAAAAAACTCTAGCACTGGTTTCAGGAATATCTGACTTCAACTTCTGCCTCTGCCGCAGAGAATTGAGGCAGATCTGTTTAGGCAACCGCTTAATTTGCCAGATAGTTCTGCGACCCCTGGCTTTTATTAACTGCATTTTCTGGATAAGTTGGGTAACTTTTTACAACTTTAACAAATTGGTTGGAGTCTTTTAAGAAACCAAAAAAAAAAAAAAAAAAAAAAAGCTTTGCCTCATATTTTTTTAAACAGTATCTGAGCTGAATTTTCTTTTTTCCTTAGGAAAGGAATTAGATATTTCCACTTACTAATTTCCTCAAAATAACTGGATCGTGACATATGCAAACACATTTACTATTTAACTTGCTTATAATAATAACAAACAGGAAAATAATGTTTATGAAAATATGAAAATTAACTGCAAAATAAATCCAGTAGTGCCAGCAATTTTATCTTCTTTAATCAGGTTGCTATTAAGTCATTTGGCTATAGGAAGTAATTCAATAAATGACCAGAAACAATATGATTGTAATGGTGTTAAAATGGACTCTAGGATTTATTAAGAGTATTATGCTGAAATGCTCAGATCCTGATTAACTGATCATATAATAGTCATCCATAAACAGTTTTTGACTTCTGGCATCCATATTGTTGCCATATGAGGAGGTCAGCACAGAGTATGCAGCGTATAATGAAAATGGTTCACCATTCTGTACTGCTTTAAAGTTTACAAAGCACTTTCCTCACAACACTATGAGGTAAGAAATGCAAATATTTTTATTCTCATTTTATAGATGAGGAAGGTGAGGTTCAGAGAGGTGACTGCTTTTCCACAATCTCACAGACAGCAAATGTTAGAGCCAAGATTTTCATATTTCATATTTGGATGTTTTTCATTACACAATATAGTACCATATATATGAATAATTTCATAGAATGGTCTGGAAACATAACTCTTGGGCATGAAAAGCTTCAGGTTCAGGGCTGTACCATCAAAACTATTTTTAAAAAGTTTTTCCATAACCCTTTCTATGTTAGAAAGCAGGATGCATAACACTTTTACAGAAGGAATGAAGTAGATGCCTTCTTCCCTCCTAAGGCTGTCAAGATGCAGTGATAAGTTCCTGAAATTTTGTCTTGTGGGAAAGCCATGTGCAGTCTTTTATGATTTCATGAATAAATTCTAGGGGGTTTCCTGAGGCACATGGGAATCATACATCTATTAAATGTCAGAGGTGAGATTTGAACTCATGTCATTTTGACTCCAAGCTCAGCACCGTCTGCTGCTCCCATTGCCTTTCCTAGAGTGCAGATATAAGTTTCTAAATAGGAAAAGATACTTACTTGCTAGTCAGGTTTAGCTATTCTTGAAAAAATTATAGTATTTCATTTGGAGGAAGTAGAGCTAGCATCCCTTGATTTTTTTTTAGGACTTTAGTTGAAGTGGAAGGCTGGAAATTAAACTAGATTTTAACCTAAAAGACGTAGGTTTGAATCTAGGTCCTGTCACCTCCTGTGTGACCTCTCTGACTAAATTATAATGGGGTAATTAGGGGAACCTATATCCTGATCCCTTTTAGTGGGTTACATGATTCTTGTTGGTCCACAGGACTCGGGTTTGGGGGGCACCATGCCAAAGAAAATTGGTATCTGATCCAGGAAGCCTCCTACTTAATAGATGTTAAAAAGTCAGAGATTGTCTGTCTGTCTCTTACAACCTCTAAACCCCACAGTGATTTCTCTCCCCTTTCCCCACCCAGTGGCAGCTATTACAGCTATGTGCACATGGTAGTAAATACAAGTGTTTTTATACACTATACCTGTACCAATGAGCCTGGGACAATCCCTAGATGCATCTTCTGCTTTGTTTTTCTCCTTGAACACAGGTGGTCAAAAGCAATGCTGAGATGGATACTTTTACTCTTGGAGTCTACCTCATATGTTGGAAATCTTTGAGTGCTGGCAGGCAGCAGGAGGTACACTCTGTAGCTATATCCTTTTCAGAGGGGATGACACCATTGCCAGGAGAATGAGGCATGCTCTGGCTAACCAGAAGACCTGGATTTTGAGTTACTGCTCAGATAGTGCAGATTGAGGTGGAAGTAATATCTGTTTAGCAAAACTCCAAGTATCCTGAGAGTCTTCCTACTCCTGAGAAAACACATTAGGATTGAAGGGTTATTGCTTTATGTTTTCAGTATTTGGCAGTGATTACTTATGAGTCTTTTGTTATCAGCATTCTTATGTAGAGGAGGAAATGAATAACTTCCTATACTTGAGAATTGCTACTTTGTGCACTGAATAACTTTTTTTTAGAAGGGACTTGGTTAACAGCTAAACCCAAGTTTCATGAAATTCTTTCTGGGACTTTAGGATGGGGGTAAAGGAGGCATAGAATGCAAAAAAAAAAAAAAAAAGCTTGACTCCTCCACTTGGGCTCAGGCTCACCCAAGATAGAACCTGGTCCATAGAAGTCCAGAGCAAGAGCCCCTTGTAGGAGGGAGGTGCCCTTTAGACTTCAGGTGATTTCCCCTCCACCCCTGTCAGAAGTCCAAGGGAGAGCTTTGAGAATATAAAACTCCATGTTCAACTGAGCAGCCCTTCTGCATAGATGTCAATCATCTTTGATATAGTCCCTAGTGGCAGAGACCATGGGAACCAATCAGTACCCTCTGATCATGCATCCTTTAGGAAGGGGCCTGAGCATAGGGCCAACAGAAAAAGGCCAAGGTGAACACTCAGCTTCCTGGGAAGTACCTCCAAGACTTCCTGGGGTCTCCCCTTTTGCCTCATACAAATAGATACTTAGAGGAATACTTTGGCAGTGAATGCTTTTGGATCATAGAAAAAGCCTCCACTCAATTCAGTACTCAAACATTTTAAAAAATAAATTTTTATTGATGTTTTTTGTTTTTCCATTGCTTACCTTGGCACGATCTACCCCCCTCCACCTTTCAGAGAGGCATTTTCTATAATGAAGAACAAAAAATAGGAACAGGAAAAAGTTTATTAAAACTAACCAATGACTATGACCATGGGATGTACTCTTAATCAAACAAAGGACAGAGTTAATTACAAAAAGATAAAATAGATAGTTTTGATCATATGAAATTGAAAAGCTTCTGTACAAACAAAATTAATACATCTAAGATAAGTAGAAAAGCAGTCAAATGGGGAAAAAACAACTTTGTATTAAATTTCTCAGATAAGAGTTTAGTGTCCAAGATGACCAAAAGTCATTGCCCAATAACTATGTGGTAAAAGGAAAAAACAAATAATTCCCAGAACTGTGAACTATTAATAACCATATCAAATAATGTTCTAATAAGAAAAGAAAAAAAAAGCAAAAGCAAAACAAAACACATCATATCCAGTTAAACTGGCAAAGATAACAAAAACTAGAAGTCAGTGTTGGCAAGGTTTTGGAAAAATACTAACATGAATTGGTGGTGGAATTGTGAATTAGTAGAACCATTTTAGAAAGTAATTTGGAATCATGTAAACAAGTAGCTCAAATGTTCCTATTCTTTAATCCAAGGATTTCACCGCTAGGCATATACCCCAAGATGGTCACTGATGAAAAGAAAGTCCTCATATTCACTTGTCAACTCTAAAAACAAAAGACCAAAGAGTCACAGGAGTTATGAAACCATTGTTAACTCTGAAAATATCAAAGAGTTCATGCAGTTTGTCACAACTACTTTGAAAAATAAAAAAAATTTAAAAAACCCAAAGAGGTAACAGTGGTCATAAGCACAAAGCTTTCTTTATTCCATTGGAGGAGGGAAACTAGACACAAGTAGGGTGGGCAAATCTCAATACATATAGTAGTGGCTACACAGTGAGTTGTAGCCCCAACAGTGAGGGGTAACAGCAAAAATGAGACAAGTTTGATACATAGCAGGGCTTCATGACCAGAACATGGGTACTGCAGGTGCTTGGCTCAGCTCAGAGATTGCCTGGTGTTGGTATGAAACAGTTCCGAGATTTCGCTGTGGCTGAGTTCATCCAGAGTGTGAGCACAAAGGATTGTTGTTATGCCAAGCTCAAGGCACAGCTTGCTTGCTGGTCCTTAGTTCTGGAAAGAGGGTGTCTCCTAATAGTAGAAAAGAGATGAGTGATCTTGGCATGGGGATCCTGGCACACTAAAATATTTATAGCAGCAATTTTGTGGTAGCAAAGAACTGGAAATAAGGTAGATGTCCATTGACTGGGGAATGGCTGGCAAATTCTGGTACATAAATGTAACAAAGTATTACCATGATGTAAGCAACAACAAATTAGATAAATGCCAGGAAGCGTGGAAAGATGTAGATGCAGATGAATAGACATAAAATGAAGTGAGCAGAGTGAATGACTACACAATGACTAATTAACAAAGTTAATGGAAAAAACAATAATAACAGAACAATAGAAAATGATGTTGTGAAATTACAAAGAACAAGTCAGTTGAACAGAAGAAATATAAGAAGACACCATCTCCCACTCCTTTGCACAGATAGGGGATGGAAAGAGAAATGGATGTGGAACATTGCATACTTAAAAAAAATTGACCAATTTTTTTCTTTTGTTTTTCTTCTTTTTTTTTTCTTAAAAAAGCAAAAATACCCTTTTTAATATGAGATGGATCCCTAGGAGGAGAGAGGAGGAAGAACATGGGGAGAAATTTAGGTGATAGAAAATCAAAATATATTAATGCAAATTTATTTTTTTTTAAAAACCTAACCAATACATCAAAAAAGTTTGACATTATGTGTAGTGGTCCTCACCTCTAATCTCCCACCTCTACAAAGAAGCAAGGAGAAGTGCCTTCTTTTGTCTCTTTGGGGCCAAGTTTCATCATTATAATTTTACAACACTCAGTTTTGATCACTTCACAATTGTTCTTTCCATTTACATTGTTGTAGCCATCGTATAGTACTTAAAAATTTAAATGGATCTGTGATTTCATCATTGTAGTATTTGTGCCATCTACGCAGATCATAGTCCATGTTTGCCCATCCTGTATAATGTTTGTTCATGTCTTCCCCAAATTCAACATAGGGATCCACCCAATGTGCTAGATGGGTCCCTTACTTTTTATTTTTGTAATTCTTTTTATTTTTTCTTTTGTTAAAGTCTATTTATTTATTTTTAGTTTTCAACATTCATTTCCACAAGACTTTGAGTTCCAAATTTTCTCCCCATCTCTCTCCTCCCCTTACCCCAAAACACCATGCATTCTGATTACCCTTCCCCAATCTGCCCTCCCTTCTATCACACCCCTCATTTTCCTTATCCCCATTTTCTCTCTTTTCTTGTAGGGCAAGATATATTTCTATACCCCATTACCTGTATTTCTTATTTCCCAGTTGCATGCAAAAACAATTCTCAACGTTTGTTCCTAAATCTTTGAGTTCCAACGTTTCTCCCTTTCTCCCTCCCCACACATCCCCACTGTGAAGGCAAACATTTCAATATAGACAACCTGGGGCCAGGGCTAGGGCAGGATCCTGCTCCCTTCTCACCCACGTGAAAGAGCTTTCTCACTGACCTTTGAAGCTGTCTTTGGTGTTTGTGGGTTGAGGAATCTGGGAACCACAGCTGCTACCTGTGATTCACTCCCTAAAGTGTGCTCCGGTCCTGTCCCTGCTGCACTGCGCAGTCAAGCCTGGGCTGTGCTCCTCTCTGAGCCTGGTAGGATAGACCTTTCCTGTCAGCCTTCCAGGTTGCCTTGGGCTGGAAATCTCTTTCACTCTGTTGTTTTGTGCTGTCTGCTGCCCTAGAATTTGTTTAGATCATTTTTTTTTACAGGTATTTTATGGGCTGTGGAGGGAGAGCTTCTACAGGTCCATCCTTCTACTCTGCCATCTTGGCTCCACCCTCTGTATTTATTTAAAAAAAAATAATGTTCAATTTTTTCCCATTGCATGTAAAAATAATATTAACATTATTTAAAAAATTTTTGAGTTCCAAATTCTCTCCCTCTTCCCTCATTGAGAAGGCAAAATATATTTCCATATTAGTCATGTTGTGAAAGAAAACTCTGACCTCCCCCACAAAATACCAAGAAAAAGAAAGTTTAAAAACTTTTCTTTGATCCGTACTAAGACTCATCAGTTCTTTTTCTGCAAGAGGATAGCATTTTACATCATGAGTCATTTGGAATTGTCTTAGATATTGTGGAGAATATCTAAGTCATTTACAATTGATCATCATACAGTATTGCTGATACTGTGTATGATATTCTTCTGATTCTGTTCACTTCACATTGCGTAAGTTTATGTCTTTCCAGATTTTTCTGAAAGCATACTGATAGGTGTGAGGTGGTACCTCAGAATTGTTTTAATTTACATTTCTCTAATCAGTAGTGATTTAGAGGGGGAGAGGATTCCACTGGCTGTGGACACTTACAGGAGGGCAGAGTACTTGGTTTCAGTTCCAGGCCAAGGGAGAGAACTGAAGGAGGACCTGAGGCCAGAGGCATCATCGCCTACCCCCTAGGATTAGATGTGATTACAATAGGTTTCTATAAAATAATTTTTTTAAAAAAGTGAGCAGGCAAAGGAGAAAGAACCCAACCATAGAAAGTTACTATGGGAATAAAGAAAACTGGGATTTGTCTTCAGAGGAGGATACTGAAGGAAAAAAAATCCTCTCCTACCCTAAAGAGCAATGTCAAATCATCACTTGCCCAAAAAGAATTCATAAAAGAACTTTAAAAAGACTTTAAAAATCAAAGGAGAGAGATTGAGGAAATTTTTATTTGGTAAAATAACAATCTAAGTAAACCAAGAAGATTATGAAAAGAAAATTAACCAACTGGAAAAGGAGATCAGAATCTTAAGGAAGACAAGGACTTCTTGAAAATTAGAATTGGGCAAGAGGAAGTCAGCAAAGTTATGAGACCAAGAAATAATAAAACAAAATATAAAGAATGAAAAAATAGAAGAGAATGTAAAATATCTCATAAGAAAAATAATTGATCTGGAGAACAGATCAAGAATAATAAGAATAATCAGACTACCTGAAAACTGATCAAAAAAGAATCTTGATCCAATAATAAAAAAAATAGTTAAAGAAAATTGTCTTGAATCATTGGAACGAAAGGGGAAAGTAAAAATAGAAAAAATCTTCCCATCATCACCTGAAAGAGAGCCTATGAAGAAAACCTATAGAAATGTCATAGCTAAATTCTGAAAACTCCAGCTTAAGGAGAAAATATTATGAGAAACAAGAAAAAAATAATTCAGATATGGCACAATTAGAATCACAGAAAACCCAACAGTGGTGACACTAAAAAAACCACAGGTCTTGTAACATTGTATATCAAAAAGCAAAAGAACTGGGGTTGCAGCTGAAAATATCATACCCAGCAAAGTTAAGCATAATCATTGAATTGCCAGATTTTCAGGATTTTATTGCAAAAAGATCCGAACCTAATAGAAAATTTGGCATACAAGATGCAATAGAAATATAAGGTCAATAAGGTCAGACTGTTTACTTTTTATATGAGGAAATGTAAACTGTATGTCTAAGATTATAATTAGTAATTGGGGTAGTTTGAAAGAAGGATTGGAGTAGACCTGAGAATGATGTGATTCTAAAAAGTAAAACCACTGAAGAAAAGCTAAAAAGAGTAGTTATATTGTACAAATGAGGTGCAGAGAATTAAATGCAGAAAGAGGACTGGTAGTTCTGGAACACGACTCTCATAAGGAATGAGTTAAAGAGGGAAATATGTGCACATATGCACATACACATATTTGTATTATAATATTTAAAAATATAACCATAGAATATTTGTATATTATATATTGTATTACAATTTGACTCTTTTCTCTATATATTTGAGAAATGAGGCCTTTATCAAAGTAATACTGTAAAATTTTTTTCAGTTATAATTACTGTTTATTTCCCTCAATCCTATTTTCCTCCTCTTTATCCTTTTCTCTCTTCCTTCACCCTGTCCCTCCTCAAAAGTGTTTGGCTTCTGAGCTCCACTTTCCCCAATTCACCCTCCTTTCTATCAGCTACCCCATCCCCCTCCTTTCATCTCCTTCCCTTCCCACTTTCCTGTAGGGTAAGATAGATTTCTGTACCCAACTGAGTATGTATGTTATTCCCTTTTGGAGCCAATTACGATGAGAGTAAGATTCATGTTGTGTGTTCTCCACTCCACCATCTTCCCCTTTACTGCAAAATCTTTTTCTCACCTCTTTTCTGTGAGATAATTTCCTTTACTTTTTCTTGATATCATGAGAAGACAAAGGTGGGTTATCTATTAGTTGGTAATCCCCTGATCTCTCCACATAACCAACCTAGGTTCTTTTTTTTTTTGGCCATTTGAATCTTTGATGACATTCTTTACTCCAAATCTTCTTTGTAATTCCTTGATTTCTGTCTTTCCGTTCCTCCTCCTCCATGGTACCTGGCACAGTAGCTGGGCAAAGAGTAAGCCTCCATAGATATTTGTCAATGGATTGTTCTAGGGCTAGGTCTAGATAGCTCTGCTATCTGTGTAAGTTGGAGCAAGTCAGTTTGCCTTTCGGAGCCCATATTTTTTCATCTGTAAAATGGGGTTAACCGTACTAGCACTTTATACTTCAGAGAATTGTTGTGAAGAAAATGTTTTGTAAACCCAAAAGTGTTATGAAAATGTTTATTGTAGAATGAAGTTTCTTCTTGGTTTATTCCACTAGGTGGCATTATTGTATGTTAAGGAGAGGCTGAGCTCCACCAGTGAGTAAAGCTTATCCTAGTTTGTCTTATGCTTTTTTATATTAGGACGCGACACTTGGCTTTGTAAGAATAATTTTGATGATCCTTTTTTTTTTTTTTTTTTTTTTTTTTTTACAGTAAATCAGTTTTGAATGCTGGGCATGGGGGAAGGGAAAGAAAGAGGGAGAAGGAAATTGTGAAAATTCCAACTTGGGCAGAATGAATAAAGCCAAAGAGGTGATTTTAGGAGCGTGTTGGCTCGTTATGCTTTCAGCCAAAACAAGGCAAAGCATTTCTGTCCCAAGAAGGAAAAAAAGAAGAAAAAGCAGCAAAATCACTACTTTTCAGTTGAATTGACAGAAATAAAACTATTTGGACAGTTTTCTTTCTTCCAAAAAAGCAACAAAATTGAACTCAGCTCTTTTAGTTACCCAGTCCAGCACATAGATTTTTTTCTTTCTTTTCCTTTCCCCTACTCATTTCTATTCAACTCTGCAACTAATTACCTCGAGTTACTTCAAGAAGCAATATCCTTGAATTTCCCTTGTAAAGCAACATGGAATTAAATGTCTCTTATGGCAATATACTTCTATTGTAAGACAGCTGTTGATGGTGGAGGAGGTGAAATGGAAAGCCCTTCTCCTTACCTTATGTGCACACACTTTAAAACTCACTTCGAATTGGCCTCTTTTAAAGGCCTCCATGAAGTGTAGCTGATTCCCAGCTAGTCACTTTCATCTAAATGATGCATAGCATTTATACAGAACTTTAAGGTTTGAAAAGCCCTTTACACATATCTCATTGTATCCTCACAGCAACTCTTGGAGGTAGGTACTATTATTTCCTCCATTTTTCAAATGAGGACATTGAGGCAGACAGAAGTTAAATGACATGCCCAGAGTCACACAGATAGTAAGCATCTGAAGCTGGATTTTAACTCAGGTCTTCTTGACTTTAGGTCCAGTAGTCTATCCCTTATATAGCGTAACTGGATGTTTATACCCTGTTTGGTCAACTCTTTTACACCAGGTTATAAGATTGTTTAGAAAAACTTCTTAATTTGATCAGAAGTTGTCCTGATCTAGCTCCCTTATATTTATATTAATCGTAATAGTCATTCAGGCCTATATTTTTATGAACTCTCTAGGGTCTGGCTAAGGTTTATCAGGTTTTTAAAAATTTTTAATTTTTGAACTTAAATTACTTTTAAAATTTTAATTTTTAAAAATTGGTTCCATCATTAGCTGATCATGACAGAAAATCATGTTATTAGGGCTCATTCCTCCTCATCCCTACCACACCCCTTATACCTGGTTTATGTTTTACATAGGTAAAGGATCTCATTAGGACTCCTATGAACTGTACTCTGTGGTTAGTGCCTATCTTTGTATTAAGGACAGGCTTGTAGTATGTTACTTTGGGAGCTACCACTAATGTTCATTAATGGGCAAGTTGTCTTTTCAATAGAACCTGAGAAGCAGAACCAGTGGAATCTTTGAACTTGGAGCCAAAGTCTCTTGGAATAAATACCATGAAGAAGAAGACAGAGAAGCTGAGATACCTCTGCAGTGTTGGAGATAGCTATAAAGGTCATTATTTCTCTCCCTCTTCAGTGATAAGAACACACAGAAATTATTGCAATATATTAAGCATGGGCTTTCAATGAAGCTGTCATGATTTTAATAAATGGTGACCAGTAATTTGACATCTCTTATTCCCCTAATATTTTTCACTTTATCAGTCTTCTCTTTCCTGTTGACCCTATGTGAAGCACTTGACTTAGGAATGCTGAAATGAATGAAAGGAGATTTCCTCAATAGTCATTCAGATATATAGACTGTGCTGATCTCAAGGTCCTGTAAAAGGGAAAGAGTTTAGAATTAAAGATCATTAGTTCTGAAAAAGTCCTTGGAGAGGATTAGTTACAACTTTTTTATTTTATAAATGAGGAAAACAGGGCTGGGAGAGGTTTGGTAAATTTCCCAGTCATACAGTTTGTTAGTGGCAGATTCAAGAGGATGTTTAGAATCCTTATCCATCACTCTTTCTGGCTCAGAATATTGCCTGCCTCTGCAGTTTATGAGAGAGTAAGTCAGAGAGCTCCTGTGTTTCTAAGATTTTAGAAAATCAAATCCTCTCTGGTTTACAATGATTTTAGGATAGGCAGAGTCATCAGGAAGCTGAGATAATATTAATAAAGAACTTATACAGGGCCTGGCACATAGTAGGTGCTGTATAAATCCTAGTTAATTGTTGTTATTCTAATATCTTTCATCCCTGTGACAGAAGTAATTCCATTAGAAGACTGGCTTGAAGAGTCTAATAAGGCAAACGTTTTTTCCCTTGCACAGTTCTAATGGTAGATAAAATTGAGAAATAGAGCTTGTCATTGGAGCTCCCCCATCTTTCTGTCCCCTGTCTCTCTTCAGCAACCACCTATATCTCTTTCGTATTGCCACTTCTCTTTCATCCTAGAGGAAAGTGATGTGTTAAATTAATCAGTGCTTAGGTTTTAAGGATAGTCTTTCTTCTTGAATGTTTGCTATTCGTAAAACACCAGTGGGAATATAAAAATCTATAAAATATAGCTCTTGCCTTCAAGGGAGAATATATTCTGTATAATGCTTCCCTAACTAGGTTTTTTTTTAACTAGGTTTTTTTTAATACCACATCTCAAACTGTAGTACAAACGATAATCATTAAAATGATGTGGTAGTAGTTTAAAAAGAGAGAGAGGTCCATCAGGTAACCAACATATAGAAACAACCAAACACATTAGGCTAGTGTTTGAGAAAACCAAAGACCCCATTACTGGGGGAAGAACTCATCATTTGACAAAAAGTGCTGGGATAACTGTACAGCAGTGTAGTAGAAATTAGGCCAATACCCTGTACCACATACCACGATAAGCTCCAAATAGATACACAAAATACATAGAAAGCCACATCATAAACAAATTAAAGGAGCAAGGAAGAAATTACCTTTTAGTTCTATGGATTGTGGAAGAATTCAAGATTAAATAAAGAAGATCACAAGATAAAATGGAAAATTTTGATTATAATTTAATTTAATAATTTAGAATAACAAAAGATTTTTACACAAACAAATCTAATATAGTAAAAGTTAGAAGAGATATGGGTAAATGGGAAGAAATCTTTGTAACATTTTCTCTGCTAAAGGTCTCCTTTCCAAGGTATGTAAGGAACTGATGCAAATTTATAAGACTAAAAGCTATCTCCAACAGATAAAAGGATGTAAGTAGATAGTTTTTCAAAGGAAAAAATCCAGACTATCAACAAATGGTGGTATATGTATATAAAGGAACATTATTGTGCCATAAGAAATGGACATTTTCAGAGGAAACTAAGACCTACATTTAAGGCAGGTTGTGATCCCATTTGTTTTACCCAAAGTTTGGCTTTTTTCATTCTATCCCTGAGGTGAGAATTGCAAAAGGAGGTAGGGAGATCCAGCCCAAATTCAATAAATCCAATCCAATAAACATTTATTAAGCACCTAGTACATGCTAAGCACTGAGCTAAACTTTGGGGATACAATTAATAAGACATCCCTGACCTCAAGTAGCTTCCAATCAAATAGCTGGAGACAGGACACAAAAGGAGTCAGGAAAGCAGGATGAGTGGGGAAATATTAGAGGGTAATTATCATGGGGACATCTTGTCCTGTGGAACTGAAACCAGATAGAGCAACACGTGCAGAATGGAGTGAATCCCAAAGTCCAGTTTCTACCCTGTACAAAGGAAGGCATCAGGAAGAGTTTGGTACTCCACCATCCAGCCCTCCAGTCAGAAGCAAGAGGAGACTCAGAGAGGTAGTATCATTCAAAGACTGAGAGAGGAACATGGTGATGAAATTAGAGGTGATGAGTTTAATCTTGGAGATGTCTTGTTTAGTGGAGTTGAAAACAGGCAGAGCAGGTGACGCAGAGTGGCATGTCCAGCTATGTATGACCTGCCTCATTTCCCCTATAAACATCCTTTTTCTTTCTCCCTTCTTCTCCTAACAATTATTTTTTGTACACTTCATTAAGCTGTTAATCACTTGTTCCTTGGGGTATCTGTGATATCTCTAACTTTTCCTATGTTTATGATTTTTATCCTCCACCTGACCCCAAAGCCAAGATGATTTCTTCCCCCTCCGTTGTCCCCTTTTCAGTGTGTAGCAGCACCCTGTGTGCAGTTAGTGCTCCTTCATGCTCTGATTTTGCTGATTTTTATTCTTTTGGTCTCTGTCATTTTTCAGGCCCTGTTGGTTTGTACAACATTGGACAGACTTGTTGCCTCAATTCTTTGCTCCAGATGTTCATCATGAACATGAATTTCACCAAAATCTTGAAGAGGTGAGTGCTTTTCCTGGGTAGTTCATCAGCATTTGGCTGAGAATGGTAAATTATAAGTTTGTATTTTCTTTTATGTTTATAGAAGAATTTCAATTGTTCATGTTAAGCTGGAGGCCACCTGAATTAGATAACCATTTATTAAGTATCATGTATCAGGACTGTGCTCAGTTCCAGGGATACAAACACATATCAACAAAACAGTGTCTGTTCTCTGGGAGTTTACGCTTGACTGGTGTCTTCCCTCACTGCTCAACTTTAGCTGCTGGAAGTGGGTCCATTCAGCCAGAGTTCCAGGCATAGAGTGATTCAGTGTCTATTTTTTGTATTATTGATATCTCTTAGGATAGTAGATTTAAAACTAGAAAGGATGTTAGAGATTATCTAGCCCAAAGTTATACAGATAGTGAGTAACAGAACCAGGATTTTAAGTCAGGGCCACTGACTCCAGATCCATCATTCCTTCTGGTAACTGAATTTCTCAGTTTCAAGAATACTCAAGTAATTCCCTTGCTCTGTTTCTTTATTCCAAGTGTTTTGATCCTGTCCCTATTTATGAATTTGGACTACTCAGTTCAATTTACTTCAATGCAACAAACATCCATTAAACATCTATAGAGTGCTGGGCCTGGAGTCAGTAAGAGTTGAGTTCACATCTGGCCTCAAGCACTTATTGTGTGACCTTGGGAAGTCACTAAACTTCTATATGGTTCAGTTTCTTCATCCGTAAAATGAGGATAATAATAACACCTACCTCTTATGATTGTTGTGAGGATCAAATGAGATCATATTTGTAAGGGCACTTAGCGTACTGTCTGGTACATAGTAGGTGCTCTATAAATGCTTATTCTCTTTCCTTTCCTTTTCTTCTTTCCATAACCTTCCCTCCCCTGCTGGGTACTACAACTACAAAGACAAAAATGAAACAGTCTTGCCCCTTGCCTTGTACTGGGATAAACAAAGTGAAGATTGTTAAGAAGATATAAACTAAGTTCTAATAAATAAAATACCAATGTAACACAGTCTAGTTTGGCCCCCACTGCCTAACGGCCTGGTGTGTCACATTTCACCTCTGCCCTAGAGTTCTCTGATACCCTTAAGGGGGTTTGAGGTATATAGGCTCTCTGCCTATGGCTTCAACACTCACAGATGGTTTACCTTCAATTTTAGTTGTGCTCTCCTGAACCTCCCTGTTCCATTTAACCAGGGTAGGGGTTGGTGGTGGTTGTAAGGAAACGATTTGTCTGTCTCCTTGTTGCCCTCTTTTGAGTGAATATCTTCCGGGAACCCTCACAATATGTGGTTCCTCTACTTATTTAGTATCACGGTGCCTACGGAACTGGAGGAAGGGAAGGAAAGTTTCCTACAAGAGTCTTTTCTTGATTGTCTTGCTGTCAATGAATTACTTTTCATTTTATTGGTACACTTGTACTTGCCTTTGTTGTTGTTCGGTCATTTCAGTTTTGTTTGACTCTGTAACACCATTTGGGGTTTTCTTGGCAAAGATACTGGGGTGGTTTGCCATTTCCAAACCATGTTATCTTACAGATGAAGAAACTGAGGCAAACAGGGTTAAGTGGCTTGCCTAGGGTCACATAAGTATTAAATATCTGAGGTCAGATTTGAACTCAGGAAGACGAGTATCCTTGACTTCAGATCTGGTACTACTTAACTGCCCTTGGTTGGCTTAAGCATGACTAGATATCTTTGTTAAAAAAATTATATTAATTTATTTGTTTTCAGTTTTCTACAATCATTTCCATAAGTCTTAGATTTTCTCCCCTTCCCTCCCCAGATGGCATGAAATCTTATATGAGTTCTACACATATGTTCTTATTAAACACATTTTCACATTTGTCATGTAGCATAGAAGAATTAAGATGAATGAGAGAAACCATGAGAAAAACCAAACAAAAATAAAGCACAAGAGAAAATATTCTGCTTCATTCTGTGTTCTAAATCCATACTTCTTTCTCTGAACGTGGATGGCATTTTGTGCCAAAAGTCCTTTGGGAATGTTTTAGGTCCTTGAATTTCTGTGAAAGGCTAATTCTAGCAGAAAAATTCCTCTGTGAAAAAACTGTGGTTTTTACTGTGTACAATGTTCTCCTGGTTCTGCTCTTTTCACTCAGCATCAGTTCATATAAGTCTTTCCAGGCTTCTCTGAAGTCTTCCTGTTTATCATTTCTTTTTTTTATTAAATTATTTTATTTGTTTTCAGTGTTCCAAATCACTTCCAAATATCTTAGATTTTTTCCCTCCCTTCCTCCCTTTCTGCTCCCTCCCTGAGACAGCATACAATTTTATATAAGTTCTACACATACATTCCTATTAAATACATTTTTTACCTTAGTCATGTTGCATAGAATAATTAAAGTGAATGGGAGAAATCATAAAACAAAACAAGACATAATACAAAAGAAAATTCCATAGTTCTTTCTCTGAATGTGGAAGGCATTTTGCCTCGAGTCCACTGGGAATTTTTGAAGTCCTTGCACTGCAATGAAGTTCTAAGTCTACCAAAAAAATTCCTTGCGCACTGTGGTTCTTGCTACATACAAAGTTCTCCTGGTTCTGCTCCTTTCACTCAGCATCAGTTCTTCTCTGAAGTCTTCCTGTTCATCATTTCCTATAGCACAATAGTATTCCATTACATTCATATGCCACAATTTATTCAGTCATTCATCAATTGATGGGCATCACTTTGATTTCCAGTTTTTGGCCACCGCAAAGAGAGCTGCTATAAATATTTTTGTACCTGGGGACCCTTTCCCATTTCTATGATCTCTTTGGGATAGAGTCCCAGAAGTGATATTGCTGGGTCAAAGGGTATGCACATTTTTGTAGTCCTTTGGGCATAGTTCCAAACTGCTCTCCAGAATGGTTGGATCAGCTCACAGCTCCACCAACAATGAATCAGTGTTCCAATGGTCCCACATCTTCTCCAACATTTATCATCTTCCTGTTTTGTCACGTTAGCCAATCTGATAGGTGTGATGTGGTATCTCAGAGTTGTTTTGATTTGCGTCTCTCTAATCAATAGTAATTTAGAGCATTTTTTCATTTGACTGTAGATAAGCTTTAATTTCTTCCTTTGAAAACTGCCTGTTCATATCCTTTGACCATTTATCAATTGGGGAATGACTTGTATTCTTGTAAATTTGACTCAGTTCTCTATATAGTTTAGAAATGAGGCCTTTATCACAAATACTAGTTGCAAACATTCTTTCCCAGTTTTCTGCTTCTCTCCTAATCTTAGTTGCATTGAGTTTGTTTATGCAAAAACTTTTCAATTTAATGTAATCAAAATTATCCATTTTGCACTTCATAATATTCTCCATCTCTTGTTTGATTATAAATTTCTCCATTCTCCATAAATCTGATAAATACACTATCCCTTGCTCCCCTAATTTGTTTATAGTATCAATCTTTATACCTAGATCATGTATCCATTTGGACTTTATTTTTGTGTATGGTGTCAGGCATTGGCCCATGCTCAGTTTTTGTCACACTGTTATCCAGTTTTCCCAGCAGTTTTTGTCTAACAATGAGTTCTTATCCCAGAAGCTGAGCTCCTTGGGTTTATCAAACAGTGGAGTACTATAATGGTTGACTACTGTGTCTTGAGTACCTAACCTATTCCACTGGTATACCCTTCTATTTCTTAGCCAGTACCAAGTGTTTTGATGATTGCTGCTTTATAATACAATTTGAGATATGGTAGGGCTAGGACACCTTCCCTAGCATTTCTTTTCATTATTTCCCTTGATATTCTGGACCTTTTGTTCTTCCAGATGAATTTTGATATTGTTTTTTCTAGCTCTAGGAAATAATTTTCTGGTAGTTTGATGGCACTGAATAAATAAATGAATTTAGGTAGAATTGTCAGTTTTATTATATTAGTTCAGCCTACCCATGAGCAACTGATGTTTTTCCGCTTACTTAGATCTGACTTTATTTGTGCAAAAAGTGTTTTACAGTTGTGTTCACATAGTCCCTGGGTTTGTTTTGGCAGGTAGATTTCCAGTGCCTTCTGTAGCTTTAAATGAAATTTCTCTTTCTACCTGTTGATATTGGGCTTTGTTAGCAATATGTAGAAATGCAGATGATTTATGTGGGTTTATTTTGTAACCTACAACTTTGCCAAAGTTGTTTATTATTTCAAGTAGTTTTTTACTTGATTCTCTAAGTATATTATCATATCATCTGCAAAGAATGATAACTTAGTTTCTTCTTTGCCTATTCTAATTTTTTCAATTTCTTTTTCTTCTCTCAATGTTAAAGTTAACATTTCTAGTACCATATTGAATAACATGCCTAGATCTCTTAACATGAAGGTTTCCTAGGTTCCCTACTGCATAGGTGGGGTAGCCTACTTTGATTGGCTGCATAGCTGGAAAGGTTACTTATTTGACTCTCCAATACTGGGATAGTCTGTTTCCTGAAAACTTTTTCCTGCTGTGTCCAGAGAGTAAAGATCACAGTTTACCCATGGTGTGGGATTTGTTAACTGGAACATGAAACCATGAAATGAACTACTTCCTTCTTCTGCTTTGTTCTTTCACTCAGGTTCTGAGAATTGGGTGCTGGGGTATTTGTTTCTGTTCTGCATTGCTTTTTGTTAGTATCTAGGTGTTGTGGTTTGATCCTCTAACTCTTGCAGTAAACTTACAATTTGGCTTACATGAATCTAGTGGAGATGTTGACCACGACTCTAAGCCTCTCAGAATGACACTATGGTCTTCTTTCATTCTTGTGTTGACTTTTAGTGTAATATCAAGGAAGGGTAAGGGGTGGTGATGGTGGTGAGGAAATGATTGTGTCTCTCTCCTTGCTGAAAGGGTATTCTTTCAAGCTGATCTGTTCCAGGAACTCTCACAATGATTGACCCTCCGCCTTTTCAGTATCACAATGCCTAGGGAACTGGAGGAACGGAAGAGAAGTGTCCCCTACCAGTTACTTCTGCTTTTGGAGAAGATGCAAGACAGCCGGTTGAGAGCAATATGGCCTGTGGAGCTGGTATCTTGCCTGCAGAAATATAATGTTCCATGTAAGGAAGTCCTTTTGCCATGGTGCTATTGTTTATGGTTGGACCAGAAAGGGTGAGGATGGATGCTTGTGTGCATGTGTGTAAGGGTGTGTATAAGAGTCATTCAGGGTGATTTGGTAATCAAAATTGCTGAATCCAGGAATTTGAGGGTCTTTGGCTCTGCCATGTTGAGAGACATTAATTCTTAGAGTATCTCTGCTAAGGAACACCACCTTTTCACTGGAAATGGAGAGAAGAAAAGCACCTGTGATTTCATTAACCAATACAGCTTGGCATCTTTATGCAACTTACAGCAATCTTGAAACATTTTCTAGAGTACTAAATGATTTTCCCAGAATCACACAGCTAATATTTGTCAGAGGTGGGACATGACCCCCAAATCTTCCTGGTTTTAGGGTTAGCTTTCTATCCACTCTGCCACGGAGTAAAAATAATACTAACAGGCAATGGACACTCCAAACAAGTAAGGTGATAGTAAAAGAACACTTATCTGTGCTTGTCATTTTGACCAAATGAATTACATTCTAGCTCTTGAAAGAATTGATATGGTAATAGTGGAACCGTTGGTAGCAATAATTGAAAGGTCATGGGAAAGGAAAGAGAAGCTACAAGATTTGAGAAGAACAAATGTTCTTCAAAAGTTTTAAAGTCTCTAAACTATAGTCTAGTGAACTTCACTCCAATTCCTGGCAAAGCATTAGAATGGGTCATTATGAAATATGATTACAGTGAACTAGCATGGCTTTATCATGAACATATAATGTCAGACTAGCTTCATTTTCTATTTTGTCTGAATTATTAAACTAGCAGATGAAGAGAGTGCTATGGATACAGATCATCTGGATTTTAGTAAAGAATTTGATAAAATACTTCACTCTGTTTTTTGTGGAAAAGATAGAAATAATAACAAAAATAACTAACATTTCTATGATGCTTGTTATATAGCAGTTCATGATAGCATATTTAGATGAATTCAAAACTGGTTGGCTGGCTAGAAATAATGGATTTTATTAATTATTGGTTTGATACTAGTATAACAAGAGGTTTGTAGTGGAGTACTCTGGGGTTTAGGGCTTGGCCTTGGCCTCTTTAACATTTTTTATCACTGACCTGAATAAATACACAGATGACATGCTTATCAAATCAACGGATGAACACAAAGTTGGAGGGACAGCTAAAATGCTGTATAACCATCTGGATCCAGTTTTGACAAATTAGAGCACTGGACTGAACAATAATAATTGAATATTATAATAATAGGATGATATTCAAGAGGGATAAGTATAAAGTGTAACATTTAAGTTCAAAAAAATCCCCCTCATGCATAAAAGGGAGTCATAGTTAGACAACAGTTTAGCTGAAGAAGATCTAGGGGTTTTAGTGGACTACAAACTCAATATGAGTGTCATGTGGCAGTTGAAACAAAAAGCTAATGCCATTTGGGTCTGAATTAAGAGATACAGAACTTCCAGGGACAGATAGGATAGTCCCACTGGGCTCTGCCCTTGTCAGATCACATCTGAATTATTGTGCTCAGTTCTGGGAGCCACAATTTAGGAAGAACATTGTTAAGGTGGAGACCATCCAGAGGAGGACAACCAGAAGGTTAAGGAGATCGAGTCATATGAATTTTGGTTGAAGGAAATAGATATGTTTATCTCAGAGGAGAGAAGACATATGGAATTATGACAGATGTTTTTAAGTATTTGAAAGATTGTCATTCAAAGGATGGATCAGACTTGTTATCTCTGACTGCCGAGGGCAGAGCCAGGAGTAGAAAGTTATTGTTGAAACAAACCAAATTTAGACCTGAAATAAGGAAAAACTTCTAACAATTAGAGCTGGTCAAAAGTAGAATGGGCTGCTTTTAGAGGGCATAGGTTCCCCTTCCTTGGAGGTGTTCTATCTGAGGTTGGATAGCCACTTGTTGGCCCAGGATGTTAAGCAGTGTTATTGGACTTAAGAGTCAGGAAGACTCAACTTAGAGACTCCCTATGTGTATGACCCTGATCAAGTTTTTGAAACCTCATTCAGTCTGAGTGTCTTCATCTGGAAAACTGGGGCAATAATAGAACCTACCTCAGAGAGTTGTTGTGAGGATCAAATGAAATAAGATATGTGAAGTGTTTTGCAAACCTTGAAGTGCTATATAAATGCTAGTCATTGTTAGTCTTATTTTTATTCTCATTTTTATTATGTTAGAGCTAGGATTTTGGGGGCTGTATCATTTGTACTAGATTACATCTGAGGTCCCTTGCAAGTCTCCAATTTTGTGATTTTATGATTCTTCACCCTAGTCAGACTATAGCTGAAGGGCAATGTTCAATTCTGGGCTTCATGTTAGGAATGAGATTGATAAACTAGAGAGCTTCCAGAGGAGGGCAACTAAGAGAATAAGGAACAGAGCAATTCTGAACTTTTCAATAAACTGAGATATTGTGTCCTGCACTGGGTACCACATTTTAGGAAGAACATGGACAAAATGAAGCATATTTAGAGCTGTTACCAGTATGGTGAACATGCTGAATAAGGATTAGTTAAAGAAACTAAAAATATTTGCTCGTAAAGAAAAATGATAAGATGTGGAGAAGACTTCACCTTCAGCCTTTCCAAAGGTGAATGGGCTGCCTTTGGGAAGTGAGAAGGCTCTTGGTCACCTGAGGTTTTCAAGGAGAGGCTGCATGACCATCTTCCAGGGATGTTGTATAGAGGGGTTTCTATATGGTTGGGATTACAGAGGTCATTTCTACTCTGAGATTCTGTGGTTGGGAATGGAGATGGGACTCCAAATTTAGGGCAGTGAGGTGCCATTTTTTTAAAAGCAAATGTCAGAATGATGTCCTGTGAAGCAACTTTCCAAATGGAGACCAGTAGGAGTGAGAAGTGAGAGAAGGATAAAAGACATCTGTCAGACAACTGATAAGCCTTTTTGTCTCCTTTCGCAGTGTTTGTTGATCATGATGCTGCCCAACTCTTCCTGACCCTCTGGAACTTGATTCAGAGTCAAATTACAGACTTAGAACTGGTAAGGACTTAGAGTTCAAAACATTTAAAATGCTACTTGTTCTAGGAGTAAGCAAACAAATGCTTATTAAAAACCTAGTATATCCCAGCACCATGCTAAGCCCCGGGGACATAAAGAAAGGCAAAAGACAGTCCTTGCTCTCGAGGAGCTCTCGAACCTAATGAGAGAGATAGCCTGCAAACAATTATGTGCAAACAAGGTACATACAGGATAAATTAGAGATAATCCACAAAGGAAATTAAGGAGGAATGGGAAAGGCTTCCTGCAGAAGGTAAGAGAGGAGAAGGAGGAACTAGGTGGTTTAAATGCTTAGATAAGTGTCTGGTTCATTGTAGGTGCTCAACAAAATCTTTATTAAATTAATGGATGAAAGGTAATGTGAAGGGTGGCATTTATAGCCAGCAAGTGTTGGAGCAAGAAAGACACAGTCCTTTTTCTTTAGAAGTTGATCATTTTAATTGGGGATAAGGGAGAAGATGAAGGCAAACGATAAGGGAAATGTTTGAGAAGAAGAAGTAAAGGATAGAAATAGAGAAGATAAGCAGTTTTAGTTACTGTTTGAGCCTCTGCTAAGATGTCTCTTTCTTTTTGCAGTCAGAAAGACTGAAGACCTTGTATACTATCAGAATACAGGAGTCCATGGTTTGTCTGGACTGCAACGTGAAGAATCATAGGGATAGCAGCATGTTGACCCTTTCCCTTCCTCTTTTTGATACTGATGCACAACCTCTGAAAACCCTGGTTAGTATTTTCTCTTGGAGAATTTTCTTTGCCAACTTTGGCATGGCCAACATTCTATGTTCCTATTGATTGCCCCGGTACTTTCTTTAGGTAAGTTATGTCCTTTAAGAAGAGATTTTAAGATTCTTGGAGAAAGCAGAAAAGACTTTTGAGAGGCCTTCTTGTCTATCCTTAAAACTCTTTTTAAAGAACTCTAGCCAAATTCGTGACTCTCTTAGTGACTTTCTTGGTATCCAGCAAGCTTTTCTGTCCGGAGATACCTCACTTGTGTCCATTGTACATTCCTCATGACTCTAAAGCTTTTTTTCTGGTTTGGTCCCCACTAGTAATATAGAACAAACTGGTTGTCTTCTTCTATTTTGGAACCCTTACTATGTTTTAAGATTTATTCAGATACCCCTTAGCCTTCTCTTCTGCTGGCTCAACCCATTCTAGTTCATTTCTACCTTATATATCTATCATAATCAGCTTTTGTAGGCTTGTCTCACTTTAGACTTCAGGGCTGTGCTTAGGGAAAAATGTGCAAAGCTTCCAATCGTAACATTTCCTACTTGTGATACTCTTATGTCTTGATGGTACTTGATGTAGCAGAGTTTGGAAAATATGGGTTATTCATTTAATCTTTGGGTATCTTTGATAACTATCAGCTAAGATTTATACAGAAGGATGGCTTTCCGTTTCAGTATGCCTCTTTTTCATTTGTTTACACACTAACATTAGTAAGTTATCCAGGATTCTTCTATTAGATTTGGTTAAGCTATTTGCCTTTTAAGTCACTAATTGATTATTTTGCCTTTTTTGTCATTTTTAATCTTCATCTTTCTTCTTCCCTTCTAATTCCTTTCTTCTTCTGACACAAATCCCTTATGTTTGTTCTTTCACATTTCTTATTTTAAAAATCATGGTTGATTAGCTGAGCACAAATACTATACTCATTGGTATATAAAGAATGATAATAATTTATATTTATATTGGGCCTTATGGTTTTAAAGTACCTTACTTAGGATCAAAGAGCTAGAGCTAGGAAGAACCTTAGAGACCATCTAGCCCTACCCCTTATTTTACAGATGAGGCAACTGAGGCCCAGGCAGTTTAGGTGACCTACCTTGTCACTCAGAGAATAATCAAGATAGGTGGGATTTGAACTTGGGCTGTTCTTTCTTCTCTACTGAACACTCCCATAATTTACACTGGTTCATTAGTCCTGAGGAAGAGATAAATGCTTCCTTGCCCCCATTGGTAAAATGAGGAAACTGAAACTCAGCTTGTTCAACTTGTTTAAGGTGACACAAACAGTAAGTAGAGGAGGGAGGGATTGAATGTAGGTCTTCTGACTTCAAATCCGGTGTTCTTTTAATCGTGTTATATTATGCTGGGAATCAAAGTATAAGACATAATTCCTGATTATTAAAAGAGGGGAGCTAGGGAGACAAAATAAACATATGTGAAATAAACAAATCCAAGAATGAACATGTAGCTGTCATGTTATGTAGTTCAGACTGGCTTTCTTAGAAGCCTTCTTTTTTTTTTTTCTGACACTTTACAGCTCAGAGAAGACTATTTTCATTTTTGGAAAACTGTTTTTTTTTTTTGAGACCATAGTAGGACAAGTCAAGTGTCAAATGAAGATCATGCTATTAGTTTTAAAGGCATATAACTTTCTGATCCCTTCCTAGAATCATCGTAACTCATCAGTGCCTTTCTTCCTTGTTTTCAAATAGAGGGTTAGAGAGAACTGGAAGGGAGATAGGATTGGGCTCCTTGAAATGGCCCCTATAGTGAGTAAGAAAATTCCTTTGAGGTTCCCCATATTATAGAATATCTTTATAATGCAGAAGCATTATAAAGCATCCAAAATGTATCCATGTTCATTTAAAAAAAATTTATTGATAACTTTTTTGAGGAAAATTAAAAAAAATGATAAACTTAACAAATAGCAAGAAACATTTACATTTTCACATGTAAATGAAACAAAAAATAATTGTATGAATTTCTCCCCACAGTTTGTTTTTTAAGGTGTATATTAAATTTAACACAATACTACCAGGCAGACACAAATATTTATCGTCTGCTAGGTACCAGGAACGTAGCAGAGTGGCTGCTAAATAAATAAGACAAAAGACAAAAAAGGTAAAAGGCAGTTTCTACTCTCAAGGAGCTTACAGTCTAACGGAGGAGACAATACGTGAACAGCTATGTACAAATGAGCTATATATAGAATAAATTGGAAGTAATCCATCTTCCAGAGGGAAAGTACTAGCATTAAGGTAGATCAAGAAAGGCTTCTTGTAAAAGGTAGGATTTTATGTGGGACTTGGAGGACAGGAGTTGGAGATTAGGAGAGAGATTATCCTAGGCATAGGGGACAGCTGGCAAAAATGCCCTGGGAAGGGAGATGGAGTGTCTTGTGTGAGGAATAGCAAGAAGGCCAGTGTCATCAGGGGACAGAGCATGTGGAGGAGGGATGGTATATAAGGCAGCCCTGCCCAGCTTGGCAGTAGGTAGAGGCTAAAATTAAAATAAGCTAAACTTCTTTGGGTTGCACATAGGTTTTGAGTGATGTATTTTTCAAGTAAAGGTATTATTAATGATTAAACTATTTTGCAAATAAACCATATTTAGGAAAAGAGAAATTTCAATTAATATCAATTAATTACACTTACTACTTAAGATGTTTATTTATCATGAAATCCCATCAATGTTAAAAAAATTACTTTGCTAAGCGGTACAAGTTTTAATACATTTTTCAAGTTTTCTTACTATCTTAATGGGATGTATTATACTTCTTGTCAGCAATCAGTTTATCATTAGCGAGTCTTTGTTGCATGGTCATACAAGACAAACTTAAATTCTCAAAAACACTTTTTTTTGGTCAGGACATAATCTAGAAATTGTACTCAGGAAACACTTCTTGATGAAGTCACCTTCAGTAAAAGACTTCCCAGTAGCAGCAATTTCTTTAGAAATCTGAAACTTCTAGTAGTAGTAGTAAAGTACTATAGTAGCCACTTGATTTTCTGAGTTAAATTTCTTGAAAAACCATTGTTTTCCTCTGATATTTTTCAACAATTTAGATGCTTTAATTTGTTTTTCATTGGTGTCCAATTTGCCTAAGTCAGGATGTTTTGATTTGAAATGGCAACAAAGATTGTATTCCTTCAGAATGGCTATTACTTCTCAGCAAACAAGGCACAGTATTTTTTCTCTCATGTAAGTAAACAAATATCTATTTGTCTACTCCAGATTAAACACTCTATGTTCTGTTATCTCCCATTTTACAAAATCACCCTCAAAACTATAATGTTAGAATCAAAAAAACCTCCACAGCAACTGCTCACATACAAAGAAATACTGAGCTGAGGGTCTGACCTTGGAGAGAGCACCAGGTACTCATGTAGCTTGGAGAGAGGCTGTGCAGTGAGGGAGAGGAAGCAGTCCTTGTGCTGTTGCCACTCATCACACAGCAGATATCAGCTGTGTTGGCTTGTGGCTGGACTCACTTTGTCCCTATTCAACACCAATAATGACTGAAAACAAAGCAAAAAGATAAGATTCTTGCTCTTCTCAGAGTAGAGACAGACTGATGATGGTTGGTTGTGGCAGGTCACAAGACAAACAAGAGAGAGTGTGCAGTGGTAACCCACTTGCGAAGTTACATTATGGGTACAATAGTGACTAGTGGAAGGTGGGTTAAGTGGGGCACAGACAAAGCACTCATTACATCTTTAATTTCTTTTATAACCTCTACATTTTTCATGACCTGCCTGAAATCCTTTGGTGAGTCATATGTTGTGCAGACCTGGTGTAAAATGTAAGAAAACTGGAAAGGTGAGACGAAGGGGAAGTTATGAAGGACTTTGAATCTTGGAAGTGATAGGGAGCCACTGGAGTTTAATGAGTGGGGGTGAGGGTGACATGGTCAGACCTAAGCTTTAGGAAGATTGCTTTGAAAGTTGAGTAGATGAGAATTGGAGTGAGGAGACACTTGAGGCAGCAAGCTCCACCAGTGGGCTATTGCAGAAGTACAGGTGTGAGGTGATGAGGGACTTCACCAGAGCGATAGCAGCATCAGAGAAAAGAAAGAGACATATAGGAGAGATATTATGAAGATAAAATTGACGTCTTGGCAATAAATTGGATATGGGGGTAGGGAACTGGTGAAAGAGAGGGGAAGAGTTGAGGAAAGCACCTAAGTTCTGAGCCTGGGTGACTGGCAGTCTGGTGGTACCTTCAACTGACCTACTTGTTTATGTCCCTTTCTGAGCTTCCTTCTGCTTCCTTTTGTGTATTGTAAATCTTTCATGGGTGCTCTGACTTTTTTTTTGCATCACTACCACTACTGTCCACTCTGACCTCACAACAATTGCTACCTTCCCCACCAATAAAAACCTCCCATGTAATAAATTTAGTCAAAGAATTAATTCTTTGGTCATCTCTGAAAATGCTTCATCATTAGTGTATCTGGAGTCATAACTAGTCATTGCATTGATGAGAGATCTTAAATCTTTCAAAGTTGTTTTCCTTTATGTCATGGTAATCATTATGCAAATTCTGGTTCTGCTGACTTCACTCATTATTAATTCATAGAAACTTTAGATTTTTCTGAATCCATCTTTTTCATCATTTTTATGGCATAATTCATTTTAAAGATTCTACTCTTCACTGGTCTTTTCCTTAGAAAAGCTTGAAAGTTTTCTATTCTAGTGAAGATACACTTTTTTCTTCTTACAGGATTTAGTCAGTTTTTGAGAATAAGTTATTCTTGATTGTAAGCAGAAGTGTACTGGTGCCAGTCTGAATTGGCTCTTGAGAGTGCTTAAATTTTCAGTGTGAGCATTTATACCTCAGAAATAATTAAATGGTACAAGTAAAGGCTTGGATTATGGTTGTCTTGATTATCAAGATTTGTGTAATTGATGGAGAGAATACAAATTTAATTTAGAAGTGTGTCATACATGCATTTTTTTCAGACCCAAATGTTGAACATATACCAGCATATCTCCGTTGTGAGAGTATTTATCATATTCCAAGATTTTCTTTCCTCTAAAGTAGTTGCAGCATAGTCTTTATGATCTTGACTATGATTCCTTGGTCCTTGATCACTTTGTTTTCTAGCTTCTTGCCTGTATATTTGACATGAAACTCCTGGATTTTGGCTATCATATTCCTGTTTTTCAGTTTTGGTTTTCCTTTATGAAGTGGTCAGTAATTTCTTTCTATTTCATTTGCCATCTGGTTCTAATAGATCTAGGCAGTTTCCTTTATGATTGCTTGAAATACGATATCCAAGTCTTTTCTTTGATTATGACTTTTAGGGAGCCCAGTAATGCCTAAATTACCTTTCCTCAACTTGATTTGTAGGTGAGTTGTTTTTGATAGTTGGTAATTGTATGCTTCCCTATTGTTTGTAGTACTTTGTACTTGTTTAGTACTTTGTTCTAATATTTCTTGCTATCTCACGGAGTCAATGAATTCTGTTTTTTCCATTACATTTTTCAAAAGCTTCAATACTTGGTTAAGTTTTTCCATCTTCTCTTCCAAGATATTTATTCTTCTAATTTTTTCCCTTGAGTTTGAATTTCATTTTTTAAGTGAATTTTAATTTTTTATGCCTACTCTTAGAGTTTTTATGGACAAACCATTTTGTACTTGTGGACAAGCATTATTTTTACTTGATTTGGAGTTTTTTTCTGGGTTTATCTTTCGGACTTCTTTTAACTGACTCTAATCCTAACCCTAACACTAAACGCTGCTGACTCTAACCCTAACCCTAACCGTAACCCTCTAACCCTTACCCTAACTCTATAATACCATAATATCACATTACTATAATTTTTTTGCATTATATCTAGAGTTTTTGGTTTTGTTTTATTTACTCATATCACCAACCTCATCCTGGACTAGGACTTTTCCATGTGGTTAGAAAGCTCTTCTTGGACTTATCTCTTCACTATCCTGGATGCCAGTGGCCCTGAAGTTCTAGATAGTAGAGCCAGGACTGGGTCCCACTTTCTGTTACAATCCTGGGTTGCTGCCTTTGTCTGCTGGTGATACAACATGGATGATGGACTTGGCCCTATCTCTCTCTTTCTTCTTTCATGAGCCCCAACGAAGGATCTTAGTTCTGTGACCTGCTGTGGCCCTAATGGGTCCCAATCAGATTTTAGAGATAATGCTTGTCTTAGGTGTGATAAAAGGCCTACACACTTGAGCTGGTCTTGTCTCCTGCTACAGCTTGAACTTTCTTGAGGCTTATAATGCTCATCTCTATCTCCCTGCATAGTGACTTGTGGGGGCTGGTTCTAACCAGTATAGTTTTTCTGACAGGTCAGGGCTGAAATCTCATTGGCTTCAGGCTCCATGGATTGGAGTTCATGCTGGTTTCTACCTCCCATGACATATCCCCTCTTCTAGAAGCTGCAGGCTTCTGATTGTCTTGTTGTCTAAATCTAGAGTAAATTGAGGAGCTTATTGGTGTTTTCCTCTAATCAGGTGCCCACTTAAATCTTTGCTGAGGTATTTATGGGTGATCTGATTTCTTCTAGGATATTCTATGTCACCATCTTAATCAGAAGTCAGTATTTTTTTATTTTTCACTGCTTTCACTTCCAAATATATCTTTCCTCTCTCTCACTAAATAAAAAAGAGAGAAAAAAGCAGTTTAGTACAATCAACTGATATGTTAAACAAGTTTGATCATGTGTACACATTGTTCTATACCCATAGTCTCCACCTCTTAAAGAGGGTAGAGAGGTGAATTTTCTCATCTATTTTCAAGGCCAAGCTTGATTTCTAACATTATACTGTATTCAGATTCAATTTTTTTGTTCTTTCCACTTATGTTTTCAGCATGTGTATTGTTCTCCTGGTTCGTACCTCACTCTCTCTCTCTCTTTTTTTAATTTTTAATATTCATTATTAAAGCTTTGAGTTCCTTGTTTTCTCCTGTCCTCCCTCCCCACCCACTTTCATTGAGAGAACAAGCAATTCAATATAGGTCATACATGTGTAGTCATGCAAAACACTTCCATGATAGTTCTGTTGTGAAAGAATAACCACATTTCCCTCTGTCCTATCGTGCCCTCCATTTATTCCATTCTCTCCCTTCACCTGTCCTCCCACAATAATTGCTGCTTCTGATTATCCCTTTCCCCAATTTGCTGTCCCTTCTATTATCTTCCCTCTCCTATCTCCTTCCCCCTGCTTTCCTGCAGGGTAAAATAGATTTCCATATCCAATTGAGTGTGAGTTATTCCCTCCTTAAGCCAAATCCCATGACAGTAAGGCTCACCTATTTTCTTTCATCTACCCCATCTTCCCTTCCATTGTAAAAGCTCTTTCTTGCCTCTTTTATGTGAGATGATTTGCTACATTCTACCTGTCCCTTTCTCTTACTCCTGGTACATTCCACTCAACAGTAAATTTTATTTAGGTATTCTCCCTTCATATTCAGTTCACCCTGTGCCCTCTGTCTACATACACACACACACACACACACACATACATATACATACTTACACATATATAAGATACATATACATACATACCCATACCCACCTACATATATATTTATATGTATGTATATATAAATATATGTGTGTGTATATATATATATATATGTATGTATGTATATGTTCCCCCTAACTACCATACTACTGAAAAAGGTCTCATGAGTTACAAATAACATCTTTCCATGTAGGAATGCAAACAGTTCAACTTTAATGAGTTCCTTAAGGCTTCTCTTTCCAGTTTACCTTTTCATGCTTCTCTTGGTTCTTGTATTTGAAAGTCAAATTTTCTATTCAGCTCTGGTCTTTTCAACAAGAATGTTTGGAAGTCCTCTATTTCATTGAAATTTCATTTTTTCCCTGAAGTATTATACTTATTTTTGCTGAGTAGGTGATTCTTGGTTTTAATCCTATTTCCTTTGACCTCTGGAATATCATATTCCAACCCTTTGATCTCAGTGTAGAAGCTGCTAAATTCTGTGTTATCCTGATTGTATTTTCAAAATACTTGAATTTTCTGGCTGCTTGTAATATTTTCTCCTTGACCTGGGAACTCTGGAATTTGGCTACAATATTCCTAGAAGTTTTCTTTTTGGGATCTTTTTCAGGAGGTGATCGGTGAATTCTTTCCATTTCTATTTTACTCTCTGGTTCTAGAATATCAGGGCAGTTTTCTTTGATAATTTCTTGAAAGATGATGTCTAGGCTCTTTTTTTGATCATGGCTTTCAGGTAGTCAGATCATTTTAAAATTCTCTCTCCTGGATCTATTTTCCAGGTTAGTTGTTTTTTCATGAGATATTTCCCATTGTCTTCTATTTTTTCATTCTTTTGGTTTTGTTTTGTAATTTCTTGGTTTCTCATAAAGTCATTAGCTTCCATTTGTTCCATTCTAATTTTTAAAGAACTATTTTCTTCAGCAAGTTTTTGAACCTCCTTTTCCATTTGGTCAATTCTGCTTTTTAAAGCATTCTTCTCCTCATTGGTTTTTTGGACCTATTTTGTCATTTGGGTTAGTCTATTTTTAAAGGTGTTATTTTTTTCAGCATTTTTTGGGTCTCTTTTAGCAAGCTGTTGACTCATTTTTCATGATTTTCTTGCATCTCTCTCATTTCTCTTTCCAAGTTTTCCTCCATCTCTCTTACTTGATTTTCAAAATCCTTTTTGAGCTCTTTCATGGCCTGAGATCATTACATATTTTTTTGGAAGCCTTGACCTTGCTGTCTTCCTCTGATCATATTCTTTGTTCTTCCTCATCCAAAAGGATGGAAGAAAATACCTTGTCACCAAGAAAGCAACCTTCTATAGTTTTATTTTTTCCTCTTTCTGGGCATTTTCCCCACCATTTACTTGACTTTTGAGTCTTTTGTCAAGTGGAGGGTATACTACCCTAGGCTTCAGAGGTTTTGTGCAGTTGTTCTCTGAGATATCTCTAGATACCTTTAAGTTCTCAGTTCCTCCAAGGTGGCACAATCAAAGGAGAAGAGTTTACTCCTCTCCTGGCCTGCACTCTGGTCTGTGAGCAACCAGCAGTACTTTTTTCTGCTCTGGAACTGCGAGTAGGATTCCCTCTTCATGGCTGTCACCAGCTCCACCTTGCCAATGCTCCTCCTCACCCCAGGATTGCCACTCAGGACTGAGACTCAGTCAGCTGCTTTATTCCCCCAGGGTCATTAGGCTGAGGGCTCCAAAAATGGACACTGTTGCTGCAGTGACTGCCCCCCTGGGGCTGAGACTGGGACCAGACCTCTCTCCTCTCTCACTCAGATGGAAGAGCTTTCTTACTGACCTTTGAAGCTGTCTTGGCATTTGTGGGTTGAGAAATCTGGAAACTGCAGCAGCTGCCCATGATTCCACACCCTGAAGCCTGCTCCAGTCCTGTCTCTGCCCTGCCACCCATGCTGGGCTGCTCTTTGCTCTGAACCTGGTGCTATAGACCTTTCCTGTCATCCTTTCAGGTTGTCTTGGGCTAGAAATCTGTTTCACTCTGTCATTTTGTGACTTCTGCTGCTCTAGAATTTGTTTAGAGTCATTTTTTATAGATATTTTAAGGGCTATGAGGGGGAGAGCTAGAGCAGGTTCAACCTTCTACTCTGACATCTTGGCTCCACCCCCAGCTCTCTTCACTCTCCTTTAGTTCATACTTTCCATGCTTCTCTGAATTCTTCATATTTATCAGTTCTCATGGTTTAGTAGCATTCTATTATATTCATGTACCTCAATTTGTTTCTCCTTTTCTCATCTGGTGGATATTTACTTTTTCCTCTCCAGTTTTTTATTACTACACAAAGGAGAACCCATATTGTAATAAGTAATAAAGAGAATGTGGTGGCATTAGGAGAGGATTCTCACTTTCACTGAGTCCCCAAAGCAGAGCTCCTTGATAAATACTTCAGGTTGGAGTTGAGGGGGCTGGGCAGTTGTGAGGAAGAAGAGGAGGAACCTCATGAGATAGCAGCCAAGACTGTTAAGTTACTTGTCTGACAGCATGTTTCCCTTTGTGTCTTCTGGGACAGGAGGATTCCTTACATTGTTTTTTCCAGCCCAGGAAGTTGTCAGGCCAAAACAAGTGTTTTTGCGAGGAATGTGGGAAGCTGACCTATTGGCAACAGGTAATTAGCTCTGTGTGAAGGCTTACCTTCTTCCATGACTTTTTGTTATTCCAATGTTGTCCTTATTGGATTCTTAGGATGTTCCTGGCTGAGGTAGAGTTTCCCTATAGTCTCTTCAGATCCTTGAATTCATTCCATCTTAGGCCCCTGGACCGTGGCTTGAGTCTGAACCCATGACAGGGGGATAGTGTCAATATCAAAATTGAAACAGGGATTTTGACAATTGCTGCCACAGTTCATCAGAGCCCTTCATTCTTAAAAGAAAGGAATGTCAAAAGGAGAGAAGGGAAAACAATGAGGGACAATCTCTTCAAGGTTGGACTACTTTCATTAGATGTGCTGGACAAATTCTAACTCTGATGAGAAAATAATTGAATTTATTTAGTTGGGTAGAATTTCTAGTGTGGTAAGCCAATACTGATCTTTCCTGAAATACAAAAAGTACAGGTTAGCTTGTTGACAGCTGGGTAGATGTCCCATTGCTCCAATCCTGATTCTTCCTCCAAAGGTAAATCAGGGGGATGAAATCCAACATACCCATGCTGGACTAACTTTTCATCCTAGTACCTTTCTTCTTCTAATAGTATGGATTTTCACTCCTTTGCCTTCATGTTTCTACTTCTCAGACCCTGAAGGTAACCACCTTGCCCCCGACTCTGACATTACACCTTAGGCGGTTCTCCTCCAGGAATTTTTCAAGGACTCAGAAGATTATCCACCCACTGAGTTTTCCCCAAAACCTGGATTTCAGTCAATTCCTTTCAGCAGAACAAGATTGTTGTGACTCTGAAGGACAGGTAGGGGATACTGCCAACCCCAGTCAGAGAAGTGATTCTTTTCTCCTGTTCATTTGAATCTCTGGATTGAAGAACCCTGAAGATATAGAAGCCTATTAGGAAGGAAATGACCCACATTTTCAGAGAAGACACCTTTGAGCAGCTACCTTGATCTATATTCCCATCCCCTCTGCCCTAGTCAGCAATAATGGCCTCTGTTTGGGGAAGGGTAAGAGAATAAGCATTTATTAAGCAACTACTCTGTGCCAGGCACTGTGCTAAATGCTTTACAAATATTATGTTATTTGATCCTTACAACAACCCTGCAAGGTCAGTGCTATTATGACCCCCATTTTACAGTTGAAGATACTGAGGGAGGTAGAACTTGCCAAGAGTCACAGAGCTAGTGTTTGAGGTTGGATTTGAATTCAGGTTTTCCTAAATTCCAGGCCCAGAGCCCTGTGCACTATGGCACCACCTAGCGGTTGGTAGTAATTAGGACAGGCAGTGACCAAAAAAACCTGTTGGCTGCTTGATATTATTCATGAATTCATATCTTGCAATTAATATGCTCTTCAATCAGTGTTGGCAATTTGTATGTAGGAAGATTTTCTCAATCCCATTCCCTCTAAACTCTACTGCCTCTAAGAAAATGATCTCCATTTCTTTGAGGAAGATGCTAGTCTTAGAGCTAGTGTGCACCTCTGAGATCATCTAGCCGATTCAACATTATTTTACAGATGAAGAGAAACTGATATCTCCAGAAGTTAAGTGACTTGCCCAAGGTCATGCAGGTAGTAAGAGGCAGAACCAGGATTTGAACTCAGGTTGACTCCAAACTCCAAACTCTTCCCATTATAGATATGTCTGGCTGGTACAAGAATCACAGGTGCAACTAGAAACAATGAAAACGTGTTGCTTTTAAAGAGACCAGAACTTCAAGTTACTGCAGCTATTTCCTAGTCCCAGGTTCCTTAACAGCAGAATATTAACAACAGCAGTAGAAGTAGTAGCTAACGTTTATGCAATGATTTAAAGTTTGGTTTAATTGTTTATATGCTTTCACTATATTATACTACTTGTAATGTAATAGATATGCATACATACACACACACACACACACACACACATATATATAAAACATATCTCATTTTATCCTCACTATAATCCTAGGAGAGAAGTGCTGTTATTACCTTTTCAAAGAACATAGTGTATAATAGAGAAGCTGATTCTTACAAATTGTATAGCCCTTCTACATCTCCTATAGACTATTGCCTAAAAGTGTCGTAGGCGTAGCTCATTATGCTTTGTTTCCTTCCTTCCTAGCAGTATGAACTTTTTGCTGTGATTGCTCACATGGGGACAGCCAGCCATGGACATTACTGCGCCTATATCTGCAATCCTGCCGATGGCAGATGGTTCTGCTTTAATGACTCCAATGTTTGCTGGGTGAGGAATCTGGCTTGTTACACTGGGTTATCCACACTTTCAGAACATCCATCCTGCTTTAACTGGAATTATAACATTCAAATGGAACAAAACCAATATCAGATGGGCTCAGAATGCCGAAAATGTTTTGGTTCTGCGTTTTGGAATTTGGAGGGGTCCTTCTGTGGTTTGGGAGCCTTTTAAAATTAGAGTCTCTAGTCTTTCTTCAGAAAGGTCCCTCTGATGAATTTATCTGTTAGGGTCCAGTTCCAAAGACTTGACTATTTAGCTTCATTGTCCCTGAACTTTGATGCATTTTGGGGGAGCATCAGGATGTCAGAAGAAACTGTGACAAAGAACTGTGTTATAGGAATACTAATTTAACCACAGACTCAGATATTATATGATAGACAGACTAAGAGAACTGCTATATAGACAGGGTCAGGGCTTTGCAGAAAGGAAATCCTATAATTAGATGTTCCAGGGTCTTGGGATCATTAATAGAGAATATGGTGGGAATATGAGCAAGCCTATGTTAAATAGGACAGTGCTTTGGGTATTTAATAAATATGGATCACTTGACTTTATTTCTTTGTGTTCCTGTAGGTAACATGGGAAGATATCAAAAGGACTTATGGGAACTGTCATTTATATTGGTAAGAGAAATATTTGCTTCATCAATTGCACAAAATGAAGAGATTCTACAAGGCCCTTACTGTTACCAGTGTCATGAACCTGAGGTTTTTTGAGCAACAACTGGGATGGGAATTTTATTCACTCATCCATTCCTTCCTTTTAATGTATTATAAAAAGTTGACAAAAGGAAACTCAGATAATGAATTGTAGTTGTCAAATTTGCTATGTTAACAAAACATTGCAAAACATTGTCCTACTAGCTGTCTCTCTTCTACTAGTTGGCTATGTGATTCAAAAGGTGATCTATCATATACACTAAAAGCTTCTCCTTGTACTTTATATCCTAGAGTAGAAAATATTCCTCATCATTCAGGGACCAGATAAATTCTTGAGTGTCCATTGTAGGGAGTGGATATGAAGGTATAATTTAATAATGAAGGGGGAAGGATAGCTATTTTTGGAAGGGTTCTGGGTTTTTAGGGTGCTATTTTAGATGTAGGCTATATTGCCAAAGGATGCAAAAGAACAGGAGAGAAGAAAATACTCCTTTGACTGGTTTATTACCAGTGACCATAAAAATAATGCTTAGGAAATGGCTTGATACCAGCACTAGAGTATCCCTTCCAATCTCTTGTCTTAACTGATTAAAATTTTTTCCCCTCTATTTCTCCTTCTTAGGGGAGAAACAGCCTATCTTCTGGTTTACAAGAAGAATGAGAACCAGTTGGCTAGCTCTCCAGACACCTCCATGACTGTCAGATAATTCCAGAGTCCTTTTCTACCTTCAAAATATGTTGACTTTTTGAAAAGGATTCTTGGTATCTTCACTATTTATTTATAAGGCAATCATTTTCATGTGTAGTTCCAAGGGAACTCAATCTTGGTTTGTACCTATATAATTAAGTTTATTATAAAACACAGTTATTTCTCAAGCTTCATTGAACTTGGTACTTCTTCCTTCTTTTCTTCCCTCCAGCCTTTTTTCCTTCCTGCCTTCCTCAGCATTCCTGCCTTCTACAAATATCCATTGAACACCTACATACTACATGAAAGGCACTGTGCTGGGTGATATGACAAACAAACACACAGTTTTTGTCCTCAAGAAATTTAAAAAAGATATTGTCAGCAGGCAATCACAACTTCATGAAACTTTGGACAAATGTAGGTTTATTACAAACACATGCATGTGGAACCCAAAGAGTTTACAATCCATACAGAAATTTGCATATTTATTATAGTTCAATAAAGGAAGGAGGAGGAAACACAAATCACCACCTAAAGGGGCATGGAATGGGAGGGGGGAAGACGCAGTAAAGGTGGGAAAAGGACAAAACTTCTGTTGTAGAGGAGGAGGAATATGATGACAAAAGCAGCATTTTTTTCCTTTGGAGCTGCTAGAACACGAAGATAGGATAGTCTGCTTATCCACAAGGGTCCCAACTGCACAATCAGTTTCTCAATCTATTGCAGACTGACTGGCCTTGTTTTGACTCCCAAGGACATACAGGGAATATAGCTTGAGGTGCAAACAATAAATTATGTAACCTCAGAGGTGTAATGGTAATTTAAGGTTAATGGTGGGTGGGGGGAAGAGTTAAAGATCTTCTCTGCCCATTAATAGGCTTCAACACCTTTTGTTAATTTCTAATGAGGCACTGGGTCTCAAGGGTTGTAATGCTCTCTGGCTCTGAAAAGTGTGTATATACTCTGAGGTGAGGTTTTACTTCGGGGCTTGGTTTTGGAAGAAGTTTTGTGTGCCACAAGAGACTCTGGTAAGCCACTAAGGAGCCCCCTGGCTTTGAAAACCCAGACGTTGATGCTTCTATCTCTGGTAACTATGCATGTATTGCTTATGGTCAGACAGTTGGAAACCCTATCTGTTGATCTTTGTTTCTCTGTTTATATTTTCTCTGAAGTTCAGGGTGCTGACTTTTCCCCCTGAACTAAGTTAATGATATAAGTACTTGATTAAAGTGATTGTTGACCTCCCCAAAATTGCTTTGCTTTTAGAAAAGCAGATCTAAGAACCTGGACAGCAGGCTGTGTATGTCAGGGGCCTTGCTGATACAAGGGGAGCCTTTGTCCCTGATGCATTCAGGGCCTCCTGCATACTCCAGGTCCATTGTTTCTGGAAAACTCAAAACGACATGTTCTGGGAACCCCTTAATATTCCTCAACAGTACGTACATCCCATCTAGTATTGTCCAGTGTGGGAATTTCACCACTTGTGCTGCTTCTCTTCTCTCTCCTGGGAACAACCACATTCTAGATGCAGTGCTTTGGTGTCCACTCCTCACTCCAGAGGATTTAATATACTCAGCTTTTGGACTCCGCCCTGAGGCTGAGCCATCCTAATTATTGGGTGACTGATTGAAAACTCACCTCAACCCACTATGTGTAGTTAGTTCCTGATCATACTTCACATCTCATTCAGCAATCAACCAGGACACCAGGGTCTATACAGGGCCCTGCTTTTAATTTAGGAATAATAACCAAATTGAACTACCATTGAATTGGAAAGTATTTGACAATTTACTGCCATTTGGCTGTACTCAGTTATCAAAGCTCAACTGCATGACCACTACTCTATATGTTGTATTCCCCTGATAGGATGTAAGCTCTTTGACGGCAGAGTTTGTCTCAGTTTTGCATTTGTGTTCCTGTGGGCTAGCATTGTACATGGCACATGAAAAGTGATTAATAAATGCGTGTTAAGTGACTGATCTATGCACAAATAAACACAATATAATGTAGTCCATGAAAAAATGCATTTACATGCATACATGTGTGTGAATCATGCTTGTTTGTACAGATACATATAGTTATAACTATAGACATATATCTGTATCTATATGCAAACAAATAAGCATGATAAATAGCAGAAGAAGGTAAAAGATTAGGGTAAAGGAGAGGCCTGGAAAAAGTCTTTATGTAGTACCTTTTCTGGGGTCACTTCCTCAACTGCATTGGCAGGCTAGGTTCTCAGGTTACTGGAGTAACCCTAATGGGCTTCTATTACTGTTGCTCACAAGCAACAGTATGCTTGTGTGCTTGCCAAAAGCAACCAATCAGTTGACATCAATTAGCTTTTACAAAAGGGATATTTACTAAAAGGCATAGCAAGATCAGAAGCTACAAAAATATCCCTCAATCTGGGGACACTCTCCTCTTGCACACGTGAGGTTCCTGGGGGCAGTAAGATCAAACTTAGAGCAGATGATACAAAATATTCCTCCCAAACCACAGGCACATTGTTCACCCTAAAAATACAAGGTCTCTGTGGGGAGTGGGTCCAAAATTAAGTCACAGTGCTAATGAGGCATACATGTAGGGAACATAAGGGACTGATAGGTAGGTACATCGTGACTTCTGGACCTGGAGAGATCTTTTCTCCATGGAAGGAATTCCCATCAAGTTTGCTTCTGGACATGGTACTGGCATTGAAAGAGTTGCTCCCTTGCTCAGATTCACTGGCTCCTTACAATTGGTTGAAAGGTCAATCACACTGTTGGACTGGGTCAGTTAAGCAGGTTTCTTGGCTACTCCTACTACTGATTCCAGTAGGCTCTGCTATCAACTTCAGTTGCTTATAAGATCTCTGATTATTTTCACAGATCTTCTAAACCCACTGATCAACTGAGCAATCCCCTCTCATGATATTCATTTACTTACACACAAAAGCAGCAAAGGTGACACGAACTCATAAGATTGTGACAGGCCAACTGGGGGAATATTGCTTGCTGTTTCCTGACCCACAGTCCAACAGTCTTTCTATTTTCTTTATCACCAGGAAGGAAAAGAGTAAAAGGGACAAGAGAGGGGAATATCTCATGGTATATTAATAGATGTTTAATAACTGGTTTTTTGGAATGGATATAGGCATGATACACTCACGTTCAACTTGCATTATTAACATTTTTGCCATCACTTTCTTAAGTCCAGAAAATCAACGAAACAATCAAACCCCAATTTGAAGCATTTTTGGATTTCAGGGGTGCAAATACTCACATTAAGAATTTAACAATCAACCTTTAGGAATTAGTTTGAATGAGCTCCAGCACACCCTTGGGCATATTTGTCCTTTTGCTTGTGAACTCAATTTCAGCTTATCAGTCCTTCTGGCTCCTCATCCAATGAGATGATTCCACTTTATGGTACCAGCCCCTCAATAATTTCTGGCCAGAAGTAAGCCCATCAAGCTTCCATGTGTTGGACTGGAACCAAATAGAGTATTGGGTGTGCTCTGTATAACCCACCAAGAAGGGTAAATTGGAACCTGTTCTAAGTATTGGGTCCTCATTGGTCTATTCCTTTCTACCTATGAGAAAGTTTGAGGAGAGTTTGCTTTCAGCTGGGGGAAAGTTTTCATGAATTTTGTGCAATTTGAACTGCACCTTGAAGCGAAGAAATGGATTCAGTAGCAGAGATGCAGAAGAAGTGTTCCAGGCATGGGCAATGCTTTGCATTAATGCACAGAGGCAGAAGATGGCAGGTTGAAATTGGAATATAGATAGTTGTACAGTAGGGTTGGAATTTAGAATCTATGGAGAATGTGAAGGTGAGAGACATGCAAAATAAGACTGGAAAGGCAGGTAGGAATGGCTTTCTGTAGGGTCTTAAAACACATGAAAGAATTTATATTTTATCCTTCAAGCAAAGGAGAGCCATTAAAGGTTTTTGAGCTGGGAAGATTAATTCTGCAACTTTACGAAGGGCAGATTAGAGGAGAGGAAAGACTGAAGGGATGTTACCATGATCTGGGTGAGATGGGGGCAAGAGAAAACAAGTACTTGTGCTTTCTGACCAGCCTTGGTCAGAATCATCCAAGATTTCAACATGTTTTTATAGATCTCCTTATGGTCATTCACAATGGCCACCACCCTAAGTCAAGCCCTCATCAACCCTCACCTGGACAGTAGCCTCCTAATTGACTTCTCTGTCTTATGTCTCCCTACTTCCATACATCCTCTACACAGTCGCCAAAGTGATTTTCCCAAAATGCATGTCTAACCATCCCACCCCCTACTTACTGAATAAACTCCAGTAACTCCCAATTATCTCAAGGTCAGTGGTTACATGCCATGTGATAGGAGATAAGGCAAATTCAGAAGATATCCCACATGAAGATCATGCCCTTGCTGCTCTATCAAGCTTCCCAGCCCACATTTGAGTGGCGCTAGACCCTTGCTGGAGGTCACATTTTTTTCTTAATTGACTCTCATTCTTATTTTTCTTGGCCCCAAAAAGTATAATGGGTGGAAGTTATAGGGAGATGCATTTCAGCTTAATATAAGAAAAATTTCTAAGAATTAGAACAGACTGTTAATCAGAGGAATTATCTGCCTCAGAAGATATAACCTTGGAAATTTTTTACTGCAAGCTGGACAACTAATCAACCAATATTTATTATTTTCTTAATGCACTCCAGACACTGTGTTAAGTGCTGGACTACACGTTGAGCATCACAGAATCATTCATTTAGAACTTGAAGAGATCCCCCAAATGAGCTGAAGATTGACCCTGTCATATATAAGGAAACTGAGGGCAAGAGAAATCAAGTGACTTTCAAAAGGACACAAAGGTTGTAAATAAACTGGAATATGAATTAGACTGCTTCCAAATCCAGGGATCTTTCCATTGAACCATCATGCTATCATATGGTAGAAGAGATTCTTACTTCAGGCAGGGGCTGGACAAAATTTTTTTGAGTTATTTTCAAATTCTGTTTGTAGAAAAAATATTTTCCTAAGAAAATTTGATTATAGATTATAGAGGAGACAGGTAATACAGCCAATAGAGGACTAGGCCTAGAATGGGAAAGACTGGAGTTCAAATCCAACCTCAGATACTACCTATGTGACCCTGGAAAAGTCACTTAACTTGTATTTGCCTTGGTTTCCTCAACTGCAAAATGGTGATAATAACAGCACCCACCTCCCAGGGTTGTGAGGATCAAATGAGATCCTTGTGAAGCATTTAGTACACTGTCTGGCTAATTTATATAATAAACACTTCTTCTCTTTCCTTTACTTCACTTCCCCATTATAGTTCTTTCTAGGCAAAAGCAAATTGGCTACTTGACCAACTGATGTTTTATTCTGCCTAGGATTTAGTGATTCTAAGTAACAATGTTTAATTATGAACATTTTTTTCTTCACTGTCCTTTGAACTTTATCTTCTCCTTTCTTTCCCTGGTCAGAGATTCAATGAAGGAAGGATGCAACTTGGTGAAAGTCAACAATTCAAATTTAATAAATATGTACTAAGTACCTACTATTTGCCAGGTACTGTGCTAAGCACTGTGGATACAAAAAGAGGCAAAATATGGTTCCTGCCCTAAAGGAGCTTACTTTCTAATAGGGAAGATAAACATGCAAACAAATATATAGAGTCAGCTATATACAGAAAAAAAGAGGAAATAATTAAGAGAGGAAAGGCCCTGGAATTAAGAGAGGTTAGGGAAGGCTTCCTGAAGGTGCAATTTTAGTTGGGACTTAAAGGAAGGCACGGAATTCGGCAGTTGGTGTTAAGGAGAGAGAGAGACAGAGAGAGAGACAGAGAGACAGAGAGATAGAGACAGAGACGGAGACAGAGAGACAGAGACACAGAGAGAGAGACAGAGAGAGAGAGACAGAGAGAGAAAGTGAGCGCCAGGCATGGGAGACAACCAGAGAAAACGCCCTAGAGCCAAGAGATGGAGTGTCTTATGTGTAGAAAAACCAGGCAGGAGGCCAGTGTCACTGGATGAAAGGGTAGTGTCAGGGAATAAGATGTAGAAAGATTTTAAAGGTGTGTGTGTGGGGGGGATGGGAGGGGCTAGGTTATGAAGGACTTTAAATGCTAAAAAGAATATTTTGTATTTGTTCCCTTGAGGCAAAAGAAAGCCTTTGGAGTTTACTGGGGTGGAGTGGTGGTGTGGTGTGGTGTGGTGTGGAGTGTGTGTGTGTGTGTGTGTGTGTGTGTGTGTGTGTGTGTGTGTGTATGACATGATTAGACCTGTGCTTTAGGAAAATCACTTTAATGGCAGAATGGATTAGAGTGGGGAGAGGCTTGAAGGAGGCAGATCCACCTGTAGGCTATTGCAATAATCCAGGAGATGATGAGGGCCTGTACTCTATAGAGTGGGGCAGTGTCAGAGGAGAGAAGGGGGCATATTTGAGAGATGTTGCAAAGGTGAAATCAGCAGGTCTTGGCAACAGTTTGGATACAGGGGGTGAGGGATAGTGAGGAATTCAGGATGAGCCTGAGGAACTGAGAGGATGGTATTGTCCTCTGCAGTAATAGGGAAGGTGGGAGGCGGGGGATAAGGTTTGGCAGGAAGAAAATGAAATAGAGGAATGGTCATATAGGTAGGAGGAAAACCCGGAGAAAGGTAAACCGAAAACCTAGACAGAAGACAGGAACAAGGAAGACAGAGTAATCAATAGTGGCCAAGGCTCTAGAGAAGTCAAAGACAATGAAGACTGAATTTGGCAATTAGGAGACCATTAGTACAGAGCAGGAGACACTAAAAGCTTTCCCTGGGTATAATCTCTACCTTTGTTAAATTCTACAAGTACATTGGTGTACTATTTCCTTTTTCTTTTTCAAACTTTGGTATTAATTAGGTTATCTTTTATAGAATGTATTTTACCAGTACATTGTAATTTGGAGGATGGATATAACACTATCTTAGCAACTTCTTTTAATGTCAAATTTTATTTTTTCAATCAATGAAAATCTGCCTTTCTCTTAAAGCATTCTCCCTTGCACTATGAAAAAAAAGAACAACAACAACAGAAAAACATCCTGGTACAAACCATGTATAGTCAAGCAAAATCAGTTCTTCTATTATTTATGTCCAGAAATAAAATATATCTAATCTGCACTGAGTCGATAAGTGGCATGCTTTATGAAGGGTCCTCTGGAATTGTGGTCAGTCATTGTCCTGATCAGAGTTCTTAAGACTTTCAAAGTTGTTTGTATTTATATCATTGTTGCTCTTGTGTAAATTATTCCCCTGGTTCTGCTCACTTCACTCTTCCTCATTTTATACAAGTCTTCCCAGGTTTCTCTGAAGCCATCTCCTCCACCATTTCCTTCACCTAACATTCACATACCATATATTCACATGCTATAACTTGTTTGGCTATTCCCAAATTGAAGGACGCCTCTCCAGTTTCCAATTACTTGCCATTGCAAAAAGATATTTATTTTTGTATATTCTTAGAGGGTGGATTCCCTTCCCCTCCTCCCTCCTAAGGAGCACTAAGCCATCCTTTAATTTTCTCTCTTTCCTGCAACTCCCCACCCCATGCTTATTGTTATAGTGTTGTTAAAGGTTATTATATAGGAAAGATGGAGGAATAGTATTATCCTGGATCCTTTTCTCTATACACTCACTTGGTAGTCTTAGTTCGTACGGATTTAATTATCATTTCTATGCTGATGTTTCTTATTTTTAAAATCTCTATTTTTTTGTTTTCTTAAATATTTCCCAATTACATGTAAATTTTGACATTTATTAAAAAATTTTTTGAGTTCCAAATTCTCTCCCTCCCTTCCGCCACTCCCCCCACCCCTTCCTGAGGAAAGAAAGCAATCTGATACGGATTTTGTACAGGAAGTCAGGCAAAACACATTTCCGTAGTAACCATGTAGTGAAAGAAACACAAACAAACAAACAAAAAACAACAGGAAAAATAAAGTGAAAAAAGCACGCTTCCATTTGCACTCAAAGTTCATCAATTCTCTCCCTGGAGGCAGATTATATAGAAGAGTCTCCAAGCCACGTGCCCTGCCCCAGACTCTGCAGACTTCTGATCTCTCTCCAGCCGCCTTTCAGACAAGATACAATGTTACTTCCCTGCATTTCTCTCCATTTGGAAACGGCTAAATTTAGAAACATCCTCCATCAACGGGGCCGAGTCGCAGGTCGCACTGGATGGATGTAGCACCCAGCCAAAAAGGGGGCAAGATAAAAGAATAAATGAACGAATGAAGGGAAGCCCGAGCAGCCTCCAACAGCCAATCAAAAAGCACGTCGTCCTTTTTCCGGACTCCAGAGTTGGGCGGGTGGAGTCGCTCAGCGATCAGCTGGACGAGCCTGGAGTGAGATGGAGAAAATCCCTGTCCTGGGTCTCGGCACCTGGAAGGTAGAGGGGTACTCCGATTGCCTTGGGCGTGGGGAGGCTGGCCTGACCCGCCGAGGAAGCGGCGCTCGGCTAGTGCTGCTTGGGTTGTGGCCGCGACTCGGGGGTGGCCGGGAGGGAGAGCCGGTGCTTCTAGTTATTCCCCCCACCCCCAGCCTCCGCTCCCCGTCCCGCTCTCCAAGACCTGTTTTTACCTTTGGCCACCTTGTGCAGGCGGGAGAAGACTTGTGTTCCATGTCCCTTCGGCCATGCTAAAGACCTGTGGCTTTATTTATGTGAAGTGTTTTGCAGTTGTGTTTATATAATTTCTCTGTGTTATTTTATCCCGTCCATAGTTATTTTAAATGGCATTTCTCTTTCTATCTCTTCCTGCTGGATTCTGTTTATAATATATAGAAATATGTTATGTAGAAACATATGTATTATATAGAAATAAATAATATATAAAAATAAAATATATATTATATAATGTAGAAATAGAATATATAGAAATATATAATGTATGGAAATAAATAATATATAGAAATATATAATATAAAAATTTATGATACCTAAAATACATGTAGTATATAGAAATGCATGTAGTATATAGAAATAGAAATATAATATAGAGAAATGATGATTGGTGTGGGTTTATATATCCTGAAAATTTGCTGTAGTTGTTAATTATTTCAGTTATTTTTTAGTTTACTCGTGTTCTCTAAGTAAACTAACATATCTACAAAGGGTGATACTATTGTTTGCTATTTATTTCAATTCCTTTTTCGTGTCTTATAGTCAATATTGAATAGTAATGGTGATAATGACCATCTTTGCATCAACCCTGATCTTGTTGGAAAGGTTTCTGATGTATCTTACACTAGCTTCCTTTTGGCTTTAGCTCAATTTTATTGCTGTATTTTTTTTTTTATTCTTGTGTGTTCTAGTGTTTTTAAAAAGAAGTGATATTGTATTTTCTTGAAAGTTTTCTCTGCATCTGTTGCAATAATTGTATGATTTTTGTTGGTTTAATATTAAGATTAATGGTTTTTCTAATATCAAACCAGCCTTTCAGTTCTGCTATAAAGCCAGTCTGGTCATAATAATATGTGATATTTTTGATCTATTACTGTTAGCATTTTATTTAAAATTTTTCTATCAATATTCATTAGGGAAATAGGTCTAGAATTTTCTTTCTCTGTTTTGACTCTCCCAGGTTTAGGTGTCAAGACCATATTTGTCATAGAAGGAAAATGGTAGGATTCCTTCTTTACCTGTTTTTTCAAACAGCTTATGTAGTATTGTAATAAGTTGTTTAAATAATTGGTAGAATTCATTTGTAAATCCATCTAGTCCTGGGATTTTTTTTCCATTGGAATGGGAGCTCATTTATGACTTGTTAAATTTTTGTTTCTAAGAATTATTTAAATATTCTGTCTTTTGTTCTGTTCGGCTGTGCAATTTGCTGTTGTTTCTTGTTATTTGTCCCTCATTCTCAGAGAGGACCATGATGTCAAGGAGCTTATGCCATGGCATGCAAGTGAATTGAATTTAAGTGAGGGAGGGCTGTGCAAAGTCACTAGCCTAACTTTTTCCTCCAGAGCCATCCGGGTCCAGTGGCAAGATATAGATCCAGGACTATTGGAGACCTTGGCTGCAGAGGGAAACCTTGACCTTTTTAAATTAAGGTCTTTCACAAGTCTCATACTGCTTTTGACTCAAACTGAGTCAATTCCCAGTCAGTGATGAAGGGTGAGGTAAGATACGAGGCAGAGAATGGCCTCTTTTACCTAGTTTAAAAAAATAAATCAATCTGGCCAAGCCTCACTTGGTCATTGTTTGAGCCCCGATTGACTCAGTTAACGTTAATAATTGTTTCTGTTTTGGCCAGAAACTCTGAGGGTCTTCCCCTCTGTGCAATTTATATTTTTGTAAATATTCATCCATTTAATTTCAGTCAGGTTTGTTGGTATTTAATAGTTGAAATAACTCCCAATAATTGCTTTTATTTCATCTTCATTGGTTGTGAATTTAGCTTTTTAAAAATCAAATTAACTAATGGCTTATCTATTTTGTTAATTTTTTCTCTCTCAAAAAACCAACTCCTAGTTTTATTTATTAGTTCAACGGGGTTTTTACTTTTAATTTTGTTAATCTCTCCTTTGATTTTCAGAATTTCTGTTTTGGTGTTCAGTTGGGAGTTTAAATTGGTTGGTTTTCTAGTTTTTTAGTTTCATGCTCAATATATCAATCTTCTCTTTAACTCTTTTACAGATGTCTTTCCCTCAGTAATACTTTCACTGTATCCCACAAATTTTTATATATCATTGTTGCCATTAGCTATAAGGAAATTATTAATTATTTCTATGATTTGTTTATTGACCACCCATTCTTTAGGATAAAGTTATTTAGTTTCTAATTAATTTTTAATTTATGCTTCAAAGACCCTTTACTGAATGTAATTTTTATTGCTGTGCTTTCAAAATTTGTTCCTTGCTTAGTACATAGCTGGGGTACCTTGTGAACATACCTCTCCTCCCTGGATCTTTGACCCCGAAACTGTTTAATGGTCAACAAAAGCTGCCAGATAGTACCCATTTGTAATGCTGTTGTGATACCCATAGCAGCTGCTATGAATATACACGTATATTTCCATGGTTGGTTTGCAAAATATAACAAACTCTCTTCCTCCAAGACAAAACCAAAATATTTATTTAGATCATTGCTTTTAGGATATCAGAAGGCAAGATTTAGTAAGGTACTCATCACCAATCCAAGAAGTGTTGATACTTCCCTTCTCCTTCAAGCCTCCCTGAGAGCAAGGTCCCCTAGCAAGTTCTTCCCTCAGCTTTCTCCCTGCCTGCTTCTCTCTCTGACTCCACCTTTCCCTCCAAGCAGTACAATATATACTGTTTCCAATAAAAGATTGGGCGCTTGATTATCTTAGAGAATCTTGGAAATCAGCACTTAATTGGGAAGGTGTGGGAAGCCCCATGGTCCAGAGCCTAACTGGCGCTGCACCAGGGCTCCATGTAAGCCCATTAACATTACACCATTCCTCTACCCAGTGCTAGTTCAAATATCCTCTGGGATCTCTTATAGCCCTGGTGCTTTTTGTCTTGGTCCTGTTTCTGTCCCTAGGTGCTAGAATGCTCCTCCCTGCTGCCTCAATGAACAGTCTCCTAGACAGCCCTCATACCTGGTATTCACAGACCTCTCTGTCTGTCTCTCTATGTTGGAAAAATGACTCACTGTAACTTTTTCTCAACTTTTCTGATCAGAATTCAGTCTGAGAGAACTAGGCAAAAATGCTTTCTTTCACTCTGCCATCTTGACTCTACCCTCAGTTATATTAATAGTACAAAGAGCCTGAGACCATTCCGTTATGATGTAAGGACCAGGTTTGGCTTTGTATCTCACCTGTTCCAGCTTGAGGCCTAGGAAGTGAATTATAAACACATGATTCTACTCATGCTGAACTCAGAGTGGCCTCTGTGTACCAAAGCAGATTGCAACTCTCTAGTTGTCATCTTACCTTATATGACTTTCCCTTTTTGCCATCGTGTTAACTTCAATCTTTAAATGGATCTGAGAAGTCATCAATATGGATGCTTCCTCTAGTGTTTCATTTAGCACGCCATCCACCCTTCCTCAAACTGTGCATCTCTTTTCCATCTTCATAGCCTTCTATCTATCCTACATGAGGGATCTACCCAAATTGCTGAAGGTCTTTCCATAGATATCTTGACATTACATGGATGCCAGTGGAATCCCTCTCACTCTCGCTGTGTAACTGGCCCACCTCCTTTTGCAGTCATGCATCTCTTTGAGGGTATCTTTAATGTCACTTCTGGTGTGAAAGTTTTCAGTAGTAATATGCTGGGTGGTTTAGTGATCTCATATGTCTCTTCATTGCACTTTGGGTGACCAATTAATTATTTGGAGACTAAAAGAATATTGGTGTTAAAAAGATAAGCCTCTTTTACAGAGAAGTTTGGGGTTCATTAATAACTCTGCAATTTCTCAAGTGAAATCTAGTCTACTTTCCCTCCTATTCGATTCTGAGTCTAGTTTATCATCTATATGCAGGTTCAGTCCAAAATATGTGTACTGATGGACCCAGCTAAATCTGTGGGGTATCTGTCTAATTGAATGTCATAGTCTGGATAACAGACATTCTTTACTGACTTGATTTTTCCTTTTACCTTTTGTTAAAGTGACTTTGGCTTTCATTTCATGGCAATTTCCAGGGACTTGTTGCAATCTGCATAATGTCATCCAAAAATATGAACATCTGGAGACTGCCATTTATAGAGTATCTCTCTTTAAGTTAGACTTTGTTGGTCATCCTCCACGTCCCTTCATGTCAGAACTGTCAAGCCTACGGATCACTGTTTTATACCTCAGTTGATAATAATAAGCAGGAGGTACAGCTAGATGGTGCAGTGAATAGAGCACTGGGCCTGGAGTCAGAAAGACCTGAGTGAACTATGGCAAGTCACTTAACCCTGTTTACCTCAGTTTGCTCATCTATAAAATGAGCTAGAGAAGGAAAAGGCAAACCACTTAGGTGTCTTTGCCAAGAATACCCCAAATACGGTCATGAAGAGTTGGACATGAGTAAAATGACTCAAGAACAACAACCACAGTTCAGAAGAGAGAGAGAGCTCACTGTTAGCTATTGGTGAAGGAAAGATGTGACGAAGGGGTGGGCCATAAATGGGGCTTAGAAGGAAGGTCAGAACTCACAAAGGCAGAGAACAGACAGAGGATACTCTAGGCAGTGGGAAAACCATGAACAAAGGAGTGCTGATAGAAATAAACCATATGTTTCTCAGGGACAGTGGTAAGAGGATGAGTTTTCCTGACTCCAGGTCTGGTCCTCCATCCAGTGCACCACCTCACTGCTCCACTCCTCTGAACATCAGATTCAGTGTGATTCCCCTCAGCAATCTACACTGCTTTTTATTGTTTGTAATCATGTTTCTGTTGGTTCACTAACTAGATGGTAAACTCCTTGAGATATGGAACACTGACTTTTATCTCTGCCTCAGAGGGTCTCTCTCTTTCTTGAAGATGCAGCTCAAGTACCATCTTATTATACATGAAGCCTTTCCGGATTCCCCTTAATAGTTAGTGCTCTTCTCCCCAACTACCTTGTTTTGTGTGTGCATATATATATATAACTTTGTATTTGTGCTGTAAGTATTTTTATGTATATTTGTAAACTCCTTGGGAGGGATTGTTTTGTATTTTATGCTTGGATCCACAGTGCCTATCACAGTACATGGCACATTTAATAAATATTTGTTGATTTTAGTTCTCTTTGTATTTTTCTTAACTAAGTCTTATTGATGTACCCATAGATTTGATTTTTTACCTCTTCTCTGATCTCTAGAACTAAACCTAAAGGACATAACTAGGATGGGGAATATCCATGAATACAGTGGAATTATTTTTATTTTTCTCATGCTGCAGTCTTCTCCAAATCAAGTGACTGAAGCAGTAAAGGCTGCCATAGACCTGGGTTACCGCCACTTTGACTGTGCCTTTTTGTATCACAATGAAAAGGAGGTGGGAGAAGGGATCCAGCAAAAGATCAAGGAAGGCATTGTGAAGCGGGAAGACCTTTTCATTGTCTCCAAGGTATGTCTTCTCTGCTGGGAAAATAACTCCTGGACTCACAGCTGATAGAACTGGCAGAAGGATGTTTTAGAGTTCAGAAGGATATATAGATTGATCGATCATGTTTGTTGCTCAGGGACTTCTTTTCAATGTGTTTCACTGGCCTAACACCATGCAAAGTAACATAACCAAAGACTTAAGCACTAAAAGAAATTAGGGCAAGACTAATGTAAATTGAGAAAAGCTGTCTAGAAATTTTTATGAAAATTGGAAATATGACTTGCCAGTGATGGTTATCAACCATATTACTTATTCAATGTCCTAAAAGTGAAAAATCATGGAGAAAATTCTTGTGTGTTGTTTACCTTAGGTTCTTCATTGAAAGCCACACTCCCCAAACTATAGCTCATAAGTTCTCCCTGACCTTTCAAAAGTCAGTCAGATGAGAGCCAGCTCAAGAAAAAGGCATATGATAGAACACCCTGTTAAGAAGACTTGTAATAAGACATTCCTCTTCCCTTCCCTTTGTCCTTTCCCAATCAGCTCTCAGTTTTTCCACACCCATTGGGGCAGCTGAGTGAGAAGGCATAATTGTACTCAACACTTGGATGAACAAGGAGTCACAAACTAAACAATAAACTTTCCAAGCATTGCCATCTGCCCTACCACTGCATTCTGGAGTTGTCTGGGCTTTACTGTTTGCCTGTAAATACACCATCCCCCTGATTACATGTGTTGTTTCCACAATTAGAGTTCAGCCCCTTGAGGACAGGGAATGTCTTATTTTTTATGCTTATATCTCCAGCATTTAGCACAGTGTTTGGTATATGATAAATGCTTATTCATTCATGCCCCCCAAATAAACTGTGGTTCACTTCCCACCAACAGATCAGCATGGAGGGAATCACACTTGAGGAATATGTATAGATGGGTAACTTATAGGTCTAATACTGAAAGACCCCCGATGTCTTTTTATGATATCCCCACACTAGTCTTCATTGGGTGAGATGAATAGTCTGGACTTGTTGCTCAGCTGGACTCATTAAGCCTGATTTCTGTAGAGCATATCCCTTCACTAGTTAGTCTATACTCTCTACAGCCTCCAGCTTCAGGCTCAGCTGACATCCTTGGCTAAGGCATTATCAGGTGCTTTCCTACAGAACCAGCACCTTTACCAGAGGAGCAGTAGGAAGCTTCCTCAGCATCTTGGCTATGTGGCCTGCCATCTCCTGAGCAGCAGTATTCTTGCTGTAGAGGCCAACCTCCCTCCTTGAACTTCTCTCTACAAAAGGCTGGGGTTCAGGAAACAATGTTTTTGAATTCCCCTCTCAAGCACATATCTCCTACAGCCATATATGTATGTTCCTGCTACAAGGTAGAAGTAGGGAAGGGAAACTGAAGTGAGGAAGAGAAATTACCATCTCCCCCCACTAACTTGCAGCAAGTGCAGAGCTAACCTCAAGTTCATTGCCTTTTTATGTATTTTAGAATGAGACTTGATGGTTTATTTGATTTTAATTTAAGTCTCAAGGAATATGGCTAAGCCTTTCAGCCTATCATTAGAAGTTGCCTTTGCCCTATCAGTTGCCTTCATCCAACACGTGGTGCTCCCTAATGCCATCAGATTGATTAAGGAAGTTATTTGACTCCATTTTCTGCCCTTATGCCTTTAACCTGGCTAAAAGACACACACAAAACCAATTTGTGTGCCAGAAAATAAAAAATACCAGCCCTTTCCAGAGTGATCCCGATCAAGAAAAGGAGCTCTGGAACATTCATCACAAAGAAAAGCAGTCTTGCTCAAAGACCCGGGCCATAAATGGCATTAAACCTATCACACAGGTGAGTTGGGAATCTGGAAAAAGGTCCAGTGGCACCTAGTCCCTTCTCCTGAAAATCTGCTGATGAAACAGAGCAGGCCAGAGACAAAGTACCAGTAATCAAGGAACTATTTAATAAGTCGTTTCATTATGAGGAACAGATTTGCAAATCAGGAACTCTCCTGATCAGAATTCCACGTTGGTGTAGTAAGGGCAGAGATCATATACATAAATCACTAGTGGGAAATGTTAGAGACAAAGAATTAAGTTTCCACAGAGTCGCTATTTGCTAAAGTCATTAAGAATGTCAGATAATAAGAAAGTTAGCAGACTGCAGGTGGGTCCAACCAATCAAGAGACAGTGGCCTTCAGAAGACCACAATGTTTTTGATGAAGGGTTCCAAGCCTGGAACCAGCCTGAACTGGTAGGGGAATGTGACCGGGAATAACTGGGAGAAAGATTTCCTTCTTTGTGCTTACTTAATAAGCTACTTGCATATCAACTTCTCTGCCCAGTGGGCAGAGATAGCACAAAATTAGGCACAATTCATATGTTGGGGGGGAGGAAACATATCAAGGAGATATGTAGGAGACATGTAGAGAAGATGGTGATCTAATGGAGAATGGACCAATCTGTCTCCTGGTGGGAGGATCTGTCCTGAACTGATGGTACATAGCTCATTTCACTTCTGTATTGAGTGCTCTTCCTTCCTGAAAGGAGAAGTTGAGCTCACCTTGGCCAAGGCATTCAGTTCCTCTGAAGGGGCAGCTAGGTGGTGTAGTGGATAGAGCACCAGTGCAGGAGTCAAGAGGACCTGAGTTCAAATCTCACCTCAGACACTTGACACTCACTAGCTGTGTGACCCTGGGCAAGTGACTTAACCCCAATTGCCTCATCCTGGGTCGTCTCCAGTCATCCTGATGAATATCTGGTCACTAGATTCAGATGGCTCTGGAGAAGTGAGGCTGGTGGCCTGCACAGACAGTCCTCCCTCACTCAAAACAAAGTCAAGTGCAAGTCATGTCATTATTTCTATGATGGCATGGTCTCCTTCGGCAATGAAGGATGAACACACACACAATTCCTCTGAACTCTGCTGCAATAAATTTTCCTTGACACCTTATTAGTGTCAAGTGTGTCTCTAATAGAAAGGATGGGGGAAGGTGCATCACAAACAACTATTTCCAGGGCCTGAGGGGTTTCCCAGGACAAGCACAAGGTGTTCTGTAGTCCTGTGGGAACAGTATTGTTTCAGGTCCTTGGGGGTCATTACTTGGTGGGTGATGGGACCAGAGTTCTGTGATGGGAACAGTTTCTACAGTCTTTGATTTGCTTCACTTAAGGTAAATAGGCACTAGAATGCAGTGATTGTCAGAGCATTGTCAAAGGTTTGAATGATCATTTCAACCTGCATTATGAGCTTCTGACTCACAAACCAGAAGAGGCAATTCTGATAAATATAAATTATTAGCATGTTCATTACATGTAGCATATTGGATAATTTGAAAATCATAATTCCCTTCATAGTCCTAAGATGAAGGAGGACTGGGAAAGGATTCTTGCAGGAGATATGACTTTCTCTCCTCTGTTGGGTATTGAAAGCTCTTTACAACCTATTTTCTAGTCTTTTATACATTACTCCCCTTTATGCAGTGTGTTATTAGCTTTCTTACTGTCTCTCAGTTCAAATCTGGCTTCAGACACTTAGTAGCTATGTGACCCTGGGCAAGTCATTTTAACCCTGTTTGCCTCAGTTTCCTCATCTGTAAAATGCGGTGGAGAAGAAAATGGCAGACCACTCCAGTGGTTTATATATATTCCTAGTATATACACATATATATACATATATATGCACACACATACATATATATGTACATAGATGCATGTGTATATATAAATACATATAAATAAATATCTCTATGTGTTCATATCGATGTTCTCCAATAGAATTCAAGTTCCTCATGGGTATGAACTGTTTCATTTTTTTCTTTGAATCCAGCCCCTAATAGTGGATGGTACACAGTAGACATTTAATAAATACTTGTTTGACTAACTGAATCACGATATTGAGCAAGTTAGAGATGTACCTCCTTGTAAAATCAGACTTGTTGTATATGCACATTTTAAAAACTCTTTTGTATGAGTATTGGTCAGACTTGCCTCTTTTGTCTCTTTGACCCTGACATCACTGTTGTATTTTGAGTATTAGTTTTATCTTTCTCCCATTTGTTTATTAACTTGCTTTGATCTCTTTGTATTATGAACCTTGTTGTCTCAGATAACCTATCTCACCTTTGATTAGGAGAGCCATATTCAGATAATTCTTAGTTAGCATGGTTGTAAAATGGTATTTTTATTATCGCTTTTTATAGCTCTGGAATACCTTCCACGAGAAGGACCTTGTGAAACGAGCTTGCCAAAATAGCCTGAAGGACCTGCAGTTGGACTACTTGGACCTTTACCTTATGCATTGGCCTATGGGCTTTAAGGTACAGCGTGGTAATTAAATTTGTCATTCAGACTTAGTCTCTTTCTTACTCCTAAACATGGGATGGGGAGGGGAGTAGTACTCAGGTTTGCAATCTTGGAGTGTATTTCAGAAGAGGCAGTGAAATCTTGTCTTTTGTTAGTGTTTTCCTCCTTTTTAAATTACCTATTGTTTCTTTATTTGTTTGAATTCTCTTATAGAAGGTATGTTCTTTAATTCCGTGGCATTTTTTTGTCTTTATATTCCTAGCACCTAGAATACTGTTATATATAGCGGGTACTAAATACATATTTGTTGAACTAAATTAAGTGGGAATACCTGAGGTTTTTATTCCCAGTTTGGTCACCAATTAGCTGTGTGCTTTCATACAAATCTTTTAATCTCTGTGTCTCTGTTTCCTCAGGTGAGGAAGGGTGAGGTTTAGATTAGATGCTAAAAATCTCTTCCGCTAATAACATTCTATAATTTTCATCCTTTAAGATACCCATTCCTATCAAAAGTCTGTCTAAAGTTTAGATTCTTCTTAGAGCTTATATGGTTAGAAACCAATATTAGGAAGTAGAAATACCATCCCTCCTGGGAATAGCAACTGGTGCTACAGCCAATTTCTCTGACTGCTTATTTACTTTTCCTGCTTTGTTTCTTTTGTGGTATCACATCTAGAGCTTTGAAACACATCCTGAGGTTGTTGGGGCAGAATCTCAGGTGGCTGCTATTGGAAATAATAGCCCAATGTGAATCACAAAGTCATTATCAGTCCCTGAATACTGAATAGCTTGTAGTCTTATAAATTTAATAGAAAAGGAACAATAAAACCATTTACCTATCTATCTGCCAACCACAGAAATTAGCTAGAATTCAGGAAGAAGAGTAAGAGAGACTCCCAGAAATTCATTGGAAGCAAAAGCCAAGAAAAGGGTCAGCAATAAAATCTATGACCTCCAACATTCATATAGAAAATTATGTTGCCACTTTTATCTTACCAAACCCAATTTTGTTTTACTCCCATCCTCCTTCTCTGCTCCTACTTTCTGCTGAACAAGTCTGAAGGAAGTAGTAACACAACACACCTGAGCTGACTGGCTCATTACAAATTTATGTTATTTGAGCTTAACCTCTTTGCCTCAGTTTCTCATCTGTGAAATGAACTAGAGAAGAAAATGTCAAAACCACTCCAATATCTTTGCCAAGAAAACCTCAAATGGGCTCATGAAGAGTCAGATATGACTGAATACCTTCAATATGTGACAGTTTTACACTACTCCCTAATTTATTCTTTTTCCCATTTCCTACTGAGCTTATTCCAGACCTTTTCTTTTCTCCCCTAAATAGTTATATTTCCCCCTCAGCTGATCTCAGTTGAGGACCTTGCCTCATACCACTTGACATCATCTCCTGCTCTTTCTTCCTTTACTCCACTCTCTGAAGTTGAGTCAACTTTTCTTCTCAACAAAACCATCTGCTGCTGTTACGTATGTGGGGGGCGGAACCAAGATGGCGGAGTAACAGCAGGGACTTGCTAGTGCTGTCCCCCCAAACTTGGCCAAATACCTGTAAAAAAATGGCTCTAAACAAATTCTGGAGCTGCAGAATTCACAGAATGACAGAGTGAAGCAAATCTCCAGTGCAACACAGCCTGAAAGATTGCCAGGGAGTATGAATCACATTGTGCTGGGAGCAGAGTGCAGGCCAGTGTGGGCAACAGTGGCACATATGGGACCTAAGTAATCCTTGGGGAGACTAAATCTCAGGCACCTGTGGTGGTTTCCAGACTTAAAGATGCCAAGGACAAATTGGAAGGTCAGTGGAAAAAACATGGGGACCTGTGTGAGAGAGTAGAGTAGTTAGACCCTAGCCCCAGGGTAACAGGTGGGGTGGAGGAACGCATGGAGGAGGAGCCCTTGCCAACAGTAGCAGGGGCAGTGGCAGTGGTAGTGACTATTTCTGAAGCTCTAGGCTGGCAGATTGTGGGGGGATTGAGTAGCTGACGATACACCCTCCACCCCCACTGGAAGCAGAGAACTACCTTGATGCAAAGCTCAAAAATCAAGTAAATAGCTGGGAAAATGAGAAAAAAACCAGAAAAAAAATCAGACCATAGAATCTTACTTTGGTGACAAGGAAGACCAAAGTAAACAAATAGAAGAAGACAACAAAGTCAAAGCTCCTACATCCAAAGCCTCCATGAAAAACATCAATTAGTCTCAGGTCATGGAAAAGTTCAAAAAGAATTTTGAAAATCAAATAAGAGAAGTAGAGCAAAAATTGGAAAGAGAAATGAGAGTGATGCATGAAAATCATGAAAAATGAGTAAGCTGTTTGCTAAAGGAGACCCCAAAAAATGCTGAAGAAAGTAACACTTAAAAAAATAGACTAATCCAAATAGCAGTGTGTTTCATCCTTTGTTGCAGAAGACCATGCCATTGGAGAAATAATGACATGACTTGCACTTGACTTTGTTTTGAGTGAGGGAGGGCTGTGCAGGTCACCAACCTCACTTCTCCCCCAGAGTCATCTGAATCCAGTGACCAGATATTCATCAGGATGACTGGAGATGACCCAGGATGAGGCAGTTGGGGTTAAGTGACTTGCCCAAAGTCACACAGCTAGTGAGTGTCATGTCTGAGGTGAGATTTCAACTCAGGTCCTCCTGACTCCTGTACTGGTGCTCTATCCACTGCACCACCTAGCTGCCCCAATCCAAATGGTAAAAGAAATCCAAAAAGCCAGTGAGAAGAATGCCCTAAAAAGCAGAATTGGCCAGATGGAAAAGGAGGTCCAAAAGCTCACTGAAGAAAATAATTCCTTAAAGATTAGAAGGGAGCAGATAGAAGCTAATGATTTTATAAAAAAAATCAAGAAATTATAAAACAAAGCCAAAGGAATGAAAAAATAGCAGACAAAGTGAAAACTCTCATTGGAAAAACAACTGACCTGGAAAATAGATCCAGGGAGACAATTTAAAAATTATCAGACTACTTGAAAGCCATGATCAAAAAAAAAGAGCCTAGACATCATCTTTCAAAAAATTTTCAAGGAAAACTGCCTTGATATTGTAGAACCACAGGGTAAAATAGATATTGAAAGAATACACTGAGCATTTCCTAAAAGAGATCCCAAATGAAAAACTCCTAGGAATATTGTAGGCAAATTCCAATGCTCCCAGCTCAAGGAGAAAATATTGCAAGCAGCCAGAAAGAAACAATTGGAATATTATGTAAATACAATCAGGATAATACAAGATCTAGCAAATAGGAGGAGGGGTTAATTAGAAGTAAACACTTTTGAGGAGGAATAGGGTCAAAAGAGAGAATAGAATAAATGGGGAGCAGGATAGGATGGAGGGAGATATAATTAGTTTTCCACAATATGTTATGGAAGTGTTTTACATAACTACACATGTATAACCTATATTGAATTGCTTCTCTTCTCAGTGGGAATGGGTGGGAAGGGAGGAAGAGAGAGTAGTTGGAACTCACAGTTTTAAAAACAAATGTTAAAAATTGTTTTTACATGCAACTGGAAAATAAGACATATAGGCAGTGGGGTATAGAAATCTATCTTGCCCTACATGAAAAGAGAGGGGAAGGGGATAAGAGAAAGGAGGGGTATGATAGAAGGGAGGGAAGATTGGGGAAAGTGGTAAACAGAATGTATGCTGTCTTGGGGTGGGTGGAGGGGAGAGATGTGGAGAAAATTTGGAACTCAAAATCTTGTAGAAGTGAATGTTGAAAACTAAAAATAAATAAATTATTTAAAATAAAAAACCAAAGCCATCTGTTGCATAGGTGTCCTTGATTCCAGCCTTGTCTTCCCTCTTGTCTTCTCAGCATATTTCCTTCTCAATCATCTCTTATTGCTCTCATGTTTAATCTCTCACTATTTACTGGTTTTTTCCTTGCTGCCTGCAAACATGTCCAGGTCTAACCATCTTTAAGAATCCTTGACTAGACCCTACCATCACCTCTGACTTTTGCCTGATGTTCTACTCCCCTTCACAACCAAACTATTTTGGTTTTATTGCTGGTTTTTATGTTATAGGATTCTCCTCGTTTGCTTTCTACCTTTCTGACCATTTCTTTTCAGTCTCCTTTGCTGCAACATCATCTATATCATATCCCCTAACTGTAAGTTACATAAAGACTCTGTTGTGCCCTCATTTTTTCTCTCTATACTCTTCCCACTTGGTGACCTTATCAGTTCATTCTATTGGCTCTATGGGACAACGAGAAGAAATGTATGGAAGCTGTGGAAAGAAACATTTTGGACTAATATAAGGAAAAAACTTCCTAACAGTTGGAAGTATGCAAAAGAGGGATGGTCTTGCAAAAAAAATTTCTCACTCTAGAGCCAATTTGATGATCAGACTCTTTGCATAAGAAAAATTAATTTGCCAGTGGATTGACTGGAAGAACTTGGCTGTAGAGGAATGATAATGACATACTTGTCCTACTTTTGAAGCACAGACAAAAAACGTTATGTGCATATTATCTGATGCAGCTTTTGTGATAGTTTATTCTGCTTGACTGGTGTTCTTTGTGTTAAAAGATGATTTTATTGGGGTAGTTATATTGATATATGAAACGAAATTTCAGTAATTTTTAAAGAAATGATAGATTGGAAGAGTGGGGGGCTAGAGGAAAGGAAACTAGCTAAGAGGTATGAAGTAACAAAGTTCTTAACTATGATGATGACTGTTGGAAAAGAAAGAAAGGTACTGATGCAGATGAGATTTTAGAGGGAGAATTTATGGGTCCTGGCAACTGATTTGATGTTGAAAGTGGAGGAGATTGAACTCTTGTTCTACATGATAAGAACAATAAAAAGCGAGCTCTGCTAAACTAATTTCTTTATCTTTACAGGCAGGTGATGATGACTTACCAACAGACCAGAATGGGATGAATATTGCCAGTGAAACAGACTACTTGGACACATGGGAGGTGAGCCCAGCCTGTCATAGATGAAGACTGCTTGCATCTTGCCTTTGGTTTAGGAGGATGTGGGATCTTCACTGAGTGGTTTTCTTTTCACAAACTGGAGCTGTCAGCTTGAAATATAAATTTTGCCATATGAAGTATAAAGAATACTTTGCTGAAAAATCCAGAATCTTGGAAATATTCCTATATGCTACTAATTAGGAAGGAGACTGAATTCTCCTCTAATCTATATCCCAACCTGTCCCCTGCTTCCTCCATGCCCCAATCCCCAACTGCTGTGAGCCATCAGTTCAAGGAAGGGTAAACTGGAAGGTGATTAATAAACCAAGATCTCTTAGTCTTTAGTGTTCTTTTAGACCAACAGTTCTCACACTTTTTGGTCTCAAGACCCTTACACATTCTAAAAGTTATTGAGGACCTGAAGAACTTTCATTTAGTGAGTTATATGTATTAATATTTGACTTATTAGAAATTAAAATTTATTTATTAATACATTAAAATTATAAGAATAAATCTATAACATCTTAAGTAGTATATTTTTAAGAAAAACAACTATATTTTAAAACAAAAATGTTAAAAGAATGGCCTTATTTTACATATTTTTGCACATCTCTTTAATTTTTAACTTAATAGAAAAAAGCTGTATGCTCATACCTAACTTCTACATTCAATCTGTTGCATTATTTTTGTTTTGGTTGGAAATATATGAAGAAAATCCAACCTCACAAAGATATGTAGTTGGAAATGTGAGGAATATTTTAATTGGCAAGTAATATCTTAGTACTTTTATGAAAATAGTTTTGACCTCTTGGATGTCCTAAGGAAGATCTTGGCAATGCCTAAGAGTCCATGTACCACATGGCTGCTTTACACAATGAACCAAGCCTTTTCTATAGACTTAAAGAACATTATATCTTCGAAGAATCTTAATAATGGTATAATTTAAGCCATTTATTTACAGATAGGTCAGTTGAAGTCTGGGGAGGTAAAGTGATTTGTCCATACCACACAATGGAAGATACAGGTTTTGAACTCAGGAAGGGGGTGGGAATGGGAAGAGATGTATGGCAGGGCAGATGGCAAGATGTCCAGGGTGGATAGATAGGAAGCAAGGGAAGGGGTCATGATATATAGTAGTTTATAGAGCTCTGCCCCATGGGAAAACTGTGTAAAATGGAGAGGATTAACTACTCCTCGGTCTGCTCTGGTAAGTACTATTCCTAAGAGGGAGATTGGGGCACAGTGGCAACCTCATAAAGTGATGGATTTAGCATCTATTTCTTGGGATTGATATGGAAATCAAATGAGATAATATTTGTAAAGTATTTAGTGCAGTGCTTGACACATAGTAAACACTTAATCCTCCTTCCTTCCTCACTCCCTTCCTTCCTTCCTCCCTTCCTTCCTTCCTCCCTTCCTTCCTTCCTTCCTTCCATTCTTTCTCCCTTGCTCCCTTCTTTCCTCCCATCCTTTCTTCCTCCCTCCCTTCCTTCTGTCTGCTAAATGTACTCTCTGTTTTCCTGCAGGCTATGGAGGATCTGTTGAGTGAGGGACTGGTGAAAACTATAGGGGTTTCAAATTTCAACCATAAACAAATTGAGAGGCTTTTAAACAAGCCTGATTTACGATACAAGCCAACAAACAACCAGGTGAGTTTATAAAAGAGTTAGAAAATTTGTCAGTAGATGCAAATGTCTTTGTAGTTTTAATCCTCCACTAGAATTAACCTTCTCTAGTTGCCCATGATAAACTGTTGGTTACATTAACAGGCAGATAAACAAAAATCTGTTTCCAAGGTTAGCTTACCTGAAGTCAGCTGAGACTTCCTCTTGCTATTTGCATCCTGTGACATCATATTCCCACCAAACAGAAATTCTCTGGTTTGGTTGTGAGCTACAGTCTATATTTCAAAAAAGGGTTACCACATATGATTACCAATCATTAGCAAGTATTTATTAAGCATGTACCACGTGCCATGAATGCGCTGGAGATACAAATACAGTGGATGAAACAACCTGTACTAGCTCAGAATTATATCTCGGCATGGGGAAGAGCCAGTGCAAAAACATGGAAATGGGGACTGGAGTATCCTCTGTGAGGATCAGCAGCCAGGCCAGTATGACTGGAGAGAATGCATGGGAAGAAGTATTATGTGAAAAAACTAGAAAGATAGGAAGGAGCCAGGTTGTGATGAGCCGTAAATGCTAGACAGAGATTTGATCCTAGAGGTGATAGGGTTCTATAGGAATTTAGAGAGGGGTGATGTAGTCACACCTGTGCTTTCAGAAAATCACTTTGACATCAGTAAGGAAGATAGATTGTAGTGTGGAGATGTGAGGCAGGGAGTCTTATTAAAAGACTACTGCAATTGTCAAGGAAATGGTAGTGAAGGCCTGAATTGGGATGGTGACTGTGTGAGTACAAGTGGAGAGAAGAGAACATATATGAGAGATGTTGTTGAGTCAGAAATGAGAAAATTTGGCAACAGATCATATCTGGAATAGCCAGAGGAGTCTGTGACCCCACTTTCCCAGGTCTGGCTCCTGTTACACAATGCCAGTACGCTTAGGGCTTTCACTGTACCCAGTTCTAATTAGAACTAGCTTCTGAAAGACTCCCTCTAACTTGCTAATGAGTCACAATTATAATTTTACTTCTCTCATTTTGAATAGACCTTTTTTGTTAATTTTTAGAGGTCGCCTTATGCTACTGGTCCGTGTTCCCTAAACCCATGGCCCCACTGGTGATACGACAGCTACTAATTTTTGTCTGCAAATCTATGTCAACTAGGGATATCAACAACTCTGTGTCTTCAGCTGTTGTTAATGCGTATCCTATTGTGGGTCCAGACCATCACTTTGCATGCTGTCACATGGAATAGTGCCTGAAGGAGGCTGCATACATCTCTATCCCTGCCAAAATTGCTTTTCATCTCTTCATACACTACTATGGTGGGCTTGGCCATGAGTATTAATAAATCTAGTGGTTATTAATCCTAGTGTTGCTACATGCCATCTACCAAAACTTTGCCCTAAATTTCCATGACATGTATGTAGGCTGAGGGAAAATGAGAGTCGAGGATGATACTGAAGTTGCTAACTTGGGTGACTGGAAGAATGGAAAAATTAAGAAGAGGAATGGCTTTAGGAGGATGTTTTGTTTCACACATATTGAGTTTGAGAAGTCTCTGGGATATTTCATTCAGAAGTCCAGTAGGGAGGAAAGGAAGTGGGATTGTAGTTCAGGAGAGACTAAGGCTGAATAAATATATCTAGATACCATCTGCATAGAAATAATAATTTAATCCATGGAAACTGGTAAAGTCACCAAGTGAAAAAAATATAGAAAGAGAAAGAACAGGGCCTGGGGTAGGGGGTACGAGGGTGGGTACAATTAGTGGGTATGGCATGGATGAAAATCCTTCAGAAGGGACTGAGAAGGCGTGATCAGACTGACACATAGGAGGAGAATCAGGAGAAAGCAATATCCTGAATACACTGAGTGGAAAAAGGAATCCAGGAGAAGAGTGTAATCCATAGTGGCAAAGATTGCAAAAGGGTCAAGAAGGATGAGGAGGGAGAAGACACCATTGGATTTGGCAGTTAAGAGATCACTGATAACTTGGGAGAAAGCAGTTTCAGTTGAATGATGAGATCAGAAGCTAGACTACAGAAGGTTGAAGAATTAAACAGTGTGGAAGCTTTGATTGTCAATGGCATTTTCAAGTTTTGCTGAGAAAAGATGTGCTTATAGGACAATTGTGAAAGGCATGGTAAGATCCAAAGAGTTTTTTTTTTAAATGAACAGGGAGGCATTAGGAAAGGCACCAATAAATAGGGAAAGATTGATAATTAGAGAGTGGAGGAGTGTGGGAGTAATCGAGGGAAAATAGGAGGGGATGGAATAAAGGATATATGTCAAGGGATTGGTCATGGGCCTCATTAGAGCCTAGATGAGATTAAACTAGTCCGATCATTAGAGACTAGAGTGGTAAGAGGGCTAAGGAATCAACCAAAGAAGAGGAATGGGATGGTCTTGCTGCAGTGAGGTCCCAGTAGAGATAAACTAGCACAAATTTTGATATCTTTCAGTCTCATGTGAGAAAAACTGAAGGAGGTAGAAGATGAGAGTATATAGAGTGGGAGTCTTATAAGACATGATTGGAAATAGGACAAGGTGCCAAGGCTTTCAACAAGAGGTCAAGATTGGGAAGGAGAGAGAGTGTAGCTAGAGCAAGAATGATGGGTTAAAATGGGACTGAGGGATGGGAGGATTAAAGATTATTGTCAGGATGAATAGTTTTAGGAATAAGGCACAGAGAAGACAGAAAGAGAAAAAGATTACGATGTGATAAAGGAAATTCAGAGTTTTTTAATATGGAAGTGGGAGACTGGGTATGACCATCCCAGTGTGTGTGTAATTGAGGTAAGGTGGAGGAGTAGGTCATGGCAGTTGAGTAGATTGAGGACGTGGAAAGTTAGGCTATTTAAAGAAACACCAACATTTCCTTGAAGTCCCTTGGAATGAAGGCAGAAATTGAGGTAGCAAGGAAGACTGTGAGCCAGGCACTGAACTCATTAAGAAAGGAGGGAGATGCTGGTAGATATCAGGTAGAATTGGTTATAAGTTTGAGTTGCACAAACTTCAAAGTATAGGTGACTGAGGGAGGGTTATAGAGGGAGAGTGGAAGTGACTATGGGGAACAAGGAGTATTCTGACTCCTACCATGACCATGATGGAGTTTGAAATAAAGCGCAACCAAGTACTGGAAAGATTTGTCAGAGATGCAATGTCATCAACAAAGAGCCAGGTCTCAGTGAATGCCATAAGAAAGAAGTAGAAAGGAAGTGACATGAGATGAGAAGGTGTTAATTCTGCAGCAGGCATTTTGGAGGCTCCGTTGGAAAGGGATGGTGGATCTGGAGTGGGGCTTTGTAGGCCATAGGATTATGATGAATGAGAAAGAGGGAGAGGACAGCTAGAGTTAGGAAGGAGGATTTGTTTTTTGGTAGCCAGGGGTTCAGTATCAGCCATTTGGGAATGAATTCAGGCAGAATAAACCTTGCCAAGAAAACCCCAAATGGGGACATGAAGAGTCAGACGTGACTGACACCAGCTGAATAACCACCAGGCAGAGAATAAGTGAGGTATGCTGATAAAGACAGGTGCTAAGAAGATTCAAGTCTGCTCCTCTAAGGCTGTGGTGCAGTTCTCTTCTGCCAGACCTGCTGTCTCTCTTTCCATGGAGGTGTCTGGTAGCCCACTTTGAAGCAGTCATAAGAAGGAAGTAGTGTGTTTTCATCCAGGAAGTACAATTTGTATAAATAATCCTGGTGTTATTGTGGCCCTCAGTTTGTAAGAAGGCAAGTAAGAAGGGGGCAGGTGATAGGTCCTGTTTGGAAGTTTATTTGATGAGACTGGAAATGGTGTGTCCTGTCTGGTCTAATGATGCCGAAAGGAGAGCGTGGCCCTATTGGGCCTTTGGGCAAATCTGGAAACCTAGTTAGGAGGTAGGAGATGGTTTGTGCTCATCCCATATTGTCAGACTCCAGAAAGAATGGTCTGACTGGTTGTATCCTTGAGTAGGTAGAGAATCCTAGCTAACTTAACCATCATCAAAAGATAAAAATAGGCAATGCTGGCAAAAGCTTCAGAAAGAGGGAAATATACTGTTAGTGGAGTTGTGAATTGGCCCAATCTTTCTGGAAAGGAATTTGAATTATACTAAAAAAAGAAGTGATGAAAATGTCTGCATACTTGGATTCAGAGCTCCCACCACTAGGCATCTATATCAAGTAGTTCAGTTGCAGAATGAGTCCAATATACTCCAAAGTATTCATGGTAGGACTTTGTGTGCTAGCAAAGAAGTAGAGAACAAAGCAGATGAACATTAATGGGACAAATGACTAAACAAATCTGATGCATGGATGTAATGGAATATTACTTCATTGTAAGAAATGATAAATATAACACATTGAGACATGCTTGTAAGATTTAAGGTACTGATAACAGGGCAGAGTAAGAATAATATATACAATTGCAACAATGTAAAGAGAAAGAAAAAAATTAAACTAGATGTTCTTGAACTATAATGATAAAGCCTGGTCTCAAGGAAGAGGTGAGAAGATGTACCTGCCTCTTTTCATTGCAGAAATAATTATGAGATTAAGAGTGTGAAATATTGTATCTTCTATCAGACACAGTCAATGTTTTGGTCAGTTATTTTGAACCACTTCCCCCCCCCACTTTTTTAAACCCTTTGCCAGAGATTGGGGCGAGGTATATATTCAGAAATAAATATGTTAAAAACAAAAAGTATGTATAAAAATAAGATATAATTCTTTAAAATAATCAGACCCACCCAAGAATATTATCTTTGTGACTTCTCTTTTGATACAAGTTGTGCGTCTGATTCTAGATAGAGAGCCACCCATTCCTCACTCAGGAGAAGCTGATCAACTATTGCCATTCAAAAGGTATCTCTGTGACAGCCTATCGCCCACTTGGTGGCACGAGGTAAGTCTGATTTGTTAGTTCATTTCTGCCACCAGGGAGCAATCAGTCTGTTGAAGGAAATAACATGTACATACCTGAGGAAATATAAATTATATGTGAAGAAATCAGGATGATCAGGAGTGCCCTTGTGTAGGAGGTGACCCAGGAGCTGAGCTTTGAAGGGAACTAGACGTTACACAGGCTGCAGGTGAAGAGTACAGACCAGATCTGGAGGATAATCTGTACAAAAGCCAAAAGGTGAGAGATGGGTTATTGTTAGGCTTAGAGGCCTAAGGGCTACCTGAGTCTTACCTTACCTATCGCAGGTCTTCGGTTGGCCAAACCGGATAAACGTATGAGAGAAGAGACTTTCCAGAGTCGAACAAGGGTTAGGCTTTATTCAGGGTCTTGGTTACATGTGCAGGGGGAATTCTTCCTGAGGAGAGAGGAATCTCCCAAGGAGGCAAAGATCTTACAGTAAGAGAATGGAAGTGGAAGTGGGAGAAGGGAGAGGGAAGAGGAAGGAGAGAGGGAAGAGGGGCCTTCTGTCCTCTAAGGGCCCCTCAGCGCTAAGAGCGCCTTCAGGCTTTCCTGACCCTACTTAAACTCTCTGGCCGCATAGTTTACACCTGAATACCGTGCCTGTTAGAGAACAATAGGTGTGCTCAGACCCCGGGCCAATCTCGAGGGCGGGGATGCTCTCTCCCAGCATGTTTCCCACGGGAAGAGGCGGAAATGCACGAGATAGCCTGGTCTCACACCTCAATTTCCTGCTGTTCCCTGGGGGGCCTCATGAGAACTCTAAGGTTTAGAAGTCCTCACCTTTACCTGCCCGAGACTGTCCACATGGAACTGAGCTTACACCCCCAACAGGTTATTATGTACCTAGGACAAGCAGGCCAATGTGGTGAGAACGTACAGTGTGTGGAATAGGGTAATGAGTGATCAGCTTAGAAAGGTAGGAGCCAGATTGTGAAGACTTTAAACATAAGACACAAAGAGTTTGTATCCTGAGGCCACCGAAGCTCTTTGTGTGAGGGAGTGACAATGCTGGGCCTTTGTTTTAATAAAACTGACTTGGCAGCCGTTTGGATAGATTTTCTCCAATCTATCCCTTCTCCTGGAGAATATGGATGCAGGGAGACATGTGGAAAGGTCTCCTACTGCAGGAGTCCAGAGAATGGTGATGGGGAAGAGCAGGGCTGTTCTGGGTATTGTCTTCTGTTTAACTCTCTTGTGTTCCCTCTCTCTAGTGATGTCTTCAATGAACCCATTATTAAGAAGATTGCTGAGAAGTACAAGAAATCTGAAGCTCAGGTAGAGGAATGGAAAGTTCCCCCATACTTGCTGGATGACATTCAACAAATTTAAGAAATGTTTATTGAGTGCCTTCCATGGAATATACACTCTACTAGACTTGTAGGAGAGTCAAAATTAAATAAGACCCAATTTCTCCCTGCTTTCAGGTATCTTAGAATATGTTAGAAAAAATAAGACATACGTGTGTTGGAGGTATAACTCTAATATTAGCAATTACTTAGTTCAGGTTCAGTTGGGATGAAATGAATTATTGAAAATTTATGAATTATTGGATATTTACAAAAGGAAGTTTACTTTGTCCTAAAGCAGCAAGTATATGGAACAAATATACAGTGATAGGTGCTCTGGATAAAGTGCCCCTTGTCTCCTTATTGGAAATGTGTATGATTGGCAGGTCATCAGAGTGACTTATGTAGTCTTGGACACTCACCATATCTGAGAGGCTTGGGCTCCATGTGACTGGGATTTTTTATGCCTATACATGATCAGGAAGCTGGGAGCAATCAGGTCCTGGGACAGCTTAACTGAAAGAAGAGGGGTGGGGAGAAAGGAAACTACATTAGGCAAGATAAAACTAGTTAAGCCTTGGAGGTAGCTTTGTTTTATTTTAGGCAAAACTTTCTTATGTTGTAAATGAAAAGAAATTGCATTAGAGAAATGCTGGCCCTATCATGTAATACCCATTAGTGGCAAAGTCTTTTAGAGGATATTCTAAGGAATCTTTTAGAGGATATTCTACCATTTAAATGCTTATTTTTTGCTAGACAGTCCTTTGCTAGATAGACAGGCATTACTAAGAGGGAAAAGGGGAAAACAAAATAGAACAAAAATGTGGAGGAGAATAAAAGCCAGAAATCCCCCTTCTGAAAGACTGTCTCAAGTCTCTGTCTGGTCCATGTAGTGACTGATGGCAAGTCTTTATAGTCATGGGCTTTTCAAGGTCCTAAGAGCCTAAGGATGGAGACTGTTGGACAGGCTCCTTTTGGTATTTCAGGGCTGTTATGTATCCCAATTGAAAGAGATATACTTACAGATGAATTCATAAATGAGAATCATCAGGATACCCAGATGGGGAATGAATGTTTTGTTAAAACCTAGAGTCCAGTAAATCTCTGGGCTTCCTTCTTAGATCATGGGGAAGCCAGAGTAATAATTTATTCTGAATAGTGCCTGGAATCCTCTGGGCTTTCCTTATCCACTGTATTCCCTAAAACTTGACTGAGTGGATTTTCTTAAGGTTGATTCTTACCCTTGTCCTTCATGTATTGGCCACCATCTGATGTAAGACCCAGTTAACATGCAAATAATGCAGTGGTGTAAATTAGTGCATCACTACAGGAAGGGAGTCTTCTTTCAGGTCTCTGTCAGGCATAATGTGAATAAAAATAGGAAGGAGAGTTCAGGTAGCCCTTGAGGGGGACGATAAAGGTATATCAGATTCCTATCTAGGTGAAAATAAAAGGTTCCTGACTAATCTCAGCCACAGGAATGGAGAAAAAAGTGTTGGCAAGATTGCCAGTCCCATACCATTCACCCTTCTACAGCACTGCCAGAATCAGGAATAGCTGTAGTGACAGGCATGCTGAAGTTGTTCAGCTCTCTGTAGTCTAGTCTAAGCTGCATTTGCCCTCCTCAGGTGCCACTTGCCCTCCTCACAGGTAACACAGGATTGAGGTAAAGGGAGGTGGTTTAATGAGAGAAGAAGTATCTTTTACCCTTTTGGAGATCTGATATTTTATGATATTAAATACTATAAAATAGAATGATTCAGGTAACCCTAAATGTTTCCATTTGGCCCTACACTGGATGTTGCCAAAAGGCCTCACAGATACTGAGTCCATCATATTCCTTTCTTCCATAGATTGCCCTCGTTACCCTGCCCTGCATGATCCAAATGGGGCTATTTGTGCTAAATCTTGAAGAGTGACTCAAATTTATTGTAAATGTAAGTGGCCTTTTAGGTATAGGAAATGATATGAATCAAAGCGCAAAGGATGAGATGTTTTCATGTGATGGTAACTAGTCTAATTTGATTAGAGAATGAAGTATGTAGAAGATGGTAAGTCATATGAGATGAAGTTAGAAAGGCAGTTTGGAGTCAAGTCACAGAGAGTTTGAAAGACTCTTTGGCCCTGAGCCTGAAACCAGGCTTCAGAAGAGAGAAACATACAATTCCCTAGCACTGTAGTCAATTATCCTAAGTTCCCTCTGCACACTAAAAGTTCCTGCTGCTAGATGTTAACTTCTCCAAAGGATGAGTATTTATTTCCTTACAGAATGAGGAAGTTATTAAACAGACTTGATTGTAACAATGATAATGAAGCTGCTGCTGCTGGTCCATATAAATGTTCAGTAATTCACAAAATCCATAGTGTTACCAGTTCCATGAACACTTTCTTGTTTTACCCCTTCCCTAAAAACTGGAACAAGAGTCATCGTAACATTCCCCAATAAAGTAATCCCTATAGTGTAATTAAACCCCTATAGTATTTAATGTCATAAACAAGAGTGTATTGGAAGACAATTCATTATTGAAATTCATTTTTTTCTACTGTCATAGTTACTAGAGTGCTGAGGCTCACTGACCTTCCTCATGTGACATGGTGGCAGAATCTGGTTGATTAATTTCAGACTTTGGTGATGATATCATAAGAACTACCTATTACAATGATTATTTTGGGGGTGGGGAGGTATTAAAGTAGCCACAGTTATACTCTTTGTCAGGAAAAAACTATAATTAGCTGACTCCACACAATCTCCATGTGGGTCTTTTTCACAGATTTTGATCCGATTTCACATTCAGAGAAATGTGGTGGTAATCCCTAAGTCTGTCACAACAAGTCGAATAAAAGAGAACTTCCAGGTATGTACTTGCTGGTTGGTGGATGACTGGGCCAAAGGTTCACCAGTCATCAGGTCACAGGTGTGAAGGGAATTGTCTTTCTGCAGTCTCCTGAGGTTTCTTCAGGCTCAGGAAAGCAGAGATAGGAGGATAGAGTGGACAGGCACTAGATTTGTAGTCAGGAGAGCTGCATTCATATCCTGGCTCTGCTTTTTCCTACTAGTATGACCCTGAACAAGTCACTTCACTCCTCCAGGCCTGATTCTTCACCTGTGAAAATGAAAGGTTTGAACTAGAGATAATCTCTCAATTTCCTTCCATTTCAGTCTGTGACCCTGTGATGTTGTGTTTGTTACATTATTGTAAGAAATTTGGAGTGACCAAGGTCAAGATATAAGAGAAGTTGGAGAAACAGTCTGAGTACTGGGGTAGCCAAGTCAGGTGAGGTCAGTTATGTCTGGGAGGCTGCAGATATTCATTAGATACAGTAGAATATATAGAGTAGCTCTAGGCCAACATGATGAATTTACCCCTTAGTTTGGGAGTTTGTTGCTGCCCTTTCTTTGGTCTCAGACCTTTGTTTTTGGCACATTCCTACCTCCCTCCATTGCTTCCTGCTGAACTCCTTTCAGGCCTCTGGTATTAATTTACTCCTTTTTATTCTCCATTCAAAATTCTTTTTCTTTCTGGATGTCAGAGCTATTTAGTAACTAGGTATTAAGAACTGAGACATTATGTGGTTAAAGTAAGAATGAGAACAACTGATAAATTTAACAAGGTCAATGGATTATTGGATTAAAAAAAAAGAATTTCTTAACCCAAATGAATATCTAATTGACAGACTGTACCTGAAAGATAGAAATTGGCCTAGCTTAAGTGCCTAGAGAACCAAATTGTTGTCAGAAAGCTCTGGTTCAGTTCCTTTGACACATAGTATGTATGTGCTTGTGACCATGGGCAAGTCACTTAACTTTAGAGAGCCCTAAGACTATAAACTGTAGAACAGTTGGCTGATCAGCATGAGTAGAAGAACTCCCTGTCCAGGAGTTCCCTAAATCAATGGAAGCCTAGGCCTGGATGCCTTTCCTTCCTCACCCCCACACCCCTAAAGTAGGAGAGAGATTTTTTACAGGGAGGAGTTTCTTTTTTCTCCAGGCTGCTAACTCACTAACAGGGTTTAACAACTTCTAGGGGCCAACCCCCTCTCCTAGGCTAAATCAAAGCTAGTGAAAAGACCATATGATAAAATTTATGAAGTGTTTACCACTATGCCTGGAATGTAGTAGGTGTTATATAAATGCTTATTTCCTTCCCTGTTTCTCCCGTTTGAGAGAGAGGTATAAGGAGGCACCTAGTGTTGGTGAAGTGGTTAGAGTGACAGGTCTGGAGTCAGAAGACTTATCTTCCTGAGTTCAAATGTGGACTTAGACACTTAGTAGCTGTGTGACCCTGGGCAAAGCACCTCACCATGCTTGCCTCAGCTTCTTTTCTGTAAAATGCGCTGGAGAAAGAAAAGGCAAACTACTCCAGTATCCTTCCCAAGAAAACCCCAAATGAGGTCACAAGGAATTGGAAATGACTGAACAATAACAAAAGCAAGAAATTGAACTTTATACATATTTTACTTCCAAAGAAGTATATGAAATTTAACGAGGTAGTAACAAAACTGACATGCTTACCATTTTCTTTTCTTCTGGGCATTGAAAAATGTATTATTGATGCTTTTTTTCTCTCATATCTGTCACTTTCCACTAACCTACCCTCATCATTCCTCTTCTCCCAATTCAGAGAATTTGATCATTATAAAATATTTCAGCTTTTAGAGTAGTTAGGATAGTCTGAAAGGACTCCGACAGGCAGAATTCAGCCTGGGACCTTTGTGACACTGGCTGAGACTCCAAGTCCCGGAGACAGAATTTCTCAATCTATACTTTGTAGACTTTTATTTGCATTTTTGATATCTTCAGATTTTAATGAGAAATTGTATCCAAATACGGGGGATATAAAAATACCCAGGAATTCACTGATAAGCACTGTTGCCAATCATATTTGTCAACATTCAGAGATATTTTAGTAACTGGTTCATTATATACTCAGAGCAGAGTCTCATGATACACAAAAACCAATTGAGAAATGAATAACATTTCTATAAGTCTTACATAGGACAAATCAGGCTGGATATATTAGGAATTTTATATAGAGAAGGTAATGGATAGCAAAAGGGGAAGATACACATCAGGTAAATTAATAAACTGATCAGCAAATACTGGAGCTAAAGCTAATGTCTCAAGCCAGAATTTTGAAAACAGAGCAGAAACTGCCTAGATAGTGTCAAGTTGAGCCAGAAATTCTGCTGTCACTAACCTGAGCCAAAGTTTCACCTCACAGCTAAATTCTGCAAACTTCAGCCTATTATGTGACTTACTGCCTCAGACAAAATAGCAGCTATGTTTAAATTCTCTTAGGACACTGGTTATGTAATGGTGATTTTGGGGAACTTCTCCTTACTTGTGATCAGTGTTCGGATATCAGTCATTATTGTGAAAGGCAAAAATTCAAGATAATTCTTCTTAGAAATATTTTTCTATCCTGTTTGAAATAGAATGTTTGGTTGGGTTGGGTCAATTTAGGTCAGAACTCATCATCCTTGTCATAAATTGCAACAACTAAAAACAGATTGTTATTTTTCATAAAATTTTATAAGGCAATAGAACAGGATAAAAGTAAGCTTCTGAGTACCTAGATATGTAGTATTTTGGAGTTATTTCTGAGAGGAGTCACCAGATTGGGAATGAACTAGTTTTCTGAATTATTTTACTTTGAACTGCTACCATAAATTTGTATTCATTATAATCTAACCTAATAAACGTCTGTAACCTCATAAATCTTTGTAACTAGTTTTCCATTTCCTGGATTTAAATCCTCTCTTAGAAATATGTAGCATAATCAAAAAGTCCTATATTTGAAGTCAAAAGACTTGACGACATCTTAGCTCTGATGCTTACTACCTTACTTACCTTTGGTAAATCACTTAGTCTCTCTGTGTCTCCCATCATTTTAAAAATGAGGAGTCTGGACCATGTGGTGGTGGTGATTTGGATGATGATTATTGCTTTACTGCTTTAAGGTTTATAAAATCCTTTACATTCATGATCTCATTGTATCTTCATAATAAGCCTTTGAGAAATGTACTGTTTTGAAGAGGACCATTTAACATCAAGGGTGATGTCCCACGTTAAGCATAAATTTGATTTAAGTGAGGCACAGTGGCACAAAGTCATCAGGTTAATTTTTGCATCCAAAGTCATAAAAGTCCAGTGGCAAGATAACTATTATTTTCTGCATTAAATAGAGAGGTTACTGAGGCTCAGAGAGTGACTTACCTAAGGTTACACAGTTGGTGTTTGAGGCAAAATTCCAACCTAGGTTTCCTCACTTCGTCTGTCCACCACACCATGCTTCCTCTTCATAGATTATATCTAAGGTCTTTTTTCAGCAATAAATTTTATGATGTTCTATGGTTCTAGGTGTTTGATTTTGAACTAACAAAAGAAGACATGGATACCCTCCGTAGCCTGAATAAAAATCTTCGATTGGCTGAATTTCCAAGGTAACTTTAGCTCTCCTTCCTTCTGCTTTGTGCATGTTTTGCTAATGATAATCACTGGACATGATTGCTTGTAGCAGGGAGGAGGATATTAACTGTTTCATTGCTACCACAAAAGCCATTTCAGTTGAGAAACAGCTTTGAAATACTTCAAAGATGACAGCTTTTACCCTACATCCTAAATGTCTGATGTCAGGCAAAGTAATTCATTGAAATTTTGCATGCTACTGCTTACTCCAAGTTCATTTCCATTTTCAGTCAAATACTAGGGATTAGACATGGGTCATTTCCTGCCCAAGTTTTTCATTTTACAAAGATAGAAGCATTCTTTGCACTATTGCTTCTTAACCAAGAAGGGGCAATTTTCCTCTGAGCTTTCTAAACATGTGAACTTTTGTTTATTTTCCCCTGTAATATCTGCCTCTCTCTTGCTTCCTTGTCATTGCACAAGCTGTGTAGATGTCTGGGATGCTTTCCCTCCTCACCTCAGTATCTTAGAACTCCTAGATCCTTTCAAGGTTCAGTTCAGTTGCCAGGTCCTTCAAATTTTCTCCAGGTGTTAATGCCCCTTTCCTTAAATGTCTATTTTTATATATTGTGCATGTTGTATCACTCTAGTGGAGTTATGAGAGTGGAGAGTGCTGTATTTTTCCATGGGAGCAGAAATTCTCTCCCTTTTTTCTTCATACCCTCAGTACCTCACACAGTATCTGACACCCAGTTAACACTTAATGAACTTCATTTATTTGCCAGAAACTCTCCAGCCTATTTTCTAAACATGCATCTCAGAAATGTATAAGCAGGTTGTATGCAAATATACTTTACTTTGCCAGTGTAGATATGGCATGGAGTAGGGTTAAATGTATTTATAGCTGTTGAAATACCACGAGTTCTTATCCATTTGAAAAGTTACAGTGTTTTAGAACAAGTCCAAATCTATATTCCTTCAGGTTCTACTTTGAGGTTTTGGGAATACCTTGGAGGGTGGTGGTGGTGGGGATAGCATGGCTAGGCTCTTCTGGTAGTCCATAGTATCCTATTCCGGGAAAAAAAATGTCATAGCAGGGATAGTTACCAGTCTGGGTCAAATGGCAGCTGTCAGTTTAAAACAAATCATTGCAAATTGCTTTACAGAAAGGTTCGACCAACTTGCAGCCCTAAATACTATGTATTATTATAACCGTCTTACTAACACCGCTACAAGATTGATTTTTCCCATTTTTTGTCATCTTTGCCAGTTTGCTTGCTGTGAGGGTGAAACCTCAGAGTTTTCATTTTGTTTATTATTAGTGATTTGGATTGTTCTTTTATATCATACATAGTTTGCCATTCTTCTCTTTGGAAATGTTTGCTGATATTCTTTTCCCATTTTTATAGCTGGTATTGCCTTTTTTCTATCAAACCCTTATCAGAAATAGTTGCAAAGCCTTTTCCTAGTCACTTCCATTCTTATCCTAATTGCCTTAATTTTGTTAATCCAAAAACTTTTGAATTTCATGCAATAACAATTATCTCCTGTATCCCAGGTTGGGAGGCCTGGGATCTGATTCTCTGACTTAATAAATAAATGAATATTGAAGAATTGCCTAGAGAGGTTAAGTCATTTGGTCTGAGTCACTTGTCTAGCAGGTGTTTGAGGCAGCTCTTGCATGTCTTCTTGCCTCCAAAGCAGTACTTTACCTGTCATTTGCCATGCTGCTCTTAGCCTTTTCTTGTAAACTTTTTAAAAGGGCTTTATAATGGTGAAATTATTCATATATATATATATTTAACTGTTGGAGACATACCCCACACAAGATTTTATTGTCACAGAAGTAAAGTAGTTTCACAAAATAATCAGTCATAAATTATAACCATGCTTCGCTGTGGCCTTATTCAGCTCATTGACAATTTTATAGCAGTGTTTATTGGAACTAGTTCTCCCGTAGCATCAATGTTGTGGTTTTGCAGAACCGATTAATGACAACAGTGAAAATGGCAACATTCTTTCTTAGGTCAGGAGTGTTACTAAATAATCTACAAAGGTTTGCCAAGGGGTGCTTTGTAACCATCTACACCATGCTTTGTAAACTGTCCCATGGAATTAGGGTTTTAATAAAGGTTTTTTTTCATATAATGATTAGGATTGATTAAACTGCTTTAAGAGGCAGTGTGGTGTAGGGGATAGAGAAAAGATGTGAAAGCCAGGAAGACCTGGGTTCAAGTCCTGGCTCTGACAAATACCAGTCACTTAATCTCTGAGGGGCGGAGGCAGGGGCAGAGGGCATGGTGAGAGGAAAACTACGGCCTGTGGACCCAAACTGGCCTCCTGTCTATTTTTGTTTGGCCTGAACTAATAAAGTTTTTTACATTATTAAACATTTTTATGAAACAGGCAGGGGACTCCTGCTCTAAGCAGCTTTCTAAGACTCTAAATTACAGACAAGGTGCTGGGGAGAGGGGGTTTCCTCACCTGGAGTTTCCCTATATCAGTGAAATTACCAGTCCTATACTTCCTGCTCTCCTCCCCACCTCCTGCCAACTCCTGTGCAAGACACTAAATGGGCTTAAGACTAACTTCATGCCAACAAGAAGAAACAATACATGTTACTCAGTTCAAATGTTTGTTAAATTTGTATGTAATCATTTTTTTTTCTCTCTCTTTTTGTAGTGCTAGAAATCACAAAGACTATCCTTTTAACACTGAATACTGAGGAGGGCCTGGACTGGCCTTCTTGCTCTGCCCTTCCCATCTGAGTACAAAGACAGCAGTCTTGACCTCTAGAAAACTTTCTCTACTACCCCTGTTCTAGAAAGTGTTTTGTGGTTAAAAACATGTAAATAGGAGCAGCTTTGATTGGGAAGTATGATGATTTTGAGGGTGGCCAAACTTTTCCTGTTTTGCAAAGTCCCTAGTACTATCTATCTAAGGACTCAAGACAGGGTATTGAGGGATTTTAGAATACTGACTTAGAATACAGATCACTAATGTCAACCTGTGTGCTATGGTGCCTAATTTTACTTTATCTAGTTAATTCACTATGGAGAAATGCATGACTGTTAATAAAGTGATGGTAAGTGAAATAATGAGGCTGCAATTTTATTGTAGTGGTTTAGTGCCGTGTTTATTGGACTTTGATGTATGTATGTATTACAAGTGTTGTTTGCTGGGGAATTTCTGAGCCAAGAGAGAGTATTTTCCAGCCAGATAACTATGGTGGGGTTTATTTTACCTGGAAGGATGTATTGAGGTCTAGAGGTATTGGGAAATTCTAGGGAAAGTGAAGCAGGTACTGCCTCGAATGAATTCGACTCAAGCCCCGCTTCAGGTAAAGACAAGGTTTATTCAAACATGATCAGATGGGTGAAATTTTTAAGAATCTGCACTGTTGTGACACTTGTATTGACGAGCAGGCCTGACTGAATCTTTTTTTTTTTTTTATTTTCATTTCATAATTAAATTTATTTATTTAACTTTTAACATTCATTTTCACAAAATTTTGGGTTACAAATTTTCTCCCCTTTTATCCCCTCCCCCCCCAAACACCAAGCATTCTAACTGCCCCTATGACCAATCTGCTCTCTCTTCTATCATCCCTCTCTGCCCTTGTCTCCATCTTCTCTTTTGTCCTGTAGGGGCAGATAGCTTTCTATACTCCTTTACCTGTATTTCTTATTTCCTAGTGGCAAGAACATTACTCGACAGTTGATCCTAACACTTTGAGTTCCAACTTCTCTTCCTCCCTCCCTCCCCACCCCTTCCCTTTGGAAGGCAAGCAATTCAATATAAGCCATATCTGTGTAGTTTTGCAAATGACTTCCATAGTAGTTGTGTTGTATAGGACTAACTATATTTCCCTCCATCCTATCCTGTCCCCCATTACTTCTATTCTCTTTTGATCCTATCCCTCCCCATGAGTGTCGACCTCGAATTGCACTCTCCTCCTCATGCCCTCCCTTCTATCATCCCCCCCACCCTGCTTGTCCCCTTATCCCCCACTTTCTTGTATTGTGAGATAGGTTTTCCTACCAAAATGAGTGTGCATTTTATTCTTTCCTTTAGTGGAATGTGATGAGAGTAGACTTCATGTTTTTCTCTCACCTCCCCTCTTTATCCCTCCACTAATGAGTCTTTTGATTGCCTCTTTTATGAGAGATAATTTGCCCCATTCAATTTCTCCCTTTCTCCTCCCAATATATTTCTCTCTCACTGCTTGATTTCATTTTTTTTTTTTTAAGATATGATCCCATCCTATTCAATTCACTCTGTGCACTCTGTCTCTATGTATGTGAGCGTGTGTGCATGTGTAATCCCACCCAGTACCCAGATACTGAAATGTTTCAAGAGTTACAAATATTGTCTTTCCATGTAGGAATGTAAACAGTTCAACTTTAGTAAGTCCCTTATGACTTCTCTTTGCTGTTCACCTTTTCATGGTTCTCTTCATTCTTGTGTTTGAAAGTCAAATTTTCTTTTCAGCTCTGGTCTTTTCATCAAGAATACTTGAAAAGCCTCTATTTCATTGAAAGACCAATTTTTTCCCTGAAGTATTATACTCAGTTTTGCTGGGTAGGTGATTCTTGGTTTTAGTCCTAGTTCCTTTGACTTCTGGAATATCCTATTCCATGCCCTTCGATCCCTTAATGTAGAGGCTGCTAGATCTTGTGTTATCCTGATTGTATTTCCACAATACTTGAATTGTTTCTTTCTAGCTGCTTGCAATATTTTCTCCTTGACCTGGGAACTCTGGAATTTGGCCACAATGTTCCTAGGAGTTTCTCTTTTTGGATCTCTTTCAGGCGGTGTTCTGTGGATTCCTTGAATATTTATTTTGCCCTCTGGTTCTAGAATCTCAGGGCAGTTTTCCTTGATAATTTCATGAAAGATGATGTCTAGGCTCTTCTTTTGATCATGGCTTTCAGGTAGTCCCATAATTTTTAAATTGTCTCTCCTGGATCTATTTTCCAGGTCAGTTGTTTTTCCAATGAGATATTTCACATTATCTTCCATTTTTCCATTCTTCTGGTTTTGTTCTGTGATTTCTTGCTTTCTCATAAAGTCCTTAGCCTCCATCTGTGCCATTCTAATTTTGAAAGAACTATTTTCTTCAGTGAGCTTTTGAATCTCCTTTTCCATTTGGCTAATTCTGCTTTTGAAAGCATTCTTCTCCTCATTGGCTTTTTGAACCTCTTTTGCCAATTGAGTTAGGCTAGTTTTCAAGGTGTTAATTTCTTCAACATTTTTTTGGGTCTCCCTTAGCAGGGAGCTGATCTGCTGTTCATGCTTTGACTTCATGTCTCTCATTTCTCTTCCCAGCTTTTCCTCCACCTCTCTAACTTGATTTTCAAAATTCTTTTTGAGCTCTTCCATGGCCTGAGCCCATTGGGTGGGCTGGGACACAGAAGCCTTGATTTCTGTGTCTTTGCCTGATGGTAAGCATTGTTCTTCCTCATCAGAAAGGAAGGGAGGAAATGCCTGTTCGCCAAGAAAGTAACCTTCTATAGTCTTATTTCTTTTCCCTTTTCTGGGCATTTTCCCAGCCAGTGACTTGACCTCTGAATATTCTCCTCACACCCACCTCGGCTCCTGATCTTCCCAGCCAGAGTTTGGGGTCTGAGATTCAAATGCTGCTTCCAGCCTCAGGGCTTTTGGCGGGGGCAGGGCTGCTATTCAGTATGAGATTATGTTCTGGTGCTGAGGTTGGGGCAGGGCCACCTCTCAGGCTCAGTTCCCTCAGGGGGTTTATGCACAGACCTTCCACAATGGATTCAGGCTCCCGCCCGCTTGGGGAGCCTCTGTCTGCAGCCGCCTCTCAGCTTCTACCTCTCGGGGGGGCCTGAATTATGGGGGCACCCCACTCCCCTCTCAACCTGCCAAAGAGACTCTCTCACCCACCCCTGTCACCTGTGGGTGGAGGGACTTGTGCGGCCGCTGGAGATCCCGTCCCTGAAGCCTGCTCGGATCTGTTTCTCTTGGTGCCGCAGCCGTGGCCGCAGCAGGTCTGGGCTGGGCTTTGCGTCTGCAGCGCAACGGACCTTTTGTGAGAGGTTTGCAGATCCCTCTGTGGGTGGAGGGACCCGCGTGGCCGCTGGAGATCCTGTCTGTGAAGCCTGCTCGGATCTTTTCCTCTCGGTGCCGTGGCCACTGCAGGGCTGCACTCAGCTCCCAGTCCCGGCGCCCAGTCCACAGCGCGAAGGACCCCCCGCGAGAGGTTTGCAGGTCTCTCTGGAACAGAAATCTCCCTCGCTCCAATGTTCCGTGGCCTCTGGGTGCAGAATTCGCCGTGAGTTACTTCCCTGTAGCCATTCTATGGGTTGTGGGTTCAGAGCTATGTGTATGTGCGTCTTTCTACTCCGCCATCTTGGCTCCGCCCCCCTGACTGAATCTTAAGGAATCTGAGAATTCTAATGGAGGCAAGGTGGATCTTATATCTAAAAGACTGGGAAGATTTGGATGTGATCTAAGAGTGGCCACTAGCATGTGATCTAAGAGTAGTCTGGGGTGACTGGAAGGTCACAGAGAAGGCCTGGGAAAGGCTAGGTGCTCCAGGCTAAAGTCAGGACCCTGGGCCACATGGAAGGGGTCTAGATAGATTTAAGAGGGGGTGGGGGTGATCTATGGGGCCAGGTGTGGACAATGAGAACCATAATGAAAGGGCAGTTAAAAGGATCACACTGAAATGAGCCTCAAGTGAATGCCAGGGCCTTGTGGTAAAGTTCAGGCAGGGCCCATACCGCATCAGAAGTAGATCCTTTACTTGACTTCATGGTAATTCTGAGTCACTGGATGAAAGTGAGGGAGAGTCTTTATTTAGCCACCCTGGAAGAGGGGACAACTACTTCACAGAGACTTCTCAGGGGGCAAGATTTATTGCCATTCCCCTTAAATGGCTTTCGAGGAGTTTTTGGCAAGTGGGTCAGAGAATGCTGAGTGGGTAGAAGTAGAGGGAGAATCTCAGTATCAGGTTTATGAAAGAGGCTTATGACTTCTTAGCCAATTAGATACAAATGACCTTGATGCCTGATGTAGAATTGTTGACTGTACAAGAAAGGTTCATGTGGTAATCCTGATGTTCCTGAAAATGTTCCTGCTTGTCATCGCCACCTCAAATCAGATGAAAAATGGGACTTTTTTGGAGATTTCATCACCTCCATTCATTTTCACCACTTTGAATTCAGAGACCCATCATGAATTGCAAAAAATTGGCATCACCTGCCACATGAGATTTGTCCTTCTGAAGGAGAGAGGAAAGGCTAAGAATTTCTGGCTTTTTTTTCCTTTTCCACAAATGAGATAAAGTAATTTCAGCTGTTTGCATAGGCTAAGACGCGAAGAATCTCAATGAAATAATAATCTGAAATAATTACTAGCAGAGAAAACTAATTCCTAGTCAAGTCTCTCAGGATTTAATAGGGAAAAGTAAAACATAAAGGGGAGATGAAAATTGGGGAGGAGAACAGTGAGTTAAATTGGGAGTAAATATGGATAGGGCCTCTCATGAAATAGCAGTTTGATCTGGGGAGTGGAGATCTTGAGTGGAGATCCTGGAGAGAAGAGTTTCAGATAGGCAAGGTCAAGAGGTGGAGTGATCCACTCACTTGGGCTTTGAGGTCCCTAAAATTCTGTCCTGAGATGCCAAAAAGGTTGAGGGGTGGGGCGAAAGATGGGGTTAAAGATGCAGCACTTTGAACCTCAGAGTTACAGACGAGCATAACCTCAAGAGTGGAAAGACAACACAAAAACCCAGGAGACACAGGCTGAAGCCAAGCAGGGTAAAAATCACCGTACTCACATGGGGCAGCAGGGGGCGGAGTCTGGCCCTAACACAAAGCAACCCTTAAGGAACTTAATCTGAAGAGGAGTAAATTAAAGAAAACATTGACCTGTATCACAATGGTTGTGATTAGTCACTCAGTCCACAAGCATTCATTAAACTCCTGGGTGCCAGGCACTGTGTTAAGTGATGACACAAAGGAAGACAAAAAACAAAACCCCCAAACAAAAAATCCAATCCACAAAACTAGTCCCTTCTCTCTTAGAGGAGCTCACAGTGTAACCATATGCAATAACTCTAAACAAACAAGTTACATATAATAGAAATTGGAGATAATTTCAGATAAAAGGCACTAAAATTAAGGACTGGGTGAGGCTTTTTATAGGAGGGAATTTAGCAGAAACTTCAAGGAAACCAGGAGATAGGAGATGAGGAGGAGAATTCTAGGCAAGACAGCCAGCCAGTGAAAATGCCTGGAAGGAGTTGGGAGATGGAATTTTGTGTGCAAAGAATAGAAAGGAGACCAGTATCACTGGATTAAAGAGTAGGTGGGGTGGGGATAGAGTTAGGTGTAAGAAGGGCCCAGATTATGAAGGGTTTGGAATGCCAAATAGAGGATTTTATATTAGATCTTAGAGGTGACAGTGGAGTTGATAGGAGGAGTGATATGGTCAGATCAGCATTTTAAGGAAGATCATTTTGATTGCTATATAGAAAATGGATTGAGAGAGGAAGAGACTTGAGGCAGGGTGAACCAGAAGCTATTGCAATAGTCCAGGCATGAGGTGATGAGGGCTTGCACTAGGTGGTATCAGTATCAGAGGTGAGAAGGGGGTGCATAGTTAAGAGTATCCTATATGTTAAGAAAACAAAATTGACAGGCCTTGGCAACAGATTTTTATGAGAAGTGAAAAGGTGAGGAGTCATGGATGATGCCTAGTTTGCAAGCCTGGGTAACTGGGAAGATTGTGGTACACTTGAGAGTAATGGGGAAGTTAGGAAGAGGGCAAGGTTTTGGGAGAAAGATAATGAATTCAGTTTTGTGGTCTCACTTCTGATCCCTGATAAGACTGATCAGGACAGCAGGCCATAGAGTGGAGGCATCTTGGGCTATACAAGTCTGCTGATAAGGATGATGTAAAAAGAGAGAGCACCCATTTAACAGTTTAAAACATTAAAAAAAAAGTTCAGAAGGAAGCACAGACAAGCAGGGTAGTTTTGAAAGTACTGTACAGAATTTATTATGAGTTTTAAAAAAGTTTTATGTTATGGAGATTCAAGGTTTCATATAGAATCCTTTTTGTTTTCTGCTACGTGAAAGGAAGGAATGAAGGAAAGAAGCATTTACTAAGTACCTACTACATGCCAGGCACTGTGCTAAGCACTTTTCAAATATTATCTTATTTGATCCTCACAACACCCCTGGGAAGTAGGTGCTATTATTATTCCCATTTCATAGTTGAGGAAAATGAGACAGAGATTAATTGACTTGCCTGAGTCACTCATCTAGTCAGTGTCTGAGGCTGGATCTGAACTCAAGTCTTCCAAACTTCAGACCCAGAGGTTTATCCACTGTTTGGAAATACTCTTTTTTTGTGGGTGTGTCTAAGTTCAGAATTTTTTTTTAAAGCACTCAGTTTGCCTTTCAGGCAGTGGGGAGGGATTTAGTTATTGAGGTTGAAAGTTATTTTTTTTGGTTTTGATGTCTAAATGAGGGAGAATCAAATGAGAAGGAAAATGATAAAACAATAACATTGATGCAATAATTTCAAATCAAGTATTAACAAAAAGGCTACAGCAACATATGAAAAATACTATAAACTATGACCAGGTGGGATTTATATTATGAATGCAGGGATGATTCAATCTTAAGAAAAACTAAGACTGTTATTAGCATATTAATAGCAGCACTAATTTAAAAGTCACGTGATCACATCAATAGATGGTGAAAAAACTTCCGATAACATTCAACACTAATTTCTTTTAAGAGCACTGGAAAGCATAGGAATAAATAAATATTTCCTTAATATGCTAAGTAGTGATATCAATATAATAAAATTGTTAATATGATAAGAAGTATCCATCCAAAACCAAGAGTTGGCATGGCATTTGATGAGAATAAACTGGAGGACTTTCCATTAAGATCAGGGGTAATGCAGAGATTTCCATTACCAGTGATACTATTTGATATTGTGTTAGACATGAAACCTACAGCAATAAGACCAGAAAAAGAAATTGAAGGAATAAGCATACCCAAAGAGGAAAAGGACAAATGCTCTTTTGCAGATGATATGATTAGTTAAAGATGATACTTAGAGAACCTTAGAGTCAACTAAATATTAATTGAAACAATTCATGACTTTAACAAAATTGTGAAGTATAAAATCACATAAATCATTAGCCTTTCTGTATATTACCAACAAAACCTAGCAGGAAGATATAGAAAAAGAAATCGTTTAAAATACTTTCATTTATTAGTTTTTCTTTACTTAATAGTACTTTGTTTTTTCAGTTACATGTAAAGATAGTTTTCCACATTCACTTTTATATGATTGAGTTCCAAATTTTTTTCTCCCTCCCTCTGTGTCCTCTTTCCTCCCCAAGATGGCAAGCAATTTGATATAGGCTATACATGTACAATCATATTAAACATATTTCCACATGAGTCATGTTGTGAAGGAAGAATCACAACAAAAGGGAAAAAACACGAGAAAAAAAAGAGAAAGTCTGTTTCGATCTGCATTCAGACTCCATAGGTCTTTCTCTGGATGTGGATAGCATTTTCCATCATGGGTCTTCTGGAATTGTCTTAGATCACTGTAGCAAAGGCTGTGGAAGCTGAGATGAGCGGGGTTAAGGGCAGGTTGGTGGGTGGCCCAGTGGGGAAAAGCCTGTTTCTTGGATTCGCTAGCCGAAAGTCGCTGTTAGATGACAAAGTAGGAGAAACGCAAGCGTTGCTGGTGAGGAGAAAAAGCTTTGGCTTGGCAGGGAGAGGGCAGGCTGTCCACCTCTATGCTATTGGTAGGTTTGGGGAACAGTGTGAGTCTGAGCGAAGCTGGGTGTCTGTCAAGGTTACTCCATGTGGGGAGTAGTATCTCTGGGGAAAAAGCCTGCCTGGTCTGTATCCTTTGCCTAATCTTAGATGAACCTGTCCTGCCCTGCCCTGACCTGCCCTGTCCTCTATTGTTCTACCCAGGGGAAGGTACACTCCATGGCCAAAGCTGCCTTTTTGTCCTTTGGGTTTCTTGGCTACATTTCTTGCTCAAAGATCAAGCCTTAAACTCCATTCACTCTGGAGCTCCTAGACTGGACAACAAATCCCTACCCACCTAGCACAGAGTGAATGTAATTACTATGTAGTAATTGTTTCTCTTTTACACAAGATCCCTGAGGGTTTTCCCCTCACAGTTTGATTTTATTTTTTTGGATTAAAGGGGCCATCCCTTGAGTAACTACTTAAAGAAGTCTATTCATTGAATGGGTATATCTCACTCAAAGTGAGAATATGATAAGACCTTAGCCTGAAAGGGCCAGGGTCTTCCATTGCATTCTGGGCCATCTCCTGTCATTCTGATGAATATCAAGCCATTGGACCCAGATGGCTCAGGAGAAGAAAATGAGGCTGGTGACCTTGCACAGCCCTCCCTCACTCAGATCAAAGATCAAATGTCATCATTTTGATGTCATGGTCTTCTTCGAGAACGAAGGACAAACACAACAACAACAACAAAGTTAGCTACTGCACATTGTTATTGTGTACAATGTTGTCTTGGTTCCACTTACTTCACTCAGCATCAGTTCACATAAGTCTTTCCAGGTTTTTCTGAAATCTACCTGCTTGTCATTTCTTATAGTACAACAGTATTTCATTACATTCATATACCACAACTTGTTCAGCCGTTTCCCAATTGGTAGGCATTTCCTCAATTTCCAACACTTTGCTACTATAAAAAGAGCTGCTATAAATTTTTTTTATACATGTGGCTCCTTTCCTCTTTTTCATGGTCTTTTTGTGATATAGACCTAGTAGTGGTATTGCTGGATTAAAGGGTATGCACAGTTTTATAGCCCTTTAGGCACAGTTCCAAATTGCACTCCAGAATGGTTGGATCAGTTCACAACTCCACCAACAATACATTAGTGTCCCAATTTTCCCACATCGTCTCCAACATTTATCATTTCTCTTTTTTGTCGTATTAGCTAACCTTATAGATGTGAGGTGGTACCTTAGAGTTATTTTAATTTGCATAAAATATTTCCATTTAAAATAATTTTTTAGAAAGTATAAAACACTTGAGAGTTAGGTACCAAGACATACGGAACTATATGAACATAACAATAAAATAATCTAAATACTAATTGTTCAGGTAATTTGAATAAACATAATAAAACTGAAAATACTGTTTAAAGTAATTTACTTATTCAATGCCATGCCAGTCTAACAACCCAAGTATTATTTTAAAGAGCTAGAAAAAAATAAGAATGAAATTTATCTGGAGCAGTATTTCATAACTTTTTTTTTGGCATCATGGACCCGTTTGGCAATCTGGTAAAACCTGTGGACCTTCTCTCAAAATAATGTTTTTAAATGCATAAAATAAAATACACAAGATTACAACAGAAATCAATTATATTCAAATAAACATATAATTTTCCTCATCCAAATTGATGGACCACCTTGAAAACTGTGGACATCTTGGAGTTCATGTGTTGAGGTTTAGAATCTGAAGGAACAAAGGTACAGAATCTTGAAAGGGAGGAAGGAAAGGGGGCCAAAGGCAGCAAATCTCAAACTGTATGAACAATTTTAAAATAATAGGTATATGAAAAATGCTCTAAATCACTAATAATTAGAAAAATGCAAATTAAAGTAACTTTGAAATTCCATCTATTGAAATTCTACATATTAGAATGACAAAGATAAAAGATGAAAGCAATAAATGTCCAAAGGGATGCCTTAGCAGATTTGAGCATGAACCTTAAAATTACATGCATATGTCTACAACTGGTTGTATAATTAAGCATAGCACCCAAGGGGCAGCTAGGTGACCCAGTGGAAAGAGCCTTTTCACTGCCAGTTCACCTCTGTCACAACTCTTTGGACAACTCCATCAAGGTCCTAACTCCTGGCAAACCAGGACATGGCTTGGGGCTCTGCTAGTCAACCACTCCAGTATCTTTGCCAAGAAAACCCCAAATGGGGCCACTGAGAGTTGGATATGAATGAAATCACTCAACAACAACACAGCACCTAAACCACTGTCATTGAAATATGCATATTCCAATGCATAATATGAATAACCTCAGCATAACATTGTGGCATTTTAGTAGCAGTTGAACAGCAGACTTTAAAAAAAATACCATTTGTGATATAAATCTTGTAAATTAACCCAACAGAGAAAAACACTCATCAGAAACTAAATGTAAAGGAAAACAAATTAGAAACTAGATAAAAAAAAATCAAGTGGTGAAACCAGTGGAAGTGTTTAAAAATATACACAGTAAACATCACAGAAAGAAAAATTTCCAAAAATATTAAGAAATGTGGAGCTGAATTCAGCTCAAAACTCAAAAGCATCAAAGGTAAAGAAAAAAAATTTATATTTTCAGTGATATTACTATGACTAGAATATGATATAAACTATTTAAAGCACAAATAACAGAAAAAAATTCCTTATGCTCAATATCTAATCACAAGGAGATTTTGGCAGATCGAGCTGTGCGTGCAGAACTCATTGTCCTACATGGACACTTTGATTTTCCTTTAGGGACACTGCTTCCTTTCAAACTAAGTGTGTACTGCGTTCCAGAGAAAAGGGACAGGATGACTGCCCATATCAGCTCCCCTACTTAGCTTTCCTCTCCCTTTCTCCTTCCCATTACTCTCCTCCTACTTTGTTATCTCTTTCTCACCCCCCCTTCCTTCCTCTGGCCCTCCCCCCCCCCCCTTGTCCTCCCTCTCTGACCCCACCATTCTTTAGGAACAACTACGAAAAAGGGGATAGCAATCATATTGACGTCAAATGAATACTTTATTTACTCAAACATTCCGTGCAGCCACACTTCTAGGGAAACTGTAAAGAAGTGATTTCTGGCTTGCTGCTCCCTCCACACCTGCCTGTGCAACTTTAAACCCTGCCACTCCCTCTGAGCTTCGTTGGACAATAGAGTAGAAATGTATAAAGCCAAGGCTTCTGTCAGTTAATCTTTCCCTCTGCGTGGGTTTTCTGGCTGCCCAGAGCTGACCTGACCTGTGAGGTGAAAAGAAATGGCTCTTTCCAGATCTCATAGGGTGACAATGAATGATGGGAATACCATCCCGGTGCTGGGATTTGGTACTTACGCACCCAGAAGAGTAAGTATAGAGAGCAGGGGGGTTTGTGGGCGCTGGGAGGGGAGATGAAGTGTGTAATCCTAATTCCCTTCCTGTGCTACCCAGTTTGGTGTTAGAGACTCTTTGGATGGAGAAATACACAATTACGTAGCAAACGCAGGATAGTGAATTTCTGTGTAAACCTGACACTGTGGTAAATGCATCATATTTCGTATTCAATCACCACTGGCTGGCCATGGATACTCTGGGAGTTGTAGTTTTTCCCAGGTTGGGAAAAGAAAGTTAAGGTGAGATCAGCCCTCAGATGGGGAGGGAGGAAGGTTTTTCACTAAGCCCTTAGTTTGAAAAAGCATTTAGGAGTGTATGAAGAGAGGAGAGGAGCATCCCTGGCAGACAGTGTCTGCTATATATCTGCCTTCCCCTCTTTGAGATAGTGAGAGATGATATTTAAATGAATGAGCAGAGAGATGTGGAGTTGTGTATTATTACACACGATCGATCCAGGAGGCAGAGGCTAAAAGAAAAATAGGTCCTGCCATATTCCTTACTTCTGCTTAGTTGTGTTTTTAAAAAAATTCTGTTAAAGAATATTTGCCAGATTTAATATTAGTTTTACTTATTTAAACTATATTTATAAATTAGATAAGTCATATAAAATATAATTATGACATAAGATTAATTTTTATTTAATTATATTAATTTTAATATATTTTTCATTTGTGGTTGTTTTGGTTCTTACCGTTGCCCAGTAGTTAATTCCTTTGATTGAGGCTTGAGGGCAACATGGGAACCACACTGAGAGGGAACTTGCTCAGGGCAAGGCAAGGAGCTTTTTTTGCTCTGAGGACATAAGCAAAAACCATTTTATAATTACACTTCCAAGTGATTCTCCTAAGTTTATCTTTTTTCATTTTTCCTGTAATGCACTGAATGTTTTCTCTCACACTTTTCATTGTGGAAAGCTTTTTTCCTCCTTTAGGCCTTACTGACTTTGCAATGTCAATTAGTATTGCTCAGTTTTCTGGCATAGTACTCTGCTGTCTTCCAGTAGCCTGATACTCAATGTACTTTAAACAAAACATTCTGTTAAACTATGGGTTGTGGGAGGAGGAAAGGTATGGAATGTACAAACGGATCCTAAAACTAAACCCTAAGGCTAAAGTCCAAGCCAAGGAACTCAGCTGACCCTGGGCAGACACGTATCTGGCAAAATGTCTAATTCTTTCTATTGCCTAATAGTCTCATACTTCTTAGAATGGCCAAATGGAAAAATGAACAAGCATCGGGACCTGAAGAACATAAATAACAAAATGCAGCTGTGTGTGGAAGAACTTGAGTAGTACTTGACCAAGAAAAGACAAGCAAGGGAGAAGGTGAAGCTGGAGAGATAGAGGGAAGGAGGAACTACAGTTAAATGACCACGTATAGATAAGGAGGTTCACAAGGAGAAACTAATTAAAGGACCATGTTCAGGAAAGGAGGTCCATTGGGTTAAGGTGTCTTTGTCCATGTTGAAATTCTTTCCCTTTGAATCTCTAGGTTCCCAAAAGTGAAGGTGAGAAAGCCACAAAGGTGGCTATTGAAGTGGGCTTCCGCCATATTGATGGGGCTTTTCTATATGAAAACGAAAAAGAAGTTGGACAGGCAATCCGAGCAAAAATTGCAGATGGGACGGTGACCAGAAAGGACATATTCTACACAGGCAAGGTATACAAAAAAGTGATTGAGTTTTGTGGGATTTTTTTCATGTTAAAGAAAATGTGATGAACTATAAACAGTATGCTATGTGGAACAAAGAGGAATCCTCCCCACCAAGGCAATCTGAACAACAAAAACGTGTTTTGCTGCATAAAGGAAAAGAGGAAGGCTAGCTAGTGTTGATGAGAAACCATGGAATTTAACTCTCAGTCATTTAATTTCAAAAGTAGATTGGCCACTCAGTTAATAAGAAGATGCACCCTTGTGCAGGATATTCATTAAAGAATACACACTGTCTTTGTTCTTCAGGAGCTTACTCTGCTATAAGGCACTGTAAAATAGCTAGACATTTAATTTTCCCAAATAAATAGCTAAAAAATCACCTCAGAGACCATGAGAAAAATGAGCACCTCCAGGAAAAACTATTAAGGAGCTGTTGTAACCATATTTTCAGGATTAGCAGCAGTGAGATTATTCCTCTTATTATGGCAAGCCAAATGTAATTTTTTTTGGTATTCATCAGACTCACTATTTTTAACTCACTGTTTCATAACAGTGCTAACAGTTTAAATTTAATATTGAAGATCAAATCTAAATTATTCCTACTTTTATTAAGGATGTAAGTTTCTTGACTAAACCGTGAGAAGAATGTACAGGGATGATCAATTAGTGGATTTTTTTAAATTAATGGATCAAAAGTGGAGTTAATTTGAAAGAAAATGGTATACTTATTGTGGAAATTCGTTTTTAACAAACCTGTATTTTTTTTAAAATCAGAAATAAATTGTCTAACAGAAAATTAAATTCCAGATTTAAAGCAAAAGATACAAATCATAAATATGTAGTTGATTATTGGTCATTCTTTACAAGCATCTTATCATTGGGGAAACAAAAGAACAATGCCTTAAAGACAGGACAAAAAGTTGCAAGACTGTCACTTCTTTTTAAGGAAGGTTACATGGGTTTAACTGCTTCCGAACAGGAGTAATATGCACTCCAATTTGGTAGAAATTCAGCAACATACTTTTTAATTGAGTTTCCTAGGCTTAATTTAAAGGTTTTCTCATAGTCTTGTTTTGTTCTACATATTTACCTACTTTTAGACTAGAAGATGATTAAAATACACTGTATCAATTGTTTCTAACTCATTCTTATTCTTTTCCTTTGGTACCCCACGGTGGCTGGTTTCTAGCACTTGGACCTTGAGACTAGCAGAAGATGTTAGTCATAACATTAATTTGTTGGGGGCAGGTAATTAAATTGTATTAAAGGTATCTAAAATGAAGTTCAATCTTAGGAAACAATGTCGGGAAAATTAGACACTTACCCAACAGACAAGGTGAAAGTGAAAGTGTTGTATCTCAGTGCATACTTGTCTGTCATCTTTTTGACATTTGATTCTGTAGCTACTGCTTCCTTGCATAGGTGGAAGAAAATCTCAGTAGGTTGCCAAAACACAGTTTCATGAATATTCAAAATTCTAGCATTAACCTGAGTTGGGAGGAGACCTCAGGTAGGTTTGGCCCAGTTAAAGCACCTCACTCCATGAGTACTTCTCTTCTTTACATTTCTAGCTCCAGGATTGTCTAGTACTTCGTTTATAACGCCCTGATTCAGAGATGTCTCCACACTGGGTGTACATTCACTCAGAACCTCCTTCAACAGGCAGTTCAGGACCCTCCCTCTCGTGGGTAAATTTCTTGAGTTCCCAAAGAGGTCACTTTTGCAGTTTACAAAGCATGTGACGTCTCTTTTGAACCTCAGAAGAACTCTTGGAGGTAGATAGCATTTTATTTATTATCCCTCATTTTACAAAGAAAGGAACAGGCACAGAGATTAAGTGATAAGAACGAACTTTAGGAGCTTTTCATAATTTTTCTGTAAATTGGCCATTCTGGGAACTCAGTCTGCTGTCCTGTCATTGACATAATTTGTCCCTTCTGTTGATATTGTTTGATAAAGAATATACAACATTACTTTGAATATTCCTTCAATCCCTTTAGCTTTGGAGCACATGCCACCGCCCAGAACTGGTCAGGCCTGCCCTGGAAGAGACCCTGAAGAACCTCCAGCTTGATTACCTTGACCTTTATATTATACATTTTCCTGTCTCTCTTAAAGTAAGTACTAGAGCCCCCCTAGGTGTACAAAGACTTTTTGACTACATTTCTCTCTTTTCTGTCTTAGCATTTTTCACCTCTGCTTCTATGAGAATTGAAGGAATGTTTTGCCCTTATTCACACTTTGTTTAGAGGACTACAGATGAATGTTGATAGTTCTGTGTGTCAGTGTGCTAATATTTAAAGTAGATGCCTACAAGTAAACGTTTCCTAAGGATATCCTGATTTAACCTTAAGAGATGAGGCTGGTCATAGTGGTGAATGCCTAGAGTCTCCGTATTGGGGAATTCACTTCTAGGGAGAGGCATACAGTCAGCAGGGTCCAATAACTGTGTGTCAAAGATAGTAGGAAAAAACTTAGAGATTTATTAGAGTGCTAAAAAGCTGTATGAGTGTTTAAAGGAGACAGATATCCTATAGAAAGAGAAGGTTTTAGAATGAAGGGATACATGAACTATCTGTGCTGGGAAAAGGAACCGTAAAAAAAAAAGGGTAAAATGAACAGTAGACTTTACTGGACTAAGGAGGGAGAAAATGGGAGTAAGAGAGGGAAGAGGAATGAATGTGTTAGAGGAGAAGGGGGGGGGAATTTATTCAAGCAAAACAAACTACAGCTATGGACTGCTAATTAACCAGTGAAGAAATAAAAATGAATCGAAGGTTTAACAGTGTGGCTCTGGGCCACAGGTAACAAAATAGCAATTACTAAAACTATTTAGTAGTGAATTCTTTCCTTTTAGTAATCCCAGAGCCTAGCACAGGACCTTTAAGCACTCATAGGTGCTTAATAAATGCCTTATGAGTGAGTGACTGAATGGATGCACATGACTACAATTTTATAAAAAGTTCTCAACTGTTCAAGTTCACATCTTTTCTTTTTAAATCTCAGTAGACTACCAAGTTAAAAAAGTGTTATATGCACATACAGAACCATGTAACCAAATTAGACAGTTTTGCGCAGTTGTTTCAGGAAATATGCCTCTTCATGAGATTTAATTCAATGTTGTTGAGAAATGTTTTGTGTAACAAATTATCAATCAAGTTTTAAATATATAAAAAAATGAGAAGGTTTGATTAGATAGATAATCTCTAAGATTTTTTTCCAGGTCTACATCTCTGATGCTTTGCATTTGTATTATAATTATCTATGTATTTGATCTCTACTAGTTGATAAGCTCCTATAAGTCCAGACATTCAACATCATTTCATGTTTTATTTGTGGCATCTGGCACTGTGCCTTATGCAACATACAAAGTAGGTTGAATTGAATAGAATCACTCACTCACTTGAGAGTCTCCAAAAGACAAGTTTTCCTTCTCCAATTACAGCCTGCCAAAGAGATGCTTCCAAAAGATGAAAATCAGAAAGTTATCTGTGAATCTGTAGATTTGCGTGAAACTTGGGAGGTAGGTGACTTGTGCAAATAGAAAATAAAAAACATCCTGCTGTTTTGAGGTGGTTTGCCCTGCCTAGAAGTGATTGTGACTGGAGAGAAAGATCCTCAGGTGGTTGGAACTGAATTTAATCAAATGGAAAGGTGCAAGGCACCTTGTGAAATGGAATATGTGCAGGACTAGAAACCGAGACTTCTAATTGTAGCTCTGACACTGATGTGGGAATGTTGAGTGAGTCATCTCAGCTGTCATTTGAATAATGAGGGCAATTGGACTAAAATATAGTGAAGTGTCTTTTCCCTAGTGATTTACTTTATTATTCTACATTAATATAAAAAGAAGATGTGTCGATTATATGAGAATTGACACACTAATCAGAAAATTCAGGGAACTATGTACTTTAAGATATTGTTGAAGCCTCCTCTGTTGGAAACAATGGAATCTTGGGTCCCCTGAGGTGGGTGGAGATGAGAAGAGAAGAGGTACACTTCCAGGATTTCTTCTAACCTCCAAGAAATTTAGTTGTCTTGTTATATTCAGATCAAGTGGAAAGAACCCAGGACTCATTGAATGGGAATGACAAGGGAGAGAGTAATTAGAGTGCTAGGAAATAGCAAAAATAAAGACAAGAGAAAGCCGATGAAAGGTGGGGGTGGGAGGTTTCTTTTTCTGGTGGTTGTTACTGTTTTTGTTCCTCTTTGCAACAGAGATTTTGTCACCTGTTTCAGGGTGAAAGGCTAATTTGATATTTTGGAATATCTTACTTTTAGCTCCTATGATTTTAAATTTCTTTTACTGAAATGATCACTTAACTGCCAGATTTTCATACTTTGATTGAAAATATATATGGGAGTCAATGTCACATACATGAAATTCAGTTAATATGTTTTTTGAAAAGTAGAAATATTCCTGATGAAGAGCTGTCCTCTGGATCAGTGTAGTAAAGAAGTCAGAAGACCTGAACTCAAATCATGGCTTGTTTGCCTACTATGTGGTATTTTTCAATAACTTCTCTAGATCCTGCTGTCCTTGACCAAAAAAGAAAAAAAAAAACAATTTGTGACTAAATTGTATCTAAAGCCCCTTCCAGTTTTTAATTCTGTGACATGCTTTCTCCTGAGGTCCTTTTTTCAAATAAGAGGAGAGGAAGTGAAAAGATCAAGGCTAGGGGATCAATGGGGGATTCTACTCAACATGCTCTCCAAGGTTCCATAGTGGTTCACAATCCTTCTCTACTCAGGCCATGGAGAAATGTAAAGATGCAGGCCTTGTGAAGTCCATTGGAGTGTCCAACTTCAACCGCAGGCAATTGGAGATGATCCTGAATAAAACTGGGCTGAAATATAAACCTGTCTGCAACCAGGTAAAACAATTCTTTTTCTAGTGCAGTTTCTTTCCTATCCTTCCCCTTCCTAACAAAAGAATGAACGAATAATAGCTCCCTGTGATTCTTATCTTCATTATGATCTTACATCACATTTTTTGTTCTTGAAACTATTTCTTCCTACTCACCTTTTCCTAGTTTCTAGTAAATAAAACTTATTTCTTTAATCCTTTATCCTATACAACTTTTCAGACATGCATGTTTTCATCTTATATAATCCATAAGGTCATTTGAGTCTATTTTTATTAAATAGTTGATTTTCTATTCACAACTGCTCAGATAATTAATATCTGAAAGCTCTGTTTCTTTCAACATATTTAAAGTTTTTTATTAAATGAAAGTTCTTTTCCTACTTCTTTCAGACATCAAAGTATTCATCAATGTCAGTATCTGAATCTTACATCCTTAATTAATTGATTTTAGTCTTTTTCTTAATTCAAAACTGCTTTTTTCTACCCCTTTCAGCACCAATGGCTGTATGTGCAAAGGGTCCTAAGTAGACACATATTGTGCTAATATTCTGTGATTTGGGGTGTAACTAGGTAATTCTCAAGTCCTTCAATGATTAAAATGCTTAATATTGTTCTTTTTGGCTTCATACAGCTTATTTTTATAAGCTAAAACCAGTGTTTATTGTACTGCAGGTGGAATGTCATCCTTACCTGAATCAAGGCAAATTGTTGGAGTTCTGCAAGTCAAAAGATATCATATTGGTAGCATACAGTGCTTTGGGATCCCACAGAGAGGCTCCATGGTGAGAAAGGGGGTCTGTAATTGATTCCTTAATCACCAATAAAGTTGATTACCCAAATTTTTGTATACTTACAAATTATGCAACATTGAGTAGTAGAAACAGCATTGATTGTGGGGTTATAGTTAACTGAATTTGACTCCCATTTGACTTCCGGCATTTTACTAGCTGCATGATCTTGAAGAAATGGGGGGCGGAGCCAAGATGGCGGAGTGAAAGCAATGACTCACCTAAGCTCCTGGAAAAACTCCTCTGGATATCTCTGAGGGGAGAGTCTGACCAGACTTTGGAGGTGTAGAATCCAGTGGGTGATGGACTTTGACGGATTCGGAGCCCAGGCTGGACCAGAGGGTCCACGGGAGGGATCTGTTCCGCGGGGTACGACCCCGGCGCACAGCGCAGCGCGGTCGGCGCGGCAGGGCAGAGGGGACCAGAGGAGCCCGAGAGTGGTGGGAGAGACCAGCGGAGCAGGAGATAAGCCAGGCCGAGCCGGTGAGAGCCGCTGAGTGCCAGACATCAGCGCAGCAGCCCTTGAAATCTTCAGCCTGAAGATGGACTTCGGTGGGTCACTACTTGAACTTCCAGGAACTGGGATGGCAGAGTGATCAGTAAGTGCTCTCTCCTCCCCCCTGATGACCGTGAGGGAACCATAAAATTCTTCCCCAGATTAATCCTGGATCAGCGGGAACAGCAGAAGGGGGCGGGTGGTCTCATAACACCAGAGGCTGGAAAAGTGGCAAAGGGGGATTCTTCCTATGGTAGTGGAGACGGCTGGAGGGACAGATGACCCAGGGCAGAGAAAATTCGCACTGAGACCCAGGCAAGCCTCAGAGCCGGGAGACGAGCCCAAGGAGGGGCGGGAACACGCCTTAGCTTCTAGGCGTGCCCCAGCCCTCCAGGGGAAAAGGGAAGAAAATAGGGAAGCTGGGATCCCCATCCCCTGACCTTGCCTTTGCCTCAAGTCAGCTGAGGAGATATCCTGAGGACAGACCACCCCTCCCACATACCTAACAAGCTAACCCCAGTGTTGATCGGGGAAACAAAAAACAAAAGCCTGCTTTTAGCCTAGACACACATCAGCTCAACTTAAAGATCTGTACCTTCTGACTGAAAGAACCAAAAGCTACAACACTCAGCCAACATCATGAATCAGAAAAAGCAGACAAAAAGTGAATAAACCATAGAATCTTCCTATGGGGATAAGGACCAAAACACAAACACCAAAGAGGTTAGAGCTGAGACTGTACTTCCATCTGAAACCTCAGATGGGACTATGAATTTCTCGCAAGCACAACTAGATTACCTGGAATGTCTGAAGAAGGATATAAAAGAAAAACTGGCCAATGATTTTAAAACTATAAAAAAAGAATTCACTGATGAGAACATCACCCTGAAAAAGAAAATTGAAGAAATGGAAAAGGAAGTTCAAAAATTAACTGGAGAGAATAATTCCCAAAAGGAAGAGCTAATCAAATGGAAAAGGAAACCCAAAACCTAATTGGGAAAATTGATCAGATGGAAAAGGAAACCCAAAACCTAACTGGGAAAATTGGTCGAATGGAAAAAGAAGTACAAAAATTAAATGGAGAAAATAGCTCCTTAAAGGGAAAAATTGGTCAGATGGAAAAGGAGATGGAAAAGCTAACTGAAGAAAACACTACGATGAAGATTAGAATTGGGCAAGTAGAAACTAATGACTCAATGAGGCAACAAGAATCAGTCAAACAAAATCTAAAGAATGAAAAGATAGAAGAAAATGTAAAATATTTAATTGGAAAAACAACTGACCTGGAAAATAGATCCAGGAGAGAAAATCTAAGAATTATTGGCCTGCCAGAAACCCATGATGAAGAAAAGAGTCTGGACAATATCTTCCAGGAAATCATCAAGGAAAACTGTCCAGAAGTACTAGACTCAGAGGGCAAAATAGTCATCGAAAGAATCCACCGTTCCCCTCCCGAAAGGGATCCCAAACTCAAAACCCCAAGAAATATAGTTGCCAAATTCCAGAGCTATCAAGTGAAGGAGAAAATACTACAAGCAGCCAGAAAGAAACAATTCAAATATCAAGGACACACAGTCAGGATCACACAGGACCTTGCAGCTTCTACATTAAAAGATCGAAAGAATTGGAACCCAATATTCCGTAAGGCAAAGGAGTTGGGACTTCAACCAAGGATCAACTACCCAGCAAAGTTCAGCATAACATTTCAGGCAAGGAGAAAGTCATTCAACAAAATAAGGGATTTCCAGAGCTTCCTGACCAAAACACCAGAACTCAATAGACAATTTGATCTTCAAATGCAGGTCTCCAGAGAATCATAAAAAGGTAAACAGAGGGGAAAAAACAAAAACAAAAACTTGTTACTCAATTAGGGCAAACAGTTTACCTCCCTATAAGGGAAGATGATACCTGTTAATCTTGAGAACTGTGCAGCTATTATGATAAAAGGGATATATGTAGAGGGAACGGGCATAAAGTAAATGATGTCATGTCAAAAATATGATTTAAGTATGAGAAGGGAATGTAATAGGAGGTGTGGAAAGGGGGAAGCAGAAAATGGCAAATTATATCACAGGAAGAAGTACAAAACTATAGTAGAGGGAAGGAGGGGAGGGAGATGAGCATTGTTTGAGAGGTACTCTCATCTGATTTGTTCAAAGGAGGGAACAATAATCTTAAGTAGATAAGCCTAACTAGCTCTATAGGTAGTAGGAGGGGAAGGGGGAAGAAAGGGGAGGGTGGCTAAAAGGGAGGAAAGAAGCAATAAGAGTAAAGGGGACTAAAAGGGAGGGGGGTCAAAAGAAGGAGGGGAAGGCTGCAGGAGGAGGGGGAGAAAAGTGAATACTATTGAGGAGGGGAAGGGAGACGGGAGAGCTAAAAGCACAAATAGTGGGAAAGAGGTTGGAGGGAAATACACAGATTGTAATCATAACTGTGAATGTGAATGGAATGAACTCTCCCATAAAACGGAGACGGATAGCAGAATGGATTAAAAGCCATAATCCAACAATATGCTGCTTACAAGAAACACATTTGAAATGGGGGGATACACATAGGATAAAGGTCAAAGGATGGAGCAGAATATACTGTGCTTCAGCTCATGTAAGAAAGGCAGGAGTAGCAATCCTAATCTCAGACAAAGCAAAAGCAGAAATAGATCTAATCAAAAGGGATAGGGATGGAAACTATATCCTGCTAAAAGGCACCATAGACAATGAAGCAATATCATTACTAAACATGTATGCTCCAAGTGGTATAGCATTCAGATTCTTAGAGGAGAGGTTGGGGGAGTTGAAGGAAGAAATTGACAGCAAAACTATACTAGTGGGGGACCTCAACCTCCCCCTTTCTGAACTCGATAAATCCAACCTCAAAATAAACAAGAAAGAGGTTAAGGAGGTAAATAAAACTCTGGATAAGGTAGATATGATAGATCTTTGGAGAAAATTAAATGGGAATAGAAAGGAATATACTTTTTTCTCAGCGGTACATGGAACATTTACAAAAATTGACCATGTACTAGGACATAAAAATCTCACAATCCAGTGCAGAAAGGTAGAGATAATCAATGCATCCTTTTCAGATCATAATGCATTAAAAATTACATGTAATAAAAGGCCATGGAAAGAAAAACCAAAAATCAATTGGAAACTAAATAATCTAATCCTAAAGAAGGGTTGGGTTAAAGAAGAAATCATAGAAACAATCAACAATTTCATTCGAGAGAATGACAATAGTGAGACAACATACCAAAACCTATGGGATACTGCAAAAGCAGTTATTAGGGGAAGTTTTATATCTCTGAATGCTTACATAAATAAAATAGAGAAAGAGGAGATCAATGACTTGGGCTTGCAGTTGAAAAAGCTAGAAAAAGAACAAATTGAAAATCCCCAAGTAAATACCAAATTTGAAATACTGAAAACCAAAGGAGAGATTAATAAAATTGAAATTAAGAAAACTATTGAATTAATAAATAAAACCAATAGTTGGTTTTATGAAAAAACTAATAAAATTGATAAACCTTTGGTCAATCTGATTAAAAAAAAGAAAGAAGAAAACCAAATTACTAATATTAAAAATGAAAGGGGTGAACTCACCTCCAATGAGGAGGAAATTCAAACAATAATTAGAAACTACTTTGCCCAACTTTATGCCCACAAATTCGATAATCTAAACGAGATGGATGAATATTTTAAAAAATACACGTTGCCCAGATTAACAGAAGAGGAATTTGAATACTTAAACAACCCCATCTCAGAAAAAGAAATTGAACAAGCCATCAATGAACTCCCTAGGAAAAAAATCTCCAGGGCCAGATGGATTCACAAGTGAATTCTATCAAACATTTAAAGAACAGTTAATTCCAATACTACATACACTATTCTTGAAAATGGGGGAAGAAGGAGTCCTCCCAAATTCTTTCTATGATACAAATATGGTTTTGATACCCAAACCAGGAAGAGACAAAACAGAGAAAGAAAATTATAGACCAATTTCACTAATGAACATAGATGCAAAAATTTTAAATAAGATTCTAGCAAAACGAATACAGCATCTTATCACGAGATTAATACATTATGATCAGGTAGGATTCATACCAGGACTACAGGGCTGGTTCAATATTAGGAAAACTATTAGCATTATCGATCACACCAACACCAAAGCTAACAAAAACCACATGATTATCTCAATAGATGCAGAAAAAGCTTTTGACAAAATACAACATCCATTCCTACTAAAAACATTGGAGAATGTAGGAATGAAGGGAACTTTCCATAAAATAATAAGCAGTATCTATCTAAAACCTTCAGCAAGCATTATATGCAATGGGGATAAGCTAGATGCATTCCCAATGAGATCAGGGGTGAAACAAGGTTGTCCATTATCACCACTATTATTTAATATGGTACTAGAAATGTTAGCTGTAGCAATTAGACAAGATAAAGATATCCAAGGAATTAAAATAGCCAAAGATGATCTTGAAGAAATAATTTAACCTTTTTGAACCCCATTTCATTGTTTGTAAAGAGAAGATAAAAACTTTAATCCTGCCTTCCTCTTGTATTATTATGAGGTCCAAATGATACATTTATGGAAATACTTTGAAAAATGTAAAAAACTAAAAGATGATTTCTATCTACATAGCATTGAACTCTGATCTGTTGCCCTGACCACAGATTTCAAAAGGTTTGTTTTCCCTTACAGGGTAGATCAAAAGTCTCCCATTCTTCTTGAAGACCCAGTTTTGGGAGCCATTGCCAAGAAGCACAATCGAACTCCAGCCCAGGTTGCTCTCCGATACCAGATTCAACGAGGGGTGGTCGTCTTGGCAAAGAGCTTCACTGAAAAGCGCATCAAGGAGAACTTTGGGGTAAAGAGGCATGGGCAGAGTTGGTTTAAGCAGCTGCACAAATACTGGTGTTGGAGAATGGAAAATTGGAGAAAATGATGAAAAATAGAGAAGTCTGAAAACTGGTCATTAAGGAGATGATTTTTGAAGCGTGTAGTGGACTTCACTGATTCAGTCTAGTGAATAGAAATGTGACTTCACCCACATTCTCTGCTATTCTCAAAAGATCTCTAAGAAACTGCTTGTTCACTTCAGTTTTTGGAGGAGACAGTGTGTGTGGTTATGCCACACACACTTTGAAATAACTGCTTTGTATTTATTCTCATTATATCATGCAAATATATAATATAAAGAGAAATACAAAGTAGTTAAATACATAGTAGTAAGGGACGCAGAGCATTAGCAGTTAAGGGGATCAGGAAGAACTTCATAAAGAAGTTGGTACTTGAGATATACTAAAGGAAGAAAGGGATTCTGTGAGGCAGAGGTGAAGAGAGAGCACCTTTCAGGTATAGGGGATGGCCAGTACATAGGGGAAGAGAAGAGATACGGTGTTCTTTGTGAGCAACAAAGAGAAATATAGGTTGAGGCCAGATTATGGAGAAGTCTTTATTTTATCTTCAAGGTGATAAGGATTTTATTGAATAAGGAAATGACACAGTGAGATCTGCACTTAAGGTTAATCACTTTGTCAGCAATGAGGAGAATGAACTAAATTGGGGAGTGACTTGAAGGAAAGTGACCATTAATCCAGGTTAGAAATGATGATGGTAGCTGTCTGAGCAGACAGAGGAGATGAGATATAAGAGATGTTGAGGTTAAAAATCAAGATTTGGCCACTAATTATATTTGCGGGGTGAGATAAAGTGAGGGATTTAGGATAACACCAAGATTATGAACCTGGTAGACAGAAATTGGGAAATTTGAATCAGTATTATTTGGAGGGGAAATGATAATGATTTCTTTTTTGGACATACTAAATTTATGATATCTCAGATATTTAGTTTGAAATGTCTCCTTGGGAGATCTGATAAAAGTACACTCTGTCCCTCCTTGTCACCCCTCCTATTATTCTCCCTACCCTTCTGACTGCCTGAGAAGGCAGACATTAAATCCAGAACTTGTTTGTACTTTAAAATTGTTAACTTTTCTGTTTTAATTAGTCCTTCAGCTGAAGCATAATGGATTCTGCTCCAGCCCCTTCCCTTTACTGTGTGTGTATGCTTCAGATGTGTTTTTTGTAAACAGCATATTGTAGAATTCTTGTTTTTAATTCACTCTGCTGTCTGCTTCCATTTTATGGGTGAGTATAGCCCATTCACATTTATAGTTATGATTACTCTTTATTTTCTTCCATCCTATTTTCCCCTGTTCATCCTTCTCATTATTTTGCCCTGCCCCTCCTCACCAGTGTTTTGCTTCTGGCCACTGTTTCCCTCAATCTGTTCTCCCTTTCATCAGTTCCCCTGCTTGTCTTATCTGCCCTTCCCCCCTTCTGCTTTCCAATAAGGGAAGATAGATTTCTATATCCAACTGAGTTTGTATGTTATTCCCCCTTTAAGTCTCTTTCATGTGAGATAATTTATCCATTCTACTTCTCTTTCCTCTTCTCCCAGTGCAATCCTCTTTTCCATCTCTCTTTTTCATGTCATGTCATCAAAATCAACTTATGCCCACACCCTCTCTTTCTCTGTACTCTCCTTCTAACTGGACTAATAGTGATAGAGTTCTTAAGAATTACAAATATCTTCTTCCCATGTGGGGATGTAAACAGTTTAACCTTATTGAATCCCTTATGTTTTTTTTCCTCTTTCCTTTTTGCCTTTTTATGTGTCTCTTCACTCTTGTATTTGAAAGTCGCATTTTCTGTTCAGCTCTGGTCTTTTTATCAGGAATGCTTGAAAGCTCTCTATTTCATTAAATATCAATTTTTCCCTTGAGGTTGATATGTTTATTTTTGTTAGATAGGTGATTTTTGCTTGTGATACTGGTTCCTTTGCTTTCTGGTATATCATGTTCCTTCAGTCCTTTAATGTAGAAGTTGCTAAATCCTGTATAATCCTGACTTGGCTCCATAGTATTTCAGTTGTTTCTTTCTGGCTGCTTGAAGTATTATCCTTTATCTGGGAATTCTGGCATTTGGCTATAATATTCCTGGGAGTTTTCACTTGGGATCTCTTTCAGCAGGTGATGGATGTATTCTTTTAAGTTCCATTTTACCTTCTGGTTCTAGGATATTAGGGCAGTTTTCCTTGAAAATTTCTTGAAAGATGATGTTCACGATCTCTCTCTGTTTCTGTTTCTCTATGTCTCTGTCTCTCTTTTATCATAGTTTCAGTTGCTTTTAATTATCTCTCTTGGATCTGTTTTCTAGGTCAGTTATTTTTCCAATGAGACATTTCACATTTTCTTCTATTTTTTCATTTTGTTTGATTCATCACTTGTCATGGAATTGTTAGCTTGCACTTTCCTAATTACAATTTTTAAGCAATTATCTCCTTCAGCGAGCTTTTGTACCTCCTTTTCCATTTGGCCAATCTTTTTTTTAGAATTTATTTTTTATTTCAAAAATAAATTTATTTATTTTTGGTTTTCAAGATTCACTTCCACAAAATTTTGAATTTCAAAGTTTCTCCCCATCTTCCCCTCACTTTCCTCCAGGGCAGCATGTATTCTGATTATCCTTTCCTCCAATGTGCCCTCCATTCTATCACCCTCCCCTCCTTCTCTCATGCCCTTCCCTTCTATTTTCTATATGGCAAGATAGATTTCTATACCCCATTGCTTATATATCTTATTTCCTAATTGCATGTCAAACAGTTTTCAACATTCATTTTCAAAGATTTGAGTTCCACATTCTCTCTCTTCCTCCCTCCCTATGCACCATCATTGAGAAGGCAATCATTTCAATATATATTATACATGAGTAGTGATGCAAAACCCTTCCAGAAGACTAACTATATTTCCCTGTGTCCTGTCCTACCTCTCATTTATTCTATTCTCCCTTTTGATCTGTCCTTTTACGAAAGTGTTTGCTTCCAATTACCCCTTCCCCCAATCTACTGTCGTTTGTGTTATCCCCTGTCTCTTATTTCCTTCCTCCCTGCTTTCCTGTAGGGTAAGATAAACTTCTGTACCCAATTGAGTATGTATGTTTTCCTTCCTGAAGCCAAATCCAATGAGAAGAAAGCTCACTTATTCCCTCTCTCACCTTCCCCCTCTTCTCCTGTACTGTAAAAGCTCTTTGTTGCTTCTTTTATGTGAGATGATTTACTACATTCTACCTCTCCTTTTCTCTTTCTCCTAGTACATTCTTCTCAACCCTTAATTTCTTTTTTTAGATATCATCCTTTCATGTTCTGCTCATCCTGTGCTGTCTCTCTCTCTCTCTCTCTCTTTCTCTCTCTCTCTCTCTCTCTCTCTATGTCTGTATGTGTGTGTGTATGTATATATATATATATGTATATATATATATACATACACACATACATACTCTTACACACATACACATGCAAATATATACATACATACACACACACACACACACACATATGCACATTCCTTCTAACTACCCTAATACTGAGAAAGGTCTCATGAGTTCCAAATATCATCTTTCTATGTAGGAATGTAAACAGTTCAACTTCAATATGTCTTTTATTTTTTCTCTTTCCTGTTACCCTTTGCATGCTTCTCTTGCTTCTTATATTTGAAAGTCAAATTTTCTATTCATCTCTGGTCTTTTCAAGAAGAATACTTGGGAGTCCTCTATTTCATTGAAGTTCCATTTTTTCCCTTAAGTATTATACTCAGTTTTGCTTGGTAGGTGATTCTTAGTTTAAATCCTATCTCCTGTGACCTTTGGAATATCATATTCCAAGCCCTCTGGTCTCTTATTGTAGAATCTACTAAATCTTGTGTAATCCTGATTGTGTTTCCACAGTATTTGAATTGGTTCTTTCAGGCTACTTGTATTATTTTGTCCTTGAGCTGGGAACTCTGGATTTTGGCTACAACATTCTTAGGAAGTTTCTTTTTGGGATCTCTCTCAGGAGGTGATTGGTGGATTCTATCCATTACTATTTTACCCTCTGGCTCTAGAATATCATGGCAATTTTCCTTGATAATTTCTTGAGGGATGATGTCTAGGTCCTTTTTTTATCATGACTTTCAAGTGGTTCAATAATTTTTAAATTATGTTTCTTGGATCTATTTTCCCAGTCAGTTGTTTTTCCAATGAGACATTTCATGTTTTATTCTATTTTTTCATTCTTTTGGTTCTGTTTTACAATTTCTTGGTTTCTCATAAACTCATTAGATTTCATTTGCTCCATTCTAATTTTTAGATAATTATTTTCCTCAGTGAACTTTTGAACCTCATTTTTCTTTTGGGTCATTCTTCTTTTTACAGCATTCTTCTCCTCATTGGCTTTTTGGACCTCTTCTGCCATTTGACTTAATGTAATTTTAAAGGTGTTAAAATTTTCCTCAGCTTTTTTTGAGGTTTCCTTTAGCAAGTCATTGACTTGTTTTCATGATTTTCTTACATCCCTCTTATTTCTCTTCCCAGTTTTTCCTCTAGTTCTCTTACTTGATTTTCAAAATCGTTTTTGAGCTTTCCCATGACCTGAGACCAATTTGTATTTGTTGTCTTCTTCTGGATGTATATGTTGATCCTCCTTGTCCCCAATGACATAAGAAAATGCCTCTTCATTGAGAAGGTAAAAATCTATAATCTATTTCTTTTCTCTACACCTCATTTACTCATTTTCCCAGCCAATTACTTGACTTTTGAGCTCCTTGTTACGTGGAGGAATCCTGAAGTAGCCTCAGCTTTAGCAGTGACTGCTGCCACCCTAGGGCCAGGGACGGGCTGGGGCCAGTACTATGGGTAGGGTTGGACCACACTCCCCTCTCAATCAGGTGAGAGACCCTTCTTACTGACCATCAAAGCTGTCTTTGACATTACTGGATTGAGAGGTCTGGAAATCATAGCAACTGCCTGTGACTCAATGCCCCAAGACCTGCTTTCACTCTGTCCATGCAGGCACTGCCCATGCTGAACTGCACTCTACTCTTTGCCCAGTGTGACTGACCCTTCCTGTCGACCTTCTAGAGCATCTTGGACTGGAAATTTGCTTTAGTCTTTCATTTTGTGGCTTCTGCTACTCTAGAATTTGTTTAGAGTCTTTTTTTATAGGTTTTTTGAGGTGTTTGGGGGTAGATCAAGTAGGTCCCTGCTTTTAGTCTGGTATCTTGACTCTGACCCCTTGGCTAGTCCTTTTCAAGAAGCTGTTTTCTCCAGTGAATTTTTGTACGTATTTTTGTATTTTCTGTGCTCCCTTCACCAAACTATTGACTCTTTTTTCATTATTCTTTTGCATCACTCCCCTTACTTTCCCCAGTTTTTCTTCTACCTCTCTTAGTCAACTTTTTCAAACCTTTTAAAGCTCTTCCAGAAGTTCTTTTTGGATGTCACAGGAGTGCTTTTTGGTCTTCAGACCAATTTCAGATTTTTTCTTTGAAGCTTTGCATGTAGATGCTGTAAGATGATAGTCTTTTTCTGAGTTTGTTTTTTAACCTTCCCTGTCCCCATAGAATCTTTCAATGGTCAGGTTATTTATTTATTTATTGCTAATTTCCCAATCTTGTGACTTGAAGTTGGACTCTGTTCCTAGGGTGGAGGGAGTACTTTTTCAAGCTTCTTGTGCTTGGAGAGAGGGACCTCACCACTGGTCTACTGCTCTGGGCATGTGAGGTCTCTCAGCTGCCTGCTGGTCAGGGCTGTGGGACCTGGCCTCTTGCCTCTGGCCTGCTGTGCCAGCCAGGACCACTAACTTGCTCCTGGGCTCAGGATCTTACTGCTGGCTTGATTGGATGCTGCCTGCGTTGGACTGTGCTCCACTTTCATCTGTGAGACAAACCTCTCCTGCTGACTTTCCAAGTTGTATTGGGCTGGAAATTTTTATCACTCCATCCTTTCATTTTTTCTGGTGCTCTAGACTTCATTTTGAGGTATTATTTTATAGCTGTTTGGAGGTGAATTTGGGAGAGTTCGGATGAGTTCCTAACTTGCTCTACTATTTTCTGTTTTAATTAGTTCTAAAGCTAATTTAGATAAAGTGATAGATCCTAAATGTTGGTTCTTTGCTAAATTATCTTCTCTAGGGAGCACAAAGAAGACAAACACAGCTTTGATGTTGCTACTTGATGAAGAAGAAGGGAACTGGGCAGAGGGAATAGAGCTTTTCAGCCTGAATTTTACTAGGAGAACCTGTTTGTGGGCATGGTAGCTATATGAGAAGGAATCTTAATGATTTTAAAATATTTTATAAATTTTTCAAGTTGTGTGACAACTCACATGAGTGGAGATGTCATGTTCCAACCTGCTAACACCTTCAAAACCAGAACAAAGGAGTTAAAGCAATAGCATTAGGGAATAGAGAAGTAACAAGTATAAGGATGCTTCAGGCGCATTTACTTCTCACACTGTGGAAGTGTTGACTAAGGCAATGGTTCTCAACTTTTTTGTTCCCTAAACCCTTTCCAATAGCCACAAAAAAATGTGTTGTGAACCACCAGGGTAATTTAATGGACTGTTTATAGTATTGTTTTAGACTTACTTAGTAAGTGTTTAATATACCAGTGATATATTTTGTACAAAAGCTCTAAATTAAAATTTACATTTTATAATTATAAAAAATAAATGTTATTCTACCCTTAATTATGAAAACTCTGAATACAAAATAAAACTCTAATTAAAATTATGAATGTTATGAGAGAAATACTCTAAGAATTAAAAAAAGCATACCAGTAAGACCTCATATTCTTCCAATTATCTGCAAGACTTCATATTAAAGTTATTTTCACCAACTTTGTTGAATATAACTAACATAATGAAATGTTACAATTTGGAATATGTTTAACATGATATAATAATCATATATAAACTTAGTTTTGATATACGTCTATTATATTTGAACAGAACTTTGCAATATTGAACTCAACAAGAGATAGACACAGTCTTAAAATTGTTTCTACATGAAATTTATTTCTGTATTTTAAGTTAAAATAAGAATAAAGTGAAAACGCTTGCTTCCATAATGTAGTGGAAAATGGTAGGAGAATTTTATAAGCTATCTTGTTTAAATACAAAAGTTCGTTTAAAATTTTTAACCACCTTACCAATTGATAGAAATAAGCAGATAGTTAAGATATAAAAGATAAACTTTTCTACTGGCTAATAAGAAGCATTGTATTATATGACAAATGTACATAAGGTGCAATTACATATATTGCTTCATTTTAAAACAATTTTTATAGTTACATTAATCTTTGTAAGGAGAGAATCTCTTCTGATACAGCTTTATTCTTCTCTGTCACACCCTCAAAGAAACTACTGAAACACTGACAAATGTTGACAACCAGTTCATTTAAACTGAAGAATAATATCATAAGTGGAGGATATAGTTAAGTCAGAAAACTGCCTTAACATTGCAATGAGAAACACCATAAGGTTTGTTTCTCCTGAATGCTTGTGATAGTCCATGATGGTTTCAGGATGGCTTGTAAGTGATGATGAATTTCAAACAGCCTGACATTTATTTGCACTGCAAGAATGCAAATGCAAAAAGAATGCATCTTGGTCATGTCATTATACCACTGATGAGATAAGCTTACATGGTAACAGAGGGGAAAAAAAGAGCTCTTTGGTGTACAAAATGCAAATGAGAGTATGCCCATGCAAATGACAGAATGTCCATGCATATGATCACCTATTGGGAATCTGTTTGCCCTCAAACTTTTCACTTTTGTGGCCATGGCTATTTGGAAACAATTTGATAACAGGTTGAGAAACTTCAAGAACATATTGCACTGAATCAGAAGTGGTCAGTTTGCTATAGTAGCCACACAGAAATCATTGTGTGCTTGATGGTTTTGAATTTTTTCAGAAACAAACCTATATGGTTTCAAACATTCATGTGCTTGTTATCTCAGGGGAAAAATATATTTGCAACAAATTTTGTGTAATTATTTGCTATGTAAAGCAGGATTAAAAAATTTTAAACATGAACTTGTTGGATGAATGTACTGAATCCCTAAGGGGTTTGTGAACAGCTAAATGGAAACTTCTAGATTAAGGGGAAGTCTACAAATCTAAAAGGAGGTGTTAGGAAAGGAAAGTTCCACCCTCAAGAAGACTGGAGCTATCAAGTGGGAGTAGCTAGTTTTCACCTAGCTTAAACACCTCCAACACCAGAACAGAGTTACCAAAGTCTCAGTGGAGAGTGTGACTGATTCAACCATTCGACTTGCCTATTCCTTTCTCAGGTGCTATAAGCAGGTCCCAGTTACAATATTTTTTCTTCTCTGGCAGGCTTTTGAGTTCCAGTTGACTCCAGAAGAAATGAAAGTCATCGATGGCATTAATAAAAACCTTCGCTACCTGACCCTTTCACTGTGAGTGTTTACTCTTAACATCTTACTTTCTATCTCAGAGGTCTGTGACTTCAGGGATGTGGGACAGCACTTTAGAGAGAGTCCTTGTTCAAGTCCTTCACAGAGAAGTTATAAATCTACCAAGTATAATGTTTTATAATGCTCATGAAATCTCCTCTTCCTTTTATCTGAGGCAGAACTGTGTACCTCTCTTATGCACTTATTCTGGGTCAGATCTAAAAAAACCATTTCAGTAATTGAGGCTCAAGGATAAAGGTTTTTGCAACTTCAGTCATTTGTCTTCCCTCAAACATGGCTGTTCAGTTCTCCATATAGTCCTCCTATGTCTGTTTTGATAGTTTAATAGAAAAAAATATTTTTTTGTACATGGATTTTAATATTTTTTTGGTGCAAACAGGTTGTTTTCTTCCACTTTCAGTAACCAAACTTCTTCCATACAAACAGAGCAGTACCTTATGTCATAAACTTAGGTTCTAATTATATCTCTGCTGTTAGTTTACTAGCTATGAGACACAAAGAAAAAGTCCCTTATCCTCTCTGAATCTCAGTTTCTTAGAAAATCTGGGGAAAGAAGGATTTGGATTAGATGATCTTTAAGGACTCCAAATTAGTCCTGAGGGGTGCCCTACTTAGGGCCTAGATTCTGTGAAGATGAGCAATAGAGCAGCATTCTCTAATGTTACTGTGGAAGGGTGTAGTCACAGGCATTCAAGAATAGATGAAGACAAGTAAGTGTGACTTCCTCCAAACTCATTTCCTATATGGATTCTTGTACTCCATCATTCCTCAGGAAGTGAAGTTCAGAGAAGCTGCACCCCTGTTCCCATGACTGCTTTTATTGTCATTAGGTGGCTGATCCCATGTTAGCCTAAGGATTTTTGGAAATTATATAAACATGATAATTAAAGTAAACATGGTACATATCTTAGGACTTTCTCTGTTTTAACTCTGAAACTTTGTTTTTTATGTCTAAATTGGACTCATTATCTTTCCTCCATACACTGCCCACCCCCAAACTGCCCCTATTATTGTAAAGGGCACTGCTATCTTCCCAGCCCCAAGGCTTAGACCATAGGTGCTATCCTTTACTCCTCTCTATCTCTCACCCCATCCCTTCTCATGTTGAATCTGTTGTCAAGACCTATTGATTTCACCCTTGTAGCATCTTTTGAATATGCTGTGTTCTTTCTTCTGATACTGCCACTTCTGTGGTGCAGGCCCTCTTTACCTCATGTGTACACTGTTGCAACAGGTTTTGGGTGAGTCAGCCTACCTTAAATCTCTCCCCATTCTGGTTCATTCTCCATTAAGCTACCTAACAAAGACCACCTAACAAACACTAAATGCACTCCCTGTTATTTCCAGAAGGAAATATACAATTCCCTGTTTGGTATTTAGAGTCCCTCATAACCACCCCTCCCCTACCTTTCCCGTCTTCTCACACTTTGCTCCTTGCCATGTACTCTTCAATCAGGTAACACCAGCCGCCTTGGTTTTTAATGAACAAGACACGCCATCTTACAGCTCTGGGTGGTTTCTCTGGCTCTCTTCCATTCTTGGAATAGTCTCCCCCTCACCTCTGTCTCCTGGCTTTATGGCTTTCTTCAAGTGCCAATTTTAATTCTACTTTTACGAGAAGCCTCTCCCAACACTTCTGAAATCTAATACCTTCCCTCTTTTGATTATTTCCTGTATATAGTTTGTTTTACACATTTGTTTCCTTGCAGTCTTACCCATTAGATTGTGTGTTCTTTAAGGGCACAGATTGTCCTTTGCTTTTCTTTCTATCCCCATTGCGTAGCACAGTGTCTCACATATGATAGGCATAGAAAATGCTTACTGACTGACGGACTTGTGCCACAGTGGAATATTTACTATGCTCTTGATTGCCCTTGGAATATCTTCTCTTTCTGAATCTGTACAAACAGTCAGAATTTAATGGGGTTAATAGTAGAGCCTGGCCAAAGTCCACAGCAATACTTTTCCTGCTCTAAATTTCCTCCATGCTGTGGGAGCAAAGCCTGCTTTCTTTATTGATATGGATAAAGGTATGCTGTGGTGTAGGGAGGCAGTATGATGATTATCATGGGAAAAGCACTGAATTTCAAGTCTTAAGTTTGAGCTTTGATTCCCCTCTCTCCTGCTTCCTGCCAGTTTAACTCAGGAGCTCACTTCCCCTCTGTTGAATTCACTTTTCTAAATCAGACCCTTCCAAATACCGCTTTTTACATGACCTTTCTTAATGATAATCGTTGGCATTTTCATAGTGATTTATGGTTGCAAAGTCCTTTGTACCCAAAGTCTCAAGTGAACCTTGCAATAACCTTGTAATACAGGTAGACCAAAAAATATTATTCTCCATTTTAAAGATGAGGAAATTGAACTTCTGAGATGTTATGGTAATTTGTCCATAGTCATACTGCCCAGTATTCAAAAGTCAGAGCCCAAGTTCCAGCTTTTCTAATTCCAGAGTCAGGATCTATTATGTTTACAGTTCAGTTGATTCAGTCATGTCTGACTCTTTGTGACCACATTTGGGGTTTTCTTGGCAAAGATACTCAAGTGATTTGCCATTTATTTCTCCTAGTCTGTTTTATAACCCATTTATTTGCCTTGTATCTCAGAAATGCTTTCTTGTTTAAGGAAACTGAGCAAAGCTTGCTTGAACCCAAGGCAAGAGGGATCAATAGCTAAGTCCTCACTCAGTGTTTAGACGTATGGGCCAAAGAAAACAAACCATCACAAAGACTGTATTTCTTATTTTGGGTATTTGAAGAGGTTTGGTTCGGGAGGAGGTAGGTTGTTGGAGTTGGTGTGTTGGAGAGATTTCTTTAATGTATGACACTTGTACATGTCTGTTTCTCCCTTTTTAGATTCCAGGAAGATCCCAACTATCCTTTTGATGATGAATATTAGTGAAGTTCTGACTCAGAAGATGTGTGGTCCTTAAGCATTGCCGTTCTCTTAATGAAATAGCTTGCATTCTGTTGATTTTTATGGAAATTAAATCCATTATTATGGTTAAGTCATGCAATATAGCTAAGCCTACACCAAGGCATAGGTTAAAGGTAATTGTTTTATTATAAGTTTTGCCTTTCCTGCCCCCAATAAGATAGACATAATGGTTCACAGTTATGTAACATTTCAAAGTTTACCAGGTCCTTTTCATGCAGTAGTACAAGTGTTACCCACTTTTTTCCAAGAGTGGCAGCATTTATTCAGAGAGGTTGTGTCAGAGCTGGTGTCTGGCTCACAGGCTTCCTCTTTTCTCAGTTTTCTATTATTCTAAGTACTTCAACATGTATGTTGATATTCCCTCCAGCATCCTAACTACTCAGTTCCTTAGTCTGCTTAACTCTCATGGACGACTTCACTTTACCATCTATATAGTAGTATATCAGCTGTCCTAGGAATGGCAGTACCCTTCAGTTCTCTGTGATTTAATCCTAGCTACTTTCATATTCAGCATGAATGCAGTAATTTCTGTAACTCTGGGGTACAAAAGTATAGAAGAAAGCCAATCATATTGTGTGTATATATATATATATATATATATATATATATATATATATATATATATGTATACGCACAAATATATATTATCAGAAATCAATCATTAGAAATTAAGAAATTAAGAAAACAACCACATTCTGTGATGATACACAATGCATATATTATAGTTCACTCAAAGTCTGGAAGAACACTGACCTATGTCAACCTTGAGGCTGACACATATCAATATCTGAACTAACTTATGAGGAAAAATAAATCTTTGAATCTGGGATCTGTCTGTAGTAAAGAAGTTGTAACTTCAATATTTATTATTTCCGGTGCAATTTAACTTTAATAATCAATGCCCAAATAATCTACCAAAATTCTGTTGTATTAAAAATCTGTTGTATTAAATCTGTCGAATAAAAAGCATTCTGTATTAAATAAACTTGTAATTCTAACAAAAACACATCTAGTGGTATCGATTTTTAAACTCATTGCCAGTTAAATATCACCAATATGCTCTAATGCATTTATGAATCATCTTACATATAAAATGACTTCAGCTCTTATCAATTTGATATTTTATACCAAAAAGCAGTATAGAGTAATTACTCTTTTAATTCTTATTCGTCCATTTTCTAAGTATATCACCAAAATGCCAAATATCAAATGTTTCTTTCATTAAGGTATGATCTATATATAGAGGGTCAATCATTATGATTGTCTACCTTTAAATGGGTCACATAATAATTTAGTTTGGGTTTACAATCACAAATTATCTCATTCAAAATATCAATTTCCCAAAGACTATTAGTTGCCAGCATTTCAAATTATAGAGGCCACTATTTTAAATTATCTCCATTCCAAAGATTTACAGTGGAAGTTTCACATTCTCATCTCTTAAGATATTTCAGCATTTACAAAAATCTTTAAACTCTAATTTGGAAATTTGCAGTAATGATATTGTATCTCAGTTATAAATTTGTTCTCTAATTAGTTTATAGTGCCATACATTTCTGCAAACCAAGAAAAATATTTACTTTCTTTTCTTGTCTAACTTTATCTCTGTAACTCCCATCTGATGACTGAAATGACAAAGTATCTTGAAGTGTTTTTCTTTTTCTTTTCAAATTCCTAAAACCTTACCTTGAGCTAAAAGTCTGAAGTGAGAGTAAATCTGTCATTACTGAGGAGAGTTTAGCATCAGATTATAGAAAGCTGGGAGAACTGTTTCAAGTATGAAACTTCATTCATCTTCCCCAGTCACTATTTTAAACTTCCTTTCTGCATTTTTTTTCAGCAGACTTTATTGTTCAGTTGCATTTTCCCCTTAGAAATCTTCCAAGGTAGCAGAACCTACTAATAACAGCAGACGTGACAGGGCACATTTTGCTGAAAACCTCATAGAATGGTAGAAATAGGTGTTTCCTACTGTTGGAGTGCTAGTGTTTGGCCCATAAATGCCCAGGCCTGGTCAGTAGTTTATCTAGTGCACATTGGATCTTCCCTCATTAACCTGGGGTTATCCAAAGTGAATAGGTATAGGATTAATATTAGGTGAACTCTTCATCAATGCCTCTCAATTAATCAAAGGGATATTAGAACATGAGAAAACACAACACAAATATCTGATAAAAGATTGCTTCTGGACAGGGCATGTGGTTCAACTGGTGGTCTTTGCATGTGTGTCCTGGATCACAGTGCCATACTCACCAGGATATTAGGGTTGCTGTCATTAGACACAGGTATCCAGCATATTTCTAATGGCCACAGGAGGGTTGAGAGAAATAAAGGGAGTGAAAAAAAAAAGAGAAACAGACAGATAAAGATTGAGACAGTATTAATGGTCAAATTTAACAAATGGCAGCATTGCTTCCAGACTCCTTAGGTAATCAATTTCAGAGGACTATTCATTCACTGAAAAGGGTGATTAGGCTTGTTTTAAACCTACTCTGAGAAAATTTTGAGTTAGGGTGTCACACAGCCCCCTATATACGTAGAGTTCAAACAAGGGAACAAATATTGTGTTCTACTGGATCCCTAAGGTTACTCACTTCGTTCCACCATACAGATTGAGCCCATCTAGGTCAGTCCTGCCCTACTTTGGCCTTCTCAGATTGACCATTAGAGATCCTACTTCTGACATCAAAACTTTTTGGCAGAGAAGAAACCAAGAGCTAAAAAATGTAGAAGTTTATTAAATCATCTAGCAGAGGAGCTGAAAAAAGTTATCTGTTCTCCCAAATCTCTTGAATATAATATAGGATTATGTAAGATTCAAAAAAGGAACATGGAAACAACATTTGAGTGGTCAGAACAGAGGCAGTTTCCAAATGAGACCCATGAGTTTATCAAGATGTATAACAGGAGAAAATTTCTTATACGCGTCTATGGATCTGCCTCCACTGGAAGATTTCTAGTCAATGTAACTTGCAGTCTTGAGTTAACCAAAATCTGTTCTCTAAGCAACAGGTTTGGTCTCTCAGCCACATAAGACAAAGTTCAATAACAATGTCCCTTTCCATCACATGTCTTCCTCATTATGTCAATGTCATTTCTATTTAGTTTACCCTCTTAGCCTGGTGGATGAAACATTCCCAAGAGAGCCAATATCCAAAAGACTGAGAAATTCTGCAAAACACCTCACTTATAACATGCATCTGAGTTCACTAGCTCAGTTTATTCCTGTCAGACCTAGATAAATATAAGCAAAAACTAAACAAATGAGAAGTTAAAGACTTGAATAGAAGTTTTAAAAGTTAGATATCATGCAACTCTGGTGATTGCAAAAGGAAATGAAAAGGAGTATAGTTATAATTCAATTGCATATAGTACCTTCGTAAGTTGATTATATATTTGGGCATCAAAACTTCACAAACAAATGCAGAAAAACAAATGTATCCTTAATTGACTCTGATGCAATAAAAGTATTTAACAAGGGACAATTAAAAATTATTTAATTGTTGACTAAATAGCTTGTCTTCAAGAATGGGTGGCTGGAAGAACAAATCATACAAAAAATCCCTAATTTCACTGAGGCAGCAAAATGGCACAGTGGGTAGAATGCCAGCCTGTAATCAGAAAGACCCAAGTTGCAATCTGGTCTCAGACACTTATTACATGTGTAATCCTGGGTAAGTCATTTAACTTACATCTGCCTTTGTTAACTCATCTATGAAATGGAGATAACAGTACCTACCTTGATGGATTGTTGGGGGATCAAATGAGATATTTGTAAAACACATAGCATAGTGCCTGGCTAGTAGGAGGTGTTATATAAATGCTTATTTTTTCTTCCCTTCTCTTCATTAAAGATAATTACAACAAGACAATATACCAAAATACTGGGGATGAAGCCAAAGCAGTCTTAGAGTAGATTAATGAAATGAGCATGCACTTAAAAAATCCATGGACAACCCTTAAGTTAAAAATCTCCAATTAGACCCCAGAAGAGACATTCTGAAAATCAAAGAAGAGACTAACAAAACTGCAAGCACAAAAGAAATCTAAGGCTAACAGTTGTGTTTTTTCTCCTTAAAAGACCAACAAAATATAATCTTAACTAAATCAATTTTTGAAAAGAAGGAAAATCAAATTACTCATATCAAAAATGAAAAAAAGACTTCACAATGAATCAAGAAATAGTTAAGAAATATTTTGTATGCTAATTTAAATTATAATCTAAAAGAAGTATGATTATTTACACAATTATAAAATACTTACCTTAACAGACCAAGAAATAAAGGTCTTAAATAACCTAATCCTAAATATATATATATATATACATATACACACACACACACACACACACACGCACACACACACACATACACACACACACCCACGCACACACACACACATATGTACATAAATGAACTCTCAAATAAAAAAACCTTAGGACTTTATGGATTTCTGTGTGAATTATATCAATTCATTCCAATATTACATTGTTTGGAAAAAATAGCAAGAGGATGGGTCCTACCAAATTCCTTCTATGAAAAATATGTTCTTAATATACAAACCAAGAACAGACAATACAGAGGGGGAAGAAGTATAAAACAAATGTTTTTATAGTTTAAGGAGACTTTAGCAAGATATCTAAAAGATTATACACTATGACCAGGTGGAATTTATACCAGTTATAAGAGGCAAACTACAGGCATAATCGAACATGTGATTGTTTCAGTAGATGTAGAAAAAGCTTTTTATAAGCTACAATATCCCTTCCTGTTACAAACACTAGAAAAGAAAGTAATAAATGAATCTTTCCTTGAAAAGGTAAGTAATACCTCCCTAAAACCAAGACCCAACATTATCTGTAATAGAGTTTTTCCAATAAGGATCGTAAAAGAAGGAGTTAAAGCGAGGATATCCATTACTATTCAGTGTAGTGCTAGAAATGTTATCCATAGCAATTATATAAAAAGTAATTGAGGGAAGACACACTTTATACAGATGACATTCTGGATTACTTAGAGAACACTGGATAGTTTAGTAAAAAATTAATTGAATCAATATACTTGTAAAAGTTGCAGGATAAAAAATGATCCCTATATAAATAAACAGCATTTCTATACTTTATGAAAAAAAATTCAGCAGGAAGAAAGAGAAAGAGAAAGTTCATTTAAAGTAATTACACAGGGGTCACATGATCTGCAAGACAGAGGATGATCAAACAATAAATAAAAGTTTATTAAAAACCTACTAAGTACCAAATATTGTGCTAAGTGCTCGTAACAGCTTGTAACATCTTTTGCTATTTTTCTGGATTGACTTTTAGTCAAAAAAGTTCCTTTGATTGAGTTTTACCTTTGATTGAATCAATCAAGAATCTTTGAGGGGAAACAGTATACATATAGTACTGCTTGGAAAGGGAAGCAGAGAGAGAAGCAGCAGAGCTGATAGATAAATGACCCGTGAACAGCTTAGGGAAACTTGATTGTGGGGAGGCCTAACAGAAAGAATGTTTGTGATGTTGGGAACCCTGTCCTTGATCTGTGTTAATTTCTCAGAAAAGTCCTCTCTGTTGGTTCTTATGAGTAATTGAGATGAAGGCACTGGTAATGTGTATAAATATTGTTATAGCCCTGTTAAGTTTTGTTTTCCTAGAAACAGAAAGTTCAGGGAGAAGCTCCTGGAGCCTGCTGTCAGACAAAAGCAGGAAGAGGTTGGAGTGGAACAGTTCCCATGAGCTGAGACAAGGATCAGGAGCAGAGAGCTGCCTGCCTGTGAACCCAGGTCATAGCTGGGAGTGGTTGATCAGTGGAGAAGTGATGGAGTGTGGAAGTCAGCCTTGAGTCAAGATGAGAGAAGACTTTACTTGGACACTTTGTTGGGATTGAGAGATTGTAACCTAGGCGTAGATAGTGTGGCATATCTTTTTTTTTTTTCAGCTGCACATGGCACCTTTATTTTTAAAAATTTACTTATTTATTTTTAGTTTTTAATATTCATTTCCACAAGATTTTGAATTCCAAATTTTCTCACCATCTCTCCCCTCCCCCTACCCCATAACATCTTACACTCTGATTACCCCTTCTTTCAATATGCCCTCCCTTCTATCAGACCCCTTCCTTCCTTTATCCCCATCTTCTCTCTTTTATTGTAGGTTGAGAGAGATTTCTATAACCCATTACCTGTATTTCTTATTTCCCAGTTGTATGCAAAAATAATTCTCAACATTTGTTCCTAACACTTTGAATTCCAGCTTCTCTCCCTTCCTCCCTCCTCACCCATCCATCCCTACTGAGAGGGCAAGCAATTCAATATAGGCTATATATGTGTAGTATTGCAAAAGACTTCTATAATAGTCATGTTGCGTAAGACTAACTATATTTCCCTCCATGCTATCCTGCCTCCCATTTATTCTATTCTCTCTTTTGACCTTGTCCTTTCCCAAAAGTGTTTACTTTTATTTACTTCCTTCTCCCATTTGCTCTCCATTCTATCATTCTCCCTAACCCCACTTGTCCCCTCCTCCCCTGTTTTCCTGTAGTGTAAGATAGGTTTTCATAACAAATTGAGTGTGCAAGTTATTCCATCCTGAAGCCAAACGTGAAGAGAGTAAGCTTCAGTTTTTCCCTCTCACCTCCTCACTTTTCTCCTCCATTGAAAATGCTTTTTCTTGCCTCTTTTATGAGTGATAATTTGCCCCGTTTCATTTCTCCCATTCTCCTCCCAATATATTCCACTCTTACCCATTAATTTTATTTTTTTAAGTATCTTCCCTTCTTATTCAACTCACCTTGTGCTCTGTATGTGTGTGTGTGTGTGTGTGTGTGTGTGTGTGTATAATCCCTCCCACTAACCAAATACTGAGAAAAGCCTCAAGAGTTACAAATATTATCTTTCTATGTAGAAATGTGAGCAGTTCAACTTTAGAGAATCCTTTATGATTTTTCTTTCCTGTTTACCTTTTCATGCTTCTCTTGATTCTTGTGCTTGAAAGTCAAATTTTCTGTTCAGTTCTGGTCTTTTCATCAAGAATGCTTGAAAGTCCTCTATATCATTGAATGACCATTTTCCCCCTGAAGTATTATACTCAGTTTTGCTGTGTAGATGATTCTTGGTTTTAATCCTAGTTACTTTGACTTCTGGAATATCCTATTCCAAGTCCTTCAATTCCTTAATGTAGAAGTTGCTAGATCTTGTGTTATCCTGATTGTATCTCCACAATACTTGCATTTTTTATTTCTGGATTCTTGAAATATTTTCTCTTTGACTTGAGAACTCTGGAATTTGGCCACAATATTCCTAGGATCTCTTTAAGGAGGTGATTGGTGGATTCTTTCAACATTTATTTTACCCTCTGGTTCTAAAATATCAAGACGGTTTTCCTGATAATTTCATGAAAGATGATGTCTAGGCTCTTTTTTTTGATCTTGTCTTTCAGGTAGCCCCATAATTTTAAAATTGTCTCTCCAGGATCTATTTTCCAGGTCAGTTGTTTTTCCAATGAGATATTTCACATTGTCTGCTATTTTTTCATTCTTTTTGTTTCGTTTTGTAATTTCTTGATATTTCATAAAGTCATTAGCTTTCATCTGCTCCATTATAATCTTTAAGGACTTATTTTCTTCAGTGAGCTTTTGGACCTCCTTTTCCATCAGGCGAATTCTGCTTTTTAAGGCATTCTTCTCCTCATTGGCTTTTTGAATATCTTTTGCCATTTGGTTCAGTCTATTTTTTAAAGTGTTATTTTCTTGAGCATTTTTTGGGTCTCCTTTAGCAATCAGTTGACCTGTTTTGCATGATTTTCTTGCACTGTTCTCATTTCTCTTCCCAAATTTTGTTCTACTTCTCTTACTTGATTTTCAAAGTGATTTTTGAGTGCTTCCATTGCCTGACACCAATTCATATTTTTCTTTTAGGCTTTGGATGGAGGAGCTTTGACTTTGTTTTCTTCTGTTCACATGTTTTGTTTTTCCTTGTCACTAAAGTAAGATTCTATAGTCTGATTCTTTTCCTGTTTTTTGCCCATTTTCCCAGTCATCTACTTGACTTTTGAGCTCTTTTTCAAGGTAGTTCTCTGCTTCCAATGAGGGTGGGGAATGTACTGTCACTTGCTTGTTTCCCCCACAATCTGTGGACCAAGTGCTTCACAAACAGTGACTGCAGCTGCCCCTGCTGCTGTTGTGGCTGCCAAGGGTTCCTCTGCCCCCTCCACCCTCTGCCACCCTGTGGTTGGTATTGAACCACTTCACTATCCTGCATGGGTCCCATAGGCTTTTCCCACTGACCTTCCAATTTATCCTTTATGTTTTGGTGTCATGAATTTTGGAAACCACCAAAGGTGCTTGAGATTCAGTCTCACCAAGGTCTTCTTAGGTCCCCTCTGTGCACTTGTGGCCCACACTGGTCTTTGCTCTTCTTCCAGCATGGCAGAATAGACACTTTTTGTCCATCTTCCACGTTTTTTTGGGCTGGAGATTTGCTTTAGTCCATCCTTCTGTGGGTTCTGCAGCTCCAGAATTTGTTTAGAGCCATTTTTTACAGGTATTTTGGCTGGGCTTGGTGGGAGTACTCTAGGAAGTCTGTGCTATTAATCCACTATCTTGGCTCTGCCTAGTGTAGTATTTTCTTCTACCCCTTAAGGATGCATCGTTCTAGGGAAGACCCTAGCTTGGGACCCCCTGACTTTGGAGATGCAATAATACATACTATGTTCCATATGACATACTGAGTATACTGAATACATCCTGAGATATGTGTATATATTAGGTGATATGTTTTGCTTAAGGATGTTGCTATGAATGTTATGCCTTATGGAACAATATTTAGTTTATTGTTGAATAAATAGAGAATTCACTATACTATGTGACTAGACCCTTGAAATTATTCATAGTAGCAGTCCTCAGGTGTGCTGCTAAGTGTTACAGTGCTGAAAATACAAAATGAGGCAGAAGATACCAACATAGTATGGTGAAAAGATTTTGGATTTGGAGTCAGAGAATGTGGATTCAAATTCCAGATTGGGCAAATCATTTTAATTATCTGAGACTCAGTTTCTTGGTCTATAAAATGTGGGAACTTGTTTAGATGACCTCTAATGTCCCTTTCAGCTCTAAATCCATGACTCTATGTACTTTCTTGTGTCCCATTCTCTCTGTCTATTCCAGTCTCCCCCAGAACAGACTTTCAAAATCCATACTTTCCTGGGAGGGGATATAAGGAGTAGTTAATCCACTCCATTTTAGAATTCTGTTCTGGGGCTGAGCTGTCCTGAGTGGTGAGGACATTAAACATTACCTAAGCTACTATACACTATTTACTATATATTTACTGTCTACTATGAGTCCTCATCATGTTTTCTATCTATTTACTCCAGATACCTTGCCCTGCCACATATCCCCTTCTCTGCCATCTTTTCCAGTTTTTTGCCTCTTGCTCTGGCAATAGTAATCAAATCAATATTGCCAGAACTTCTGGAAAGGGCATGTCAGATGACTGCCATATGACTCCACTTGCCATTTCTGTGACTTTCAAAACAAAACTGGCCTTCTCTGGCCACTTTGTTATATTTCCCCAACAGGATGAAAGGTCCTTGAAGGAATGAAATATCTCACTTGTGTATTTGTAACTTTACCAGCTTCTAGCATAGAACTTGTCATACTAGAGCACTTGATAAAGGCTTTTTTTGGTGCATTCTGGTTTTCCTGGAACTTTTGTATTCAGCATGCATTGGGTTCTGTTCATCTGCACTTGCCCACGTGGTTCTTTGCAAATATATCTGAGTTGTTTCATTAGTATGTAATATGTTAACATAGCTAGATTATACAATAGAACACTAAGGTCTCTTAAGGACAGGGACCACTATTTTTCTTGTATTCTGTCACAATCATATGTATTCAGCCATTCCCCAATTGATGGGCATCCCCTTACTTTCCAATTTTTGCTACCACAAAAAGAGCTGCTATAAATATTTCTGTACATATAGATCATTTTTCCATTTCTTTGATCTCTTTGAGGTTCAGACCTAGTAGTGGTATTGCTTTCTCTCCCTTGGGCATAGCTCCCAATTGTTCTCCAGAATGGTAGGACAATTCCATCAACAGTTACTTTCCCTATTTTCCCAAAGAACCAGCTTTAATTTTGATCAATTCTATATTCTTTTTTTTTCCATTTTATACTTCTCTATTGAAAAATGAGGACCCTTGTTTGTATGTAAAGTGATTAGCACAGTGCCTGACACATGGTAGATACTATATAAATGCTCATTCCCTTATCTTCCCCTTCTTCCTTCTTCTCTGACTTTTGTGCTTATTGGCTGCAGTAAATATTGAACACATTATTGTGCAACATGAAATGACACTAAAAAAAAGGTAACTGACATTAGGCTATGTTGGTAGAAGCTTAGTGACATATCATACCCTGCCCTGATCACAACACAGCTAGAATATTGTGTTAAGTTCTGAATACTAGTGTAAGGTAATCATGATACTTCAAGACTGGAAATCAGTGTCCCTCATGTGGAAGAACTGGAATTATTAATATAACATTTAAAGGGGGAGGAGATCCTTCTGTAAGGCATATAAGGAATTTAATGTAGACGTGTTTCCCTTTGAGGAATGAAACATAGAAGAATGACGTAGTAGGCAGGAGCAGGGCTGGATCCCTTTATATGTAAACCCTCTCCCCTACATCACTTCTCTCACTCCCACCAACTACTTAAAGGAAATGGAAATGATTGAGGAAAGAATCTCACTTTGCAGCAGGAAGCTTATAAGGGGTCAACAATTTTTCAGCCTCTTTGTAAAAATTAGCTAGGTCATGGTTGAAATCTTCAATTATACACAAGTAGCCTCAAAAGAAACATCAACACTTTAATATGACAAGATTAATTATCCCAGAATCCCAGATAATCTTCCCTTGGTAATGTTCAATGCAAATGCACATGAACCATCCATGTACTCTACAGAGCATTTCTTGACAAAGTGTTTCAGCAACTAATGTATTTAAACATGCAGTTTAAATGTATTTAAACATTTGAGAAAGGTGCATGCATATTCACTGAACACAAGAAATGACCATAAACAGTCAAAAAAACTAGCTAGCCATAACAATATAAATAAACCCACACAAGATAAGGTAAATGTAAATCAATAGCTTATATGAAAAAAAAAGTAAACAGAACAGCACATACCTATGTGATGGATCGTGTTATACTATAAGCATAACACAAATACTGTAACAAATAAGCAATAATAATAGTAATAAAAAACAGAAACACAATTCAACCATGTAATAATTATCATGTGCATCACTAAACATGTATATTGACATGTAAGAGATTTTGTGACAAACCCTAGTGTTGGTGTCTGTCTATATGTGGAACTACTTCCTGTTCACCTGAAACATTTCAAGTTAGTGTGGTCACAGCTCAAATGAGTCCACTGCTTTTGTTATGACCAAGGCAATATTCATAGCACCAAAAGTGGCTATGAATATGTTGGCATAGTTATGAATCACAAAATGTAACAGACTCTCTGTATAGAAGGCAGAAGAAAAACATTTATTCAGACACCAGAAAGCTAGATCCCAACAACAGAAAGCCAATTCCATCATAGCAACAAAGAAATCCATCATAGTCACCAAGAAGTCTATATACATTATCATGCCTCCTCATAAACAGGATCCCCTAAGTAAAATGCCCTTCTCTCACTCATAGTCAGCTGCCTGCTTGACTGAGTGCTTCCCAGCTCTGACTAGCCTGACCAACTTCCTCTCAGGCCTGCTCCAGCTCTGCTTCTTCCTGCTACCCTTCCTGCTCTACCTTTTCCTGTTCCACCTATTCAGCAAGCTCCTCCCACCACAGGCTCCATATGACTCAGACTTCCATGTGACTGGGGCAGGTCACAAGGTGCTCTTAACAGGTGGGAAAGATCTTCCCATTAAGAAGCACAATTGCATTAACAATAAACAAAAATACATTATCAATATATCTGCTACCTTCTGTGCCCCTATACCTGAGCTGGTTGATTGTCCAGGCTGATCATTCTCATCATCATAGCTATAGGCCTACTTTCCAAAATCTGAACATACAAGAAGAACCAGATTGGCTATCAGTATATTCATGACCTGCGTGTTATATTTGTATTTTAATAGTACCTCTCAGTGAAGTTTTAGGCATAAAAGAATTGCTTTTAGGGTTTAAGGCAAGATTATCAGGTATCTGAAGACCTGAAAACATGACATGCAGAGACAGTATCTGTTTCAGAGAGTCTTAGTATAACCAATGGGCAGTCTCTTTTGGTCAGAGTTCATTGAGGTAAATATCTATTACTTTTTTCCATCTTTTCAGTGGAAGTAGCCTTTTTATGGACAATAAGTGGCTATGATGAATGGTCTTAACTGAGTCATCTCCACCCTCTGGAGCCATTTTGCAAAGAAAAAAATTCCCTAATATCTCAACAACCATGTGACAAATAATTTGCTATTTTTCTGCTAACCTGTGTTTCTTAAACTCCAGAGTTTCTTCTTAGAATTCTATCTCTTGGTTGCTTCTGAAAATGGATTTGTGCATCATTTCTCTGCTGGGAAATTAAATTGGTTTCTGGTGGTCATAACTTTCTGGGCATAGGACAGCTTCAAGTCTCCCAGTCTGGCCTCTGTGTGCAGGACACAAGGCTTACTTAGATTTTTAAACGTCAGCACCATCTGCATGCATGATACTGTTGACCATGTCTTTGAATACTTGTTCACATGTGTCTGTCTTTCAATTTCCAAATGACTTTACAGGCTTTAAGACATTTTGGTATTTCTTTAAAAGATATTTAAATTATGAACTAGAAAATCATTAACAAACCTAAATATCTGCATATCCAGACAAGGCTAGAAAATCTGAATTTTACATAAAGCTGTGAATCTATTAGAGATAACGTTTCTCTTAAAATATATTAAATTTAACACAGTAAGATGAACTGATTGTGTGTTCCCTTTTGACTTTTTTCTCTTTTTAAATGTTTCATTGTTACTATTTTCTTTCTTCTTTCTATTTTGTGACTATCACTACTACAAACTATTTTTTTAAATTACCCCCTCCAATGAAACCTTTCTCTTGAAACAAAAGTACACTCAAATGAAATAAATTTGTGTCTGAAAATGTATATGTCTAATTCTGAATCTACACCAGGAGGTACCTCATTATTCTGATCAAAGTTCTTAAGTCTTTCAAAAGCTGTTATCCTCTACAATGTTGTGGTTAAAGTAGAAATTGTACTGGTTTTGCTCACTTCTCTGTGCTTCAGTTCATACAACTCTTCCCATGTTTCTCTGAAGTTGTCCCTTTCATAATAATATTCTACATCATTCATATGCCATGATTTGTTCAGCCATTTCCGAAAAGATCAACAAATCAATAAATACTTATTAAATGCCTACAATGTGCCAGGCACTGTACTAAGGGCTGAAGATATGTTGGATTTCATCCCTAGAGAAAATCTGTTCATATGCTTTCACCATTTTTCAATTGTACAATGGCTTTAATTCTTACATATTTAAATCAATTTCCAATTTATTATGGATTTCAAGCCTTCCTTAGAGATATTTGTTAAAAAACACTTAATTGGTTCTATTTGTTGTTGTTGATCTTCCTTTGTTTTCCAAGAGGACCAAGGACATAACAGGTGATGTCTTGGCTTGTATGTGAATTGGATTCAAGTGAGGCAGTTGCCAGTTTTCCCAGAGGATTTTGTCCCAAAAGTGTTATTACCTCAGTAGTTTTGGCTTTATCAAATATTAGGCTTCTATTTTCATTTGTTTCTCTAGAATGTGTTTCTAATCTGTTGTATTCAAGTAATAGCAGTTTAAATGGAAAGATCTTTCTCATTCATTAATAGACCTATGTGACCTGCTTAAATCACCTGCTTAAATTAGGCTTGGAAGCCCAAGTCATATGCGGTGGGAGGAGCTTGCTGAACAGCTGAAACAGGAAGGGTGGAACCGCACTGGGAGGAAGTGAGGGTCTGGGCAGAGAGGATGCAGGCAGGGAGGCAGGCATGGGAAGGCTCAGGCTCATGAGTGCTGACTTGTGAGAAGGCCCTGGCAGAAGTGGGGAGGGTTGGGAATGGCTTTACCTGCTGCAGTGATCATGTTTATTAATTTCTTGGTCACCATGACAGATTTAGCTTTCTGGTTCTGGAATTTGGCTTTCTGGTGCCTAAATAAATATTTTTCTTCTGTCTTCTATGTGGAGAGTCTCTTCTACTTTTCAGTTGAGAACTACACTGGCATATTCATAATCACCATCAGTGCTGTGAATATTGACTTGGCAATACAACTCATTAACTTTTCTTTTTTTTTTACCCATTATCAAATTGTTTTTAATGTTTACTGCTTTGTAGTACAGTTTGAGGTGCAGTACTGGTAAGCTCCTCTCCTCACTTTTTTCAAATTTTCTTGTCACTTTCTTATTTTTTTTCTTTCTTATGAATTTTGCTTTTATTTTTTAAATTTTTAAAATTCTACAATGTAATTCTTTGGTAGTTTGATTGATTACAGAATAAGTAAATTCATTTGGGTAGTATTTCCTGTTTTATTCTATTGACATGACCCAACCAAGAGCAATGGCAATCTTTCCATTTATTTAGGTCTGTATTTCTACAAAGAAATTTTATAGCTATAGTTATATAGTTTCTATGTATCCTGATAGCTAGACTCCTCTGTATTTTATGCATTCTATAATTTGTATGGAATTCCCTTTCTAGTCTGAAAGAATCATAAGATTATAAATTTAGAACTGGAAGGTACCTTGGAGGTCATTAACCACATCTAGACAAGGAACAAGGCCTTAACCTAGCTCCTAGCTCACAAAGTAGAGATGGTTACCAGTATCTTTTAACAATTCCTCTAGATTATTCTACAGATTATAGATCTAGATTATTCTACAGTATCAGAATAAGGCAGATATTTTGGACAAGAAGACCATTGCATCCTGTAGATGAATATGAGAATGTTTCCCTCTGGTTTTGTAAAGACTTGAATGTTGCTAAATAATGGGCATATTCTTTTGTTTCTTACCATTCAGAAGATGATATCTCAATGATCACTATATCTTAGACATTTCTAGACTCACAGGGTCTTAATTACTATAAGAAATTAACACCGACTAAAAGATATTACTTCCTATTTAAATTATTCTGAAAAGAATAAAAATTTTATTGACTGTCTTTGTCCAAATCCATTAAAAAAAATGGCACACAACTCCCTTCAGGTGTCATTTGATATTAAGTATAGTCTCTGAGGAAGACTATTTTAAAAATATATTCCCATCATACTGCTTTGCTAGAAATATTAATAACAAACATTCTTATCTTGACTTATAGAGAAAGTAAATAATGATATTGTTGATTTCCTAGACTTACAGTGGTGGTTTCTGTCAGAACAACAGCTCTCCAAAACTGATGGGCTCTGAATTTCATACTATCTAAGATGGTAGAATATGTGCTTGTATTAGCAGAGTATGTTATACTCACATTCTTGGTACATTTGAACATATTCATAATTTGTCTGTTTACATTAGAAAGCAAGAGAAAAAATCCTAGGAAGCCAGATAATTGAGTTTTAAGTCCTGGTATGATTTTATTTTCAAATTCCTTCATTATGCACCATTGTGTCTGAATTTTTTATATTAACTATTGTACTTCTTTGCATTTATATGGTAATAGTAATTTGTATGATGTTGCTTGACTCATTGCTTGATTTGGATTTTGGATAAAATTTTGGATAAAATTTTTTATCCAATTTTTATCCAAAATTTTGGATAAAAAAACCCTTTGGATAAACAAAGGGTTTAATCCAGAACAAAGAAGAGGTATATGGTGAAGTGTTTGATGTTTGAGATGTCCTTTGTCGTGCTGAATGAATAGAAGAAAGAGGATTGTTGAAATATGATATGAAGATCTCAAATTTAAAGGTAAATTTAAAAATCAGGAAAGATCTTATGTTTGACAGCATTTTGTTGATTCTGAATTTAACAGTTCATAGTTCCTGATCAAGAAAAATGGCCTATTGGACAAATGTCTAGATGCTGCCACACACAAGGTGAGGTATCAGAAGATACTAACAATTGTATCAATGTGATTGGCCTGTCCTGATAATTTATTTTTTGGGGGCATTATTGTGATTTGCAATAACTTAATTATATATATATTATATATTACAACTTAATTATATATTGCAATAAATTATATATTATATATATAACTTAACTATATATTAATATATGTATTATATATGAGCTGTATAATACTACTTGTTATGATCTAACATGATAAGTGTATCTTTGACTCATTTTCCCTCTATGTTAGCATAATATTCTGTTCTTGATTTGTAATTTTTATGCAAACTGCAGTTTGTGGAAATTTCTAGACCTTTCTAGATGAGTTTTTATGATGATATTTAAGCCTTAGGTTTTTTGTGCCAAACTAGGTCACAGTTGACGGAGAGCTTTATTAGATGGGTTTATTATTTATCTTTATTTATTTGTGTGTTTACTATTATTAGACTATAGGCCACTCTCTGCTCCTGGATCCTTACTTTCTCCTCCATGGGTTCTTAGGACACTTCTCATCCTTGGTTCTCTTCCTACCTGTGTAACTATTTCATCTCATTCTCCTTTGTTGGGTCTTCATTCATATGAAACTCCCTTGCGGTGAGAATAAGTTTGTTAACTCAGAATGAGTAATTCCATTTTGTTTTAAGTTTTCATTTTGTGACTTAATTATTATGTAACCTGTTTTTCTATAATAAGATCAACACTTGAGTGAACTAGTTTGGCAATCATGTGTGTCTCCTCCAAACTCGGTATACAACATTTATTCATGTGTATGCATGCATATCTATCCCAAATCTGGCAAGGAACTGATAAATATTTGATAATGCCATTAGCTTTGATTATGATTTTCTTTCATAATAAGGTTAGGTAATCCTTTGCCAATGAGAATTCAGAGATCATTTGTAAAAGTCCTTAGCCAGAACCATAGAAACCCAATACAGACCCCAGCAACCAGTCTGCTCCAGAGTTGTGACTAAGACAGATAATCTTCCTTTTCCACGTTTGGAAATTTGAACATCCAATGTCTGTTCATAAAATTGTTAATTGTATTCTGTTTATGGAAAGGGGTGGGGATTGGGTGAAAGCCCCATCCAGCTTGGTTCTACCCATTCAGATTAGTCCTCCTGTAGGTATGAGGGTCAGAAGGCAGAGGCACCAGTGTCAGCCCCTCCCTTTGTCAATTTTTCTTATTTTGAAAACTTACCAAAGCCCCTGGAAACCATCTGTGTGGGCAAGGTCCTCAGCCCCAGAAAAAGAACTTGTTTGGATTATGGAGTTGGTAAACAATGAATCTTGCTCAGAAGTTGCAGGTGTATGTACAATAGATAGAAATAATATCTAACAATTGTTTTTTTTTTACATTAGGTCAAGTTTAAATTTGAAAAGGAAAGATGTTAAATGAAATCCCTTATGTATGTGAGTTCTGATAAATCTTTATTGCTTATTGCACCTCCATAAGAGTGAAAATAACTGTACCTGGCTCTAAGCTATGATTGATGAAACTTGCTGTTTCAGTAAAAGGCACTTGGGACCACAACTAATTTTGTTTTGAGTTTGAATTTGGGTACAGTTGTTTTCATTAAGTCAGTATCAGAGAGAAATGTCACAAATTAATCAGAGGGAATGTGATCCTATATTGTTAACAGATGGAGATCTATATCTGGGAAAAAGCCATGGGGACAATCTTAGCCTCAATCTAGGATGGGATCCTCCTGGCTCAGTTTCCATTGTGTTCCTTTGAAAAGGAATGTTTTCCACCTGACTATTCCTAAGTCTGTCTATGAGGTGGAACAGATACTGCATGACTAGAGAATTTTGACTCTTATCTGAATTTGAACACAGTCAAGGATGCTTTATTCTGTCATATTTGGTATGTCACATGTTCCTGCTTTTCTCCCCTTCTACAGCAAATTTCTCTGATCAGAGCAAGTGGTCATTAAAACATATAATTCATTTTGTGTAATCTTATTGGAAAATTAAATATTATTTTAATCTAGAATTAGAACATGTGCAGATATTTATATAAACTACTTAAGACTCACCTTAAGATGTTCCTGAATCCATATGAGATTATAGTCATATCTGAAGCTGATTACTGGAGCTTTCTATTTAAGATTTTATAGGACTGTTAACTGACTGTTTTTATTAGTCTTACTCCAGGTGTAGATATCAAGAAAGACTTTCTGAGCTACTGATCCATTATGCCAGCAACCCTGTGAGGTGCAAATATGAACTGCAGAGGGTGACCTTCTGGGAAGTTTGGGAGAACCACTGTTTTGCCTTAGCTGAGGAAGGATTCACCTGACTCAATTTCTCCATTATGACACCTGGCAGACTTTAAGCCTGACTATACAACTTCTGCCTGGAATTGATATGAAGTTAGGGAAATGTTGTTCCTTTGCTCTCTTAATGGCAAATTTCTATAGTCAAAAGTTTTGCAAGCATAATACCAGATCTATTAAATAATAGGTTGGTATGGGAACATCTGAGATTACTACAGTAAGATGTAAGTCTATAATTAAGCTCTCAGGCTTAGGATTTTAGTCCAAACAACTAACTATTTAGCCCTGACATCAGTTACTAGTATATATTCCTGTACAAGTTAGTGTCCTTTAATTCTTTGTAATAGTATGGAGACAATAAAATCAAGGGCTTGTGAGAATATCATTCTGTTACTTAGTTAACATCATACTTGTCTCAGTTTTGTTACAATTAATTAACGTTGAAAGGAGAATGCTTCGTGGGCTATTTTGTAAAAACTTTAAAAGAAGCATAACATGACCAGAAGTTGGAGCTGTTTTATGACTTGTTATGTACTGCGTTAAAAATGAGGACTCAGTGTGTTTTTGTATGTACTGGAGCTTGTTATTAATTCCTTAGTGAAATCTCATCCTCTTCATGGGGGAATGAATAATGTACAATTGACCAGGGTTCCAATTTTGATTTTTTAGGGGTAGTAATGGTATAAGGCGTAGGACTGGTAATTTGAAATTGTATTAAGGTCAGTTTTGTAAGAGAATGGACATAAAGATTTCTTCAGGAAAATAAGGGAAAGATCCTGAGACACTGTGCTGAAGATGACTGGAACAAGCCACAAGTACCAGACAATGTCAGATGATGTTCCCCAGCAGAATGCTATATGAGATTAAACTTTTAAATGGATAATTCATTGATTTATCTTTTCTTTGGGGGGGGGGGGGAACCTCCTTTGTTGTATTTATAAAGGGGAGTGACCCATTCTAATTTGTCAGTGTGTTGATCTGCCTCTTAGCCTTCCTGCTTAAAGGGGAGATAGATAATGGGAAGAATTCATATAAAAAGAAAGTAAGGGAATATTAAAGATGTAGAAACAAAATTTGAAGTAAGGAATGTCAAGACGGTGGTTATAAAATAAGGAATGTGAGTCAATGCTGGAAAGATTTGAACAGGAAGTGGAAAGTAAGTTAAGGGTGTAGAAGCCGAATCCATATTGAGGAGGAGTAGGGATTTGTGAGATAAAGAATTTGGTATTATATGAAGTTCTGCTTCCACAGATATTGCCATGCAGGAACTTTGCTGGGGAGTGTGGTGTGGGTAGATAAGCATAGCCTAATGGTCTGGGACTCCTAGCTCAAGGACTTTAGAGGGAGTGAAGCATGCAGTATGGCTCAAACTTGAGAGTTCATGCACCAGTCACTGAGACCTAAATTTACATGGCCATGTCCAGGTTATCCCTCCATTTTCTGCACATGGGATCCATTTTCAGGAGGGGAAGACATGTCAGGCAGTAATGTATAGTAGGTGAATTAGAGATATTGTAACCCAGGAAAGCTTGGAAAGGAAAAACAAAGTAGCACTACGCATAAAGGCTTGTTCTTGCTTCTGTAGACGTGGGCGTTATTTGTGAGAAGCACGTGCACATCTGGAGAAGTGTAATAAACACCTTCCTCTGCTCACTTTGTTTCTGACTTCTTTCCACAAGAATGGCATGTTTCTCACCCTGAACCAAGCTTTTCTTCTTTTCCCTTTCATTCCCTTTTCTCTTCTTTTCTTTTTTCACTCACCCTCCATCCCTCTCTCTTCCCTCTTTGTTTCCTCCTTTCTTTCTCATTTTGCCATCTGTATAGGGAAGCAAGTCCCAGGTACCAGTGAGTTCTTCAGCTTACAGTCTTAGAGAATTGTCTAAGGCACTGAAAGTAAAATTTGTCCTGGTTAAGCTTCTATTAGCAGATGTTAAAAGTCAGAATTTTACCGTAGGTCTTCCTGACTTCAAGGCCTACTCTATTTGTTAAGTCATGTAGCAGATGGCCTGAGTCCCCACGTGGCTTGGTGACAGTGATGAAAAAGAAAGACACACAGACAAGGCGGAAGAAGAAAGGGCAACTCCATTTACTGATCCGAGGGTCAGGGTATTTATAGACAGAAACTGCAAGTCTACATGACAATCTACTTGTCCCCCATCCTAGTAATTTGACCAGTCTTATTGTCTTAAAGATTGTTAGCCTAGAGGGCATCTATTTTACATATCCCTTGTATTCTGTAGTTCTCTTATTTATCTCACAGAGACAGCAACCTCAGGGGGGCCTGGAGAGCCATTCTGGATGATAATGAGCACAGTCTCAAAGAACAGTTGCCTTGAAGGTCTATCCTGAACTTTCCAACAGCACTCCGTCCTGGCCCCTCAACAATTCCCCTATTCTTTTGCTGTAACTGGAGATAAGGTACTTGGGTATGAAGACCTTTCCCATGAGAGAGAAGGCACCTATAAATAGGTGGCCTGATACAGAGAAACAAAAGGATAGAGGTAATATAGACATGAGCCAATGGATACAAAGGGATTTGTGTTAGCAAAATGATCCCTAATCATACTTGTAGTTTCACTGGGGTCAAGATTTTCCTTGGAGGCCCGATGTATATTATTAGCAATCTGATTAGGATCTTCAATGTTCAAAGCAAGACTGCTATTCCCCATATCCCATTCAAATGATTTTTAATCTTAGTCCAATTAAATATAGAGCTATTACAATGGACAGGAGTAGCACATACAGAAATGAATCTAAAATCACATCTCATGGACAATCTTGTTTCAAGAACATCAACTTTGTTTCCTATCACCACAACAGTTTCCCTTAAAGCATCCATTAAGTGGCATGTACAGATAAACCAACTGATACTGAGGAAGCCAGTGCTTCCACAAAGCTCATAATGCCTAAAATAATGCAACTTATACATCTTTTCTGTCTTAAACATTAACGGATTAAAAGTTTGATTAGATACAGACATATACCAGCCTTTACTTTTGATAGGCATTAAAGCAAACCTGGGACACATAATTACAGATATAATGCTAGTATTAGCTATATGAAAACCAATGGATTTAGTGACAGCACAATTGAAACATATTATTTCCCAATCATAAAAGCAAAAATTCTACCTATATCAATCTGTTTCCCAAAAAACCTTTGACCCATGTCCTACCATAATTACCTCCTCTATATCCTCTCCCCATGTCACCACTCTAACCCAAGGTGGATTATGTACAAAAGTCCATCTATCTCCCTTTTGATCAGTTCCTTCTGCTGCAATGGTCAGCGGGAGGGTGCCTGGAAACAGAATGAGTGTCTTCATTGTCCTGTCAGTCTGATGATCATGGCTTCTTTTTTTTCCTCGATCCATATCTTTTCCAACATATGGCAGAGGTCAGAAGTTTCTTTCTGGTATCCAGATCATTTCTTCACCATTTCCTGTGGAAATACAAGCATACCCTCACCCCCACGTTAACAGTTTGGGTCATTCTATTTCACCTTCACTTTTTTTCCAGTCAGTGAGGTGTGTTTTGCCTTTTTTGAAACTGTTTCTGAGCAGACATAAGCCTCTCTCTATCTGGTGTCAGGTATACAACACCATGTCAACTCTTCTCCTTATTCTTTTTCCTTATTCTTCCCTTTTCTTTTGTTTTGGAGGAGAATTTTTATGTCATGATTGTGACGTTCTACAATGCCTGACCAGTAGGATTATATGGGATGCCAGTTCTATGCTGTATTCTGTATGGCAGACAAAACTTTGTAAAGGCTTGACTAATATAAGCTGGACTGTTATCTGTTTTTATAACTTGTGGAAGTTGCAAAACACCTAAACAGATGATCAGTAGTAAATTTTGTTGATTCCCCAGTCAGTAGGGTAGCAATAGTATAACCTGAATATATGCCTATAATCACATGAAGGTATTTATTCCTTCCAAATTCTGGGACATGTGTGACATCTATTTGCTATATTTCAAGAGGATTGCATCCTTGAGGATTGATAGATGTATTTGATGGAGATGGCAAAAAAAGGAATGCAATATGGACAAAATTTTGCTACCAATGCTTCTTGCTTGTTCTCTAGTACTGTGAAAATGCTTGCGAAGCATGGAAGCTGACTGATGAAACTGGTTGTGAGAATGCTGTGCTTCTAAAACTGTCAGTGTGGGCAAGCTGTCTGCTTGTCTATTTCCCTCTAAAATAGGCCCTGGCAGTTGTGTATGAGATGGGACCCAAGATCTTTTGGGGTAAGAGATGAATGTCTCAGCTTCTGAAATTTCTTCCTGCTGAGACTGGATGTAGAGATGTCCTTGCCTCGATGGGTCCTGTTCAAAGGATACATAGTCTGAGCAGTTATCTGGAAGTTGATGGCTTGCACTCTGGAAAAGACAAACCTGGCATGGAGGTTAGACAAAGACCAAATAGGCATAAAAAGGAATATAAATAAAAGACAATTTCCCTGGCATAACAGACAAAGGAAGGCCAGGTTGGGCCAAGGGCAAGCAATTTGAATATGAAAGGCCAGATTAAGTGGGAAGATTCAGGAAGACCTGGCTACAAATTTGAGTAGGAAAAGCCAGGTTAAGTGGCAAGATTCAAGGGAGATTGCCAGAATCTGAATCCCATCATTCAGACTGCTTCACTTTCCTTTATATTCCCACCATAGACAAGATAGCTCGCAAGTTATCCCTCTTCACTAGCATAACTGTATTGTCTTAAACAGAAGAGATTTCAAACTTGAACCTTACAACTGAACAGATGTACATCATTGTTTTAGAGGCTAGTTTCTCCTTCTCTGATTACATTTACTCTGGAAGAAAAACTTGTTAATAAGTTCAAACACTAATTTTAACTTTTGCTTAGGCCATGGAATGACTAAAAATTTAGATTAAAGCAGAAGATATGACAGGATAAAACATTCTTGACTCTGAATTCAGATAAGAGTCCAATTATGTAGTATCTGTTTCATAGCCAGACTCAGGAATAGTCAGGTGGGAAACATTTCCTTTGAGTAGCTCGTGGCATTTCTCTCAGATACTGATTGCAAACAACCATACCCAAATTCAAACTCAAAACAAAAATATTTATGGTCTCAAATGTCATTCATTAATCAACTCAGAGCCAGATAGTCATTTCTATTCTCATGGAGTTGCAGTAAGCAATGAAGATGTACCAGGACTCATATACATAAGGGAATTCCATTTCAGATCTTTTCCTTTTCAAATTTAAAACTTGTCCTGAGGTAAAAGCCAATCGCCAAAAATCCTCTCCATTTATTACAACTTCTGAGCAAGTCCTATTCATTGTTTATAATTTGCATAAGCCAATCAAGTTTCTTTCTTAGGGTTGATGCCTCTACGCACAGGAATGGTTTCCAGTCCTTAGCAATTTTACAAAATAAAGGAGATTGGTATTGGCCCCTGGCCTGCCAATCCCCAAGCATACAGGAGGACTGTTCTGAATGGGCAGAACTAATCTAAATAAAGTTTTGATTCAATTCCTTTCTTTCTACACACAGTAATAAATTAACAATTTTAGCATTAAAAAAGTAACTCCAAATAAGTTAGTTAACAGTCTTACAACTTTTATAAATGATAGCCAGGTTGTTCTAACTGAAACTTCTTTAACAGGCAAGGGTGAAAACACCTGGTTTTCCAAATGACAATTACAAAGAAAACATCATAAGACAAGGTTGGCAGGACTGATAAAATATAAAATAACATAACTGGTTTTACACAATTTTCCCAACATCTTTTAGTTTCAACAAAATTCAGATTAGAAATTGGTTTCTTTAACACTGTTTCTGGATTACAGGGGTTACTCAATTTTTACAATACAAGACTATTACAATTTAGAAGCACAACAGTAACACAAATAATGAACCTTAGGTGTCATTAATTACATTTCCAAACCATCACATATAAATATTAATAGAAGACTGGGCTTACTAAATGTAGGGGCTGGTTGGCTTGATCTCATACTGCTGTGGGCCAACCCCTACTCTTGAGGAGGGTAAATTAAATTCCCTACTATTCTTTAGCATTCTCTTCCCTTGATCCAATCTGAGATGATAAGAGTTATCTTTAGCAGTCTTAACAATTCACTGTAGCCCTAGCTGGATGAGTCAGGATTGCAGGGCAAAAAAAAAAAAAATCTTAATGGTTTTAACCTTTACTCAAGTAAATTTTACTTCTCTGTCCACTCCTTAAGAACTTCTTTGAAAGAGAGGGCTTTTGAATGTATCAGCTACAGTGAGGGAGACTTCTGGACAACTATCCAGTGACCCCAAGTCCCCTCCTTTCTATTGGAGAGTTCAAAAGCTTTGTCTCTGTTGAGGTGTCTGTTTTTCAGATCTATGCATTTTTCCAATTTTCCAATTTGACCTGTCTTAAATATCCAATTAAGAGTGACATGTTTCATTTAAAATATGACCAGAATAACTACTTTTTGGTTATTTCCTATTATAAAAAACTTTTCTCTTTTAGGTGAGGCATGAGATAATTAAAATTCTAGTCAGTCTGTCTGCTTCTCTGATATGAGGGAAAAAGCTTCCTTGATTTCTTCTTGTCTTTCTCACCACCTTCACAACCTGGCCAGGGTTAGAAGGTAGAAAGAGAGAGAGAGAGAGTTTTACCAACAACTTTCCAACAATTTCCAAGACTTTTATGCTTTTGTTAAAACTGCACATATATTATCTCCTTGTATACCTTATCTGAAACTGCCTTTAGCAATATAATATTAGTTTCTCTCTTTCATTCTCCCATTCTCATCCCTGATATTGCAGTCATCAGAGAGAAGGGATGAGAGGGAAGGAAAGAGAAAACCTGGGAAAGAGATTAACACACACTCTCACAGAACATAGAGACAGAATACATATACAGACAATAAAAAAAATTCAAAAAACTGAGAAAAGATAGTCCAAAATCCTCTGCACAAATTAAATCTTTGGCTTGATTTCTTTTACTTTGTTCCAAACATACTTTATGAAATTCAAATTTCCACATTAAGTAATCTCCTTCTAGAGTGATTTTATCTAAATTACACCAATTAGTGGGGCACAGGGCTGTTGGAGAAATGCTGTCTAGAAGAGATTGAATGTAAGGATTACTTGGTCCATAATTGATTGCCCCTTATTTTAATTCCTTTAAAAATTTAAAATCCAGAGAGGTGAATTCTCTTGCAACTCCTCCTGGGATTTGCTCTTCCCTAGAAGGGAGGGCAAATGGGAGGAATGGGTAATTAGAAGTAAATGCCCTGGAACAGAGTTGGTGACAGAGGAAGAGAAGAGAGATACTGGGTTCTTGTAGCATCCAGCTTTTAGAGAGAAGGTGCATGATGCCCATCTCTCTTCACAGCTCTGAAGGGAAAGAAAGATTCTAGAATGAAACCAACAAGAAGAGTTGGTAGTACTATCATGTCCTTATCTTCAGCTTGCTACATTAGGGACTTCAGGGAATTTACTCTTTGCATAAGAAACAGGACTTTATTTCTTGCCTCTTAGTGAGCTGAGATATATTGCTCCCAGTGGAAAAACCTCCAACCTGTATTACCTAGTTATATTCTCATGTGTATACTTCTGCTTTCTTCTTTTCCATGGGATGTAAGGTGAATTCAGGGAAAACTGGTACCACTGGTGTGAGGGCTGCTGAGCCCTTTTCAGGGCTACTTTCCACCTTTGCTCAAGTTATCATCATAGTCCAATATTATTATGACAAGAATTTGGGCAAAATCTCTCTAAGTCTATGACAGTGCTTGGATTTGGTGGCTTGAGTCATAAAGGCAATCCATACCCGGAATACATCCAGGTGAGCTTGAAATTTCCTAAGGAAGGTTTTGGTGTCAACAGAATCTGGTTCTGTTATATATAGACTCTCCAATACTTATTGGAGTTTTATTGATTGGAATGAATTTTAGTCCTATCAAAACTCTAGGAGGATACTGAAAACAATTTATGTCTCAATGCCTGCACATTTTGACCATTCATGTAGACTATGCAAAGGTTTACAAGTGGATATGAGGTTCCATTAAATACAAGAGTCTCAACTATTCACTATCTGGATCTGGGGTTTCTGGAGGAGTATAGAATGGCAGTGGCTCTGTGGGAGCCAAGGGTTCCAGGGATTCTGAGGCTTCCTCTGACCAGGAGTCCACCTCTTCACCCCCGTCCTCCTTCTCTACATCCACCCCTACCTGAGTGTTTCTGTCCTTTAAAAGTATCTGTTCCATTGTTAACCTTACTTTGCTATTTCCTTGTCGGTTCTGATTTCTTATGAACAGAATCTGCTTTTTGATTCTGTTAACACAGTAAATTCTCCCCAGAAGCCTGTGATTGCTGAGATTTTACTGTGTCTCGGTGAACCTCGGAAAAAGTGAAATGCCCCCACAGGGGTACTTCGAGGCTTCTTCTTACTTTAGTTGCTTTGTCACAACTCGGAGCTCCTTCCAAGGGGACCACTATCACTGAAAGGTGAGTCCCCTTCCTGGGTCAGGTCCCTGTTTGGGTGCCATTTGTGGCAGATGGCCTGCGTCCCTACGTGGCTCGGTGACAGTGGCAAAAAAGAAAGAGGCATGGGCAGGCAGGAGAAGATAAGGCAACTCCATTTATTGATCCAAGGGTCAGGGTGTTTATAGGCAGAAACTGCAAGTCTACATGACAATCTACTTGTCCCCTATCCTAGTAATTTGACCAGTCTTATTGTCTTAAAGATTGTTAGCCTAGAGGGCATCTATTTTACATATCCCTTGTTTTCTGTAATTCTCTTGTTTATCTCACAGAGACAGCAACCTCAGAGGGGCTTGAAGAGCCATTCTGGATGATAATGAGCACAGTCTCAAAGAACAGTTGCCTTGAAGGTCTATCCTGAACTTTCCAACAGCATTCCATCCTGCCCCTCAACAAAGTCATGCCTCTTATGTAGTAGATTCAGATTTAAATCCAAGTTCTGACTCTAGATTTGGAATGAAGGGAGGAATCCTTGGAGGTAGGATAGGTTAAGACATAGAAGGGCAAGGTAATGGGTAAAAATAAAGTGGAGGCATCAAGAGGGTTAGGAAATAAGAGATTCTCACAAATACAAAATAGAGAGATCAGGAGTAGAATCTGTTAGGGAAATAGGAGCAGGGGTTGTAATCATGATTTTGGACCAAGTTAAGGCTAAAATAGATTTAATCAAAACAGAAAAATAAGGAAACAACACTATGTGTCAGCCATATTTATCAGTGTTGTTTTATACTATTTAAAGCAACTAAATAGTTTCAGGTGGGAATATTGCTGTGGTGTAGAAAATGATGAGTTGATGGACTTGGAAAAATATGGAAGGATTGGAGTTATGAAGGAAGAGATTATCCACCCTCAGAGAAACAGAGGATAAATAAGTATAGTATTACACAGATGCATATGAATGTATATGTTTATATATGTCTAGGATTATCAGTATTTAAATATATTTATAAGCAAAGAATTGTATATAGGTACAAAGGTATGAGTATATATGTATATCTGTGTATATATGTCTATATATATATGTATGTGTGTGTATACATGTATGTATGTGTTTATATCTACATATAACTATATCCACACATAATTGTAGCCTTCTGGAAGGTGGGGAGGAAGGGGGAAAAAAGAACAAGGTAAAAAGTATACAACAGAGAACAAAAGAAAACCTACAAGTAGGCAAAGAAAAGATGAATATCTCTCAACACAATGTATAGTAGCTTTTTAATCCTCTCTCACATTCAGCTGTGCACATGGCAATGCTTTTGCCCTTTATTTTGTATTATTCTAGTTTTAGTATATGTTTGTTTCTTTTATCTCCTCTTAATCTGTATTTAAGTTCAAAATTTAAAAAATACACAAAAATCAAATGGGTGTTTAATAGGGTGGTATTGTTGGTATAAAACATCCCCTCTTGATGTGGAAAAAATAGGTGCACTAATGTACTGTTGGTGGAGTTGTAAATGGGCCCAATATTTCTGGAGAATGACTTGGAATTATGCCCAAAGAGTTACAAAACTGTGCATACCCTTTGAACCAGAAATACCACTATAAGATCTGTATTTTATTTTATTTTTTTCTATTTATTTATTTAACTTCTAACATTCATTTAAACAAAATTTTGGGTTCCAAATTTTCTCCCCATTTGTCCCCTCCCTCACCCCCAAACACTGAGCATTCTAATTGCCCCTATCACCAATCTGCTCTCTCTTCTATCATCCCTCTCTGCCCTTGTCTCCATCTTCTCTTTTGTCCTGTAGGGCCAAAAAACTTTCTATATCCCTTTACCTGTATTTCTTATTTCCTAGTGGCAAGAACAGTACTCGACAGTTGTTCCTAAAACTTTGAGTTCCAACTTCTTGTCCTTCCTCCCTCCCCACCCCTTCCCTTTGGAAGGCAAGCAATTCAATATAGGCCAAATCTGTGTAGTTTTGCAAATGACTTCCATAATAGTTGTGTTGTATAAGACTAACTATATTTCCCTCCATTCTATCCTGTCCCCCATTACCTCTATTCTCTCTTTTGATCCTGTCCCTCCCCATGAGTGTCAACCTCAAATTGCTCCTTCCTCCCCATACCCTCCCTTCCATCATTCCCCCCACCCTGCTTATCCCTTTATCCCCCACTTTCCTGTATTGTAAGATAGGTCTTCATACCAAAATGAGTGTGCATTTTATTCCTTCCTTTAGTGGAATGTGATGAGAGTAAACTTCATGTTTTTCTCTCACCTCCCCTCTTTATCCCTCCACTAATAAGTCTTTTGCTTGCCTCTTTTATGAGAGATAATTTGCCCCATTCCATTTCTCCCTTTCTCCTCCCAATATATTTCTCTCTCACTGCTTGATTTCATTTTTTTAAGATATGATCCCATCCTCTTCAATTCACTCTATGCACTCTGTCTCTATGTGTGTGTGTGTGTGTGTGTGTGTAATCCCACCCAGTACCCAGATACTGAAAAGTTTCAAGAGTTACAAATATTGTCTTTCCATGTAGGAATGTAAACAGTTCAACGTTTGTAAGTCCCTTATGACTTCTCTTTGCTGTTTGCCTTTTCATGCTTCTCTTCATTCTTGTGTTTGAAAGTCAAATTTTCTTTTCAGCTCTGGTCTTTTCATCAAGAATGCTTGAAAGTCCTCTATTTCATTGAAAGACCAATTTTTCCCCTGAAGTATTATACTCAGTTTTGCTGGGTAGGTGATTCTTGGTTTTAGTCCTAGTTCCTTTGACTTCTGGAATATCCTATTCCACGCCCTTCAATCCCTTAATGTAGAAGCTGCTAGATCTTGTGTTATCCTGATTGTATTTCCACAATACTTGAATTGTTTCTTTCTGCCTGCTTGAAATATTTTCTCCTTGACCTGGGAACTCTGAAATTTGGCCACAATGTTCCTAGGAGTTTCTCTTTTTGGATCTCTTTCAGTCGGTGATTTGTGGATTCCTTGAATAGTTATTTTGCCCTCTGGTTCTAGAATCTCAGGGCAGTTTTCCTTGATAATTTCATGAAAGATGATGTCTAGGCTCTTTTTGTGATCATGGCTTTCAGGTAGTCCCATAATTTTTAAATTGTCTCTCCTGGATCTATTTTCCAGGTCAGATGTTTTTCCAATGAGATATTTCACATTATCTTCCATTTTTTCATTCTTTTGGTTTTGTTTTGTGATTTCTTGGTTCCTCATAAAGTCATTAGCCTCCATCTGTTCCACTCTAGTTTTGAAAGAACTATTTTCTTCAGTGAGCTTTTGAATGTTATTTTCCATTTGGCTAATTCTGCTTTTGAAAGCATTCTTCTCCTCATTGGCTTTTTGAACCTCTTTTGCCAATTGAGTTAGCCTATTTTTCAAGGTGTTATTTTCTTCAGCATTTTTTTGGGTCTCCTTTAGCAGGGTGTTTACTTGTTTTTCATGCTTTCCTTGCATGTCTCTCATTTCTCTTCCCAGTTTTTCCTCCACCTCTCTAACTTCATTTTCAAAATCCTTTTTGAGCTCTTTCATGGCCTGAGCCCATTGAGTGGGCTGGGATACAGAAGCCTTGACTTCTGTGTCTTTCCCTGATGGTAAGCATTGTTCTTCCTCATCAGAAAGGAAGGGAGAAAATACCTGTTCACCAAGAAAGTAACCTTCTATAATCTTGTTTTTTTTCCCTTTTCTGGGCATTTTCCCAGCCAGTGACTTGACTTCTGAATATTCTCTTCACACCCACTTTGCCTCCATATCCTCCCAGCCAGTGCTTGGGGTCTGAGATTCAAATGCAGCTCCCCAGCCTCATGGCTTCAGCAGGAGTGGGGTTGCTATTCAGTGTGAGAGCAAGTTCAGGTGTTCAGGTAGGGGCAGGGCTGCCTCAAGGGCTCAGTCCCCTCAGGGGGTTTATGCAGAGACCTTCAACAATGGATCCAGGCCCCTGCCTGCTTGGGGAGCCCAGGTCTGCTCCCACCTCTCCTGCTGCCTCCTGAGGGGGCCTGAGTTATGGGGGCACCCCACTCCCCTCTCAGCAAGCTGAGAAGACCCTCTCACCAACCTTTGGGGCCTGTGGGTGGAGGGACCTGCGTGGCCACTGGAGATTCTGTCCCTGAAGCCTGCTGGGATCTGTTCCTCTTGGCGCTGCATGGCCAAGGCAGGGCTGGGCTCGGCTCCGGGTCTGCAGCGTGAAGGACCTTTTGTGAGAGGTTTTCAGGGCTCTCTGGAACAGAAATCTCACCCGCTCCATTGTTTTGTGGCTTCTGCTGCTCCAGAATTTGTTGGAAGTTCTTTTTCAGAGATATTTTATGGGCTGTTGGTTCGGAGCTAGCATATGTGTGTCTTTCTACTCCGCCATCTTGGCTCTGCCCCCTTCAAGATCTGTATTTTAAAGAGATCAAAGGAAAGAGAAAAGGACCTATTTGTAGAAAAACATTTATAGCAGCTCTTTCTGTGGTGGCAAAAGATCGGAAATTGAGGGGATGCCCATTAGTTAGAGAACAGCTGAACAAGTTATGGAATATAATTGTGAAGGAATTATAGTATTTGGCTATAAGAACTGTCAAGCAGGATGTTTTCAGAAGAAATCTGGAAAGACTTATATGAACTGATGCAGAATGAAGTGAACAGAAGCAGGAGAACATTGTACCCAGCAACAACAAAATTGTAGTGATGATCAAGTGTGAAAAACGTAATTACTCTAATCAGGACAATAATCCAAGACAATGATCTAAAGCATGATGAAAAACTCTAGAGAGAGAGATGAGAGTAGGTGGAGGCATATGTTTTTCCACCTTATGTTTCTTGCTTTTTATTGTTGATTTGTTTTTTGTTTTTGCAATACAGTGAATATGGACATATATTTTGTATGACTAGTATAATTAGATTGGTATCATATTGCTTGCCTTCTCAATGGGTAGGGGAGGGGTAGAAGGAGGGAAATAATTTGGGCCTCAAAATTTTTAATAAAAGAATGTTAAAACATCCATCCTGTTTCTGGAATAGTCTCCCACCTGTAAATAAGGAAAGGTTGGCTCAGGTTTAGATAGCATGTGTGGGAAGGGGGGCAATATAAGTTCTGGATGTCTTTCTCTTGAAATTCTCAAAACATTTCCCCCAGGTAATGTTGTATCTTTTCTGTTGGGATTCTTGCAGAATCTTGAATTTGTCTTTCCTCATCACATCTAGTCTGTCCTGACTTCCTTTGCAGACATCTCTATCAGGTGTTGTCCTAGGGATACTGCTAGAATAAGTCAATGAAAAATCCATATGTTGCAAGGTAACTAGGCTTAAGGGACTTGCCAAGGGTCACAAAGCTAGTAAGTGTCAAGTATCGAAGGCTAGATTTGAACTCAGGTTCTGCTGACTCCAGGGAGTACTCTGAAGTTCACAAATCCCTCTTCTGGACAAGGAGAGAGGAGGAGACAAAGACAAAGATTGAGTCTGAGGGGCTCTCCTTTTCCCTTCCTCTCCCTTCCAAAATGATGTCTTCATTCCTTTCTGCTTCCAAATAATTCAAGTTGGTACTTTCTCTGCAACTGACAGTATTAGTTTTCTGGAGCATAAATAGGTTGTCTTTCCCAGGGTCACAGGTGGAGGTGGAATCCAGGTGTTCCTGGCTTTTACACCAGCTCTCAGGCCATTGCTTCAAATCATTCTCATTCTAGTGAAATACCTTATGAGAAAAAATATAAATGAACGCATGCATTTAGGCATAACTATATACTAATATTTTTCTCTCCACCTTAGCATCATTGTGACTAAAAGTTTTTTCCTAGCCATGTATAGAATCTGTTAGCATTCATATGCAGAATCCTAAGGGGAAAAGCTATGTAGAATTTCATAGATGTTCCCTTTATCCTCACTTAGGAGAATAACCCAAAATTATTCTCCTGGCACTTGCTAGTCAAAAATTTCTGGAATGACACGTTCAAATTAATTGGTTAATAACCTGTTTACTTATGTAGTTTTAATTGCTTACCTTTGCTTTCATTCTTGAAAGTAGTCAAGAAGTTTACCATCTGTTTCCACAATTATAACCTTAATAGATAAGTGTCTACTTGGGCTTAAACATCCTCCTCCTCCTAATATCTGGGATGATACCTAAGACTCTCCACATCCCCTTAATTGACCAACATTGAGTAAATTAGGAAACATCCTATTGTCATGTTCTAACACCACCCCAGCCCCTCTAACTAATCACTGTACTCAAGGATCCGAAAGCATAATTCTAGAAGCTTATTCTCCACCAATCACCATGTTGGCATGTCTGAAAAGGATGGAGCATTTCCAACACATTAGAAATTGCACTTTTCCTGTTCAAGAATATAAAGGTGGGATGCCATCTTTGGGGCTACTACATTATCCTAATCTAGATGCAGGTTGGGAAGACTGCAGCCTCCCGTTGCCACATTGTGGCAGCAAGTAGGGTGGGATTTGCTTGTTTGGAGTTATTTTTCAGGCTCAGGTTAGATTGTGAGCATGTGAGGGTTCAGTCTCCTTTGAGTCCTGATGGTTCACAGTTGTTCTGAGTCATCTGGGTTTGATGCTTGCTGTCTCTGAGCCAATCAGGAGCAGAATCTTCATTATATATACTGGAAGGTTAATATTTTACTTTGGGAGTTTGCTTATGAGAAGGATCTTGTGATTACCTGGTTGAGACTCTGAGTGGCCCTATGTTCAGACCCTCAACTGCTCAGATGTAAAGGTTCTCTCAGTCCAGGGTAGTATGTAAGTTGAATGGCTATATTGCTTTGATTCAGGGAGTAAGATCTCTGTGTGTTGATCTTTATCTCTCTGCTTATATTTTTCTGTATGTTGAATGTAATTAAAGTGATTGTTGGCCCCTCAAAAGTTGCCTTTCCTTGTATAAATGCAGATTTAAGTAGCTGTGATAGGCCACCCTGTGTATGTCGGGGTGCTGACTGATACCTCCAACCTCTCTTTGGTCAACTGTACAGACATTCTTCTACAAATCTCTTTTGGACATGTAAGTCTTGTGTGCCAGTTTTCTCCTTTTCCACTTACCCAGTGCATTTCCCACAGAATCACTCACTGGAGTGGTCTTTGCCACAAAACATAGGAGCTCATACAGGGAGTCTTTAGATCTAGTGAATGTTTCTAATTTAGCCACTGGTGAAAAGAAGGAAAGAGGTTAGTACTTCAAGTTCTATAAAAATGGAGGAGCCCCCAATGACCTAATGCCATCAGGAAGTAATCAATGAACCAAGAATGTCACTTACCTTGAGTATATATGTCAGTAATGTGTTGGATGTAGTTTGGGTATGATTTTCTCATCAGTAGGCAAGGCAATTCATGCTCATGTTGTCCTTATCCTTTTCTCATCACCTAATTAATCCAGATAACTTCAACTGACTTTTAATTCCCTTTTTTCCTCTTGTTAGCAGCATGGACACTGCTCTGCTATGGGAATTCTTTGAGTATTGTGTAGTGGTCTGCTACTCAGACAACATAGCTCTAAGTTCCAGTTCTATTGCTAAATGGCTATGTTTCATGGGCAAGTCACTTCATTTCTCAGCTTCCTCATTTATAAAAATGGCAGCATTTGACTAGATGATATCTAAAGTTACATCTCGCTCTGATATGCTGGCTCTGTGGCTTTGCAGTTGAGAATGTCAATTAATTTGGGCTATTTATTACCTTCATATAGTTTAAGGAAGCAAATGTGTTGAAGAATTATTAATATATTTCAAAATCACTTCAAATTGTGGCAGAAGGTCCTTTTGTGTGCCTTTCAAATTATGCTGTGCAGCTGATTGTATCTTGTTTCATGTATTTTTGTCAAAGAATGATTTTTTTTAACCCAATACTTCATAAGGCACATTGCCACACTGGACTATATTTAAGGCACACTATTCAGAGGGAAGCTAGGTGGTGCAGTGGATAGTGCATTGGCCCTGGAGTCAGGAGAACCTGAGTTCAAATATGGCCTTGGACACTTGACACTTACTAGCTTTGTGACCCTGGGCAAGTCACTTAACCCTAGTGACCTCACAAAAAAAAAAAAGAAACACAATTCAGAGTAACACAACCATAGAAACAGCATAAGCAGCCTGGGTGAACAACCACAAAGAGTTTTCAAATGTCTTTTTCTCCTTCTTTCTGATGCACACAGTTTAAGAGCATGAACTTAGAGGCCTAGACATTCTTTGCTTCTTTATAAAAGCAGCCTTAGAATGAGAGGGAGATTGATGTCCACTGTAGACTTCACAGACAAATTACTGTGCTTTTCCTGATTATGGCAAGAGAAGTGCTGCAAAAGAATTTCTGAGTAACCATGAGAAAACCTGTGTACTTTCTCTGATGACTATTATATAGCAAAGGTTGATTTGATAAAGTGTTTTCCATTAATGTTTTGCAAAGGTCACAACCAGGTGTGTACAAAGTAGTTGAGGAAGAGGAGATGTGGGAAAGAAGCCCACATCTTGAATCACGAAATTACATGTGTTCGTTCATTATGTAATCTCTTTTCCAGAAGTTTTTAACATGTTATTTTCTTTTTCTTCTGTCACTGATGATTTTTGTCATCCTTATTCCTTCTCTCCTCCCCCAGGCACAATGATTAATTAACCCAAACCTTCCACACTGCAGAGGTACAGCAGAACAAGGAAAAGCCTGTGAGGCTTAAGGAAACAGGAGGTTGAAAACAGGCTTCTCAAATTTCACTACAAGAAATCTTAGACATCATGTAGTTTCATCTCTTGTAAGGACAGCATTTTGTCGTTGGGAATTTTATCCCTGACAAGTCTGTTTAGGGTACAGAGGGTGATGGAAGATACTACCAAAGTCTGGTTGGAAGAGGGACATTTTCAGTATATCTGCTGAAAGGCCAGCCATTAACCCCTGTGGGAGAAAAGGATTTTGGAAGAGTCAAATGGGAGAGGTAAGAGAAAACCAGAGAACAAACAAAAGAGGAGGAGGGGGAGAGAGAAAAATTGATGTAGTGCCAGCAGACTTTCAACAAGTTCCCTTAATTCCTGCTGCTAATATCAGAAAATCCCCTACTTTGCAAGTATGGAAACGTCAGCATTGTAATACCAGAAAAACAACATTTTTCTGACTTTGAGATTTCACTAGAAGAAGTTGAGAAACTAGGTCATCTTGAAGGCATCAAGACTTTAGCATTCACCCTGCTGACAAGCCAGCACGGGAACTGCAAAATTTATACTTGTACCCTTGAGAACTGTAGATGGGGATAAAGTTCTTAGATAAATAGTTGCTCAAAATATTTTTTTCTTGATTTAGCCCTTTGTTTTATAAATATTTTTAGTAAGTATTATCTCATTCTTAAGTAAATATTATTTCACCTTACTATTTCATGGTAGAAATTTTCATTAGCTTTTGAGAGAGGAAAATGGAGGTTTGAGAAAAGCAGTTTTGAACAGATTATGGATCACAAAACATAGACCTAGACTGTGATGGGCTGTTAGAGGTCTAGTCCAATGACTTCCTTTTATAGATGAACAATTTCAGAGAGGTTCCAGTGGCAGTTTGAATTTGAACTCTAGATCCAGGGCTCTGGATAATAAATTCAAACAAAACTGAAGAAAATATATACAGGTACAGGGCATCATACCTCATTTTACAGATGTAACTCCTAAGAGTAAGAACTGACATTGCTAAGTTCACACAAGTAGCAAATAGAGGCCAAGGATGTTCACATTATGAACAGAGAATGCTGTGTCCCAGAAAGCTGTGACAATATACAGTTGTTTATGATTTTACTATGATCACAATTAAAAAATATTTATCTTAATGCAGATAACAAAATTAGAGAAAATTATATAATTTGGTAAGAAAACCCAAAGCACTTATACATTTGATAAGGTTCCCCAAACTGTGTTTGTGAACCTAGAGGTGATGGATGTAACCCTGTTTGCAAACTCACTCACTGAGTAGGAAGTGACATGATCAAATCTGCTATTTAGGAAAATCGTCTCATTAGCAAGTAGAACATGGATTGGAGTGGCAAGAGAACTGAAGCAGGGGGAGTCATTGAAAAGTAATTGCAATAGTCCAGGAGGGAGGTGGTGAGAGCCTGACCTAAGGTTGTAAGGGGACATAGATTTTGTTGTTGACTGATGTCCTTTTAGTCATGTTCAACTCCTCATGACTCCACTTTGGGAGTTTTTTGGTAGAGACACTGGAGTGGCTTGCATTTCTTTCTCCAGCTCATTTTATGAATGAGGAACTGAGTAAAAGAGGGTTAAATGTCTTTACCAGGTAAGTATCTAACAATGGATTTGAACTCAGGAAGGTTGAATCTTCCTGATTTCAACCCCAGGGCTTTCTCCATTTGGCCACTTAGCTGCCATGACAGACATATATAAAAAATATTTTGAATGTAGAACTAATAAGATTTGGTAACTGATTGAAAATGTGGAGAGCATGATAAGCCAAGTGAATATGGAGTTAAGGATGACATTGAAGGTGAGAGCTAGAGGAAATGAGAAAACGGTGGTGTCCTTGACAGTAATGGGAAAGTCTGATAGGAAAGAAGACATGGAAAAAATGATAAGATATTAATAATAAGGTAAATATGTAATAATATGCTTCTTTGTGACCTTCTAGTGACTATTTTCACCATGTGTCATTTCCATGTAGTCACTTTTTCCTGTCCTGAGTCCAGTGCCACTGGTAAGGTTTCAGACTAAAAGTAAGATTGTGACTTGCTCTGTACTCCCAGCACTATCACACATGCCTGTGTTAAGCTCCAAACTTTGCTGCCTGTTCCTTCCCTTCTCTCACACAGAGCCCTACCTTAGATCAGGTGCTCCATCTCTCCTTCAATGTTGCTCTTCATTTCCAACTGGAGAGTTTTATCCAATAGACTCATCAGGTTATATGGGTCAGCATGACCCTTGTGGTCAGTTACTTGGGATTTCATCATTCATTCCCTCCCATTTTCAAAATATGTACTAAGATTTATTTTTTTCTAGCTTAAAATGTACCGCATATGTCTCCATCAGGGATCTCTTACCTAAACATCTTATATCCTGTGACAACATCCAAATACCTCTCAGAAATCTACTTCCAAATTTTGGCAGTTCTCTAGTAATGGAGTCTCCCCCTTTCTGGGTCATCTCCAGTCATCCTGATGAATATCTAGTCACTGAATCCAGATGGCTCAGGAGGAGAAAGTGAGGCTTGTGACATTGCACAGGCATCCCTCACTCAGAACAAAGTCAAGTGCAAGTCATGTCATCATTTCTCTGATGTGGTCTTCTTCTAAAATGAAGGATCAGCACAATCTCCCTCTTCCATAAAGATGCTATACAATCCAACTCAACAACCTTGAGTTTGCCTATGACTTTGGCTACTCTGGCACATTCAGGACTGTCCAGAGTCTCCTCTTTATCATTAAGGAATTTGCATTTATCACGGGGTTTAAAGTCTTTGCATAACCTACATGGGAACCAGATATACAATGTGCTACATTGAGGTGATCAACAACTACACCAAATCTCTTTGCTCTTATTGAAAGCTTACAATTTGCCAGATACTGTACTCAGTGCCAGGCATACAAATACAGGCAAAAAGAATGTAAGCTCCTTCCTCAAGGAGTTAACACTATCATGGAGGAAGTCAACACATGAAAGAGGAGTGGAAAAGGGAGGAGAAAGGAGGTACCTGAATATGGGCAAGGTGGATAAGTCTAGAGAATGAATCTGGTCTTTCTTCAAAATGGACATTTTGGGAAGAACTCACCAGTGGGAGAAGGGGCCCATTTTACCTTTCTACCTCATCCCAAATTTCAAGGTAATCAAGAGGTACATGCTGACATTTCCTCATCAATTACAACATAACATCTTTTTCATTATTTAATTAATAATCTCTGTGTCCCCATCTAGTTTATTGAATATGATTTATTAAATAAATTGGAGAAACTTTTCCACCATAAGTTTTTATCTCTACATTTATATTAAACTCCCTGATATCCTGTGCTCAAGGAACCATAGAGGTTATTGACTTTACAACTAATCAAAAGTGTAATAAACAAATAAACAACACTGATGTATTTGTAATGCATCAGTTATGAGTAGAGAATCACCTCTAATCAATGCGGCTCAGTTCTGGAAATACGGTTTCATCATTTAAATCTCTTAGAATGGCAGCCAAAGACTCTTGAGAATTCTCTTTATGTTTCTTTGAAGGATGAAAGTTAAATTCTTTTCTGTAAGGATCTGATTCCTATTTTTTTCTCCTTAACATTTAACTCATTCAGTTCTCTTGGTCCACAGTCTCTGTACTTCATTCAATCTCTCTCTAGCCATTAAAGTTAACAGATGGGCTGTTAAATTTTCGGTTTCCTCTCTATTTCCTCATATGACAATTAAGCTGCATTTCCCAATATTTCATTTCATCATTCCAGGCAGGAGAAAGAATATCTACAGGGAACAGTAGGAAATAGTAAAATGCAAGAAGGGGGAGTATGTAATGTCTATGAAATTGGTTTGGGACCAGATTGTGGAGGGTCTTAAATATCACTGAGCACTTTGTATTTTACCATAAAGACAATAGAAAGCTTCATTTTGACAACTCTGTGGAAGACAGATTGGAAAGAGAATAGATGTATTACAAAGAAATCCATATAGTCCAGGCAAGAGATGTTAAGGATACAAGCAAAGGTGTCAATTATGTGAGTGAAGAAAAGAAAAGAGATGGTGAAGACAGAGTGGAAGTGAAATTGAAAAGATTGACAACTGACTGGATATGAGATGTGAGTGAGAGTGAAGACTCAGATGATCTGTGATAGTTATTTGGACTGTGTGTGGTACTTGGAAAACTGTATGGACTCTGCAAAAGAAACAGTCAAGAACAGATTATTGGTTGCTTTTCTTAAGTTTAGTAAATTAAAGTTATTTAGCAATTTAAAGTAAAGTTAAAGTATTATGACACTGTGATAATTATTCTACTTCAAGGGATTGTGATATTGAATTTGTCCACCAGGTAGCAGCCCATTCAAATCACTGATCCAGGTGGTTGAATAGTTTAAAATCCCTGCTGACCAGGTTCTGAAATTCAAGTGGATTATGGCATTATGTATTGCCTCTCTGCTTGCCAGACCTAGAGGCCTGTGTGGGCTACCCGAGTCTTTCTTACCTCACCTCCCGAGGTCTTCGGCTGGCCACGCCGGATGCACATATGAGAGAAAGGACGTTCCAGAGTCGAACAAGGGTTGAGCTTTATTTCAGGGTCTAGTTACAAGTGCAGGGGGGTCTTCCTTAGGAGGAAGAAGGGGAGATTTCCTAAGGAGGCTAGGCTCTTAAGGGATTGGAAGTAGAAGTACAAGCGGGGAGAGAGGGAGAGGGGAGAGAGAAGAGAAAAGAAACGGAGCCTACTGTCCTCTTGGCTCCTCACGTGCTAAGAGAGCTTTCAGGCTTCCTCAATCCTACTTAACCTTCAGCCACACAGTTTGCATCTCAATACCGTGCTGTTAGATAACAATAGTGTGCCCAGATCCGGGACCATCTCGAGGGTGGGGAGATCTCTCTCCCATCACGTTTCTCACGGGAAGAGGCGGAATTACTCGAGATAGCTCGGTTCACCTCTATTCCCTGCCGTTTCCTGGGAGGGTCTCGTGAGAGCTCTAAGATTTAGAAGCTCCCACCTTTACCCGCCCAAGACTGTCCACACGGAATTGAGCTTCCAATCCCAACATCTGCTCCTTGTCAAAACATCCCTCTACATTCACAGGACTCAGGTCATCAGCATACCCTAGTCATATAAAAAAAAAACAAAACAACACAACTGTTGTGCCCTTCTCTGTTTTTCCTGCAGTTTATTTTAAGGAAAATCAATTTGAAAAAAAAAAATGTCCTGAAAGGAATTTCCACAACTTCACAAGGCATTATCACTACTCTTTGAGAGTCTGTTAACAAGCAGTTGCTGGCTCATTACCTAACCAGCCATGAGAGCCCTTCAAAAAGCCTTTTTGGGAAACAACTGCCATTAAAAGGGATGCTTCTGTATCTGTGGGGCAGAGAAGGGAGTTTGGTGAGAACATAGGGAACCAGAAAGCTGCTCTGAGTTATAGTTTCTGCTCCTGGGACTTGATAGATCTTTTCATGTTCATTTCTCCTCAAATTGGACTTCAAAGCAGATGATATAGCAGACTGAGTTCAGCAAGATTCCCTTCCAGGTGGCATGATCAATGAAGCAATGGGGGTCACTAGAGAAGAGAAAGATTTTGTTTCCATTGCAATGATGCATGCAAGAGTCATTTGAGCAAGGCCACCATGAATATAACCCAAGGATAAAAACTGCACAGTAGTGATAAAGGTACTTATGTTTTCTGAGGTCTCTATTTTTTAAAATTTAAATAACCTGGATTTTAAAGCATGCTCAGTTTATTTAACAGATGGGTGAGATAGTCCCCTTTGATTGGTCACCTGCGTCTTTGAACCTGTAGGACCAAAGTGACTTTTGGCCTCCATTCTGTTACCACATGGGGAGGTCAGCAGAGAGTATATGGTATATAATGAATATGTATAGTTCACATTTCTGTACTGATAAAGCACTTTCCTCACAACAGCACTACGAGGTAGGAAGTGCAAATCTTGTAATTCTCGTTTTATAGACGAGGAAGCTGAGGTTCAGAGAGGTGACTGCTTTTCCACAATTTCAAAAATAGCAAATGTTAGAGCCCAGCTTTTCATATTTCACATTTGGATATTTTTCATTACACAATATAGTACCATATATATGAACAATTTCACACGATGGTCTGGCTGTGCTCATTTTGTTGTACGTTTATCTACATCTTTTCATGCTTCCTGGCATTTATTGTATTTGTTGTTGCTTATATCATAGCAACATTTTATTATACCCATGTCCCACCATTTGTCTAGCCATTCCCCAGTCAATAGGCATCGATCTTATTTCCAGTTCTTTACTACCATAAAATATTTTACTGTGTCAGGATCCCCATGCCAAGGCCACTCGTGCTCTATTTACTATTAGGGCACATCCTGCTTTCCAGAGCTAAGGGCCAGCAAGTAAGCTGTGCCCCGAGCTTGGCAAATCACTCAGGTATCTTTGTGAAGAAAACCCCAAACAGGGTCACAAACTGTTGGATGTGATTGAAACAGCTCAAGAACAACAAACACAGTTCAGAAGAGAGAGAGCTCACTGTTGGCCACTGGTGAAGGAAAGCTGTGAGGAAGAGGTGAGCCATAAATGGGGCTTAGAAGGAAGGTCAGAACTCACAAAGGCAGAGAGGAGAGAGAGGCTACTCTAGGCAGTGGGAAAACCATGAGCAAAGCAATGCAGGTAGGAATAAACAAATTTTTTTTTCCAGGGACAGTAATAAGCGGGTGAGTTTTCCTGACTGCAAGTCTGATCCTCTATCCTTTCCACTACCTCACTGCTCCACTCCTCTGGACATCAGATTCAGTGTGATCCCCCTCAGCAATCTACACTGCTTCTCATTGTTTGTAATCATGTTTCTGTTGGTTCACTAACTAGACTGTAAACTCCTTGAGGTATGGAACCCTGACTTTTATCTCTGCCTCAGAGGGTCTCTCTCTTTTTTGAAGATACAGCTCAAGTACTGTCTTCTGCATGAAGCCTTTCCTGATTCCCCTCAACTGCTACTGCTTTTCCTCCCAAACTACCCTGTTTTGTGTGTGCATATATGTATAACTTTGTATTTGTGCTGTAAATATTTTTATGTGTATTTGTAAACTCTTTGGGAGGAGGGATTGTTTTGCACTTTATGCTTGGATCCCTAGTGCTATCACAGTACATGGCAAATTTAATAAATAATTTGTTAATTTTAATTCTTTAAATTTTCCTTAATTAAGTCTTACTGATATACCTATAGTTTTAATTTTTTACCTCTTCACTGATCTCTAGAACTAAAGCTAAAATAACATAACTAGGGTAGGGAGTCTCATGAATACAGAGGAATTTTTTTTAATTTTTCTCATGTTGCAGTCTTCTCCAAATCAAATGACTGAAGCTGTAAAGGCTGCCATAGACCTGGGTTATGGCCACTTTGACACACACACACACACACACAGACAAATTATTTATAGTCATATATCTATACATAGATGCATGTATATATAAATGTGTATGTGTGTATATATGTACATATTGCATATCTTTATATATTCATATTGACTTCCTCCAATAGAATCCAAGTTCTTGTGAGTTTGAACTGTTTCCTTTTTCCCTTTGAATCTAGCCCTTAATAGTGAGAGCTACATAGTAGATATTTAGTAAATTCTTGTTTGACTGACTGAATCACTACACTGAGCAAATTAAACTAGAGATGTACCTACCTCTTTGTAAAACAAGACTTATTGTATGTGCCCATTTAAAAACTCTTTTGTATGAGTGTGGGTCAGATTTGCCTCTTTTGTCCCTTTGACCTTGACATCACTATATTGAATTTTGAATATGAATTTTATCTTTCTCCCCTGTTTGCTTATGAACTTGCTTTAATCTCTTTGGATTATGGACCATGTTTTTTCATATAATCCATGTCACCTTCCACTAGGAGAGCCCATATTCACATAATGTTTATCATGGTTGTATAATGGTGATACTTTTATTATCCCTTTTTATAGCCTTGGAATACCTTCTATGAGAAAGACCTTGTGAAACATGTTTCCAAAATAGCCTGAATGATCTATAGTTGAACTACTTGGACCTTTACATTATGCCTTGGCCTATGGGTTTTAAGATACAGTGTGATAATTAAGTTCATGGTTCAGACTTAGTCTCTTTTCTGCCCCTAAGCATAAGGGGTGGGTGGTACTCAGGTTTGCAGCCTCTGAGTGTATTTCAGAGGAGGCAATAAAGTTTTGTTTAGTGATAGTGTTCCCCCCTTCATTAAATTGCCTTCTGTTTCCATATTTGTTTGAATTCCCTTGTAGAATTTAAGCTTTCTGATTCAATGATATTTTTCTTTTTTAAATATTCCCAACACCTAGAATAATGTCTTGCACATAGTGGTACTAATTCCATATTTGTTGAATTGAACTAAGTTGTGTGGTACCTGAGGTTTATTTACAGTTTAGTCACCAATTAGCTTTGTGCCCTCATACAGATCTTTTAATCCCTCTGTGTCTCAGTTTCCTCATGTGAGGAAGGGCAAGATTTAGACTAGATGATCTCAAGATCTCTTCCACCTCTAACGTTCTGTAATTTTCATCCTCTAAGATACACATTCCTATCAAAAATCCATCTAAAGCTTAGATTCTTAGAACTTGTATGGTTAGAAACCAATAATAAGCATTAGAAATACACCCATCCTAGGAATAGCTACTGGTGCTAGTCAGTTTCTCTGACTTATTTACTTTCCTTGCTTTGTTTCTTTTGTGAATTCGCATTTAGAACTTTGGAGGCAAGATGGATCTCATATACAGAAAGATTGTGGTGGGGATGTAGAGTTGGCCAAATAGTCTGGGGTAACTAAAGAAATGGTTTGGTGAGGGTCTTGATGGGAGTGGTCTGGAGATTGGTGAAACTAAAAGTTGACCTCCAGGAATCAAGAAAAAGGGATTAAGGATGAGAAGTAGCTGAAGGCTACCTAGAGATAACAGGACCAGACTCCTTAAGGGTAACAGAGATTGGGCCACAGTGATAACGAAAAGCATATGGTGTGAGACAAATGCCACATCAAATTGGAGGTTTCAAAGAAAGTTCATGGGGGCTCGCAGAGCCTATACCACATTAATACCGTTTACCCTTTTGCTTACTCCTAGTACATTCCATTCAAAAGTAAATTTTATGTTTTTAGATATTCTCCCTTCATATTTAACTCACCTTGTGCCCTATGTCTATGTACATATCTATATATCTCTACATATATATCTTTACATATATACATACATATACCCATGTACATATATACATATATATATACCTACACATATATAGTATACATACACATAAATACCCATACACACCTACATGTATATTCCCTCTAACTACTATAATAGTGACATAGGTCTCACGAGTTACAAATAAAATTGTTCCACCCTAGGAATGTAAACAGTTCAACTTTAATGTGTTCCTTAAGGCTTCTCTTTCCTTTATATCTTTTCATGTTTCTCTTGGTTCTTGTATACAAAAGTCAAATTTTCTATTCAACTCTGGTCTTTTCAACAAGAATGCGTGCAAATCCTGTATTTCATTGAAATTCCATTTTTTCCCCCTGAAGTTTTATACTCAGTTCTGCTGCATAGATAATTCTTGGTTTTAAATCTATCTCCTTTTACCTCTGGAATATCATATTCCAAGCCCTTGGATCCCTTAGTGTAGAAGCTCCTAAACTTGTGTATCCTGATTGTATTTCCACAATACTTGAATTGTTACTTTCTGGCTGCTTGCAATATTTTCTCCTTGCCTTGGAACTATGGAATCTGATTTCAATATACCAAGAAGTTTTCTTTTTGGGATCTCTTTCAGGAGGTGATTGATAAATTCTTTCCATTTCTCTTTTACCCTCTGCTTCTAGAATATTAAGGCAGTTTTCCTTCATAATTTCTTGAAAGATGATGTCTAGGCTCTTTTTTTGATGCTAGTTTTCAGGTAGATCAATGATTTTTAAATTCTCTCTCCCAGATCTATTTTCCAAGTCAGTTGTTTTTCCAATGAGATATTTCACATTGTCTTCTATTTTCTCATCCTTTTGGTTTTGTTTTATAATTTCTTGGTTTCTCATAAAATCATTAACTTCCATCTGCCTCATTCTAATTTTCAAAGAGCTGTTTTCTTCAGTGAGCTTTTGAACTTCCTTTTCCATTTGACCAATTCTGCCTTTTAAAGCATTCTTCTCGTCTTTGGATTTTTGTAACTCTTTTGCTATTTGAGTTAGTCTATTTGTAAAGGTGTTGACAATGAAGTTAGAAAGGTGGTTTGGAGTCAAATCATAGAGAGTTTGAAAGACTCTTTGGCTCTGAGCCATAAACCAGCCTTCAAAGGAGGGAAAAATAGAATTCCCTAGTCCCAAAGTCAGTTATCCTAGGTTTGCTCTGCACATTAGAAATTCCAATGAGTATTGATTTCCCAATGGAATGAAGACTTGATTGTGACAATGAAGATGATGATGATGGCAGCTCACATAAATGTTCAGCAGTTCACAAAATCTATAGTGTTTCCAGTTCCATCCATACTTCATTGTTTAATATGTTCCCTACAAACTGGAATAACAACAGAGGTATCTGTCACATTCCCCACTAAAGTAATCTCTATAGTATGTAGTCACCAAACTCCTAAAGTCTTAAGTATAAAAAAGGGTGTATTGGAAAAGAGTATTTTCTATTAAAATTCCTTTTGTTCTGCTGTCAATTACCATAGTGCTGAAGTTCTTTGATCTTCCCTATGTGACATTCAACCAGAATCTGGCTGAATAATTTCAGACTTTGGTGATGATATCATAAAAACTACCTACTAGGATGATTATTTTGGTGGTGGAGAGATATTAATGTAAGCAATATACTTTTTGTTGGGAAACAGTGTAATTAGCTCACTCCATACAATCTCCAAATATGAGTCTTTCCCACAGGTTTTGATTCAGTTTCAGATACAGAGAAATGTGGCAGTAATGTCTAAGTCTGCCACACCAAGTTGAATAAAAGAGAACTTCCAGATAAACATTCACTGGTTGGTGGATGACAGGGCCAACAATTTACCAGTCATCAGGTCAAAAGTGTAAAGGTAATTGTCCTTCTGCAGTCTCCTGAGATTTCTTCAGGCTCAGGGAATTAGAGATAGGAAGATGGAGTGGACAGGCACTAGACTGCTGGTGAGAAGAGCTGGGTTCAAAACCTGACTCTATTGATTATTACCTGTATGACCCTGAACAAGTCATTTCACTCCTCCAGGCCTGATTGATCACCCTAAAAAAATGAAGAGTTTGAAGTAGAAATGATCTGCCAATTCCCTTCTAACTGAATCTGTGACTCTGTGATGTTGCATTTATTACACTGTTATAAGAAATTTGGGGTGCCTGAGTCCAAGATGTAAGAGACATAGGAGAAATTGTCTGAGTACTGGGGCAGCCAAGTCAGGTAGGGTCATTTATGTCTGGGAAGCTGCAGATATCCATTAGATAACAGTAAAAATATTGAGTAGCTCTAGCCCAACATGAATTTACCCTTTTTTTGGGAGTTTGTTCGTGCCCTTTCTTTAGTTTCAGACCTTTCTTTTTGGCACATACCTCGCTCCATCACTTCCTGAAGAACTCCTTTCAGGCCTAAAGTATCAAATTGCTCCTTTTTATTTTCCATTCAAAAATTTTTTTCTTTCCAGATGTCAGAGCTGTTGCCTGAAGTGAATACCAGGTACCTGTGCCATGTGGAAAGGGTACAGATGGAATTCAGAAGTGGTGGCCTATGGGGCAGGTATAGACAATGAAGGCCACAATGAAAGGGCAGTCCAAATTATTGTACTGAAATGAGACTCAAGTTAACATCAGAGCCATTTGGGAGAATTCAGAAGTTTGGGGGGAAGGTAGGGGGTTTCCTGGGTCCTGGACCACATTAGACATAAATCCTTTAGTTGACTTGGTGGCAATTCTGAGTCATTGGATGAAAGTGAGGGAGAGTCTTTATTTTGCCACCCTGGAAGAAGGGGACAGATATTTCCCAGAGACTTCTTAGGGGGCAAAAATTTCTATCATTCCCCCAAAATGGCTTTCAGGGAGTTTTTGGCAAGTGGGCCAGAGAATGCTGAGTGGGTAGAAGTGGAGGGAGAACCTCAGTATCAAATTTTTTTTTCTTGAATATGTGCACTTTTATTTCAAGTGGTCTTAAGTCAATATACAGGTAAAGCTCCTCCCCTTTCCAATCTCATAAAACTCTCAGGGAGACTGTAAAGTCTTCATTTACATCTATGTTGGAGGTAGGGAGAGAATTTAGGGGGCCATTCAATATGGCTGACAATTAAAAGAAAGGAATATGTATTAAGGTTGAAGATACAAAAAGTTTTTTTAAAGGATTCCATTAAATTACATGTAAATCAGTACTAGTACTACCCCCCTCTCCCCTCCCCATATGGATTTGTTACTTAGCTCCTTTGCTCTAGCAGAATAGAGCCTTTAAGGAGGATCATAACTCTGTAACAATGCATTATACAATATTTGGAATGACTATTAAAAAAAAGAAACAAATGTACAATCAGAGTTCTGCAGATGCATTGTAGAACTTTGGGGATGTTTGCCTCCAACACACTTCGGCTGCTCACCACCTTCACCATTCCAGTTTTTAAATGGAATGCACAAAAAGACAAAACAAAACAAAACAAAACAAAAAAACAAATAAAGCCATGCCAATCTCATCTCTTTTTTTTGGGCAATTATCATGTCACACCCTTTTGACAAAAAAACAAAAATAAAAAAACACAAACAGCCCATTTAAAGGCATTTGTCGTGGACAATGGAGGGCTCAGATTCAACATCCTCCTGCTCGCTGATCCACATTTGCTGGAAGATGGAAAGAGATGGTGACATCTCTTTCCAACCTGAGATGGAGCCCCCAATCCAGAGTATTTGTGCTCAGGTGGGGCAATAATCTTGATTTTCCCTGTGCTTGGAGCTAGGGCTGTATTCTCCTTCTGCACCCTGTTGGTAATGCCTGGGTACATGGTGGTACCACCAGACAATACAGTATTGGCATGCAAATCCTTATGGATGTCAACATCACACTTTATGATTGAGTTGAAGGTAGTTTTGTGGATTTCACAGGATTCCATACCTAAGCTGGAAGAGAGCTTCTGGGCATCAGAAACTCCTGTTGGTAATTGTGATAACCTGGCCATCAGGGAGCTTAGAGCTCTTTTCCAGAGAGGTACTAGATGCAGCAGTAGCCATCTCCTGCTCAAAGTCTAGGGCGACGTAACACAGCTTCTGCTTGATGTCATGCACAATATCCCTCTCAGCTGTGGTAGCGAAACTGTATCCTCTTTCAGGCAGGATCTTCATGAGGTTGTCCTTCAGATCCCGGCCAGCCAGATCCAGATGGAGGTGGGCACGGGGAAGGGCATAACCTTCATAGAGATGCACAGGGTGAGTTACACCATCACCAGAGTCCATCACATTACCAGTGGTATGACCAGAAGCATACAGGGGCAGCACAGCCTGGATGGCAACATACATGGCTGGGGTGTTGAAGGTCTCAAACATAATCTGAGCCATCTTTTCTTTGTTAGCTTTGGGGTTCAGGGGGGCTTCTGTGAGTAGAACTGGGTGCTCTTCAGGGGCCACATGGAGCTCATTGTAGAAAGTATGATGCCAGATCTTCTCCATGTCATCCCAGTTGGTGACAATACCATGTTCAATGGGGTACTTCAGGGTCAGAATACCTCTCTTGCTCTGATCATCATCCCCCATATAGCTGTCTTTCTGACCCATACCCACCATCACACCCTGATGTCTGGGGCACCCAACAATGGAGAGGAAGTCGACCCAAGGGGCATTGTCTCCTGCAAAGCCAGATTTGCACATTCCAGAGCCATTGTCAACAACAAGATCAGCAATATCATCATCCATTTCAAACTTCGATGTGGCAAGTTTAAACCCTTAAGAGAGAGAGAGGAGGTGGTGCCGCACCTGGAGGCAGGGGACAAGTGAGTGCATGCTGGGTGGAAGAGCTCACAGCTCCAGTATAAAATTTTTGAAAGAGGTTTATCATCTCTTAGTCAGTTTAATACAAATAACTCTGGTGCCTGATATAGAATTGATGACTATACAAGAATTGTCCATGCTGTAACCCTGTTCCTGTTTGTCATCGCCACCTCACATGAGAAGAAATCTGGGACTATTTTGGAGATCTCATCACCTCGGTTCATCATCACCATCTTGCATTCAGAAACCTATCATGAATTGCAAAAATTTGACATCTGTAACCCCAAGGCAATATTCACAGCCCTGCTGGTGACTATAAATATGCCAATGCAGTTCTCAATCACAAAGTATAACAGACTTTCCATATAAAAGGCAGAAGAAAAACATTTATTGCAACAGCAGAAAGCCAAACCCTCAAACCAGAAAACCAAATCGGTCATGGTAGCCAAATAGTCAATACACATTAGCACTGTAGGAACAAAGGCATTTCCAAGTCTTCCCCTCCCAGTTGGGGCTTTTCCAAAAACAAACACTCATGAGCCTAGCTTTCTTCTAGCCTGTGTCCTTCCCACTTCAGCCCTAGCCTGACCAACTTCCTCCCAGCTCTGTTCTACCCTTTCAGTTCCACTCATTTAGCAAGCTCCTCCCACCACTTGTGACTTAGGTTACCATGTGATTTAAGCAGGTCACATGGGCCTGTTAATGAATGAGCAAGATTTCTCCATTTAAATTACCATTACATTTGGCCCAAAGATATTTTCTATACATTATATAGGTTGGGGGGACAACTGGTATGAACAGATTTATAATAGGTGTAATAGAAAATGAGCATATTAAACAATATCTTAGGCAATTGGTGTCAACAGAACTTTACAGCAATATAAGAGGGACCACACACAATAAGCATATAAACCAATATCTTAGGGTGAGGCTTGAGCTCAACAACCCTCCTATCCCCCTTCAAGCAAAAGGGGCCCCAAATCTTGGGGTAAGGGACATAGTTCTCCTATTCTACAGCTACTTTCTGCTGAGATTGGATATAGAGCTGTCCCTGCCTTGAGAAGTCCCATTCAAGAGGTCAGTTCTTTAGCTAGTATCTGGAGCTCGATTGATGCCAGGACCAGGTATGACACATTGCAATTGAGGATAAGGGGTGACATCTGGCTTAGGCAATCAGTCATACTCAGATGGAGGATACTAAACTAGCAGAAAACAAATCTAGCAAACAAATTTAACAGTCAAATAGCTAAAATGAAACAAGTAGAAAATAACCAGAAGCAGGATATATAGGGTCAGTCATGCTCCTGGAGTCCATGAACCCATTATCATAGCCTCATTCCTGATAGAATATATGCGTTAAGGGTACAATTTAGTAATCATCTTCTCCTGAATAAACAAGTTACAGTATTGTCTTTCCTGTGTGCTTTCCCCATCTTCACTATTATATTTCTATGGGAAACTGCTAATGGTATCATAGTATGCATTTGCATTTCCAATCATTATGACAGTCTTCATTATCTGCTCTTTTAATTTTCTTATATAGTACCTAAGTGAATATCAGGGTCTATCTCCATGAGGTCACACTGAGTCAGTAGGATACTGTTTACTGCACCCTTTTGCAACCAAAGCTAGCAGATTAGTCGTATTGTCACCTCTTTACATATTGTAGTCTCTAAAGGCTTGCTGTGCAAAAGGATTCTGACTGATACCTATAGATTTCAAGCAGTCCACACAATCTATTGATACTCCTCCAACTCCTTTATCACTGATTCTTACCATCCAAGGTATTAATGATTTCTCCATCCTTTGGGTGAACTCACTCAAAATATCTGACATCATGCTGAGTAAAATCCTCAATGATCTCCCTAAAAGCTGTGTTCCCTGCTTGGTTCTCTTGTTTTTGCCTTAGTAAAGGGCATGCTTTGGATTTAGAAGTCTCCCCCTGCAACATTATTTCATTTTCTAACTCTTACTTAGTTACATTTTTCTGCCTACACACTGTCCTGGCAACTGTGGTTATGGAGACTAGTCTGGGTCTGTACAAATATTGCATGGACAATTCTTTTTCCAGTCTTCTGCTTCTTCTTGGCTTTTCTTCAACCTGAGACCCCCTACCTTGCTCTTTTAAAGGAGAGCCAGAATGCTGAGAATTCCCATGCAAGCTAGCTAACTCTTTTCCAATTTGATTTTTTTTCCTTCAGCAGCTCATCTCTGATTTCATACATAATACAATAACCTGTTAATAAATCTCTTACATACCCCTACCAGTTCCTTCCCTGGTCTTTGTGATATTCCTTGCAAATACCTTTCCAAGTATCTAGGTTCCCCTTCCTCTAACCTTGCTTCCCAGTTTTCACAGGGTCCTGTGCTTTTAGCCCATTCCTCTGCTAGGGAAGAATACAGTAAATCATCCCTTCCTGGGATGTTAATTTCTTCCTCTAAATCCTTTCTGCCTCCAAATAGAAATTTTGTACCCCTTGATCCTGTTCCTGATGCCAAATGTATTACCAAAGCAATATTCACAGCATTGGTGGTGACTATGAATATGCCAGCATAGTTCTCAATCACAAAGTATAACAGACTCTGCATACAGAAGGCAGAAAAAGAACATTTATTCAGACAGCGGAAAGCCAAATCCCCAAATCAGAAAGCCAAATCAGTTATGGTAGTCAAGAAGTCAATACGCATTTGCCCTGCAGGGAACAATGGCATTTCCAAGCCTTCTCCACCCCTGGTAGGTTCTTCTCACAAAGAAACAAACACTCGTGAACCTAGCTGTTTGCTTGCCTGTGTCCTTCCCAGCTCTGACTAGCCCGACCAAATTTCTCCCAGCTCTGCTTCACCCTTCCTGTTCCACCTGTTCAACTAGCTTCTCCTGCCACATTTGACTTAGGTTTCCATGTGATTTAAACAGTTCACATAGGCCCATTAAGGAATTTAAAAATTTTCTGATATAAATCAACTTTATAGCATCACCTGCCACATGAGATTTTCCTTCTGATGGAGGGAGGAAAGGCTAAGAATTTCTGACTTTTATTTTCTTTTCCACATTTTTATTTGTTTTCTTCTTCCTTCCCTTTTCCTCTTCGTATGGCCCATGCTGGGAGGACTGTCCAGTAACAACATAAACATATCAATGTTAAAAGTTCCTTTAGAAGTATCAGACTCTTGGCCCGCAAAGCTCCAGATAGAAATATTATTGGGAAATGTATAAGAAATGCAACATAATGTTAATTTTTAATTTTCTAATTCAATATGTGACTCCCGGGGATCTGTTTCTATTCAAATCTGACACCACTGCTCTAGAAGATCCTTAGGATCTTATTACTAAAGGATGATATTTGATAGGACAAAGCTGCCTCCAGTACCTGATTGGTTCCAGCTTCCTTGATGTAGCATCTTGATCACTGACACATATAAAAAGTCCCAGCCCCATAGAGTCTAGGTTTCTCAGACTTGGTTAGTGTCTTAAGATCACAAGTGACCATACCCTGATGACCTACTAGCCAAATGAATTTAGAGATGGAAATGAGTGGAGTTGTGTACAGAGAAGGTAGGTGCCCCTGTATCCTTGAAGCATAGTCTTGTTCTGTTGGGGCAAAATAAACTGTCTTTGTTGAACTGTGCAATGACATCCAAGTGTCTCATTCTGCCTCAACATGGAATCTGAATTAAGAGGGTGCTGGCATGAGAGCTGCACCTTTGACACTTTCTTTTCCTATTTTTAGGAGCAGTTTATGTAATATTTTTTCTTAGGAAGAATTCATTTGTAAATGCATTCATCTTACTTTTCTTTCTTTTTCTTTTATTCCCCTTTGAGTCTTCATTTATGGCCCATTCAATTTATTTGTCAAAGTTTTGAATTTTTTAAATTGCCTATTTCTTATTCTGTTAATCTGAAAATTTTGTATTCCTGTAGATATTTATTCATTTTATTTAATGTGTAAATTTTATTGACATTTAATTAGTGAAAATAATTTCTAATAGTAACCTTTTTTCCTCTTCATCTATTATGAGTTCTTCCTTTTTTGTTTTGATACTGGAAATTTGATTTTCCTCTATCATTTTGCTAACCACACTCCTAATGGTTCATCTATTTTGTTGAAGTTTTAAAAAACCTGTTCCCTGTTTTATTTATTAAATGATTTTCTGCTTCCAATTTTAATCAGTTGCTTCTTTGGTTTTTCTATTTTGATGTATGCTTGGAGTTTTAAAATTTGTTTCATTTCTAGTTGTTTTAGATGCCAGATTTATTGAGCTGTTCTTTCTTTTGTTGATAAAAGATGTTTTTCTTTTTAGGTATGTTGGTATGTTGTCTCATCATTTTCTTTGATGAAGTTCTCTAGTATTTCTCTATTTTTTCTTGACTAATCAGTTTTTTCAAATTAAATTATTTAGTCTCCAATTGATTTTTGATCCTTTCTTCAGCAGCCTTATATTTGAATATAAATTTTCAGGAAGCTCCAGGGTGTTTAATTAAAGGAAAAGAGACAAAGTGAACATCTTATAAGTCTAGGAAAACAGTAGTGGACACAAGAGGACAGTAGTGGACACAAGACAGCAGTGTGGTGCCACAGTGCTAAGACTAGAGTAACCCAGGACTCTTGGATTTTGAATTCCTTAAAACTCTGTCCTGAGATGCAAAATAATGAGGTTGTGGACTGGGTTAAAGATGCAGCATTTTTAAAAAGTTAATCTACTTATTTTTAGTCTTCAACATTCACTATCGTAAGTATCAAATTTCCTTTCTGTCCCTCTTTTCCTCCTTCTCCAAGACTGCTTTCAATTTGTTATATACTTTACATATATGTATATATATATATTCTCATTAAAATTTTTTACATTAGTCATGGTGTATAGAAGAATTAGAATGAATAGGAGGAAGCATGAGAAAGAAGCAAAACAAAAGAAACAAACAAAAAGAAAACAGTCTACTTCACTCTGCATTCAGACTCCACAGTTTTTTCTCTGAATGTGAATGGCATTTTCCATGATGAGTCCTTTGAAATTGTTTTAGTTCCTTGAAATGTTGATAAGGGCTAAGTCTATTAAGGTCAGCCTCACACACTGTAGTTGTTGCTCTGTATAACGTTCTCCTGGTTCTGCTCACTTCCTTCAGCATCAGTTCATAGAAGTCTTTTGAGGTTTTTCTGAAGTCCACCTGTTCATCAATTCTTATAGCACAATAGCATTCCATTACATTCATATACCATAATTTGTTCAGCCATTCCTCAACTGATAGGCATCCCTTCCTGTCCAGTTCTTGGCCAACACAAAAAGAGATGCTATAAATATTTTTGTACATATGTCTTTCCCCCATTTTTATGATCTCTTTAGGATGTAGCCCTAGACCTGATATTGCTGGGTCAAAGAATATGCCCATTTTTGTAGCCCTTTAGGCATAGTTCCAAGTTGCTCTCCAGAATGGTTGGATCAGCTCACAACTCCACCAATAATGAATTAGTGTTCCAACTTTTCCAAATCTTCTCCAATATTTATCATTTTCTTGTTTTGTCCATCTGATAGGTGTGATGTGGTACCTCAGAGGTGTTTTGATTTGCATCTCTCTAATCAATAGTGATTTAGAGTATTTTTTCATATGACTACAGATAGCTAATTTTTTTCCTGTGTAAACTGCCTTTTCATATGCTTTGATCATTTATCATTTGGGGAATGAATTGTTCTCACAAATTTGACAGTTCTCCATATGTTTTTCAAAAGAATCAGAGACATTAGTTATAAAAATTCTTTCTCAGTGTTCTTCACTCTCAATCTTGGTTGCATTGACTTTGTTTGAGCAAAATTTTTTTTATTTAATATTGTCAAAATTATCCATTTTTCATTTCATAATGTTTTCTATATTTTCTTTGGTCATAAATCACTCCATTCTCCATAAATCTGACAGAAAAACTATTCCTTGCTCCCCTAATTTGTTTATAGTATTAGCCTTTATATCTAAATCGTGTAACCATTTGGACTTTATTTTTTTAATATGATGTCAGATGTTGGTCTGTACCCAGTTTCTGCCATACTATTTTTCAGGTTTCTCAGCAAATTTTTTCAAGTAGTGAGTTCTTATCTCAGAAAGTAGGTTCTTTGGCTTTATCAAATAGGAGTTTTCTATAATCATTGACTGCTGAGTCTTGTGTACTTAACCTATTTCACTCATCTCCCCCTCTATTTCTTAGTAATACCAAATAGTTTTGAGGATTGCTGCTTTAGAGTACAATTTTAATAGCTGTTATGGGTAGGCTACCTTCCCTAGAAAGAGATTTGAGGAAGGGTAGTAAACCAGAAACTATTGCAATAGTCCAAGCAAGAGGTGATAAAGACTTGCACTAGGTGATTTCAGTAACAGAGGTGAGATGGGGGCATATAGTTAAGAGTAATTTGTGTTAAGAAAACAAAATTGACAGGCCTTGGCAACAGAGTGTTATGAGTAGTGAGAAGGTGAGGAGCCATATAAGACACTTATTTTTAAAGGCTGGATAACTGGAACGATGGTGGTACACTTGAGAGTATTAGAGAACTTAGGAGGACAGCAAGGTTATGGGGAAAAGATAATGAATTCAGTTTTGTAGTCTCACTTGACATAGTAATCGCTGATACGACCAATCAGGACTTCAGGCGCTAGGGTTTAGACATCTTGAACTAAGGAAATCTGCTGATGTGGAGATGGCCAACTCCAGAGAGTGAATTGAGCTGGGAGGTACAGAGATACACTTTTAGACATGGCCACTGTAGGACTTCATTTTGCAATATTACACTTACTTGTTACAAGATTTTTTTCTTTTTCTCTCTGCTTTTCATTGGGGGAAAGCCAATGAAAGAGAAAGAAAGAGGCTAAGAAGAATGTAATGTAATGATGTAAAAAGAAGGAGCACCTTTTTAACAGTTTAAAACATCAAAGAAAAAGAAGTTCAGAAGGAAGCACAGACAAGCAGGGTAGTTTTGCAAGCAATGTACAGAATTTGTTAAGAATTTTATAAAAAAGTTATATATTATTGAGATTCATGGTTTCATATAGAATCCTTTTTGTTTTCCCTTATGTGAAAGGAAGAAGGAAACAAGCATTTATTAAGTGCCAAGTATGTCCAGGCACCATGCTGAGCACTTTTCAAATATGATGTCATTTGATCCTCACAACACCCCTGGGAAGTGGATGCCATTATTATCCCATTTCATAGTTCAAGACATTGAAACAGACAGAGGTTTACTGACTTGCCTGAGTCACTCCATGTTGTTAGTGTCTAAGGCTGGATTTGAACTCAGGTCTTCCTGACCAGATCCAGAGCTTTATCTACTCCTTTTTTGTTTTGTGTCTTAAGTTTGGAACTTTTTTTTTTTAAGGCACTCAGTTTGCCTTTAAGGCAGTAGGTAAGGATTTAATTATTGAGATTGAAAGTTTGTTTTTGATCTTGATGTCTAAACTGTGGAGAATCAGAAGAGAAAGAAAATGATAAAACCCTGATGCAATAATTTCAAATAAAATATTAACAAATAGACTACGGCAACATATGAAAATATTATAAACTATGACCCTGCTGAATTTATATCCTGAATGTAGGGATGATGCAATATTAGGAAAATTAAGGCTACTTTAGACAGTATTAATAGGAGCAATAACTTAAAAATCACATGATCATATCAATAGATACTGAAAAATCTTTTGATATAATTCAACACCAATTTCTTTTAAGAGCACAGCAGAACATAGGAATAAATAAATCTTTCCTTAATATAGTAAGTAGTGACATCAATATAATAAATTTGATAACATGGTAAGAAGTATTTATCTAAAACCAAGAGTTAGCATGACATTTGATGAGAATAAACTGGAGGCCTTTCCATTGAGATCAGGGATAAAGCAAAGATTTCCATCATCAGAGTTACTATTTGATATTGCATAAGACATGACGCCAATAGCAATAAGACATGAAAAAGAAATTGAAGGAATAAAGATACGTAAAGAGAAAACAGAACTAATGCCCTTTTGTAGATGATATGATGATTACTTAGAGCTGATACATAGAAAACCTTAGAGTGTCAACTAATTATTAACTGATGACTTCAACAGAATTGTGAAATACAAAATGCAATCTCATAAATCAGCCTTTTTGTATATTACCAATGAAACCTAACAGGAAGATATAGAAAGAGAAATCATTTAAAATATTTCCATTTATTTTTTCTCCACTTAGTAGTATTTTATTTTTTCCAGTTATTTGTAAAGATAGTTTTCTACATTCACTTTTGCAAGATTTTCATTTCCACATTTTTCATCCCTCCCTCTCTCTCCTCCCCCTTCCCCAAGATGGCAAGCAATCTGATAGAAGCTATACATGTATAGTCATGTTAAACATATTTCTCCATTAGTCATAATGTGAAAGAAAAATCAGAACAAAAGGGAAAAACCATGAGAAAGAAATAAAGAGAAAACAGTATGCTTCAATTTTCATTCAGACTTCACAGGTCTTTCTCTAGATGTGGATAGCATTTTCCATCATGAGTCTTTTGGAATTCTCATAGATCAGTGTATCAAAGACTATCAAAGTTGATCACTGTTCAATGTTGCTATTACTGCATACAATGTTTTCCTGGTTCCACTCACTTCACTCAGCTTCAGTTCATGTAAGTCTTTCCAGGTTTTTCTGAAATGTGCCTATGCCATTTCTTATAGTACAACACAACCTGTTCAGCCATTCCACAATTGATGGGCATCTCTTCAATTTCCACTCTTTGCCTCTTGAAAAAGAGCTGATGTATTTTTGTACATGCAGGTCCTTTATTATGATCTCTGTGATACAGACCTATTAGTGGCATCGCTGAGCAGTTTTGTAGTCCTTTGGGCATAATTCCAAATTGCTCTCCAGAATGGTTGGATCAGTTCACAACTCTATCAAAAAATGCATTAAAGTCTCAATTTCCTACACCTTCTCCAATATTTATCAGTTTCCTTTTTTGTCACATTAGCCAAACTTATATGTGTGAGGTGGTACCTCAGAGTTTTTAAATTTGCATAAAATACTTCCCTTTAAAATAATTTTGTAGAAAGTATAAAACACTTGAAAGTTTAGCTACCAAGACACACAGAACTATATGAATATAACTTTACACTAATCTTTATGAAAATAAAGTAGACATAAAGAATTAGAGAAATAGTAATTGTTCAGGTACTCTGAATCAATATAATAAAACAGGTAATATAATTTAGAGTAATTTACTTATTCATTTCCAAAAAGTCCAAGTATTATTTTAAAGAACCCCCCAAAAATAATAATGAAATTCATCTGGAATAAGGGTTGGTAACTTTTTTGGTGTCATGGACCCCTTTGGCAGTCTGGTAAAACTTGTGAACTTTTTTTTCAAAATAATGTTTTTAAATACATAAAATAAAATACATAGTATTACAAAAGAAATGAATTATATTAAAATAAATATGTAATTTTTCCCATCCAAGGTCATAGAACACTTTGAAAACTATGGACATCTTGGGGTGGTTTAGAACCACCTAATCTGAAGGAATAGAGGTCAACAATCTTAAAAAGGACAGAAGGAAAGGAGCCTACTGGTAACAGATCTCAAACTGTAGAAACACTTTTAAACTAATAGCCATATGAAAAATGCTCCAAATTGCTAAGAATTAGAGAAATGCAAATTAAAGTAAGTTTGAGACTCCTTCTATTGAAATTATATCTATCAGAATGACAAAGATAACAAAAATGGAAAATAATAAGTGTTGAAGGGAATATGTTAGCAGGTCTGAGTCTGCACTTAAAATTACATGCATATGCCTGTAACTGGTTATATAATTGAGACATTTCATTGCCATTTCACCTCTATTTCAGCTTTGTGGACAACTCCATCAAGGTCATATCTCCTGGCAAACCAGAATGTGGCTTCGGGCTCTGGCTTGGCTTTCGGAGTCAGCTACTCCAGTATCTTTGCCAAGAAAACCCCAAATAGGGTCACAGAGAGGTGGATATGAGTTAAATCATTCAACAGCAATGCAGCTCCCAAGTCAATATAATTGGAATATGCATATTCCAATGCATACTATGAATAATCTCAGCACATTATTTGTGGCATTTTAGTAGCAGGTGGACAGCTGATTTTGAAAAAATACTATTTGTGATATAAATTGTGTAAATCAACCCAACAGAGGAAAATGCTCATCAGAAACTAAATCAGTGTAAAAGAAAACAAATTAGAAACTAGATTAAAAAATTCAAGTGGTAAACCCAGTGGAAGAGTTTAAAAAACATACACCAATCATTATAAAAAGACAGAAAAATTTTCAAAAATATTAGGAAATGCTGGTCTTAATTCAGTTCAAAACTCAAAAGTGTCAAAGATAAAGGAAAAAATAAATATTTCAGTGACAATATTACTCTGACTAGAATAGTAGATAAACCTGTTTAAAACCACAAATAACAGGAAAAAAAAAAAGTAATTCCTTTTACCCAGTACGTAACCACAAGGAGATTTTGGCAAGCAAGGCAGATGGAGCCGTGCCTGCAGAACTCATTCTCCTACAGGGGCACTTTAGGGACATTGCTTCCTTTCAAAGTCAGTGTGTACTGCCTTCCAGAGAAAAGGGGCAGGAAGACTGCCCATATCAGCTCCCCTACTTAGCTTTCCTCTCCCTTCCTCCTTCCCATTACTCTCCTCCCACTTCCTTATCTCTCTTCCCTAAACCCCCTTCTTCCTTCCTCTTGCCCTCCCCCGCTCCCTCCCTTGTCGTCCCCCTCTGACCCCACCATTCTTTAGGAACAACTACCGAAAAAGGGGACAGCAATCACATTGAAGTCAAATGAATACTTTATCTACTCAAACATTTCCATGCAGCCACACTTCTAGGGAAACTGTAAAGAAGTGATTTCTGGCTTGCTGCTCCCTCCACACCTGCCTGTGCAACTTTAAACCCTGCCCCTCTCTCTGAGCTTCGTTGGGCAATAGAGTAGAAGTGTATAAAGCCAAGGCTTCTGTCAGTTAGTCTTTGCCTCTGTGTGGGTTTTTCGACTGCTCAGAGCTGACCTGACCTGTGAGGTGAAAAGAAATGGCTCTTTCCAGATCTCACAGGGTGACAATGAATGATGGGAATACCATCCCGGTGCTGGGATTTGGTACTTACGCACCCAGAAGTGTAAGTATAGAGAGCAGGGGGGTTTGTGGGCGCTGGAAGGGGAGATGAAGTGTGTAATCCTAATTCCCTTCCTGTGCTACCCAGTTTGGCGTTAGAGACTCTTTGGGGGGAGAAATACACAATTACGTAGCAAATGCAGGATAGTGAATTTCTGTGTAAACCTGACACTGTGTAAAAGTACCACATCTCGAATTTAGTCACCACTGGTTGAGTATGGAGACCCTGGGGTTTGTAGTTTTTCCCAGACTGAGAAAAGAAAGTTAAGGTGAGATCAGCCCTCAGATGGGAGGGAGGAAGGTTTTTCACTAAGCCCAGAATTTGAAAAAGTGTTTAGGACTGTACGAGGAGAGGGAGGAGCGTCTGTGGCAGATAGTGTCTGCCATATCTGCCTTTCCCATCTTTGAGATCGTGAGAGATGATATTTAAATGGATGAGCAGAGAGATGTGGGATTGTGTATTATTATACACGATCGATCCAGGAGGCAGAGGGCTCAGAGAAAAATAGGTCCTGCTGTTTTCTTTACTTCTGCTTAGTTGTGTTTTTAAAAAAATTCTGCTAAATAATATTTACCAGGTTTAATATTAGTTTTCATTATTTTAGTTACATTTATAAATTGTATAAGGCACATGAAATATAATTATTACATAAAATTAATTTTGTTTTTATTTAATTATATTAATTTTGATATTATTTTTGGCCTGTGGTTGACTGGATCCTTAACTTTGCCTGGTATTCCTTTGATTGAGGCTTGGGATGAAATGGGAATCACACTGGAAAGGGGGATCTCGCTCAGGGCAAGGCAAGGAGCTCTTATTGCTCTCTGGGCATAAGCAGAAACCATTTCATAATTACACTTCCAATAACAAAATTATTATGAACATGCTCCATCTTTTTTAAATAATTTTTTTTTGGTTTTCTCCACTTCCATAAGTTTTAAATGTTCTCTGCCTCCCTTGCCTCCCCCTTTCACAAGACAGCATGCTATCCAATGTAAGTTCTACATAAACATTTTTATTAGACATTTTCACATTAGTCATGTTGTATAGAAGAATTACAACATATGGGAGGAACAATGAGAAAGAAAAACCAAAACCAAAAAGAAAACAAATAGTGTGCTTCAATCTGCATTCAGATTCTTTCTCTAGATGTACAGGTGACATCTTCCATTCTGAGTGCTTTGGAGTTGTCTTGGATCCTTGCCTTGCTGAGAAGAGCTAAGTCTATCAAAGTCATTCATTGCACAATGTGACTGTTACTGTGTCCAATATTCTCCTGGTTTGCTCACTTCACTCAGTATCAGGTCCTATAAATCCTTCCAGATTTTTCTGAAGTCTGCCTGTTCATTGTTTTTTGTATATTCTCACCATCTTTGAAGTAAATCTGTACCACAGATGAGGGCCTCCTTAGAGTAACCAGTGATGCTGTATGAACATCGACTACTTATGGAACCTGTGCAGCAGTGTGGATGTTGGAAGATGGGTGGATGGATTCTCCTGCCTTCCAGGGAATGAGGAGAAGGCAAATTCAGGTGCAGGAAACGCAGGACCAGCATGAGGGCACCTGGATATTGAAGTAGTCTGAACAATGGGGAGAAAAGAGTGCACAGAAAGCAAAGCTTTATTTCGTGCTGTTTGTGTGTGAATATTGCTGCTTTGTGAATATTTTAGATAGTAAAGGTAATAGTGGGAGTGGGGTAGTGTGTGTGTGTGTGTGTGTGTGTGTCTTTTGCCTAACATCTGAGCACAGATGGTAGCCAGCCAAGAGAAAAAGCTTTCCTCCAGTCCTTCCATCTCTCTGCTTCCACGTAGTGTTCTCCAGAAAGCAGGCAGTTTATTTCTTCCTTCATTTAGGATGGCAGGGCTCTTGAAGGAGTTTAGGGTTTGTGGGAAAATAGCTCAGTTGAGAAGAGACAAACAGCCACAGCTCTGAACCCTTTTTCTCCCTAGGTGTCACTGTCTCACTGTCAGATATGCTTTGTCTGCCTTTTGGTGAAATGGGGACTTTGGGAAAAGGGGATGGGGGAATGGTGAAGGGACTTGTCATTTTAAGGTACAGCTCTCTACCTAAAATTTTATGAATGTTGAGGTTATATAGGGTGAAGTTCTGGACTTATTGACTGAGTAGCTAGGGAAAGGTACAAGCCCAGGCAAGATTACCCTGACAAAAATACAGAGCATGGTATTTGGGCACCTTTGATCTTGGGAGTACAAACTGGAATCACTTTAATACTTTCTGGTCTCTTAACTAAGACATTGCCCCTAATTTCAAGAAACCGACCACCTAAAAGAGAAATAAGACACAAATGCAGAAAACTATAAATATATGTTATACGATAATTGCATTAGAGAGTTATACCACAAAGAATTATGAGAAGTTTGAAGTGCAGACTAATAACCAAGTGGGGAGAGGGAGAGATGGAATAAGGGAAGGCTTTCTGGACAAAATGTTATTGACGTTGAGCTTTGTGATATGGTTTATTTTTAATACTTTTTCCAGAGGCCCTTTATTTCTTATATAACTTCATTGCATTATGACAAGTAAGCATATACAATATACACATATAACATTTATGCTTTTTTGCCATTTGTTTTTATTCTTAAGTAATCACACACAGCTGAGAAATAGGAACATTCATTTCCATTTCCTTTCAATAAACATTAGATATCTGTCATATCTAATTTATCTAAGATTCTGTTCATGTTCTTATTTTTTCATATATTTTTTGTTATATTTATCTAGGTCTGAAGGAGTAAATTGAAGTAACTCATTATTATAGCTTTAGGGTTTGTTTCTCCTTGTAATTCATTTAGTTTTTCCTTTGTTTTTATTAGTTATGCCATTCACTACATGTATATTAAATATGAAGGCAGCTAGGTGGTGCAGTGGATAGAGCACCTGTGCAGGAGTCAGGAGGACCTGAGTTCAAATCTCACCTCAGACACTTGACACTCACTAACTGTGTGACCTTAGGCAAGTCACTTCACCCAAATTGCCTCATCCTGGGTCATCTCCAGTCATCCTGATGAATATCTGGTCACTGGATTCAGATGACTCTGGAGGAGAAGTGAGGCTGGTGACCTGCACAGCCCTCCCTCACTCAAAACAAAGTCAAGTGCAAGTCATGTCATTATTTCTCTGATGACATGATCTTCTCTGGCAACAAAGGACGAACAAGGAGGAAGGAAGGATTAAGTATGAAATCAGTTATTGCATTACCTTTCAGCAGAATATAGTTTTCTCTTTATCTCTTTATAGTTTTTGCTATTGCCTTGACTAAAATCATCATTATTGCCCTGGCTGTTTTGTGTTCAGTTGAGTCATAACAGATTATTGTTCCAACCTTTTATTTAACTCTTTGTGAGTTTCAAGTATGTTTTTTGTAAACAATATATTGTTGGATTTTGTTTTCCAAATCCATTTCAGCTTCTAGTTTACAGATAAATGCATCCCATTCACATTCACTTCATTTTCTCATTTTGTCTCCTAAAATCATTCATTTCTGTTTGGTTCATTCTGATTTTTAGGGAGTTTGTTTCTAAAGTTTTGTACCTCTTCTCTTAAGCTATTGCTCCTTTCCCCAGTTCTCTTCTCCATAATTCTGATTTCTTTTGTAATACCTTTTTAAAACTCTTATAATTTAAAAAAAAATAGAAGTTTTCTTATGGGCAAGCTTTTTTCATGTGGTTTTCATTATAAAAGTTTTTGCATTTTTCTCTTCTGGTTTGTGCGTTTGTACACTCTGCATTCATAAACGCTTTTTATTGTAATTTTTGATTCATTTTTGTTAGTGAGCCCTTAGGAGTTGAGTTCTAGCTTTCCTCTACTCTGAAGGACCAGATTAGGTTGAGCACCTTTCCTTTACATGGTCCTTTGTCCTAAAGGTCTTTTTCGTCACTATGGATTCCAAAGCTCTCCTTCCTTCTGGTCAGCCTTACTTAATAGCTTTTCCTTTGAGCAGACAGAGAGAAGAAGGAGAAGCCTTTTCTTCACTTCTTAGTTATTCCATGCATGCCCTCCTCTGGTGAGAGAAACCTAGATGAAGAGTAATCCTTAAGGAGAAGGAGAGAGGTTACTGTTCTTTGTGTCACAATCTTTTTTCTTCTTCTTTCTATTCTCCCTTAAAAATATGGTAATAGTACCAGTGGTCTGTGGGAGAAGCTGCTGAACCTGGTACTATATTCCTCTAACCCATAATTTTTTTTTCTGAAAATCATTTTAGGATATGTAACATTCACCCTAAAGTGACATTTAGTGTCTCTTGCTGTTCAGTCATGCCTGACTCCATGCCCCATAGCACAACAGGCCTTTCACTATCTCTCAGTCTGTCCAAGTTCATGTTCATTGTTTCCATGACACTGTCTATCCATGTCCTCCTTTGCTTTCCCCTTTTCCTTTTGCCTTTCCTCTTTCCCAACATCAGGTCTTTTCCATTGTGTCCCATCTTCTCACTTTGTGGCCACACAAAGTTTCAGCTTCAGTATTTGACCTTCCAGTGAATAGCCTGAAATAATTTCTTTAAGTATTGATGGATTTGATCTCTGTCGTTGCTGTCTAAAGGACTCTCAAAAGTCTTCTCCAGCACTGCAATTTGAAGGCATTAATTCTGTGATGCTCAGCTTTCCTTATAGTACAACTCTCACAATATAAATACAGTATACAGAAAATATACCTGTCAGAATTCAAAGCACCACTTACAAGCTGCTTCCAATGAGGCAAACTCTAGGAACGGCAAAAAAAAATACATAACAGCAACATACATACATGTCAAAAAGTACAAAACATTGTATATAATTCAAAAATAAGTTATATTGAGCTAAGTAGCCAGTGACACTGCAATATCATTATTTCGCCTATTTATTGATCGGATGGTTCTAATTCTTTTCTGATTCATTTGTCTTTCCACATCTGTACCTAAAGTAGTTGTTGGCAAAATCTCACTCCCAATGTTTCTAACTCTATGATTTTGCCCTCTTATCCTTATTAATATGACAGCTGAGGTTATAGGTATAGACTCCCTAACAGTAATTCTGAACTCTCTGTCTTGCCCTTTAAGGGGATTCTTGAATTTCAGTTTAAGTATATAGCCATGGATAGTGGATATCAAGTCAATTTTCTCTTTTTCCCCAATCCATGATTGGTAGTGATTCTCTGAAGTTCATCTTTTTTTCATTTTTCCCCTAATGCACTGAATGTTTTCTCTCACACTTTTCTTTGTTGAAAGCTTTTCTCCTCCTTTAGGCCTTTACTGACTTTGCAATGTCAATTAGTGTTGCTCACTTTTCTTGCAAAGTACTCTGGTGCCTTCCAGTAGCTTGGAATTCAATATACTTCAAACAAAACACTCTATTAAACTGTGAGCTGTGGGAGGAGGAAAGGTATGGAATGTAGCAGCAGATCTGCAAACTAAAATCTGAAGACTAAAGTCTAAGCCAAAGAATACAGCTGACCCTGGGTCTACCATTCAAAATGTCTAATTCTTTCTATTGCCTAACAGCAAAATGGCTTAGAATGGCCAAATGGAAAAATAAACAAGCATCAGGATCTACAGAAATTAAATAACAAAATGCAGCTGTGTGTGTGTGGAGGAACTTGAGTAGCACTTGACCAAGAAAAAGACAAGCAAGAGAGAAAGTGCAGCTGGAGAGATAGAGGGAAGGAGAAACTACAGTTAAAAGACCGTGTTTAGGGAAGGAGGTTCATTGGGTTAAGGTGTCTTTATCCAGGCTGAAATTCTGTCCCTTTGAATCTCTAGGTTCCCAAAAATGAAACTGTGATAGCCACAAAGGTGGCTATTCAAGTGGGCTTCCGCCATATTGATGGGGCTTTTCTATATGAAAATGAAAAAGAAGTTGGACAGGCCATCCAAGTGAAGATTGCAGATGGGACGGTGACCAGAAAGGACATATTCTGCACAGGGAAGGTATACAAAAAAGTGATTGAGTTTTGTGAGATTTTTTTTCATGTTAAAAAAACTGTGATTAACCATAAATAGTATCCTATGTGGAACAAAGAGGAATCCTCCCAACCAACGCAATCTAAACAACCAAAATGAGTTTTGCTGCATAAAGGAAAAGAGGAAAGCTAGCTAGTGTTGATGAGAAACAATGGAATTTAACTCTCAGTCATTTAATTTCAAAAGTAGATTGGCCACTCAGTTAACAAGCAAGATCTAACTCATTCTTATTCTTTTCCTTTGGTCCCCCATGGTGACTGGTTTTTAGCACTTCGACCTTGAGACTTGCAGAAGATGCCAGTCATTACATTAATTTGTTGGGGGCAGGTAATTAAATTGTACAAAGGTTTATATAATGGAATAGAGAGAAAAGAAAATAATAAGGGATTAAAGTAATAGCAATGTTGATTACCATTTCCTAAAACCTCCTACCAAGCTGCAGGCATAGAAAATTGCAAGTCTAGCCTATTGTCTGTTGTGTTGTACTAAATCATCTTTGTGTTCAATCTTAGGAAACAATATAGGGAAAACCAGGCACTTACCCAACTGACAAGGTGAAGGTGAAAGTGTTGTATCTCAATGCCTACTTGTCTGTCATCTTTTTGACATTTGATTCTGTAGCTACTGTTTCCTTGCATAAGTGGAAGAAAATCTCAGTAGGTTTCCAAAACACACTTTCAAGAATATCCAAAATTCTAGCATTAACTTGAGTTGGGAGGTGACTTCATTGTTCAGTGGGTCAGGTAGTTTTGGCCCAGGGGTACTCCATGAGTACTTCTTCTCCTCTTTACTTTTCTAGCTCCAGGCTTGTCTAGTACTTCTTTTATAACCCCCTGATTCAGAGATGTCTCCACACTAGGTGTACATTCACTCAGAACCTCCTTCAACAGGCAGTTCAGGACCTTCCCTCTAGTGGGTAAATTTCTTGAGTTCCCAAAGAGGCCACTTTTGCAGTTTACAAAGCATGTGATGTCTCTTTTCAACCTCAGAAGAACTCTTGGAGTTAGATAGCATTTTATTTATTATCTCTCATTTTACAAAGAAAGGAACAGGCACAGAGATTAAGTGATAAGAACGAACTTTAGGAGCTTTTCATAATTTTTCTGTAATTTGGCTATTCTGGGAACTCAGTCTGCTGTCCTGTCATTGACATAATTTGTCCCTTCTGTTGATATTGCTTTGATAAAGAATATACAACATTACTTTGAATATTCCTTCAATCCCTTTAGCTATGGAGCACATGCCACCGCCCAGAATTGGTCAGGCCTGCCCTGGAAGAGACCCTGAAGAACCTCCAGCTTGATTACCTTGACCTTTATATTATACATTTTCCTGTCTCTCTTACAGTAAGTACTAGAACCCCCTCTAGGTATACAAAGACTTTTGGGTCACATGTCTCTATTTTCCGCCTTAGCATTTTTCAGTTCTGCTTCCATAAGAATTGGAGAAATGTTTTGCCCTTGCTCAGGCTTTGTCTAAAGGACTACAGATAAGTGTTGATAGACTTGTGTGTCAGTGTGTTAATATTTAAATTAGATACCTACAAGTACACGTTTCCTAAGGATATCCTGATTTAGCCTTAAGAGATGAGACTGGTCCTGATGGCAAATGCCCATAGTCCTGTGTCGGAGAATTCTCTTGATTTCTAGGGAGAGGCATACAGTCAGCAGGGTCCGATAATTGTGGGTCAAAGATAGTAGGAAAAAACTTAGAGATTTATTAGAGTGCTAAGGAATCTGCTCTTGATAATACCAAGTTCATATTCCTTTAATTTAGATTTGGTTTTTACGACTTTCAGGCAGCTTAGAGTACACTGCCAATCAGTAGTGTTGTATAGCAACTTAGGATAGAAAAAAAAGCATTTTATAGAAAAGTCTTGGGGTATCAGTCAAAGGAGAAAAAAGAAGTAATTGCAACGTACGTGGTAGGATTTACTGTTAATGAAAAAAAGATGTACAAGAATGAGGGATAAACAGAAGAGAATGAAGTTTTACAATTAGTCTTTGACCATTGTGAAAGCAGTCCTTGTAGAAAAACCTTCAGTATCACTTATTAAAAACATGAAGAAGCTACAGCAGTAGGATAATCCATCCTCAAGTTCATACTCTCATTGTATGGGGGAGAGGGACTTTCTAATGTTAGACCACTAGAACATTTGGAGATCTCTACATTTTTAGTCCATCAAGATGTCACATAATATTGGTGTTGCCTATTTTTTCTCCACACCTGTTCCTGGGGAGGCTAAGGCTGGTAGACTGCTTGAATTAGAGAGTTCTGAGCAATAGTGCTACTACCTACCCATTGTTCAGGCCAAGACAAGCACAGATCTAGTGAGTTCCCCAGATCTGCTCAGAAGGGAGAAATGTCTGTAGGTTAGAAACATAGCAAGACTGTTTAGTTAATTTTTTGATGTAGTCTTACATGTAGGCCACATAGACATTTGAATTTTATGTTTGCATAAGTTGTGAGGTTTTAATCTAAATCTAATCTCTTCCATACTACTATCCAATTTTCCCAGCAGTTTCTGTTAAATAGTGAGTATGTATTCCAGTAACTGGGGTTCTCTTTTTGTTGAATATTTGCACCAGTATGTTATAAACTTAATCTGTTACACTGTCAAACCTTTCTATGTTTTTTAGTTTATCAATAATTATTTAAATTATTATTTTGCGTGTTTGATCTACTCATCTCAGTATTCAATTTCTTAAATGGGGTTTTGTTCCAGGGCCAGGCAAGGGCACTTGCTGGGCTTTTGGTTGAAGTTGTTGGCTCTGTTTGGTCTTGGTCTGGATTCCTTGGGTTTTTTCTTTTTTTTTTCTTGAATTGAGTTTTTTTTTCTCTTTAATTAATTAATTTTTAGTTTTCAACATTCATTTCCACAAGATTCTGCGTTCCAAATTTTTTCCCCATCTCTCCCTTCTCCACCCCAAGATACCATGTATTCTGAATGTGCTTTTCCCCAATCCCACTCCCTTCTATCACACCACTGCCCTCCCTTTTCCCCATCTTCATCACCTTCTTGTAGGGCAAGACAGATTTCCATACCCTTCTACCTGTAAACTCTCATTTCCCAGATGCATGCAAAAATAATTCTCAACATTTGTTCCTGAAACTTTGAATTCCAACTTCTCTCCCTTCCTCCCTCCCCACCCATCCCCACTGAGAAGGTAAGCAATTCAAAATGGGCCATACTTGTGTAGTTATGCAAATGAGTTCCATAATAGTCATGTTGTGATAGACTAACTCTCTTTCCCTTCATGCTATCCTGCCCCCGCATTTATTCTATTCTCTCTTTTGACCTTGTTTCTCTTCAAAAGCATTTACTTCTAAGTACTCCCTCCTTCCATTTGCCCTTTCTTCTCTCATCCCCTCCCACACCCCACTTATTCCCTTCTTCCCTGCTTTCCTGTTGTGTAGGATAGATACTCATACCAAACTGAGTGTGCATGTTATTCTCTCCTTAAGTCAAATATGATGAGAGTAAGCATCTCTTTTTTCCCTCTCACCTTCCCCCTTTCCTCCTGCATTGAAAAGCTTTTTCTTGCCTCTTTTATGAGAGATAATTTGCCCCATTCCATTTCTCCCTTTCTCCTCCCAATATATTCCTATCTCAGCCCTAATTTTATTACTTTTTAGATATCATCCCTTCCTATTCAAGTTACCCTGTGCCCTCCGGCTATATGTGTATAATCCATCCAACTACCCAAATACTGAGAAAAGTCTCAGCAATTTCAAATATTATATTTCCATGTGGAAATGTAAGCAGTTCAACTTTAGTAAGTCCCTTGTTATTTCTCTTTCCTGTTTACCTTTTCATGCTTCTCTTGATTCTTGTGTTTGAAAGTCAAATTTTCTATTCAGCTCTGGTCTTTTCATCAAGAATGTTTGAAAGTACTCTATCTCATTGAATGACCATTTTTTCCCCTTGATGTATTATACTCAGTTTTGCTGGGTAAGTGATTCTTGGTTTTAATCCTAGTTCCTTTGACTTCTGGAATATCATATTCTAGGCTCTTCAATCCCTTAATGTAGAAGGAGCTATATCTTGTGTTATCTTAATTGTATTTCCACAATACTTGAATTGTTTCTTTCTGGCTGCTTGCAATGTTTTCTCCTTGACCTGGGAACTCCGGAATTTGGCTACAATATTGCTAGGAGTTTTTCCTTTTCTATCTCTTTCAGGAGGTGATTGGTGGATTCTTTCAATATTTATTTTACCCTGTGGTTCTAAAATATAATGATAATTTCATGAAAGATGATCATGGTTTTCAGGCAGTCATATAATTTTTAGAGCATGTCTCTTGGGTCTATTTTCCAGATCAGTTGTTTTTTCACTGATATAGTTCAAAATGTCTTCTAGTTTTTTTATTCTTTTGGTTTTGTTTTGTAATTTCCTTGTTTCTCATAAAGTCATTAGCTGCCATCTGCTCCATTCTTATTTTTAAAGAATTCTTCATTGAGCTTTTGAACCTCCTTTTCCATTTGGCTAATTCTGCTTTTTAAAGCATTCTTTTCCTCATTGGCTTTGTGGACCTTTTTTTGCAATTTGGGTTACTCTATTTTTAAAGCTGTTATTTTCTTCAGCATTTTTTGGGTCTCCTTTAGCAATCTGTTAATTGAATTTTCATGATTTTCTTGCATCTCTATCATTTCTTTTCCCAATTTTTCTTACACCTCTCTCACTTGATTTTCAAAGTCCTTCTTGAGTTCTTCTATGGCCTGAGACTATTGCATATTTTTTTGGAAGCTTTGGATGTAAAAGCCTGGAATTTTAGGTCTTCCTGTGATGATATTCTTTGTTATTCCTCATCTGAAAAGATGGAAGAAAATACCTGTTCCCCAAGAAAGTAACCTTCTGTAGTCTTATTTTTGTCCCTATTTTTTGGGCATTTTCCCAGTCAGTTACTTAACTTTTGAGTCCTTTGTCAAGTGAGGGGTATCCTTGAGGGACCTGTAAGTTCTCAGTTCCCCCAAGGGGATACAATGAAGGGAGAAGTGTTTACTCCTCTCCTGGCCTTTGCTCTGATCTGGAGCAACTACAAGCTTTTCTGCTCAGGATCTGTGCTTAGGGTTCCCTCTCCAGAGCTTCTACCAACTTCACACTGTCAGAGCTTCTCCTCACCCCAGGACTGCCATTCAGAACTGAGATCAGATCAGCTGCCTGATTCTCCCAGGGTCTTTTGGCTGAGGGTTCCAAAAATAGATTCTGTTTGTGCAGTGGCTGCCACCGCCTTTGGGCTAGATCCAGATACACTCCCTTCTCACGCAGGTGAAAGAGCTTTTTCACTGACCTTTGAAACTATTTTTGGCATTTTTGAGTTGTGATATCTGGGAACCACAGCTAATGCCTGTGATTCCATGCCCTGAATCTTGCTCTAGTCCTGTCCATGCCCTGCAACCAAGGCTGAACTATGCTCCCCTATGAGTCTGGTGCAATAGACCTTTTCTGTCAGCCTCCCAGGCTGTCTTGGGCTGGAAATCTCTTTCACTCTTTCTTTTTGTGGCTTCTGCTGCTCTAGGAGCTGTTTAGAGTAATTTTTTACTGGCATTTTAAGGACTATTGGGGTAGAGCTAGAATAGACCTGTCATACTACTCTTGGCTCTGCCATGATTCCTTGGGTTGTTGCACTGACCTCTATGTCTTAGAATTTGGCTTCCCAAGTTCTTTGACATTTGTAGAGCTGCATTTTCAGGGTAATCTATGGCATCACATTTCAGAGTGTTTAGATCCTCTTATCTTTGATCTTGGCTGTTCTGACCTAAGCTCAGTAGCATGTCAGCAATTCTTCTAGCTGTTCCTCCTCAGGGTTTTCCAGGTCTTCACCCTAGAGCTTTCTCAAGTGAGTCCTCCATTCTTGCAGAACCTAGACCTAGAACATTGCAGACTACAGATTATGCTCAGGAGGAGGGAAAGGGAGTGCTTTTCTTGTCTGTGAGCTGCTGAATGATTTTGTGTAATTCTGGAGTAGAAGATTTTACTTACTATACTTTCTCATTAGTTTATGATCATTTATTCTGTGTGATATGAAGTTTAGTTTTGCTAGAGTAAGTATGTGGGAGCTGGGCTGCCTGACTCTACTTCTAGAGGCTGCCTTCTTTAACAGCTTTTGAAATGTAAGGGGCAGGAGCAGCTAGGTGGTACAGTGGATAGAGCACAGGCCCTCAAATAAGGAGGACTTCAATTCACATTTCAACCTGAGTTCAAATTTGGCCTCACATTCTCACCAGGTGTACGACTGATCAAGTCACTTAGCCCCAGTTGTGTCCAAAACAAAATGCAAGGGATCAAAGTAATTTGTGAAATGTCAACAAGTCCAAGTAGCCATAAGAGTCAGGATGATGGTCCAATGCTTACATATTAAAAGGGGAACCTCACTATATCTTTTGGTCAGTGAGGAGGAAAGAAAAATTGTATGGGTTTTTAAAGGATATAATCTATAGAAAGAGAGGATTGAGGTTGAAGGGATACATGAATCATACTATTATGTGTGCTTGCAAAGGGAAGCATAAGGAAAAAGGATAAAATGAACAGCAGACTTTACTGAACTGAGGAGGGAGAAGATGAGAGTGAGAGAGGGAAGAATGAATGTGTTGGGGGGGCTGGATTTTTTCAACCAAAAAAACCCTACAATTATGGAAGACAAAGAAATAAAAATGAATGGAAGGTTTAGCAGTTTGGTTCTGGGCCACAGATTACAAAATAGGAATTACTAAAACTGTCCAATAGTGAATTCTTTCCTTTTGGTAAACCCAGAGTCTAGCTCAGGGCCACTAAGCTCTCATAGTTCATTAATCAATGTTTTATGAGTGAGTGACTGAATGGATATACATGACTACAATTTTATAAAAAATTGTAAGCTATTCAAGTTAAAGGATACATCTTTTCTTTTTAAATATCAACATACTATCAAGTTAAAAAGTGTTACTTGCACATACAGAACCATGTGATTAAATTAGGCAGTTTTGCTTAATTCTGGAAATATGTTCCTTTATGGGATTTAATTCAATGTGTATTGATAAATGTTTTGTGTAAAATTAGCAATAGAGTTTTAAATATATCATACAATGAGAGGGTTTGATTTACATGATCTCTAAGATTTTTTCCAGGTCTAGATCTCTGATCTTTTGGATTTGTATTATAATAATCTATGTATTTGATATCTACTAGTTGATGAGCTCCTATAAGTCCAGAAATTCATTGCCATTTCATGTTTTATTTGTGGTATGTGGCACTGTGCCTTATGCAACATACATAGTACTTGGAATTGAATAGAATCACTTATGTGCTTGAATGTCTCTAAGACAAGTTTTCCTTCTCTAATTACAGCCTTTCAAAGAGAATTTTCCATTGGATGAAAATCAGAAACTTATTGGTGACTCTGTAGATTTGCGTGATACTTGGGAGGTAGGTGAATTGTGGAAAGAGACAACAAAAAATATCCTGTTGCTTTGAGGTGAAGTTAGCCCACCTAAAAGTTATTGTAACTGGAGAGGAAGATCCTCAGTAGCTGGAACTGAATTTTATCAAATGAAAAGGTGCAAGACACTTTGTTAAATGGAATATGTGCAGGGCTAGAAACATAAATCTCTAACTTTAGCTCTGACATTGATTTGAGGATACTGAGTCAGTCATCTCAGCTATCATTTGAAGAATGAGGGCAATTGGACTAAAAGATAGTGGTCTCTTGACGCTAGTGATATACTCTATTATTCCATATTAATATAAAATGAATGTCAGTGGGGATTAAATGAGGCTTCACACACTAATCAGAAAATCCAGGGAATTATGTACTTTAAGAATGTTGTACTTTAAGATGTTGTTGAAGCAGCCTCTGTTTGTAACAATAGGATCTTAGGTCCCCTGAGGTGGGTTATAGGATGGAGAGAAGAGGTGCACTCCCAGGGTTTCTTCTAACCTCCCAGAAATTTAGACATCTTGTCACATTCAGATCAAGGGGAAAGATCCCAGGACTCATTGAATGGGGATGGCAAGTGAGAGAATAACTGGTGTGCTAGAAAATAACAAAAAGTAAAGACAAGAGAAAGTAGATACAAGCTGTGGGTGGGGGAATTTCTTTTTCTGGTGATTGTTACTATTTTTGTTTCTTGGCAGTAGAGATTTTGTTACCCATTTCAGAATGAAAGGCTAATTTGATATTTTGGAATACCTTGCCTTTGGATCCTATGATTTTAAATGTCATTTACTGAAATTGTCACCTAACTTCCAGAATTTCATACTTTGATTGAAAATGTATATGGGAGTCTGTGTCACATAGAAGAAATTCAGTTAATATTTGCTTTTTAAAACTAGAAATATGCCTGATGAAGAGCTGTCTTCTGAACCAGTATAGCAAAGAGGTCAGAAGACCAGTACTCAAATCATCGTTTGGTTGCTCACTTTGTTGCACTTGGCAATGATTTCTCTTGATGCTGCTTTCCTTGACCAAACAAGAAAAGAAAGAGAAGTTTTAACTAAGTTGTATCTAAAGTCCCTTCCAGGTTTTAATTCTGTGGTATATCCTCTCTTGAGGTTCTTTTTTCAAATCTGAGGCAAGGACGTGAAAAAACCAAGGCTAGGTGATCAGTGGGGGATTCTACTCAACATGTTCTTCAAGGTTCCCTAGTGGTTCACAATCCTTCTGTACTCAGGCCATGGAGAAATGTAAGGATGCAGGCCTTGTGAAGTCCATTGGAGTGTCCAACTTCAACCGCAGGCAATTGGAGATGATCCTGAACAAAACTGGGCTGAAATATAAACCTGTCTGCAACCAGGTAAAATAATTCTTTTTCTGGTGCAGTTTCTTTCCTCTCCTTCCTCTTCTTGACAGATGAATGGAGGAATAATAATTCCCTGTAATTCTCATCTTCATCATCATCTTACATCTCATTTTTTGTTCTTGAAACGATTTCTTCCTACTCACATTTTCCTAGTTTTTAATAAATAAAACTTATTTCTTTAATCCTTTCAACTGGAAAACTTTTCAGACATTCAAGGTTTCATCTAATAAAGTTCATAAGATCTTTTGAGTCTATTTTTATTAAAGTGTTGATTTTCTATTCATGTCTGCTCAGATAATTAATACCTGAGAGCTCTGTTTCTTTCAACACATTTAAACAGTTTTTCATTAAATGAAAGTTCTTTTCCTACTTCTTTCAGGCATCAAACTATTCATCAATGGCATTATCTGAAGCTTACATCCTTTATCAACTGATTTTAGTCTTTTCCTTTATTCAAAACTATGTTTTCTGCCTATTTCAGAACTAATGGCTGTATGTGGAAAGGGCCCTAAGTAGACATATACTCTGTGATTTGGGGTGTATTTGGGGTATTTCTCAAGTCCTTCAGTTGTAAAAATGCTTAATATTGTTCTTTCTGGCTTCATATAGCTTATTTTTCTAAGGTAAAAGTTCAGTATTTATTGTACTGCAGGTGGAATGTCATCCTTACCTGAATCAGAGCAAATTGTTGGAGTTCTGCAAGTCAAAAGATATCATATTGATAGCACACAGTGCTTTGGGAACCCAGAGAGAGGCTCCATGGTGAGAAAGGGGGTCTGTAATTGATTACTTAATCACTAATAACACTGATGACTCAAATTTTTGTATGCTTACAAATTATGCAACATTGACTAGTGGAAACAGCATTGATTGTGGGATTATAGTAAACTGGATTTGACTCCCATTTGACTTCTGGCACTTTACTAGTTGCATGATCTTGAGAAAATAATTTAACCTTTTTAAGCCCCATTTCATTGTATGTAAAGAGAAGATAATAAATTCAACCCCCCTCCCTCTTGTATTATTATGAGGTCTAAATGATACATTTATGGAAATACTTTGAAAAATATAAAAAAGCTAAAGGGTGATTACTATCTACATAGCATTGAACTCTGCCCCTTTTCCCTGAGCACAGATCTCAAAATCTTTGTTTTCCCTTGTAGGGTAGATGAAACATCTCCGGTTCTCCTAAAAGAACCAGTCTTGGGAGCCATTGCCAAGAAGCACAATCGATCCCCAGCCCAGGTTGCTCTCCGATACCAGATTCAACGAGGGGTGGTAGTCTTGGCAGGGAGCTGCAGTGAAAAGGAGATCAAGGAGAACTTTCAGGTAAAGCAGCAGGGGCAGAGTTGGTTTAAGCAGCTGCACAAATACTGGTGTTGGTGAATGGAATATTGGAGAAAATGATGAAAAATAGAGAAGTCTGAAAACTGGTCATTAGGGAGATGATTCCTGAAGAGTCTAGTGGCCTTCAGGGATTCAATCTGGTGGATAGAAGTGAGACTTCACCCACATTCTCTGCTATTCTCAAAAGATCTCCAAGAAACAATTTGTTCACTTCAGTTTTCTGAGGAGACAGTGTATGTGACAAAAATATCACACACACTTTGCAATATCTGGTTTGTATGTATTCACATTATATCATGCATATGTATAATATAAAGAAAAATACAAATGAGATAAATGCATAGTAGTAAGGTAGGCAGAGCATTAGCAGTTAAGGGGATCAGGAGGAACTTCATATAGAAGTTGGTACTTGAGATATACCAAAGGAAGAAAGGGATTCTGTGAGGTAGAGGTGAAGAGAGAATGCCTTTCCTAGTACAAAGGGAAGAAGATAGGAGATGCAGTATTCTGTGTGAGCAACCAAGAGAAAGATAGATTGGGGCCACATTGTGGAAAAGTTTATATTTTATCCTCAAGGTGATAAGGATTTTATTGAATAAGGGAATGATACAGTGAGATCTGCATATAAGGTTAATGAATTTGTAAGCAATGCGGATAATGGACTGAACTGGGGAGTGACTTGAAGGAAAGTAACCAATAATCCAGGTGATAAATGATGATGGTAGCTGTCTGAGCAGACAGATGAGATGAGATGTCAGATGGTGAGGCAGAAACAGCAAGATTTGGCAACTGAATACATTTGTGGAGTGAGAGAAAAAGAGGAATTGAGGAGAACACCAAGATAATGAACCAGAGAGTCTAGAAAATTTGTGGTTCTTTATACAGAAATTGGGAAAATTGGATTTGATATTATTTTTTGGGGAAATGATGATGATGTTTTTTGGATATATTAAATTTGAGATGTCTCAGATATTTAATTTGAAATGTCTCCTTGGGACATCTGATAAAAGTATACTCTGTCCCTCCTTCCCACCCTTTCTATCATTCTCCCCACCCTTCTGACTGCCTGAGAATGCAGATATTGCATCCAGAATTTCTTTGTATTTTAAAATTGTTAACTTTTCTGTTTTAATTAGTGCTTCAGCTGAAGCGTAATGGATTCTGCTCCAGCCCCTTCCCTTTACTGTGTGTCTGTTCTTCAGATGTGTTTCTTGTAGACCATATATTGTAGGATTCTTGTTTTTAATCCACTTTGGTGTTTGCTTCCATTTTATGGGTGAGTACAGTCCATTCACATTTACAGTTATGATTACTGTGTATTTTCTTCCATCCTATTTTCCCCTGTTGATTCTTCTCATTATTTTTGCCCTGACCCTCCTCACCAGTGTTTTGCAGGCCACCATTTACCTCCATCAGTTATCCCTTCTATCAGTTCCCCTGTTTGTCTTATCCCTCTCTCCTTCTACTTCACAATATGATAACATAGATTTCTATATCTATCTCAGTTTGTATATTATTCCCTCCCTAAGCCTCTTTCATGTGAGATAATTTTCCCATTCTACCTCTCTTTTCCTCTTCTCCCAGTGCAATCCTCTTTTCCATCTCTTTTTTTTAATGTCATCTCATCAAAATCAACTTATGCCTGAACCCTCTCTCTCTGTACTTTCCTTCTAGTAGTGAAACCCTTCTTAAAAATTACACATATCATCTTCCCATTTAGGGATGTAAACAGTTTACCACTATTGAATCCCTTATGTTTTTTTTCCTCTTTTCTCTTTTCCTTTTTATGTCTCTCTTCTGTCCTGTATTTGAAAGTCACATTTTCTGTTCAGCTCTGGTCTTTTTTTATCAAGAATGCTTGAAAGCTCATTTTTTCACTAAATATCCATTTTTCTCCTTGAGGGTTAAATATTCAGTTTTGCTAGGTAGATGATTTTTGGTTGTGAAACTAGTTCATTTGCCTTTTGGAATACCATATTCCAAGCCCTTTCAGTCCTTTAATGTAGAAGCTGCTAAATCCTGTATAATCCTGACTTGGCTCCACAGTATTTCAGTTGTTTCTTCCTGGCTGCTTGAGGTATCATCTGCTTGATCTGGGAATTCTGGAGTTTAGCTATAATATTCCTGGGAGTCTTCCTTTATGGACCTTTTTTAGGACGTGATGGATGGATTCTTTTAATTTGATTTTACTTTCTGGTTCTAGGATATCAGGGCAGTTTTCCTTGATAATTTCTTGCAATATGATGTCCAAGATCTCTGTCTCTGATCATAGTTTCAATTGTTTTCAATTTTCTCCCTTTTATATATTTTCTAGGTTAGTTTTTTTTTCCATTGAGACATTTCACATTTTCTTCTATTGTTTCATTTTTTTTGATGGATTGTTGATATCTCATCGAGTCATTAGCTTCCCTTGACCAATAAGAATTTCTCAGCAATTGTGTCCTTCAGTTAGCTTGTGTACCTCCTTTTTAATTGGGCTAACCTTTTTTAAAATTTATTTTTTTAACATAAATTTATTTATTTTCAGTTTTCAAGATTCACTTCCAGAAAAATTTGTATTTCAAATTTTCTCCCCATCTTTCCCCTGACCCCACCCTAGAATAGTATGCATTCTGATTACCCTTTCTTCCACTCTGCCCTTCCTTCTATCACCCCCATCCCCTTCCCTTCTATTTTCCTATAGGGTAAGATAGATTTCTATATCCCATTTCCTATATATCTCATTTCCTAATTGCATTTAAAAATAATTTTTAGCATTCATTTTTAAAGCTTTGAGTTGAACATTCTCTCCCTTCCCTCACCCCCCCATCACTGAGAAAATAAGCAATTCAATGTAGGTTATACATGTATAGTGATGCAAAACACTTCCATAACAGTCATATTGTGAAAGACTAACTACATTTCCCTCTATCCTTTCCTGCTATCCATTTATTCTATTCTCTCCTTTGACCTGTCCTTCTCCCAAAGTGTTTGCTTCTAATTACCCCTTCCCCCAATCTGCTGTCCCTTTTATTATTCCCCCTTTCTTATCTCCTTCCCCCCTGCTTTCCTGTAGTGTGAGATAAACTTCCATTCCTAATTGAATGTTTGTTATTCCCTCCTGGAATGTACATACATGTATGTGTGTGAGTATATATATATATATATATGTATATATATATGTATGTATGTATGTATGTATGTATGTATGTATATACTTATATATTCCCTCTAACTATCCTAATACTGAGAAAGATTTCATGAATGCCAGATGTCATCTTTCTATGTAGGAATGTAAACAATTCAACTTTAACAAGTGTTTTATGGTTTCTCTTTCCTGTTTACCTTTTCATGTTTCTCTTGGTTCTTATATTTGAAAGTCAACTTTTCTATTCAGCTCTAGTCTTTGCAATAATACTTGCAAGTCCTCTATTTCATTTAAGTTACATTTTTTCCCCTTAGGTATTATATTCAGTTTTGCTGGGTAGGTGATGCTTGGTTTCAATGCCATCTCCTTTGACCTCTGGATTATCATATTCCAAGCCCCCTGGTCCCATAGTGTAGAAGCTGCTAAATCTTGTGTAATCTTGATTGTGTTTCTGCAATATTTGAATTGTTTCTTTCTGAGTGCTTGTAATATTTTCTCCTTTACATGGGAACTCTGAAATTTGGCTACAATGTTCCTAGGAATGTTCCTTTTGGGATCTCTTTCATGAGGTAATTGGTGGATTCTTTCTGTTTCTACTTTATCCTCTGGTTCTAGAATATTAGGGCAATTTTCCTTGATAATTTCTTGAAGGATGATGTCTAGGCTCTTTTTTTGATCATGAATTTTGGATAGTCCAATACTTTTTAAATTATCTGTCCTGGATCCATTTTCCAGGCCTGTAGTTTTTCCAATGAGATACTTCACACTGTCTTCTATTTTTTCATCCTTTTGGTTCTCTTTTAAAATTTCCTAGTTTAACATTACCTAATTTTCATATATAATCTTAATTTTGATAGGGAACTTTTTTATTTGAACAGAACTTTATCATATTTGACTTAACAATAGATACACACATTTAAATTGTTTCTACATGAAGTTTATGTTTGTATTTTAATTTAAAATAAGCATAAAGTGAAAATGCTTGCTCCCATAGTGTGATGAAAAATGGTAGGAGAATTTTGAAGCTATCTTGTTTGAAGATGCAAGTTCATTTAAAATTTTTAGCTACTCAACCTGTTGTGAAAAATAAAGAGAGGATATAAAAAATGAACTTTTCTACTGGTTAATAAGAAACATTGTATGAAATGATAAATATATATATCTGTGTTGTAATTGTATATATTGCTTCATTTTAAAACAATTTTTATAGCTACATTAATCTTTTCAGGAGAGAATTTCTTCAGATATAACTTCATTCTTTCCCACCACCATACTGGCTACACCCTCAAAGAAATTCTACTGAAATGCTGAGATGTGTTGCTGACCAGTTCATTTAAACTGAATAATATTGTCATAAGTGGAGGATATAGTTAAATCAGGAAGCTGCCTTGATATTGTAATGAGAGACAATACAAGTTTTGTTTCTCCTGAATGCTTGGGATAGTCCATGATAGTTTCAAGATGACTTTTAAGTGATCATGGATTTCAAACAGCCTGACATTTATTTGCCCTGCAGGAATGCAAATGCAAAAAGAATGCATGTTGATCATGTGATTATATCACTGATGAGATCGAATTATATGGTAACAAAGGAGAAAGAAAGAGCTCTGTGATGTACAGAATGCAAATGAGAGTATGGCCATGCATATGATCACCTATTAGAAATATATTTTCACTCAAACTTTTCACTCCTGTGGCCATGGCTATTTGGAAACAATTTGTGGACAAGTGGAGAAACTTCAAGAACATGTTGCACTAAGTCAGAAGTGGTCAGTTTGGTGTAGTAGATACATCGAAATCATTGTGTGTTTGATCGTTTTGAATTTTTTTGAGAAAAAAACCTATATGTCTTCAAACATACATATGATTGTTATCTCGGGGGAAAATACATTTACAACAAATTTTGTGCAATTATTTGTTATATAAAGCAGGATTAAAATGTTTAAACATGACCCTGTTGAATGAATAGGATGAATATACTGAATCCCTAAGGCATTCATGAATAAATAAATGGAAAGTTCTAGATTAAGGGGAATTCTGCAACTCTAAAAGGTGGAGTTAGGAAAGGGTGGCTCCTCCCACAGGAAGACTGGAGCTATCAGGTGGGATTAGTTAGTTTTCACCTACCCTAAACACCTCCAACTCCAGAACAGAGTTACAGAAGTCCCATCATTCAGCTTGCCTGTTTCATTCTGAGGTGCTATAAACAGACCCTACTTATAACAATTTCTCTTCTCTGGCAGGTGTTTGAGTTTCAGTTGACCCCAGAAGACATTAAAGTCATTGATGGCCTTAATAGAAACCTTCGCTACCTGATCCTTGATCAGTGAGTTTTTGCTCTTAGCATCTTTCTATCTCAGATTTCTGTGACTGCAGGGACATGGGACAGCTCTTTAGAGGTAGGAGTCCTTTTTTCAAGTCCTTCACAGAGAAGTTAAATATTTACAAGGTATAATGTTTTACAGTCATCAAATCTTCTCTTCCTTTTATCTGAAGCAGCACTCTGGACCTCTCCTATGCACTTATTCTGGGTCAGGTATAAAAAAAAGTCATTTTAGTAATAGAGTCTCAAGTGTAAAATTGCAATAAGATATTTGAAACTTAAGTCATTTGTCTGCCCTCAAATGTGGCTGTTCTTTGTGGTTCTCATGTATCTAGTGTGATAGTTTAATAAAAAAATATATTTTTTCCACACATGGATTTTATTACGGTTTTGGTGAACAACAGGTCATTTTCTTCCACTTTCAGTAACCAAACTTCTCCCATACAAATAGGGCAGTACCTTATGTCAGAAAGTTAGGTTCTTATTATGTCTCTGGTGGTTCCTAACTATAAGGCAAAAACAAAAAATCCCTTATTGTCTCTGAATCTCAGTTTCTTAGCAAATCTGGAAAAAGAAGGGTTTGGATTAGATAATCTTTGAGGAGTCCAAATTAGGCCTGAAGGGTACTCTAGGGCCTAGATTGTGTGAAGATGATCGCTATAGCGACCTGTAATGTAACTGTGGAAGAGTATAATCACAGGCATTCAAGAAAAGATGAAGATAACTTAGTGTGACTTCCTCCAAACTCATTTCCTTTAAGGATTCTTGTACTCTATAATTCCTTAGGAAGTGAGGTTCAGAGAAGCCCAACTTCTGTTTCCATGACTGCTTTAATTCTCATTAGGTGACAGGTCCCATGTTAGCCTAGGTATATTTGGAAATTATGTAAACATGGTCATTAAAGTAAGCACGGTACATATCTTTCTCTGTTTTAACTTTGAAACCTTGTTTTTTGTATCTGAGACTGAACTCATTATCTTTCCTCCATATATTGCCCACATCCAAACTTCTCCTATTACTCTCAAGGGCACAGCTCTCATCCAACCCCAAGGCTTAGACCCTAGGTGTCATCCTTAACTCCTCACTATCTCTCACCTCACACCTTCTCATATTCACTATGTTGTCAAAGCCTGTTGATTTCACCTTTGTAACATCCTTTGAATATTCTGTCTTCTCTCCTCTGATACTGCCACCTCTGTGGTGCATACCCTCTTCTCCTAATACCTGAACCATTGCAGTAGGTTTTGGACAAGTCTATTTGCCTTAAATCTCCCCCTTTCCCATCCATTCTCCATTAATTCACCCTAACAAAGGTCACCTAACAAACCCTCATGGCTCCCTATCATCTCCAGAAGGAAATATAAATTTCTCTGTTTGGCAGTTAGAGGTCTTTATAACCTCCCCCCCCTCCACCTTTCCAGTCTTTTCCCACTTTACTCCTTGTCATGTGCTCTTCAATCTGTTGACAATGGCCTCCTTGCCTTTTTGCAAACAAGGTATCTTCCCCCATGCCTCCTACCTCATAGCTTCATGGCTTTCTTCATGTGCCAACTAGAATTCTACCTTCTACAGGAAGCCTTTCCCACTCCCTCTTAATTCTAATGCCTTCTCTGTTTGGATTTTTTCATCCATGTAGTTTGTTTTACACATTTCTTTAATTACAGTCTTCCCCATTAGATTACATGCTCTTCAAGGGCACAGACTGTCTTTTGTTTTTCTTTGTATCCCCCTTGCTTAGCACAATGCCTCACATATGGTAGGTATAGAAAACACTTACTGACTGACTGACTTGCTGCATAGTGGAATATTTACTATGCTATTGATTGTCCTTGGAATATCTCCTTTATCTGGTTCTATACAAAAAAAATCAGAATTTAATGGGGTTCATAGTAGAGCCTGGCCAAAGTCCACCACAATGCTTTTCCTCCTCTTCATTCGCTTCATGCTATGGGAACAAAGCCTGCTTTATTGATTGTTGATTGATGTGGATAAAGGTATGCCATGGTGTAGGGAGGCAGTGTAATGGTTATCATGGGAAAAATACTGAATTTCAAGTCTTAAATTTAAGCTTTGATTGTTCTCTCTGCCAATCTCTACCATTTTGACTCAGGGGGAGCTCACTTCCCCTCTCTTGGCTTCAGTTTCCTAAATCAGACCCTTCCAAATACCCCTTGTTATATGGTCTTTCTTAATGATAATAATTGACAATTACATGGTAATTTATTTATTGCTAAGTCCTTTGTACCCCATATTCGCAAGTCAACCTTGAAATAACCCTGTAAAACAGGTAGACCAAAAAATATTATTCTCCATTTTAAAGATGAGGGATTATAGTAATTTGCCCATAGTCCTACTGCCCAGTATTGAAAAGTCAGAACACAAGTTACAACTTTTCTGTTTCCAGATCCAGGATGTATTATGTTTACTGTTCAGTTGATTCAGTCACATCTGACACTTTGTGGCCACATTTGGGGTTTTTGGCAAAGATACTTAAATGTTTTGCCATTTCTTTCTCCTGGTCTATTATGTCACCCATTTATTTGCCTTGTATCTCAGAAATGTTTTCTTGTTTAAGGAAACTGAGCAAAGCCTGCTTGAATCCAAGGCAAGAGGGATCCATAGCTAAGTCTTCACTCAGTATTTAGATGCATGGGTCAATGAAAACAATCTACCACAAAGACGGTATTTCTTAATCTGGGTATTTGAGGAGATTGAGTGTGGGAGGAGGTAGGTTGTTGGAGCTGTTGTGTTGGAGAGATTTCTTTAAGGCATAATACTTGAACATGTCTGTTTGTCCCTTTTTAGATTCCAGGAACTTCCCAACTATCCGTATAATGATGAATATTAATGAAGTTCTGACTCAGAAGATTTGTGTCCCTGAGGCAGTGAAGTTTCTCTTAAAGAAATAGCTTACATTCTGTTGATTTTTATGAAAATCAAATCCAGTATAATGGTTAAACCATGCAATATCGCAAAGCCTACACCACGGCATAAGTTAAAGGTAGTTGTTCTATTATAAACTTTACCTTTCCTGCCCCCTGTAAGACAGACATAATGGTACACATTTATGTAGCATTTCAAAGTTTACCAGGTCATTTTCATGCAGTAGTGCAAGTATTATCCATTTTTCCCAAGAAAGGTAGCCTTTGCTTAGAGAGGATGTATCAGAGGTGGTATCGAGCTCACAGTTTTCCTCTTTTCTCAGTTTACCATTATTCTAAGTACTTTAACCTATATGTTGATATGCCCTCGAGCATCCTAGCTACCCAGTTTCTTAATGAGATTCTATCATGGATGACTTCACTTCACCATCTATATAGTTGTGCACTTAAGAATGGCAGTCCCCAACAGTTCTCTATGATTTAATCCCAGTTACTTTCACATCCTGCACAAATATTGTAATTTCTGTAACTCTGGTATACAGAAGTAAGTCAATCATATATATGCATGAGTAGAAATCAGTCATTAGAAATTCAGAAAACAATTACATACTGTGATTACACATGCGATGAAAATATCATAGTTCACTCAAAGCCCAGAAGAACACTGACCTATGTAAAACCCTGAAGCTGACAAATACCCATATCTGAGGTAACACATGAGACAAAAATAAATCTTTGAATCTGGGATCTGTCTGCAGTAAAGAAGATGTAACTTCAATGCTTATTATTCTAGGTGCAATTTAATGTTAATAATCAATGCTCAGATAATCTACCAAAATTCTATTGTATGAAAAATATGTTGTTTTAAATCTGTCAGATAAAAAGTATTGTGTGTAAAATAAACTTGTAAGCCTAACAATAACATATCTAGTGTTATGGATTTTTAAACTCATTGCCAGTCAAATATCATCAATTTGATCCAATTGCATTTATGTATCTTACATATAAAAGCATCAATTCCTTATCAATTGGGTATTTTATACCAAAGAGCAGTCTAGAATAATTCGTCTTTTAATTCTTTCATTTAGTTTTTAAGAATATCACCATAATGCCAAATATCAAATGTTTCTTTCATTAAGGTATGATCTACGTATAGAGGGTAAAACATTAAGATTATCTTCCTTTAAATGGATCATATAGTAATTTAGTTTGGATTTAAAAATAGCAAATCATCTCATCAAAATGTCAATTTCCCAAGGACTACTAGTTGCCAACATTTTAAATTATAGAGGGCACTCCTTTAAATTATCTCCATTCCAAAAATTTACAGTGGAAGTTTGACATTCTCATCTCCTTAAAATATTTCAACATTTACAAAGGTTTTTAAACTCTAATTTGGAAATTTGCTGTAATAATATCATATCTCAGTTATAAATTGGTCCTCTAATTAGTTTATAGTACCATAAATTTCTAGAAACTATGAAAAATATTTCCTTTCTTTCCTTGTCTAACTTTATCTCTGTAACTCCCATCTGATGACTGAAATGACAAAGTATCTTGAAGATTTTTCTTTTTCTTTTCAAATTCCTAAAACCTTACCTTGAGCTAAAAGTCTGAAGTGAGAGTAAATCTGTCATTACTGAGGAGAGTTTAGCATCAGATTATGGAAAGCTGGGATGTTGGGGGTGTAAGCTCAGTTTTCATGTGGACAGCCTTGGGCAGGTATAAGTGAGGACTTCTAAACCTCAGAGTTCTCACGAGGCCCCCCAGGGAACAGCTGGGGATTGAGGCATGAAACACGGGCTATCTCATGCATTTCCACCTCTTTTCAGTGGGAAACTTGCTGGGGAGAGCATCCCACCATTGAGATTGGCCTATGGTCTGAGCACACCTGTTGTTAGTTAGCTAGGGGCTGAGAGCATGCACGGTATTCACGTGCAAACTATGTGGCTGGGAGAGCTTAAGTAGGGACAGGAAATCCTGAAGGCCATCTTCTGGATGTGGGGTCCCCTCCGGGGGCTCTTCTTGCTGCGGGACCCTTGGAGGGAGGAGGGTCCCTCCTCTCTTCCGCTCCCATCCTCTTGCTGTATGATCCTTGCCCCTTGGGAGGAGGAGGATTCCTCTCTCCTGAGGAAGAATTCACCCTGCATATGGATACATAACTAAGACTCTGAATAAAGCCTAACCCTTGTTTGACTCTGGAAAGTCTCTTCTCTCAATATGTTTATCCAGTTGGCCTCCAAAGACCTGCGAAAGGTGATTAGACTCGGGTAGCTCATCGACCTCTAGGCCGAACACTGGGAGAACTGTTTCAAGTATGAATCTTCATTCATCTTCCCCAACCACCATTTTAAACTTCCTTTCTGCATTTTTTTTCCAGTACACTTTATTGTTCAGCTGCATTTTCCCCTTAGAAATCTTAAAAGGTAGCAGAACCTACTAATAACACCAGACATGATATGGCACATTTTCCTGAGAACCTCACAGGGTGGGAGAAAAAAGTGTATCTTACTGTTGGGATGCTGGTGTTTGGCCCACAAACACCCAGCTCTGGTTAATAGTTTATCTAACACATGTTGGAGCTTCCCTCGTTAACCTGGGGTTATCCAAAGTGAATAGGTATAGGACTGATGTTAGGTGAACTGTTCATCAATGTCACTCAGTCAACTAAAGGGATATTAGAACATGGGAAAACACAACACAAATATCTGATAAAAGATTGCCTCTGGGCAGGTCACATGGTTCAACTGGTGGCCTTTGCATTTGTGTCCTGGATCACAGTGCCATACTCACCTGGATGTCAAGGTAGTTGCCACTAGACACAGGTATCTAGTGTATTTCTAATGACTGCAGGAGGGTTGAGAGAAATACAGGGGGAGGACAATTGAGAGAAATGCAGGGAGAGGAAAAAAGCATGAAAACCGATAAAGATTGAGACAGTATTAATGGTCAAATCTAACAAGTGGCAGCATTGCCTCTAGACTGCTTAGGTAATCAGTTTTAGAGGACTACTCATTTACTGAAGAGGGTGACTAGGCTTGTTCTAAGCCTACTCTGAGAAAATTCTGAGTCAGTATGTCACACAGCCCCCTTCGTTACACAGATTTCAAGGAAGGGAACAAATACTGCATTCCATTGGATCCCTAAGGTTAAACACCTCATTCTCATCATATAGAGTGAGCCCATCTAGGTCAGTTCTGTCCTTGTTTGGGCTTGTCAAATTGAACATGAGAGATCCCATTTGTGACACCACACATTTTGACAGAGTAGAAACCAAGAACTAAAAAAAAAGGTTATGAAGTCATCTAGTAGGGGGGAGAGGTGAAAAAATGTGGTCTGCTCCTACAAATCCTTGAATATATTATAGAATTATATAAGATTCAAAAAAGAAAGAAAAAACAGCAGCACAGAGGCAGTTTTCAAACAAGACACACGGGTTTATCAAGATGTATAAAAGGAGAAAACTCGTTATACCCACCTATGGATATGCCTCCATTGGAAGATTTCTAGTCAGTGTAACTTGCAGTCCGGAGTTAACCAAAATCTGTTCTCTAAGCAACAGGTTTGGTCTCTCAGCCACATAGGGCGAAGTTCAAAGTATGCAATAACAATTTCCCATTTCATCACATGTCTTCCTTATTGTGCCAATCTCATTTCTATTTAATTTACCCTCCAGTCCAAGGATGGCCTGGTGGATGAAACATTCCCAAGAGAGCCTGAATCCAAAAGATTGAGAAATTCTACAACACGCCCCACTTATAACACACATTGGAGTCCACTACCTCAGTTTATTTCTCTCTGACCTAGATAAATATAAGCAAAAACTAAACAAATGAGAATTAAAGACTTGAATAAAATTTTTAAAAATTAGATATCATGCACCTCTGGAGATTGCTGAATGGAAATGAAAAGGAGTATAGGTATAATTCAATTGCATATAGTACTTCCATAATTTAATCATATATTTGGGCATCAAAAGTTCACAAATAAATGTAGAAAAGCAAATGTATTTTTAATGGACTCTGATGCAATAAAAATACTTTAAAAAGACAATGAAAAAATTATTTAATTGTGGACGAAATAGCTTGTCTTAAAGAATGGGTGGCTGAAAGAACAAACCATACAAAAAAAATCTCTAATTTCATTGAGGGAGCAAAGTGGCACAGTGGGTATAATACCAACCTGGAGTCAGAAAGACTCAAGTTGCAATCTGGTCTCAGATACTTACTGCATGTGTAATCCTAGGTAAGTCATTTAACTTACATTTGCCTTAGTTTCCTCATCTATAAAATGGAGATAACAACACCTACGCTGATGGATTGTTGGAGGATCAAATGAGATATTTGTAAAGCACCTAGCACAGTGCCTGGGAGGTAAGAGGTACTACTATATATGCTTATTTCTCCTTCCCTTCTCTTCATTAAAGATAATTACAACAAGACAATCTACCAGAATGTTGGAGATGAAGCCAAAGCAGTCAGAGTAGATTAATGAACTGAGCATATACTTAAAAAAATCCTTGGAAAAACAATAAGTTACAAACTTCCAATTAGACCCAGAATAGACATCCTGAAAATCAAGGATGAGACTAACAAAACTGAAAGTAAAAAATACATCTCAGACTATGACTGTGTTTTTTTCTTCTCAAAACCCAATAAAATATAATCTTAACTAACTCAATTTTTGAAAAGAAAGAAATTCAGATCACCTATATCAAAAATGAAAAAATGACTTCACAATGAATCAAGATATAGTTAAGAAATATTTTACTGAGTTATATGCAGATTAAAATTACAGTCTAAAAGAAACATGATTATTTACAAAAATATGAAATGCCTAGATTAACAGACCAAGAAATAGAGGTCTTAAATTACCTAATCCTATGTACACACACACATATGTATATATGTGTATATATTTATATATGTGTATTGAACAAGCCATAAATGAATTCCCTCCCCCCCAAAACCTTAGGATTTTATGGAATGCTTTGTGGATTATGTCAATTCATTCCAATATTATTGTTCAAGAAAAACATAGGAAAAATGGGTCCTACCAAATTCCTTCTGTGAAAAATATGATCTTAGTATTTAAACCAAGAATAGACAATATGGGGGGGGGGAGATGAACCCTAAAACAAATGTTAGCAAGGAGAATATAGCAACATTTCTCAAAGATTTTAGACTGATCAGGTGGGATTTTTACCAGTTGTATTAGGCAAGCTATAAGCATAATTGAACATATGATTGTTTCAGCAGATGTAGAAAAAGCTTTTTATAAGCCCCAACATCCATTCCTGTTAAAAAATACTAGCAAGCAAAGTAACAAATGAATCTTTCCTTAAAATGATAAGTAATATCTACATAAAACCAAGAGCCAACATTATCTGTAATGGGGTTTTTCCATTAAGGATCATAAAGCAAGGAGGTAAAGCATGGATGTCCATTACTATTCAGGGTAGTGATAGAAATGCTGTCTACAGCAGTAATATCAAAAGAAACTTAGGGAATATACACTTTTTACAGATGATATTTTGGATCACTAGAGAACACTAGATAGTTTACTAAAAAATTGATTGAATCAATATCCACTCACCATTTCTGTGACTTTCAAAACAAAACTGACCTTCTCTGGCCACAACTCCCTTGTATTGTCCTCTTTCCCCGACATGATGTAAGCTCCTTGTAGGAAATAACTGTCTCACTTTTGTATTTGTAATTCTACCAGCTCTAGCATAGGACTTGAGCTCTTGATAATTTCTTTTTTCATTCAGTCTGGATTTCCCAGAACTTTTGTAATTCAGTATGTATTGAGTTCTCTTTGCCTGCACTTGCCCACCTGCTGCTTCACAAACATATATGAGCTGTTTCATGAGTGTGTAATCTGTTAACATGGCTAGATTATACAATAGAACACTAAGATCTCTTAAAGATAGGCACCACTATTTTTCTTGTATTCTTTCTTTACCATATAATTGCTGGAACAAAGCTCTTTCTATGGGATCTATGTAGTGTCATTTTGTACTCACCTTCTTTTTCCCTTCTGTTCCCCTCCAGCCCATTCTTTACACTTTTATGTAAATAATCTCCTTTAGGTACAAATCACTTTAAGTAACTGCTGCACTCAAAACCCATCAGTGATTTCTTTGCCTGCCAAATAAAATTAATTCATTAGCTTGGTATGCAAGAGATGATCTATAGTTATCCCTTCCACATCGTGACTTGCCCTATCACAGTTTTGATATACCTGGGATTGGCATAAGAAATTAAAGGAAATTTTTGGGGAGTTTTGTGGAAGTTTCAGATGACACTGAAAAAGACAGAAATGCTTCAAGTATATGTATAATAATGTATAATATCAATATATTTTATTTTTAATACCATAATAATTCAGACTCCTCTACTACAAATTGAGAGTCAAAATTTTTTACACAGATTATCCACATCAAGGGGGTATCAATGCCACTAACTCGCAAGATGCTGAAGGGATAATTGTAGTTCCATCCCACCTCTTCATACTGGCAGCACACTGCTTTGTGCTGTAGCAGTTGCTATCATTGACCATATTTTCTTCCTCTATAATCTCCCTTCCTTTGGCTTCCTTTGGTGAGAAATATAAAGAAAGTAAAAAATAGTACACTTCAACCTACACACAGAATTCATCTGTTCTCTCTCTGGAGGTGGATAGCATTTTTCATCATGCATCCTTTGGATTTGTCTTGGATCATTGTCTTACTCAGAGGGGTCAAGTTTTTCACAGTTGAACATCATTAGAGTATTCTTAGGGAAAACAAAATCAGTATCATCTATATTCATTAGTTTTACCTATGTATTATTAACTCACTTCTTAAAATCTTTTACTTTGGTCTCTGACCTCAACACTGAACTGAAACTATTTTCTCTATGGTCGTCGGTTATCTCTTAATTGCCCAATCTGTTCACAGTTCTTTTCCTTCTTGATCACTCTGTAGCAGTTGGCATTGTTGATTACCTTCACTTATTCCTAGATTCCCTATTCTTGGTTTTTCCTGACACTGCTGCCTCCTGTTTTTTCTCCTACCTCTCTGATGCTTCTTTTCATTTAGTGAATCATAATATAATTTCCTCCCCTAAGCAGAATTGTACCAAAGTCTTTGTTCTGAGCTCTTCTCCCTCTGTGTCCATTCTTTCTTTCTCTTTTCTTTCTCTCTTTTGTTTTACATGAGGAAAGGAAAAAAAATTCATAAAAAGGCAAAAAGAAGTCAAACCCTTATAACTGAAGGTTACAATTTCTTATTTTAAAAAACATAGTCTTTATATCATTGACCCAATTCCATTTCAAGATTCCAGCCTTAACAATCACTCTTCTTGGCAAATAGTATGTAAATTAAAAGGATACAGAAATTCTAAGTAAATATATGTGAATTAACTTTGGCTCAGATTTTGAAGCAAAGACAAGTCTCACTTCCTGATGGTAAAAAAGCAAAGAAACAAACTAGCTAACAGTGTAGAGGGCTTTGGTTTTTATCTTCTTTTCTTTAAAATACTATTGATTTTTAAATATTATGGTTTTATGTTTTTTTACCTCTCTTGTATACCTCACCCGATCCTTAAGAATTCAAACATTGTGATATCAGTTATACATCTGAAATCATGTAAAACATATTTCCCATATTAGCTATGATGTAAAAAGAAAGAAAAAAGGAAAAAAAATAAAGAAAAAAAATGTGTCTTATTCTGCTTTCAGATTTCATCAGTTTTCTCTCTGGACGTGGATAGCATTTTTCATCATAAGTGCTTTGGAAATGTCTGGGTTATTGTATTCAAAGGAGGAACTAATTTACTGATCATCATTAGACTATTGCTGCTACTGAATACGATATTCTGTTGGTTCTTCTCATTTCACTTTACATCAGTTCATATAAGTTTGCTCAGGTTTTTCTGAAACCATCCTACTTGTCATTTCTTAGGACAATATTATTCCATCACAACCATATGTGTTCAGCCATTCTCCAGTTGATGGGCATCCCCTCACTTTCCAATTTTTGCTACCACAAAAAGAGCTGCTATAAATATTTTTGTACATATGGATCATTTTCCCTTTTCTTTGATCTCTTTGGGGTTCAGACCTAGTAGTGGTATTACTTTATCTCCCTCGGACATAGATCCAAATTGTTCTCCAGAATGTTTAGAGCAGTTGACAATTCCTTCATCAGTGAATTAGTATTCCTATTTATCCAAAGATTAATCAATTCTATATTCTTTTTGTTTTCCATTTTATCCTTCTCTATTGAAATATGAGGATACCTGTTTGCATGTAAAGTGCTTAGCACAGTGCCTGGCACATGGTGGATGCTATATAAATGCTTATTCCCTTCTCTTCCCCTTCCTCCTCCTTCTCTGGCTTTTGTGTTTATTGGCTGCAGTAAATATTCAACACATTATTGTGTGACATGAAATGACATTAAAAAAGGTAACTGACATTAAACTATATTGGTAGAAGCTTAGTGACATATCATACCCTGCCCTGATCACATCCCAGCTAGAATATTGTGGTAAGTTCTGAATACCAGAATAAAGTCATCATGATACTTCATGACTAGAGATCAGTGTCTAATATGTGGAAGCACAGGAATTATTAATGTAACATTCAAGGGGGAGGAAATCCATCTGTAAGGCATATAAATAATTTAATGTGAGTATGTTTCCCTTTGAGGAACATAGAAGAATGAGGCGGCAGGCAGGAGCAGGGCTGGATCCCAGAACTTCTGCCTTAGACACAAACCCCCTTCTCTACCTTACTCCTCCTCTCACTCCCACCAACCACTTGAAAGAAATGCAAGGGATTCAGGGAAGAGTTTCTCTCTCAAGCAGGAAGCTTATACAGGACCAAAAATTTTGCAGTCTCCTTATAAAAATCAACTAGGTCATAGCTGACATCTTCCATTATACACAAATAGCATTGAAAGAAACATCAATACTTTAATATGACAAGATTAATTATCCCAGAATCCCAGATAATCTTCCCTTGGTAATGTTCAATGCAAATCCACATGAAGAATACATGCACAATACAAAGTATGTCTTGATGTGCTTCAGCAACTAAATGTTTAAATGAGAAAGGCGCATGCACATTCACTGAATACAAGAAATTAACATAAATAGCCAAAAAAAGCTAGCAAGCCACAACAATATCACCAGATGCATAAAAACCGTTATAAATGTAATCAGTAGGTTATATGCAAATAAATTGTACAGCACATACCTCCCTGATGGATGATGTTATACTATAAGAGTCACACTAGTACAAAAACAAACAAGCATAATAATAATAATGAAACAGAAACATAAGTCAATCATGCAGTAATTATCAAGTGCATCAATAAACATAAATATTGATGTGTAAGAGATTTTATGTCAAACCCTAGTATTGGTGTTTATCTATATGTGTAACTACTTCCTGTTCACCTGTAACATCTGAAGATAGTTTGGTCACAGGTCAAATGAGTTCACTGATTTTATGACCCACTATATAAACAAAACAATATTCACAGGACCAACAGTGACAATGAATATCTTGGCATAGTTTTGAATCACAAAGTATAACAGACTCGCCATATAGAAGACAGAAGAAAAACATTTATTCAGACACCAGAAAGCCAAATCCCAACACCAGAAAGTCAAATCCATTGTAGCAACAGAAATCCATCATTGTAACCAAGAAGTCTATACACATTATCACGCCTCCTCATAAACAGGATCCCCTAAGTAAAAATGCCCTTCTCTCACTCACAGTCAACTGTCTGCTTGACTGAGTCCTTCCCAGCTCTGACTAGCCTGACCAACTTCCTCTCAGGCCTGCTCCAGCTCTGCCTCTTTCTGCTCTACCCTTCCTGCTCCACACTTTCCTGTTCCACCTATTCAGCAAGCTCTTCCCACCACAAGTTCCATGTGACTCAGACTTCCATGTGACTAGGGCAAGTTACAAGGGGCTGTTAATGAATGGGAAAGATCTTCCCATTAAGAAACAAAATTACTTTAACAATAAGCAAAAATACATCATCAACACACCTCCTACCCTCTTCACCCTTATACCTGAGCTGATCATCCTCATCATAACTATAGGCCTACTTTCCCAAACCTGAACTTACAAGAAGAGCCAGACTGAGTATCAGTATATTCTTGACCTGTGTGTTTTCTTGTTTTAATAGTACCTCTAGGTGAAGTTTTAGGCAAAAAAAGAATTGCTTTTAGGTTTTAAGGCAAGATTGTCAGGTTTCTGAAGTCCTGAAAACATGATATGCAGAGGCCGTATCTGTTTCAGAGAGTCTTCGTTCAACCAATGGGCAGTCTTTTTTGGTCAGAGTTCATTGAGGTAAATATCTATTACTTTTCTTTCATCTGCTCTTTAGAAAGTGGAAGTAGCACTTTTATAGACAATAAGTGTTTATGATAAATAGTCTTAACTGAGTCCTTTGCACCCTCTGGAACTATTTTGTAAATAGAAAAGTTCCCTAATGTCTCAATAACTATGTGAGGGTTAATTTGTTATATTTCTGCCAACTTGTGTTTCTTAAACTCCAAAGTTTCTTCTTAGAATTCTATCTCTTGGTTGCTTTTGAAAATGGATTTGTGCATCATTTCTCTGCTGGGAAATTAAATTGGTTTCTGTTGATCGTAACTTTCTGGATATAGGACAGTTTCAAATCTTCCAGGCTAGCCTCTGTGTGCAGGACAAAAGGCTTACTTAGATCTCCAAAGGCCAGCAACATCTGCATGTGTGATATTGACCACGTCTTTGAACACTTGTTCACATTCACTTGGCTTTCAATTTCCAAATGGCTTTACAGACTTTAAGACGATTTGGTATTTCTTTAACAGGTATTTAAATTATGAACTAGAAAATCATAAACAAACCTAAATATTTGCATATCCAGACAAGGCTAGAAAATCTGAATTTTACATGAAGCTGTGAATTTATTAGAGGTAATTTTTCTTTTAAAATATATTAAATTTAGTACAGTAGGATGAACTGATTGTGTATGTTCCGTTTTGGCTCTTTTTTTTTTGTTTTTAAATGATTCGTTGTTACTATTTTCTTTCCTCTTTCTGTTTTGTTACTATCACTCCCACAAACTATTTTTCAAAAATTACCCTCTCGTATGAAACTTCTCTCTTGAAACAGAAGTACCTTCAATTACATTAAATTTGTATCTAAAATGTATATGTTTTAATTCTGAATCTGCACCAAGAGGTACATCATTGTTATGATTAAAGTTCTAAAAGTTATTATCCTCTACAATGTTGTGATTAAGATAGAAAGTGTACTCCTGGTTTTGCTCAATTCACTATGCATCAGTTCATACATCTCTTCCTAGGTTTCTTTGGAGCTGTCCCTTTCATAATAATATTCTATTTCATTCCTATGCCGTGACTTGTTCAGTCATTCCCCAAAAGGTCAATAGATCAATAAATACTTATTAAGTGCCTACTATGTGCCAGACACTGTACTAAGGGCTGAAGATATGTTGAATTTCATCCCTAAAGAAAAGCCTGTTCATATCCTTTGACCATTATTCAATTGGACAGTGGCTTTAATTCTTACATATTTATATCAATTCCCAATTTATTATAGATTTCAGTTCTTTCTTAGAGATATTGGTTTAAAAAAATATTTTTTTAAAAAAGAGTTAATTGATCCTATTCTATTGTTGATCATCCTTTGTTTTCCAAGAGGCCCAAGGACATAACAGATTATGTCTTGACTTGTATGTGAATTGGATTTAAGAGTGACAGAGTTGCCAGTTTTCCCAGAGGATTTTGTCCAAAGAGTGTTATTACCTCAGTAGTTTTGGCTTTATCAAATATTAGGTTACTATTTTCATTTGCTTCTCTAGAATGTGTTTCTAATCTGTTGTGTTCAAGTAATAGCAATTTAAATGGAAAGATCTTTCTCATTCATTAATAGGCACATGTGACCTGCTTAAATCACGTGAAAACCTAAGTCATATGTGCTGGGAGGAGATGGCTGAACAGCTGAAACAGGAAGGGTGGAGCAGAAATGGGAGGAAGTGAGGGTCAGGGGAGAGAGGATGCAGGCAGGCAGGCAGGCATGGCAAGGCTCAGTCGCATGAGTGTTGACTTGTGAGAAGGCCCTGGCAGAAGTGGGGAGGGTTGGGAATGGCTTTGCCTGCTGCAGTGATCATGTTTATTAATTTCTTGGTCACCATGACAGATTTAGCTTTCTGGTTCTGGAATTTGGCTTGCTGTGTCTAAATAAATATCTTTCTTCTACCTTCCACATGGAGAGTGTTTTATAATTTACAATTGAGAACTATGCTGGCATATTCATGGTCACCACCATCCTCCATGCTGTGAATATTGACTTGACGATACAACTCATTAACTTTTCTTTTCTTTTTAAACCGTTATCAAATTGTTTTTGATGTCATCTGCTTTGTAGTATAGTTTGAGGTCTAGTACTAGTAAACTCCACTCCTCACTTCTTTTCAAATTTTCTTTTCACTTTCTTGCTTTTTTTCTTTTTTATGACTTTTACTTTTATGTTTTAAGCTCCTCAAAGTAATCCTTTGGTTGTTTGATTGGTGTGGCACAGAATTAGCAAATTAATTTGATGGCATTGCCTTTTTTATTCTGTTAACATGACCTAACAAAGAGCAAAGATTATCTCTTCATTTATTTGTCTATATTTCTGCAAAGAAATTTTATAGCCATAGTTACATAATTTTGTGTATCTTGATAGCTAGACTCATACATATTTTATACATTCTGTAATTAGTATGGAATTTCTTTTCTAATCTGAAAGAATCATAAGATTATAAATTTAGAACTGGAAGGTACGTTGGAGGTCATTTAGCACACCCAGCTCACAAACTAGATGTGATTACTAATATTTTTATCAATTCCTCAGTAGACTGAACTGTATTATTTGACAGTATCAGAATAAGGCAGATGTTTTAGACAAGAAGACCACTGAATCTTGTAAATGAATATGAGGATGTTTCCCTCTGGTTTTGTGAAGACTTGAATATTCCTAAATAATGGATGTATTCTCTTGTTTCTGACCACTCATAAGATGATATCTCAATGATAACTATATCTTAGATATTTCTAGACTCACAAGCTCTTAATTACTATGAGAAATTAACACTGATCAAAAGATATTGCTACTTATTTAAATCACTCTGAAAAGAATAGAAATTTTATTGACTGTCATTGTTCAAATCCATTAAAAAAAACAATGACACACAAATCCCTTCAGGTTTCATTTGATATTAAGAATAATCTCTGAGCAAGAACGTTTTAAAAATATATTATGATCATACTAATTTGGTACAAATGTTAATAAGAAACATTCTTATCTTGATGTATAGAGAAAGTAAATAAAGATATTGTTGATTTCCTACCATGGTGATTGCTGTCAGAACAACAGCTCTCCAAAACTGATTGGCTCTGAATTTCATCCTAGCTAAGGTTGTGGAATATATATCTTTATAAGGAGAATAGGCTATACTCACATTCTTGATACACCTGAGCATATTCACAATTTGTCTGTTTACATTAGAAAGCAGGAGATAAATTCCCAGGAAGAGAGACAATTGAGTTTTAAATCCTGGTATGATTTTATTTTTATATTCCTTGATTATACCATTGTACCTGTATTTTTCATATTAACTATTGCACTTCTTTGCCTTTATATGGTAATTGTAATTTGTACGATGTTGCTTGACTCATCTTTTGATTTGGATGCCAAAGGGTTTAATCCAGAACAAAAAATAGGTATATGCTGAAATGTTTGAAGTTTGAGATGTCCTTTGTTGTGCTAATTAAATACAGGAAAGAGGATTATTGAAACATGAAATGAAGGTCAAAAATTTAAAGGTATATTTGAAAATCAAGAAAGACCATATGCTTGGCAGCATTTTGTAGATTCTGACTTTAAAAGTTCATAGTTTTGATCAAGACAAATGGCCTGTGGGTCAAATGCCCATGTGTTATCACACACACTGTGAGGTATCAGAAGATACTAACAATTGTATCAATGTGATTGGCCTGTCCTGATAATTTATTTTTGGGGGCATTATTGTGATTTGTAATAACTTAATTACATATTGGAGTCCTTGAGCTGTATATTACTACTTGTTATACTCTAACATGATATATGTATCTTTGACTCATTTTCCCTGTATTGACATTATATCTATTCTTGATTTGTAATTTTATTTTTTATGTTTATTTCTTTATTTTTAGTTTTCAGCATTCATTTCCACAAAAATTTTGAGTTCCAAATTTTCTTCCTATCTCTCCCCTTCACCCACCCCAAAATGCTGTACATTCTGATTACCCCTTCCCCCAATATGCCCTCCCTTCTATCACAACCCTTTCTTCTCTTATCCTCATCTTCTCTCTTGTCTTGTAGGGCAAGATAAATGTCTATACCCCATTACCTGTATTTCTTATTTCCCAGTTGTATGAAAAACAATTCTCAACGTTTGCTCCTAAAACTTTGAGTTCCAACTTCTCTCCCTTCCTCCCTTACCACCCATCTTCACTGAGAAGGCAAGCAATTTAATATAGGTTATATACGTGTAGTTTTGCAAAAGACTTCCATAGTAGTTATGTTGTGTAAGACTAACTATATTTCCCTCCCTCCTATCGTGCCCCCATTTATTCTATACTCTCTTTTGACCTTGTTCTTCCCTGAAAGTTTACTTCTAATCACTCCATCCTCCCATTTGCCCTCCCTTCTATTATCCCCCTAACCCACTTCTCCCCTTCTCCCATACTTTCCTGAAGTGTAAGATAGATTTACATACCAAATTGAGTGTGCATGTTATTCCCTCTTTAAGCCAAATGTGATGAGAGTAAGTTTCATTTTTCCCTCCCATCTCCCTCCTTTCCTCCTCCATTCAAAAAAGCTTTTTCTTGCTCTTTTATGAGAGATAATTTGCCCCATTCCATTTCTCTCTTTCTCCTCTCAATATATTCCTCTCTCACCCCTTAATTTTATTTTTTTTAGATATCATCTCTTCCTATTCAACCCATCCTATGCTCTCTTTCTCTCAATATATTTATATACGTGTGTGTGTGTATGTGTGTATGTGTGTGTAATCCCTCCAATACCAAAATACTGAGATAAGTTTCAAGAGTTACAAATATTATCTTTCCATGTAGGAATGTAAACAGTTCAACTTTAGTAAATCCCTTATGATTTCTCTTTCCTGTCTACCTTTTTATGCTTCTCTTGATTCTAGTGTGTGATACTCAAATTTTCTATTCAGCTCTGGTCTTTTCATCAAGAATGCTTGAAAGTCCTCTATTTCACTGAATGACCATTTTTGCCCCCGGAAGTATTATACTCGGTTTGCTGGACAGGTAATTTTTGGTTTTAATCCTAATTCCTTTGACTTCTGAAATATTGTATTCCAAACCTTTGAATCCCTTAGTGTAGAAGCTCCTAAATATTGTATTATCCTGATCGTATTTCCACAGTACTTGAATTGTTTCTTTCTAGCTTCTTGCTATATTTTCTCCTTGATCTGGGAATTCTGGAATTTGGCTACAGCATTCCTGGGAATTTCTCTTTTCAGATCTCTTTCAGGAGGTGATTGGTGGATTCTTTCAACATTTATTTTTCCCTCTGGTTCTAGAATATCAGGGCAGTTTTCCTTGATAATTTCGTGAAAGATGATGTTTAGGCTCTTTTTTTGATCTTAGCCTTGAGGTAGTTCCATAATTTTAGAATTGTCTCTCCTGGATCTATTTTCCTTGTCAGTTGCTTTTCCAATGAGATATTTCACATTATTTTCTATTTTTTCATTCTTTTGGTTTTGTTTTATAATTTCTTGGTTTGTCATAACGTCATTAGCTTCCATCTGCCTCATTCCAATTTTTAAAGAACTATTTTCTTCAGTGAGCTTTTGAATCTCCTTTTACATTTGACTAATTCTGCTTTTTAAAGCATTGTTTTTCTCATTGGCTTTTTGGACCTCTTTTGCCAATTGAATTAGTTTATTTTTAAGGTGTTATTTCCTTCACCATTTTTGGGCTTTCCTTTAGCAAGCTGTTGACTTGCTTTTCATTATTTTCTTGCATCACTCTCATTTCCCTTCCCAATTTTTCCTCCACCTCCCTTACTTGGTTTTCAAAATCCTATCTGAGCTCTGCCATGGCCTGGGACCACTGCATATTTATTTTGGCATTTTTGGGTGCAGAAGCCTTGAGTTTTATGTCTTCCTCTGTTGGTATGTATTCTTCTTCCTCATCTGAAAGGATGGAAGAAAACACCTGTTCACCAAGAAAGTAGCCTACTATAATCTTATTTTCCCTCCTTTTTGGGCTTTTTCCCAGTCAGTTACTTGACTTTTGAGTCCTTTGTGAAGAGGAGGGTATACTCTAGAGACCTGTAAGTTCTCAGTTCCTCCAAGGTGGCACAGTCAAGGGAGAGGAGTTTACTCCTCTTCTGGCCTGTGTTCTTATCTGTGGGCACCTGCAGGCCCTCTGTGCTGCCCAGGATGTTTCACTAGAATTCCCTCTTCAGAGCCTCCAGTACCTCCACCATGCCAGCACTCTTCCTTACCCCAGGACAGTCACTCAGGGCTGAGATACAGATCAGCCACTCAATTCCCCAATGACCTTTAGGCTGAGGGCTCCCCAGATGGATGCTGCCTCTGCAGTTGCTGCTGCCAGCAGGGCCAGACCTCATTCCCTTCTTACCCCAGTGAGAGAACTTTGTCACTGACCTTTGAAGCTGTCTTTGGCATTTGTAGTTTGAAGGATCTGGAAACTGCAGCCATTGTTCGGGGATTCTGCACTGGAGGCCTGCTGTTGTACTGTCCCTGCCTGTACCTTGCAGCCAAGGCTGGACTGGGCTCCATGGGCTGTGCTTCCTCTGACATTGGTGTGGTGGACCTTTGCTGTCCGCCTTCCAGGCTGCCTCAGCCTGAAAATCTCTTTCACTCTGTCATTTTGTGGCTTCTGCTGCTCTCTAGGATTTGTTTAGAGTTCTTTTTTACAGGTGTTTCATGAGCTATGTGGGTGAGGGGGGAGATTCTTCAAGTCCATCTTTCCACTGTGCCATCTTTGATCTGCCACCCCACCTTGATTTGTAATTTTAATGCAAACTTTGCAGTATGAGAAAATTTCTTGACCTTTCTAAAAGATTTCTTATGATTATATTTAAGCCTTAGTTTTTTTTTTTGTGCCAAACTAGGACACAGTTGGTAGAGAGATTTATTAGCTGGCTTTATTATTTATCAGATGGCTTTATTATTTATCATTATTTATTTGCGTATTTACTATTATAAGACTATTGGCTGCTTTTGTCTCCTGGATCCTTACTTTCTCGTCTATGTGCTGTTATGACTCTTCTCATCCTTGATTCTCTTCCTACCTATGTAAGTATTTCATTTAATTCTCCTTTGTTGGATCTTCCTTAATATGAATCTCCTTTTTAGTGAGAATAAGTTCATTAACTTACAATGAGCAATTCTATTTTGTTTTAAGCTTTCATTTTGTGACTTAGATATTATGTAACCTGTTTTTCTATAATAAGATAAGCACTTGGGTGAACTAGTTTGTCAAGTGTGTGTGTGTGTGTCTCCTATATTTGATAAACAACTACTATAAAACAAGTTTATATTGCCTAAATTTGTTCAACTTCTAATGATGTGTGTCTCCTCCAAACTTGGTAAACAACATTTATTCATGTTTATGCATCTGTATTTGTCCCAAATCTAGTATATAACTGATAAATATTTGATAATGATAAATATTTGACAAAGCATTTGGTTATGCATAAGCTTTGATTATGATTTTTTTTTAAAAGTTTTAGAAATTTATTTGTTTTCAGTTTTCAACATTCATTTTCACAAGATTTTGAGTCCCAAATTTTCTCCCTATCTCCTTCCTGCCCCCACCCCAAGACACCGTACATTCTGATTACCTCTTCCCCCAATCTGCCCTCTCCTCCATCACACCTCTCTCTTCTCTTACCCCTATCTCCTCTATTTTCTTGTAGGGCGAGATAGATCTCTAAACCCCATTACCTGTATTTCTTATTTCATACTTGCATGTAAAAATTTTTAAGTATTCATTTTTAAAACTTTCAGTTACAACTTCTCTCCCTTCCTCCCTCCGCACTTATCCCCACTGAGAAGGTCAGCAATTCAATATGAGTTATACATGTGTAGTTATGCAAAAGACTTCCATAAAAGTCATGTTGTGAAAGACTAACTACATTTCCCTACATTCTATCCTGCCCCCCATTCATTCTATTCACTCTTTTGACCTTGTATCTCCCCAAAAGTGTTTAATTCTAATTACCCCCCTCTCATTTTCCCTACCTTCCATCACCACCCTCACCCCACCTATCCCCATCTCCCCCACTCTACTGTAGTGTAAGATAGATTTCCATACCAAATTGAGAGTGCATGTTATTCTCTCCTTAGGCAAAGTGTGATGAGAGTTAGCTTCACTTTCCCCTATCACCTCCCCCTTTTCCCCTTCATTCAACAAGCTTTTTCTTGCCTCTTTTATGAGAGATAATTTGCCCCATTTCATTTCTCCCTTTCTCCTCCTGATGCATTCCTCTTTCACCCTTAATTTTATTTTTTTAGATATCATCTCTTCCTATTCAACTCACCCTGTGCCCTCTGTTTATATGTATATAATCCCTCTAACTACCTAAATATTGAGAAAAGTCTCAAGAGTTTACAAATATTTTCTTTCCATGTAGGAAAGTAAGAAGTTCAACTTTAGTAAGTCCCTTGTGATTTCTCTTTCTTGTTTGCCTTTTCATACTTCTCTTGATTCTTCTGTGTGAAAGTCAAATTTTCTATTCAGTTCTGGTCTTTTCATCATGAATGCTTTAAAGTCCTCTATACCATTGAATGAACATTTTTTCCTGTGAAGTATTATACTCAGTTTTGCTGGGTAGGTGATTCTTGGTTTTAATCCCAGTACCTTTGACTTCTGAAATATCCTGTTCTAAGCCCTTCGATCCCTTGATGTAGAAGCTGCCAGATCCTGTGTTATTCTGACTATATTTCCACAATACTCAAATTGTTCCTTTTTAGCTGCTTGCAATATTTTCTCCTTGACCTGGGAACCCTGAAATTTGGCCACAATATTCCTAGGAGTTTCTCTTTCTGGATCTCTTTCAGGAGGTGATTGGTGGTTTCTTTCAATATTTATTTTGCCCTCTGGTTCTAGAATCTCAGGGCAGTTTTCCTTGATAATTTCATGAAAGATGATGTCTAGGCTCTTTTTGTGATCATGGCTTTCAGATAGTCCCATAATTTTTAAATTCTCTCTCCTGGATCTATTTTCCAGGTCAGTTGTTTTTCCAATGAGATATTTCACATTACCTCGTATTTTTTTATTCTTTTGGTTTTGTTCTATAATTTCTTGGTTTATGATATAATCATTAGCTTCCCTGAACTCCACTCTCATTTTTAGTGAACTATTTTCTTCAGGGAGCTTTTGAATCTCCTTTTCCATTTGGCTGATTCTGCTTTTTAAAGCCTTCTTCTCCTCACTGGGTTTTTGGATCTCTTTTTCCAACTGAGTTATCCTATTTTTAAAGGTGTTATTTTCTTCAGCATTTTTTTGGGTCTCCTTTTGCAAGCTGTTGACTTGCTTTTCAAGCTCTTCCATGGCCTGAGCCCATTGCATATTCATTTTGGAGGTACTGGATGCAGATGCCTTGACTTCTTCTGACAGTATGCATTGTTCTTCCTCATCTGAAAGGATGGAAGGAAATACTTATTCACCAAGAAAGTAACCTTCTGTGGTCTTATATTTTTTCCCTTTTTGGGGTATTTTCACAGCCAGTTGCTTGACTTCTGAATCCTTTGTCAAGAGAAGCATCCTAGTGCTCTTCCTCACCCCAGGACCATACTCATGGCTGAGATTCAGATCAGCTGCTCAAGTCCCCCAGGTGCTTTAGGTGGGGGCAGGGCCTGTACTCAGAGCTGACATTCAGATCAGCTGCTGAATTCCCCCAGGGGCTTTAAGCTGAGCTGCTCCCACAATGGAGGCTGCTGCCTGACTCTACCAGTGCCATGTAGTGTTGCAGCCTCACTGTTGCTGCTGCCACCACTGCCTGGGGCTTGTGCTGGGGGGAATCCCTGCTGCCCTCTCGCCCAACTTGGAAAACTCTTTCACTGACCTTTCAAGTTTTCTTTAGCACTTGTGGATTGAGGGATCTGAGACCCTCCCTGCTGTGGATTCTGACCAGGTGGCGTGTTCTGGTCTTGTTGCTCCTGCTGCTACATGGTCAAGGCAGGGCTCTGCTTGGCTCAGCATCATGTGGGATCGACCTTTCCTGTTGGCCTTCTAGGTAACCTTTGCCTGGAGATATCTTTCACTCTGTCGTTTTGTGACTTCTGCTACTCTGGAATTTGTTGAGAGTCATTTTTTACAGGTATTTTACGTGCTGTGGGGGAAGAGCTATAGTGTGTGCATCTTTCTACTCTGCCATCTTGGCTCTGCCCCCTTTGTCAAGGTAATTCTCTTCTTCCAGTGGGACTGTGGGGTGTACTGTCAACCTTGACCATGTGTCATAATATTTTCAATTATTATGATTTAAGAAATCATAAACTTCCAAGTTTTATATCTGTTTAAAGGGAATTTTCAGTTATAATTATTTTGCTGTCATTTATAGAATTTGTGCAATTGCTAATTAAGTTATTTGATATTAATTGATATTAATACTAAAATATAAAATTGTTCATTGATTACTGTGTATGGAAAATGGGGGATTGGGTGAAAACCTTATCCAGATTGGTTTTACCCATTCAGAACAGTTCTCCTGCAGGTATGGTGGTCAGAAGCCAGGGGCACCAGTATCATTCCTTCCCTGATGTCCATGTTGACTTTTCTTATTCTGGAAAAAATCTATGTGAGCAGGGTCATCAGCCTTAGGAAAAGAACTTGTTTGGGTTATGAAATTGCTAAACAATGAATCTGGCTTGCTCAGAAGTTGCAAGTATATGTACAATGGGGAGAATGGACTTCTAACAACTGGCTTTTTACAACATAGCAAGTTTAAATCGGAGAAGGAAAGATGTTAAATGGAATCCCTTATGTATGTGAATTCTTATAATCTTTGTTGATCATTGCAGCTCCATGAGAATAAAGCTAAATGTATTTGGCTCTAAACCATGATTGGTGAAACTTGCTGTTTATGTAAAAGGCACTTGGAACCATAACTAAATTTTTTTTTTTTTGTGTTTGAATTTGGGTATAAGTGTCTGCACTAAATCAGTATCAGAGAAATGCAACAGACTCATCAGAGGGAATTTGATACTGTACTGTTAACAGATGAAGATTTGCATTTGGGTAAACATTGGGGACGATGTTAGCCTCAATCTAGTATGGGATCCTCCTGGCTCCCAATGTGTTCCTTCGAAAAGGAATAATTTTCACCTTACTATTCCTGAATCTGTCTATGAATTGGAACAGATACTACATGACTGGGGAATTTTGACTCGTATCTGAATTCAAACAGTCAAGAATGTCTTATCCTGTCATATTTGGTATGTCACAAGTTCATGATTTTTTTTCCCTTCAGTAGCAACTTTCTATGATCAGAGTAAGTGGTCAGTAAAACAAATAAGCCCTTTTGTGTAATCTTGTGTTGTGACATTAAACCTGTCAGACAGGTGAGTTGAGAGTCTGGAAAAAAGTCAAGTGACACCTAGTTCCTTCTCCCCAGTATTGGAAAGCTCAAGGCTTCACCCTACATCCAACCCCGTGAAAACTGCTGATGAAACAGAGCAGTCCAGAGACAAAGTGCCAGTAATCAAGTTCCTGATCATTTAAGTTATATCATTATGAGTAACAGATTTGCAAATCAGGACCTCTTCTGATCAGAATTTCACTTCACTGTAGTGAAGGCAGAGATCATATATGTCAATCACAAGTGGGAAGGGAATGGGGAAGGTAGATGACAAAAAATCATTTCCTGAGCCTGAGGGATTTCCCAGGACAAGCACAATAATCCACCACACAGGTGTTCTCTAGTCCTGTGGGAACAGTATTGTTTCACGTCCTTGGGGTTCACTACTTGGTGGAACATGGGATCAGAGTTCTGCGATGGGAATGGTTCTATAGTATTTGATCTGCTTCACTTAAGGTAAATAAGCACAAGAAAGTAGTGATGGTGAGAGCATTTTCAAGGTTTGAATGATCATCTCAAGCTGCGTTATATAAGCTTCTGACTCACAAGTGAGAAGAGACAATTCTAAGAAATCTAAATTATTGGTATATTCATTACACATACCATATTGAATAATACAAAAACCATAATTCCCTTTATAGTCCTAAGATGAAGGAGGACTGGGAAAGGATTCTTTCAGGAGGTGTGACTTTCTCTCCTCTATTGGGTATTGAAAGCTCTTTACAACCTGTTTTCAACCTATTTTCCACTCTTTTACACATTGCTCCCCTTACGTAGTCTGTGACTAGCCAAATAGATGTTCTTACTGTCCCTCAGTTTAAATTGGGTCTCAGACACTCAGTAGCTATGTGACCCTGGGCAAGCCACTGAATCCTGTTTTCCTCATCTGTAAAATGAGCTAGAGAAGGAAATAGCAAACTACTCCAGTGGCTTTTTGCCAAGATAACCCCAAATGGAATCAGGAAGAGTTGAAAACAACTCAACCACAACTACAGCACTCACCCTCATGCCTGCCATTCTTTTATCTTGTTGCTTTTGCAATTTGTTCCCCATGCCTGGAATGCATTCCTTCCTCATCTTAGACTTTTGAAAACCATAATTTCCTTTCAGATTCAACTTGAGTCATCTGACACATGTAGTCTTTCCTGATTCCCTCAGTACCTCCTTCCCCAACTGACTAACATCTGTTTCATACACACACACACACACACACACACACAGAGACACACAAATTATATATACTCATATACCTATACATAGATGCTTGTGTGTATATAAATATGTGTATGTGCATATATATGTACATATTGCATATCTCTATATATTCTTATTGACTTCCTCCAATAGAATCCAAGTTCTTGTGGGTTTGAACTGTTTCATTTCCCCTTTAAATCTAGCCTCTAATAGTGGATGCCACACAGTAAATATTTAGTAAATTCTTGTTTGAATGACTGAATCATTACACTGCCAAGTTAAATTACAGATATACCTAACTCTTTCTAAAATCAGACTTGTTGTATATGTCCATTTAAAAAACTCTTGTATGAGTATAGGTTAGATTTCCCTCTTTTGTCCCTTTGATCTTGACATCACTATATTGAATTTTGAATATGAATTTTATCTTTCTCCCCTGTTTGCTTATTAACTTGCTTTAATCTCTTTGGATAATGGATCATGTCATTTCATACAGCCCATGTCATTGTTCACTAGGAGAGCCCACATTCAGAAAATTTTTAGCATGGTTGTATAATGGTGATACTTTAATTATCCCTTTTTATAACCTTGGAATACCTTCTATGAGAAAGACCTTGTGGAACATGCTTGCCAAAATAGCCTGAAGGATCTATAGTTGAACTACTTTTGTACAGTGTGGTGATTAAGTTCATCATTCAGACTTAGTCTCTTTCCTGCCCCTAAACATAGGGAGTGGGTGGTACTCAGGTTTGCAACCTTTGAATGTATTCCAGAGGAGGCAATAAAATTTTGTTTCTTGGTAGTGTTCTCCCCTTCCTTAAATTACCTTCTGTTTCTGTATTTGTTTGAATCCCCTTGTAGAAGGTAAGCTTTCTGATTCAATGGCAATTTAAAAAATATTCCCAGCACCTAGAATAATGTCTTGCACATAGTGGGTACTCATTCCATATTTGTTGAATTGAACTAAGTTGTGTGGGAATATCTGAGGTTTATTTACAGTTTGGTCACCAGTTTGCTTTGTGCCCTCATACAGCTCTTTTAATCTCTCTGTGTCTCAATTTCCTCATGCGAGGAAGGTCAAGATTTAGATTAGATGATCTCAAGATCTCTTCTATTTCCAACATTTTGTTATTTTCATCCTCTAAGATACACATTCCTCTCAAAAACCTGTCTAAAACTTAGATTATTCTTAGAGCTTACAGGGTTAGAAACCAATAATAAGCATTAGAAATACATCCCTCCTGGGAATAGCTACTGGTGCTACAGACAGTTTCTCTGATTTATTTACTTTTCTTGCTTTGTTTCTTTTGTGATTTCACATTCGAGCTTTGAAACATATTCTGAGGTTGTTGGGGGCAGAATCTCTGATAGCTGCTATTAGAAATAATAGACTAATGTGAATCAGAAAGTCCTTATCAGTCCCTGAATGCTAAGCAGCTTGTAGTCTTACAAATTTAATGAAAAGGACTTTTAATAGAAAAGGAAGAGTAAAACTATTTACATATCTATCTGTTAAGCACAGAAATTAGCTAGAATTTAGAAAGAAGAACAATAAAGACTCCCAAAAATTCACAGGAAGCAAAGGTGAAGAAATGCATCAGCAATGAAACCTGTGACTTCCAACATTCTTACAGAAAATTATGTTGTCACTTATGTCTTACAAACCCTATTTTGTTTTACTTCTATCATCCTCCTCTTCTGTTCCTAGTTGCTGCTGAACAGATCTGAAGGAATTAATGCAACACAATTGAGCTGCCTGGGTCATTACAAATTTATGTTATCTGAGCTTAACCTCTTTGCCTCAGTTCCTCATCTGTGAAATGAGTTAGAGAAGGAAATGTTAAAACCACTCTAATATCTTTACCAACTCAAACGGGCTCACAAAGAGTCAAATGTGACTGAAAACTTTCAGTATGTAATAGTATTTTCACTCCTCCCTAATTTATTTTTCCCCACTTCCCAATGAGGTTATTCCAAATCTTTTCTTCTCTCCTCTAACCAGTTACATTTCCCCCTTCCCCACGATCTCATTTGAGGACGTTGCCTCGTAGTGTTGAGGTTTAGGCATGCTAGGGACCCAATATAGTCACCTGCTGGGTCCTGCTTAAACGAATTAGACCCAAATCTTCTTTCATTTAAATTAAAATAAAGTTTATTAAAGATCCTCCACACTGGGAAGACTTCTAACGAATTTGAGCATTTATAACTAATACCAGTGGGCCAGACTGAATCTGTGCTGGATTGAATCTGAGCATTTTCATGGAGACAAGATGGATCTCATATACAGAAAGATTGCGGGAGGGATCTAGAGTTGGCCAAATAGTCTGGGGTAACTAGAGAAAGGGTTTGGTGAGGGTCTTGATGGGAGTGATCTGGAGACTGGTGAAACTAAAGGTTGACCTCCAGGAATCAAGAGAAAGGGATTAAGGATGGGAAGTAGCTGAAGGCTGCTTAGAGATAACAGGACTAGACTCCTTAAGGGTAGTAGAGATTGGGCCACAGTGATAATGAAAAGCATATGGCATTAGACAAATTATAGATCAGATTGGAGGTTTCAAAGAAAGTTCAAGGGGGCTCCCAGAGACTAGACCACATTAATACCCCTTGACATCATCTCCTGTTCTTTCCTCCTTTACTCCAGTCTCATAAATTGAGATGATCTTTCTCCTGAACAAAGCCATCTCCTCTACAGTTGCCCTTCATTGTAACCTTGCCTTCCCTCTTGTCTTCTCAGCATATTTCTTCTCAATCATCCCCCATTGTTCTGATCTTTAATCTCTCTGTACTTATTGGTTTCATCCTTGCTGCCTGCAAACACGTCCAGGTCTCACCATCTTTAAAAAACCTTGACGAGACCCTACCATCACCTCTAACTTTTACTTTATATTCTACTCCCTTTCACAACCAAACTATCGCTTTGCTGTATTTTCATGATGCAGGATTCTCCCTGTTTGCCTTCTACCTTTCTGAACATTCCTCAGTCTCCTTTGCTATATCATCTTCTATATCATATCCCTTAACTATGAGTTACATCAAGGCTCTGTGTTGGGCCCTTATTTTTTGTCTGTACTCTTCTCACTTGATTACCTCATCAGCTTGTTCTACTGGCTCTACAACAACTAGAAAAAATGTGTGGAGGCTGTAGAAGGAAACATTTTTTATTGAAATGAGGAAAAATCTTCTTAACAATTGGGAATAGGCAAAAGACCAATACTTATCTAAGGAGATAAAATGCTTCCATTCATTGAAGGTCTTCAGGTAAAGGATGGCTAATCTCTTGTTGGGGATATTGAAGAAATGTTTCTTGTTTAGAAAGAGTTTGAGAAAAATGCACCCTGAGATTCATTCCAATTCTGAGGTTGTAAGCTTGTGGAGAACGTTGAATCCCAAGTTAAGGAATTTGTTTTTTTGTGTAGGAAATGAGACATTTGAAATATTGTGCAAAGAATGATAACCTGATTTATGTACACATCAGCACATAAAAGATGTGTCAGTTTGTCAGTGTGGTTGCTCCTCCTCAGACATAGATCACTTTCTCTCTCTAAAATGGTCTGGCAGAGGTATATAACAAAAAATTCCTCACTCGAACCAATCTGATGATGAGACTCTTTATTTGAGAAAAAGTAATTTTCCAGTGGATTGACTGGAAGAGCTTGGCTGTAGAGGACTGATAATGATAAACTCTTCCTGCCTTTGGACCACAGACAAAGAATATTGTGTATATTATGTGATGCAGGTTTTGTGACAGTTTATTCTGCTTTGCTGAGAGGTAAAAGAGGATTTTATTGGACAGATATTCAGAAATTATGTTGATGTATGAAACAAAATATCGGTATTTTTTTTAAAATGATAGTTTGGAAGGACAAGGGGCTAGAGGAAAAGAAAGTGGCTAAGAGGTATGATATAACAAAGTTCATAACTTTGGCGTTGATTGTTGGAAGAGAAAGGAAGGTATTAATGGAGATGAGATTATAGAGGAAGAATTTGTGAGTCTTGGCAAGTGATTTGATGTTGAAAGTGGAGGAAACAGGACTCTTGTTCTATATGATAAGAAGAACAAAAAGAAAGGTGTATTAAACTAATTTCCTTATCTTTACAGGCAGGAGATCATGACTTACCAACGGACCAGAATGGGATGAATATTGCCAGTGAAATAGACTACTTGGACACATGAGAGGTGAGCCCACATTCTCATAGATGAAGACAGCTTGCATCCTGTCTTTGGTTTAGGAAGATGTAGGGTCTTCACCAAGAGTGACTGTCTTTCCACAAACTGGATATTTCAGCTTGAAATGTAAATTTTGCCATATGAATCATAAAGAACACTTTGCTGAAAAATCCAGAATCTTCAAAATATTCACATATGCTACTAATTAGGAAGGACACTGAATTCTCCTCTAACCTACAGATTTAGTGATAATAACATCTCATCCCAACCTATCCCCTGCTTCCTCCATGCCCTAAACCAAAATCTTGTGGCCATCCCTTCAAGGAAGGGCAAATTAGAAGGTGATTAATTAACCAAGATCTCTTGGTCTTTAGTGTTCTTGTATATCAACAATTCTCACACTTTTGTGTTCTCAGGACCCTTACACATTCTAAAAGTTATTGAGGATCTGAAGAGCTTTCCTTTAGTGAGTTATATGTATCAATATCTGTCATATTAGAAATGAGAATGTATTTGTTAATGCATTAAAATAAAAATAAAACTTTTAAATCTTAAATGGCATATTTTAATGAAAAGAACTATATTTTAAAAGAAAATGTTGTAAAAAGAATGTCCATATTTTACATATTTTTGCAAATCTATTCAATTTTTAACTTAATAGATGACAGCTGTATACTCAAACCTGCTTCTACATTCAATCTGTTGCATGTTTATTTTTTTTAAATTTGAAAATATGTGAAGAAAATCCAACCTCACAAAGATATGTAGTTGGAAATATGAGGATTATATTAATTGGCAGGGGTCATCTTGGTATTTTTATGAAAATAGTTTTGACCTCTTGGTTCTCCTAAGAAAGGTCTTGGAAACCCATAAAGGTCTGTGTACCTGAATTAGAGAATGGTTGCTTTACATAATAAACTAAGACTTTTCTGTTGACTTACTGAATTATGTCTCCAAAGAATTCAATAATAGTATAATTTAAGCCATTCATTTATAAATGGGTAAATTGAAGCCTGGAGAGAAAGTGATTCATCTATGCCACACAATAGACAATCTAGATCTTAAACTCAGGAAGGGATTAGGAATGGAAAGAGAAGTATGACCCTGTAGCAGCACAGATGGCAAGATGTCTGGGATGGATAGATATGAAGCATGCATGGGATAGGGACATGATATATTATAGGTTATGGAACTCATCCCCATGGAAAAACTGTCCAAAATGGAGTGGATTGACTGCTGCTCCTTTCCCCAGTGAAGCATGGATTTTACAGTTCTGCTCTGGTGAGTGCTCTTCCTGAAAGGAAGAATGGGGCAGAGAGGCAACTTCATAAGGTTACAGATTTAGCATCCACTTCCTGGGGCCAATATGGAAATCAAATGGTGTAATATTTGTAAAGTGCTTAGTACAGAGGTTAAGCAAGCACTTAAACTTCCCTTCATCCTTCCCTTCCTCCTTATCTTCCTTCCTTCCCTCCCTCTCTCCTTTTCTCTCCTCCTCCCTCCTTCCCTTCCCTCCCTCCCTCCCTCCCTCCTTCCTTCCTTCCTTCCTTCCTTCCTTCCTTCCTTCCTTCCTTCCTTCCTTCCTTCCTTCCTTCCTTCCTTCCTTCCTTCCTTCCTCCCTCCCTCCCTCCCTCCCTCCCTCCCTCCCTTCCTTCCTTCCTTCCTTCCTTCCTTCCTTCCTTCCTTCCTTCCTTCACTCTGTTAAATATACTCTCTGTTTTCCTGCAGGCCATGGAGGATCTGTTGAGTGAGGAACTGGTGAAAGCTATAGGGGTTTCAGATGTCAACCATAAACAAATAGAGAGACTTTTGAACAAGTCTGATTTACAATTCAAGCCAATACACAACCAGGTGAGTTTGTAAAAAGGTTAGGAAATTTGCCAATAGATAAAAATGTTTCTTTTAGTTTTAATCTTCCACCAGAATTAATCTACTCTAGTTGCCCATGATAAATTATTGATAACACTAACAGGTAGATAAACAAGAGCCTGTTTCTAAGGTTAGGTTACCTGAAGTCAGTTGAGACTTCCTCTTGCTATCTATATCCTGCGACATTATATTCCCATGGAGCAGAAACTCTCTGGTTGTTTGATTGTGAGCTGCAGTCATATTTCTATGAGACCACTACTTTACAGGCTGACCCATGAAACAGTGCATGAAGGAGGCTGCATACAATTCTATCCCTACCTCAATTGTTATTCATCTCCTCATACACTATTATGTTGAGATCGATCACAAGTATTAATAAATCTAGTGATTATTAATCCTAGTGTTGCCACATGCCACCCACCCAAACTCTTCCCTAAATTTACACAACATATATGCAGAGTGAGGGAAAATAAGAGTCAAGGATGATACTGAAGTTGCTAACCTGGGTGACTAGATGAATGGAAAAGTTCAGAAGAATGATGACTTTAGGAAGGTGTTTTGTTTTAGATGTATTGATTTTGAGATAGTTCTGGGATATTCCATTCAGAAGTTCAATAGGTAGGAGGTGATATGGGATTGTTGTTCAGAAGAGAGACTAGTGCTGAAAAAATAGATTTACGTACCATTTGCACAGAAATAATAATTAAATCCATGGAAGCTGGTAAAGTCACAATCTGAAAAAATTAAGGAAAAGAAATAGAAGAGGGCCTGGGTGGATGGGGATAGGGTTGGGGACATGGCATGGATGAAAATCCAGCAGAAGAGATGGAGAGAGCATAGTCAGACAGATAGGAAGAGGACCAGGAGAGAGGAGTATCCTGAAGACATTGAGTGGAAAAAGGAATCCAGGAGGAGAGTGATCCACAGTTCCAAAGATTTCAGAGATATCAAGAAGGATGAGGACCAAGACAACACCATTGGATTTGACAATTAAGATATCACTGGTAACTTGGGAGAAAGCAGTTTCTGTTGAAAGATGAGATCAGAAGCTAGACTCCACTGAGTTGAGGAATTAAACAGTGTAGAAGAATTGATTCTTAATGGCTTTTCCCAAGCATTTTTTTTGCTGAGAAAAGCAAGCCATAGGACAATAGTGAACAGGCATGGTAAGATCCAAAGAGTTTTTTTTTTTTTAAATAATATATTTTTCAGTCTCAATATTCACTTCCACAAGAATTTGAATTCAAATTTTTTCCCCATCTCTCCCCACCTGTCACCCCACGAAAGCATGCACCCCATCCACCCCTTTCTCAAACTTGTATTCCATTCTATTCCCCACCCTGCCTCCATTCCCTTTCCCCTCTATTTTTTTGTAGGGCAAAATATATTTCTGTCCTCCGTTGCCTGAAGATCTTGATTTCCAGTTTCACACTAAAACAATCTTTAACATTCATTATTAAAGCTTTGAGTTCCACATTCTCTCCTTCCCTCCCTACCCACCCTGATTGAGAAAACAAGCAATGCATTATAGGTCATCCATGCATAACAATGTAAAGCACTTCCATAACAGTTATGTTGTAAAAGACTAACAACATTTCCCTCTGTCCTATCCTGCCCTCAGTTTATTCCACTCTCCCCCTTGACCTATCTTCCCACAACAGTGTTTACTTCTGATTATCCCTTTCTCCAATTTGCTGTCCATTCTATTATCTTCCCTCTGCTACCCCCTTCCTCCTTTCCTTCTTGAAGGGTAAAATAGATTTCCTTTTTTTTTTTAATTATTAATTAATTAATTTATTTCACTTTTAACATTCATTTTCACAGAATTTTTGGGCTCCAAATTTTCTCCCCCCTTGTCCCTTCCCCCCACCCCAAAACATCGAGCATTCCAATTGCCCCCATCACCACTCCGCTCTCTCCTCCATCATTCTTCTCTGCCCTTGTCTCCATCCTCTCCTCTGTCCTGTTGTGCCAAATAACTTTCTATACCCCTTTACCTGTATTTCTTATTTCCTAGCAGCAAGAACAGTATTTGACAGTTATTCCTAAAACTTTGAGTTCCAACTTCTTTTCCTCCCTCCCTCCCCACCCCCTCCCTTTGGAAGGCAAGCAATTCAATATAGGCCAAATCTGTGTAGTTTTGCAAATGACTTCCATAATAGTCATGTTGTATAAGACTAACTATATTTCCCTCCATCCTGTCCTGCTTCCAATTACTTCTATTCTCTCTTTTGATCCTGTCCCTCCCTATGAGTGTCGACGTCAAATTGTACCCTCCTCCTCATGCCCTCCCTTCCATTGTCCCCCCCACTCTTTTTATCCCCTTGTCCCCCACTTTCCTGTATTGTAAGATAGGTTTTCATACCAAAATTAGTGTGCATTTTATTCCTTCCTTTAGTGGAATGTGATGAGAGTAAACTTCATGTTTTTCTCTCACCTTCCCTCTTTTTCCCCAAACTAAAAAAATTTTTTGCTTGCCTCTTTTATGAGAGATAATTTGCCCCATTCCATTTCTCCCTTTCTCCTCCCATATATTTCTCTCTCACTGCTTGATTTCATTTTTTTTTTAAGATATGATCCCATCCTCTTCAATTCACTCTGCGCACTCTGTCTCTATGAGTGTGTGCGTGTGCATGTATGTGTGTGTAATCCCACCCAGTACCCAGATACTGAATAGTTTCAAGAGTTACTAATATTGTCTTTCCATGTAGGGATGTAAACAGTTCAACTTTTATAAGTCCCTTATGACTTCTCTTTGCTGTTTACCTTTTCATGCTTCTCTTCATTCTTGTGTTTGAATTTTTTTTTTAGCTCTGGTCTTTTCATCAAGAATGCTTGAAAGTTCTCTATTTCATTGAAAGACCAATTTTTCCCCTGAAGTATTATACTCAGTTTTGCTGGGTAAGTGATTCTTGGTTTTAGTCCTAGTTCCTTTGACTTCTGGAATATCCTATTCCATGCCCTTTGATCCCTTAATGTAGAAGCTGCTAGACCTTCCGTTATCCTGATTGTATTTCCACAGTACTTGAATTGTTTCTTTCTAGATGCTTGCAATATTTTCTCCTTGACCTGGGAATTCTGGAATTTGGCCACAATATTCCTAGGAGTTTCTCTTTTTGGATATTTTTCAGGTGGTGATTGGTGGATTCTTTCAATATTTATTTTGCCCTCTGGTTCTAGAATCTCAGAGCAGTTTTCCTTGATAATTTCATGAAAGATGATGTCTAGGCATTTTGTTTGATCATGGCTTTCAGGTAGGCCCATAATTTTTAAATTGTCTCTCCTGGATCTATTTTCCAGGTCAGTTGTTTTTCCAATGAGATATTTCACATTATGTTCCATTTTTTCATTCTTTTGGTTTTGTTTTGTGATTTCTTGGTTTCTCGTAAAATCATTAGCCTCCATCTGTTCCATTCTAATTTTGAAAGAACTATTTCCTTCAGTGAGCTTTTGAATCTCCTTTTCCATTTGGCTAATTCTGCTTTTGAAAGCATTCTTCTCCTCATTGGCTTCTTTAACCTCCTTTGCCAATTGAGTTAGCCTATTTTTCAGGGTGTTATTTTCTTCAGCATTTTTTGGGGTCTCCTTTAGCAGGGAGCTGATCTGTTTTTCATACTTTGCTTGCAAGTCTTTTATTGCTCTTCCCAGTTTTTCCTCCACCTCTCTAACATAATTTTGAAAATTTTTGAGCTCTTTATGACTTTTTCCCAGAACTGATCCCATTGAGTGGGCTGGGATGTAGAAGCACTGACTTCTGTGTCTTCCCCTGATGGTGAGCACTGCTCTTACTCATCAGAAGGGAGGGGAGGAGAAACCTGCTCACCAAGAAAGTAACCCTCTATAGTCTTGTTTTTTTTTCCCTTTTCTGGGCATTTTCCCAGCCAGTGACTTGAGTTCTGAATATTCTCCTCACACCCACCTCGCCTCTGGATCCTCCTAGCCAGTGCTTGGGGTCTGAGGCTCAAATGCTGCTTCCCAGCCTCAGGGCTTTGGGAGGGGGTAGGGCTGCTATTCAGTGTGAGATTATGTTCAGGTGCTCAGGTTGGGGCAGAGCCGCCTCACAGGCTCAGTTCCCTCAGGGGGTTTATGGGGAGACCTTCAACAATGGATCTGGGTTCTGCCTACTTGGGGAGCCCTTGTCTGCTTCCGCCTCTGCTGTTGCCTCCCGAGGGGGCCTGAGTATGGGGGCACCCCACTCCCCTCTCGACCCACCAAAGAGACCTTCTCACCGACCCCCATCACCTGTGGGTGGAGGGACCCATGTGGCCGCTGGAGATCCCATCCCTGAAGTCCACTCGGATCTTCTCCTCTCGGTGCCGGGGCCGGGGCAGGGCTGGGCTGGGCTCCGCGTCCTTTTGCGAGAGGTTTGCAGGTCCCTCTGGAACTGAAATCTTATCCGCTCTGTTGTTATGTGGCTTCTCCTGTTCCCAAATTTATTGGCAGCTCTTTACTACAGATATTTCATGGGCTGTGGGTTTGGAGCTAGCATATTTGTATGTTTCTACTCCGCCATCTTGGCTCCACCTAAAATAGATTTCCATATCCAATTGAGTGTGTGTTGTTCCTCCTTAAGCCAAATCCCATGACAGCAAGGCTCATTTATTTCCTTTCTTCTTCCCCCTCATCCCCTGCATAGGAAAAGTTCTTTCTTGCCACTTTTATGTGAGATGATTTGCTACATTCTCCCTTACACTTTTGATTACTACTAGTACATTCCATTCAAAATTAAATTTTTATGTATTTTAGACATTCTCCTTTCATATACAGCTTGTCCTGTGCCCTCTGTCTACATATACATCTATATCTCCACATATATATGTATATATATATATATATATATACACACATAAATACACCCATGTACATATATACTTACACATATATAGTATACACACACACAAACCCATACATGCCTACATATATATTCTTTCTAACTACTACAATACTGAAAAAGGTCTCATGAGTTACAAATAACATCTTCCCATGAAGGAATGTAAACAGTTCAACTTCAATGAGTTCCTTAAGGCTTCTCTCTCCTGTGTGCCTTTTCATATTTCTCTTGATTCTTGTATTTGAAAGTCAAATTTTCTATTCATCTCTGGTCTTTTCAACAAGAATGCTTGGAAATCCTCTATTTCACTGAAATTCCTTTTTTTTCTCCTGAAGTATTATAGTCAGTTCTACTACATAGGTGATTCTTGGTTGTAACCCTATCTCCTTTTACCCCTGGAATATCATATTCCAAGACCTTGGATCCCTTAGTGTAGAAGCTGCTAAATCCTGTGTTATCCTGATTGTATTTCCACAATTCTTGAATTGTTTCTTTCTGGCTCTTGTAATACTTTCTTCTTGACCTGAGAACTATGGAATCTGGCTACAATATTCCTAGGAGTTTTCCTTTTGGGATCTCTTTAGGAGGTGATTGATGAATTCTTTCCATTTCTCATTTAACCCATGCTTCTAGAATATCAAGGCAGTTTTTCTTTATAATTTCTTGAAAGATGAGTTTTCAGGTACACTAAGAATTTTTAAATTACCTCTCCTGGATCTGTTTTTCAGGTCAGTTGTTTTTCTAATGAGATATTTCGCATTGTCTTCTATTTTTTTCATTCTTTTGGTTTTGTTTTATAATTTCTTGGTTTCTCAAAAAGTCATTAGCTTCCATCTGCCTCATTCTAATTTTTAAAGAACTATTTTCTTCAGTGACCTTTTGAACCTCCTTTTCCATTTCACCAATTCTGCTTTTTAAAGCATTCTTCTCCTCATTGACTTTTTGGACCTCTTTTGCCATTTGGGTTAGTCTGTTTTTAAAGGTGTTATTTTCTTTAGCATTTCTTTGGGTCTCCTTTAGCAAGCTGTTGATTTGCTCTTCTTGATTTTCTGGCAACTCTCTCATTTCTCTTCCCTATGTTTCCTCCACTTCTCTTCCTTGATTTCAAAATCCTTTTTGAGCTCTTCCATGTCCTGAGACCATTGGACATGTTTTTTGGAGGTTTTTTATGTAGAAATCTTGACTTTGATGTGTTCCTCTGATGGTATTCTTTGTTTTTCCTCATTCAAAGAATGGAAGGTAATACTTTTTCACCCAAAAATTAACCTTCTACAGGCTCATTTTTTTCCCTTTTTTGAGCAATTTCCCAGTCAGTTACTTGACTTTTGCATCTTTTGTCTAGTGGAGGGCATACTACCCCAGGCTTCAAAGGTTTTGTGCACCTGTTCTCTGTGATATCCCTAGGGAGCTTTAAGTTCTCAGCTTCTCTAAGGTGGCGCAATCAAGGGAGAGGAGTTTACTCCTTTCCTGGTCTGCACTCTGGTCTATGAACAACTATAAGCACTCTTTTCTGCCCTGGAACTGTGAGTAGGATTCCCTCTCCATGATTACCACAAGCTCCACCATGCCAGTACCAGTGCTCCTTCTAACCCCAGGACCAACACTTGGAGGTGAAATCCAGATCAGTCACTTGATTCCCCCACAGTCTTTAGTCCCAAGGTTCTAAAAGTGGCTGCTGCTGCCACAGTGGCTGCTGCTGCCCTGAGGCCATCTTGGAAGTATAGTTCTAATATCAGCAATTACTTACTTAAGGTTCAATTTGGATGAAATGAATTATTGAATATTTACAAAAGGAAGCTTACTTTGTCCTAAAACAGCAAGAATATGCAATTATACGGTGATACTTAGATGCTCTGGACAAAGTTCCCATTTGTCTCCTTTTTGGAAATATGTATGATTGGCAGGTCATCAGAGTGACTTGTGTGACTTGAACACTCACCCTGAATGAGAGGCTTGGACTCCATATGACTGGAAATTTTTATGCTTGCACATGATGCAGCTGGGAGCAATCAGGTCCTGTGGCATCTTTGTCTTTGGCCTGTCCAATGGCAACTGAAGGAAGAGTGGTGGGTAGAAAAAGGAAACTACACTAAAGAAAGTAAAACTAGTTAAACCCTGGAAGTAGTTTTGTTTTCTTTTGATAGAACCTTTCCATGTTGTAAATGGAAAGCGATTGCATTAAGGAAATGCTGACTCTATCATATACTGCCCATTACTTGCAAAGTTTTAAGGGTCTTCTAAAGGATCTTCTACCAATTAAATGCTTATCTTTTTTGCTAGACAGTCTTCTCAGCATAGGGATTACTAAGTGAAAAAGGGGAAAATAAAATAGAACAAATATGTGAAGGAGATTAAAAGCCAGAAATCCCCCTTCTGAAAGACAGTGTCTCACATGTCCATCTGGTCCATGGACTGACTGATGAAAAGTATCTGCAGTCATAGGCTTTTCAAGGTCCTAATAGCCTAAGGAGAGAGACTGTTGGACAGGCTACTTTAGGTATTTCAGGGTTGTTATGAATCCTATTTGAAATTCATATACTTGTAGATGAATCAGTAAATGGGAACCATCAAGATAACCATGTGGAGAATGAGGGTACTCTTAAAACCTAGTGTTCAGTGAGTCTCTAGGTTTTCTTCTTAGACCATGGGGAAGCTAGGGTAATAACTTATTCTGAATAGTGCCTGGAATCATCTGGCTTTTCCTTATCATTTCCTTATCCTTGTTTCCTAAAACCTAATAGAGTGGACCCTGCATTTACTTAAGATGGCCCTTCATATATAGGCTACTGTCTGATTTAAGGCCTCATCTGGCGCAGTTAACATTATGAAAATAATGTATTGATGTACATTAGTGTACCACTACAGGAAGGGAGCCTTCTTTCAGGTCTCTGTCAGGCATAATGTGAATAACAACAGGAAGAAAAGTTCAGGTAGTCCTTGAGAAGGACAATAAAATATACATGAAAACATATGGGTCTTGACTAATCTTAACCACAGGAATAGAGAAAAAAACATTGGCAAGATTGTCAGCCCCATATCATTCACCCTTCTGCCTCAATGCCTACAGTCCCATTTAAGTTTCCAAGTACCAATTGTTCTTCTCACAAATATCACAGGATTGTTATAAAGGGAGGTGGTATAATGAGAGAAGAAGTATCTTTCACCCTTCTGGGCACCTGATATTTTATGACATTAAATACTACAAAATAGAATGGGTCATGTATCCCTAAAGGTTTTCATTTGACCCTACACTAGATGTTGCCAAAAGGCGTCACAGATATTGAGTCCATCATGCTCTTTTGTTCCATTGATTGCCCTATTTATCCAGCACATAAGGATCCAAATGGGGCTACTTGTGCTAAATCTTGCATTGTGACTCAAATTTACAATAGTGGCCTTCTAGGTGTTGGAAATGATGTGATTAAAATACAAAAGAGGGGAAGGATGAGATGTTTTCATGTAATGGTACCTAGTCCAATTTGACTAGAGAATGAAGTATGTGGAAGATGGTAAGGCATATGAGATGAAGTTAGAAAGGTGGTTTGGAGTCAAGCCATAGAGAGTTTAAAGGACTCTCTGGCCCTGAGCCATAAACGAACCTTAAAAAGAAGGAAAAAATACAGTTCCCTAGTCCCATAGTCAGTTATCCTAGATTTACTCTGCATATTAGAAATTCCAATTAGTACTCATTTCCCGATGGAATAAAAAATATATCAAGCAGACTTGATTGTAACAGTGAAGATGGTGGTGATGATGGCTCACCTAAATGTTCAGCAATTCACAAAATCTATAGTGTTTCCAGTTCCATGTATGCGTCATTGTTTAATCTGTTCCCTAGAAACTGGAATAAGAACAGCGATATCTGTAATATTCCCCAGTAAACTAAACTCTATAGTATTAAATCACTAAACCCATACAGTATTTAGTATAAACAACAGCGTATTGGAAAAGAGAATTTACTATTAAAATTTCTTTTGTGCTACTGTCATAATTGCCATAGTGCTGAGGTTCACAGCCCTTCCCCATGTGACATGATGGCAGAATCTGGTTGATTAATTTCACACTTCGGTGATAACATCTTTAAAACTACCTACTAGAGTGTTTATTTTGGGCTGGCCAGATATTAATGTAAGCAATATTATACTTTTAGTTGGGAAAAAAACTCTAATTAGTTCACTCCACACAATCTCCATATATGGGTCTTTCCCACAGGTTTTGATTCAGTTTCAGATACAGAGAAATGTGTTAGTAATCCCTAAGTCTGCCACACCAAGTTGAATAAAAGAGAACTTCCAGGTAAATACTTGCTGGTTGGTTGAAGACTGGGCCAACAATTCACCAGTCATCAGGTCAAAGGTGTGAAGGTAATTGTCTTTCTGCCATCTCCTGAGATTTCTTCAGGCTCAGGGAATCAGAAAGAGGAGGATGGAGTGGACAAGCACTAGATTGGTGATGAGAAGAACAGGGTTCATAACCTGACTCTGTTGATTACTACCTGTATGACCCTGAACAAGTCATTTCACTCCTCCAGGCCTGATTGGTTACCCTATAAAAATGAAGAGTTTGCACTAGAAATGATCTCTCAATTCCCTTCTAGCTCAGTCTGTGGTCCTGTGGTGTTGTCTTTGTTACATTGTTATAAGAAATTTGGGGCACCTGAGTCCAAGATATAAGAGAAATAGGAGAAATGGTCTGAGTACTAGGGCAGCCCAGTCAGGTGGGGTCATTTATGTCTGGTAAGCTGCAGATATTCATTAGAAAACAGTGAAAACATTGAGTACCTCTAGCCCAACATGAGTTTGCTCCTTAGTTTGGGAGTTTGTTGCTGCCCTTTCTTTGATTTCAGACCTTTCTTTTTGGCACATACTTCCCTCGAACACTTCCTGAAGAACTTCTTTCAGGTTTACAGTATTAAATTACTCCTTTCTATTCTTCATTCAAAATTCTTTTACTTTCTGGATGTCAGAGCTGTTGAGTAACTAGGTATTAAGGAGCGAGACATTATGTGGTTAAAGGAAGAATGAGAACAACTGATAAAGTTAAGCAGGTCAATGGATTATTGCATTAAAAAGAAGTATTTCTTAACCCAAATGAATATTTAATTGACAGACTCTACCTGAAAGATAGAAATTAGCCTGGCTTAAGTGCCTGGATACCTTCCCTTCCTCACTCCACACACTTCAGAATAGGAGAGAGAGTTTTGAGGTAAAAGAGTTTCTTTCTTCTCCAGGTTGCCAATCACTTAAGGAAGGCAGATACACAGGGTTTAACAACTTCTAGGGGTCAAACTCATCTCCTAGTTTCAAAGAGTTGCAAATGACTGAAAAATACAAAATTGATTTTTATTCATATTTTACTTCCAATGAAGTATATAAAATTTAACAAAGTAGTAACAAAACTGACATGTTTACCAATATCTTTTTTTCTAGGCATTGAGAAATGTATTATTGATGTTTTTTTCTCTCATATCTGTCACTTTCCACTAATCTACCACCATCATTCCTCTTCCCCAAATTCAGAGAACTTTATAGGAACTCATGATGTAACATGATCACTGTAAAATATTCCAGCTTCTAGAGTAATTAGAATATTCTGGAAGCATTCCAATAGGCAGAGTGCATTCTGGGAACTTTGTGACACTTGCTGAGACTCCAAGTCCTGGAGACAGAATTTCTCAAACTGCACTTTGTAGACTTTTATTTGTATTTTTGATATCTTCAGATTTTAATGGGAAATTTTATTCAAATACTGGGGATATAAAAGTATACAAGGCTTCACTGATAAATATTGCAGTCAATCATATTTGTCAATATGCAGAGACATTTTAATAACTGGTTTATTATATGCTTAGAGCACAGTCTCATGGTACACAAAAAACAATTGAGAAATCAATAACATTTCTATAAATTTGCATACTACAAATTGTGATGGATATATTAGGAATTTTATAGGGGGAAAGTAAAAGGGGAAGATACACATCAGGTTAATTAATAAACTGATTAGTAAATACTGGAACTAAAGCTAATGTCTTCAAGTGGATTTTGAAAATATCAGAAACTGACCAGATAATGTCAAGACTGTAACTCATGTCTGAGCTTAATAAGTACAATAAATCTGAGCCAGAAATTCTTCTGTAACTAGCCTGAGCCAAAGTTACACTTCACAACTAAATTCTGGAAGCTCCAGCCTGTTATGTGACTTATACTGTATCTGGCAAAATGGCAGCTATATTAAAATTCTCTTAGAGTACTAGTTATGTAATTTTGACTTTGGGGAAGTTTGGATATCAGCCATCAGTGTGACATTGGTTGTGAAAGACAAAAACTCAAGGTTTCTTCTTACTGGTAGAGTATTTTTCTGTCTTGTATGAAATAGAATGTTTGGTTTGGTCAGGTCAGAACTCATATTCTTTTCCTAAAGTTGTCACAAACTCCCATAACTGAAATCAGATAGTGTTTTTTTTCAATAAATTTTACAAGTTAACAGGATTAATGGAAATTTCTAAATATTTAGATATGTGATATTTTGGAGTTGCTTCTGAGAGGAGTCGTAAGATCATGGATGAACTAGTTTCTGGATAATTTTACTTTGAATTGCTATCATTATTTTGTATTTATTGCAATTTAACCTCATAAAAATTTGTAACTAGATTTCCATTTCCTGATTTTAAAACTTCTCTCAGCAATGTGGTGTTGTCAAAAAGCCCCAGATTTACAGACAAAAGCCTTGAGTTCAAGTCTTAGCTCTAATGATTACTACCTTAGTCTCTCTCTCTCTCTCTATGCCTCACTTCATTTTCAAAATGCCATGTGGTGGTGGCCATTTTGATGATGACAATTGTATTAAAGCAATATTATGCTTTAAGTTTTACAAAATCTTTTTAACCATGATCTCATTGTATCTTCATGACAAGCGTTTGCAGAATGTAGTGTCATTCTTTTGAAGAGGACAATTTAACACCAAGGATGACATCCTACCCTAAGCAGGAATTAGATTTATGTGAGTTAGTCATACAAAGTCATCAGTTTTACTTTTGCTTTCAGAGTCTTACAAGTCCTGTGGTAAGACAACTATTATTTTCCCCATTAAGTAGAGGAGGATACTGAAGATTAGATAATGCCTTGTCTAAGTTTACATAGTTGGTGTTTGGGGCAAGATTCCAACCTAGGCTTCCTAACTTCAAGTCTTTCCACTACATCATGTTTCCTCTCTGTAGATTATGTCTAAGGTCTTTTTTCAGCAATAAATTATATGATGTCTTATATTTCTAAGTATTTTATTTTGAACTCACAAAAGAAGATATGGATGCCCTCGTCAGTTTGGACAGGAATCTTCACTGGGTTGAATTTCCAAGGTAACTTTAGCTCCTGCTTTAAAGAATATATGTTCTCCCAGCACACTCAATGGGCTCAGGCCATGGAAGAGCTCAAAAAGGATTTTGAAAATCAAGTTAGAGAGGTGAAGGAAAAACTGGGAAGAGAAATGAGTGACATGCAAGCAAAGCATGAAAAACAAGTAAACACCCTGCTAAAGGAGACCCCCAAAAAAGCTGAAGAAAATAACACCTTGAAAAATAGGCTAACTCAATTGGCAAAAGAGGTTCAAAAAGCCAATGAGGAGAAGAATGCTTTCAAAAGCAGAATTAGCCAAATGGAAAAGGAGATTCAAAAGCTCACTGAAGAAAACAGTTCTTTCAAAATTAGAATGAAACAGATGGAGGCTAATGTCTTTATGAGAAACCAAGAAATCAGAAAACAAAACCAAAAGAATGAAAAAATGGAAGATAATGTGAAATATCTCATTGGAAAAACAACTGACCTGGAAAATAGATCCAGGAGAGACAATTTAAAAATTATGGGCCTACCTGAAAGCCATGATCAAAAAAAGAGCCTACACATCATCTTTCATGAAATTATCAAGGAAAACTGCCCTGATATTCTAGAACCAGAGGGGAAAATAAGTATTCAGGGAATCCACAGAACACCACCTGAAAGAGATCCAAGAAGAGAAACTCCTAGAAATATTGTGGCCAAATTCCAGAGTTCCCAGGTCAAGGAGAAAATATTGCAAGCAGCTAAAAAGAAACAATTCCAGTATTGTGGAAATATAAATCAGGATAACACAAGAGCTAGCAGCTTCTACATTAAGGGATTGAAGGGCATGGAATAGGATATTCCAGAAGTCAAAGGAACTAGGACTAAAACCAAGAATCACTTACCCAGCAAAACTGAGTATAACACTTCACGGGAAAAATTGGTCTTTCAATGAAATAGAGGACTTTCAAGCATTCTTGATGAAAAGACCAGAGCTGAAAAGAAAATTTGACTTTCAAACACAAGAATGAAGAGAAGCATGAAAAGGTAAACAGCAAAGAGAAGTCATAAGGGACTTATAAAAGTTGAACTGCTTACATTCCTACATGGAAAGAAAATATTTGTAACTTGAAACTATTCAGTATCTGGGTACTGGGTGGGATTACACACACACACATGCACATGCACATGCACACACACATGCACACACGCATGGAGACAGAGTGCACAGAGTGAATTGAAGAGGATGGGATCATATCTTAAAAAAATGAAATCAAGCAGTGAGAGAGAAATATATTGGGTGGAGAACGGGAGAAATGGAATGGAGCAAATTATCTCTCATAAAAGAGGTAAGCAAAAGACTTATTAGTGGAGGGATAAAGAGGGGAGGGGAGAGAAAAACATGAAGTTTACTCTCATCACATTCCATTAAAGGAAGGAATAAAATGCACACTAATTTTGGTATGAAAACCTATCTTACAATACAGGAAAGTGGGGGAGGAGATAAGCAGGGTGGGGGGGATGATGGAAGGGAGGGCATGGGGAGGAGGGAGCAATTTGAGGTCAACACTCATGGGGAGGGACAGGATCAAAAGAGAGAATAGAAGACAGGATAGGATGGAGGGAAATATAGTTAGTCTTATACAACATGACTATTATGGAAGTCATTTGCAAAACTACACAGATTTGGCCTATGTTGAATTTATTGCCTTCCAAAGGGAAGGGGTGGGGAGGGAGGGAGGAAAAGAAGTTGGAACTCAAAGTTTTAGGAACAACTGTCGAGTACTGTTCTTGCCACTAGGAAATAAGACATACAGGTAAAGGGATATAGAAAGTTATTTGGCCCTACAAGACAAAAGAGAAGATGGAGACAAGGGCAGAGAGGGATGATAGAAGAGAGAGCATATTGGTGATAGGGACAATTAGAATGCTTGGTGTTTTGGGGTGGGGGGAGGGGACAAATGGGGAGAAAATTTGGAAGCCAAAATTTTGTGAAAATGAATGTTAGAAGTTAAATAAATAAAGAAAGAAAGAAAGAAAGAAAAAAAAAGAATGTATATTCTGTTGATGATAATCATTGGACATGTGTGTGTGTATGTGTGCATCCTTCTCTGCTGAAGAGGACCATGCCATCAGAGAAATAATGACATGACTTGCACTTGACTTTGTTTTGACTGAAGGAGGGCTGTGTAGGTCACCAGTCTTACTTCTCCTCCAGAGTCATCTGAATTCCTTGACCACATAATCATCAGGATTATTGCTTGTAGCAAGGAGGGAGATATTAACTGTTTCATTGTTACAACAAAAGCCATTTAAGTTCAGGATCAACTTTGAAGTGGTTTAAAGCTAACAGCTCTTACCCTGAATCCTAAGTGCCTGATGTCCGGCAAAGCAATTCATTGAAATTTTGCATCCTACTGCTTACTCCAAGTTCATTTCCACTTTCAGAGTCAAATACTTACTACATGAGTTTTTTTACTTTCTTGAAGGGCAAGAGAGATTTCTGTACCCCATTGCCTATGTATCTTATTTCCCAGTTGCATGTAAAAACAATTTTTTAAGTTTTGTTTCTAAAACTTTGAGTTCTAAATTCTCTCACTTCTTCCCTCCCTACCTGCCCCCATTGAGAAGGCAAGCAATTCAATATTGGTTATTCATGTGGAGTTATGCGAAACACCTACATAATAATTATGCTGTGAAAGACTAAGTATATTTCCCTTCATCATATCCCACCCCCCAAATATTCTATTTTCTTTTTTGACTCTGTCTCTTTTCTAAAGTCTTTGCTTCTGACTACTCCCTCTCCCAATCTGCCCTCACTTCTGTCATCCCCTCCCTCATATCTTCTTCCCTCCTACTTTCCTAGAGGGCAAGATACCCAACTGAGTGTTTATATTCTTTTTCCCCTTAAGTCAAATCCAATGAGAATAAGATCCATTCATTCTTCCTCACCTCTCCTTTCTTCCCATCCATTGTGAAACCATTTTCTTGCCTCTTTTGCATGTGATAATTTACCCCTTTCTATCTCTCCCTTTCTCATTGCCCCTATATATTCCTCTCTTACAACTTAATTTTATATTTTAGATATCAGCCCTTCATATTCAGCTCACCCTGTGCCATCTCTCTGTCTGTCTGTCTGTCTGACTGTCTGTCTATCTGTCTATTTCCTCCAACTACCCTAATACTGAGAAATGAATCATGAATTATAAATATCATCTTTCCATGTAGGAATGTAAACACTTAAACTTTAATAAGTCTCTTATGATTTGTCTTTCCTGTTTACCTTTTCATGCTTCTCTTGATTCTTTTATCTGGAAGTCAAATTTTCTTTTCAGCTCTGGTCTTTTCATCAAGAATGCTTGAAAGCCCTCTATTTAATTGAAAGACCAATTTTTCCCCCGAAGTATTATACTCAGTTTTGCTGGGTAGGTGATTCTTGGTTTTAATCCTAATTCTTCTGATCTTTGGTATTTCATTTTGTAAGACCTTTAGTCCCTTAATGTAGAAGCTGCTAAAACTTGTGTTATCCTGAATGTATTTCCACAATACTTGAATTGTTTCTTTCTGGCTGCTTGCAATATTTTCTCCTTGACCTGGGAACCCTGGAATTTGGCTACAGTATTTCTTCAAAGATGATATCTAAGCTCTTTTTTTAATCATGGCATTCAGGTAATCCAATAATTTTAAAATTATCTCTCCTTGATCTGTTTCCCAGATAAGTGGCCTTTCCAATGAGATATTGCACATTGTCTTCTATTTTTTCATTCTTTTGGCTTTGTTGTATAATTTGTTGGTTTCTCATGAAGTCATTAACTTCCATTTGCTCCATCCTAATTTTCATGGAATTATTTTCTTCAGTGAGCTTTTAGACCTCTTTTGCCATTTGTCTAATCCTGCTTTTTAAGTCATCCTTCTACACATTGACTTTTTGGACTTCTTTTGCATTTGGGTCTATTTTTTAAGGTGTTATTTTCTTCAGTATTTTTTGAGTCTCCTTTTTGAGACTCATTTTTCATGATTTTCTTGGATCGCCCTCATTTCTCTTCTCAATTTTTCTTCTACTTCCCTTACTTGATTTTCAAAAAGCTTTCTGAGCTCCTCTATGACCTGCAAGCAATTCATTTTTTTTCTTGGAGGCTCTTGATGTTGCAAGCTTTGACTCTGCTGTCCTCCTCTGGTTGTATGCCCTGATCTTCCTTGTCACCAAAGTAAGATACAATAGTCTGTGTTATTTTACAAAGTTTACTCATCTTCCCAGACAAACACTTGACTCTCTAACTCTTTGTTAAAGTAGGACACCACTTCCAGTGGAGGTGGGGTTTGGGATAGGTATATTGTCCCAGACTTCAGGGATTTTGTATCAACCCCTCAATTCCTCACTGGCTGTGGGCCTAGAGCTGCACAAGCATCCTTTACTGCTGCCACTACCACCCCCAGTGCCTGGGGGCTAGGGCCAGACCTTGCCAACCCACTTGCTCCTCTTTCACCCAGGTCCCACAGAGTTTCCCCACTGACCTTTTCAGCATTTGTGGGTTGAGAAGTCTGGAAACTGCTACAGCCCACAATGATTAAGTCCCCTGAGGCCTGCTCTGGCCTGTCTGTGTTGGTGTGGTCCACTCTGGACTGGGCTTTTCTCCTTGTTTGGAGTGAAAGACCCTGTTGACTTTCCTGGTTGTCTTGGGCTGGGAATTTGTTTCACTCTGTGATTTTATGGGTTCTGTAGCTCTAGAATTTGTTTAGAGTAATATTTTTATAGGTATTTGGAGGGCATTGTGAGAGAGCTCAGGGAAGTTCTTGCTTTTACTCTGCCATCTTATCTCTGGCCCTAGTCAATGAACTGAGCATTTTAATGGAGGCAACATGGATCTTGTATACAAAAGTCTGGGAAGATTGTGATCTGATCTAAGAGTGGCCAAGCATTTTGAAGTGACTGAGAGATAACTGAGAAGGCCCTGGAAGGGCTAGGTGCCTGAGGTGGACATCACAGACCTGGGCTATGTGGAAGGGTCCAGATGGAATTAAGGAGTGGTGGTCTGTGGGGCCAGGTGTAGACAATTAGGGCTATGATGAAAGGGCAGTAGAATGTATTTTACTGAAATGAGTTTCAAGTGAATACCAGGAACATCTGGGAGAATTCAGGGGAAGATTGGGAGGGAAGGAATTTCCCAGGACCTGTACCCTATTAGATGTAAATCTTTCAGTTGACTTGGTGGTAATTCTGAGTCACTAGATGAAAGTGAGTGAGAGTTTTTATTTAGCCATTCTCAAGAGGGGCATAATTACTTCAAAGAGACTTCTTAGGGGGCAAGGATTTTGTAATATTCCCCCAAAATGACTTTCAGGAGTTTTTGGCAAATGGGCCAGAGAAAGCTGAGTGGGTAAGGGTAGATGGAGAGCCTCATTATCAAGTTTATGAAAGAGGCTTATGATCTGTTAGCTTCAAAAAGAGCGGCTGTCCTTTTGTACATGTAGGTTCTTTTGCTATTTTTATGATCTCTGTGATTTAGACCTATTAGTGGCATTGCTGAACAGTTTTATAGCCCTTTGGGCATAGTTCCAAATTGATCTCCAGAATGGTTGGATTAGTTCACAGCTCCCCCAAATATGCATTAGTGTCCCAATTTCCCTACATTTTCTCCAACATTTGTCATTTTCCATTTTTGTCATATTAGCCAAACTTATATGTGTGAGGTGGTACTTCAGAGTTTTTAAAATTTGCATAAAATACTTGCCTTTAAAATAATTTTGTAGAAAGTATAAAACACTTGGGAGTTAGCTACCAAGACATACAGGACTATGTAAATATAAGAATACAGTAATGTTTATGAAAATGAAGTAGACCTAAACAATTGGAGAAATATTAATTGTTCAGTTAGTCCAAGTCAACATAATAAAACTGATAATACTATTGAAAGTAATTTACTTATTCAGTGCCAAACAACCCAACTATTATTTTAAAGAGCTAGAAAAAAGTAACAATGAAATTCATCTGGAACAGGGGTTTGTAACTTTTTTGGTGTCATGGACCCTTTGGCAGTCTGGTAAAACCTGCGGACCTTTTCTCACAATAATATCTTTAAATGAATAAAATAAAATACATAGGATTACAAAAGAAGTCAATTATATTAAAATAAATATGCAATTTTTCCCATCCAATTTCAGAGACCACCTTAGAAACTATGGACATCTTGGAGTCCATGTATTGAGGTTTAGAACCTCCTAATCTGAAAGAATAAAGGTCAAGGATCTCAAAAAAGGTGGAAGGAAAGAGGCTTCCTAGTAGGAGATCTCAAACTGTAGGAACACTTTTAAGTTAAAAGCCATATGAAAAATGCTCCAAATTGCCAATAATAATTAGAGAAATGCAAATTAAAGTAAATTTGAAATTCTACCTATTGAAATTCTACATACCAGATTGATAAAGGTAACAAAAAACGAAAATAATGAATGTTGAAGGGGATACATTAGCAGGTCTGAGTCTGCATCTTAAAATTACATGCATATTCCTTCAACTGGTTATATAATTGAGCATAGGACCCAAGGGGCAACTAGATGGCCTAGTGGACAGAGAAATTTCACTGCCCTTTCACCTCTATTTCAACTCTGTGGACAATTCCATCAGGGTCATTTCTCCTGGCAAACTAGTATGGGGCTCAGGGCTCTAGCTTGGCTCTCTGCCAGTCAACAATCCCAGTATCTTTACCAAGAAAACCTCAAAATGTCATCACAAATAGTTGAATATGAGTGGAATCGTTCTAAAACAACACAGCACCTAAACCAATATCATTGGAATATGCATATTTCAATGCATAATATGAAAAATCTCAGCACATTATTTGTGGCATTTTAGGATCAGGTTAACAACAGACTTAAAAAAATACTATTTATGACATAAATCATGTAAATCAACCAAATAGAGGAAAATGCTCATCAGAAACTAAATCAACGTAAAAGAAAATAAATTAGAAACTAGATTAAAAAAAATCAAGCAGTAAAACCAGTGGAAGTGTTTAAAAAACATGCACCAAACATTATAAGAAGACAGATAAATTTACAAAAAAATGAAGAAATGCTGGGCTTAGTTCAGCTCAAAACTCAAAAGCATCAAAGATAAAGGAGAAAATAAAAATTATCAGTGATAATATTACTATGACTGGAATAATAGATATACCACTTTAAAAGCCCAAATAACAGAAAAAGATAAATTAATTTTACCCAAAATAAAAGATTTTGGCAAGGAAGGTAGATCGAGGTATCAATACACGTTTCTGGAGAACTCATTCTCTCACAGAAGCACTTTGACATTCCTTCGGAGGCATTGCTTCCTTTCAGACTCAGTGTGTATTGCCTTCTAGGGAAAAGGCACAAAAAGACTGCCTGTATCAGCCCCCCTACTTAGCTTTCTTCTCCCTTCCTCCTTCCCATCACTCTCTCCCGCTTCGTGATCCCTTCCTCCTCCTCCCCTTCTTCCCTGCTCTAACCTTCCCCTCTCCCCCTCCTTCGTTCTGCCATTCTGACCCCACCATTCTTTAGGATACTGAGAAAACGGATAGAAATCACATTTAAGTGAAATGAATACTTTGTTTTCCCAAACATATCAATGCAGCTACACTTCTAGGGAAACTGTAAAGAAGTGATTTTTGGCTTGCAGTTACCTCCAACCCAGCCTGTGCAACGTTAAAATCGTGCCACCCCCTCTGAGCTTCGTTGTGCAATAGAGTAGAAATGTATACGGCCAAAGCTTCTGTCAGTTCGTCTTTGCCGCTGTGTGGGTTTTCCGACTGCCCAGAGCTGACATGACCTGTGAGGTGAAAAGAAATGTCTCTTTCCAGTTCTCATAGCGTGACAATGAATGATGCGAGTACCATCCTGGTGCTGGGATTTGGTACTTACGCACCCAGAAGTGTAAGTATAGAGAGTAGTGGAGTGTGTGGGCGAGGGCGAGTAGAACTCCGGGAGGGGAGAAGAAGTGTGTAATCCTAATTTCCTTCCCATGCTACCCAGTATGGCGTTAGAGACTCTTTGAGGGGAGAAACACACAATTAGGTATCAAATGCAGGATAGTGAATTTCTGTGTAAACCTAACACTGTGGTAAAAGTGTCACATCTTGAATTTAGCCACCACTGGATGGCCACAGAGACCATAGGAGTTGTAGTTTTTCCCAGACTGGGAAAAGAAAGCTAAATTGAGATCATCCCTCAGATGGGAGAGAAGGAGGTTTTTCACTAAGCCCAGAGTTTGAAAAAGCCTTTAGGAGTGTATGAGGAGAGGAGAGGAGCATCTGTGGCAGACAGTGTCTGCTATATCTGCCTTCCCATCCTTGAGACCATGAGAGATGATATTTAAATGGATGAGTAGGGAGATGTGGGGCTGTGTATTATTACACACGACTGATCCAGGTAGAGGGCTAAAAGAAAAACAGGTCCTGCCCCCTTCCTTACTTCCGTTTAATTGTGTTTTTTTAAAAAAATTCTGTTAAAGAATATTTGCCAATTTTAATATTAGTTTTACTTATTTTAACTATATTTATAAATTGTATGTCATAAAATAGAATTATTGCATAAATTAATTTAATTTTAATTATACTAATTTTGATATTAATTTTGGCCTGTGGTTGACTTGGTCCTTAACATTGCCTGGTATTTCTTTGATTGAGGCTTGAGGACGAAATGGGAATCACACTGGAGAGAGGGAGCTTGCTCAGGGCAAGGCAAGGAGCTCTTATTGCTCTGTGGGCATAAGCATAAACCATTTCATAATTACACTTCTAATAACGAAATTATTATGAACACACTCCACCTTTTTTAAATAATTATTTTTTAGTTTTCTCCACTTCCATAAGTTTTAAATTTTCTTTGCCTCCCTTGCCTCCCCCTTTCACAAGACAGCATGCTATCCGATATAAGTTCTACATAAACATTCTTATTAAACATTTTCACATTAGTCATGTTGCATAGAAGAATTAGAACGTATGGGAGGAACAATGAGAAAGGAAACCGAAACCAAAAAGAGAACAAATAGTATGCTTCAATCTGCATTCAGATTCTTTCTCTGGATTTATGGGTGACATCTTCCATTCTGAGTGCTTTGGAGTTGTCTTGGATCCTTGCCTTGCTGAGAAGAGCTAAGTCTATCAAAGTCAGTCATTGCACAATGTGACTGTTACTGTGTCCAGTGTTCTCCTGGTTTGCTCACTTCACTCAGTATCAGTTCCTATGAGTCTTTCCAATTTTTTCTGAAGTCTGCCTGTTCATTGTTTCTTGTATGTTCTCACCGTCTTTGAAGTAAATCTGTACCACACATGAGGTAACCAGTAATGCTGTATGGACATAGACTACTTATGGAACCTGTGTAGCAGTGTGGATGTTGGAAGATGGGTGGATGGATTCTCCTGCCTTCCATGGAATGAGGAGAAGGCAAATTCAGGCGCAGGAAATGCAGGGCCAGCATGAGGCCACCTGAATATTGAAGTAGTCTGAACAATGGGGAGAAAAGAGTGCACAGAAAGCAAAGCCTTATTTTGTGCTGCTTGTGTGTGAATATTGTAGCTAGTAAAGGTAATAGTGGGAGTGGGGTAGTGTGTGTGTGTGTGTGTGTGTGCGCGCGCGCGCGTGCGGGCATGCCTGCATTTTGCCTAACATCTGAGCACAGATGGTAGCCAGCCAAGAGAAAGAGCTTTCCTCCAGTCCTTCCATCTCTCTGCTTCTACATAGTGTTTTCCAGAAAGCAGGCAGTTTATTTCTTTCTTCATTCAGGAAGGCAGGGCTCTTAAAGGAGTTTAGGGTTTGTGGGAAAATAGCCAAGCTGAGAAGAGAGAAACAAGCACAGTTCTAAACCCTTTTTCTCCCTAAGTGTCACTGTCTCACTATCAGACATGCTTTGTCTGCCTCTTGGTGAAATGGGGACTTTGGGAAAAGGGGTGGGGGAATGGGGAAGGGACTTGTCATTATAAGGTACAGCTCTCTACCTAAAATTTTATGATTGTTGAGGTTACATAGGGTGAAGGTCTGGACTTACTGACTGAGTAGCTGGGGAAAGGTGCAAGCCCAAGCAGGATTATCCTGACAGATTATACCTGACCATGGTATTTGGGCACCTTCGATCTTGGGAGTACAAACTGGAGTCACTTTAATACTTTCTGGCTTGTTAGCTAAGACACTGACCCTAATTTCATGAAACCTACCACCTAAAAGAGAAATAAGACACAAACACAGAAAACTATAAATACATGTTATGTGATATTTACATTAGTGCATACCACAAAGAATTATGAGAAGTTTGAAGTGGAGACTAATAACCAAGTGGGGAAAGGGAGAGATGGAGTGAGGGAAGGCTTTCTGTAGAAAATGAGAGTTAAATTGAGCTTTGTGGTTCGGTTTTTTAAAAAATGTTTTTTTTAGTGGTAAAATGAACCTTTATTTTCATTGTTTCCTTAGTGTAAAAACATGAAAGTTTATGAAAGCAGTTTTTGATGATAAAACCATAAGCTCCTTCCCTTTTTCACCCCATTAACCACTAAGGTCTTTAAAAAAAATAAGTGTACATTCTAGCCAATGATTTTATTCTAAGATTATGTAATGACTCAACCAGAGTTAGTAAAACTTTGAGAGCCATAATAGTAAAGATCATGCTGTTCAGGAATATGTGTATTTATGAGAGCCTGTGTGGTTGATGTTCTGGACTTGAAACCAGGAAGCCACAGGTTTGAACCCCACATTAATGGCTGCGTGTCAGTGTGGCAAATCCCTTGGATCTACCCAAGCCTCAGTTTTCTAATCTGCAAAATGGTACAAAAGGATGTTTTGAGGGTCTAATGAAATCATATATAGAAAATGCTTTGCAAGCTTTAGGTCAAAAGTTCTAAGCTTTTTTGGAGCTCTTTGACAATCTGGTGAAATCCATGGACTCCTTAGAGAAATGTTTTTAAATGTGTAAAATAAAATACATATGATTACAAAGGAAACATTGTATTGAGATACAATTATAATATATGTACGTATACATGCATATATGTATACATATATCTACATACATACATGCATAAATATATATTTCTAAAAAGTTCCCAGGCCTGAGGTTAAGAATCCTTTCTTTCAAGGCTATGTGAACGTCAATTATCTGCCATTTTAAGCTGCTTTCCATTTATTACTGCAGTGGTTTAAAAGTGTCCCTGTATTTTATCTTCTCACAGGTTTTGAGTTCATATCACAACTGATCACATAATATCAAGGTTGAAGGCTAGGATGATAATTGGATCTTATTATAATATGATAGAAAGGAAACAGAGATGTGTCATTCTTTCTATTGTGGTATTAAAATGCTGCATGTAGAATTTCCCCTGATCTGATAATAACTTACAATTTAACATATAGGATTTATTTCTTTAGGGTCAGTAAGGAATCTTGTAAAATATTAGGCTGACCTGCTCTCTGCTCCATGTATCTTTCTCTCCCCTCTCCTTTATTTTTCTGGAAAGCACAACTGTATTAATCAGATCCCAGACACTCTTGACACTTCCTTCTCTATTAAACTGTTTTCAGATCCAGACTGATTCATGCCAGAAATCACTTGGCATTTTTCTGATGTGGCAGAAATGTGCCTCATTCACTCTATGTGAACCACTTGCCCAAATGGCTTAGAGAGAGTCAAATCTCATTTAACAAGGGGGAGCTGCTACTGCCTGACATGGTTTAACACAGGTGCTGTTAAAAGCACATTGATTCTTTCTCCTCTTCCTTTCTCCAGGTTTTAGATTTCCATGAAAACTGGCATTAATTTCTCCCAACATGAAATCTGTAAATGACCTTGAGGAAGAAGAGCATCAGCTTAAGTTAATTTCAGCTCCTAAGTAAGAAGCCTATGAGTGCTGTCTCTTGCAGGGCTGGCTCTCAGCAGAAGGGGTACTCAGCAGTTACAGTTCGATACATTTACTTTCTACCTGCTGGCTTCAAACAGTATTCATTTTTATGTGCTCGTTGTGCATTGTGTTTACTTGATAGCAGTTCTCTTCACAACGTCACTTGCAGAAATTTTTTTGCCCTGAAATGATTAAAACAAACAGGCATCTGGTCTTTGTTTTGTATAGCACAATCCCCATAAATACAGAGTAATAGAACATAATTATCTATAAAAGCTGAGAATGGGCTTGTTTCTACCTTGTTTTGAAATCTCCTCATAGGATAAAGGATCCCTTTGTAAATTAAACAACAACAACAAAAATACTCTGAAGTCTTTCCCCTACTATTTGCATTGCCATTATTCTAAGTTCTCTTTGCTTGGGTGAGTGCGCTGTCCCTGAACAAGGGCCTTTCTATAGGATGGTACTGATGATAAAACTTTCTCACAGCTTTATTATCTATGTAACGGACTTCAGAGAGAAACAAGATACTTCCTTCCTGTTCTGTGTGTCTTTTGATTTATGTAGCACTCCACTGACCTCCCGAAGGATGGATTTGCCCGAGGAATTGTTGAAAGTTCAGTTCATAACCTAGAGATCATGGGTTTAGAGCTGGAAGGTTCCTTAGAGATCACGTACTCCAACTCACTTACTTTACAGAGGAATAAACTGAGGACTAGAGAGATGAATAATAAATGCTTGTTGAAGGAGTGAAGAAAAGAAGTAAGGTGATCTTTAATGGGTTATCACTAATGAAACAAATTTCTTACTGGCTAAAATATTTGCTTATGATTTCCCACCTGGGTTTCTTCCTATGAATTCTGGAATGTTCTCTCACTGAGTAATTTAATTCTTGCACAGAAGAGAAATTATTATGCAGTGGGGGGGTCCTACTGTCTGATTTGGGAGCAATGTTTGCATCCCTAGGGGTGAATGCTCCAAGACTGGCTTCACTATTTCCATTTGGTACTAGGAATATGATTTGAGGCAGTGATTGGGTCCTGTCCTGAGAGGTTCGATGTCCACTGCTGCTAGGGTAAAGGAAACAGCCATAGAATCATGAAGCAGGGCCATATTTCATGATGATGGTTTTATGTGTTTGGATAATGTTGCAGGGCCTTGTATATGATAACTACCTTTTCCCTTATAAATAAAAACACAGGCATTTTACCAGGGAAGAGTAGCTTTGAGAATCACTGGATATGCTATCAAAAATATTAGGTCCTTCAAGTAGTTTTCTTGTGCTATCTAGCATAACCCACTGTTGACAGGAACTGGAAATAACACATATGTAACATTTATATCCACTTTCTCCAGAGTGGGAGTTTCTAATTAAAAAGTCATAGTCCATTTTTAACATCATTTGTTTAGGGGGTAGAAATGGTGAAGTATTATGGATATGATAATTAAATGGGTAAAGAAACTTTTGATTATTTGCTGTCTACTCCCAATATTAACACTTGCTAGCAGTTTGGCTATGGAGAAGCTAAGTTATTTGACCTTGAGGCCACAGGCCACAGTCTCCTCTTGTGTAACATGCGGGTAGGGGGCAGCTAGGTGATTCAGTGGGTACAGTGCTGTGCCTAGAGTTAGGAAAACCTGAATTCAAATCTACCCTCAGGTATCAGCTGCATGACCCTGGCAAGTTCCTAATCTGTAAAATGAGCTGGAGATGGAAATGACAAACCATTACAGTATCTTTGCCAAAAAAATTCCAAATGGTGTCACAGAGTCAGACATGACTGAAATGACTAAACAACAAAAGCCAAGTCCTCATGGGTACGTAAAACTTGAAACTTACTTTATACAATTGAAACATATAATTGAAGTAATAATTTGTCTTGAAAATATAAGGCAAAATATAAGACTTATTACTGATCTGATATGGTTACTAGTTCTTTCATCAGAAAAAATCTGTTATATCTACATCTGGGTTAGGCTGTCATTCTGCTTATTTAAAATGGCACTTTTGAAGGATATAGTATTAGATACCTAGGGCTAGAATGGACCTTTAAGGCAATTTATTCTAAGTACCTCATTTTACAGAGAACAAAACTGAGGCCTAAAAATGTTAGGTTATTTATTTGACTAAGTTTACATAGGTAATAAGCATCAGAGTGGGATTTGAACTCAGATCTTCTAGCTCTAGATGCAGAATCAATAACTTAGTGATTTTTAAAAAAATTTTAATATTTTTTATTTATTTATTTTTAGATTTTGACATTCATTTCCACAAAATTTTGAGTTCCAATCTTTCTCCCCATCCCTCCCCTCCCCCTGCTCCATAATACCTTCCATTCTGATTACCCCTTCCCTCAATGAATCTTCCCTTCTATCACACTCCTCCCTTCCCTTATTCTATTTGCCCTCCATTCTATCATCCCCCTCACCCCACTTGTCTCCTCCTCCCCTACTTTCCTGTAGTGTAAGATAGATTTTCACACCAAATTTAGTGAGCATGTTATTCCCTCCTTAAGCCATATGTGAAGAGAATAAGCTTCACTTTTCCCTTCTCCACCTCCTCTCTTTTCTCCTCCATTGAATAAGATTTTTCTCATCTCTTTTACGAGTTATAGCCTGTCTCATTCCATTTCTCCCTTTCTCCTCCCATTATTTTCCTCCTTCACCCCTTAATTTTTATTTTATTGTTTTATGGATATCGTCTCTTCTGATTCAACTCAACTTGTACTCTCTGTCTATACGTGTGTGTGTGTGTGTGTGTGTGTGTATAACTCCTCCACCTACTCGAATACTGAGAAAAGTCTCAAGAGTTACAAATATTATCTTTCCATGTAGGAATGTAAACAGTTCAGCCTTAGAAAGTCCTTTATGATTTCTCTTTCCTGTTTACCTTTTTATGCTTCTCTTGATTCTTGCGTTTGAAAGTCAAATTTTCTATTCAGTTCTGGTATTTTCATCGTGAATGCTTGAAAGTCCTCTATATCATTAAATTACCATTTATCCCCTTGAAGTATTATACTCAGTTTTGCTGCTTAGGTGATTCTTGGTTTTAATCCCAGTTCCTTTGACTTCTGGAATATCCAGTCTAAGCCCTTTGATTCCTTAATGTAGAAGCTGCCAGATCCTGTGCTTCTGATTGTATTTGCACAATACTCAAATTGTTTCTTTTTAGCTGCTTGCAATATTTTCTCCTTGACCTGGGAACTCTGAAATTTGGTCACAATATTCCTTTTCGGGTCTCTTTCAGGAAGTGATTGGTGAATTCTTTCAATATTTATTTTGCCCTCTGGTTCTAGACTATCAGGGCAGTTTTCCTTGATAATTTCATGGAAGATGCTATCTTGGCTCTTTTTTTGATCATGGCTTTCAGGTAGTCCCATAATTTTGAAATTGTCTCTCCTGGATCTGTTTTCTAGGTGGTTGTTTTTTCAATGAGATGTTTCACATTATCTTTTATTTTTTTCAACCTTTTGGTTTTGTTTTCTAACTTCTTGGTTTATCTCATAGTCATTAGCTTCCCTGAACTTGATTCTCTCTTTTAAAGAACTATTTTTTTCAGTGAGCTTTTGAACCTTCTTTTCCATTTGACTAATTCTTCTTTTTAAAGCCTTCTTCTCCTCATTGGCTTTTTGGACCTCTTTTTCCAATTGAGTTACCCTCTTTTTTAAGGTGCTATTTTCTTTAGCATTTTTTTGGTTCTCCTTTAGCAGGCTGCTGACATGCTTTTCAAATTCTTCTATGGCCTGAGTCCATTTCATATTCATTTTGGAGGTACTGGAGGCAGAGGCCTTGACTTCCTCTGACAGTGTGCCTTGTTCTTCCTCATCTGAAAGGATGGAAGGAGACACCTATTCATCAAGAAAGTAACCTTCTGTGGTCTTACATTTTTCCCCCTTTTTGAGCATTTTCCCAGCCAGGTATTTGGCTTCTGAATCCTTTGTCAAGAGGAAGGTCCTAGTGCTCCTCCTCTCCCCAGTATGTGCTCAAAGCTGAGATTCAAATCAGCTGCTCAACTCTCCCAGGGGTTTTGGATGGGGCCAGGGCCATTATTGAGGGTTGAGGTTCAGACCAGCTGCTCAATTCCACCAGATTGAGTTGTGCTGCCTAGACAATGGACCCAGGGTACTTCCTTGGGCCACTGTAGCCACCTGCCTCCTGCTGCTGCCACTGCCTGGGGCTAGTGCTGGGGGAATCCCATTCCCCTCTTGCCTATCTGGGAAAGCCCTCCCACACTGACCTTTGGAGCTTTCTTTGTTGCTTTTTGGGTTGAGGGATCTGGGACTCTCACTTCTGGGAGTTCTGCCTCTGAAGCCTTTTTGGGTCCCGTTCCTCCCAGTGCCCCATGGCCAGGGCTGGGCTCTACTCTGCTCAGCATCCTGTGAGATAGACCTTTCCTGCTAGCCTTCCAGGTTACCACTGGCTGGAAACCTCTTTCACTCTGTTGTTCTGTGGCTTCTGCTGCTTTAGAATTCGTTGAGAGTCATTTTTTACAGGTATTTTGTGGGCTATGGGGGAAGCGCTAGTGTATATATGTCTTTCTACTCTGCCATCTTGGCTCTGCCCCTCTGTGGTATGGTTTATTTTTAATACTTTCCAGTGGCCTTTATTTATAATATAACTTCATTGCAATATGATAAGTGAAGTAAATATATATTATATATACATATAATATTTATGCTTTTCTGCTTTTGTTTTTGTTCCTTAGCCATGATCAGTTTTTCAAAGGAATCATACACAGCTGAGAAGTAGGAATACTCATTTCTATTTCCTTTCAATGATCATTAGAGATCTCTCATATATAATTTATCTAAGATTCTGTTCATGTTCCTATTTTCTCATTTTTTAATTATATTTACCTACGGCTGATGGAGTAAAGTGAAGTCCCTCATTATTTATGGCTTGTTTCTCCTTGTAATTCATTTAGGTTTTCCTTTGTTTTTTAATAGTTAGGCCATTGATTACATGTATATTAAGCATGAAATCAATTATTGTGGCACCTTTCAGCAAAATGTAATTTTCTCTTTGTCTCTTTTAAATTAAGTCTGTTATTGCTATTGCCTTGACTAAAATAATAATTATTACCCTGGCTATTTTGTGTTCACCTGAGTCATAATAGATTTTTATTCCAGTCCCTTATTTTAACTCTGAGTCTGTTTCAAATATGTTTCTTGTAAGTAACAAAATGTTGAATTTTGCTTTCCAAATCCATTCTAATTTCTATTTTATGGATGAATGCATCCCATTCACATTCACTTTATTTTCTCATTTTTTCTCCTAGAATCATTCATTTCTGTTTGGTCCGTTCTGATTTTTAGGGAGTTTATTACTAAAGTTTTGTACCTCTTCTGTTAAGCTACTGCTCTTTTCCCCAGTTCTCTTCTCCATAATTCTGATTTCCTTTGTAACACCTTTTTAAAGCTCTTATCATTTAAAAAAAGTAGAAGTTTTCTTGTACACAAACTTTTTTTCTTTGTGATTTGATCATGGAAATTTTTTGCACAATTCTCTTCTGATTTGTTCCTTTGTGATCTCTGCATTCACAAAAGTTTTTTTTAGTTTAATTTTTGTTTAATTCATTTTTGTTTGTGATGCCTTAGAAGTTGAGTTCTATCTTCCCTTTACTCTGGGGTATCAGATCAAGTTGAATACCTTTCCTTTACAAGCTCGGTTGTCTTTCTTTAGTCCTTTTTCTGCTCTATATACTCCAAAGTTTTCTCCTCTTGTGGTCAGTCTTCATAAATATCTTCTCTTTTGAGGAGAAGGAGAAGGCGAGAGAGAGAGAGAGAGAGAGAGAGAGAGAGAGAGAGAGAGAGAGAGAGAGAGAGAGAGAGAGAGAGAGAGAGAGAGAGAGGGAGAGAGGAAGGACAGACTTTTTCTTCACTTCTTGGTTATTCCATGCATTTCCTCTGGTGTGAGAAACCTAGATGAAGGTTAATCCTTAAGGAGAAGAAGAGAGGTTAATGTCCTTTACTGCCACATTTTTTTTTCTTCTTTCTATTCCCCCTTAAAAATATAGTAATAGTACCTATAGTCTGTGGGAAAAGCTGCTGAACCTCATGATATATCCCTCTAACCCATAATTTTATTTTCTGGAGATTATTTTGGAATATATAACATGCACCCCTAACATTACATATAAAGTTTGTTGTTGTTCAGTTGTGTCTGACTCTTTGTGACTCCATGGAGCACAGCACACCAGACCCTCTGTCCTCACCATTTCTCAAAGTCTGTCCAAGTTCATATCCATCTTCAGTATTTGACCTTCCAGTGAATAGCCTGAATTAATTAATAATGATTGCCATGATCTCCTTGTTGTCTAAGGAATTCTCAAAAGTCTTTTCCAGTGCCAAAATTCTGTGCTGCTTAGCTTTCCTTATAGTACAACTCACACAGACATATATGCGTAGAATATACATAGAATATGTGTATCTCAATTCAAAGCACCACCTAACAAGCTGCTTCAAATAAGACAAACTCTTGCAACTGTCAAAAAATATGCATAAGAACAACATACATGCAACATGACATTGGTTAGTTGTCCTTCATTCCCAAAGAGAATCAAAATGACATCATTGTACTAGCATCAAGTTTCAATGTGTCTAACTGTGTCTGATCAGACACAATGAGACACAATACCAGCTCAGAATGCTCTACTACAAGTTGGGCACAAACACTCTGTGAACATTTGGGATGAATACTCTAAATTTGCATATCCTACATTTCCTTTGAGCTGTTTGAATTCTGCTTTGCTCATAGAGGACAGCACCTTCTCTGATGTGGGTACACCATGCTGAGCTGTCTTGTGCCAGTGTGTCCCCAAGTCACACAATCAATTCCAAAGTTCTTAAATGAAACATTGAGAGTGTCCTTGTGTCACTTCTTCTGACCACCACATGAATGCTTGCCCCTCCATAAAACAGTCTTTTTGGCAAGGGTATGGTTTGCTTTTGAACAACATGACCAGCCCATCGGAGTTGTGTTCTCTGATGTAGAATGTGAATGCTTGGCAGTTTAGTTCAAATAAGGACCTCAGTGTCTGGAACTTTATCCTGCTAGATGATCTTCAGACTCTTACCATGACAATTGAAATTGAAGCAATTCAGTTTCCTAGTATGGCTCTGGTAGACTGTCCAGATTTCACAGGCAT